>NC_071530.1:91794395-93164395 GCF_026979565.1 Vidua chalybeata
GCAAATGCCCTCCCACACAAAGGCAAGTCAGAGGTGTGATACTGGTCTTCACTACCTGGAAGCCTATTGCTTTGATAGAGAAGTATTTTGGTCCCATTCCTGAGTTCAGCAAATATTTTTATATTTAATGTTCATATGTCTAATAAAAAGAGTTGCCCTTACATTAATTATTTTGTTGGCTCTAAAGAACTGCAGGTTTTGTTTTATTTTTGACTCAGTACAGTTTGGTTTAAAATTAACTTGTTTTATTTTGCTGAGTATCATTTATAAAGGCCTGAAAGGAGAAGATGACTGGATGTGATGTGCTCTGAACCCTTCATCTGGTGATGTGCCCCTGTATAAGCTGCACTACAATATACAGGGTTTGTGGGGACACTAGGTAGCCTCAGCAGGGCTTTTACCACACTCCACTGAGGTTATAACTTTGCAAATGGCAAAACTTAAATTATTTAATCTCCAAAGTAGAAGCTAAGTCCTTTTGCTGTCTTAGAATGTAGGGCTTCCAGGAATCCCAGGGACCACGTATATAAAAGCAAATCACCCAACACTGTATGAGACATTCTGGAAAATTTTTCCAGAGCTGCTTCTGTACCACCTGCACAGGCTGTCCTCAGCCTACCACTGGCAGGCTGGCCAAAGCCCTGTATGGCTAATTTTCTTAAAACTTGGCAACTTCTTATTTCTTCCCCTTGTTGAAAAGAGCTTCTGCCTGTAGGTTGCTTTTTGCTGTACTATGAAGGTACAAATACTCTCTGCTAATAAAGGTAATGATAGCCTTGCTGATCTTTGCCTCGCTCCTTGATTTTCTTCCTTGTTGTTCCACTGGGGCTGATTTTCAAACCTTTTCAAGAAACTTTAATGAGAAAGAATTTTTGCATGGATCATCCTCCCTCCCACTTACAGCAATTGTGATTTTCTCCTGTTATTTGAGGCAACAATATTTCTAAAGAGACCTTTTTTTATGTGGAAAATTATTGCTTGGAAAAAGGTTTCTTCTCCTATTACTATTTCACAGTTTATCAGATAGGATCAAGCTAAAATGGCTAATCCTATATCTAGTTTTCAGGCTGTAAACCACATATAATAATCCTATTTTGAAGTCCAGCAGCAGACATAGGAGGGATTAGATTACTCAGAGGAATAAAAAAGGCTGAATGAGTATCTGGAAACATTTTCTTGGTCAGACTGTAAAATATCAAACAGAGTATTGCCCAGGAGAAAAAAAAAAAATAATTTTGCATAGCTTGAAACATTGGAACCAAGTTTGGATGCAATAGCTTGTAGAAGAAGAATGTTGTACTAAAGTAGATAATGAGCAAAAGGGCTTCGGAGTTCTATCTGTTTCTTCTCTATGGAAGTGTAATTAGGTATGTGCACAATTACAAAGCAAGTGGCATGCATTATGATGTTTTCCTCAGTCAGACTTGTTTTTCTGTTCTTCTAATTTGGCTTTAATTAACACTAAAAAAAATAGAGTTTTTTCCTGAATATAAGCACAGATATGTACTGTGGTTAAGGTTTTAAATCACATCTGTGGTGCACTAAGGTAATTTCTATTGGTATTAGGGAGAATAACACTTTTTTTTTTTTATGTGCCACTGGAGCAAATGGTACCCAAGTATGACACTGATAGTCATGCTTTGTTGAGTGTGTGAAATTTAGCAAAGGGAATTAACAACCCAAATGAGGGCTCCCACATGAAGGATAGTATTAAACAAATCTAGCTCTAAGTCCTGACCTTCCTACCCATAATTTCTGTCAGAAGACTTTGAAGTCTGATACTAAAAAGACTGTGGAGCTTGAAAACTGAAAACAGCATTTCACAGGTATTAGCATGATAATTAGGAGTCTGTTTAACACATGATTTTAATTTGAAAGTAAGTAATCAGAGTTTAGATGACACTTCACTTAATTATATTGAGTGTTTGACATGAAAGTAAATTAATAGCAAATTTATTTCCACCATCTGCTACTATTAACACTGGGAAAACCAGTAGAACTCCAAATGTCATATCTGTGTTTTATTCTTACATTTTTAATAGTATTATCCAAAAAAGATGTTGCATCTTTGTAAGAAACAACACAGTGCACTTAATGGTAGAATAAAGCAGCCAAAACAGTTCCCTAGAGACCAGAAGACAATGTGGGATGTGATTGGGATTGAGCCTGTAGCACCACCTCTGCCCACTGCACAAGGCAAACACAGTTCCAGATGGGTTACATGTTCCAGACTGTGTCCTGAAGTAGATGGGTATAACTAGATTAGAAAGGGAAACAGTCCCACTAAAAACACTCAACCCTTTGCAACATGGAGAGAATTGGAAAGAGAGTACATACACCCCAGCCTGAGAAAACTGTCAAGTGTTATCATCCCTCAGTCTTACAGCCGGGTTGTTAGAGAGAACATTTTTCTTTGGAAATGTTCTGCCTTTGGCATTGTTATGAGGATTTTTTAATCTCACAATGCAAATTATTTCACAATTTAAATGTAGGAACCATTATCACTCTAATATTTCTGTTATAAGGAATACATAATTGGAAATTGCTTCCTCTCCTGAAGAGGATGGCTTTCTATACAAGGTATACAATTCATATCTAATAAAAAAAAAAAAACTACAGTGAGAATGAATTAGGCAATAAAACAGTGAAGGTATTTTTAAATGTGAATGCTTACTTGCTTTTACAACATGATTTGAAAAAGCTGGACAAGGTCTGGCATATTTCAAAGGGAAACACCATCCCCTATCTAAAGCTGTTGTTGCTATGGGTTATCTCCCACAGTGGGTATATTTCATTCAAAACCTAGAAGAATATTGCATCCAACATATGCTATTACTGTGATCTGATTAAAGCTAGGACAGGTTGTGCTCAATTTGTTGAGGAGTGGCAATTTTAAAGTATTCACAACCGTAATAGAGAGGTCCATGACAAAGATGGGTCAGGTGTGGTCCTGGCTCACAGTAGCTTAGGGGTAAAATGGAGCTGCCATGTTATATCTCTTGAGATTAAGGTACTTTGAGAACACTTCTTCACTTCTTCAAATGATGTGAGCACTCCAGCAAGAGAGCTCTCTTGTCTCATGGTGCTAAACAGCAGCAGAATGACTATGCTTGTGCTGTCTACTTTACACTGCCTTTGGCTACTGTTTTCAGGCTATTTTAGAGATCAGATTAGCTAAAAGAAATTATCTTAGACAATCTGGAAAAGAATCTATCTTGAGAAAATAAAAAAGCCCAAATGAAAAAACCCAAGCAACTACACTGAAAACAGCCAGATCGCACAGAGGCAGAATCAGAGTCCTGCAGCCAGCAGTCAGCAAGGCAACAATTAGTAATTAATTAATACCAACAACTTCTAGTGCTTTGCAGGATACTTGCAGAACAGATTTGAACAATTTCTTGTTTCTCTTGTTTTGCACTACCTGAGCCTTCTCTCCAAAACTCCTGTCACAGAAATGACAGATGCTAAGGGTTGTGATTATCTGGGATCTCAAATGGTCATTTGTTTCACTCCCTAGGAGATGAAAAAAAAAAGAAAAAAAAAAAAAGAAATGAAAATGTTTTTAACCAAGGAATACAGTGTTAGCACTTCCTGAAAGTGGAAGCAAGGCAATCTTCCCAACAACATCTGAGACTCCTGAAGCTTTATAAAGACATCAGCTTTATGAAAGCATCAATAAGAGCTGAGAATCTCCTTGCAAGGAGCATCCTTCAGCAACCAGCCAAATGCTGTTTACCTTTTTTTTTTCTCTCACCAGTAGTAATCAGAGTACTCCCCCTCCCATCAAGAGTGGGGCAAGCTTCCCTCTCCAGCTGCAAGTTTCCTGCAAGGAACACTCTGTGATCATCAGGCACCTCAAGGACACTGGCTGTTCAGGCCATGCTGTGAACAGGCTGGTCTTTACAGGGAAGAGCAGAGGCAGAATTTCCTTTAAACATACATCTGGGCTCACAGTGACAGTCTTTAAACATATGGATAAGGAATATAATTTTTCAAGCTGCTGTGCACTCTCCTTAGAGAGTACATTTCCCAAAGCATATTGCATCTTGTTTATTATGAAATTTAATCTACTCTATGAGTATAGATATTTAACATATACACCTCATATACATCTACATCTCATATACATCCTCAGAAAGGGATGCTTTTGAGTTATGCTTCAGTGGCAATTTAAACTACATGGATTGTAGGTTTGTGAAGACAAAAATATCAACATTACAAATTACTGTACGTTAGCTAACACTTTGCCAGAAAAATTAATTTGGGCCATGTAACTCTGAAGACAAAACCAAGGTGATTCCTTTATAGGAAATATCCTTAACATCCAATTTCATTTTCAGACAGTGTTCAGAGAGCTCCTGAGAATGGCTGTGAAATCAGACCAGTTTATCAATTACCACTTTCACAAAAGAGTTGTTTTAAATCCATTTTCTCGTGAAGGTATCTCAGCTCTTCTCAGCGAGAGAAAAGTTTGAATGGGGGAACTGGAAATAATTTCTCTTTGTCTCTCTTTCCATCTTTTTTTTTTTTAAACATTTAAATAAATGAATAGTGATTGTGCTTAAATAGAAAAATCTAATACTATTCATGAGCTAATTTTCATTCTCATGAACATCCCACATCCGATCTTTTAACAAACTAAAATACCCCAGGTTTTTAATCTATAATGATTTTTTTTTCTCTGAGCCTTATTTAGTAGTCCCTCACAGATTTCCTTGAAGAGGAAGAACATCATATTAGGTGACACATTGCTGTAGTTTTCATATACTCTCTCACACAGCATGTTAGAAAGGAGATTTAGGTGCAGAACACTTGGTTAAAAATTCAAGCAAAAAGATCTGGCCTTCTCAAACAGTGCTCAGGTTTACACTCACCATGAAGTATCAGCAGAAGGAACCCAGAAGCCTTTGTTCTTCTTTTATGACTCTTTGTGTCACCACATATAGACATGTTTTTATCAGGTCTTTCACAGATCACCCTGTTTTTCCCATTCTAGTAGTGATTTGCTTTGTTAAACTCCAAAACCAGAGAAGCCAGACATGGATTTGTAAAGATTAAATTTTTAACAGGACAAGTATGTGAGGAGAAATGAATGGTATTATCATAGCCAGAAAATAAAGGCAAACCTCTTTCTTAACAGAGGAAATAGATTTTCTGTGCTGGATTTCCATGAGAAGACCGGAGTGTTTCCATCCCTAAGAGGGAGCAGTAGCTGCTGTGCTTATACAGCACAGCTGCAGAGTCAATGTGACATCCTTGGGTGGGCTATGGGCTTTCCCTCTGACAGAGAGATTGTGTGTGATAAAAAGTTGAGAGATGAAATTTAGAGTCTTAGAGTTTTACAAAACTGGTTTGGTGTGAAAATCTCAGGGAACAATATTTGCAGATGATGTTACAGGTAGGCAGAAATTATTAACCACTCCAGCTCATCTATTTGCATCTTTGAAAAGAACTTGTCTTTCTTACTTCATTAAATATGTAGTAGGGAAAAAAAAAAAAGGCATTAAAACATAAGAAGATGTTTCCAGCCTATTTTACAAAGTGACCTGAACCACAATAATATCTGAATTTTTATGACTGGCTGGTCTTACCTCTGTAGTTAACAAAGCAACAGTCAAGGAAAAAGAGTATCTTACTCTCATGGGTCTGTGTGTACTGAGAATTTGGATCATACTTACTGGAGCACAAGACAGACTTACCTTCTCTTTACAAGACAATAAGGGAAAGATGAACCTGAATTGGAGGTAAGCCTGCACAATCTTGTTAAGTCAACGGTCATATTAAGAAGCACAAATTCATTTCCTTCCTTCAGTTTGGTGGTGATCCCGTGAATAAAATATCAGTCTGTTAGACTTGTGCTATACCTATATGTTATGTATAATGCTGTTGTTTAGGTATTTATAAAAAGTTATGGGCCTTGATACTCAGGATAGCCATCAAGGGCAAACTTGGCATTTTACTTACTGATTCTCACGTCTGATTGTAATGCTGTGACATTCAAATGCAAATCCATGCGGGAATATAGTCTCTCAAACACAAACTGTGTTGCTGAAGTGATTTTTAAGAACATAAGAACAACTGCAATGGCCCTGACTCCCAGGGCATATTTTTCTAGTGGTCATATTTGTATGAATCCCAAACTGGAAGCAGAGCTGTTTCTATTAAACAGGCAGTCCTGTGAACACCCAATCTCAGGAGTCCCGCTTGCTTTCAGAGGGATCTCCCTGCCGAGGTGCAACCAACAGAGACACACTCTGATGGAAAACTGGGTTCCCTGGCATCTAATAATGTATGAATTCCAGATGAAACTTTCCTAAAGTTGTATCTCTCTCCTTTCTCACCTGCTTTCTTCAAATGTACTGGAAACTTGCATCTTTGAAACATCTGTTCTTGAAATACAGTGACAGACACAGAGTCCTTGGCTGTGACTTGTATTCATAGGTCATTAGGGAGAAAGTAAAATATGTACACAACAAGCAGTGTCACACATTTGTATTCATTCACTGGAGGCAGTGTAGAATAACATGGGCTTTCCTGTCACACATATGAGCATAGGAGTTAGCTCTTAGGGCCAGGATGTCAATGTTTTTAAATGTTCACTGACTTCACAGTAGATGTGGTGTTTCATACAAGTCAGAGACTTCAACCCCTGTATTTACAAAGTGCAAACTCATTTAACTCAGTTGATCTGAGAAACACTCCTGATTAAAAAGACTTTATTAGGGATAGCTGTTCATTATGCATACCCACAGCTTCCCAGAGAAACTCATTCTCAGCATCCTGCTGTGACAGAGATTAGTCATTATGCAGTAAAGATGTACTGCTGGGACCACATTTGCATTATTAAATGAATTAGAGTATTACTTACAAAAAAATCAGTCCCATAGCAGTGATCACCACCCATAGACCTAGGCAAATACGGCCAGCAAATGTTACAGGACATGTCTCACCAGTCGGGAAGAGGACTGCATCCTCAGTCATCTGTCACAGTGAACCAGACTTACACTGGCATCTATAAAATACAATAGGAGGGAAGCCTCACAGAAACTTCACATTAATAGCCAAGTGCCTACTATCAAAAGCAAAGCTGCAGTAGATACTGCTCATAAAACACTACAGTAGTGGAGTGGGTTTTCTCCCCCACTGCTCAAAGCCTGCAAGCACCACTGAAACACATCTACATCCAAACTTTACAAGGACCTTTCTTCCAGAGCACTGCCTGACCCACTGTTTCCCTGGCCACTTCAGCACAGAACTGGGTATGGCTCAGCCAGCCAGGAGCAGCTAGCAGTTGAGGGGCAGGCAAGACCATTTTCCAGGCACCTCCTCTCTTTGAAATTCCCTTCTCATCTTAGAGCAAGTTTAAGTAGGTGTGTGGAAAGCATCTTCTTTAGTTTGAACTAAAGTGAACTAGAAGAACTCATGCAATCCACCTTTGTTTTGGGAGAATAGAAAAATGGGCTGAGGGCATTTCACTTTTTTGAATGGTCTACTGATCATCCTAGGACACTTAAGCTTTTCCAGCCCTTTTCAAGGCAATTTTAAACACAACTTTAATAAGGTAATGTGTTTCGCTTTGAACCTCAGTGAATTAGGAAACTCCACGTGTGGTGCAATTAAAAATAAATCCTTCTTTCTTTGCAGCTATAGACTGCCAGCTTTTAGCTTCTGTTTCTGCCTGACTTATTCAAGCCACACAGAATGTAGAGCATGGGTCATGGCCATCTTTAGAAATGGGGCTGCTCTTACCTCTGCTCTGAACCACATCCTCAAGGAGCTAAGCCAGTGCACACTACGGTCCAGGGCTGGTAATGTGGCTGGATAGTAAATGAGGGTATATGCTCTTATTCAGGTAAAGGTCTAGCAGTTCAGACATCATGTGCCACAATTCAGGCAGCCTGGAAAACCACATGAGGAAAACCAGGAAGGAAAATTGAGCTGCCAGCACGCCCTGGCCATCCAAATGAATGAGAAATGGATGGTGGCCAAATGCAACAAGCTGGTGCACTTTAGAGTACAAATACCAAATTCAGTAACATTTTGGAAAAAAGGCCAAAATCATGCACTTTGGAAGCACACAGACCCTGTCTGAAATGAAGACAGCTTTTTACCCCCTGCAGTAGCTATTACTGCAAGCTGTGAACAAACTGGTGACTTGAACTCAGTTCATATTTTCAAAGTTATCACCACAATCATAATTCCACAGATCCATACACCATAAGGTATAGATCCTAGCTGTTATCAAACTCTTTGAACAGAAAATCAAAAAGGAAGTTACCAGTCTAGAAGAAAAAAATCACAAGCCTAAACATTTTATTAAATCTATGCCCAAAAGCTTGGACTGTGGAGGCTTTGGGCTATTGCAAATCTATTGTAGGACTCCAAGGGTCCAGTCAGACTAACCAAACAGGCTGAACTGATCCATCAGCCCAGGGCTGCTAAAAGACGCAGTTAATCTCCCTCTCCTCCTTTTTGTCACCAGTATCCTTCTTACTCTTACTGCACTGATCCCCAGCACTTCCCTGGGGTAACTTGGTGCTATCTAACCTTTCAAGGATGCAGCTGAGCTCATGAAAGTGGTAGAAATTAAGTTAAAAAAAAAAAAAAAAAAGAGAGACATTAGACATAGCAAGCTGTGAAGTCAGCTCAGCCATCTCATCTGATTGTACCTTCAGACCTGCTGAGTATAAAACAAGCAAACACTGGCTGCTCTTGAAAAAAATCTGCTGAGTTTTTCAAATACCAACATATGGCCTTTATTAATCTTACAAAAATTTATGAAGGTGCGAGACAATAGAGTCTGACTCAAAATCTGTAGAGTTCCCTTGTGCTAATTAGAAGTGGCCTTTCCTTGTACCAGTTCCAAGACTGAACTTTCAAGTGTTTGTGAAGACAGCTGCAATTTCTTACCTGAAAGGAAGGACCAACAGCTTAATATTTAACCTGTAGCTGTTGTCAGCTATTTAACCTTGTCCAGAAGTGAATGGGTAATTCCCCTTCACTAACAAAAGTGTAAAAAAAATCTTAAAATAACCTTGTGCAGGGTTTATGGTGAAAAGTCACACTTCAGTAAAGCCACACAGTGAGTAACAGTGTTGACCTTTTGTTCTTGGCCATCTGAGGACGTTAAAATCTAACTGAAACCTGATTACACCATAGTAGACTCAAAATGCTTAAATACAACAAAGGTGGTAACAGTGGTAGGGAGGATCAGCCAGGCTGAGGCAGAGTGAGCTGAGCCCTGCTCCAGGCAGCCCTGAGGAAGAGCTGTACTAATTTTACCTCACTGATTTTTGGCTGGTTTTAAAATTTTTGTTATCAGCATAGACTTCTTTATTTGGAGAAAAGCTGACTAAGAAGGGAAGATTTATTCACATTAACAGGCAGTCAGTATTAATGACTCATTAGTATATGATCAGAGAGGGTTTATAACCCTGCAGGCCTGTGAGCAAGGCTGAGAGAATCAATAGAAGGAGAAAAACAATGATGAGTTTGTATTTGAAAGTTTGTTTTAGGAAAATAATCCAGATAAGAGGGTCGTCAGTTATTAAGAAACAAGACTGGCTAGTGGATATTCCTATTCAAGGAACGAACATATTAAGATTTCTCAAACTGTAGTGTCTGTGCAGTCATATGAAAATTCAACTAAGCTGCCAGCAAAAGGCAAAGGACCTTACTCATGAGTCTAGAGCAGTCTGAGGCTCTTGATGGCTTGGAGATGTCAGCCTAGTCACTCACACATCTGAAAGAAATAGAGAAGATTTTGTAAAATGCAGCTCAGCAAGCTCAGTTCACATCCCTGAAGGGTGAAAAATGCCTTTTAATTTCACTCTGTGAAGGTGGGACCTACCTGATGTAGCCCTGTGAAAGCTAAAAGGGGAAATTTGGATATTAACCCACTGATATGCTACAGCCTCTTGGTACTCTTAAGCACAATCAGGTTCATCTGGAGAAGAAATCCCACTTCTTATGAGTCTTAGTAATGAAGCTTTTCTGATTTCCACTCAATGCCAACCATGAGAGGCCTTGCTTCTCCAAAGAAAAACTGTGCAGCTCTCTACAGAGAAAATTCCACTGCCTTCTGACTCAGCCATCATAAAAAAAACCATTTGCTTTGATGCAAAATTGTTCCTGAATGCACATAAACAGGCAGGGTTTGAAATTTTGGTGCAGAATTTGTCCTTTGGGTGCAGTTTACTGTCTCTGCCATAATTATGTTTTGAAATGCTTGATTTCATTTGTACTTCTGTCCAAATGAGCTCTTATCCTCTTCTCCTGTAACCAAGTAGATCTTGCATCTGTTGTTACCAGAATGGTGGCTTCTCATTTTAAAAAGAGAGAAGTTGGAAGTTGTCACTCATCCAGGGGAAGGATTGCTCCAGAAAACAACGTCCCACTCAGCACTGTGGGATGGAAGTCTTGGCTCTTTTGCAATGGGCAGTGCAAGCTCTCCTGAGCAATAGTCCCAGCCCTGCATTCAGCATTGCCTTTGCAGGCAGCCCGGCTGCCTCCCACCCCTGAGAGAGAGCTGTGGTGCCTCTGCCCACGCAGGCACAGCGGGATGCACTGGAAATCAGCGGTCACGGTCCATTCCACAGGCGCGCTAAATAAACAGAAAAGAATGGCTGGGAGTTTTCGTCTGTGCATGGGAGATTCAGTGTGGCCTGCTTTGTTTTCAGAGTGCTGGTAGAAATCTGTTTTGATTGCTCAGACTTCAGAGCAGCTGCTGTAAACATGACGTGTCTGAATGTTTCTTCTTGGCAAATGCTGGCAACAATGCAGCTCACAAATTCTGCTAAAACAGATTATCCTCCATCTTCCTGCTCACCCTTTTTAGAGGTGTCTGACAAGTCATTAATCCTCAAAAACTTAAGACAGCTATGGGTCTCTTTAATTTGCACCCAGCTTCCTCTAATCTAAACTGATTTTTCCAAAAGCCAAAAATAACTGCTGCACATATCCAGCTGTTCCTTTATTCTGTCAGGGGTGGCCTAAATACCAGTGGGGACAACAGCATGATTTTCTATTAAATACCTGTGTCCCATCCCATTCCTGCCCCATTGATAGGATTTTCTTGGGGCCCATGACTGGCTTTGAAGCTCCTTGTGGCAATGGAGAAAAATAAACTCGAATCACAGAAGAAGGGAAAATCAAAACCTATAGGACACAAGATTGACACTGAACTCGGCTATTTACTTAAAACTTTCCCAAGGAGGGAAATAAAAAGCTGTTACTGATGATAACATTGCAATCCAGAAGGTAGGTTTTCATCCCATTTCTGGAAGGTCAGCTGTGTTCTAGTTTCCAAGTGAAGACAATATTTCACAGCAAAGATGAGCAGGTGCAAATATACACCAGCAGTGATCCATTTTATAGAACAAAAATTTAATTTGCAGATCTTTTACAAGTGCCCAGCATCCAGTCTGGAAGCATGTGCCTTTAGATATCATGACTTAATCACAGCCTCATTAAAGACAAAATCAAGCAGCTTTGGTCTTTTGGATACCTCGAGGCTGTAGAACTGTTCTCCCAGTTTGCTGTACCCAAAATGCCCTTTTGATTTTCAAAACCTATTATGCAAATGCAGGAAGCATGATAACTAGAACAATGAGCTCTGAACATAGGACTTTGCCACCCAGAAGACATCTCCCTGTGACCTCAAAAAAATAAAAGTCTCCCCAGTTATTTTCTGCCAAGGCAATACCTGCATTAACAAGTTGTGCAATGCCAGTGGAGCAAATCCAGTTTTGCAGCACATAATCTGAGTGGTGGCGATCCAGTGTTGACATTTCAGTGTTTCAGCTTTTCTCTGGTCTCCTGGACTGACAGCCCAGTAGTGGCTGGCACACACAGAGTGCAGTCCTGAAGCATACTCTCTGATGGAACCAAATGTTTGGTGTACTTCCATGCTAAAGGAAGGGCTTTTCTAGGGACCTTAGGAAGATCTCATCCACCCAGGTCAAAGATCTCTCTGTGATGCAAATAAAAATGTAGTAAGTGAACATAATCAGGAGAATCACGTAAAAAGAATTATTTTGATCCAAACAAAATCATTAATGACAACACATTCTGAATCAGCCAGTATCTGCCTGGGTTTAGCTAACCAGAGGTAGGTTTTAAGGATGATTTCAAAAGAGGGGCAGCTTCTGATGTACTCAAGTCTATGAAGACTGATGAGACCCCACAAGGGTCAGCACTCCCTGCTGGCAGAAGAACCTTTTTCACCACGGGTGCACTCCATCCTTAATTGTAAGGGAATAGTTTTTTTCATTCACTTTTCCAAAGGATAGGGGGAAAGTTGAACCATTCAGTCAAATGCTACAACTGTAAGTTTTGCCAGGCAACACCAACAGATGCAATCACTTTTTTCAGGTTGTAGTTCAGCCGGAGGAAATTAAATCTTTTTAAAAAAATCTAAACACAAAGCCTAAGAAAAATAGGATTTTCTGTTATTCTGTGGCTATCCTGAATTACTAGCTTGAAACATAAAGTCATGGGTGTGGAATTGTATTTGAGCCATTGGCTATTGAATTATGATGTTTATGCATTTGTAACCCAGTTAGGGAAAAAGCATGCAAAAAGAGGAACCTTTCAAAGGCTTCAACCATCATGTAGGGCTATATGAACAAAAAATACTTCATGTTATTTGAAGTCTAGCATGTTTTATTGCACATGTTTAGTGAGTACTGTGGGAAGGGCAGAAACATGAAACAAACCGGCCCATATGGATTCCATAATTATTTTTTTAAGTAGAAGCTTTGCTAGTGCTTTATAGGAGTTTCATAACAGGCTCAGCATCCTATAAATAAAGGAGACCTTCAGCAACTGGGGATTTTACTGTGTCACTGATGTTTTCATCCCCACAGACTACCACAATGAACAAATAAAAGTTACAGCCTTTTTGAGGGAACTGGAAGCAAGCTGGGACCCTTCTGATATTAGGAGAAAGACCATGTGAGCATTCCAGAGACCAGATATCCTCTAAAACCAAACTGAACAAGAAATTTCTTTTGTTTTCTGAAGAGTTGAAACAGTTGAAAGAAGTATGATGAGTGCCCACTCTTAGAGAGACTTCCAAGTAGTTGAATTAAATCCTGCACCCCAAATTTCATATGTTCCTTCATAAACTTCATATGGAAAGGATTTCAGCTGCTCCCTAAGTGTAAGATATTGCCCTATGTGTTGTCCAAAAAGCTCTAGCAGACTCCCAAGATCTCTAGCTAGAATTGCCTTCTCTAAAGACTGTGCTATCCTACCTGTTTAAAAGCCATACACAGTCAAACGTGACACCTGTCTCTGGACAGGCACTGAAGATGTGAGTAATTGATTGTGGGTTAGGGTTGGCTATGGCTCTAGTGAATTGCTAATTTATTGAATTATCTACTTATACACATAATGGCCATGACTTTAAAGATTATTAAAATAACTCATCTTCAAAACAAGAGGTACCAGCTCACTGTAGAAGAATTCTGCACATATCAAAAAAGATAAGAGCTTTCCAGCTTTTCATGATGGATTGTCAGACATGGGATAGAATGTTGAAGAAGAAAACATAAAAACAAATTCCAGAATTTCTGCTAAGTAATAGTTTATTTTGTTGGTAAGGAAAAGGCTGAAGTGACTGTACCACAAGCAATAAAAAGTGTGCCAAGCAAAAAAAATCGTGATTGTGGCATTTGATTATTTAAGATGAAGTGGGTGACTCATTCTCTAATAACTGAAAGAGAAAAAAAAAGTTTAAACTAATTTAAAAACTATAACAGCTACTTCTTTTAAAGGACAAATAAAGACTGATAAGAAGACATATTTTTCTCAGTGGCCTCTGATACTTTTGATAATGGGAATTAAATAATTACCATAGTATTGTTAATATCAGTTTACAAGGGGGTTATTCTACTAGGAATACAAGAATATATGCTTCTATCTAACTGCTGAAATCATATGGTATATATAGCAACAAGCATAATATAACTCTTGATTTTAAAGGAATGTAACAAAACTTTCTTGTCACTCTTATTTATGCCCAAAAAAGGCTAGGAATTTCAGGATATGTTTAATTTTGTCAGCAAAATATAAAAGTATTCTGAGGTTTATTCACCAATGATACATGTTATCACTAAAAGGCTTTTAAAAGCTTCCCAGCTTCTATAAGTCACCTCTGTATGTTAGGTGAAGATTTATCAAATGCAGTCTGTAAATTGGTTCAAGAAGGTGAAGGTGTGGGTGATGGTAAACCACTTTCGGCAACTGACATGCTGCTTATATTCTTTTTTACTGAGCTAAAAGTGTTGCAATGATTAAACGTGGAGCAGTTCAGTTTTATATGCTGAGGTTTCTGAAATGATGTGTTCTCTGCAGAGTAATGACAAAGAACCAATGACAAATGCTTTTGTCATAGCAGTAACTTTTATCTAAGAAATACATCCAAAAAAAGCACAAAGTGTGTAAGAAGGGATAAATTCAGTAGCATACGTTGGCTCTCAGAAACCTGAGTTTTCAGTTTTGTATAAGTAAACAAATTTTCAGCCACCTCCTATAGAAAAATATCACTTTTTGACATAAGTAGGACTGAAAGGCTGAAATATGACAAAAGGCTGGAATTGGACTGTTTAATAACAATCTGTATGAAGAATAATATGTGTTGAGAAATCCAGTAAGGAATTATTTCTCTGAGGAAACTGTGAATGTGTGCCTAAAGCTTACAGCCTTCCTATTTAAAACACTACCTGATATTTTTACATTATCCTCTTTCCTTCCAGCTCAAGATGATCACATAATTTCAGTTGATCTTCTTAAGTCCAGAGTTTTTTACTCTTGCCTGACAGTTCTAACTACACCATTAAATACAGAATCATCAAAGTTGGAAGAGACCTTCAAGATCATCTAACTATCAACCCAGCACCAGCATAATCACCCCTGAACCATACACTCAAGTGCCACACCCAGATGCCTCTTGAATGCTTCCAGGGACTCCCCCACCTCCCTAGGCAAATTATTCCAATACCTAACTATTCTTTCAGTAGAAAAGTTATTTTTCTAATATCCAATCTAAACTTCCCCTGGTGCAGTTTAAGCTCTTTCCTCAAATACCCACCACAATGACTTACTATTGCATTGCTATTAAATATGGAACTCTGGACTTTGAAGAGATTAGAGGTGGCACACAGAATGGACATAGGGCTCCATCAGTGAGTGTCTCCCTGAATTCTTCCTCTGCAGCATCACCTACCAAGAGCTCTTCAAAGAGTTCAATGACTATTTCTTGCCCATGTTTTCCATAGAAAATGTGCTGTCTTCTCTCAACCCAGTGGAAGTGCTCTCCAGGCAGCTCATCACAACAAAGCAGGAAACCTTCTTGTCACTCAGGGATGCTCACCCCACCCCAGACGCATAAAATTATGCTTGCCATAAGAAACTGTTCTCAAATACCAGAAAACCAAAACATGACTATCCAAGAGAAAGAGCATGAGACAGCTGTAAAAAATAATTTTGCAGCTGTTGGTGTCAGTTCCCAGCTCTCTACCATTCCCCCTGCTTCACAACAGCTGCTGCATAGACCTTGTGGGTGATTTCCAAAATCTTTAACTGAAGCTGTTTTGCCTTATGAGAAAATCACAATTTCATTCCTGTTTCTAGTTTTAGAAAAAAACAGCACCATGTTCTGGGGAATTTAACCCACAGCCACCTAAATCCTGAGAAAGCTATCTAAAACCACTTGGAATTTGCCATGGAGGAGGCTGTGTGTTAAGTTCAGTGCAACTGCAGTGGTGTAACACATAGCAGTGAGGATACAAAGTATTGTGCAGCTAAAACTGCTCAGTTGCATAAATATTGCATTTCCCATACTCTAATGGATGGCAGCCCTTCAAACTACTCAAGTTGGAGGCAAAGTCTGAATACAGGTCAACAGCAATGAACACAGAGTGGAGGACCACTGCAATTCTCTTAGCTAAGCCCTTCCTGCAGGCATCCCATTTAATGTGCCTCAGGTTTATCAGGATGAGACAACAGCAATAGCACTCTCTGCAGTGATGAGTGATTTCACACTTATTTTTCCTGGTACTTTGAATAGTTCTATCATCCATTTAACTCTCAGCAGTATCAGTCACCAGGGGAAGACACAACTTAACTGAATCCATAAATTAGTGAGTGCTTGGAAACAGTTGTTTTCTCCTAAGTGTCCCAGTGTCTTTGAAATATTTGAAATAACTGGTATCATCTCGCACATCTTAGTACCAGAAAATATTTTAAAATAAAAGATAGTACCCAGCTGCCTGCTGTAAGGTCTGATTAACTCCTATTCTGTCCCCCCATGCTCTGTTATCCCTTGTTCTGAGGTTCTTTTCAAATCCACATAACTATTTACATGGGAAAAATAAAGGGGACTGAGACTACAAAGAATGAGGAGAATTTGGTTTGTGAGCTTGAGAACAATAATCTGCCAGTAGCAAATTATGCTCAGATAAAACACCTATAAATTTCAAGTAATGAAGTGACCAGGTCCAAAATACTTGAAAAATAAAACGCTACTGAACAATAGCAAACAGAAGAATAGCAAAAATAATCAGTGTAAAATTAAACCAATAATCAACCAATAACACCCCCCCAAACATGCAAACAAATGCAATTTTTCTGCCCTAACACTGTGCCAGTTCCTAATGTCATGGTTCTTTTTAACTTCAAATTTACAGAACAACATACCTGATGAATGAAACTTGGATTCATGAGCTCACTAGCTAGTATCACACAGAATAAAAGTAAAATTCTTCAGAATAGGATTTTACCCATATCTATTAAGGCTTTTCTTGTTTCATATTGTGGGCTGTGCTCTGTTTCACTGTGAAAAGAAATGTGCACTCTTTCCACACCAAAATGCAAATGCTCTGGAATAACACAGAGTCCTGACTATGCCAGCACAGGAAAATGTAGAAACTGGGAGGACTTTGAAGAAAATGAAGAAAGTGAAAAAAACAAAGAAAAATACTCTGAACTGAAGAATGCTTGTGGTGGGAATCTTTTGCTTGTGGCAATGAGAGCACTGCTTTGCCCAGGCACTGATACTAAATGTTCTGGGCTCCTTGGGGAACTGCTTTATACGGAGTACTGCTAGCTTGTTCCAGTAGACAAGGCATACTGGCTGTCACAGTCATAGATACGAAATGTATCTTCCTGTAAATGAATTACAGGCTTAGGAAGCCAGCAAGCAGCCAAGCCTCAGAAGACAAAACTGGAATTCAGATTGTCTAAATCATAGTGGACCATTTTGCAAGGTGACCTGCCATTTTATCGCAGACTAAGTTCTTACAACACCCCAGCCCAGCTGCTCAGGACCCAAAACTTTCACGAATCTGAAAAATATCTTCTGAAACAGCACTAGCAGATGAGTGATTCAGAAAGCTATTACTGTTGTGCCCCTGTGACCTGTAAAGCTGAAGTCTAAATGAGAGGAAGGTTTTTGTTAGCTGTTCCTGTAAGATGTATTTAAGAGGCTCACCGTGTATTTTATTTTCCGGGAGTATTTATTAAAACTAATAATTTGTAGTTCCTGGGAATTCTACAGTTGAAAAATGGATGATAACCAAAAACCAAAATACTGATTTATTAATTTTCAATTAGCAAATTTCAGTTGAGAAATGCAAAACCCTGTAATTTTGTCTTGGTTTGAAACCAACTTGTCCCTCCTCCTTCCTTTGGTACCTCAGATGCAATTCGTAATCCCATTCTTCTCAGCAGCCTGGGCTTCCCAGCCAGGTTGCTTGTGCCATTGCCCATGGCCCCCAAGTGCACTGTATCCATTTAATGATGGGGGACACTGCTTTACTTAGAGTAATTGGAACTCAAAAAAAAAAAAAAAAAAAAAAAAAAAAGGATTCCAAACTAAGCTGCTTCAATTCAAGACAGACACCCTTGAAATCTCCTAATGAAATAATGAATTTTTTTTTGTCCTATATATCTTTTATTAAGAACAGAAATTGTGTACAATTTTACTACCCTGGCCTATATTAAGAAAGAAATTATTTCTAGATAGGTGTTTCATTACTGGAGCTTAACAGGAAAGTAAATCTGATAATTTTCCCTTATTCTGCTTCCTTTTTTTTTTTTTTCCAAAAAGATATTCAAAGAAATTACAATTTTTATTAAGTGGTAGGAATCCAATAATTTAAATATTATCTTTGGAGAATGAATATTTTGTTAAACATTAGTGATTTAGAACATCTCTAACATATTTCATAGTCATATTCACTGCCTGTTAATTTTTCTCTTTCCATTTTTTTGTCATGTATATTACCAAGTACAGCTGCCAAGTTCAGCTTAGAGTGTGCTCAACTTTCATGAATTTTTCCTTTTATGTTCATGTTGAATTCATAAAGCAGTTTATAATGAAAATTCACCATATGAGAAAAACTTACAAGATATTTTTATGAAGCAGTCATAAGTTTTATTATTTAAACTGGGAAGCATAACTGTGAAGTCATTGCTATACCCATGGTATATTTTAATCATCTGTCTACAATATGCATAAACTGGATTTTTTTTTTTTAAACGAAGGAGATTTTCCCTTCCTTGAGGAACAGCAGAAACAGGAATAGAATTCTGAGCTTTGGAGACTGTCATTGATACCAACACTCTGTAAAGATAGCAGCAATGGAATGTTACTGAAAGAATTGATTTACAGTTTGTTGAATCTTTTGTTTTGGACACATAGATAGAAAGGAGCCACAATACAAGGATGTAACTAATGACACTTTCCCCCATGCTCAGAAATCCCCTTCCAAACAGATAACAAAGGCACAGAGAACACTGCCTCAAGATCCTTCAGCTGAAGTCTCTCACTTGAACATGATAGTTGAGAGGTAGCATAGTACAGGAGACAATAAATCTCATGAAAATAAGTTTTGGGCCAGCTAGAAACTTACATATCTAAAGCAACACTTCTGAATCCCCAAACATAATCCTCAACTAGCTGTTGAAAAACAGACAGCACTACTACACTGGTTCACAGTAAAATATCCCAATTCATGAAGCCTTCCATGTTGTACCAATTCAGTCTGTCAGTGGCTTGGATTTTGCTGTAGTCTAGCTCTAAGGTGTACAGGCAATGTGTAGACAAGTGCTGGAGGGGATCACCATCGCCATTTGATCTGTTCCTGGGTTTACTTAGTACTTAAACCAGCAGATAGGAGAGCAGGAAGCTCAATGTCACTTGGAAGGACACCTAAAAGAGCAGGGCAGAGGAAGGAGGGAGAAGGGGCAGCCTTTTTTCTGAGTAACTGCAGGACAGTTATCTTGGAAGGACAGTAGTATTCCAGAGAAACACAGGATCTGTGTGTAGCTGCAGTATTTTTTCCAGTGCTTCAAGTTTGAAGAGAAGAAGAAGAGAGGGATGCAATTTGCAGAGGTAGAGGTCCAACTTAGAACCATAGAATATCTTGAGCTGGAAGGAAACCATAATGATCATTGAGTCCAAGTGCCAAAACTTACAAAACTAGGAGAAAAGGAGAGGTCTGCTACAGACCTGAATACAGTTTGTGTGACCTGGAAGGAGGGCTGACAGTGAAGTCTGTGCTGCAAAGGGCCAGTACACATCAGTAGCTGAATTCATGCTTTTCCTGGAACCTAATTACAGCAGAACTGAGAGAGTACCCTTCAATTTAACTTCTTCTGTGAGTGATTGGGAGACCAGTAAGCCAGAAGTGAAAGCCAGGTTTGGAAAGGCTAAGCATGAAACCTTGTCCACAATCTCAGACTCCACAATCATATTCAGTGCTTTTAATCAGTAGTTACAACTTTTTTGAAACCCTTAACAGAGTGCATTTGAGATAAACTGAACAATAGATGTTCTCACCATGCTGAAATTGCTGGTAATGTGCCAAAAAGTAATAGCAAATTTACTAAAGTATTGGTCAGATCAGTAACATTTTGTTTTATGTTAATAATTTATCACCCAAAAAGCAAAGACTTACAAAAATATTTGAAGGCCTCTTGTGAGCCCTTTTGAATGCCTGCACAGAAGAGCGAGTAGCTGTTATTCTGTATAAGATGGCAAGGAGCTGTTGGTGGACTGATTGATCCTTTCTCTGGGGTGGGCAGAGGACATAAAACACCATGGGCTCATGGGTCAGAGGGCTGGGCCGCATCCCGCAGCAGGAGAGGAGGAAACGGGCTGTGCCAGGAAAAAGGGTGGTGCAAACCACTTCCCCTCTGCAGCAAGGAGGACGCTTGACCCCATGAGTCAGAGTTCCCAGGTCGGTTTAGCTGTGCTTCTCCTTTCCATGGCTTGAATTGCTTGGTGGAAAGCCAATGTTCTGGGTTTGTTTTAGAGAGAAACACTTAAATCCTTTTGTTAAAAGTATCTGCCCTGGGTTTCCTTTGGTTTAGGGTGGTAAAGCTTCTTCATTGTGTTATACAAGGATTGAAGTGGTTCCCCATGAGATTCAACAATACCAATGTTTGAAAGGTGGTTTTCCATTTAGCACAGTATTACAAGAAGTGTAACTGGTATATTAGTCAACTTTCCAATTTGCCTGACAAATTCAAAACCCTGCCAGAACTCAGCCTCTACGCTTCTTTCCTTGTTATCTGACTCTGCAGAGATCCTCCTGTTTTGTAGTTCTGAAATTTTATTAAATGTCTTGGAACTGGTAACTTCTCAAGTTTTATGGTTGGTATAGTTTCTCATTGCATTAATAGTAACAATAGCCTGTGTGAAAGTAAACCTGAAGCATCCTCAAGCTTTACTATAAAAAAATACACCTGTTAAGGAGACGTCTGCTATCTTTGTGAGTATGTAGTGTTTGGCATATTTTGGCTCTATAATCAGAATTATACTCTAGATATAAAAAAGCCTAACTGCTTCTCATGTAGTTTTCAGGCTCCTAGCTTCACTTAAGCAGTATATTATAATATCTAAAGGGATTTGAGTAAGTGGCAGAGTGTACTGTAGAGCAGCTTAGAAATGCTTTCTGGCAGGACTGGAGAAAAAGGAAATAGGTGGTCTGCAAGGAAATACACAGCCAAACTGATACTGGGTAGAATTGGTGGCGAGATGATGACACCAGTTAAAAATATAATCCACCAATGACTCAGCTTCTACTTGAGCAGCTTCCTAACTATCCAGAATGCTATCAGTTCAAAACCCATGAGTTATCACATATGTATTGGCAAAAACACACAGTGAGTCTCATGGTTAGAGCAGAGGACAGACAAATCCAGGCATCGGTTTATGACTTAAGTACAGATTTGCTGTGGAAGTCCAAGTACATTTAACTGATTATATTCCCCTAACTCAGTCTGCAAACTACAGAAAGAAAAAAACCCAGCCAGATATGTTGCAAAACTAAAATCTTGTCTTTAAGGAGTCAAAGGAAAAGCAAATATGTCAAAGTTAGTCCTAAATCACTAACTCTCTTTGCTGTAGCTACTAGTAAATCCCTCCCAGTAAGAAATGCCAAAACGAATTTAAAGTTCAGTTTCTCCTGGAAGTCTCTTGCTTTTGAGAAGGACAGGAAAGGAAAGGCACCAGCCACATAAAGGCATTCACTTTAGAACTGCAAATGAGCCTGCACAATGTTTTATCCTTCACCAGTCCTCTTTGTCTCCTCTTCTGACTGCATTCCTGGAACATCTTGTACAAGCATTTATAAGACGATTTGTTTTATTGCCACATTTTTAACTGCATAGACCACAATGCAGTCTGAGAAATAGTTTGAAAAGAATGGTGAACTGTGTAATTTTGGTTTAAAACAGTTCTTGCTAAAACCAAAAGCTGTGTTTTTCTCACTTTAGAATTAAAAAAAAAAACCACTTTGGCAGAATTAGGACATGAAAGGTACCTGAAAATTTGAACTGTGTAAACACTGAAATGCTATCAAAAAGAGTTTAATTAGAAAGTATGAGATGCAGCATAAGTACTTATGAGTTTTGCATATTTAAAATACACAAAAGTCACCTCAGTTTTCTGGCATTAGCAGCTTTTCTAACTTGATAAAAATATTTGAACACAGTGTACCTGTTGATA
Source organism: Vidua chalybeata (assembly GCF_026979565.1). Taxonomy (NCBI): domain Eukaryota; kingdom Metazoa; phylum Chordata; class Aves; order Passeriformes; family Viduidae; genus Vidua; species Vidua chalybeata. Next base: position 91,816,414 of record NC_071530.1, read on the forward strand.
AACAGAATTAAAATCAGTCAGAAGTATTTAGAATTTGAGTACTGTTTTTATTAAAACCAAGCTGGAAGCCATAAGCTGTGCCTGGAAGAGAGTGAATATGGGAATCAGCTCTACACCATGGGTGCAAATAGCCCTTTGCAGGTAAGATCCCTTCAGGTGTCTCACTTCAGAAGGCAGCAGCACTGCTCCTCTGCCAGAAGTGAGGGATGTGCTGCTTTCCTGATTATCAGAGCAGCGGCAGGGGATGGCAGCACTGCAGACTCTGCTCCTCCAGCCATCCTTTTGCACCAGCTAATATTTCATATAAAATGGGTAAATTTCATTTCATGGAAAAAGTGAGAAATGTCAGCAAACTAATCTGAGTACAGAGATTTCATCAGCAGGTTTTTGGTTACTGCAGAGAGCATTATTGGATGACTGGATCCATGTACTATATGGTAAATATTAAAGAAATATTCATAATTATTTCATTAAAATGATGACAAAATAGAGTGTGCTTGCTTCAAGCATTTAAATTCCCTTAAGATAAATTACACAGATAATGATTACAGGGAAGTAATAAAGGCTAGACACATTATGTGATGAAAGAAAACAAGTTAAGAGGTTTTAAAAATACACATAGGAAAAATTAATAGGGAAGGCAAGCTTAGAGGCTGCAGGCTTATACTTCATTACATAAAGACATATTTCTTTAACAATGTCACTCCTAATCCATAACAAAACAAGTCTGTGGGAATGGCATTTTTTAATGAGAGGATACAAAATCTGTTGAAAGCAGTATTGGATACAATTTTTCCCCATAAGTATTTAAAATAATTTGATGAATCATTTTTATGCATTACTTTCTACACTCATTCATTTGAATGATACCATCTGTGATATGTTTGCATAAAATGAATTTCAGTCTCACTACAAAACATTTGTTGAAAAATAATTCTGAATTTACTTTGGAAAATATTCACTGTAGAAATCTGATGAAAGCTCTGTATTCAACCAAGTAAAAGAAATTACTAGGGAATCTATAACCAATGATATTAGCCTCATTTTTAGCTTTCAAATAACAAATAACACAATATAAGAAATAAAAGATCATTTTGTTTTACATTTTCCAGTAAAGCCTACACTGGAAAAAAAATGAAAAGAAATTATATTCATTGCATCAGGCTGTTAGAAATTATATTATAGGCTGTCAGAAAACAAGACTAGTGCTCTTTATAGCCTTCTCCAAGAGATCACTGCTGCCTGGAACATATTACTGGTGTACAAGCAAATGCTGCTGTACAAGGACCCTTCCAGTTTTCCATACAATGACTAATATATGGTTCCTGAGTCTTTCAAATGCAAAGGCATTTTCAGGAACTACCAGTGTTGTGACTTATAACAGATATTGTAACTTAATCCAGTGTCCCTTTATTTTGTTGAACTAAGACGTGCTATATACTGATGAACATTAGGGAACCATATTCAAAAAGCATCCTCAAGCTTAGCTTGTTATAGGGTTCCAGATTCCTGTTCTAATCTCAGATTTAGTGATCAACAGCTTTCTCCAAGTATTTAAGTATTAGGTCAGAAACAGCTGAAGGTTCCTAGCTCTGCATTATAATGGAGGAACAGGTTCCACCTATATTCAACTTGGAGTGCAGCAAAATGTGTTAGAGAAAATGTCCTAAAAAGAAAGCTGTGTCTAACAAGCCTGCTTAGCCTGTCAGCCTTGCCTGCCCTCTGTGCTTTAGTGCTGTGGAACAGAGAAGGCTCAGCCATCTCCATTTGCCAACAGGCTTTGATTTTAAACGTTCCTCTGAAAACATGGAACTTCTCCACAAAGTAATATTAAAGTTGGCTGAAGAATTCCTTCTCAAATTGAATGGCTATGAATGAACTGGTTAGTGCTTAACAGCTGCAGGGTTGGAAAAGTATGAATTGAAATGTCCATGTTGGATTGTACTGGTACTTTTTATATGGGACCTAAACTGAATGACTTAGCACAAAGAGAAGCAGCTATTAACAGTAAGAGTTTGACCTCAGATAAAAAAATTGAAAGGAGTAGCCTAAACTTAGCCTTTTTATCCTTGATCATAGTTCCTGGCATTGTCTTCTTCCAAGGCTGAACTTAATACAGTCCTACTTTTCAACCTAAAAAATCCCTTCTAAGTTGCCCTTCAATTAACAGTTTCAAAATTTTGTCTGTCATCCACTGGAAAGGGATAAAAGTTTACACAGCAACATGTCTCAACTAGAACACATTAAAACACCTACTCAGGTAAGCCATGCAAATCCTTCTTTTTTTTTTTTTTTTTTTTTTTTTTTGGAGTAGTATGTGGTCCTGTGGAACAATAAGACTGCTTGTTACTTTGTTTCTTTTTCTGACTCTCCAAGATGCTCTCCAAGGGTGGGATCTATAGAAAGTAAAAGCCAGGGAATTTAATACACCAATTCTCCCAGCAGCCTCACATAAATAATCCAGAAAAGAGAACACTAACTATGGTTGGATCAGCTCTCAGTACATTCTTAGGATCAAAGGGAAATCTCTTTAAAAAAATCCTCAGAAAATCAGCGACATTCTTCTGAAGGAAAATTGCCAAGGAAGGAAAAGATGGTAGTACCTTCTTTCTGGGAACAAATCTACTTCCGCTCTGTCTGAGTTTGTCATTGATCTTTTAGAAGAGAAGTCTGTATCTCTAAAAGCCAGAGGAATAACTAATAATATGTATATTAGAAGGTGAATTAATCATTAGAAAGTGAATTCAGCTACTGGGATATTTGATGATCAGTACTGTTCAGGGTCACCTTATCAAGAGCAGGGAAGGAATTCCTCTCTTTCCTTCTCCCCTCCCTCCCTCCCAATTTGCATCCATCACATTAGACAGGAAATAAATGTAAAAAGAGATGAGTAAATAAGGATAAACTGTCTCTCACTATCAACTCTAGAGCAGGACAAAAATAGAGTCATGACAACTATAAATATTGTAAGGTTCAATGGGTGCGTGTTCCCTGAGCCTAATTCCTGCTAGCAATCTTTCCACATTAGTCGGCCAAAAACTGAGAACATCCATACTGCTGAACAGAGGATAAGTAAGAGAAGTTATCAGGTGGTGGGAAGCCAGAATACAACCTTCTTCTGACCAGAGCTTGGGCTATGTAAGTGGGAATTCACAAATGTGCCTTTTATTGACCTGTGCCAGAGGACCCAGAGGATGCAGGAGATGACAGCTGACTTCCACTGGAAAAGTTTTAACTCAGTCAGAAGGGTTTTGACTATCACCAAAGAATTTCCTTCAATGAAATCCTAATGCGAGAAGTATAAGGCAACAAACCATTTTGTAGGGTTTTATTCTTCCTTGCTAGAGGATTGTAACCAAGTATAACAGAACCAACTATAAGCAGGCTTGCGGTATTCAAATGAGGAATATGACAAACTACTGATTCTAATCTTATGAATATTTTGATCTGAAAAAATTGGAGAAGAAAATATCCTAAGAGATTACAAATGCAGGATTTAAATGAGGAGAATGTTAACTGGAAAGGAGTTCTGATAAGAGATATAAAAGTAACAGTTCTAATTCAAATTGTATAGCTATAGTACAGTTCCATCATACACGTTAAGTCTATTGGGATCAGCATATAAATACACAAAATCCCTGTCTGAAGACAGCTGTTCATGCCTTTTATAAAGTGCTCTTAGAACACTGAACTCTCTCTGAAACTCATATTTGAAATGTGACTTTTTTAAAAGAAAATTTTAAGAAGAAGAAGCAAAATGATGCATGATTTAGGAGTCAAATGTATTAATTCAGTTTCCATTAGGAAGGTTTTGGAGGGAAATGTCTCAAAGAACATTAGGAAGGACAAAATAAACTTATATTTAAAACCTTAAGTGGACTCTACTGTTCTCTGTTTGGGATGAAAGGTAAACATTCAGGAACAGTGCTAAACATAGTATGAGTTGCTCCAGATCACACTTTTAAGTCCTAACTCTACTTTGAAATAAAAAGAACAGTAAATCACAAGTACATTAGTAAAATGTTAAGACTGAAAAGATACTATTGAATTTTTTTTCCTGATTTTAGGTAAGAATTAATTGTGGAGAACACAGCAGTTTCTGTTTTGTATCTGAATGAAGATGAAGCCTGACAGATTTCTTCAAAAAAAGACAACACCTTGAAACATCCATAGCTAAACACGCAGATGGGAAGTGGGAATTTAGTTTCAAGACCATGATCTGAAGCTGGCTAAGCAGGGATTTAAATCAGGTTATGAAAGCTACATGTGTGACCTGTAGACCAGGCTACACTAATCTAGGTGGATTTTCACTTTATGTCTTGCCTCTGCTGTGCCCATTTTTTAAAAAATGTGAATCTTAATCACCTGTCTTTCAAAGTCAAGGGTAAGTTCTGCTAGAGCTAAAAGAATATTATCATTTGCTGTATCCCCTCGGCACCTTAATCATAACTTTTGAGGACACAGGGGTAGATAAAATACAGTTGTTGCAGTTCCTGCTGGAAGGGTTGAGATTCCCTACCTGATGTGTACCAGAATTTGAGCATGACAGGCAGAGTAGGGAGCAATTCCATCAGGATATAATTATCAATTACATATCATCCTGTGATATTTTAAGTTTCAAAAAGTACACTGTTTTAAAGTGGAGTGATATTTTTCTAATTATGCTGTTTGGTAAGATACATAGTATTGTGAGAAATCAAAATGGGTACATATAGAGGCATAGACAGTACATGAAGTCTTGAGAATCCTGAAGCAACTTGCAGGCTAAATAGTTGGCATGAATCCTGGAACTGAAAACACAAACTGTCTCCCATAGATTGGTTTCTACTCTTTTCAGAGAAGCAGGGCTTTTGCCATCCTTTATGGCAGGATCAAAGAAACATTGATCAGGAAACCATTTTCTCCTTATCCAAAGCCCACAATTAGATTTCAAATTCTGATTACTATAAAAGACTGTGAAAGAAGAAAGCTTGAACTTTTTAAGTGTTTTCCACCTGTGATCTGCAAACTTTCTCCTGCTGAGGAACATGAACAGTGTCCCAAGCACACCTGAACATGCAGTCCTCATGTGGCACCACTCCAAAGTACATCAATGGAAGAACTGCCAGGTCAGGACTACTGTCAGTGAGTACAGCAAAAATCCACTCTGTCAGTGTGCACTCCTTGCACTGCAACACCTCATTTTGCTTTCAAAACTTTTGCCTATTAGGGCCTACCTACATTAGGATGTTTTCCAAAAATAGCTGATATTGCACTGGCAATTCAGTACAAATGTCAGGTTCTAAGAAATGCTTTTAGTACCTTGAACAAGTCTGAAAAAGAGAGGCTTCTAAATTTTCAGTTATTTACATTATGCTTTCTGGAACTTTTAATATTTAGTATAAACTCACTGAATGTACTTATTTCAAAAATCCTTTTGCTCCCTTGGCAATAGCTTGCCACTTCCCCTTCCATTTCAGCTGCACTTACAATTTTCTGCTCCAATTCTGATACTTCAGCATGTACTCTCCTGCTGCCAGAAACAGAATTGAATCCTACCAGCTGCCTGTAAGGGGTTAGCAACAATATCTTTTAACACTGGAAGTATTTTGTTAGTAATGTGTATTAGTAATGTCTTCATTGGGCTTACGTTGGTTTGTTAACTGAGAAATTACAACCCATGTTTTAAAAAGAACATACACTTAAACAAAGTGGGGTTTAGTACCCTGTTAATAAGGAATTTTAAGTAATGGTATGAACACAAGTCTAGAAGCTGCTCATTTTTTTTTTAGAAGAGATCCAGGTTAATTTAACAAATTAATTGAACACATGACAATGGTTTGGAGGTCAGGGCGGTCTGAAAGATACAGTGTCCTTAGATATCCCCACGTTCTTTCCCTTAAGGAGATTAAAAAAAAAAAAAAAAAGAGGAAAACAGAGCAACTGGGATAACTGATACTCAGTAAAGTATATTCTTAGATGTTGCAGACTTATGCATGATAATCATCTAAATAGAACCCATGTGCATTAGCATCTGTGTAATTTTCCCCTACTATCTCATTAACATCACAAAATGCAGACCAACAGGATTTTGATAGCCAGCCAGCTCATGCATGTTGCAATTATGCTTTCTCTCATATAATTCCCATACTTTCCTCACATATCTGAGCAAACTAACACAGTATCTGTGATTTAAATAATTTTCATCTATAAGCAGCATCTATATTATCACATTTTTCAAGGAGTGTGGTACTTATTGCATGACTAAGTTAGCAAACGTACATTTGAAAAGAAAATAGCTTCTAATCTAAGTATTCATTTGCTGATGAATTAAAATCACCAAGTTATTCAGCACAATTCAAAATGAAAAAGCTGACATATCATTTATTGCAAAGGCCACAGCTATAATGGGAACATCATTGTTTCCCTTTCTGCTTGTCTCACACATTCTTTTTAATCTTGATTATTTGTCACCCTGTTAGGGACTTCTTATGGTAATTAAATCTTTTGTCAGTGATGTAACCAGAGCCTTTTGCTGCATTTTCCCTTCCTACATAAGTTACAATTGCAGTTATAAACACCGTGGAGGTTTTTTCTGAATCACACAATTGCAGATTGTTTGAAGGAAACGCACATTCCTGGCTGTTGCTAGGTGGCAAATGCTCTTAAAGATTTTGCAGGCTAGAGATTTCTTCAAACATTTAATCCTCCATATTTATTTTATAACCCATAGGAACTGTTAAAAAAACAACAAAATACCACTCAGTGCTAGGATGATCGTAGATTTGAAAGCAATCAGATATATGGCATCAAAAGCTTATTCCCAATCCTAACTACAGGTCAGTTTAAGACTTTCATGAGGGTTCATGATCCTGTATCTGTATATTGCAAGGCTGCTCATGCCTTCTTCTAAAATTGGTGTTAGCTCCTGTTTAAAACAAGGTCCTTTATGTAATGAATAAGCTTCAGCCACAGTCCTTTGAAAAATATGTATGTGCAAAAGAAGAACTTCACAGACTGCAAGGAAAGAAGGCAAAACTTTTGCTTAACATCTAGGAACTGATCATCTGGGGGATTTTGCCTGAGATGTCATAGCAGCACTGAGTTTCAAAGAGTATAGCAATGCATTGATAAATCTATATAGTGCTTGTCTGAAAAGAATCCTGCACTCTACCATTCCTAGGGTATGATTTTACAAAACTGCACATTCATTCCTACATACAGATCAAGCTAAAACTGTGTTTTTCAGATGTCCTTTTGAAATAAGGCCAAATTCACAGCTGAAGCTAAACTGATGATACTTTCCATCTCCAAAAGCTGTCACATCAATGTCAGTGTTAGACTCAAGTCAATATATCAGTAATATGTATTAAAGGACAGCACAAGGAAGCCCTAAATATGGGAAAAAAAAAATAAACCAACCCAGGCTTTATTACAGAGCAGCTTCAGCTTCTCCTGCAGTACATAGTACCTGTTCTAAGGCTCAGCATATTCATATTCAACCAAAAGCATGGGTCTTACAATGGAAGTCTTGGGTAACTCTAGCAGTATCCATTATATATTATGCACTACATCTTTCCTTGCCGATAAAGTCTCATATTCTCATTAAAAAAGCAAATTTTTACAGGATTGAAAATTGTTCCCTTGCTCTTCCCTACCTCAGACACACATCTACAACTGCAGGTGGCTTTGGTAGGAAACATCAATGAAAAAGTGGGATATAACCTTCAGACCCTGACTTTAATGTTCTTTCTTTAATTTTGATTGGTTGATTAAAGCTTCTGTGCTCTTTGTGTTCAGCATGATACAGGAAACATATGTTTTGTGCGAAGATGTGTTTTCAAAAACTGCTACTTATTACAAAAGTCTCTTGATGGTGCTGGGATAGATAAAAAATACTGTGTTCTTAGACTTCTTGGAGAACTAGCACAGGCAACTGTATTCTTTTGAGCTCTGTAAAAGAGGCAGGGAAGCCATGATGGGCTATCAGCATCGGATCATCCAAACAAGGTTCCTCATTTTCCTCAAAGGGGACAGAAGTGTTTTGGAGGTGTACCACATCTAGTAGCATGGCCAAATAGCTGTTGCTTGCTGAAGATTTTGACAGCTACCCCTTGTAAACGCAAAGGGAAAGAGAGCTTGAAATCACCCTCTGGCTGTATGGGCACAGATATTATATATATTGAATATATATATTATTATTATTGTATCATTACTCTGGAAAACCTTCACATAAAAGTAGACACGAGCTTGTAATCCTTCGGATACATCTATCCATTACTTTTATATTCCCTCTTTTTCATAGTTTCTGTAATAACTATTGCAATCCCACTGTGAAACTAGTAAATTCACAAAATGACAAATATAGCCACTGTAGAGTTACATAAAATGCTATGTAAAAAGAAAAAAAAAAAAAAAAAGTAGTCTTTTTACTATGGGGCATGAAGCAAACATAAAAGATTGATTGTTTTTATAAAGAAGTAATGTACTTTGGAGTTAATAACCACTAATAACCAGGATTAGACATTTCACGCAATGCTTGTCTCCCATCTTTTGACATTTCTCAAAAGCCTAAATTTTTTAGCCGTCTTTAAAATTACTGATTTCACAAGCTTCCTGCAAAACATCCCCACTGAAAAAAAAAAAAGAAATATGACTTTGTCAAATTTTAGAGGAAACTAGAGGCAATCGAGGGAAAAGCTTAATCTTAAAGTGGATTTCTAAATTTCATCTGGAAGGATGATTGATGTGCTTTCCCCTCCCACACCACTATAACTTTAATCTCACCTGGAGGAAAGAGAAAGGGAGCAATCTGACACTTAGCCCACTCAACTCTGCTTTCCAGACTGCAGCTGGGAGATAAGGAAGCAATGGAGGCACTGCTTCCTCTCACCCTTGGATATTTGGGATGCTCTCTATGGGAGGATAAAGAGCAATTACCCCTTGGAATTCATCCGCAAAGTATTAATAATTTAGCTAATTCCTATGTCTTATTCATTATGTGTTGAAAAATGCTCATTATCAAAATTGACTAAAAAGTCCTCTGATCCCGTCAGCTGGCCTTTGCTAGGATTTCCCTGTTCCCCTGGCAGTTTATGCTTCCTACACCAACTGCTCCTTGTGGACAGAAACTGCTAAGCTCCTCTTCACAGCTCACAAGTTCAAACCCATCTTCACTGGTTAAATGGCACCTGCTTTGCTGCATGTGATTCAACAGCACATATGGAACAACTATAACCTGCTTCCTAAGGAAGGTTTCTCCATGTGGAAAGGGCTTCTGTGTGCAGGAATCCAGAGCATCCCTGTGGCTGCCCTGGCAGGTCTGGGATCCTGGCAGGGGGTCAGGAACCCCCCTGTACAGAGCCCTGAGTGAAACTGTCTCTGACCTCTATCCATGGAAAAGAGTTTTCAATCTTACAGGATGAATTACAAGCTCTGAGTGTTTGATATAAGCAGTAATTAGTGTGGCACGGGTACAAAAGTAGAATTTTAGGATTCTAGATAAGGGGTCAAAGGGGTCAAGACAGAGGAAACTGGGCGTGCCTTGTCCTTTTTCTTCTTCTTCATGCCCTCCATGTTTCACTGTGGTGTTGGCATTTCTCTATTGGTTTAGGCTGGGGACACACTGTTCAACATGGGTGATAGATATTGGCACGTTATTGTAAATATAGCACATGTAGTTTCTAGTATATAATGTTTGTAATATCCCACTGAGGGGCAGAGCCCTGCATGCTGTCCTGCGAGACAGACCTGCTGCAGGTCAGAGAGAAAATATTTTAGATAAGAAGAAATAAACAACCTTGAAAACCAGCACAGACGAATTACGACTCCTTCTTTGGCAGCGGGGCTGAAAGACTGAGACTTCTACGATCGGGATCATCTAAGTATCACAGATCGCAACATCTGTGTTCACTGCTGAACCTTATGCTGGTCAAAATGACCAGATTAGCAAAAGCATAACTTAAACCGTTTAAGTGTTACCGATCTTGTTTTGCTTTAAACAGGCCAGGGAACACAACACATACATCTTAGCTAAGGTGCCAGCTGCTCCATCAAACTGAGGCTGACTGACAGCTTCTTCAAACAAGCCATGGCACAGGTAGCATAAAATATGCTTAGTACGCTCATTAGTACGTTTCATATAATTTTCATCAAAGCTAAAAGGTCAGCATCCACGGTGAGAGGCTTAACTACACATAAATGCTTAAAACAGCCATCCTTGACAGAATGTCAGAGTGTGGGGAACACATCCTTTGTCTGAGAACTTTGGCACAGCATTGTGCTGGGTAGTAATGCTGTCTCCCACAAAAGCTACTTCAGATAGGAACAACTGAAGTGAAGAGCTGGACGAGGGAAAGCTGGCTTACATTCTGTGTAGGAATCTGTCACCAGTCACAGAGCCCAAGTTCATGGGAGATCATGGACAGAGGAACAAGTGTCCTTGAGTGAAGTCTGGAAAAAACACAAGGAGGACCAGATTGACATGTTCATAATGCTATGAGGATATGAATCACTTCCTTCCCCTTGACCACTGACTAAGTTATGAAGTTAGAAATATAGTCCATTAAGCATGTCTCTTGTCCTCCATACTTCAAATGCTTTACAGTTTCAAAGGCAGAGTAGAACAGTGGTAACTCAAGTGATAACTCAAGTGGAAACATGAGACTGCCATGGCCAGTGGGTGGTCCTCACATCCTGCAGCCACGAGGGATGTTCTTTATGGGCTGATGATGATTGTATGCAAAATGTTCTACTGCTGTGCATTGCACAGTGTGCTCCCTCAGAGGTATGTGTTGGCATGCCAAAGGTGTGGTTGCAATCTATCATACTGGCTCATTCAAATTGTCTTAACATAATTAAAGAGCACAATTAAGCTCCAGGCTATGATGTTTGACGAACTCCTCAAGGTGTCTTCAAAGATATTAGTCTGCAGCATGCTAGTGCAGTGTTAGATTAAAAACATTACAACATGCTCTCTGTTTGCCTAGCACAGGATTCCAGAAGCAGAGCAGTGGATTCCATGCTTAAAACTGGAAGTGCCTGAGGAGGAGAATGGGGAGAGCTAGACAGTGTTGTCACTAGCACCACCCACTAACACTGCTTCTCGAGTGATAACAAAATGCAAGCAGTAAAACAAAGTGGTAGATTGGGAACAGGACTTCTGTCTGCAGAAAGGCATTGCAAAGTTCACACAATTTGTCCACTAAGTGTAAGAAATAATCTTTAAACTATTTTTGCCTCTTTAAAACTCAATGTTTCTTCTTAAAAAAAAAAAATCTTCTAAATTAATCATTAACCTCTGTTACTAACGCTGCTTTGAATCAGAAGAGGTCATTCCTGGAATGCCTGTTCTGTTATTGTGTTGAAGACAACAGGCAGCTGTCTTTGAAATTAAGTGACACAAGTTGTCAAATTATAAACCACGTGTGCATCCAAGTGTTCATGTCCTTCTAGTGCATAGATTTGTATCTGTAGATGCTGATGACAGTTAATTTACATTATGGCAATATTCATAAAATAGTCAATAAGTGGGAATAACAGGGGGTAGAGGGAAAAGGAATGCACTTCTCTCTGGTATTACTGACACTTTGGTGGATGTTTCTGCTCATGATCCAGAACTCTTCTGTACCAGTATAGAGTCTTGGGGAGGCTGCAACCATATCTGCCCTCACTACTCTACCAAAATGTAAAAGAAAGCAGTTGCTGCCAGAGCTTAGCATATGGCTATTGAGAAATAAAAGAAAAACATATTACCTGAAAAAGAACAAAAGATGTTGTAAGAAAATGAAAAGTTTGGGAGAAAAACAGAACAAGAAATCTCAAGTATGCTTAGATCAAGCATGACTAGCATTTATTTCAAGTCTACACCATCATTCAGATGTTTTTGTACCATGGCAGGTTTAAGCCTTCACTTCTCTCCTGAAACACTTGATGTTATATAAGATGTCATTTTAGAAAATATGAGACCGTGTTGGAAACCAATTTCCTGAAGAGCTAGGAATAGGGTCATATCTTTATCTAGTGTTATGCTTGCAGCTCTGGCAATTTTCTTTTTTAATAAATATGGATAAGTCCATAGGACTCTAAAGGACAACAGATATTGTCCTTTATCTTATGTCCGTATTGCAAAATTGTGGAAAAGATGCTATGTGCAAAAAGGGTCAGAAATCTTTTTGAAGACATAAAATGATACAAAGTCCCTGATCTAAAACATAAAAAGAGCCACAGACACGACTATAGAGTTGTGTTGTGTGAGAGCTGAGCAGTCAAACACAAATCATCAGTTCTGACCAGGAAACTAAGTAGTTAGGTGGAAGTGAGTTACAGTCAGACCCTGCACAGGGCCTGCTGGCTCCCGCACAGCACTGCGCTGAGTGGCCCCAATGCTGGGCTGGAGCTGCTTTGCACCTTGGTGGTTTGGATAACAGCCAGAAGAGCTCCGTTCCAGGTCCAGTCTTAGGCAGACAAACCCATAGAAGAATCAGCCGTACCAAATACAAGCCAAATAGGACCTGTAAGCATCCACGTATGGATACTTATCAAGTACAAGTTCCTAAAAAAAGTGGAGAAGTGAATTTAGCCCATAACAAACCCCACAACACAAACCAAACCACTTTTATTTCTTTGAATTACTTTTGCCTTCTTTTAGCTACATCAATCACAGATGCTCTCACTTTAGCACCAGGGCTGGGCAAACCCGGATAAGCACGATAGCTGTTCTCTAAGAGCGGCCAGGTATGGAATACAGATCACCCAAAGCAAGAAAAAAGCCTTTTTTCCCCTTCGCCGTGAGGCTTCTAAGAGAGACGCTGATGGCGTTTACATTGAGACACCTCATCAGCCCCCCGGATGCTAAAAGTAGGCGAATCGTGACTGCAGCCCTTCCCAAGAAGAAAGCGGCTCCCCTGGCTCCCACACCGGCGCCCCACACTTCCCGACCGAGACCACCCTTCCCGGGCCAGCCGGTGCCGCTGCAGCCCAAGGCCGGTCACCGGCCCGGACTGCCGCCTCCTTGGGGCCACCCGAGCCGCTCAGCCACCGCCTGCCCCGGCTTCCCCCCTTCGGGCAGGGACCCTCGACCTTCCCCCGCTCCCAGCGAGACCGGAGGCGAAACTCCGGGGGGGAGCGGCGGTGGCGGGACCACTCCCGGTTCCCTTCCTCCGCCGTCTGCGGGGTGGGGCGGGGGGCGGCGGGCGCGGGAGAGGAGTGGCGGGAGAAATGCGGGCGGCAACCCCGGCGCTGGCTGCGCGGCAGGCGAGCGGGCGGGAGCTGCCGCTTTAATTCCGTCCCGTCCCGAGGGGCGGGGAAGGGGCCGCTGAGGGGAGGTGGGGTGGGGGGGGCTGGGCGCGCGCGCGCGGCATCGCCCGGCGCGGCGGCGGAGCCCGGGCGGGCGGGGAGGGCGCGGGGCGGGGGCGGCGGCCCGGGGGCGGAGCGGCGTGAGGGGAGCGGCGGGCACGGGCTGCCCGTGCGGGAGCGCGGCGGCGGCGGCGCGGCTGGAGGGGGTCCCGGCCCGGCTCACCCGCTATGGCCACGTCCCCGTGCAGCAGTAGCGGCGTCTCGTCGTCGTCCTCGTCGGGGCTGGGCGCGGACGCGGGGCTGGAGATCCGCACGCGCTCCGTGGAGCAGACGCTGGTGCCGCTGGTGTCGCAGGTAGGAAAACCGCCGAGGGAAAACGATTTCCCACCTCCTTCCCCCCACAGCCTCCGGGAGGCTCTGTCCGCCCGGGACAGAGCTCGGCCGCCGCCGAAGTTTGCGCGCTCCGGTCGCGGCGCTCCGTGGCCCCCTCTCTCCGGCCGCGCCGGTGAGGGCGGCTGCTCTGAGCCTCGCCCCCTCCCGCCCGTCCCGGGGTCCCGCCGGCCGCGGGCGGCTGCCGGAGCCGGTGCCGTGTAGGTGATGCTGCTCTCACGTCCGTCCCCGAGAAGGACTCCGAAGTTCCCCGCAAGGTCGCGGGGGAGCGTTGCATAACGCCGGGCGCTGCGGTGCCGCCGACGGTCCGAGCCCCGGGACGCCGCGGCGGGTGGGGGACGGAGGGACTGCCCCGCCGCCCGAGCACTCCCGGCTTCCCGAGCCTCCCGCCTGCTGGCTGCCCGCATGGGAGCGCGCTCCTTTCTTCCCAGCTCGGCGCCGGAGAGAGCGCTCATCTTCCAGGGGCTTTGGCGGAGCTTTGTGTTTTCGCGGTCCGGCCTGAGCGTTGCATTGATTGGAGCTTCTACTGCACCCCGGGGTAGTGCCCGGTTTTTAAGAACTTAGATAATGGACAAACTGTCTTGATAGCCTTTTAGCATGTCCTGCACAGTGCTAAATGACCTTAAAACCCACCCAAATCGGGCTTTTCATTGCTCTGCTAAGTAATTATATGCCATTCACTTTGGCGTTGGTAGCTTTTGTTGTTGTTGGGGTTTTTTTTTTCAGTTTAGTTATTTAGTTATAAAATTGGTGTTTGACGTACTCATTAGAATTTTATTTCTTGAAAAGAGTGTCTGAAAACAGCACAGTGTTTGCTGTATAGGATTTTTGTGCTTTGAGCACTGATCAATAAAGTTAGCAAGTCAAAACCTATCTGCAAAATCTTTAAACAATATGTAACAGCTATACAAAAATAACTAGTCCCGGTGAGGTCAAATTGTGTTCATATTCTCATAATCTATCTGGAAACAAACCGTGGTAAGCCTTGTTTTGCATTTGTATGTCTGGACTGCAGGGAGGGTTTCTGATGGGTAGTTGTGTTTCTATGCTCATCATGGTAATCTGTATTTTCTTTTCTGTTTGGAGAAATCACAGTCAGTACAGCAAAGCCCTTCAAAGGGATTGAACCACTTGTTCCAAGGCAAAGTAAAGTTAAATGAATTTTCTAGTCCTGAAACAACTGAGATAAAATAGGGAGATCTGTTTTAGGAAGCTTAAGAGCAGTCAGAAACACATCCAGTTGCAAAAACTGAATTTAGTTGCATATGTTAAATTTGTACTTTTAACAGATTTATGTGAAGATGTTCTTATTTCTCTGGAGTACTGTTTAACAACAATGATCTTATTACCTTTGCAACAAAACCCGCAGAGAAGTGCATCATGTATGATTTTTCATTGTCCACAAAGCCTGTGACATCTTCCAGGAGGGCTAAGTGGCTTTCACTTCCCTGTATACTGGCTGTCTGAGCATTTGTGAACACCAGAGCTCACTGTTTTCCTGCTAAGGTGCTCCAGACTTGAGACAAGTTCCTTGACGCGCAAGCGCTGAGCTCTGTTCAGCTTCAGGCTGAAGTTGCTGGTGGTGTCAGCAGTAGCTCCCTACACCTGCCTGGTAAAATGCCCCACTTACTGTAGTGGTTTATCAGTTCTGCCCGTACCGTTCCATCTGGATTGCTCAGTTGAGAACTCATTCGTTGGCTTTGTTCAGAAATTTATGCAAAATGGTGTTTATAGAGTACTTCTTAGTGTCAGAATTTGCTTGTAGATTCTGCATAAGCTGTGCATGCAGTAACCCTCAGGACTTTGTTTTTCTGCTTGTACAAAATGCACTTGCAAAGGGCTTTGTTCCTACTGTGAAGTTAACTTCACAGTTTACCCTTTGGTTAAAATCTGTGAAGTGCTATGTGATACTTGTATACTGCTGAAAAAATAGTCAGAATGTTCCTGCTGCTTTTCACTACTTACTTTAAGCAAGGAGGAAACAAAAGGTGCCTTGTCTGACAAACTCACTTTCAGTCTCTCATGTGGGGCTAAATCTTTTCTTTAACCAAAAAAAAAAAGCTGCATTGCTTCTTATGTAAATTCATGTACTGTACCGTACATCGTCATCATTGTAATATTGTAAACATGTGTTTTTGCCTGCTTGTTTTTCCTCAGCAATTGTGAGGGTTGGTTTTGTTTGATTTTTTTTTTTTTTTTAAATTGCATTTTGCAGCTCAGTTTTTTTTTTCTTATAGACTATGTTGTAACAGAGTACATTTGCTGTCAGCAGTGGTGTAAGATTCTGATTTTTCCAGCAGGAGAAATGACCCTCAGAGTCGTTACTGCATGTACTCATTAAACCAATTAAAATTGGTTTTAAAACTTAGAGTATTTACAGAGTTAAACTAGATCCGTTGAGACCTTGATGTGGCCCATTTTTAAGAGTGCCACAAATAACAAAGATGATAATTTTAAGCCACAGTATTAAGCATATTTGCTAACACTTCTTTTTCACTGTCTACATAGCTGTACTGTGAAAAGAATCATTGTACAGTATTTTGCAAAGCATGTGGCATGCAGTTCAGAAAACATGGCTTCTGGGGTCAAGCACCACAATTTTCTTTAAAATAAGCAATATTTTCTTCACTGGAATAGGTGTCTTTAGTTCAGTTTTCCATACATAAATGCTATGGCATTCTTTAAAAGTCTAGACACCTCCTTCACTGCTGCTACCCATTTCCAGTTTAATTATTTTGAGATTCATTTTTTTAATGGGAAGTTTTTGGCAACACACGTCAGGAAGGGTGTTTGAAGTGGTCAGTGCTGACTCATTTAATAACAAGTCATTTAAACAGTTGAGGAAAAGCAAAGACAGGGAAAAAGCACTTTTCAGGATGAGGCTCCACCAGTAGCTTCTGTAGGCTGCCATTCTGTACCTGTTTGCTAGTGTAGGAGCAGTTGGGTACCTTCACAGCTGTAGGAGTTTGTCTGTCTAGATCTGTTCTAAGGAAGTGTCCTGAGAAACAGTAGAATAGGTATTTGTCAGCCTTCACAGTCAGGTACTTGGGAAAAAGAGGGAAACTTTGAGATCTGTCTGCCTGAAGAAGAGAACGCTCTGGAGAGACTTGTTGGAGCCTTCTAGTACCTAAAGAGGACCTGCAAGAAAGCTGGAGAGGGACGTTTTTACAAACATGTGTAGTGTTAGAGCAAGGGGCAATGGCTTTTAGCTGAAAGTAGATACGTTCAGATAGATGTTAGGAAGAAATGTTTTTCTGTGAGAGTGGTGAGACGCTGCAGTGGGTTTTCCAGAAATGCTGTGGGTGCCCCATCCCCGGAAGTCTTCAAGGCTAGATTAGATGGGGCTCTGAGCAACCTGATCTAGTGGAAGATGTCCCAGCTCTTGGCAGAGCAGGAATGGAAATAGGTGACCTTTCCCTTGCATCCCAAATCATCCTATACTTCTGTATTCCCTGAAGAACAAAGTCACTTTTCACAGTTGAAGGTGGCCTATCCTCCAGCGTCTGGCGTGCAGACCAATGTGATTACAGCTGCTCAACTTTCAGAAAGCCCATTTTGTCATAGGCACTTTGGAAAATGATTGTATGCCCACATGTTACTGAACACATTTTTCCAATTTTCTTGGTATAGGAGATCCTGCCAGAGGTTTTGCAATTGACTTGACCTATATAGTAATAAATATAAGCTTTTAAGCTTTTCTTTATTTTAGCTACAAAAAGCCCATGATACCAATGCTTCTGAATGCTGTTGTCCGTCTTAGAGTCTACATAAGTTAACAGTGCCTTGAGGAGAATGAAACAAACCTGCTCTTTACTGTCATATTGTTTCCTTGCTTTTTCTGAAGCTAGCTAAAATAATTCCCATTTCAGTAAATGTTATATAACATTATGTAATGTTTGGCAGTGTTCTGTTTTTCCAGAAATTTCTGGAGTTGTATATTAGATCCCAAAGAAGAACCCACAGCTGATGTTTTCCTAATAATGTGAGAAGCTCGCTCATGCGCTCATGCAGTTTTTAGACTGAAGGTATGACTTTAGAATAGCCATTGTGCACCATGCTAGAGGTCTATATAGATCTGTAAACTTCTCTCTTTTTTTTTTTTTTTTTTTCTCTTTTTTGGTCAATGTTCAGGGACTGATATGGGGGCCGGTACTGTTTAACATCTTTATTAATGATCTGAATGTTGGGGTGAGCATGGACCAGCATGTTCAACAGGCATGTGAACTTCCCTACAGCAAGTTGGAGAGTGTCTGACACTGTGGATGACCAGGCTGCTATAGACAGAGGGACAGGCTGGAAAGATGATATGACAGGAAGTCTGTGAAGTCCAAGTCATACAGCTGAGTCAGGGTAACACCATGCAGCAGTGCAGCCTGGGATCAACTGTCCTCAGAAAAACTTTGTGTGGGAATCCTGGAGGACAAGTTGAATGGGAGTCAGCAGTGATGGCCAGCTGCACCTGAGGTTGGTAGCATGAACATTAACAAGCAGACTGCAGAAGTGATTATTTTTTGTTTGGCACTTGTGAGGCAGCATGGGGTACAGTACCGTGTCGAGTTCTGTGCTCCAGGGAAAACACTGACATAGTGAAGTATGTGACATAAAGGGACTGGTTGAAGGAAGTGGGCTTGTTCCACCTCAAGAAGAGAAGTGTAATGGTCTGTTAGTTTATTGTAGAAAGCTAAGATGGTACTTTCCTCTCTGTATCATTTGAATCTGCAGTGATTTTTTTTTTTTATCTGGACAATGGCAGAGTTTACAGCCGTCTACAGCTACCCACCTAATGGCAGGTATGGAGAAGACAGAGACAGACTGATCCCAGACATGTATGGTGACAGAAGTTGGAACATTGGAAAGTCTAATGAGATAAAAGAGAAGGCTTTTATCAATGTAAGGGTGGCCAAACACTGGATGAGGTGTGCAGAGCAATTTTGGAGATGTTTAGAATGGATAAGACTATAAACAGCACACTCTAACTGGACATGGTTTGAACAGGGAAGTAGAGGAGATTATACTGGAAAATGCTTTCATCATAAGGAAGCTGGATTTTTTTCATGGATGTCTGTTTCATAATCAAAAGATCTTGCTGCTGAGGAGTAATGGTCAGTTCAGACCTAGCTTTCATAAGGAAGGCTAGGAACGTACTTTCCCATTTTATCACTTTGATCTGCAGTGATTTTTTTGGTATGACATTTTGTTCCCTGGTCAGTGCTGCAAGATGTTTCTGCAATTCTGTAGTCAGATCTTATCCTTACTGTCCCAGATAAATTGGGATCACCAACAAATCTTCATCATTTTATTACTCGTTTATCTCTCCTCTCTCTTTATGATTATGTATAGTAATATCCATGTTGTAGCACAGGTTTCTGTACAAATCTATTAAAGTAAGTAATCATTCACTTTCTAATACCCGTCATCTTACTTTTCATCATTCTGTCTCTTGATGAGTTCAATATTCATACAAAAGATCTGCTTCTGTTTCTCTCAAAGACTTGTCTGATGTCTTTTGAAAACTGTGGTGTCAATTTTGTTTCTTAGTTTTTTTTCAGGTGATGTCTACAGAGAAATCTGGTTGTTTTGTGAGGCAGTAATTCCTTTAAAAACAGTTTTGTTAAATCTTTGCCAATATGTCATATTCATTTAGGTGTTCACTACTTCTTTTTAAATTTTGTATTGATTTGATGTGTACAAGTGTCAGGGCAACATTTGTGACTCGGCTGTTGACCTGTTTCTAAGCAGGAGATTGCATGAGTAAGTTGATACAATGCACTGTATCTTTGAGCCCCTTGAAATCTTAGTGAACATCTAATGTTGGTAAGTTGTTCCAGTTCATTCTAACATTTTCATATCATATTCTGCATATCACTTAGATTCCACACAGATTCTCTGAGTACCTCACAGAGGTACACATTCTGGAGTAGAGATTGCTTCACTTTCTTTTGCAGTTGAGCACAGTTATGAATAGCTGCTCTGCTCTGTTCTTATTTTCTGTCAAAAGGATACGGCAAAACTGTGGTAAGGAAGTAACAGAGTACATCAGGGTTAAAACTCCAGAAGAAATGGATTGGAATAGCTGGTATATTGCTGTATCTTTAGTGGAACTGATATTATGCTCCATGGAACTGAAAAAGCATGTACTGTCCAAGAGAGAGATTTAAGAGAAGTGTAAAACTGTAGACATGGAATTCAGTATGTTACTGTCAGTGCTACTGGCCTTTGGAATTTGTCTGTAGGCTAGCAGTGGTTTTGGGGAAGCTTCTTTTGTGGATTTCCTGGCTTGGAAGTCCTCAGATGGCTTCTTCAAATACATCAATAACAAAAGAAAAACTAAGGGTAATATGAACCTGTTGCTAAATGGAGGCGGGACCCTGGTAACAGAGGATGCAGAGAAGGCAGAGTTACTGAATGCCTTCTTTGCATTCACTGACAACCCCAGCCCTCAGGAATCTCTAACTCATGAGACCAGAGTAAAGGAATGTAAGACTTCTGCCTCGTCAAGGAAGACTGGACTAGAGAACATGTAGGCAAACTTGACATCCACAAGTCAGTGGGCCGTAATGGGATGTATCCATGACTGCTGAGAGAACTGGCAGACACCACAGTGAGGGTGCTCACAGGCATCTTTGAAAGATCAGTGTGATTGGGAGAGGTGCCTGAGGACTGAAGAAATCAAGTGTCACTCCAGTCTACAAAATGGGTAAGAAAGAGGAGCCAGGGAACTACTGGCCAGTCATCCTCACCTTAATCCTTGGAAAGATGATGGATCGCCTCATTCTGGAAGCAGTCTCCATCCACATGGATGACAAGAAGGGGTTCAGGAGTAGTCAGCATGGACGCACTAAAAGTAAATCAAGCACAACCAACCTTATTGACTTCCATGTTGAAACAACTTCCTGAATGGATGAGGGGAGAGCAGCGGATCTTTTCTACCTCAACTTCAGCAAGACTTTGGACACTGTTTCTTGTAACATACTCATAGGCCAACTCGGGAAGTGTGGACTGGATGAGTGGACAGTGAGGTGGTCTGAGAACTGACTGAACGGCAGATCCCAGAGGGTTTGTAATCAGTGGTACAGGGTCTAGTGGGAGACCTGTCACAAGTGGTGTCCCCCAAGTTCAATATTGAGCCCAGTATTGTTTAAATTGTTCATTAATGACCTGGCTGAAGGGGCAGGTGCCTCCTCAGCAAGTTCACTGATGAGACAGAGCTGGGAGGAGTGGCTGATATGCCAGAGGGCTGTGCAGCCCTTCAGAAGGACCTTGACAAGTTGGAGAGATTGGAAGAGAGGAACCTTCTGAAATTCAGTTGACTTTTTCTAACAGCTTTAAAGCAGACAGTCCTATATTAAAAGCACGGTTAGGCTTCTTATTTATTTATCACTAGCTCTTTATTCTTGGAAGTCTACAAAAATGGGGGGAAGAACCCACCACATTTTTCCTGTTTTTTCTTCCTCTGCATCATGCATCAGTCTTGTATATAAGTTAATGTTTGAATGTCTGTAGCCATAGTATTGTATTGCAGTACAGGCTCATTACATACCTACTTTTGAACTTGTTAATCAAATGCATTCTCTTTCTCAATTAGAGTCTAAATAGAAGTGTCTCATACTCTCTGGACGATATTTGTAATCTTAAGGAATATGTGTAGTCTCATTCCCTTCCTGAACTGCAGCCTTCAGTCCAAACTCAGATTCACTTTGACTTATTTGCATTTCCCATACAGCAGATGCACTGACAGATTTGTTCCAGCAAATCCCTTTGCTGCCTTGTTTCACTGGGCATTTTTTGGTACCTCTAGGTCTGTCTCTTTCATATGTCTAAGGTGCTGAAGGGTTCTTACATTGTTGGCTGGTGCCAGAGCTTGTGCATTGCCCCTTATGGCTCTTTTTGGAGGATGAGAAAATTCTTTTTTGGAAAAAGTAGGATGATCCATATTTGTCTTTAGCTCATTGCATCTGAGGAAAAAAAAAAAAGATCTGCATGCTCTCCTTTTAAACTGCTTCTTGGGACCATATCTTTGGTTTTCTGTACATTAAAAATTCTGGTAACTTGAAAGCTTTGAGAAACCGTTTCTCCTCTTTTCCAGAATTTTCTGTCTTATGAATTAATTTGGTACTCACTTTAGGCTTGAAACTTGGCACTACTGTTGAGTAATAAAATTACGTATTGTGGTGTAAAGGCTTGTGTTGCAACTTGTATGGAGGGAGGCAAACCTCCTGCTAAAGTCAGAAGAGTTTACATCCTGTACAGCAGAGAAACTCTGCCGTGGATCATATGCTGTAACTGCTGTGGGTCCGGAAGCATATGGTGCTGCCTGGGTATAGAGTTGCACCTCCATAGTTCCAATTAGTCACTAACTCCGTGACTCTTCTCCCTGCGGTTCCATAGGTATTGCGGGTTAACTTGTGAGCTTCTGGTTTGTGTTAAGCATCTTGCGCTCCGTGCAAATTCTTTTTCTGGCAGAAGCTCAGCTGTTACTCAGCCTACACTTGGTGCTCTGTGCCCCTAAAGGAGCCTGATTGTTTCACTTCGATTTATGCAGGAGAGTTAATCTTAGGAGATTGACATCTGGATGTAGAAAAGGTGATTATTTCAAGGTATCAGCTGTATTTCTTGGCTGATCTGGTTGCAGGTTTCCTTTTAATGAGACTAGTTTTTAATTGACAGCTTTTAGTCTTTGAAGCTAGGTCATTGTGAAACATTGAAAGAGAAATAGGTTATCGTATACAGTTGTGGTTTATAAGGTATGCTGGGGAGCCCAGGAGTACCTTAGAATAAGTTTAAAAGATAAATTATTTTATTGCATTAATAAATAATGATGTTACTATCACTAATTATATTCTGCTTTACAAGGAAAATTGCACTTCAGCATTTTATCACGTGAGCAATGGCACTATGATGAAACAGCTGTGGTTTCAGGCTTTTTTTTCCTGTGAACCTTTGGATAGTAAAATTGGCTTTGAGTTAAGCTTGGCTACTGCTTTATAATGTTCAATACCTTAGTCTTTGACGTGATAAATGAGTCAGACTAACATTTCAAGTGGCTGAAGGAAGATACTTTTTACTGACGTAGCTGAAAATCAATTGCTCTTTTTCAATGGTATCATATCCTTCATATTTTTGTGATCTGATTAATGACTTCTCTGCAGATTAAACAAATTTTTGTAGTTCTCCAGTAGAATGAGCATTAAATCAAAACTGCCTCTCTATGATCCTGCACAAGAAGAATTAGAGCAGCTTTTTTGCTATTCAGCATTGTTAACAGATGGTTTTCGACAGATTAGGTAGGGAAATCCCCAAAGGACGATTTATGAATTAATGATTGCAAACAACTGCGATTATAGTTTAGTAAAACTGTTGTGTGGTAATATGAGCCTGTGGATTTCTGCATGGATTTATTTTATGTTTCTTAATTCATTAGAAAAGTATAACCCTTGCTAGATAGAACCTTAAAATCTGTTTTTCACTTATTGAGCTATTCTGCATCTAATTAATAGCCTTGTTTAAAGCTAATGGGGTAAATGAGAGGTGATATAGACTCTAGAGCCAAGTTATAACTGTTACTCTACTTTGGATTCTGAATTGGATTATTTCTTAGTTGTATGCCTAAAATGAATTCTCAAATGGTAAGATAACTCCTAAGCACAAATCGTAAAAGTATTTATATGAGCAAATCCCAAAGTTCTTTCTGATGTGCATAAACAAATAAAAAAATTATTTTGTCTTACAGAAACATGTTTTTATTAAATAGAATGAATGTAACCATTTAGAACCACACAAATCCTATTGTTCAAATAATAAAGCAAAGTTGTTCTTTAGTAACGTAATCTTTTCAGCATGTGAGGGTTATGATTGTTTGTTTGTTTATTCACAGGCATGAAGAATGTTTACAAGTAGGAGGTAATATAGTCCAATGTTGCAAGCACTTAACATGTAGGAGTTAGACCAGTGCATGGAGCATTCCCTTTTAATTACCAAAGATTCTATATTGTATCTCTATGTTTCATTTAAATATTCTTAAACTTTCCAACTGAATGAGTCTTTATTGCCTTGGAGCTCTTAAATGAAGCATCAAAAGAACATACAGGCACTTTAGCATAAATAAGCTGATAGTTCCTGGACTGTATGAAGTTTTTGTTTTGCACTCCTGTAGGTGGATAGTAGTTGGATTTGTATAGCTTTTTCCGGAGCATACTGTACTTCTCAGTTAATCCCTAGAGCAAGTTTGTGCTTTTCAAAATGGAGTACCAGGTGTTGTTCTGTGCTGAAGTGGGAGGCCAAAATGCTGCTAGGGAAGCCTTCTCTGAAAGAGGCTGCAGGAACTCTTCTGTGGGGAAGATGCAGTGTAAGAAGGATTGAATAGCTGGCATTCATGGCAGGGAAGCCATCTGCTTATGTACCAACAAGGAACATTTTCTACTTCTTCAGGAGTCAATCAGTTTGAATAGAAAGAATTCTCAGTTGCAGGTGAGATAAGTGTGTTGTCCCTGCTACATCCTTTATTACCATGTCTGAGTTTTTAGTTCCACAACAGTGGTGGGTTTTTTTGAAAAACCAGCTCAGAGCTGGCTCAGGCATTGTTCACAGAAGCAGTACAAGGTTAAGTACATTAACAACAGAATGTTAGGGGAAAAAGCCAGAATTGCAGTTTGCCAGTCTCTGGTTTTGAGGTTACCTGATTATGTTAGTAAATAGAGTTATTTCTGAGACTTGCATCTCTCTGGTGCTGAAAACATGTCTGCATCTGTTTTGACCGCATCTGAAAGTACACTTTAAACAATGAACTTCCTTCTGAGTTGGATTTTCTTAGGCTTAATCCTGCCCAGGCTTTCTAAGTGTGGAATGAAAAGCAGGAATTGCTTTGTTTGTAAAATCTAGCTGTTTGGGTAAGAAGATACTGAAGGGCAACAGGAGGGGAGGAAAATGTACTGCCTGGTATGCCTTGAAACCCAATTGTTTGGTCTACTAGACTGTACTCACCTTTTCTAGTAAGGTATTTCAAACTTCAAGACAGCAGTTGAGTTAGAAAGCCAGTTTTACTTCTGAACACATTTTGTAATGGTGAATGCATATTTTATAATGTCCAGTGTGCTTGTTGATGCACATATTCTATTATCAGAAGAAGTTTAGTTGGACCTTGTTTGAAAAACTATCTTTGCCAACTCACGTCAAATTTTTCAAAGGTACAAATTTTGGTGAACTTGCATACATGTCTTTAAAAAGAGAAGAAAGGTTAAATTTGAATTGTCTGAAAATGATCTTTTTTCATGGTCACTCATTGCTGTAGAAATTCTGAAGACGCCTGTTTTGGGTGAATGGTGGGGCAGTCCTCTGAGTTGCACACCATGTGGGAATAAGAGTAAACAAGGTACCTTTGATCATTGGTTAAGCTTCACTAAGGATTTTCCAGTGATTGATCTCCTCTTCCATATGTGGAAAAAAAAAAGAATAGCAGCAATGCAGGTTGGTTTTTGTCTACTTCTCTGCTTCACCTCTGCAGATAAGCGGGGATCCCTGGTTTTCAGGAGTCTGTGAAACGAGAACATTAAAAAAAAGCATATTTCTCTTCTACTGTAGGGTACTTTAATAACATCATTAATTCAATCCTCCACATAATATCAAAAATCGACAGGCTGCAAAAATAGTGAACTGTGTTCATTCCTTTTCACAGTTAAAAAAAAAATGGAAATAATTTAATCCCATAGGGGAAAAAAAAAAGTCCTGAAGTTTTCAGAATTCTTGTTGCTTTGAAAAAAAAAAAAAACAAAAAACAAAACACTAAACAAAGAAAATCTACCAGGCA
Source organism: Vidua chalybeata (assembly GCF_026979565.1). Classification (NCBI taxonomy): domain Eukaryota; kingdom Metazoa; phylum Chordata; class Aves; order Passeriformes; family Viduidae; genus Vidua; species Vidua chalybeata. The sequence goes on from NC_071530.1 coordinate 91,841,882, forward strand.
AATCCCCAAACCCAAAATAACCCACACTGGAGGAAATAAATTAGTGTCATCAAATTGCTGCACTGCATTTGAACAAGTTCATCTATATCACATCTTAGCTAATAATTTTCTCAATGCTATTTGGTTTGGAACTTGAAATTTAAAAGTTCCTTGGTGTTAAAGGAATGCATTCAGCACAAAGAAAGGGTATTCACTGCTATAGTACCGTCTTGTTCTGAGTTGAATCCTTTCTTTTGATCTCTTAAGAATTCCAAGAATGCCTAACAAGTACGTAGCAATGGTACTAATACTCTGAAGTGCCTATTTGAATTTGAAGTTGTGTACTCTTCTATTTCCTGGTGAACTTTACAAAGAGTAGATTTTAAGTGTTGATGTGAAGGAGGTGAAGAGGACTGTTTTCATCTCTTCTAGATAATCTTTCTATCTGGTGAAGGTATTGTGCTTGTGAGAAGTGTACAATTAGGTATTGTGGTGTTTTAAAATTTAATGTACAGTTTGCAATTAGCCAGCTGGAAATCTGGTTACAAGTGCATTATAGCTCGTGTTGTGTTTGCTTGTTTAACTCTCATGATCTTTTCTAGGCAAACATGTGGAGGACTGTGGGATATAAGATATTAGGTGAGGTACCCCAGTGATCTGAGCTGGTAAGGCTGTTGTTGTGGTGCTTGGCAACTCCTACTTGTCCCTGCAGGTCATGGATTTTTCTTCCTTCCTTTTCCAAGGTGGCTTACCAGCTTGTTAGACACTGCATGTGAAAGATTGCCTGAGGCTCTGCTAAGCGTGTTAGCATTTGCCCACAGATAAGTAAACCAGCCTACAGGTTGTTACAGTTTATTTAATTTGCTTCCCTGAAGTTTTTTATAAAAGATGTATATAAAACCAATGAGAATACACTTTTAAAAAGCCTCCAGGTAAAGGTACAATGCCACAAGTCTAAGTACTCAGCAGTCTTGGATGTGCAGTGCATTTGTACTGCTCTTCTAGACACCAGTCCAGAGGGACTGTGAGGAAAATTCATAGAGGATAGCTGGATTACATCACTTCATGGAGGCTGTCTCAAACGTGTTGACTTAGCATCCTGAATGATGTGTGACTTCTGCAAGAAGAGCTGATTGTCCCTTTGCATAATAACATGTAGAAGAAACGGTTCTGGTTCAATAGTCTATAAAGCAGGGGCAAATGTCTGAGATAATGTTTTCAGCATTAAAAAATATGGGTTCTTACAGCTAACTAGAGCATTAGTAGTTAGCAACCTTTGAAAACTTCTAAAATTGAGTTTCTGCAAAGTTTATTTGTTGAATTTTTCTACAAAATTAAATATGAATAGGAAGATAGGAATTTCTGATTCCAAAAATCCACACACCAGCTGAACTTCTAAAAAATATTTTAGTGCTTGAAATTGTACAAAAAGCTTAAGATTTCCATTAGTGCCTGGACAGGCATCTAATCTTAACAGACTTCTGTTTTCTAGGACAGGTAAGCAGGTAGTCCTTGTTCATTTCCTAAGATCCCTGAGTCTCATCTTGTGATGAGAAGTCTGTGTGGCAGTTCTGCTTGTAGCCCTTATGGACAGGATGTCAAATGCCAGCTGCTGCCTCTCCGCTCTGTCTGACGCATGGTTGTATTCTGTAGTGGGTGTGGGTGTTGGAACAACGTGCGCTGCTGTCTGGCTAAATGAGTCTTCAGAAGACCTGATCCTGCTCAAGGAGTATGTAAGACCTAATGAGAGACAGTACTTAAAATGTAATATTAGAAGTTCCTCTCTTTCTCCAAACTCAAGATGAGCTAATGAAAGTACAAAATGAAAGTACAAGCAGTGTGAGATAGGCCTTTTTGACCAAGATTTCTATGTGTTGTATTGAATGCAACTAAATTTACCTTACAGCACTCTTCTTGTAGGAGTTTGTAACTTCTTTCCCAGTATGTAGTGGTATTACATTTTCTTAGCAAAGACTATTCATTCCTGGTATTACTTTTTTTTTTTTTTAAAGAAGGAAATTTTCTACCATTATAAAGTTAATGGAAGGTAGAAAGCAGAAAATACACAAAATGGAAGAGGAGCTGTTATTGTAAGGCAGCTAATCCTCATTGTATAGAGATAACATCTTGAATTTTTTCTAGCAGGAAAGCTGATCAATATAGAATTAAAGAATCAATGGCCTGGATTGGAAGGGACCTTAAAGGTCATCTAGTTCCAATCCCCCCTGCCAAAGGCAGGGACATGTTCCAATAGGTAGGTTGTTCAGGGTCCCATCTAGCCTGGCCTCAAACACTTCCAGGGATAGGGCATCCCCTTCTCTGGGCGACCTGTTCCTCTCACCATGCTGAGAGTAAAGATCTTTTTTCCTAGTATCTAATCTAAACAGATTTTCTTTCAGTTTGAAGCCATTCCCCATGTGCTGTCCTTGTAACAGACCCTCTCCATCACTACATGCCCTTGTAATAGACCCTCTCCATCTTTCCTGTAGGATCTTGTCACATACACTGGAAGGCTGCAGTGAGGTCACTCAAAGCCTTCACTTTTCCAGGGTGAATAGGAGTGTGTTGGGTTTGTGTGGCAAGGTTTTGGTACTGGGGAGGCTACAGGGGTGGCGTCTGTGAGAAGCTGCCAGAAGCTTCCCCCATGTCTGGCAGGGCCAGTGTCAGATGGCTCTAAGATAGACCCACTGGCCAAGGCCAAGTCAGTCAGGGACGGTGGTAACACCTCTGGAATAATGTGTTTAAGAGCAGGGAAAAGGTATTGTGCAGAAGTAATTGCAGCCAGAGAAGAGAGAAGTGATAATATGAGACAAACAATTCTGCAGACTCCAAAGTTGGTGCTCCAGTTGCAGGACTAGAGATTCCCTTGCAGCCTGTGGTGCAGACCATGGTGAGGCAGTTGTCCCCCTGCAGCCCATGCAGGTTCACAGGGATGCAGAGATCCATGCTGGAGCAGGTAGATACCTGAAGGAATCTGTGACCCTTTGGGAAGCCTGTGCTGGAGTGGCTCCTTGCTGGACCTCTGGCCTTGTGGAGGTGAGCTGATGTTGGAGCAGGTTTCCTGACAGGACTTGTGATCCCAAGGAGCACTCATGCTGGAGCAACCTGTTCCTGAAAGACTGGAGCTGTGGGTGGGACCCATGCTGGAGCAGTTTGTGAAGAACTGCAGCCCATGAGGGAAGGATGTGTGTGAGAAGTTCATGGAGGACTGTCTTCTATGGGAGAGACCTCATGTTGGAGCAGGGGAAGGAAACCTCTTGCTGAGGAGGAAGCAACAGAAACAGCATGTGAGGAACTTATCACAGCCACCATTCTCTGTCTCCTTGTGCTGCTGGGGGAAAGGAGATAGAGAATAAGGAATAAAGGCCAGGAGGGAGGGAGAGAGCGAAGGTATTATTAAGGTGTGTTTTGCTTCTCACAATCCTACTCTGATTTGGTTGGTCATAAATTAATTTAATTTCCCCAAGTAGAGGCTATTTAGGCTGTGACGGTAACTGGTGAGTGATCTCTCCCTTCCTTATCTCAGCCCACAAGCCTTTTATTATATTTTCTCTCCCTTTTCCTGCTGAGGAGGGGAATGATAGAGTGGCTTTGGTGAGCACCTGGCATCCAGACAGGGTCAACCCACCACACAAGAGGCAGTAACAAATATTACTCTTGAGAGTCTAAATCATCCTGTGTACAATGTGGGTACTTTCCTAAGGAGAGAGGTGGGCAGGATATCTTCCAAACATGACTTGCCAGTTTAACTCTTGTGTTTGTAGCAGGGGCTGTGAAATAGCTGTTTCCTCTGGTTTTATTTATAGATGTCTATAAATACTTCCTGAAACCTAGTCTCTTTAAGGATCACTTAATTCTGTCATGCAAGACTTAATTACACTGACAATAAATAGACATTAGACTATTTTTAGCTAAGTGTGCTGTCATGATGCTTCCTGAGCATGAAGCATATAATGACTTAAATGTCAGTATCTGAAGGTCCTCAAAAAGATCTGAAAACAGCTGCTCAAAAATTGCCAGAACTGAGCTTGTTTCCTTAAATATGAAGTACATCTTGATACATTATGGCTATATCTCTTAGTTTTGGTAAAATTTTTGAGAAAAGGCCATTATTTTTTTTGTGGCTTCTCATAACAAGTGACAAAAGAATGTAGCTGACAGATTCTTGAGACACTCCTTAAACTGATTGTCTCAAAACTCAGATAAACATTCCATGGAAATATTGTGAGAGCTCACATTAAACAGAGGGTGAGTACCATCAAAAGGACTGTTTCCTTTCTAGGACCTGATCAGTAAATCCTTAAGTAAACAGTATGTAACGTATTGCTCTTGTTCAAAGAGACTTGCAGGTAATCTTTTCAGCTGCTCACTCCTGTCCAAACATCACAGATGTTGGTGACTGGGAAATACATGACCAGAATATAACAGATTAAATATTTGGGAGGTGTTAAGCTTGAAGGAGGCCTTAGATGTTCTAGGACTTGCAGGTGTTTCCTTCATTAAAAAAAAAAATTAAAACACAGGAATAGGTTTAGTGTGGTTCCAACTGGGTGGACTGCAAGGGAAAAGCAATTTTAATCTGAAGTGTCTTAAATGTGGCAAGTTTTACTAGTTCAGTTTTTTATAGGCTCTTAGGGTTTCTTTGGTTGGTTGTTGCAGAGAAAATTTCTTGTTAAGTTTCGTCTGGGTCTTTCCTTTTCTCCATCTAACTTGTCCAGTTTTTTAGCTTTGTTTTAAACATTGCTTAAAAGTAAGGAGCAAACCCTTTGCTTATTCTTTATTTTAGAAGTCTTTCTTATTGGCCTGTTAATGCTGCCTGCTATATTTATGTTCTGAGGCAATTATTATTGAGTGCTGGAATAGTTAAATAATCTTTGCACTGCTTATTAGCATCAGTTTCCTTCAGTTTGTCATTTAACGTACTAGTGAAATTCCTCTCCTTGCTAAGTTAAGATCTTGTTCTTTTTTTAACCCTGTTAATTACAAGCTTAATTAAGTCTTGAAAAGAATCCTAAACTGCAGTTGCCATTACCTCTGCTTTTTCAAAACTTCACTTGACATGGAGGATGTACCTGTCACTCTTAACACACTATGAGGGAATGAGAATGCATAATTCTGAAAAATCTTTCTCATTGTTCATAGAGCAGTGTTTTCTGCAGGTGGCAGGTTATGAGAAGTCCATCTTGTATCTGAACAGCTTTCCTCATGCCTTTGACATTATTACATTTGGTTTATGTGTAACTCATGTTTCTTGAACCAAACCCAACCCTTTTTTCTTTAACTGATCAATATTTCATATCTTTATCTTTCTTTTATCTTGACCTACCTACTTCTATTTCAGGGCTGTTTGCTACTTAGTTTTTTATAGGAAACATCTTATCAAATCTGATATCAGTATAGGCTGTATTTGCTACATAACATTGATCACACTCAAAAGAGGTGTTACATGAAGCCATTTGCTGTGATGTTTCAAACTTGTTGACCAACTTCTGTTTTGGTTCTCTCACGATGGTTGTTTTTAACTGCCAATCCATACAGTGTTTTGACTTGCCTGAAAAAGTATGGAGCACAACCAACTTTCCTCCATTCCAATGTTAAAGATAGTTACTATACTGGCCCTAAGTTAGCCAGTCTGAGAAGAAATTATATTACCCAGCTAAGAGTTCATTATTCCAGGAGGTATTTTCAAAGCCTCTGCTGCTGTGTATAACCATAGGTTGAGTTTAATCTTCATATACGAGCCACTCAAGTGGGTGTCTAGAGTAGGTCATAGAATCAGATAATGGTTTGGGTTAAAAGGACCGTGCAAGACCATCTAGTTCTACCCTCCTGCCATAGGCAGGGATACCTTCCACTACACCAGATTGCTCAAACTACCCCAGGTTGTTCAAACTACCTGGCCTTGAACTCTTAAAATGATGGGACTTCCAGAGCTCAGGGAAATTGTTCCAGTGCCTCATCACCTTCATGGTAAAAAATTCCATTCCTAAGTCAAATCAAAATCTACCCTCTTTCAGTTTAGAAATGTCGACCCCTCTACCTCACTACAGGCCTTGGTTAAAAGTCTTTCCTAATCTTCTAAGCCACCTTTATATGTCAAAAGGCTGCTCTAAGGTCTCTCTGGAGCCTTCTGCATGCTGAACCACCCCAGCTCTCTCTGCCTGTCTTCACCCATTGACAGAGGGTGCTCCATCCCTCTGACCATCTTCACAGCCATCCTCTGAGTTGTCTTCAACAGGTCCATGTCCTTCTTCTGTTGGGGAGCCCAGATCTGTACAACCCTCTCCAGGTGGGGCCTCACCAGAGCAAAGTAGAGGGGCAAAATCCCCTCCCTCAGCCTGCTGGCCATGCTGCTTTTGATGCAGCCCAGGGTACAAGCACATTGTTGACTCATGTCCAATTTTTCTTGCACCAGTACCCCCAAGTCATTTTCTGTTGGGCTGTTCCCAATCCATTCATCCCCTAGCCTGCATTGGTACTGGGGATTGTCCCAGCCCCAGTGTAAGACCTTGTGTTTAGCCTTGTTGAACTTCATAAGGTTAAGATGGCACTAGTGATAAGACCTGTCAGAACAGCTGCTTATTCTTGCTTAACCTTGGCAGGGGGAATAGAGGGGTTGTTTTTTGCTGCAGAAACTATTATGCCCTCTGAAAAGAGTGCAAAAGAAATTATAGACAAGTAAAAGGCACTCGTGTTCCTGCGAGTGTTTTGTAAGACTTTAATAAAGGAATTTAAGCTGTGATATCTTCATAATTTTTATTATTTGCATACTTCTGCAATAACATGGGAATTAAAATAAATGCCCTTGATGATTTGTAAGAGACAGTGGGATTCCTTTCACTCTGCAGTGTTATTTGCATATGCATTTTTTTTCAGGGTTATGCAGAACATGTTTAAACTTCTACTGGTGTAAAATGTTGTGGGAGGTAAACTTGCAGCCAGTATGTAAACTTGTAGTTTGTTTTAGGCCAGTGTTATTTTATATATACTTCTGAGAAGTCAATAACTGTATGAATGTAATATTAATCCATTTAATATTATTGGGTTGCTGTTTATTTGGGTTGCTCTTTACTTAAAAAACAGCTGAAAAAACAAAGTTGAGTCCTTCTATCAGTTTGGTTTTCTTCAGCCTTTGGACTAATGCTCTCAGTTGGCTTGCTAGCCATGCCTATTCAAGAATTCACCAGTTGGCACTGTTAGATAAGCTGCTGACAGGTATTTTTTTTAATTCTGTATACCTGAAGTACCTACAATGCAAGAATTCAGGAGAGCTGTGTAGTGCAGTTGTTTATACCATGAATTTCATGTTGGTCTGAATTTCCATTGAAGTGGTGGTAATTGTGTGTTTGGAGGAATGTCATTCCTCATTTAAAATGAATTTGAAGATGTTCAGATGTTTCCTCAGTTTACTCTCTGTTAAGACTCTGTTTTCATCATAAGATGATCTTTTCACTGGAAAGGCATCCGAGGTTCATAGGCTTTGGAGTTGAAGTTTGGTGATCCAGGGGTCTCTTACAGGGATAGATTTGTTGTATGAACTATGGAAAGCGGCCTTGCTTTACACCTTATGGCTTAGATACAAATTGAATAAGTAGGGTGTATATAAGAAGGCAGTGGGCAGACAATGCATTTCTGTACTGATGTTTTGTACCAGAACAAAATATTCTTACATCTCATAGCAGTTCTTTCATAGGGCAGCACTGTTATCCAGTTTTTTGGCTTTTCTATTTTTCTTGTGTGTGCAAAGTGCTCTATGAAGTGTTGATATTTCCCGTTGCAAAGAGTTTAGTACTGGAAACTTGTCTAAACCAGCTCCTGGCATTCAAAACCAGCCTCAGCAAGGTGTTAAACAACACCACTCTTTTTTTCTCCTCCAGAAAGACAGCTCAGATATCTGAAGGGTAAACCTTGGGAATTGATTAAATCATGAAGCAGAACATTTCCTACATTGCTTCCTGCTATGTCCTTGAATTTGTAGTGAGCATTACAGGTACAGCTTGTATGCTGTCCCACCCCAGGCTTGACTGGTGAATGAGTGAATGATGATTTATGTCTTTTTGAGGAATGGCAAAGACATCTGTGATCAAGCTGATATAGCTGAGATGTTAGACACTTAAGTAATTAATGTAATTTTGAGATTCTCTAAACAGACATCTTTGAGCTCCTGGGGATGTGGCTTACAGTGGAGTTCTGTGGGCATTTTAAACTACACTCTTGCTGAAAGGAGCGCTTCTGCCCATCTTTCCTCAGGCTGGACTGTTTCCCTTTTGCCACCAAAAAATATTCATGAACCTATGCAGTGAACCAGACTGGGGACCTGATTATGGGGAAAACTGAAACAAGCATCACCTTCTCCACAACTGAGGTTTGACCCACATCAGATAAATTCATTGCAAATATGAGGTGACAAGGACAGGCAGGACTGTTTTTGTTGGGTTTTTATGCTGGTTTAGGGTGTTTCAAACTACAGAGTTTAATTTCTCTCCTGCGTCTCACTAGAAAAGAATTGTAGCAAAAAATGTAAAGCTCAGGTTTTTAATGAAGTTTATAGTTAGTTAATTGTGAGTTGCTTACTGTTCTCATGTTTACCTGATGCCTTGGTTCAGAAGCTGTTCCTGCAATCCTGCCTTTTTCCTCTGTGAGGGGAAAGGATCTCTTTGTTTCCTCATGTTTGGTGTTTTGGACAAATCTTCAGTCTCCTGCAGCCAGCATGCAGCTGATCACCAGTCCGTGTGATCCGAGAGGGAACATATAACACTTTGCAGTGGGCAGAAAAGCCAACTGGGGAGCTCAAAATAGGCAAGTCCTCACAAATCGTTTTACTGATTACTTGTATCAAAATAGCAACCTTTTTCTAAATTCTAGGAAACATGTGTAATTGAGGATGTTTAAGTTATGAGTATGGTGGATGTTTTACTGGGGGAAGGGCTATGTGTGTATTGTAAAAGGCTGTTGAGACCCGGGGCAGCTTATTTTAATACTGCATTTGGGACTGGAATAAAAGTAAAAGTCTCTCTCTTTTTATTTGAGATAAACTGAGCAGATGAGCAACCTTAATTGCACTTCAATTTTTCAATTTTTTTTTTTATTCACTGAGAAGTTAAATGATACCTCATGACACAGCACAAAACGAAGTTTTATTTGCAAAGTAGTGTAAAGATCTATTATTGAGTTCAATGCAAAACTTGCATTTAGTATTAAAGTTGAAATGTTCTAATAAATAATTATTCTTGTTTGCAGATAACTACTCTTATTAATCATAAGGATAAACCAAAGCGTTCAGACAAGACTCTGCAAGCAATCCAGCGAGTGGGCCAGGCCGTTAACCTGGCAGTCGGGAGATTTGTTACTGTGGGTGAAGCCATAGCCAATGAAAACCATGAACTGAAAGAGGAAATGAGTGTTGCTTGCATTGAGGCAAGGAGAGCAGGTATGTAGTTACTCATGAAATTGTACTTGTGCCATTTTTGGCACACTATTTTTAGTGTCAGGCATAATGTAAGGACTTTATTATTTAATTGCTTAACCTTCCTCTGCTGGCTCATTCAAGGCCTGATCTGTTACCTGATTTTGTCATTTACTTAAATGGCTGCCACCTTACGACTAGGGAATGGAATTGTGTGTTGGCTTTGATTTTTATAGGATCATTTGCCTCAAGGAATTACCTGACTGCTCTTTTTTTATGATGTTACTACAGACAAAGAGCAGAGTGTTGGGAATGCAACTTCAGAGTTTATTGCTGCCAAGTTAAAACAGTGGAGTATTTAAAGTTATTTGAGTGTTATGCTACTGAGGTCACTGCATTCCAAATCTCAGTGTCTGAATGAAGGTCAGTGTCAACCCATATTTCATCAGGACTCAGAAAGATGACTCACATCAGTCATCTGATGACTCCACTCACTAGAATGAAAATCATATTGTGCTTGCCTTTTTGCTGGATTCAAGTTTTTTTGCAAACTTGCTGTATGTAAGAATTGAATGTGAAGTGTGGATAATTGAGTTGCTGGCTGTCACTCTCCTTCCCCCAGAAGACTCTGTTTAGGCGAATAGGGGATTGCGTTCTCCGATGCTGTAAGAGAATGTCAGTGTCATGCTAAAAACTGCTTTCCTAGATACTAAATACTATTCCTTGCATAATATTTCAGTGGCCCTCAGTAAATGCATATTTCTAAATCTGCAATATAGGCTTTGATATGACATCTAGTAGAATGTTCCCTTTGTTGTTAGTGGGGTGACATTTTGTTTTTGCTTTCAAATACTTTTGGATTATGGGAAATTCTACTCGAAGCTTTTCCAATTTGAGCAGGTGGATGAACCTGCAAGTGTGATACACATTCTGCTTGCTGTGGTCTCAGGGTGACAGTCTTGAGCTTCTGTTGTGGGGACAAATAAATGACCCTTCAACAACCCTTCAACACTAATATCTTGATTACTGTAGGATGGAGCAATATTCTACTCCAAGATGTGGGTTACTGTACGTGAAACTGATCTGTTAAGTTAAAAAGGGGGCTCAGGTGGCTGTTTGTTTTTTATCTTTGGAATTACCTCAGAGTCCTGAAGAACTTGTCTTTGCTGACCTAACTGGTGTATGTCTTGTGATTAAATGAAAAAAGCTTAGAAAGTGGGCATGGTGCTGTAAGAAATCCTCTGAAAATCTCTCAACAATGAGTCACAATGTCTAGAAACACTCTGATGATGAATGATTGTTCTTGGGATTTGAAGGACTATTCTGGATTAACTTTAGATTGAAAATTCCTAGTCGCTCCAGTAACTTGGCTGCAAACAGAAATGTCCTAATTTAAAATCATTCCAATTATTATGTGAAGCATGTGTTTTCTCTTCAGAGATCCAAGTAAAATGCTGACAAGCCAAAACTGCCAAAGTTCATATCAATAATTTCAGCGGCTGGAAGAGCAGTGCAGTCTGAATCTCTGTTTCTTGACTTGCTAGTTAGGCTGTGGTTAAGTATTTTTTTCTCCCTATCACTGTATGCAGGAGGAGCTCAGAACCTAAAAATAGTCTGTGATACTTTATCCCAGCAAAAGACTATAGTTCTTTTGTATTGAAAGTTTTATTTCCTGTTATGCAGTAATAGCCTCAGTCTAGAGGAGTGAAGATATGGCCTATTTACATTTCTGTCAGCCTCACATTTACTTTGGCATGGCTCACTTGTTCATTGCATTTGAGATCTAACTTACGGCTTACATGGGAAATTCAGTATAGCAAACACGTTTGCTCCTGGTTATTTGTTTGATGGAGGGTTTTTTGTGCCAGTTGTATCTCTGTGGACAAAGTGTTGGACAAAGTAACATGGTCCTTTGAGCAGATAAATTCTTATGGATAAATGTCGTCTGAACTCAGTTTTTGAACATGGTAACTCAGGTGCCATTTTTAGTAACTTTGGTGTTCCCAAGCAAGCCAAAAAAATTACATGGACAATTATAGCCAAGAATATTGACCATATTAATAAACCCTATGTTCTGAGGGCATAGGCAGCAGAAAGCCTTTGGTTTTTAGGGCAGGGAATCTGGTAGAGCTGTTCATACTTCTTTTTAGCCAATAAATTAGATTGTGTCTTAGGAATGGAGATTTTGCAAGGCGTAAAAGATTTGAATACAAAAGGATTTAGAACATTAAGCATCTCAATTTCTGAGAAAAGTAGGGAGTCTTTAAATCAATTGCATATTCTGCAGAGTCTTTGAAGGATGACAGATGTTGTATCTGTTTCTTGAGAAGGGTATAATGAGTGATTTGAAGTGTTTCAGACTTGTTATGACTATTTCCTTATAATAAACCTTGTAATTTGATTGACTCAAAATAGAATCCTAAAACACTGCAGAGGGTCATGTAGCAGATTTTGGGTAACATTATTCTTGCACTGTGTCAATGTTTACCATGACAGTATAGTAGTGGAATGTAACTTACAGAAGCACATTTTAGATGCTCATCTGTGATTTTCTTTTTGTCTTCTTTTTCTCTCTAAAAATGAGAAAGACTGGCTAATTTAAAAGAGAAAGCACATGTCAGGAATAAGTGTCATAGCTTTTCCAGTATTCTCTGCCTGTTGACTACATAGCCCTAAAGGAAGACGTGGAGTAAAATAAAAGCAAAAAAAATAGCTCTCTCCTATTTTTGCTTTGGTTTTGGTACAGAGAGGGCTAAATTTAGAAGGCTGAAAAATTGAAATTTAAATGGATAAATGGAATCATAGAATAACTGAAGTTGTAAGCATAATTTTAACTCCCAAGAATGAAGATAATGTACACTTGTACATCTTGTATACTGCTCATTTCTTACTTCTTTCTTCTGCCCTTACTTAAGGGTGTTTGACCACCTCTGCTGTGCCGAAAGTATTTTCTTATATCTTATTCCATCACCTTACCTACTGGGATCAGTCTGTCTGTGTCTCTCCATACCTGCCCCCTAGGGGGACAAATGTAGAGCACAGAAAACTCTGCCACTGACTGTCTCTTCTTGGGGCAGAAAAAACTTCCCCCCTTCAAGCTCTCCCCTTATGTCACTTGCTCCACTGTGTCAGCTGAGGTGTTGAGGAGCCCGAAGTGAACATGGTACTCCAGATTTTGCCTCACAAGTGCCAGAAGGAAGGAAAGAATCATTTCTGCAGCCTTCCACATGCAGATGCCCATTATTGCTGACTCCTGTTCAACTCTTTGTCGGCCTCCCATGTCTTTCCCCATGAAGATTCCCTGTTGACATCTGATCTCAGCCTGTAGGGCTGAGTGGTTACCCTGGCCCAGATGTGGTATTTACTGCCCTTGGACTTCACAGATTTTCTGTCAGATCATTTTTTTTTCAGCCTCTTCCTCTGTCTAGCAGTTCTGCCCTCCACAGTATCAGACACTCACTCACTTTGATATTGTTCACACACTTGCTGAACATGCGGAGTCATCATCCAGGGAATAGTTTTGATGACTCCTGTCAGTCCCAGAGGTACACCACTGGAAGTTGACTGCCCAGTGAACTTTGTACCTGTTATCAACATCCCCAAGCCCAACAGTCAGGTTCATTTTCTACCCACCTTTTTGTTCACTTAGTCCATATGATGAAGTTATAAGGAAACTATGGGAGATCATGGCAGGAGCCATGCTGAAGCTGAGTTGCACAACATTCGTTACTTTCTCTTTTTAAAAACAGTGTCATCTCATCATAGAAGGCAGTCAGATCAATAAGGGACTATTCACCTTGGCAGGTCTGTGATGGCTCTTCTGGATTGCTTTGTTCTGCTTAATGTGGTAATGTTTTTCAAGATTATTTTAATGGCAATCCTGGATGCTGATGTGAGGCTGACTAGCCCACAATAACCTGTTTTTTTTTCTTGTAAACCTTCTTTGACATGGATGTGACAGTTGTCTTTCTATCCTTGGAAATATCACCCAATTGTCATAATCTCTCAGTCATAGTAGGAGAATTACAGTGACACTGAACTGTTTCTTTGACATGCTCAGATGTGTTTTATGGACTGGTGTACACCCAGCTGAGTATAGCTTCTCTAGCTCCATCTCTTTACCCTAACAGGTCTTGTTCCTCATAGCTTAGTCACAGGGGTTAATTCCTGTTCCTATAGTTGCAGATCTATAGGCAGAGAAGGAAGCCTTTCTTCTGTTACCAGAAGTCTTGAGTTTCTATGGCTATCTGGAGTTTTGACAGGCAGATGTTGCAGGTGTTTCAGTGTTCTCTGATAATTCTTTGTGTAACTAGCTGCTTCACCTACTACTTGATTCATCCTCAAGAAGGTGAATCCCATAGCATAAGAAATGGGATAGTGGTGTTCATCTTTTCTTGGTTACCAAAAGAACTTTGCATCTGTTTTAATTGTTCTCTGTGTGATGCTACAGCATTTTATGTTGTCACAGATAATGTGATGTCACAGAAATAGGTTAATCTGCTGACAAAGGTGAACAAGTAGAGACTGGTGTGAAGTGAAATGAATTGGACTGTGGAGAATGCAACTGTCAAATGACCTTCTTACTTGACTGGAGACTTGTCCTACAGCTTCACTGGCAGTACTTCTGGCTGCCCCTCACTCTTTGAACTGCAGCTGTACTTCTATAAGTCCTCTTGCTTCTATCCATTTCCAGGGCCTTCAGCTGTGGAACTCACTGTCTCAGACTGTACTATAGTACAGTATATTTGGGTGACTCTCTGATTATTTGGAGCATGCCTTTTGTGACCTGGCCTGGTCCCAGCAAATGTACTGGAAGTTCCTTTCCATAATGCAATACTATTTTGGCAGCTTAAGAACCCAAGGGATCACGAGTATCAGAGGAGAGAAGCACTATGAAATGTGGAGCTCTGTGGTTTGAAGGACTATCAGGCCTTCCTTGTTCTGTAGTGTGTGGTATTTCTGGAGTACCAGGACTTCTTCAAAGGGGAGCACTAACTTTATCAGGCTTTTGGAGTATTTTGCCTGCTTAGGTGAAATACCTTTGTTGAGGTTTTGCAAATGAGTCATAGGGAATTTGATCAAATCTCCTAGATTTTATCTTTAAGGATGATCTATAGGTCAGTTGTAGGTTGATATCTTGTCTTGCATGCTAACAAAAATCATGTCTCAGAACTTGCTTGAGCTCAGTCTCCCAGCAGCCCTTCTCTGGTTACAGATTGCTCTGTCTTTCCTGTATGACACTACTATCTAGGGTACTCCAGAAGATTCAATTGGATATGGTCTGTGTTTCTTTCTCAGATAAGGAAATCCACTAGCTGCAGTGGATGTAGAGTTTTTACCTGCATAAAAAATAAAAGTGGTCAATTAAGCCTTTTAAACTATCTAGTTAACTAAATCCAAGTTGAATAAAAAGAAGGTGATGAACCAAAAATCAGTGCTTCCTTGCCTTTTTTTTCCTCTCCTGTCTCTGACAGTGTCCTGCTTAGTGGCCCTTCTTTGAATGTAAAGTGCAGTAGTCTCACTATAATGCTTCAGTCCTCCAAGTTGTGAAGTTACTGTTTGGAATCTCTTTATTATTCATGCCTGGAGACTTCTACAGGAATAGGAAACCTATAAATAATGGGAATGCTAGTTGAAATTTGGAAAGTGGAGGGGAGTTTATCGTTCTTTCTTCCTTGCTGCATCCCACTATTTCAGTGGATTGATGCTGCAAGTGTGGATACTGGTGTGACTTTGGCTACTAAAATCAGAAAAATACATCCCATTAATGTTTTCTCCCTCCACACTCCCTAATGCTGCCCATCACTCCCCCCTCAAATAGCTGTAGATTACTGTAAGAAAATTAGTGTATGTTACAGATGGAAGAATAAGGTAGTAGTGAATAGTAATCCACATTTAAATATGGAGAGGGTGCCACCAGCAGTCAGTCAAAGGAAGTAAAGTGAAATAAAAAGTGTTGTAGATAGCTCTGAAATTGTCTTATCCCTCAAAGGTAAAAGTTAAGAATGCTTAATAGCCCAGTATCTTTCTTCTAAGTATGGAAAATCACTTTATTTGTTTTTTTCCTTCTAGGTGAAACAATTGCACAGCTTACAGATGTGGCAAGCTTGGATCATCCAGAATCTGATAGCCACATAACAATCTTTACAGACAAAACGGGTGTGGTAAAAGCTGCAAGGTTATTGCTTTCTTCTGTCACAAAGGTGCTGGTGTTAGCAGACAGAATTGTTATTAAGCAAATTATAACTTCCAGGAACAAGGTATTGTAGCTTCGTTTCTGTTCTGTTCAAGTGATACCTGTAGTCAGTGCAAAAGAGTGGTAGTAGTAAATGTGATATTGTCTATATCTCTGGAGGAATTATAAAATAAAGAGATAAAAATGAATGTCTTGCACATGTTTACTTACCAGGTATCCAAAAGGGGATGGCTCTTAAGTCAGTAGGATTAAAATAACAATTTTCAGTGATTCTGCATTTTATGTCACTCACATTGCTTTATTCACTCATTATGTTGGAGAAGATGCTGTGTTACTGCTTATTTAATTTTAAATTTGCTGTGAGGTGAAAAGTGTGTCGATTGATTAAAATGGTCAATAAATCTTCTACTTGCTAATGACAGGATGTTTGTACTGTCAGGGTCAAGAGAAGGAGAGCATTATGGCATCTAGGCAAAAAGCTGTGCGGAATGCACATTAAAAAAGTCTGTGCCAGTGAAGTGAGGTTTACAGATTAAAAGGTTTCTGTGCAGTTTAACTTAGGTCTTGAAACTTAGGATGAAACTACTTGGTTGGTTTAAAGAATCTGTGAAGGCCTATTTAACCTCAAATATAATCTATTCCATGCAGTGCAGACTTCACTGTCTGCCTGTAGGATATTCTTCCATTTTCTTCTTCACAATGTGCTAAAACAAAAACAGAAAAATCCTATGTTTGAAAAATGAGAACCTGATACTGCCTGGGGGTTTCCATTAATTTTGAGCTTGTAATCCAGAGCAGTGTCCCTCTTTCCACTTTTGACTCCTTATGCTGTCTCTATTCTATTCCTTTGTCCCAGTTTACTTTCCAGACCCACTGGACTCTATTTTTCAGCACCTAGATCCAAGACACTTAGTTCAGTCAGGATTCAAAACCAGTGAAATTACCTGCTTCTCTCTGGCTTTAGACTTGGCTGCACTGATCTGCTGTCTTTGTGCTCATTTCTTCTCCCAGCAGTTGATTCAGTTGGCAGCAGTGTTACCAATATCAGTTTGCTGAAGTTCCTTGCAGCGTTGGTCTTTTTTTGCACTGAAGACCAGAATGGTGCATTTAATACCTTTTGCTGCTTTTCTGCTGTCATCTGCAGCCATGCAGTAATCCAAATTAATTTACCTTTCCAAAAGTGGCAGGTTTAGGATATGGGGCAACTGTGCAAATGCACATATCATGAAAAGATAAGGAGGGATATATCCTTTCAGGAGCAGGCTAGGTTTCTGGTAATTTTAAATCTATATGAAAATATTGTCATATACACACCAATGTGAATATAGTAAGCGCAGGAGCAGCATTTAATTTTGAAAGCAATTCAAGCAATCTCATAGTCCAAAGTAAGTGTATCTGACTCTGACTGCCATAGGCACGGAATTGTAAAATATCCTGAGTTGAAGGGACCCAAGTCCAACTCCTGGCCCTGCACAGGACACCCCATGAATAACACCATGTGCCCAAGAGCACTGTCCAAATGCTTCTTGAACTCTATCAGGCTTGGTGCTGTGACCACTTCCCTGAGTAGTCTGTTCCAGTACCCAACCACCCTCTGAGTGAAGAACCTTTTCCTGATATCCAACCTAAACTTCTCCAGAAAAAACTTCAAGCCATTCCCTCGAGTCCTGTCACTGGTCACCACAGAGAAGAGATCAGTGTCTGCCCCTTCTCTTCCCCTCACAAGGAAGTTGTAACTGCATTGAGGTCTCCCCTCAGTCCCTTCCTTTCCAGGCTGAACAGACCAAGTGACCTCAGCAGCTGTTCATACGGGTTCCACTCAAGGCCCTTCACCATCTTCATAGTCCTCCTTTGGACACTCTAATGGCTTAATTTCCCTATATTTTGGTACCAAAAACTGTCCCCAGCACTCGAGGTGAGGCTACCCCAGTGCAGAGCAGAGCAGGACAATCCCCTCCCTTGTCCGGCTGTCAGTGCTGTGCCTGATGCACCCCAGGACACAGCTAGTCTTTGTGATCTCCTGGGTTTTACTGCATTCTCCTTTCTGTGCATAGTGCACGTCTGGGAAAGTCTGCTTTTTTCTGTGATACCAGTAGAGCAACTCGCATCTCCAGGACCAGATTAAATAAATGGTGTTTTATATAGGCCTAATATTTTTATATGCCCTAGTTTTTATTGTAAGTACACTCCTGAAAAGTGTGTAGAGACACTGCTATGATGGATAGCAAAGAGGTTCTTGCTGTAGAAGACTTCGAGGTAGAGGGATAATGTGGGCAGGGATTTAAGAAGTGCACACAAATACTCTGAGACAGTGTAGTATAATATGGCAAAGAGGATGGAAAGGTAGGAAGAGGATCATTAGTGCTGCCAACTGGAGAAGATTCTGGCTTCTTGAAATGCATCACTGTTCCAGAAGATCTCAGCTCCATTTTTATCTTGGAGGCTGAATGCCCAATGTTAAACTTCTATTGCCTATTTTTTTTTTTCCTGCCTATTTCTGAACACCTTTTTTTTCCATTGTCATAGTCTTCCTCATGTGAATAAAGAGTCAATCAAAGGCAAAGGATAGAAAAACAGATGAGTGGTTGGACATCCAGTCCCTCAGACAAATTAAGTGATTGAGATCTTCCAGAATGGTGATCTATTCTGGAGTCAGCCTCTGGCTGATGATCCCCAGTGATCCTGTTCCTGCTTCCACATTCTCTGCACCATGTATGCTGTTCTTGTGTTCTTGGGTTGCATACATTTTCTTCCATACCTGCCCACATCTTTCCTACCAACTCTTTCCTTTACAAGATTAGTTTCATTGTCCATCAGACTTAGTCACTGCATCAGTGAGCTTAAGGTTTTGCTCCACTCACTGTCACCATTCAGGTTAGGAGAGCCAGAACAATAAGCAGGGAAGTGACAGATAGTGGGGGAGTTGCTGCATTGTTCATTTTGGATCAAAATATGGATGTGCCCCAAAGTGATGTCAGCCTATGACTGCTGTCTGCAAGGAGACATTCATCCTGCAGCTGTAGCTGTGCAATACCTAGTGCTAATTTAGATGTTAATAAGAGCTTAAAGCCTTGGGTTTTTTTAACTTTTTTTTTAACCTTTTAATTCAAATATGTATGTCTTCATTACTATCTGTGTGTTTCTTGTTGAAAAAGCTTTAAAATGAAAAATTATGGAGACATCACAGGTATTTTGCATTGTATCAGCATCTTGAATAAGCTTTAGATAAATTTAGAGCTGTCTATACAGTTTTTTGGAATGTCAGCTCTGCCTGGGATGTCTGGGAAATGCATGTGCTTTCACTGTAACTTTTATTTGATGAGAAATTGGTCATGAGAAAACCACAGAAAACTGTAACAGTTTTTTGCAACCAAGGTCAGACTGATGAAGTACTACATTTGATTAAACCTAGAATAGTTGAGCATCATTAATATTTCTTTTTATCTATTCTTAGAAGAGAAAGTTGGACCTTAGCTTGTATGTTTTCCTCTTTCAGCAACATTTACTTTTCTACATCCTCACTTTCCCAGTCCTGTGGTTCTCTCCTTCCACTCTCATACTGCTATTTTCACGCCTTTATGCATCTTCCTTCCAAGTCCTTCATACTCCAACCTTTCTCATGCATCAACACCCCAACCAGGAAAACTTATTTCTGCAGCCTTTGTGGAACTGGTTGCTCAACCTAATATCCTCTTACAGATTGCTGCAGTCTAATATTGCTTGATAAAGCTGTGAATTCCACAGCAGTCACAGAGATTAGTGTACCATTTGCTTTACTTAGGTTACAACTGAGATCGAGCAGTTGCTCTGCCACAAGCAAATGGGTGCTTCTAGGAGAGTTTGCCAGGGTTGCAGGGAAGGGGGAGTTTGTCATAATCAGGTGTGTACACTGTTTTTGTAGTTGGGGGGAGATACTTTTGGCATAAAAAAGGAAAAATCAGTTGAAGTTTATCCCTTTCCTGTGCAGTCTGTTAAATTTTCATGCGGTGTTTTATCTCCAGTCTGAAAAACAATACAGAACTGCCTTGAGTGTTTTCCCTTCTGAAGACATTTAGTGGATTTGAAAGATCACTTTGAGATTAGCAAGTATATGTCTAACCTGAAAAATGCAGATGTTAATTTCTGTTATAATCCATAATGTAGTGACTTCACAGGGTACCTTCAGTAATCAGTAATTTATAAGCTGTGTGATAGTCTTTGCTGAATGTTAAAAAAAATGCTGATTTTACATGCTTTCATGTATCTTGAGTAAGAACTTGGTACAACTTGCATATATTTAGTTCTTTGTTTTATATGCAACTAATAGAAATCTCCAGAGTTAGAGTAGGTTGTTATGGAAAGTATAAAACTATGTATTCACTTATTTCTAACTTTTTTGTTCAGTTTTGTTGAATTCTGTTGTTTTTTTTAATATACAGAGCCACTGAAACATGTCTGTGCAACTGTAATTTTGGACTTTAAAAGTTAGGCATCTGAAATGGATAGTTACAACACAGGGGTATCAGTCTGCACTTGTTACTGTCATATTAAATTTAAAACCACATTTTTTTCTGAATCTGGAAGCTGAATCCATTAATACTATTACTCTTAATACTGTGAGGAGCAAGGAAAATGTTTTTTGAGGGTGGACAACAAATGACTCGCTTTGAATGAAGCATGATAATTCACTTACATTTGATTTCTGGCTGTTGAGTTACTAATGCTTAAATAGTAATAAAATATATGCATTTCAAACTACACACCTTAGGAGTGTCTGTAAATAGTAGTACTCCTAGTTCAATGATAATGTTTTTTGTTCAGCATCTTGATAATCTACAGTATTTTCCGTTATCTTGCAGGTTCTTGCAACAATGGAGCAACTGGAAAAAGTCAGTAGTTTTCAGGAGTTTGTACAGATATTCAGCCAGTTTGGAAATGAAATGGTGGAGTTTGCCCATTTAACTGGAGATCGGCAAAATGTAAGTATTAATAAGAGGTTGTAAGAGATGTTGCACAGTATCATCTTCATCTTATCAGGAAGGTATGGGTTCTTCTGGGATGATAAAAGAAAACAAAACAATTGCTGATGTCCTGTCTCTGGAACCTACCCTCTCCTTGTTCCACATATCTTTTGATTTTAAAGCTCAGCCTGAGCTGCACTGTTTGCCCCGCATATCTTCCAGAAGCCTGGGTGTGTGTTATTTTCTTTGTCTTTTGGCTTCAGTCACTGTCTTTTGGCTCTATCTTTTCTGGCTCATTACTGTGGTAGAGAGTTTGTCTGTTGTTATTTGACAGAATATTTGATGTTTGCATGTAGTGAAAGGACTTCATTATCTTAAAAAACCCCGAATGGATTCTAATAAAGCATCTGCTTTATTAGCACTTAAGAGTTTGGTTTTTTATTATTATTATTATTATTCTGAAATATTTTTCTAGGTTTAGGTCAAAACCTTCTTATATTAGGGCAATGAGTTTTAGTTCTCACAGGCAGCTACTCTTTCAAAGCCCTTTCATTCATACTGGAAGCTTTTTTCCCCACTACTTTCATGTAAGTTTAAGGGTTTGCTGAGGCTTAAGACTTCTGCTGTGAGCTCTAGTTGCTTTCCCTTGATAATCCAATCCTCTGTTCAGAGCTAAACCAGGGTTTGGTATAAAAATACAGAGTCCCTAATATCCAGCAAAATTCAGAATTCTGTTTGTATAAACAAATTGTCCAAAATCATGTGTTTCCTTTTACTGTTCATGTGTTCATGCTTGGTGTCAAAGAACTATTACTGGGAAAGCTACTTAAAATTAAAGGAAATACCTGCTTAGAAATGAACTCTCTCTTTTTATTTTTTTCCTGAAATATTTTTTCCCTGAAGCAGTTGTTCCTTTGAAAGGGAAACATACATTATTAGGAAGTCTTAGTCACTTGTCAACTATGTTGAATTTTCAGTGTTAATTGGTCTTCTGCTCTCCCCTCCTTGCCTACTTGACTCTTTTGGCAAGAGTGCTATATTACCACTTTTTCAATTGTGTCAGGACTTTCTTGATATGCTCAGTTTACAGTGTGTAGACTGCTATATGGCACTACTACACAGTATTTTTAAGTGTGCCATAAATTCTTGAGTGCCATCAGCTTTATCAGAGTGTAATGTCAGAATTTCAGAAATTAGCTGTTTTCTTGTTTGGTTGTTTTGTTGGTTTGGTTTTTAATGTGATTTTGATCTTAAAGATTTTCTGTAGTTGCTAAATACAGACATTATGAAAATGTCAAAACATACTGCTGCTGTGATTTATCTGGGTGTTTTTTTTAATTTTGGGTATATTAGGATTCATTACATCCTGTAAAGCTTCAGCTGGTCCCATTCAGTTGCCTGTTTGACACTCAGCTGTCTTTGTGAGCAGTGAGAAAATCGTAGTTGTACCTTTCTAAGTTCTTCGCCTTGTTAGACTTCTTGCACGTTGAGGGATTAATGTCTTGCCCTCTTTGCCCACATCCTGGTTTGGAGTCTAAATTCTTTTGCTTTGATGAACTTTGCTGGGGGTATAGTTCAGTTTTGCAGGTGTATCCATCTTTCCCTGAAAAGTTCTTGATAAATTTCTGTACTCAGAGCAGAGAAATACCAAGGAATTGTTTTTTTCAGCCTATTAAGACTTTTTTTATTACTGGTATGTAGCAAATATAACACTCAAGTAGAAAAAAGATTGAGTTTACATTTCCTCCACTGCAGTATAATGAAAAGGAGGTGTTCTCTGTTTCTACCTTATCTTCCCCTCCATTTCAGAAAATATTTCTTGTCATCTATTTTTTTCACCTCATTTTTTCTGTTTTATGAATAATGCTAAAGGTATGATAAAGGTATCAAAGGTATGATAAAGGTATCAAAATTAGCAACAGTTTACGTAACATGCTCTGTATCTTGGAGATTTTCTTTCTTTGAAATCTGAATTGAATAGCGCCAAGAATAAATGCACAAATTAAAGTCTGTCTGAAAAGTAAGTTCTAGATCATGAGTTAGGCTGAAAATAGCAGTTGTCAGAAATTAGAAAGCTTTCTAACAACCCATTCTTGCACAACCTGCAAGAGTTATTTTTCCAATCTCACAAGTTAATATTTTAGATACTGTGTAATATTTGGGTCCTTTTTTTTTTATTTTGGTATTTAGGATTTGAAGGATGAGAAGAAAAAGGCTAGAATGGCAGCATCTAGGGCTGTTCTTGAGAAGTGCACTATGATGCTCCTGACTGCTTCAAAGGTAAGTGAGTTTGTGCACCCTTACACAACTCGGCTAAATCACAAAGCATGGCATCTGCCAGGAGAGCTGACACTCTTCTTTCAGCTCCACTTTAGATTTCATGCTAAAGAAGGGTATAAGTGTAAAGAATACACTTTACACTTTAAAGAGTGTAAAGAGGAAAGAAAATCTTTATATTCTAAGTAGCAGTGTGAATTCAGCTTAACAGCAGTTCAACAGAAAGAATTCACCATATTCTAAACACGCTCTTTAGACTTGCCTTAGCAGGGATCATTCATTTCAATGTACTGCATGTGTACTCTTTCATAATAGTTACTCTGCTTTCTTTAAAAAGACTTGTCTGAGGCATCCAGACTGTGAATCTGCTCGTATTAACAAAGATGGAGTTTTTCATCGGATGAGACTAGCTTTGGAGCAGGTGATAGAAATTGTAACTGACTCTAGACCAAATGGAGAAAATGAAATGGCCCCCATCAGCATATATTCTGGCATCAAAGAATTCAAGGTAAGAGTGGAAATAATATTGTTTTCTACAGCCAGTAAAATATCTCTTAACTAGGATTTTGGGGAAAAAAAGTGGTTTTAGATTTGAGATCGTGGAGCTGCATCTCTTCAGCGGTGTTGACTTAAATAACTGTCCCATAATGTTAAAGAATCTGTCAAGAGGTGACTATAATTTAATTGTCATTGCCAAAATACACCTCTCCTTCTGAAACAGTATGCATTCAGAACGCTAATATTTTGTTGAGGTGATGCATTGACATTGAATAAACTGAAGTATCAGAATGTGATCAGACCTTAATTAAAATAGTTATTGTTTGAGAATTCTTGCTTTTTAAGTGTTAATTTATTAAAACTGCATGCAAAAAAATTCATACAAACATTTAAAAGAGCTAACTGACATTCAAAAGAAATGTTCTGAATTGAAATTGTATCCTGTAGCTCAATGAACTTTTTTCCTCATAAAGGCTTTTCTAAATTTCATACTCCATTAAGAGCAGTTAATGAGCAACCATGGCTTTCTGCTTTTGAGCATGTCACTTTGATTCAATTTATTTGTTTACCTATTTCCCCTCTTTGAATTTCCATTTAAATTTTTTGAGAGTGCCCCAAAGTATTAAATTTGCTACATACCCATTTTTAGAAAACTACTCAAAATGGATTACATGGATGTGGAAGGATCAAACAAAATTGGAACATATATTTAATTTCTGAAACTTCCTAAACTTAGAAACTTTTTATTGACAGCAGTAGAACAATGATATATTTTCTGTTATTCCTGATAAGGAGTACAATGATGTATTTGCTGCTATTCCTGATAAGTGGCTAGTAAACTGCTGATTGTATTATCACACTTAAGAAACATTCCAAACCCCAAACTGCAGGTCTGGACACAAGCAAACTGTTGGATTACATTGAAAATAAAGGAGTAATTTTAAAAAGCATTAAGGAGAAAAATAAAATGTAAAATGGTAGATCTACTTTCTGCATTTGCGTCACAACTAAATCACATAAATTCTCAAGGAAATGACATGCTTCTTTTTCAGAGTAAGGTTGAAGGTCTCCGTGAGAATCTTTATTTTCTCTCAAAAGAAAACCTTTCAACAATGCTGGAAGTTATCCTGGAACATACAGAAGACTTCACAGACTCTGCCTATACCAGTCATGAGCACAGAGAGCACATTTTGGAGCTGTCTAAACAAGCTAAAATGGAACTAGAGCAGCTGGTTTCAGTGTGGATGCAAGCTGTAAGAGCTTTTTAGCAAAGTAAATCTTTTCATCTCTACTTTGAAAAGAAATTTTGAATGCAGTCTTTCTTCTGGTCTACGAAAAGAGAACTGGGTGTATTCCTCACAGTGGGAGCTGATCAAGGAAGCCACAGTTTGTTCTGTGCTTTTGCAGGTTCCATATGTTCTGTCCTCCCCCTACCCCAGTGGTATTGCTTCATTGATTCTTTGATGGCTAAATTAGGCTACTGATGGCAGTAGACTAATTTTAATGAAGATGTAGTGGAAACAAGGCAGTGAACAGAAGTATCACTGCACAGTCCTAAACAGTGAATTCTTTTGGTGGAGTAGTTCAGAGACTGCAATTGTCTTGATCCCATAGCTGTGACCTCAGTTTTCTTTCTTGTTTTCAAGGGAAACCGTGGAACTGCTGGAAAGGGAAACATTGTAAAAAATTGACTGGGTTTTAATATTATGTAGAGAGAAGAGAAACAATAAGGCTATTTTTGTTTGTCCTTTTTTACATTATTTAAATGATTCTTTTAGGAAAGAATTATGTGAAGCCTGCCTCTATCATTTGTCCTACTTGTTCCTTGAAAATTATAGAAGATCCATGCAAAAGGGGAAGCAAAAGCAGAGATGGAAAATGCAGCTTCTGGTTTTGACGCTGACTTGCTTTAAGTCTTGCTCCTGGGGATATGTATAGCACACAGACTTATCAACACTCTGAAATAAGGCAGATGTGTCCTGGTATAGGATATTTATTTAACTGAGCATATTTGCTACGAGAGAGCATTTTTGTTCCTTTTTTCCTCTTTGAATCAGGTACTGCTGTCAGGTGTTTTTAATGCAGTAGTGTAGTTTGAAGGGCATATAAATCTTACTGATAATACAGAATATGACAAACAAGACACATACAGAATATCAATTGCATAGACTCCCTTTAACTAGGAGCTAAACCTGTGTTTAGCTTGGTGTTGGTGGTTAGCCCTGGTAGGCAGCTGTGCAAACACTGCTCAGCAATAACTAACACCATGTTGTCAGCACTGCCTTTATCACAAATCCGAAGCAGCAGCATGCCAGATTTATAAAGAAAGTTAATTCCATCCCAGCCAAAACCAGGATACGTGGTTATTTCTAGGCTCTATTACTGGTGGAAAATAATCACCTCTAAATAATTTACAGGCTACATTTCAAGAGATAGAAATGAGAGCCTAGTTCAGGATTATGCATATATATGATCTGTGAAAATACTTGGATGTGTACATGTGTGCTTATGCATTAAGAATTTTCATTAATAAATAACCCAGCCTAGTTGTGACTAAAGACACAGTGGCAGGTAAAATAATAACAGCTCACTGAGGTGGATATTTGGTTTCAGCTCAACAGTTTCATTGCAAGGTGAATGTTCTGAAGAACCATTTTATAATTCAATATAAAACATTTGGTATAACATTTTAAGGTACCGGTTTATTTTAAAAGGGTGTTTATATTAAAAAAAATGCCTTAACATTTGTTTTGCTTTAGGATGGTCAGGTAGAAAATTTCTGGCAGATGTCAAGGAAACCCTCTTCCTGAAGAAAGCTCAGTGAGGTTTAGAAATAAATTCCTGTTGAACACAAGCAGTCAATCAGATTGCATCACAATTTGTTTTAGATTTAATTTGGTGATAAATGTTTCTATAAAAGAATTTTTCTAGTAGAATACACACAGGCTGCACAAGTGAGAGTATTTCATCTAGAAAGAAAAGGCTGTCTTCTAAAGCTTCTTGAGCTTATGATATATGATGTCGAGGTGGAGTTTGCTGGGTTTTTTGTGTAATGTCTTGTTGGTTTCTTTGATTTGTAGCAAAACCAAAAGACAAAGGATCTCATGGAAGACTTGGAAGTAGCCATTTTAAAAACGTGCCAGTGCATGAATGAACTTAAAAGAGAGGTAAGTGCAGCTTAAGCAAGATAAGGTGAATACAAGTTTGAATTTCATACGTGAGGTTGTAAAATGGGATCCTGTACCCAAGAAGACTGTTGCCTTGACTACTCTTGTAGACAAGAGTAACCAAATTAGAATAACATCATGGAGCTAGCTACATCATCTTTGTCCTTATTGATTAGAAATCTGTTGGCTTCATAGGTTCATTGCTAACCCAAAAAATAAGTGTTTGGAAGTAAGTACTATGTATGTAATCATTATTTTAAATGTAAAGGCAGTCTTCCCTTGGAGATGTATGCATCACTGTTTGTAAATACATTTTCTTCTAGTGTGTGCCTAAATTAATAAATTACATTTGCAGTTTATTTGTAATTAACCTTTCCTATTGATTTCCTTAGCATAAATATGTTATAACAGTGCCTTACACTCAGGGCTGTTTTCCTCAGCAGTTGGCAGCTACGTATGTGTCTGTAGTAAATCACTATTCTTTTCCTAAGTGCAAGTATGCTGAGGTCAGCTTGCACACACACATGGAATAGCCGCCTCATTTGGTACATGAGATGGACTGCACTTGCTGCTCAGGGTCTTCACCCTTCCTAGTAAGGATAGCATTGCTGCCTTGTTTGTTCCACAGAATTGAAGCAAATACAGAATCTGATTTCTGGCAACTTCTTAAATATTTGCACATGATTCAGCTATCTTTTCAACTGCTTCAAATTGCTGTTCTTTTAAACAGATGGAGAAATGAAGATTAAGAACAGTGAGTTTCAATACAGAGCAGTGCAAAGATGTTAGAGAAGTGTGGTGAACTTGCCGAGGCTGAGCTGTCAGCTGCTGTAACTGGAAAATCTCAACTGCTGAAAAAATCATGCTCCCCTTTTTTACCATAGGCAGAATAAAAAATTTTGTCTTCTGGATTATAATTCCTGCAGCCGTCCTGAAGATTTGAAAGTGCTTTCAGTCTGTTTCAGTTCAGTTGTACTTCTGCTGTCAGGCAGAGTGTTGGGCTCTGGAAAGTGGAGGATACATAATTTTTGCACTTTGATTATGTTCTGGTTTGTAATTTGGTCACCATTATGGAAGTAGCAGAGCTTTTCCGAAGTGGCATTCACTTTGGAATGTGAGTACTCCACAGTGCTTTAACTGTGAGATTATCCTTTTTGAGGAACACTGTTCCCAGGTGCTGAATGAAGTGGAAGAGTTCCCAGTCAAATTAGGATGTGACTATTTAATTGCATTGATAATAAAGCCACAGGTGGCTGGAATATGTTGTGTAAAAGAAAGGATTCATGTTCTTAGAAGTAAGTTCAGAAAATTTAGTCATTTTTGTTGTTCTCTGTGTAGTGATTGAATTGATTCCAGGGTGGTTATACTTCTGTACATGGCTGAAGGCTGTCCTGTCAGTCTTACTTGTGGTGCTGCAATGTAGCAGTCAGCAACCAGGATTTCTACTGGTTAAATTCAAATATTGTAACTCTAATTAAATGTTTTCAAGAGCCTGAGTGGCTGAGAACAAAAGACAGCCTTGTTAAAGTAGTTCTCTACCCATCTCTGTCTTTTTATGGAAGAAACAGAAGTTGCATTCCTTTCTTGAGATGATTTTACCACTAATGATCAGAGGCAGCATTAAGTGGAAGTATATTTCTATTTTGGATCAGAATGAAAAGAATCTCTAATGAAAAGGTGATCCCTGTGTAGTCTACATGTAAATGAGAATTGCCAGTTCCTATTCCAACATTACAAGCCTTTCAGATATCCTTTCTTCAGAGTTGACTTCATTTCTGGGATTAGTGATTTGTGCTGATTTTTAATGCCATGTGAGCAATGTTATATAAATAGTTTATAACAGGTTGTCATAGCTTGTTTTTCCCCTCTAAAAAACAATTGCAGCAGGTTTTGAGACAATAATTCAGTTGTCTTGTCTATTGTGAAATTAAAAAACAGATCCAGAAGAATTCAATACTAGATGCGCAGGAAGTACTGCCAGAGGACAGGTGTAAAAAATGGAGTCCAGTGAATTAAAAACCCCAACATACCATTCCAATAAACACTCTTCTCTATGGAGTGAGTTCCAAGCTCATTGCATTCATGAGAGCTGGAAAAATACTTTCTCTTGAACACCAAGTTTGTTCTGTACTTAGTCTAGTCTAGCAAAGTGAGTGCAGTGTTACAAGACTCAAAATAGTCCTATGAGCATACTCTGCTGTTTCTAAAGAGGTTGCTATTTTAGTTTTAGCAATGTTGTCAAGATGGGGCTGATTGCAGGGTGCAGGTAACCTAGTGACTAGTTGCTAGAACTAGCAGCAGCAGTCACTGACATCTGTTTTCAACCAGAGTCCTTCACAAGAGGACCCGAGTGTGTGTCTGGATTTAGAGAAGTGTTTAAATGAGAAGTTTCTCCTTGCTTGTTGGGAGTGCAGGGAGATTGAGACTTCTTCAAGACCCATCTCCTTGTAGAAAAGGTGTTTTATACTTCCCTAATGCTGTGTCACAAGCTGATTATATTCAAGCTTTTCTTTGCATCACTGATAATTCTAATTTCTAATATATTATAAATTCAGTTTTGTGTGGCTTCAGTCTGATTTACACAGTTCAATGTGTGTTCTTTAGAAGACGTGGAATGGCCATTGTACTTTGCTTATGCTGAACTTGGTGACCAACAGATTCATGCATCTGGTTTCTCCCCAGCTGTAACATAATCAGAAAGGAGGAGTGTGATAACTTCATTGCCTCATGTTACTCAGCTGCTCTTTTGTTTCTCTACATATTTGGTTGTGAAGTTGTTTTTTCTTGTTTGTGGGGAGTGTTTTTTTGCTTTTTGTTGTTGTTGTTGTTTTTTTTACAGTGGATTTTATCTTTGTTCTTTGAATAGTAATTGAAGAACTAAAACTCCAGATAATAAGCAAGCTGTATATGAGCTTTCATGCCAGTAAATTTTTTGCTTCTTGAAAAATTAAGCTTGTTTGACTTGGTACTGGATAGATTTATTTTTTTGGTTCCATGGTTTCTCTCTCCTTCTTTTAATGCTATTCAAGGTCCACAGTGCAGCAACATCTCTGGCAGCAGATCTTCTAAAATACCATACAGATCATACGGTTCTCAAAGCATTAAAAATCACAGGAGTAGAAGGAAATCTTGAAGCTGTAGCAGAATATACTTGCAAGCTATCAGAGCAGAAAGAACAGCTTGTTGAGGTGAGTTCACATCTGCTTTCATTGTATAGGGCACTTAGAAAATGAGTGGTTGAATTTGCATCAGTCTGTTCATTAGGAAGGCTTTGGTCTGCGTTTTTGTAGTTTTATTTTATTTTATTTTTATTTCGTATGCTGCAGAATTTTGGATTGTTCTTGTCAGAGTCTGAGCCAGAGATGTCACTGTGGCATGCAAATGTTTTAGAAGGGATTTATATTTGTACCCAATGGATCTATATTCAATCTCTGTGTAGACATTTGGCCTAAAATATTAAGAAAAAAAGCAAGTTTCTAGGTCCAAGAGGACATTATCACCCCTTTCTTTCAAGCAGCAGGCATCCAGCAATAGCTGAATCCAGGTATACAAGAATGCTGGAGATACACAGTTAAGTTTCTTAATGCAGTGAGTTTGATTTTTTGAAGATCAGTCAAGAGGGCCACTGAAATTCTTCCTCCTTTGTTAAAAGCAATGTGTGTAGGGGATGTCAGCCACGTGTACCTTGTTGCTGTCTCTCTCACAGATGAGGAGTGGCACCTATGCCAGCAGGAGGCATACAAATATAGATCACTTTGATCTGAAATATGGTGATGCCAGCAGCTGTACTTGCATGGTATCCAATACTCATTTCTAAAAAGTTATGATATACAGAGCTTGAGGATTCCTATGAACTATGAATATGCAGAAGCAACACCGTTGTACTTCCAGGACTGGCAGAACAATGCTTTGAATTTTTAATTTCAACTTTAATGTCTC
Organism: Vidua chalybeata; assembly: GCF_026979565.1. Classification (NCBI taxonomy): domain Eukaryota; kingdom Metazoa; phylum Chordata; class Aves; order Passeriformes; family Viduidae; genus Vidua; species Vidua chalybeata. Next base: position 91,872,284 of record NC_071530.1, read on the forward strand.
CTCCTTGATCTGTGGCTATTTAGCGCTCTAGTGAGACATTATTTTTTTTTTTCAGGCATAACCAGAAGGTTAAATAGTGCTTGCATGTGAGACCTTACAGCATGTCTGATGATGGACAGTGCAATAAGTTGCATATGTGCTGTCTCTGTCTTAAAAATTCCTTTTGATCTGAAAACTTCCATGTTCCTTTTCAACCCAAAGTTCACTCTTAATCTTCCTAAAAAAAAAAAAGAGGAAGGAAACAGTATTACTTCCCTAAACTATTTTGACGCTGATTTGCTCAAAGATAATTTAGTCCATTGCATGATGAAAGCCTAAATTTTCCATATGGTTGCTTATTGCTGAGTAAGCCTGTTTTGCTAAAGTTATTCATTCTACAGTTTTTCCATGTTCTATATGTGTGTGTTTATTTTCAGTTTTATTCAGTCATAAATATGTGAAATTGTTTTTGTTTTACTTTACTTATTAAGACTTCCCTTTCAGTGGTTTTCCACATTTTTCAAGTCAGGATTTAGCCCCATTTTTATTGTTAATTCTCCCTGAGAAGCACCCAGCTGTGCAGTCCCCAGTAAATATTTGAAAGGACAATCAATAACTTCGTGTTTGTTTGTACACCTTATTTTTGTATGTGCACCTTTTCTCACTACTAATAAATGGACTTTTTTTACAATTCTTTTCATATTTTCTTTTTAATAATTCAGATGTGTCGCTTACTGAGGCATGTTTCTGGAACTGAACCCCTTGAGATAACTTGCATACATGCAGAGGATACCTTTCAGGTCACTGGCCCACAGGTATGTTCAGCTTTTAATTGGCCTCTTCTGCTACACATAAATCAATAAAAATTACTTGTGTGAATTTTTAGGAGACCTAATGTTTACCTGTTCAAAGCATTCATTTCTAAGCAGGAATTTTGCTCTAATGCTGGGTGGTAGCTAAAAGAATGCACAAGAAAGATCATCAAGCCTGCAATTGTCAGATGAATACACTACAAAGACGTAATAGTAACAGTTTAATTTTGTGTTTTGCCTGGGGAGGCATTTGTGAATTCATGTAGAACACTATGTAATAGGACTTGCAGTAACAAATGCTTTGTTCTTCATCCAGATAATTTCTGCTGCAGAAACCCTGGCATTACATCCATCTAGCAAGATTGCAAAAGAAAATCTTGAGGTGTTCTGCGAGGCCTGGGAGTCTCAACTCAGTGACATGTCTCTGTTGTTGAGAGAAATCAACGATGTGTTTGAAGGAAGAAGAGGTAAGAAGACTGTGTAGAAATAGAAAAATGTAACTTCAAATCTAAGAATTTTATGTGTGATTTAGGAAATTGTGTTTTCTTAAGAGTGGAGTGCAGTAAACAGTTCCACATCCTGTGGGATCTAGGTAGTAATACACAAATATGTTGGGTTTGTATAGATGTCAAATCAGGCTGCTTATTAGATTTTTTCAAATAAAAGCAACCAAATATTTAAAGGCCTGATTTACGTAAGATAAGCTATGCTTAATTTTCTGCCCTGGGATTAGTTCTAGCAAAATCAGATGGAACTGTTCAAAGGACACAAAAGTGTTTGACACAGCTCTTTGCCAGCAGTGTCCAAATACAAGGGGTGTAGGGCTTTCACTCACCCCTCTTTTTTGGCTTGGACATATCATCAATTCATGACAGTCAAGATACAACTTGAATTGTGACGTGTTTAATTAATGTCCTGTGTTTGTGGAAAATAGATATATGCATATATGTTCTGTACTGTCAGCTTGCCTTGTATTCACTTCATAATGTAGTGAATGTAGTTATTTGATTTTTAAACTGCTGTCCTTTCTCCTGGATGGAATTTCTGACGACTCTGCACAATCTTGGGATATTTTCTCTGGTTGGTAAGTTTATTGGTATTTGTACAACATGTAGAAGAAAAGCTTGGAATCTTAAGGAAAAAAAATCTCTGTCTACTTTTAGAATAGGGTAATTTACCTTCAAAATGGAAGGTATTTTGGTTTTCATTTTTACACCACGTAATTTTCTTTCAGATTATGTTTTTAGTGTAGCCTGTCATACTCCTTATAGCTTCATGTTCGTTTCAATCTTTAAGGTATAATTGCATACAGATAGAATGTAATATATAGTAATACTGAATGTCTTGTATTTTTAAGAAAATCGCTCAGGTTCAAAACCTTAGATTTAGCTAAATATGGGTACTTAATTTTTTGTATCTAAGATACAGAAAATGTAAATCCTTATTCAGGTTAGTTAACACTTTATCAATGATACCGTACTTCATCTTGCTATTGAGACCTCTTTTCATTTTCAGACTTTATTTTGTAGTTTAAATTTCTGTTCTTGATTTTTTGTGTAAGCAGTTCTTTACTGCCAGCATTTTGAGCAGAGTAGCAACCAATCATGGGGTGTAATATCTTAAATTGTTGTTGCTGGCTGGTGAATGAGTGTATGCCTGAGCCTCAAGACTTGTAAAAAGAAAACATATGTTCAAATTCTGAGGGGGTTTACAATAATTGTGTATACTTCAGGTTACTGGCAGTTTGTGACTTTTGAGAAAAACGTGATTGTTATCCCAGCTGTTCTTCCACCTTGGTCTGAAATGCAACATAAATATGTGCAGCAGTCAGAGAGCCTGTTTATGGGTCTTTTAACTTTCAGAAGATTTTTTGTTTGTTTGTTTTGGGAGCCAAGGTCAAACTTGCTTTCCTTAAAGAGAATATTTTATAAAATGAAACTTAAATTATGCTATTATGCTGTTGTTAATTTGTTAGAATAAATTTGGAATCTTTAGGGCTGATCATGCAATATCTGATTTTTTCCATATTCATACAATGGTCTAGTAAGGTTGAATGATAAACTTTTTATATATTTATATCTATCTCTGTGTGTGTGCATACATATATATATATAGATATAGATATTACGGTATTTAAAAATAATAGGATGAGAATCATGCAGCCACAGCAAAGCATATCCTTGGCTCCCCAAACAAATTGTTCTTGATGTCAGATGCCCAGCCTCCTCTGTAGTTAATAACTTTGTCTTGGAGCTGCTGATGGCAGATGATAACACATTTTCCATAAGTGGTATTTTCCACTTTCTTTAAAGCATCATTTCACAAGGGCAAACCAATGTCCTTGCTTGAAGGAGGGAAAGGAGAATGGGTAGGTGTTGCTGAGCCAGGTTGGAGGTCATAGTGAGTGATGCAGTGAAGACTTCTCGTTTGACAGAACCACACAACTGTGTTCTTGTTAGTGTCTCTCATTTCCTCAGTCTTTCTTTCAGCATAAAGCATTCTGATACCACCACTGGTAAGATACTGAACATTGCCTGTGTTCTCTCTGTGGCCTTGGGTGCGTTAGATCTTGTATTGCTAAAACACTGTTAAGGAATCTCCATTTTCCTTGTCACATGGCCCAGTCTAGTTAGAGACTTTGCTTTGAATCTAAATTGTTTCATAGTACCCACCAATTATGTCCTTAGAAGTAATTTGGTCTCTGATATCCACCTGTCTTCTACAAAGTTTTCCTCTCTATTGTGGGCTAATCTGGTTTTGTTTGTTTATTTTCTCTTGTTGGACTTCAGAGTGACTTTTGTCATTAAAAAAAAAAAAAAGGTGAGGGAAAAAATCTCACCCAAATACCCCCACTTTTTTTCTTCTATAAAATACTCTGAAGTTACTTTGCCACTTCCAACATTTTTCTTCTCCGAGAAAACACAACTGGTGATACAGTAAATAAATGAAATAAACATATTTACTTGCTAAGAGATTATAGGAGTGGCATTCACAAACCTTTTGCCTCCAAACACAATGGAGTTTCATAATATTTGATAAGGCTTTATTCTTCTTGTAATTCATGACACTTGTCTTAATGTTGAGGTTGGTAAAAGTGTCTTTATTTTACAGACTAAAATGTATCAAGTGCTTTATTCATAGTAAAATTGTGACTGTATGTAAGAAGAGATAGGATTACAGTAAGAGGTATATTTTTTTTTTCTCCTCAGTTTAAAAACTTGTATTTTTGTACTACCAATTTAAATGTTTGGCTTTGTTAGAGAGTTCAGAATACAGCTTAAGATGCAAAAATTGAATGGTGACTAAATGTGCTGGACACATCAAATAAAAGAAGCATTTTTCGGATTACACTAAATTGACATTGTTTATACTCATTTCTTTATTTTCACGAGCAATTGCATAATTTCTTATCCAGTGTTTTTTTTCATAACATAAAATGAGGTATTTCTCATGCTGAGGTTCCAAACACAAATGGGAGGAGCTGGATTCAGCTTGAAAGTGAAGCAATATTTTACTCAATTTTACTGAAATTATACCAGAACATGCCCAAATTGAAAAGGGCTTCTCTAGGGTAGCAGGATTCCCAGGCACGATGCGGTGGGGGAGGTTGGTGAGCACACCACAGCCCAGTAACCCTCACTTGTATTTTGGAAATATTCCTGTGCTGTGCAGAGCTGTACAGCAAGGTAGAGTTGTCCTTCTTTTGCTCAATCCTAAAACAATTTTTAATCCAGTGGTGAGGTGGCCCCTTCTCCACGGTATTGGTGTGTCCAGGCTGGCATGAGGAGGGTGACAGGCTCCTCGAGAGGGTGCCTCCTGCCAGGCATGGGAAGTTTGATTCTGCCCACAGAGGCATTGTTTGGTTCATTTCTATTTGATGCTTAACTCTGAGGCTCTTACATTTTGAGATGAACCACCTGACAAAAGTATCTTTCATCAATCCAGACTGCTGGATGACAGTCAATCTCTTTTTTTCTAATGTTTTGGTTTGAACATGGTGGAGAAGAATGTAAATAAATAATCTTCTGATTTGCTGCCTTGTAACTGGGGTAAGAAGTGAGAAAATGGTTTCTGAAGATAACATACTTCTCTGCCCTCCTCTTTTGTTTTGCCCACTTGATTTGAGAGGAGTTGAATGACCATGAGATTTCTGAACAGCTGTAGGTGGTGTGTAGGTGATACAGATCAGAATTAGGAAGCTCAAATTCTAAGAAGAAGAGTGAAGCAGTCATGCTGCCATGCTCTCAGAGAAGTGACATCAAAAGTGGGAATTAAAAGTTGAAATAGGAATATTATGGAGGGAAAATCAGGATTGGAACTAGTAGAAAGCAGAAAATTGGAAGACATAGAATGAAATAATGAAAATTAATTTTAAGTGAAAAGAATAAAAAAAGGAAACGCATGTTTCAGAAAACACATCAGGCAAAACAAAGGCAGAGCAAAATAAAAAGAAGACCATCATGTCTTGAAAAAAGCCTCTTGATATAATAGCAAAGATCTGACACACAAACTAAGGAAATTACATACCTAAAAATTATATATGTATATTCTGTTAATGGAATCAAATAGAAGTCCTGTGATTACACTGATGGAATTAAGTATTTTCGGATTAAGTAGTATTATCTCTAACCTGAGTTGATCTGCTCCTTTGAAAGGTCTGGTATCTGTGGGTCCAGTGAAGTATGTTTTTTGTGTGCGTATTTTGTGATCTTTAGGGTTCTTTTAAAATGTTCCAAGAAACAAATAGATCTTTCTTATTTTTGAATATAGTGAGCAACGAAACCTTGCTAAGCCAAATAATGGAAATTACTAGAAGAGCAAAGGCAATTTTTATTTTCTTACTTCTGTTTGCTACCACTTTCCATTTGATTTCTGTAATTCTGAATGCTTGCCTTGTGTGTGCAAGTACTGTGTCATTGCAGTGAGCATTTTTATTCCATTTGTTATGTCAAAGCTTTCTGTGTTTGAACTTTTTAACAAGACACAACAAGTTTTTACATAGCTCCAAGGAGATCTTTTATGCTGCAGCATTTAAAATTGCAAGTTCACTTTTGTTCTTGGTATGTCTTACATGCCCTTTAGCTGATGTTTTGATGTATAGGATGTTGTAAATGACTTCTCATAATTTGTATTGGTCTTTAGGGAGAAATCTTGCTTGGATACATGTTTGGGCAATTAATATCCGAATAACACTGCATTCTGGAAAAAAAAAATGGTTATACAGCTTGTGCCCTGTTAGCTCATTCATCTTTTGCAAAACTGCATAGGGGAAGGAAAAAGTGATCTTAGAAAGGAGGGTTCCATTTTTCATATTTTTCAAGAGGGTTGAAGGACACTTTTTGGCATCATAAAACTGTAGGAGTCAGTTGCCTAGATACAGAGATTAGGATCTTCCTGTTGTGTCAGGAGAAAAAGGGCACGCTTTCAAAAAATCCTGAATGCACAAAAGAACCGTCTTCTGAGGACTCAGAATGGAATTTCTCTGGGAGCTGATACAAGAGGAGGAATTAGCAATTGTAGAGGCATTTGTTGGTTGTCCTTTGCTGCGATGCATCGTCTCTATGTAAACCTGTACTGACATCCATTGTAGTAGCCCTTGGGTTTTAGTTGGTGGGGTTTTTTTGATTGTTTCTGGGGGTTTTGGTAATACCAAAAATTTCTTACTAGCTCTTAAGGTTTTTACTTATTTTAATTTGGTTTAGCAGACTTTCCTCTCCTGAATCTATTGTAATAAATGCATGTCATCGTAGACTATTATGTCTTCTGGTAATTGAAACTCTAATCTTAGGCTGTTAGCCCAGGCAGTGTTTCTTCTTGAAAATAAAGTGGTTTTATCAACTTTTAGGTAACACCCAGAAAGGATTTGTTCTTCCTTAATTTGTTTTCTCAAACTTGGAATATTGTAGGCTCCTGGCTATACAAGAAACAATTCAGTAAGTGTGTAAAATGCTGTAGAACTTCCCTCTTCATAAAATACATCACACATGGGATAAGTATAGTACAGTACAACATGAGAGTTTTATTTGCATTACTTAGGAAAACTTGCGTAGGTATTTCTCACTAGTGGCACTGTCTACTCCAAATTTCAGGCCATTAAACCCATGTCAAGAAAAGCCATACATGGAGCTACAATTTTATGTTCTGTATTTTGTGACAAGATGAGTGCATGTGGCTAGTGAGTCATTGTAGCTAGTGAGAGAGTTGCTTTACTTCCTTGTGAAATACATGCAGGGGACTAGAAATATTACTGAGGGAGATGTTCAGAGAAGCTTTCTTAATTGCCAGTTGCTAAAATCTGAGCAGTACGGAGCTCTTGACCTGTCTCTGAAAGCATGAGACAGAGGATCTTCTGCAGTATTCAGAGAGGAGGAATTACAGGTAAGTAATTCGCTTTTACAGTACTGCAATTTAAGGAAGGATGAAGTAAGGCATTTGACCCCACTGATTAAAATCTGTATATAAATTTTGGTATAAACCTGTGTGTTCTTCATAGGAGAGAAGCGTGTCTACCTATCACTGCCCAGACCAGGGGTAAGTTGCTTTTGGGTTTGTTGTGTTTACTTTGCATCTGTTGTTCTCTGTTTGACTTCTTTCCCTGTCACAACTTGATGGGGACATAACAATATCTTGGTAACATGCATCCTGACTGGATGGCTGACAGTAAAATATCAAAGTTTGTTAATTTATTAAGTGAATAATAAGCAGACTGAAGACAAATGTAACTAGTTATGTTATGTGCTTTAATCATTTTGATTGTACGTAAACTTTAATTCCTCTTCATTCATTTTTACCACATACTCTACTTTCATACTATATACTTAAAAAGTGCATTGTTACTATTAAAACAGTAGGAATATGCTACAATATACTGAAAATTAAAAGAAAAAATAAATCATACTACCAAGACTTAACATTATAGCCTGAGTTAACCTATTTGGAACAAGGGTTCATGTTTGAGCCTGTTGTAGCCTATTTAAATAATGGGTTTTTGTTTCTTTCTTTGATCTTAAGTGTGTTTAATGTAGAGAAAAAAGTTACACCAAATACCCAGTTCTTAGGTGTGAGGTATTTAATATCTTTAGCTGATTATAATTGATATTACACTGTTTCTGAGAGCATCTGTGTGTTAGGAAGCCTCCTAAATCCTGTTAGTGTCATGTAATCAGTCATTTGATTCACTTGCTGTGAACTGAATCTTTCCATGGGTAGGAAAAAGGGAAAGAATGGTCTCAAAAGGTACAGTAAGCTCTAGCTTGTTTTTTTCTCTCTTTGCTTTCTTTCCTTAACCTATAGAGGAATTTGAGTTTGAAATGGTCCTCTGTCTCCATGTCTTCTGTTGTGCAATTCTACAGCTTCAAACACAATACAGCATCTGACCCTTAATGAAAGGAGAAAAGCTTTATAAATCCAGTATTTATAAAAAAAGTTTTATAAAGCCAATCTGCAGATTTAAATAGAATATGTTAGGCTGCACGAGCATGGGTGAATTCCACAGTTATGGAACTAAAGATTGAAACTTTGGATAGGGTTTCTGTCCCTGACCCATTTGACTAAGACACATAGCTTCTGGATGTCATAATTTAGAGATTAAATGTTTGAAGTCAGAGTCCCAATTATGGATTCATATGTTTTTAAAAATACGCTAATAAAACTTTTGTGGTCAGCATTTAAACAGTTCTGCTTTGTTATTGTTTGAAAGGTTGCTGCCTTCTTTTTAAGCTTTGCAAGATACTTACCATTGTGGGGAGTTACAAATGCACAGTTTGAAAGTAGACAGGAAATGTAGATTGCATCCACAGGACACCAGAGTTTCTTCACAGAGTGACTTTTTTGCCTGGCTGATGCTCTGAGCTTTGGAACTGCCTCTCTTCCCAGTGCTGTTCCTCTCAGCAGAGCCTCTCCTCCCCCTACTGCCACCACAGATCTGCTGTGCCTGGCTGACGCCCACGCTGTCCCTGCACAGCGGCCACACTGTTCCTGCCAATCTAATTAGATCACGTATTTTGTTACATCTGTTTAATTGCCACTGTGCTGTTTGCTGGTAATGAGTGGCACCCTAGGCCATGCTGTAGATGAGGACCAGAGCAGCAGTGATGATTCATGTGTGTACTTAATACATATTTTTTCTCTATAGTTTAAAGTACTGAATCATGTTTTAAAAGCAGAATAACGTATCTACTGGTCTGACTTTTAAAAATTATACTATTCAAACAATGCAAGGGAACACTAGAGTGGAGAAAACTGCAAAAATATTTTGAGCTTTCTTTAGTTATTTGTGAATGGAAAAACTTGCTTGTTGCAACTAGTGCTGGTTTTCTTGAATACCCTTTACTCTACAGCTTAAATATTTGCCACACCTTCTAGACCAAAGTTTGTGTTTACAAACAAATGTCGTTTGGTTTTGTCTTCCTTTCTTCTTTTAAGACACTGCCTTGAAAACACCATTTCTGAAATTGCAGTTCTAATATGCAGCATAGTCAAATCACAATTAGAAGTTCAGTCGTTTGTGCTAAATGTTTCAATATGAGATCAGCATTTCTAATACATAGGCAGAATTGCAGTGTCTAATCTGGGTAGACATTCATAAGATTCAGAATATTTAAACATTTTTGGATAGGAAAAGAGAAATGGCAGAAAGTTAAACTGAGCACTAAATTGCACTAGGAACTTCAGTATGAGTACTTTTGCTCAGATTCTTGAAGTGAGAAATGGAAATGGGACCAGAATCTCATTTCTGATGCTGTTCACAATGAACAGTGTTCTTTCTTGGGTTTGTTTTTTTTTTTTTTTCCCTGCATGCATTACTGAACCCAATTTGCCCAAGTATTCCCACTAATGAATAGCAGCAGATTTTTTCCAGAGTCTTTCTAAATCTCAGACAAGGCCCTCAGTTGGGCACTGATTATCCAGCTTCCTCCTGTGCATCACACCTCTCCAAGTTATGACACCAACTTCGTACTGCAGTCCAGTGGTTTCTGAATGTGGACTGTGCCTCCCACGTCTGGTGGTCTTGCTGGCTTTGCACAGTGACAGCACCAGAAGATGAAATTAAAGTCAAGAACAGCAAATAATTATGAAATATATTATGAATTACTGCCTAAGTGTGTCATGCAGTTGGCAAGCACTGCCTTACCAGGTAGTCCACTCACATCAGTGCCACTAATTATTGTTTAATGCGAGCTTATATTTGGCTTGCAGCCAGACATATTTTGGATAGTTCATGACTTAAAAAAAGAAGGAAACCCATGAAAAGATGAGTGTCAGTATTTGCTTACAGCTGCTTCTCCAGAGTGACACAGAATAATGGGCTGCCTCCTCACACCAGCATTTGTATGGGTTGTAGCCTACATCAGCTTGCTATTAGCGAAATCAGCATCCCTGTTGCATCACTACCATCAGTGATAGAAAAATCAGTGCAGGAGTACTTCTTAAGACTGTTTAGACCTGAGTATTACTGAGGATTTACAGGGTAGAGACTGTACTGCATTAGGAAGTGGAGCCTGAGAACTGTGGAAGAGATCTTTTCCTTACAATTTCAGGGCATCTGCACCTGCTATTTCAGGACAGACAGATCAGAACAGGCTCTCAGTTTCTGCTGAGAAGTTTGCTTGAACCTCTGGAACTCTCTTGCAAACTCTTTCTCTGAATATAGAGCTACCTCTTTAAGATTTGCTAGTAAAATGATTACCAATTCCTTTTATTTAAAAATATTATTTTTTGTTTGAAACAGAAGCATAATGCAAATCTGAAAGCATTAAAGCCAGTCAAACTAGATACTGAGGTAAGATGCCATTATTTTAGTAAAAAAAAAACTCCTTTCATATTTTTATCTCATCTGAAGAATGTGTTTTTAAGTGCCATAAATATGGTTACCATTTACAGGAACAGGCAAAAATTGCAAAACTTGGATTAGAATTGCATCTGCTAACATCCGATGTGGATTCTGAGACAGAGAAATGGGAGGATCAAGAGAATGAGATTGTGCAACATGGGCAAGGCATGTCAAGTATGGCCTACTCCATGTATTTATTTACCAGGTAATTACACTGCACGAGACAAATTTTGGTGGGAAAAAGAGCATTAACAGTGTTTAAAGAAAGAACAAATTTTCACTTTCAGAGCATAATAATTGGGACCCATTTAGAAAGGAACTTGATTCTGTCTGTAGGCTTTATAAATTTTTGTAAATTTTTAAGCTGTTTAAAAAAACTCTGATTTTAAACCCCCCATTTATTTTTAAAGGGCTAAACACCTGTTTTGTTGGAGAGCATCTATTTAAATGTCTTTTGAGTATGGAAGATATTTTAAGAAGTATGTTCATAAATACTTAGAAAATAAAGGGAATTAAAGCATAAGTATATACCTGTAGATGAGATATGACTATAGATGAGAATTACTGATCATTGTACTGAAAATAGTTTATCTGAAATTTGCCTGTGTAATGTCAGCTTTCTTACTTGAAGATTTAGGTTTGCTTGAGTTTTTTATCATAGTTGAGATTTTTTTTGCTGTTACCTACTAGTCCAATGATACTCAGTATGCCAGACATGTGGATTTCTAGTCTTGTTCAGCTTATGAGAACTGAGCCATTGTTAATTCCCCAACAGTGCTGTAGCTACTGAGGTGTTTGTGTAATATTTTTAAATGCAGTTCCTGTAGGTAGTTATTGTTGTGCTTAGTATCTTCTGAAAGAATGATACTAACAGTTCACTGGTTTGAACTGTTAAATAATCAGTGGTGAGACTATAATTTATGTTAAATAGCAAGCAAAATAATCTGCAGTCTATAAATGGCGTATCTTCTGCTTCTGTTATTTCCCACAGAGGAGAAGGACTTCTGAAAACTACTCAAGATTTATTTCATCAGGCAGAGGTAATGTATTTTTAACAAAATAGGACATAGACACTCTGAGTGAAGCCAAACAGGAAGTTCAGTGTCTGATTCCTTATACATAAGTACAGTGTACCATGAATTGACTAGCAGCTGTAGATTTTGAGCAGCCTAACCCTGATACATATTCTGAAAGTGAACTTCCCAGTGTTCCAGTAGTAGCTTCAGACAGGATCATTACACTGATAGATTCCAGCTAGGAGGAGGGATAACAAACTGGCATTATGGCAAATACAGTGGACTTCAACACATCTGTAGTATTTGTTGTGTCACTGAGCTCAGTCCCTGGTAGTGTTAACAGATACTAAATCCTAGTCTGAGCAGCAGGATTTTCATGGGAAAGAAAGAAGATGTAAAAATTTGCACAATGCAAACAGAAGGGCCCAAATTAAGTGATGTGGGATGCTATTTCCAGGATGCATACCTGTGTGTAACAGGAGGCTGGTTATCTTTGAAAGGACAATAAACAAACAGGGCAGGTGTCATCACAAAACATTTGTGAGTTGTCACAGTACAAGAAATAATTGGAGGTTGGGAGTTTCGTTATATGTAAAGGGAAAACCTTTAAACTCTGCTTATTTGTGAGGATGGCAGTTTTTAGTGTAGCTTGTTATTTCAGAAGTCACTGCTGTAACTGCTGACTTGTGAATTATAGACATATACCATTATTACAAGTATTTCCTGCTACCTTTTTACTTAAAAGCACATGATTAAACCAGGAGGTAAAAGCCTTTCTGTTGTGATTCATTTTGTTACATGCTTTCTCCTACTTTCAGATTTTTGCCACAGAGGGCACAAAGCTTGCTTCAGCTCTTCATGCTCTTTCTGATCAGGTGATGTATCTTATGACATCAGTGATACTGCTTAGAAGTTGCTTGTGCTGTCTTCTCCCTTAACTTGATTTTGGAGTCTTTAACACAGAGTTTTTTGTCTTCCTGGATTACATACCAGGTACATGATGATGACAAGCCTTTGCTTCTTTTGGAGGCTGAAAAACTCATCTCTCTGTGCAAGCAGCTCCAAGCAACAGCTAAAGCTTCTGCTCAGGGTAAAAGTGCTACATTTACAAAGGTAAAGTAAAAAATTATATCTATTTCTCAAAGTAACACCTAACTTGTTTTGAAATAAAGTAATTTACTAATCTATGCTCCAGTTAAAATATTGAACCAGGCTGTAGTAGTACTATAATCCACTAGAATTCCATTCAGATAAACAGGAACTGTAATTAAATGTACCTCAGTATGGACTTCAGGGATCAAAATTTTAATGAAGGTAATATGTATTTCCACCACTGTAATAATTACTGTTACTGATGCTTAACATATATGTAACAAATTCCAAACCCCCAACTCCACTACTGAAACACATTGCTTCTCAGTAGGTAGCATCTACCCTGGACTGCAGATACTATTTTCTGATATTCATATTTGCTATAACTAACTACATAGACAGCTGCCATGAAAGTTTCATCACTGTTAACACAAGAAGTAGATCTGCAAACATCAGAGGAGATCAGTATCCCTGAGCCAGCAGTAATCAGTGTGAGCAAGACCATTTCCATGCAGCTGGATGTTTGTTTCCAATTGGCTGTGGAAAAGGTGTTTCAGTTTTAGAGCAAGGTGTGAAACTGGCTAAAGCATGCAAGCCACTCAGAACCAAACCTTGGGGTTACCACTGTATGGTTTGTTTTACACCCTCTAAATTAAATGGGAACTCCAGTCTGTGTATATAGTGATGTATCAGTACATAGAAGTAACAGGTTCTCAAATTAATGTCTGAGGGGTTCAGACTTGTGACCTATGCTGAGTGTTAAGATGTAAGCTAACTTTTAGTGTAACATTGAACTAAGGCTTAGATAATGCACAGCTCTCTAAATCATGCTGTCAAGACATAAAACAAAATGAAAACCATGAAGAATTGTGATGATCCATGCTTAGATCATAAGAGCTCCTTTCCAAGAGACTTCTGTTACTTTTTAATATAATATTAGTAGTAGTTCATTCTCTTGGGATGTGTCTGCTCAAGTTGTGCTTAACAGAAGGGATGCTCTTGTTTTGCATGTACTATACAGAGAAGTTTAAAAAAATGTAGGCAAACCCATTTGATTAGGAGATATTTTAACAGGAAATGTATTACGTAACCCAGCTCAAAACAGATCATCTCATGCCAAAAACAACTGGCTAACACAAGTATTGAGTAAGAGGTATTACTCTACTATTACTTGTCTTGTTTAGGTTGATGCATGCATTCTGAAAACAAGGAATGTGATGACTCTCTTGTGTCAACTTCTTCCACTTTGCTGCAAATTACTGAGAAAGGTGAGTACTAGCTTAATCTGCACTATTTAAAAGTTTTGGGGTTTGTTTGCTTGGGTTGGTTGGTTGGTTGTTTTTAAGAAATCTTTCTTCTATACATGCACAGAATAAAGCAGGAAATGGTTGTCTTAAGCCTGCTCCACCATGGAAAGAAAACAGAATACGAACTGGTACAAATGCACGTACTCCAGAAAGAAGAGTGGAGACATTTGGCATCAAGTCTTTGGAAAATCATGTAACAAACATGACATTTTTAGAGAGCAAGTAATCATAGCACTGAGAAATGCAGGAATTCCCATTTGAAAATAACACTTGCTGAAGTTTCAATACTGCTTTCATTTGTGGAAAGTCAAGCCAGGTTTATTTGATATAAAACTGTTGATCTTTGTCACATCTAATAGATGTCCCATTACTTAGCCATTAAAATACAAGCTAGTCTAAATGCTCTGTATTTTTCTAGTGTGAATGCCTTTCCTATGCTCACTATTGATACCGAATTTGTAATTAATGCTTCTGAATGTTTTAATGGATGTGTCAACCCAAAGATGCTGCTAGTAGACATTTTATGTAAAAACCCCTGTGCTGCATACGCTATATGTTACACTACTGTTGAAGTCTGTAAACTCATCTCTGGCCTATTTCAGTCTATGTAATTGATAAAGCAGAATCAGGAATATAGTCTGAAAGGCTGTGTACTGAAGCACTGAAATGTTACCTTAGTTACAAGTTATACCTGCAATGAAGTAGTCCTAGGAAAAAAAAACCCCCTCTTTCAATAGATGCACCCCTGAATTTTAATCTTGACAGGATTTATCTCCACAAAAAGTATATTTCTAAGTGATTAATAGTCTTGACTAAAACCCTTTTTCTTTTACCCTATTTGTAGATGGCAGTTGTTGCTTTCTATTAAAACTTACTGAGCAGAATTCGTGTTGCCTGTAGAACCACTGAAGTATTATGCAGACTGGACATTATGCCATTTAAAATTGAAGAAAATAGATACTGATTATTACAAAATTCTGTACAAAGGGCATTATTTGACTTCAGGATACCATGAAAATACAACTTGGTGTGAAATATATATTTTCAAGTTTATCTGCTCTTTGTACACAGACATTTGTTGCATTTTTATTTTCCATTCATCTGTGTCAAACTCCATATTGTATTAGTTTAGCTAAATGACATGATAGCTAAATGCTATGATTTTTTCTATATGTACTATGCTTGCATTAAGCAGAAGCAAAGCTGATTGTGGAATATAAATAATCTCCACCATGTCATTCTGAGCTTATTTAAAAACCTGAATTAAGGTGGAATTCAGAGAAAAAGAAAAACTTTACGTCAAGTTTTTACAGAAATTTTAATACACAAACTATTTGAACTGGTTTATTCTTTTACAAATCAAGGGGTTTAGTTCCACTTTTAAAAACTGGCACTGGACCTTTTCCATACTATAAAACTCACAGTGTACAATAAACTTCACTTATTTAGTATCAAACATAGATGGGAAGTATAGATTTGATTTCATGAAGCAGAACTGCGGCGTTTCATCAAAACTTCCTCGTACTCCTTCTGCGTCAGAAGTCCCTGAGTTATACTCTTGCTTTCTTCAAATTTGGGTAGAACCACTGCAATGTACCCCTCAGTTGATGGCTAAAAAGCAAGAATGAAGTTAGCAGTGGAATAAAAGCTGAAAAATAAAGAACAAGAAAGTGTCGTACCTTTTCTTGCAGAAGAGCAGGATTGCTGAGGATGTTCTCATTTACTTCAATCAGCCGCCCTCGTATGCAACTGCAAAAGTGTTCAGATTCTGTAGATGTGTGTGGTATGGCAAGGTAAGAAAAAATGGGAAAAACCTTACCTGTAAATGGTGTATTCCTCTCCATCTGATGAAGATATCCTGCACAGAGGGGCAAGTTCTGTTAAAAACTGAGCTCCCTGCATTTGGAAAATAAACAAACATGTCTGTAGTTTTAATTACACAGGGCTTGTAGAAGTATTACCATCAGCAATATCTAAAAGGAAGGATGTGTGATAGTTACAGGTCATTCTCAGTTCCAGTGTGTGCTTCCCTACAGAAGGGAAGTCACCCACTTACTTATGTGCACAAATCAAAAAAAAGCTTGTTACAAGCTTACAGATTTAGTCATAATTAAGTTTCTTGCAGACTAGCAAACTTGTATTTTTATGAGATTGAAGTCAGGGGAGAGAGGAGAGGAACAGCATCTTTGATTTTGGTGTCTGCTTACTTAAACTGCATCTCCAAAAACCCACCACACTGAACTGGCCCATCTACTATCTAGTCTCCAAATCCTTTACATCTTCTTGGAAATAAGTTTTTATTATTTCAGGGATGTTTATATCCCTCTGTACACTACCAAAAAAAATTACTAGAAGCTCAAGTGTGTCTGAACAACATTGGAAACCACCAGTGCTGTAGGAGCACTGCAAGACCCTGGCTGGGACAGGCAGATAGGCACCTCTTGAGGAAGTCTAAATTCTTCAAGTGCCGAGGGGCTAGTTTTAAATGAAATACAAAAGTAACCTGCTGGGTTTCTGTCCAAGAAAGGACAGAAAGATCTCAGGCAGTGTGAGAGATTAAAATCAAAACTAAGGAAATCAAAAAGCCATACCCTTTTTGACTTTCCAGAGACCTTATTCTGAAGTCTGCTACAGTTTGCACTGATTTGGTAATTAATGTTTTTAATTGTTTTCCCACTTTGAAGAAGAGGGTGGGCTTCTGCCAGGGTGATGACACAGATTCTGAAAAAAAAAAAAAAAAGTATACAATTATTCCACTGTAGTTGTAAGCCACAGCTTTGTGCTCTGAGCAAGTCCCAAAGTCCCACAACGTTCTCTGCCTATCTTATTTGACACCTGCCGTACCAAAGTGAACAAAAATGGCATTCTGTCCTAAAGCTACTCCCGTGGAAAATGCTTCATTTTGAGATACCAGACTGGACTGTCAAAAGCCCTACACTTCTTACTGAAACAAAACCACTGCTTTTAAATAAGCCAGTGCTGTTCTATCTGTTGTACCCCATGAGAGCATGGTTGGTTCATTTCAGCCAGTAGCTGAAGTAGGTACTTGGGATAAGACAAGTAAAGCACAGTATACTTTTGTCACAAAATGTAATACACAGCAGTGTTTCTCAACAGCGAAAGGCCCTTTGTGGTGAACAGCTGAGGAATCTTTCGGTGACCTGGGCCTTAGTTAACTTGTTGCTTGCACTTCATTTTTTTCTAAAGGAGGGTTATTTCTTACCATGACACTGGACAGTTTGAGACAAGCCCAGCTAAAGAGACTAGGCCCGCCTGGCCTAGAACCATGTCTAATGCACAAGCATGAATTTGCCAGTAAATGGAGAGAGTGGAAGCTCTTCTGTTTGAGAGTATAAAACCTACAGGAAGCACCAGAATCAACAGAAGAGTGACTGCAGAGAAAACCAGGGCACAGAACCAGATCTCTCCCTGTGGATGCTGTATCCATCTCCCCACACTCCTGGGGAGTTCTGGCTGCACAGCTCCCACAAGAGGGAGCTGGATCCTGGTGAATGCAACCAGCATGTCTTAGCAGCAAAGCTACCTCCCTTCACCCCAGCCTCCTTCTAGGGGGAAGATAACAAATTATCTTTGAGCTATCACCTGATGGAGCTGAGACCTTGTAAAACAAAAAATCAAGAGACAACTTCACACTGCCTAGAAACAGCAAACTGAGCCATAGCCCCATACATAGCAATGGTAAAATACTTTACAGAACATCAGGCTATGCTGCTGTGGAACCCAAGGGTCCTGATATTTCAGAATTCAAAATAGCAGAACAGTCTTCACAGACAATTGAACAAATCAGTGGAATTTAAACTGCTGTTTATACCAGACACCTGAGATTAGTAATCTTATATTTAGTATTCAGTACAAATGGAAGGGTGTCCTTCCTTGCTGTTACTGTCACACCTGTTATTTGAAGGTACACTGATTTCCCTTTTGAAAGAAATGAGGGAAGAACTCCAAGAAACAGTCACAGAGAAACTCCAACTCCAAAGGCTGCAGCAAGGTGATGGTTCTGCCTTGTGCCAAGCATACCCTTCCTTTTACTCTGAATTCCTAGAGCAGGCCATAACTACTCACCAGGTACACAAATGCTGCCTCACCTTCCCTCAACCCATGAGCCACTGGCCCTGACAGTTTTTGTGTGGACAGTAGTTAGGTTCTGTTCTTCCCTCTGGGACTGAACACCCCAGAAATGCTCCCAATGGAGTAGTTGCTGCTCTCTGCAGCAGAGAGAGGTAAGGTATGGAAAAAGACTCCACATCAGATACAGGTGGATTTACTCCAAAGAACTGGATATCCAGCTACATCCAAGCAGAAGCAAGACACTTTTCCTATCTTGCCTTCACCATCCATTAGTGCACAAATGTACAAGAAAAAGCAATTAAGTTTTATCTAGAAAAAGCTGAATGTTTGTTCAAACTGAAGCATTTCTAAATCAAGTTAAACAGACTCCTTCAAAATGTCATTACAGAAAGGCCTTTTGGAACATTTCTGCTACTGATGATCACAGAATCAATTAGGTTAGAAAAGACCTCTGAGACAGACTGAGTCCAGCCTATGACCGAACACCACTGTGTCAACTAGAGCATGGCACTGAGCACCACATCCAGTCTTTCCATGAACAGCCCTAGGGACGGTGTTTGGGGCCCTTTCAGCAGGAGAGGGTGCAAGAGAGCGAGGGCAGCACCACGGACACCGCCGAGCAGTACGAGGGGGTGTGGGGGGCCGTCAGGGGGAAAGAGGCCAAGGCTCCCTATTTCTCACTGGAGCAGTAATTAAAGGATGGGGAGGCCGATTTGTCCGGTGCTGTGTCCCAGGCCAAGGCTCTCCATGTCCCGGCTGCTGCAGCCACCGCCGCTCTCTCCGGGCGCAGGGCGAGGGCCGGCGCTGCGGCAGCGCCCTGGCCGAACGCAGCCCGAGGCCTCCCGAGCGCCGGCGCCCGGCGGGCAGGGGCGGACCCCGACTCCCGCCGGCCACTCGCCTGTTGGAGTGCTGCAGCACGCAGAAGTCCTCGCACGGCCGCCCCTTCACGTCTGCAAGAAGGGCACAAAGAGGAGTCAGGGCCCCGCCGCCACCCCGGCCCGGCCCGGCCCGGCCCCCGGCGGTACCTGGCTTGTACCAGCGTGTGAAGTACCGCTCGGCGCCGCCCGGCCCCGCCGCCCCCTCAGCCATGCCCGGCCCGGCGCGGCCCGCCCCGCCGGCGCGGCGCGATGACGGCGGAAGGGCGGCCCTAGCCCGGCCCTCTCCCCGCCCCGGCACGGGAAACCCTGAGGAAACCGAGTACTACCTGCTCGTACTACCTGGTTTGGATTTTTTTTTTCTTTTCTCTCGAGGCTATTGCATATTTCGCCGTATCTACACCACTGAGAAAAACGCTCAGACGCCTGCGGTTTGGTTCAGTGGTTTATTTTCTCTAGCACACAGCAATACAGTAACAGCTATAGCGACCATATATACACACACCGAAAACGTACTTTAAATTAAGAAAAACAACCCATATTCCATTAAAACATCTTTTTTGTTTTCTGCTTGTGGAAAACAGAGCGACCCTGTTTTTCCACAGAGATTTTAACTGCACTGGTGTCTCAGTTCAGGCAAGCAGGAGAGCCTCTGTGAATTCTGTTTCAGCCTTTGAATTCACAGCCTGGGCTGTGAATATAAACACAGAAGAGTTGCATTCCCACAACACACGTAGCTTCGCACTTAGGCACAAAGGATGCAGAGAAACCGTACCAGCACCTGATCCCCACAGGCCAGACAGGGGAGAACTTGGAGAACCTCCACACCTTTGCTCTGACTCCTGCTGCCCAAAGTAACATGACATCTCTTCTGTACAAATACAGGCCCAAAACCATTAGAAGAATATGTTACAGAAAAAAACCCAAACCAAGATTGATTCCAGCATTGTTTGCCTATTCTGTTTACCTGCATCTAGCACAGGCACTAAAGGCAGCTGTAACAGCATAAAAATTAAGGTCTGTACCATTATTAAGCTACAGATGGATACACAAAACAGACACTTGCATTTATTATCCAGGGTAGCCAAGCACATTAAAAACTGCTGCAGAAAAATGTACACATAAAAATAAAGGGCTACTTAGAGGCTCTGCCCCACCAGTTTGCCAAACCTCGAGTATTTCCAACAGGAGTACATTGCAACAGATGCAGATTCTACTTTGTAAGGGCAACAAAGAGAAACAACAACAAAACAAACCAACAAACTCAAAACAAACAAAAAGAACAACCTACATTTTGTCATCCTGCTGATACAAAACTACAGCAAGTTTTAGTCTGTCACCTTCTCAGTTATCAGTTCTGACAGCTGCCTGTCATGGATGTTTCTCCATCAATGATTAAGGAGTACTGAATGGGTGGAATATGCTTGTGTACAGGGTAGAGACATTTCTGCCCACATGCTCTAAAGGCAAATATTTTTTTTTTTTTTAATTCTTGAATTAGTAATAGGTTTTGGTATGTGGATATTTTAATGTCAGTCAAGTACATCAAAAGCCAGCCAAGAACTCACTGGAAACACTGAAATTTGTAGATTTATCTCCATCATTTAGTCATTAATCTTAAAATCTCTTGAACAATAGTAGGCTACCTGCCCACTTCCTGTGTCATATCCAGATAAGAGAAATCCAGCTGAACTGGCAGCTATTATGGCTGTAGGCTAACAGAAACCAGCAGTGAAAAATTCAAAGCAAACTGAGCTCATCCAAGTCTGAAATCCCCCAGGACTACAGAGATGCCCAATTTCTGTAGCAGCCAGGAGTGCAGAAAGTGGATGAAGTGCACTGTTTATGGAGTTTTCCCACACCACAGGTAAACACTATGCCCAAGCCCTAAAAAGCCTGCTAGGACACAGGGATGCATTAGAAGAGATGAAGGAAGTACACCTTCCTCAACCCATGGCTTCAAAGGAGGCACAGAACAGGATTTCATCACTGTGAACAGAAGAGTAAATATCAATCTTGCTAACCTGAGGAAAGGCCATAGGAGGAAAAGCTAATAGTCCACTGGCTGCAAAAACTCATGTGGTACCCATTTCTCAACTCCTAAAAGACCCTAAAACCTCTCAATTAATTGAAAATATCTATTTCTGAGGTCATAGAATGGTTCCTGGCTTTCATTGTATAACAGACCAAACTGTCTTAACCTGTCATACACACTATTATCAAACATTTCTCTTGTTGTTCAAGCTTTTTATTCAGCTGATTATTTGAAGCAGTGGATCAGAAATAGGTTCTAATTGTTTATTTCTGGGATTTTTAAAGCTAGCTAGTAAGATAGCATAATTCTGTTATTTATTCATCCTTAAACAACTTTGACACATTCACCTTCCCTGCAAATGCAGAATTTATTTTGCTATTGGATTTTTCAACCTTCTTCCTTCAGTGACATTCAGGGTGGTTAAACATCTTAAGACTATAGGCTTAAACTACATACTTAAGTATACACTTATTATCTTCAACACCTTGCTTCTCTAGATGTGCTACCAAATAAATTTCCTTATTTTGGATTTCTCAGCTTTAGTTCTTGCAAAAAATACAGCACAGGTTTGTGTGCAATCACACTGAACTAGAAGTAGGCCACTCTCCCACTCAGCTCATTTTCCCAAAGTAAATCAACACTTTACTTCAGGAAGCTTTTGTAGGAAATGACTGTTTATCTCAGCCTGTAGCCCTCCTCCCCCTTGATATCAAACAGGCTTTAATACACCTTTGTCGCTTCAGGCAGTGTAAGTGGGATACAGCACTGCTTTTAAAGTCTTTTTGATGGAATTCACATGTCTTAAAGCTTTGGCAATTTAAGAGCTGGACTTTTGTTGCTGCTTTAAGAAACCAGTGAAGAGCAACTCATATCAGAATGGATGAAACAAATCAAACATCTGATGTAAACACTTAGAACATGGTTTTACACCAATTTGTTTGGAGTAGAAACCAACTGGAATATGACACAGGAATCCACAAGAGAACCAGCACCACCACAAAGGACAGAACGGACTAATCTGCCTTTCCTTATAAACCAGCTGGATGCAGAAGAGATGAGTTTTTACCAATAAACACATGTTAACTATTACATGTCTTGTTCTGGTTTTATTTTGCTCACTGTGCTTTGTATTCACTGATTTTAATTGTGCTAAAATAAAAGCCACTGTTGTTTTACCTCTTTAAACCAGCAAAACCACTGAAGTAAAAAACATTACATATAATTACATACAGTAAATAAATTCAGTAAAAAACTCAAGCTAACCCCTCAAACAATACAGACAATAAAAATAATATAGATTTGGCCATGTTTTACTAAGTACCACTTTCCAAGTACCGTAAGCAATGCTAAATCCCAAGTAAAAAAACCACAATTAAAAACAAACAAACCCCCAACAAACCCCAAACTTTACAGTGTTCCTTCCTATCAGGCAAGAAGTGAGGGAAGTACACAACAACAAAGCACACCAACAAAAATATCTAGTCTATATCAAATGTACCTTTCCAATAAGGAAATTCATAGAAAAAAAAACCCCTACCACTTATAATTTAACACCAAGGTGTCTTCCTGGCAACCAGGATTACAAGTTTATGCTGAATACAATCTTATGTTCAAATACTGAGATAAGCAGCATTATCCCAAAACCCAGGAGAATCCCAGCATTCTGTAACAGGAAGTATCCCCAACGGCTACATCCATGGTCACTGGCATCATTGTGGAGCATTTCAGGTACCTAAACAAACAAGAAGGTGCTTAAATACCTTCAAAAGAAACAGTTGCTTCAAATCATTAATTCTTAAGCTGTGTTTTACGAAATTCAAATAGGTGTAGGCACTTACCATATCCACAAGAGCCACATACATGAACAAGCCAGCAGTAAGTGCAAATATCCACATTGAAACATTGTCTGCATAATGGCCAATAAGGATCCCAGTCGCCATACCAAGATAGGCCAGCATAGCTGACAGAGCGTTATAAAGCACAGCTTGCTTGACAGTCATACCAGCTTTCAGAAGGACAGCAAAATCTCCTATAACAGGGGAAAAAAAAAAAAGAAAAAAAAAAAAAAAGGAAGTTTTCATTCTTGGGTAAGTACTGCAGTGTTGTCTTATTCACAGTTCTCTTACTTACAGGATTACTAAACTACTTTTATGCTGTATGACTTATTTTTTTTCCTTCATAAAATCAGAAATCACTGAGGGACAGAAACTTAAAAGGGTGCACACAGCAGCAGACACTGTAAGTTTATAACTTTTAAGTCTTTGCATTTTTGAAAGAAGCTTTTTGCTGAACCACAGAACATCCTGACTTGGAAAGGACCCACAAGGACTGTCAAGTCCAACTCCTGGCCCTGCACAGGACGGCCCCAAGATCCCACCATGTACCTGAGAGCACTGTCCAAACACTCCTTGAACGCTTAGCCTTGGTGCTGTGACCATTCCCTGGGGAGCCTGTTCCAGTGCCCAAACACCCTCTGGGTGAAGAACCTTTTCCCAATATGCAACCTAAACCTCCCGACACAACTTCAGGCCATTCCCTTGGGTCCTGTCACAGGACAGAAGAGATCAGTGCCTGCCCCTTGTCTTCCCCTCATGAGAAAGCTGTGGAGTGCAATGAGGTCTCCCATCAGTCTCCTCCAGGCTGAACAGACCAAGTGACCTCAGCTGCTCCTCAAATGGGTTCCCCTCAAGGCTCTTCACCATCTTTGTACCCCTCTTTTGGATGGTCTCTAATAGCTTCATATCCTCAAGCAGTTTGAATTTAAACCACCACTAAAATGCTGCAGTACCTGATATGCCTGAGTGTTCCTCAAGTAAAATATTTCCACTCAATTGCATATTCAATGCATTATCCTGTAACCTCTCTTTGTACTTTTAATCTGTTTTATAAATTTAAAATAATTTCTTTATTTATTTCTGTAAATGATCCTTAACATCTTATTTTTACTTGAAGGAATGATAGACCACCAGCCAGATTTTCTGTATCTGAACATCTGAAACAGATTTTCTGTAATTCAGAACATATTTTTTCTAAACCAGAGTAATATAAGAGTATTATTTGAAAATAAAATGGATTCTTTATAAGTTATCTCCAGTTAAAGTAAACAAAAGTGATTTTCAAAGTTGACTTGAGTAATTTGTTACAACAGCTTTTCCTATAAGCTATTGCAATTAAGATGAACTGGTATATGAAAAACATAGCTTAGCATTAACAACAACTATACAATTTTATTCCCAGCTAACCTCAACTAGTCCCATTTGTTTCGATTTTCCTATGCTGCTTCATGTCCTCTGGTAATGAAGATATTTCCTATCAGGTTTTCTGTCCTGATTAAAGAAGTATGATTTAAATTTTAAGAGATTTTTCTTATTTCTAAAACCAAAAGAACAGTTGAATCTAAAATTATCAGGTTCATACGATGGATGAACTAACAACTTTTAGTACATGTAATTAATGCAAGTTACATGATTAGTATGAACAAGACTCAGTTCCTCCCAACCTATAAAATCGGATATGTTTTCTCCATAATAATGTATTTCTGTATAACTTTACTGTACAAATATATCAAACTGTTAATATAGAGAGAGTTTAATGTTTACACATACTGATTTACAAGCTCCATTAAATGAAACTGAATGTTCTCCCCTCTGGGGAATTAAACCTTAAAATTAAATGAAACTGAATGTTCTCCCCTCTGGGGAATTAAACCTTAAAAAAAGTGAAAGCAAGCTCTTCTTACTTCATTCTATACACCAAGTGTGACTGTGACCATGACAGCTGAGAAATAAACACCAGTTGCACATCCAAAATGATTTGACAACTGGAAAGATCAGCTTTGTCTCCAGTTCAACTAAGCACATCCATCGTGTTCTCACCAGCTGCCCTTCAAAAGGGCCAAATACTGAACTCATATTGTAAGACACGACAATAATCTCTCATGGGACTGCACACGAATTTAAATCACTTGAGCTTGAACAACAAACTGTTTCCAGACAGATTTCCAAGTAGTTTCAAGTTTAATTTAGAGCTACAGCAGTTCTTTGCATGACTTAATGAAAAAGCAGCAAATGTTATGCGGAAAGTACTTTGACTAATCGTGACCTTCCTTTTAGCAGCACAAGCACGAGAATAAAATTAAGGAGAGATGTGAGAAAAGCAAATTCTGTCATGCATTCTCCTGCAATTCAGAACTTATATTATATATAGAGAGAATAAAAACTAGAACTAAAGTAGACAGAAAAAACTGTAACTGCAAGAGACAGTTTTAAACAAAGTAACTGAAATATTTGGATTTTTAAACTATTAATTCAATTAAGAAATGGTTAAATTAAGAAATGTTTAAAGTCTTAAAGTAAATCAGAAGTATCCTTGAATAGACAAGCTGACAGATAAAGTTGTCTGATCAAATTTTATTCTCCCACATGCACCTGAAAGCACATACACATGCAGCATATGGAAATGCTGGGGTCTTACCTAGCTCATGAGGTAATTCATGGCAAAATACAGCCACAGAAGTGCTTAAACCACTAGATAACCCTTCAGTAAAGGCTGCTCCTACGAAGAGACAGGGGAAAAAAATCAAACAAAACATTACTAGATATTCAGACATCAAGCACAGAAGCATTGCTGTATGTGCTTGTGTTACATTAGGACATATATTTCACTCAAAATTTTTTTTGTGGAAGCATTTAAACTTTAACTGAACAGTTGTTTACGATTCTTATGTCGCAAAATTCTTCTTCAGAATCTTGCTATTAAAGTAAACCACATTTCACTACCTTCTTTCTGAACTAAGCCAAATACATTCCAACAACACAACCCTTCCCAAAAAATGCAATAAATGGAAATACCATCCAAAAATACTTTTTTTTTAAGATACAAAGGGAACAAAGCAGCTCAAGTGCACCTGAGAGTCACACTCCTTAAGAAAGGAAAGTCAAGACAACAATAAGAGAGGCTACAAAATCAACAGTGACAGATCGACTTCTAAGCAGCTTGCTTTAAGGTAAATAGCATAGCAGGTTGCTTTTAAGTGGAGAAAAAAAGCCCCAAATCCACAAAAACCCCATAAACTAGTCCTACAGTCCTCATCTTTCTTGTCTTCTCTGCTCCTCCTATTGCTTGCCATTTTTCTTGTTTGGCTGCAGCTCGGGAGGACACAGCACGCTGCAGAGCTGCACCACAGCTCACACATGGCATGTCAGGTCCCCAGCTGCATGAAGAGCCTCTCCAAGGGTGTAGAACCACATCCAGCTTCCTCTTCAGCTGCTACCAGGAGCCTGCCAGCAAACAAGATGCTGCCAACAAGCAGTCAAAGAGGCACAAAGCCATGTCACAGTGGCTGGCACACAGGGGACCCAGGAGTACTGCTCCCAGGGGAAGCACTACAATGGCAATGACTCCACTGGAGACAATCCCTTCTTTTCCCTGGGGAAGCTACATGCTGACCTAACTCCTGAGGGAGACACGGCTATCCAGGTCTTCAAGTGCAAGAAATGACTGACACCCCTCCCTGAAGTGATGACAACAGCAGCCACGTTATGTCTGGGATGTGTGCTGCGGCATCCAGGCAAGAGGACGCAGGACGTGGTGAGCAGGCACCTTTGTGGTAACAAACAGGATTGAGAGGGTCTTCAGAAGAGGTTCTACAGAGGCAAAAGCCCAAGCCCATCAGACTAAAGCAGCACTGGAACAGGAAACATGAACTCTGAGATGAGTAACATTTGAAAACAGTGAAGTCTGGCAACAGAAACAATCTTCTGTCCCCACTGCAGCTACTGATGTGAAGAACATCATCATGACCCTGGCAGCAGTGAGAGAATAAGCGAGCCCTGCCTTGCCCAGCAGTTCAATACATCAGATTAGAAGTACAAAAAGAAAGGAGTTTTTTTGAGTGATAGGAGATTCCCTCCCATGCAGGACAAAGACAGATCTCCTGACCTGTTGCCAAGGGAAGTCCATGAGACTGCCTGAATGATGCTGTGGAGACACCACCAAAGCTTGTCTAGCCTGTCATGGATAGATACCAACTGCCTACAGGGACAGAATACAATTCACTTTGGGGTTTTTTTGGCTACCTCCATAAAAGGGGTCCTTGCTCCAGTATAAAAGTAAGTGTGAATTGTGGTTCCATGTGTCTATTCAGTCTCTTGGTCAATTCAGAGTAACACTAGGAATAAGGTTACGAATCATCTGACCAAGGAAAGGTGGTGGATAAGCCTACCTATGAACACAGGACATCACCATTCACACAAAGAGTCTTCAGCTGTGGAGGTAACACTACTGGGCACGCAAACCAGGATGCTCCTTAATTGTATTGTTAATTGTTTCCTACTATAGATGACACAAAAGCCAGCCAGGATTAGCACTGCAAATTGACCTTCTGCTCAAAAACAAGGAAAAACTGATGGCAAATACAGCAAAAAATCATCTTGTGAGCATGAGGTAACTGAGTTCAGGACACAGGAGGAGGCTGGAAGAGGAAGAAGCAAAATTAGGACTCCAGGCTTTAATGAAGCAGATTTTGTCTTATTTAAGGAATTGCAGTGTAGGGAATCAGTCAAAAGAGATAATGTGCCCAGAAGGGATGGCCAGTTCATAGAGCACAGAGATGCACAAACCAACAAGCCTGTTTGTAGAGGAACACTTGCAGAAGATGTGCCCAGCTAAGCAGTGTGTCCTAGTAAATTAAGATTCAAAAAGGAAGCACACAAGAAATAGGAACAAAGCTAAAAGCAGTGGAACAAAAGGGAGGAAGACCAAAGCCCAGCTTGATCTAAAACTAACAAGACTCCACGGATAACAAGAAACAGTTCTACAAGAATGTTAGCTGAGAAAAAGCATTTATGAAAAATTCACATCTGTTGATAGATGAGGAAGGGAAATAAACTGTAGACATAACAAGAGGCAAAGCACCAGCACAGCCTTCATCTCAGTCTTTGTCAACAAAGCCAGATCCCAGCTCCATTCCAGAAAGAAAGAGACAGCAAACCACAGAAGCAACAGTTCAGAGAAATGCAGAAAAACCTGGAAATGCTCAGATGTATCCCAGGATGGGACTCACCTGAGGGCACTGACAGATAGTAGTGTGACTAAAAAGCTGCTGTTGATCATGTGTGGAAAACTATGACTATAGAAGGCCCCACTGGAACTCTGGGAAAAGGATAACATTATTCCCATCATTAAGGAAGGACTCAGGAGTGGTCAGTGTCATCTCAGCTCCTGAAAAGATCATGTGGAATATCCTCTTAAAATCCCTCTCCAAAAGCTGCATCCAGCTTGAGGAAATAATTGATCATATAGACGGTGAATACAACTGAACTTTAGTAGGATTTCTGACACTATCTCCTATAGCAGTCTTATCTGGGCAAAGAGGAAATATGGGCTTGCACACTGGACTCCTGGGCTAACAGGGCCTGGTGGATGTCATCAGGACAAAAACTGCAACCCATTTTTTTCAGTATCTTCACTAATGATCTGGATAGAACAGATGGTACTAACAGCAAATTTAGGGGAAAGCAGGGAGAAGGTAAGGCCTGAGGTGACACACCAAGCACTACAGCTTTAGACAAGACCATAGCAAACTTAATTCTTATAAAGTTCGAAGAAAAAAAGTAAGACGTAATTAAAGTACATGCTTAAATATCAAGAATATCTCTTTTTATTTTTTAACTGCTAAAAAGAAGTCCTGAAATGTTAACAAACTCAAGATGAAATTAATATATCTGGCATTATCCCCTCTCAAGATGCTGATTTATCTTAAAATATACCTTTAAGACATGACTTCTCTCAAAAGCTGAAGAAAAAAATATATCTATGCAAGACTAGTATAAAAATAGCATTCTGCATTTTACTTATTTAGTTGTAATTACACATAAAAGTTCAAATCACAGATGATCCTTTTGCACAAATGAGTCAGATGCAACAGTTCCACGCCTTAATAAAAAAATAAGCACTTTTAAATCTTGTTCCTACATAATTAGCACAACAGATTTGAGGAAAAAAGTAACTGATGGAACTTATGAATACCAAATCACATGAAGTGAATGAACTTAAATGAAGGGTTATGCTGGCTAAAGTTATCGTTCACGTCTTCTTTAAAATACAGATTAACTACTACACAAGCAGCATTGGCATTTTCACAACACCATCAAATTGATAATAATTCTTTTAAGCACATACAGAACTGAAAGAAACTCATATTTTCATTAGTTTGAACAAGCTACACGGCAGGACTTCTGAAAGCTATTGCTCTCACTTGCTCAATAAGCCTTTATTAACCTTTCTCATACTTTTCCCTTCATAACTATAAAGTCATAGCTCCTTCCCAAATCTCCCTAATGCCAAGAGGTAATTGATTCTGTGTCATTTGTATGCAAATCTTCCTTCTACCACAATTTTCACTACTGATCCGCTCAAAAATTTACATTACATGCTTTAGCTTTCATCAAAAATGAGATTAAATTAGAAAGTCTCTTTTCACATTACACTTTGAATTGACTGAATCTGAACTACTGCAAATATTGCTGTGAGAAAATAGTTATTATTGGGTTTCCTCTTCAAACAAGAACGAATTTTTCCTACAATAAAATTTACAGAAAGACTGATACTGCTGAACTGCCTCCAGTATGCTAAACAGCCTGGAAATGAATCCAATACCTGTAAAGATTAGTCTTAAATACAATAGTCAAGATCAGGAAAGATTAGCATAAGTACTGAAGATTATTGATTTGACTTCACTTTCTGTAACTTACTTTAACCTTTTAAATTCAATATACCTGTAATCTAGTTCTTGTTCTAGGAAAAACATGAGAGAATTCCCAAACCTGACCTCCCAGACAGAAGTCCAAAACAAAATATTCAATCTACTATTTCTGTGATAAAGAAGTATTTTCACTGAACCATTATCAAAAAAGACTGAGCAACTACAAGCATTAAGGGGAAAATAGGGGCACTAACTAAGCAGAAACAAGAAGCTAAATGTTTGGTTTACAAGTAAAATAACTGTTTATACCTGTTCAATTTTTTAAAAAATGGACTATTATGCTCAACTTTAGGAACAAAATTTTGAGTATAGTATGACCACTGTTTCAGAAAACAAAATTTTCAGGCTAAAACAGATTGAAACCTCATCTCCCTATCCATCAGTGCTCTGGAGGAACACTGATGTGTAACCAGGGCCCAGTACAGGCAGGGAGGCAGATATGCCAAGTATAGAACCTGACCTTGCTGCATCACAAGAGAAGATGAAAGAGGAAAAAAAAGTAAAGAAGCCAATGGTATCAGTGGCCTGATGGAAATGAAAAAAATACAATTAATTTGTATGTGACAAAAAATACAAGCTTGTCCTAAAAAACTAAAATCCTAACATTTTAAAAAATTGCCTGAGCACTACAGGTACTGAAGTACAAACTCAATCTTGAATATTTTTTACAAGCCTAGCTTTAGTTTTGGAAACATGTTAGCTTTAACTCTCCAAAAGCAGAAAATGAAGCCTAGTTTATAGATTTTTCTTAAGAAACACAGCTGCAAACACACAATTTCTGTTTCATATATCACTTACCTCCAGGTTGTTAAGCTGGAGATTTTTTGTACTTACTATGATGCTCTGAGAAAAAAGTTTAGACTTCAAAGATCCTCTGCTAATTAGCTACATCCCTAACAGAGGTAAGAGACAGCCAGAAGACTTCACTGCCTTCACATCCAAGGCTGCAGCATCCAAATTAGCACTTACCAATTGCCAGCCCATCACTAAAATTGTGTAGTCCATCTCCCATGATCACCATCCAGGCCAGAGTTGCTATCCCCGCGTCCTTCAGCTCTTCACGCGAGTAGCGCTGACTGTGACTGTGGGGATGGTGGTTCTGGTGATGATGGTGGTGCAGAATGTGATGGTAGTCATGGTGATGGTGACTTAGATGATCTGTCTGTCCTAGAGTATCGTGCAGGTGAGAATGGCATTTGTTTCTACAGCCCCTGGACACATATTCATTGTCAACCTCCTCTTGATGAGAATGAGCTATCATCACTTCTTCTTCCTCTTGTACAGTAGGCTGCTGAGAAATGAAGGTTGATGGATCTTGAGAGTCTGTCCCTAGATAGCCCTCAGGTCCTGTTACAAAACCCAGAGTACAATGTTACACATTTTTAAAATCACCTAAGAAGCAAAGACACAATAAACAGTTTGGCTATGTGAAGCAGTAAAAAATTTTAGAAGTTGAGACTGATATCTCAGATATAATCCAGTTTCTTGAACCAGAAGATTTTTTTTAAATATTTCCACAACTTATTCAGATTTCAGAGATAATTCCCAACAAGGAAAACTTTCTGTTTCCATTCCCTACTGCTGAAACAGCCCTTACATTACGGACATAAATGCTTCCTAAAAGGCAAAAAATCTTTTCATCTAAGACTCCCTGCCATTTAAACACAACAGCAAAAAGCTCCAAGTCCCAGTTTCATAGCATGAAGACTGTTAGTTCAATTGCTTCAGAAAAACCAAGTATCTGAAAAGCATGTGCCATTTAGTAATCTCTGGGCTGAACAAAAAGGATACAGAAGAAGATTATGTTATCAATAATTTTGGAAACTGCTATATTTCAAAACAAATACAGGCACTTGAGTTAAACACCTGGAAAATAAACACTAAAAAACGAAGTCATCAATATAGACCATTAAATACACTCATATAAACACTGCTAACACACCACAGTTGGTTCTTTTAACTAATTGCTGAAACTTGATAAATTCTGCCTCTACAATTAAATGAATAATTTTTTTCCTACATCACAGACACGTATTTCATTAGTTATAAAATTACTCTGAAAACCAGAACATCTCTTTTAGCAACAACAGCTAACAAGTAATTAGCCTGGTGTGTTTTAGCTTAAAGCATGATCTTGGGGATAACATGGTCATTTGCACTCTGAATGTTGAACTTCAAGTATTGTCTAAAATTTTGTAATATTAGCCTTATAAATAAATAATCAAACTAACAAAACCCAAAAATGTAAATAATGAGTCATGCATATAACATCTAGCAGTCTAAAGAGAAGTGTAGAAAGAGTAGCTGTATTGCAACTTTCACAGAATGACTTCAACTTTTGCTGCTAAATCCAGAATTAAAAGGCTTAAAGTTCCAAAACTGTGGATTCACTACTTCTAACCCACTGATCCTTTTCAAAGGAAAGCAGCAAATAGACCTAGTGCTCCAAATATCAGGAGACAGACAGGTTTTGCTTTGAAAATAATTCAAATAGGCAGTGATCCAACCTACATTAAGAAGCAGATCTAGGAGCTGCCATCAATCAGGTGTTTTTTAAACAGTACTGTCACAAAGAAACAACTGTGTGATATTAATGAGACTTACGATCATCCGTATCCAACTTTTCTTCATTTGCTGAAAACTTCTTACTTTCTCCATCATCTTCATTTTTTTTCTTATTCCAAAAGAAAATACTGTAGTTATGAATACTTTACTTATTTTTCAGGATATACATATGAGCAACATTATATTCACAACATTTATGCAGCCTGCACAGAAAGAGGACAACATGGAAGCCATATAAAGAGTGTAGAAGAGGAATATTAGAAACTTACTAAAGTAAGATGACAAAAGTTCCTCAGGCTCCATAGGAGGGGAGAAAAAACAAAACAAAACAAAAAATACCACAAACAAACCAACACACACACACAAATGCCCTACATTTTTCACAAGAAACAAGCAGAAGCTTTTCATCTGAGAAGTGAAACGCATCAAATGGTGACTAATTTATTCCACTAATTCTTTTCTATCATAATGTCAATATGTTTTTTAGTAATGTACAGAAGGAAAAGCAAATAAGATCTCTCCTCCTTGCCCACTAAAGTCTGTATCACAACAATTTATGATCAGTGACTCAATATCTAGGAAGGCATAATTAGTCTAACAGGAAATCCATTCCTTGTGGCTGGGAGGAGACAAAATTCCTGCTTTACTTGAAACTCTTCATGTTCTTTCCTGTCAAACAAATTTAACTAGAGATAGGGAAACCTCACAGTTAGTTTAGCTTTAGTATAAACCACACCAACACAACCTCCCATGATCAAAGAGCTTACATGGCATCTTCCCTGTGACTACTGCCTTAATGATCAATTTAATGAGAAAACTAAGCAGAGATTGTCAGTCTTTGAGGTAGCCCAGTAATTAGCTATTTTTAAACTAAGTAATTAGTATTTACTATCTTTCTTTAAGCAAGGCTTAGGATTGGTTGGAACCAGATGACTTTTTAAGATACAAGAGAATCATGGAGTGGTTGAGGTGGAAGGTATCACCAACTTCTGCTTAATTTTTCTTACTGAATCAATTTTGATATCATTCTTTATTCCTGGCTACACAGGTCTTTAAAGAACTGTTATGAGTAATTGGCGAGTTACCAACACTAATGACCTGCCAAAATTCAGTTATTTACCTTACACATAAAAACCAGCATAACAATCTGAGATCTGCATTTTTGGGGGGCAGAAGGGAAAGCACCAAGGGGCTTGACAGACTGTGTTTCCTCATGGAATGCTATTCCATAAAGTCACTTCTTAGAGCATACTTGGATGCTTATTTATGTAAGCGCTCACTGGCAACCCTTACCTGTCTGTGCAAGTGCCCTCCTCAACAGCAGTACAATAACTGTACAATGCAAACTTACTGCATCCAGGATTGGAATTAATAATAAAACCAGTTAAGATAGCTATAAATGCCTCAAGATGTCAGAAGGAAGTCAGTAATGAAGTGAGTTCTTAAATCACTCTGTTAAAACTGAAGATGCAACTGGATATTTTCTTATTAAACAGTTCACTGCAATGTCAAACCCTGTACTATATTGTCTGGTTATGGAAATAGCAAAGAGCCCTTAATAAAAGGTTTAGAAGTGTATGTCTTTCTAATAAAAATAACATTCTGACACTAATCCAGTCAGCCATTGCTATTACATTGAAAGATATATGATATTCATGGAAGGTTTTTTTAATGTTTTTTTCAGAAATGAGCATGTAATACAATAGAGTTTCAGAGAAATAGTCTCCCTACCTTTTTCTTCTTGTCTTTAAATTGTTTTATTAAAGTGATCAAATGCTCCACTAGAAACATAAAATACAAGCCTCCAAGTGCTGTAAGTCCTTTCCATGTAGAATCCAGGTAAGCACTCTCCTCTGTACTTTGAAAAACAAGATGTTTGTACATAGAGCCTTTTTGATCAAGCAGAGGCTTTTCATGGTGATGGTGATGGTTTCCATGAGACTAAGGGGAGAACACAAAGGAGGAAGTCGTCATAGTCAAAAGAACCATAATGTAAGAAACATAGAAAGTATTCTTCACATCATTGTCCTCGTGTCTGGAGTCCAGACTTGACAATTCTTATGGGGCAAATGCTTTGCTTACAGACTCAAACAATTAAAAAGGAATCTGTTGATTGGTAATTTTTTGATAGGAAGAAACATTGCAAGGACTGAGAACAAGCCTGGCACTGGCCCACTCACTGAAGCTGCATGGACACTACTTAATCCAAGGTGTACAGCTGCCCCCACACAAACTCCTGACACCATCAAGGAAAGCACATTTTAAGCAGTGGTCACAGCCAGCACACCAGTTAGCTTCCCATCTAAGAAAACTCATAGATGTCAATCAATTTTTTCTACAAGGAAGTTGGCTGAAATTTCTTTCTTTAAAGAAAGTCTGACACTTTTGCTCTCCTTACTGGGTACAGGTATGATCAGAAATAAAAAACCTTTTTGCACATCTCATTCACACATGTTTTGATTTACATAACCTTACACAGCAAACGTAAAATTAACTGAAAGGAAAAAGAACCACCTGGTGGATTATAGGCAGGACTGGGAAACCACAGAATCTGCAGTCACTTTTATCCATTATATTTGAAAGCTGAAACAAGCTACTTTTGGGAGGGGAGAATGTCTATTTCAGAATTTCAAGAAAGATAGAAATTTAGCAATTATATTCCCATTTCATTGTCCCTATTACATAATAGCAATTCCAAAATCTATCAAGTAGTATTTTCCCCAGGACTTCAGAAATTATGGATTTTGGTAAAAAAAAAGAAAATTCACAACGGGTAAGCCATCAACATTAGTGGCTTGTAACAAAAAATAGTTGATTATTCATTTCACATTTAAAGTGTTTGGTGAGCAATTTCCACTACCTCTAAAGTCCATTAAACGGGGAAAAAAAAAATGGCAGCACAGCAATAAACCACTAAGAAAATTTATGCAAAATTCTTGTATTCAAGGAACAATAAAAGGACCTGGCAGCACATATGACTAAGAAAAGGAAATAGAGAGTGGGATAATGCTATGAAGCTCTTGAACTTTTAAAGACTGTGAAATGATTAATACAGATGTTCCAAATGGAAAAACTTTCCATTAAACAACCTGCATAACAGGGTTGAGAAATGACTCATTAAATGGGTATGAACTAATAGTGCACTAATACATACAGCTGTCAAGCTTTCTGCTTTGAGATAATCAATGAAACAGTAATTAATACTTACATGTGGAAGGAGGTGTAAGAAGGCATCTCCACTCAAGGTCCCCACAGCCAATGCCACAAGAAAACTCAGAAGAAATTTGAAAAACACTCGATTCATCAGTGGTACCAATATAACACCCAGCAAGGAAAGAAAGCTGATGACGGAGATGGATATAAAACCACCAATCCAAGCTGGCAAAAAAATAAAATAGTAACAACAATAAGTAACAGCTGTATGTGATTTTGTTTGCTTAACATTTCTGTTATCAAACACACCTGATCATTCAATTAATCAGATGTTAACAAAAGGTATGCCACAAAGATTTCCCTCTAATCTTGGTGCAGTACCAAAAGAAAACTACACTTCTTACAACTATGAAATAGGTTTCTTGGATTTATAAACAACATAAACATTTTTCCATTAAGCTCTGATGTTACAAAAAAAAACCAAAAAAAGCCTACCTATTTGCAGAGAGTAACTTTTTGGAGGAGTTTCAGCTTTTTCACTAGTAGCATGGACTATGCAGTACTTGCCATCGATCTGGTTAATAAGAGCTGGACAGAGATAACTAAATTCTGTAGCAGTCAACAATACTTGAGTGCCTATTCCATGCGACTGCATCAGTTTGGATGCATTGGAGCACTGTGGAAAGAGACATGTTAAAGATTAACCAGAAACAAAATACACAGATCCATCTTAAAAGGACTGCACATCCCATCTTAATTGAAATGCAGTGGCACCACATGAAAGCAGCTATATCAACACAACTCAAAAACTGTTAACAAACCCATTTAGTAAAAAATGTACTTCCACCCTAATCCCGCCTCAGAAAGCTGGTTTGGGAGTCTGGGTAGATGATATGTAATTATTACTCATTCTCAGCACAAATGGGTCAGATGCTTTGATGTACAAATAGAAAAGGCCTAACACTTATCAGTCAGTTTTAAAGGCCACCTGAGGAAGCATAAACAAGGTCAAATGCCTTTTTGTAGCAGTAACTGCTGTGGATCATCTTATAGAGAACACGTTGTACATACACTCCCTTGAGTAAATAGCTCCTCACTGTACAACCTGCACAAAGTCTCAGTGGGTTTAAAGAACAGCAGTGCTTCTGCTTCAACAGTGCAGAACACAGCAACAACTTGTGAACTCAGCACCCACCATCACATGCCACACAACACCCACTCGGAGTTACCTGGCATGGCTGCAAACATTGCAAGATCCTGCTTGCTTTTTAAAGCCTTTAATAGAAAAGGATCTGACTGTTTAAGAAAAATGTCTACAACACAATTTTACTCTTTATCAGTGCTAATTTTATACTGTTTTAAAGTAACATGTGACATTTTGCCACAATCTTTTTCAGAGTTGTTTACATCCCGCTGTTAGATGGGGAGGGAAAGGTGTTAAAAGGAGGACAGTTCTACACTATCACAATGTGAGACAGCTTTGATAAGAATCACAGTACCTCAATTGGATTTTTTTACTTTACTTTTTTTACTCCATTAATAGGAAAACAAGAGAGATTCCAGATGTAAGGCAGATCTGCAAGTTTAAAACTGTAGCTGTTTTTCAGGTTTAGTAACAATTTATTTAATATTTAGTAACAGTTAAATATATAACTCATAAATGCATTAAGCCAAGTGTACATTTATACTTAATTTTCCTCTGAGTTTGTGAACACAACACCATATTCCCTCAAAATATGGTGGAAGGAAAGCTGTTTGCATGTGTTTGGCTATAGGTATTGTTACCCCACAAAACTCGCACCCAGGTAAACAATAAGCACCTGGAAAATAAACCACGACAATATTCCTGATCGATCTGGATTCCTGAGAATACAACAGAACCAGCCTCACCTCTTGAATGTTTTGTTTTTTCAGTTTAGAATAGAGGTAGCTCCCTCTCTCCAACTCCTTCGGAGAAGCACGAGATTCGTTTGCTTTTGTGGCACCAAGCCAGGTGGCATTGCGGCCCCCCGTGACATTAACGGCACCAGGGCCGGCCGCACCCACTCGAACAACTGTCTTGACCTCTCCGGGCTGCACGCTCTGGAGCTCGGCGTGGCCGCCTGCGGAAGCGGTGATGACGGACGCCGTGATCTCGTGGACCGCGCTCTTGCTGCGCACAAAGTTCTGCTGCCGTTCCACGCTCTCGGCTTTATGAGGCTCCTTCGCGTGGCTGCTCCTGTGGTCTTTGCTAGCATCAGATTCGTGGCTTGGACAAGAAGTCTTCTCAGAGCTTTTACCCAATGAAACATGATTATGATGAGAGTGATGGTCGTGGTCATGGTCGTGATGGTCATGATCATGGTCATGATCATGGCTTATTTTAATCCTCTTCATTTTATCTATACCTATGTTCTGTAGCAGTTTTCTGAACCCATCAATTGACAGAGAGTTGTTTTCTCCATAACGATTAAAAAGTTCTTGAAGGTGCAACTTCTGTATTAGTCCTGCCAAGTCAATATTAACACCCACTGTCTTTTCTGGAAAAGCTCTCTCTGATGTATGCACAACTGTAGCTGTCTCCACCCCATGGTGATAACTTTCACACAGCAGAATGGAAAACGATACAAGGAAAATAACTGATACCGTACTCTCCATTGCAGTTCCTTTTCAGCAGTGAAAATAATCTGGAAAAAGAGGAAAATGTAAATGGTTTACACAAAACCAATCACTCTGTAAAAGACAAAAAAAAACCCCACCACAACAAACAAAACCAAACCCTGCTCGAAGTATCAGTGCAGCAAGAGACATTTAAATTTCTTACACATTCAGCACTTCTCCCAGATGTGCTGCCTCAGGCAACAGAAGAAGCTGAATACCACAGTGAGGTCACTGGCCATGAACACCTCCCCAGGTGCCAGCTTGCCTTTGTTTAGCTCTTCCTGAGTCACTGCTAACATGGGCTATACAATGAGAGCCCTCAAGGGTGCACCAGGTAAGTTCTAGGTTAGGGTTTTCTAGTGCTTAAAAGAAGCCCTGTAATTTCTGTCTGAGCAATGAATAAGTCATATAAATTACATGATCCTGCTTAAAAATCGAAATTCCCAACCCTTCATCACTGGATTTCCCGGAGGTTCTGGCAAAGCAGCTGGGCGAGTGTTTCCAGCACTCCACAAAAATTCGGCTTTTTATGCTGTCACGTTCTGCCTTTGTTTCAACATCAGTGTCGCACGGCTTCTTTTCACTAGGCAGGCAGGCCATTGCTGCGGACCACATGCTCACAAGTGCGAGCGTTTGTGTGTTTCATGCCATAAATACTCCAGCAAGGCTGCGAATTAACTGCTATGGAGACTGCGTGCAGGGCTGTGCTGCCTCAGTCCTTTTCCAGGGCGATGAGGAGAACCTCCGTCTCCAAAAATATTAGTCAGCCCGGAAAACCCCACACCGCCGCTGGAAAGAGACGAGGGGACCTCGTCATTATCGGTAAGGA
Source organism: Vidua chalybeata (assembly GCF_026979565.1). Taxonomy (NCBI): domain Eukaryota; kingdom Metazoa; phylum Chordata; class Aves; order Passeriformes; family Viduidae; genus Vidua; species Vidua chalybeata. The sequence continues at coordinate 91,911,275 of NC_071530.1, forward strand.
ATTAAAAGAGGAGTGCCAAGAGGACGCATCTTCTCGGTGGTGCCCAGCAATGGGACAAGAGGCAACGCGCAGAAACTGATCACAGAGAGCGGCCTCGGAATATGAGGAAGAACTTAACTGTGCGGGTGACCGAGCACTGGAACAGACTGTCCAGAGAGGGAGTGGAGCCTCCCTCACTGGAGAAATTCAAGAACCGTCTGGACGCAATCCTGTGCCACGTGCTCTGGGATGACCCTCCTGGAGCAGGGCGGCTGGACCAGACGCTCCACCGTGGTCCCGTCCAACCCGTCCCACTCCGTGACCCGCAGGAGCCGCTCAGCGCCCACAGCCCCCGCTGCGACCCCGCACCGGCGGAGGCGGCCCCGGCCGCCCGCGCTGCCCTGAGCGCGGCCCGGGCACGGCACACACCGCACCACGAGAGGCCGCCGCGGGAAGAGGGGTGAGGAGGGGGAGGAAAAGAAGCCCGAGGTTACCTCTCCCGGCGCCGGGCCGGGCTGAGCCGCACCACCGCCGCTGCCCGCCCGCGCCGCGCCCCTTCGCTTCCCTTCCCTTTCCTTTTCCGGGTACGGCGGCCGCCGTGCGCCGCTCCGGCGGCTCCAATGGAGGCGGGGCCGCCTCACGTGGGGCCCGAGCGGCCGCGGCCTCGACGGAGGTGCCCCCGGAGCCTGATGTCCCACCGCTCCTGTCCGCGACCAGCGCCCGGGACAGAGCAAATAGCAAGGAGGAGGTGGCCCGGGAGGAAGGTTGGATCCCGAGAGGCTCCCTGTTTCAGAAAACACTGACGCCTGGATTTAGGATTTCGCGGGAGGTGTGAATAATCCCCGAAGAGTTAAAAGGATGAGAGTCAGAGAGGTCTTTTCCTTCCAGAAAACACGAGTCATTCAGGGCTGGCAGCGTTGGTTGATGGCGCTAGGTGTGGTAGCATTCCTTGAAGGCTTAGAAAGGGTTTTGTACAAGGACTCCCGGTCTTAAAAAGAGTGCGTGTGTGGGCAAGCCAGGGCCGGAATTGGGCTGTCCGGCTGTGAGCAAAGGCTGCGGGTAAATGGCAAGGGATGTCGGGTTTCCACGGCATCCACAGGGCCTTTGCGGTGAGCGCTGTTTGGTTAAACCTGTCATTATAATTAATGATCTGGCAGAAGATCACTCTGTGCACGAGTGAACAAAGAGACAGTAAGAAAGGACTGAGATCACCGTGGAGAAAGGCTTGAAACTTGCTAAAAACATGTTGCTTTCTTCTAAAAAAGCATACCGTATTTTTCAAATGTTGCTTTGCTGTACCACTTAACTGGTCATGAGCCCTTCACCACTCCGAGTCCCAGGCACAGGGTCTCTTACACTTCTTTTTTCTTTCTCCGCAGTTTTTCTATCACCACGTGATTAATATTGCTGGTAAAGTGGGTGCAGTTGTGCTTACCCATGCCCACTGCCTCTGAATTTGGCCTCTCTTGTGTGATCAGTTGCCAAGGTTTTTCAGCTTGCTAGAGTGTGAAGGCAGCACTGAATCCTGCCCTAGTATCTGGCTTTAGTGATGACTTCTGAATGCTATGACAGTGACTTAAACTTAACATCCAAGCCATTCTCAGCCATCTTTCTCCTGCTGCCTGCACTCCTGACAGTGCCACCTTGCTCACCAGTCAGGAGGTGACAGATGTCTCTTCTTTACATCTAATACCTCCCACTTGCTGACTGAATTAAACCTCTTTGTTCCTGAGTTCAGCTGACTGAAAGACAGAAGGGAAGTATGTGTTGTGAACAACTTCAGAAATAGAGAACAACGCACCAGAAGGTTATGGATTTGTTCCATGCTCTCACTTTTGAAGTATTGAAAAAAATTCTGTGTCATTCAACCCTACTCCTTTTTTTTTTTTCCCCAAAGGAAGAGGGGGAGGCTATAAATGCAGGAGTGGGTGGGGTTGGATCTTTTTTTTGCTTACTGCTAATTCATTTTGCATGAATACTATTTACCAGATGCCTTTCTATTATTTCAGTAACACAAAATTTATGTCTGAGATTCTAATGTTAGGCGTTTGTTTGTGGATTGTTTTCTTTTTTTAATCTTTTGAAATTACAGCTGCTACATGATGCAGCCTCTTTTTCTAGCTACTTGAATGCCTCAACTGTCTCTGTTTCATTGCATCAAATCTGGAGTTTCTGCTCACATCTTTTCAAGGTCATTTACAAACCTAAGTATCGGAGCTTAGGTCGCCCAGAACTGGTCTTCAGTGGTCTTTATATTTTTTATTTAATTTGAGTACTTAACACAAATCAACTAGGCAAAAAAACAATCCATTGCAGTAAAAACAATTCACTTAAAACACTTATTTGTAGTAAAACTTGAGGTCAGGTCTATTTTACCTGAACTGATCTCAGTATGTTTATCTCATGGTAAAAATAAAGTACTTTAATAATTTTTTCCCATTCTATTATTTAGTGTTTTAGTCTGAATACGTATCCAGCCGTGGGCTCTGCAGTAGTTGTGATGACATAAAACAAAGGTCTTGGTGACCCTTGAGGATGGCTTAATGCATGTATATAAATCTCTCAGCCTGTGGACAAATGGGAACCATTAATTAGAGAGTTGGTGGAGAGCAAACCAGGAAGCAGCTTGATTGCTGTCTTAGTCCATCATGAAACTGCATCTTAGCCTGTAGCTCCTATAGCTCCAGGCCTGTTACACAAAGGGTACGTTTGGAATTGAAATTATCATCTTCATTGGGATTTTGTTTTTTTTTTTTTTTTTTTTGTTTGTTTCTTTGTTTTCAGGAGGTGACAGCCTTTTCAGCATGGAAAATGGATGAGGAAGAAGAGGATGGAAGTGGAAAAGCTTGTGAAATAGTACCACGTTTAACTGATGTGATTGGTGTTGCCCAAAAATGTCTTGATTGCTGTGCTGAGTGTGTGCCAGTGCAAATGCCTCAAGACTTACCAGTTGGGAATCAGGAAGGAGCTGGCTGTTGGTGCATTTCCAGTATCTTAGCAAGGCTTTAGCACATCTGTCTTGTGTGAGCTCAACATTATGCACTTAATGGAGGTGATGAAAGGGAAGTGGGGCTGAGCATGATGCTGGGAACCACCTTTAAGTGGTCCTTCTAAGCTTCTACCCCTAAAAGTTTCTTGAGATTTGGAAAGTTTTTTATTTCCTTGCCTTTTAAATTTTTATGGCGAACATCAATATCTTTGATTAGAGATATTAAATGTTTTATAAAATAAATGAAAATGCTGAAAGTTAAAAAATTTGGTTTTAGTTTAAACTGCAGAGTTGTTAGCATAAAATTTTTGGACAGCTGAAACCTCATACAAAACTCCCATCTCTTTCTTTAAAATCTCCAGTAATCCTTTTATTCTATTAACAACATTTCACAATTGTAAAGAAATCCCTGAATCAGGAATTCCTTGTTAGTGTTCCAATAGGTTCTTCTTTTCAGTCCTATGCTGGACAACAAGTTGGCAATTGCATATTTGATGTTATTGTATTCTAAGTCCTAAAGATACCTTTTAATGTAGCAACGTCCTTTGTTTTTGTGTGTGTTCTGTGGTGGTTTTCAAAATCCTTAGAATTCTGTCTGTAAAAAAAAAAAAAAAAAAAAAAAAATTGGTGTTACTGGTTATGTCTCCCAAACGGCTACAGATTTTCTCAACCTATAAGCTGAGTTTTGGAGGGGAGTTTTATTTTGTTTTGTTTTGCTTTAATTAGCATAAACACATGATAGTAATTTCTTAATTAAAAAAATATTTTTATATATATCCTTAGGTCAGAATCTCCACAACCTTCTCCTGTGCTCCTGTCTTTCTTTAGTGGCTCATCATCATGTCAGCAAATTCTTTTCTGAAGACCTCTCTCTGAAACAGAGAGGTTTTGGCTGAAGAAATAATTATCTGGAAGTTTCACAGCAAGAGCATTGGATTCTTTTGTGCTGTGCTTAGCTGCACAGATGTCTGGGGAAGTGCTAACTGCCAGGGTGGGGCTTTGACTTGTATCGTACATTTTCTTACAAATCATGCTATGGACATGACCTGCTTGCAAATAACTTCTGAAAAATAAGCCCTAAAGTAATAGAAATAGTAAAGAATATAAATAAAATATTAAAGTAATGCTATTTCCCCCTGCAGAGGATCTTTTGCCTGTAGCCTGATCCATTAGTTACTGAAATCTGTGGAAAAACTCCCTAGGGATCTGAACATATGATCACAGATACTTATAAACCAAAAACTTTGAAGTTTGGGTCTGCTGCAATTTTTGTGTTCAGTAATTTTGATTATATTTTTGTGTTCTTCAATGCTTATGATGCATGGAATATCAGTACTGAAAATAATTTGTAAACTGTTAAGCTGTGCTTGATAATGTAATGATATAACACAGAAAAGTGTCTTGGCATAAGCTGTATGTGGGATTATCAGAGGCTCATTGCCATGAGCACAGAGGAGCAGTGACTTGAGGGGAAACTCCAGTGACCAAGTCACTGGGTAAGCATGGCAGAAATGCCCTGCTCTGCATATAGGACTGTCAAAGGAGAAGGATCAGCCTTGAGACCAAGTGTGAAATTCACCAGACAACTAAATGGAAGAAGCTGGCTGGATCATTACAGACATTCCCATCACCCTGAGAGGGATATTGAAGTCATTATGGGATGCAGGGACAGAGATTCTTGGGATTACAGATTACAGATTGCAGATTGCAGGGTTTACTATAAAAGGTGGGTAGAAGGTAAGAGAAGGTGGGTAGAAGGTAATTTGAGAAGGGACAAAGACAAGAAGATAGGGAAGAGATGACAACAAGGACCAGTTGGAAAGTTGCTGGTAAGTAGTTTAACATGGTCTGCTGCTTTTCCGGCCTTGTTACTGAACTTTATTGTTAAATTTTTGGGTGTCTGTCTGTTCTGTGTGGATGGATAAGTGCCAGTGGCTGGAGAGGACACCAGGAGTTACAGGGGCCCTTGCTTGTTATACCAGCAGCTGGAAAGACAAATGTGTGGAGGCCTGAGTGCCAGCAGCTGGACAGGTGGCTGTAAGTATGTCATAGGTGTCTCTGTGTCTGAAGTGACAGCAACTGGAAAGACTGGAGTGGGTGCATATTGTGTGGGTGTGTACATCAATGTGTGTAATTAATTACTAATGAACATTAATCTGGAGGTCCAAGCCAGCTGTTGGAAGGACCCCTGGAATTAGGGGATGAGGCTGTGAGAGAGCCTGTTTGTATGTGAGGCAAGTGTCAGGCCAGGGGATTCAGGAGCTAGGTATGGATTGACTAAACCCAGCGGGAGCCACAGGGTGTGTGTCAGTGTGTGCAAGTGTGCACATGCTCCAGGGGGTCTGGGAGCCAGCAGTCCGTGTGGCTACAGGCCTCAGGGGCTTTTTTGTCCAGGTGCCAGCAACTGGAGACACCAGAAGATCAGGCAGCCAGTAACTAGACAGATGGAGTGTCTAAGAGCAGCTGCTGAAGGGATCTGTACTATATCCATCTACGCATTCCTTGCTCATAGGCTTTCATCCTAATCAGCCAGATGGGGAAACAGGATGTGGGTGCTGGTACTGATGGTGATTGCAGGAGGGCTCTGTGCATCTGTGTGACTGGCTCTGTGTGGGTACAGTGCATCTCCACCTTTTTTTGAAAAAAACAACTCAGCCTCACTGCTGTTGGAACCAGAGCAGCAACAGCCTGGCCTCTCATGGGTAATTGTTGTTGTTTGGGTATTGTGGAGGCATTAGATCTCAGATGTAGAAAGGCTGTGTTTTCAGGAAAAGAATGTAAGCAGCAGCAAAGCATACCAGAAAAGAATATGGAGAAAATTAGAAAGAAGAACAAAGATATAAACACTCCAGAGGAACTTATTTAGAATTGCAGGAAAATGTGCTTTGTTATATAGCAAGATTATATATACAGAGTACAATAATATGCAATAATTGTATGCATTCTTGTAGGTGCTATTGACTGAAAGATGCTGAAGGAAGAGAGTAACAGCATTTATTCATGCAATGCATGCTTTTCAGTAGCATAAGTTATTATGTATCTTCACAGGAGACTTACTGCATAATTAAAAGATATCCCAGGATGGAGATTCTGTTCCTTTGTGCCATAGAAATATAATAGTCAAAGTGTCTGAGTACAGTTTATCATCTGGTGCTTAGAGCTTTTATTTACTTTTAGAAGTTTCCAAAGAGATTCTTCATCTTAGAATGTGCACGTTTTGTGTGTATCTAAAATACAGAGGTAGCAATTATTTAATCAGCAACTTTCTGCTTAGTTAGAAAAAGTTATATTTAAACAACACAGAAGAAACCTCTTCCTCATTTATTTGTTCCTTTTTTATACATTTGATTGTATAAATAGAAGCCTGAATCTCAAATGCCCTGACTCAGTCAGCAAAGGTGGGCTGCCAACTTCACTGGGTTAGCACTGGGCTTTTCAATACCCATTGCCTTCACTTTCTTACCTGAGCCAGCCATGCAACACTCACTTGCAATGAGAAAATTAATGGTGAAGAATGTTCGTGGTAGCAGTATATTCTTCCCAATTTTGAGTGCAGTGTCCTGTAAAAGGGATGTTGCACTAGGATGACCTCTGTTGTGGCTCTTCTATTTGGGCTGAACACAGGACTGGATTCATGGCTGGCCACCCTTCCCTTTGACACAGCCTGCTTCTTTTTTGTACCCTGCTTTGCTTTGTCCTAAGAGAAAAATGGTGCCTCTTTAGTTTGTGTATTTTGAAAATGGATTGTAATAATGGAAGCCATAGCTGCTTAAGGTACTGCTGGAATAAATTTTTGGAGTTCATGTTACTTTGCAAAGCTAGGGCAGTTAAAATCTGGATTCAAAAAGCATGTATGAGTGCTGCAATTTTTACTGTATTTTATGTTCTCTGCTGAACACAGAAGATAATTGGAAGGCATGCATTTGGGAAGCTGTCTTCCTAATCCCAAGTTTAAAATCAAAGTTTTCAAGCCCAAATGCCTTTGAAATCACTGAACTTAATGAACTCAGCCTCTCAGAATCTAAGCCTGCTTATTTATATTCTTCAGTCCAGATCCAGTTTTCCCATGCCATTTTAAAAGCCTGTCTTTAATGTTAGCCTGAGTTCTGACCACTAAAGCTTTGATGAATGCCATTAAGGTAAAGTAAGAAGTAAACCTGTTCTGACACAAAGGCTGGCTCACAGATAAAGTTGTTTACCACATAATTATACATTAAAAGTATTGCTGTATTTCTCTCTGGCACTTTCTGGAAAGAAATAGCAATGTGCATGTTGGGTAGCTCTTGGGACTTGCCACAGCTGCTTGTTTACATTCTGCAGAACTGATAGTGTCTGAAGTGTGCTGTACTAATTGTACATAAGCAGAAAAACTCTAAAACTGCATGTAGCACTTGCAACACTTTAGATAAGCTACTCCTTTGCAACTGTAGGGCTTCCAAATAATCCAACAGCTCGGCTCTACTCTTCCGGACTTGTAACATTTCTAGTGGTAGGAGACCTGTTATTGGTCTCAAGACTTGCCTCTTTTGATAAATTGTTACACTGATGTCCTCAACTCTTGTTAAATTGTTGCTGCCTCGTGGTGTGTTTGTTTCAAAACAATGATAAAAAGTAACCTCATATAGCAGACAGACACAATAATATTTAGCATTATTGTCATTTTGTTTTCTTCTGCCTGGTGTGTATTAAATTTGGATGGTATAATATCTCTTGTGAAATAGAACACTAGTAGATAACTTGAAAACCTGGCACGGCCAGTTTTTTTTCCTGTCAAACTAATTTCCTTTGAACCTGAAGCAGCATCCATCAGATCTTGTCAGCAGCACAATGAGGCACCTACTGTATATTGTCAGTGGAATACCAATTAGCCTTTAATTTTACCACATGCCCAATCAAAAGAGCTATTGCTTTCACATGATGGCAGAAGGTCATTAAAACAAATGATCTTGCTGCCAGACAATGACAACAAAACCACAGCTCAGTAAGTAGTGTATCTGTTATTGGGCACTGACAGCACGCTAAATGCTGTGCTGTACTCACTTTTCCATTCTGCCTTGTTTCAGGTGATCCGATGGCCTGAGAGCTGTTGCTGAAACTGTCTCCTAACTTAAACTTTTCAGATACAATTCTATTTGCCTTAAATGCTCAGGTACATCAGTACCTTTGATGTCATAGCTGTCAAATTCTGTACCTTTTCCTTTGCTTTCAGCTGTGCTTGCTGGTTTAGTTCTTAACAATCTTTAAAAAAAACAGCAGCCTGTCCTTTAATGCCCTGAATGGTTTTTCTTCAGCCTTACATAGTGAGTGCTGGTGCATTACTTAAGATATTACAGCTTGTCTGGGTTCAGTCATCCAGATTCTCTGAGGTGTTGCACTTCATATTCTGCTGTGAGGTGTGGGCAGTTCAGTTCTCTCTTCTGTTTGGGACATAAGAGAATTTCCAGGTTTTAGCTTTCTCATCTTTCTCATCCTACTCACTTTTGAACTTTCCTCTGTAAGGCAGTTGCCTATTTTTCTTCCTTCAGCTTGAGAGCAAGCTTCTTCACAAAATTCCATAGTAATACAGTTTATAACTGTCTAACTGGATGATGCTATTCACAGATCTGAGTCAATCACACAAAGTTACTAAAATGTGTTAATGTTTTTGCATTCAAAAAGTAACAAAACTATGTACTGATAATAGATACTAATTCTCCTACCATTTATGCTTTTAAGATGTCTGTACAAAAGTAAAAGAGAAACAAAATTGGGAATAGAGCATGAATGACAACCAAAAAATCCTCCTCTGCTTGTAAGAATTTCAGTTCAAGTCTTTGCAAATTTTTCTGTGCTGAGTTTTTCCACTGAGTTTGCTCAACAATATTATCGACACTAAGAACTCCTGCAGAGCTGCTGCATTGGTAACAATCAGAAAAAAAGGATTTTTACCCTTGCTGCAAAATAGTCTAGGCACCAAGTTTGTAGTCCTTTTCTGACTAACTTCTTTAAAGGAAAAATTTGCACTGATGGTAAATGATCCTGTGTGAGGTTTTTGGCTTGTCTGTAAATCAGGTAGCAAGTGAGCATCCAGAAAATGAGTATTGTATAATCATTGACCCAATGACCACATCTCTTCACCCTCCTCCATAGCTGGCAAAAGTTTACTTTTTACAGAGTGTCACTGGAATGTTTTTACCAGGGAAGAAAAAAAAAAAAAAATTATGTAGCAGTTACACAATCCAGTTGTAGTCTCTGAGCCTCCTGGAAATAATTCCCTCCAAGTGGTGTCCTGAGAAAGGATGGTGCATTCACTCTGGTTCATTCACCAGATGAGATCAGATGTTTGAGTTGGACACCACAGATACATGACAAACGTTGCCTATACCACCTGCTGAAGCCAGTGGGTGTCCCTGATTCCTGATGGAATGGGAATGTGTGCTAATTTAGTGCAGCACTATTAAGTCTGGTTTTTCACTGAGGGGTGTTTTAGATGCTTACCTGAAGCCATTGACCCAATGCCCAAGAATTACCCTGTACTAACTTTTACAAGTTGGTGAAAGGATGGAGCATAAGTGAGTGTAATTTGTGAGGAAAGGAGAAAGGTATTTTCTCATGATCTCATTTCTCACACTGCCAACTCAAATTTGGTGGATCAGAAAAGCCTTCAGGTATTCTGTGTGCTCTGTCTCCTAACCAGTTACAGCTTAAATCATAGAGAGGAATGGAGACACGTAAGAATTTATGTTTAATGTGTGCGTTTGGTATAAAAACCATAATATCTACCTGCTGTGAATTCATGACTCCATATGGAACTTTGTTTTCTGGTGTTTATTTTAAAACCCTAAGGTACTGCTAATTTAATATCTTTAGAAATTAATATCAGTGTTAGTGTCTTTAAAATACATTTCTAATGCTTGCAGTTCCAGGGGAAAGAAAGAAAACTTGATTCAAATGCTCTTTACGATTTCAGAAATGAGCATGGAAAAGAGAAGGACAAATATGACTAATCATAATTGTTAAAAAACAGTGAGCCTAATGCTGAAAACAGGCCTGAGTGACTAAAATTCTCCACTCTTTTAAGATTAAAGTAATAATAAAATTTGGCTTCTGATATCAGATGATTCAGCAATCTCTGCTTTCAGGGTTTTTTTGCAAACATGAGCCTGGAAACTCAAAATAGTCTTTTCAAATAACTTAAAGTTGAACACCAGATATTTCTGGACCATATTTCACACTTCATCATGTACTTCTGGACTCATGATAAAATCTCCGCACTCTATAGCTTTCCAGTCAGAAGTGGAGATGGCTCCTACAGAAAGACAGAAAGATGGAAAATACAGAAAGATCTAATACTGCATTTAGAGCAATGATTGCTACATTATTTTCTGCAGATATTTCCTTCATCACTTTGTCTTGTGACCTGCGTATTCCAGTCTTCTATTACACCTACTTTATGCTCCTTATACAAAGTTGGTGTGATTCTTGGGGTTGTCCTTTGTCAGGGGTGAGACTTTGGTGATCCTTGTAGGTCCTTTCCAGCTAAGGATATTCTGTGATTCTGTTTCTTTATCTGAGTTGTTTTGATGCATGGATGGCAGGTAGGAACAAGCTCTCTGTTTTGTGAGTAAAGAGCACACAAGGCCACTCTAGTCAAAAAGCCAGGAACGGCATTAGCAATCCACTAAGTCAGAACTTGTCTCTCCAAACTTCTTGAAGAGCTTATTAGATCAGGGTTGGTGCCAGATAGTAATGCAGTCACATCTGTGCCTTTAACACAAGCTTGCATCTGCCTACAAGGTCACACCAAGTTTAAAACTAAACTCTTCTTTGTAGACAGCCCATTTCAGGCTCTACAAGCTATGCTCAGTAGGTTTGGGAGCTGAAGCAATTTAAACAACCAGATATGTAAGTAAGCAGTCATAGATACATATGTGCATATATATAAATGTTGCTTGGGATGATTTGTTTGAAGATGTAAATGTGTGAATGAAGTTGTCAATTTCCTCCTGACCTTAGGGAAGATCTGCCTGTCACCTACGTGAGCTGCAAGGGGTTAAACCACTGAGTCATTATTACTGGAAATTTGTTCAAGTACCAAAATAATGGAAGCCCTGGTGTTTGATTTTGTGCCTTCTGGCAGCAGAAATTTATCTTGTGCCTTAGTAAGGAATCAAATTGAGGGTAGGGAAGGATGATGGTAGTAGTCCCAGAACTTGTCAAAAACTTGTAGTTTGCTGAGTAGTCAAAGAGATGGATCAGAGCATTTACTTAACATAAAATAAGTAAGTGGAGAATCTGAAATTAACTTGACTTCTGAAGTCTGGCACCTTCTGACGTCTTCCTGGGCCCTACAAGCCCTAGGCAATTTTGTCCCACAGTCTTTTGAACAAGTCTTTTGTAAACAGGCACATGTGTCCTTAACTTTTGCTCCATGAGCACTAAGTTATCTGATGTGTTTGGTTGCCTAACTCACATAACAGCAGGTTCTGGACATTAGTCTTTCTCATACTTACTAAAATAAAGTAATACACAACATTGTTACCAAGTGGAAGAGGAAGAAAATTCTTTTGCTAATAGAATAATGGCAACCAAATGGCATTTTTTAATAGAATGTTATTTATGGAATACCCTAGCTTTCCAAATCCTACTGTAAATAATATTGTTGATCATGAAGCAGCTCTTAATTTAAGATGGTAATTTTTACTTTTCTATGGTAATAATTTTGTGCCTGAATGCATATCCTACAAGTCCATGTAGGATAGATATTGTTCATTTGAAGCTGAGGCACAATGTTGGGACAGATTCTCAATAATTATTGTTCTATATATGTGTAGTATTCACTCTAATTATGGACAGCTGAGAATGCAGCTGTGAAATCATCATATCATTCAGTTTGCTGTCAGTTTTCATTACTGGCAAGGTCTTTTAATTTTTAGAATACAGTATTTTAAGCTCTCTCTCTTCCTTGTATCTCTCCACAGATGTTTTGAATGTTGTTTTCAAAAACTAAATTTTACAGCCTCTGGACACAATATTTTTAAATTTAGGGTCCTTTTTGTGGAAAAATAATAATTTTTGAAGAACATGTATGCAAACATTTTAACAAGGCAAAAGCTTATAATTAGGAACTGACAAGAAGAGAGTTTAAACAACTCTACCATCTTCCTTGAAAATAGATAAGTAGCAAGCAAAACCAGAAAAGCAGCTTTAAAAGTTGCTGGGTTTGAAAGCTATGGAAATGGTAAGACTGTAATGAATTCTTTAGACCAGAAGGTTTGTTTCTGAACAGTGGGGAAAAAAGACACATACTGTGCATCAAAGAAAAGAAAAAATTATGCTACTTCCAATCTTTAATATTTTGGATACTGTAATCTTGTGGAAGCTTTAGTGGGTCTCCATTGTTAATATCTAAAACTCCGGTTTCTTTTTCTTGCAAGTAAATCTTCTAAAAGCAGTTTATCTGTGGTGTCTTTAACCACATTTGCAATACTTACTTTGACTGAAAGCTTCTGCTCTATAGTTACAGGAAAAACTATATGGCTAATAACTCTTTCTCCTAAAAACATCAGTCCCTTTGCTACTATTAAAACTGTGTAATTTATGACATCTCTCTGTAGAAAGTCTGATGGTTTTAGCAATTCATACTTCAAAAGGGACAAAGCAGCATTCTCTTCATTTCTATCTTTTCTGCTCCCAAGGTAGTTTAGATTATGGTGTGCGTTGATCCAAATCTGCAACTCTCAATTCAGTGGAAATTTTGTCTCAGTAAATTTTTATATAAACTGCAGGATTTTCGTCCTACCAATGGCATGGTTTACTGTTTCCTTTGAAGCATAGCCTGTCTTCCCAAAGCTCTTTACTTGAGCCTAAAATCCACTGATTTAGCATTTCCCATAATTTTATGTAATTAAAAATAGGGTTTGAAGTCACAACAATAAAGATTTTCATTAATAAGGGTCATTCCAACCTGTAAAATTCACACAATTTGTTATGCAGCATATATCAGGCTAAGCCTGGAATACTGTGAGGAGAGGGTCTGAAGGAGGGCCAGGAAGACAACCAAAGGATTGGAGAACTTGACCTCTCAGGAAACACTGCAGTTAGTCACTCTCTAAAGACAAGAGGGCTTGGAGGGATCTCATCACAGCATTCTAGTACTTAAATGGTGGCTACAAAGAGGATACCCCTTTTTTTTCCCAGAAAAAAGAAAAAATCCAGCCTGTCAGAAGCTTGTAAGTCTTTGGTAACTTATCAAACTAAATGTAAGCACTGCATTTTCAGTCTTCAATATAGATGGCTTTTTAGAACCATATAGTCAAAATTTGCAAGAATATTTTTTAAAGTAATTGCTTGACATAATTATTTCATTACCATATAGGCATTATGATAGAAGAAATAGCAGCCTCTAACACAGTTTGTCTAGTGCTTTCTGTAATAAAATAAAATGGTTATAACTTTTAACAGCTCCACTTTCATCATGATTAGCAGCATATTTTGGGAGCTTGGCAGGAAAGAGTCTTTGAGTTAGAAAGGTATCTTTTAGTGTCATTATGAAAATTCCTATAGCATTGGCAGAATTTCAAATTGTCAGGAGTCATAATTTTTCCCACGTACTGTATATTGTACAGATTAGAGTTTTGTGCTTCCTGCCAAAACCCTTGACATCTGAGAGCGCTGTGTGCATATCAGGAAGCCATCCTAAATCATCATTCTATGCAGCATTCAAAGTCTGAATGGATCATGAACCAAAGGAATCTTTTCCTGTTTAGAAAGCCTGTAGGGAATAGGAACCGATCGAGTAATTAATTCATTCTGTACCTTGACTTTTTGTCTTTGATCTGTACCTTTGATTCTGCCTATTAATAAAAATATCTCTTGGTTCACAAAGAATATACATGAGCTTGAGCAAGAAGACATCTAGGACAGTTGCACAAGCTACCTGTGAAGTTACACAAGGAAAGCATTACTTAGAGATCCTTGGTTGTTTAGCCCACTACAACAAGACTGGTCAGATATAAATAACCTTTTAAAAAAGAAAAAAAACAAAGTCAGCCTGGCATGGCTTGGAAACCTTTTTGTGGATGTAATAACTAGTCATTGTAGGACTCCAGAACACTAGTGTTTTAACCTCCCATCTTAAACTAATGACATCATAAACCTCTGCAGATCTCCAAGTTTATATTGCACTAATATTTATTCCTCCAATACCAAGAGGCTTAGTCTGCTGATGAAAAAAAAATCAGTAAAAAAAGATTAAGGGAGATAGCAGGCTATTATAAATCAATCTGACATTTAGAGAAATCTGAGTTACGCCAGTCAGTGCATGCACCACAGCCAAAAATTTCTATCTGATAGCATTACACAATTTTGGTCAATAAACTTGCAGTAACTTGACTATGGAGTGGATTTTCTGAATTACAGGACTTGATTTTTCATAATCATTGGGAAGATGACAGAAAACCGTGGAGCTGTCGTAGCAGCAGGGGCTCATTTCTTGTGCTGAATGTATTTAACACGCAGGATAACTGTAGAGTAGCTGAAGCTGGCTGGCAGGAGAGCTCTGCAGATTAACTCATGTGAGTGCAGCAGCCAGGATTGCAACCAGGGTTAGAATCACTCACCAGTGAATCAGACACCAATCCAGGAGCTGTGAAGTAACATAGTATGGAAATAAACACCATGAATGTAGTAAGCATAGTTCTGGGAGACAGGACTGCTAAAACGATGACTGAGATAATGTAAAATATAAGATGAATTTGTGAAGCATTTTGAATCCCAGAAGCAGCAAGTACATTACAGAACAGCAAAAGATCACCAAAAAATTCACATGAAATGTGAACGGACAAAAAAACTCCTTTTGTCACAGATTATATTGGTAAAGATATGTATCGAATATTTGAACATTTTTTATATCTAATGATTTTCAAACCAAAGCAAGTTGAAACTAGACTAAACCCTTACTTAAGCAGATTCAATGTGTCACAAAAGCTGCACAATTTTTAGAAGTTAATGAATGAGCTAACCCCAGTTTCCTGTTATAAAAATCCTTAACTCTTGGCCAAAACCTCATCATTTGAGAAATCCTTTCTTGCTCCTACCAATTCAGTTTATTATTTATAAAGACATTTCCAAAAATATGTAGCTTTTCTTCTACACTGGTGCTTTATTGTCTGATGTGTTTAACCTATTTTTTTCTCTGAAATATCACATTTGAGGTCACCAAATATTTTTCAGTTTTATTTAATTAAAGTTTGTAATTCTCATTTAGAAGCATATACTCTGGACTACAGCGTTGATTATGGATAAATTGCCAATTACTTTTGGACACGGAGAGACGGAAGGTGGTGCAGTGAGTTATTTTTCAAAAGGCTCAAGCAGCTGGGACACTTAATTGATAGAGTTCAATGGGAATGACACCAATGACACAACGAGGTCCATTTGGAAGTCCAGATATGGCCTTCTCTGCTTCTTTGGGCTGAGAGTTTCAAAAACATTGATGTGCTGAAGTGAAATGTGTACTGCTGCACACATGTGGCCATAACTTTGCAGGAGAGAGTATTGGTCTCCAGACAGCTTGTGACAGGTTCATGCTTCTACAGAAACTCAGTGCTGTTTCTCATAGAAGATCTACTTGTATTCTTGTCCAGTCGTAATTTCTATGATCTTTCCTGTACTTAACAGATGCTGGTTACAACTGTATAAGAAAAGAACAAAAAAAAGAATCATAATTTCCTTGAACATTTTTAGAGACTTGTTCTTCACCCACTGCATCTTCTTAAAGACTCAAGAAATATATTACAATAATTAGGTTTATTTTCTAGAAATTTAATTTCTGGAATTTCTGCAATTTCTCTTTACCAGTGGTGTATCAACAGATTTTGTAGCAGTTTTGATAACTAAGACAAATATAAACTTCAGCCAGATTAATATAAACTTCTAATTGAATTAATGTCATTTGTCCTTTGATTTATGCATTTTGCAGGTTATATGTATTTGGATTTTTAAACATTCTTGAAATTCATAAGTTAATTTGCATAGGGATATGAGGAAGTGATAAAATCCTTCTGCATTCTCCACATTAGTCAAAGTTTAATTACAGTGGTGAAGATTTTTCTTCCTACACATAAGATACTGCACATTTTAATAGATCTTATTATTTGAAAATGTCTCTTGAAATTCAGCATTTATCACAATTTGACTAACTTAATCGTTCACTAAATTAAAAACCCAGTTGTCTTTTTCCTAGGTTTTTTCTTGGTTCTGTTTCAAGAGCTTGAAGTACTAAAGATCCTTCATCTTTTATTTTTATCTTTAATGTAAAAGTTAAGCAGGCATTTGATTGACCATCTCTGTTTAGCTTTGACTGAGACTAAGAAAAAAGCAGAAGACCAAGGGGGCCTTTAGAGCATTGACGTTTGAACTTCCAAGGATTAGTTGCTTCAGTGAACTCTTTTCAAAAGCTCATTTCTGAAATGTAACTCAAGGAGAAGTGTAAGTTATTCTCTGACATTCTCAAAAGGTTAAATTGGAGAGAAAACTGTGCCTCTGCCTGATGTTCTGGTAAATGGTGAGGGGCAACACCGACTGAAGTAGGAATGTTGTTTCTAGTTAATACAAGCTTAAAGTTTTGTAGTGCTTTTGGTAAGAAAACAGTAAGTATTCAGAAAAACGTTGCTTTGACTAAATCCGGATTGTGAAGGAGGAAATGTTAAGTGCCAGGTGTTTGTAAAGTGACAGTGGAGACAGGACAGAATCATACAGCAATTGTACATGAAGCAATTAAAAAGAAATTAGAATAATTAATTCCGGTGTTACGTGGTCAAAATCTGTACAAGCGGAATAAAGTCTGAGGAGGTGACTCAGATCTTACAACCCACATTCTTTATAGTTCTCAGTGCCTATGAATATGTTTACATATCTGACTCCAGTTTCTGACTTCCTGCTTTCACAGAAAATAAGGCTTCTAAATACAAATACAAAGCATTAGTAATCTTGTGAATATGATTCTGTTCTTCCCTCTATATTCAAATATCTGTAAAATCAATATTATCTGCCTTGGTTTTATCTCATTTCAATAAGGTACAATGATTACGAGTCCCTTGTCTGGAAGGGTGACAATTTGTTGAAGGGATTTCACAAAGATTAAAGACAAGAAGAGATATCTTCAAGTAACCTTATTAGTAAATTAGAAGTAAGAGTTTTGGAGCAGTGCAGGGAAAGCAAGTGATAAATGGTCCATTGCAATGAAAACCCCAGGAAGTTGTATTCACAAAAGTCAAATAAGAACTGGTATTAATTTAGGAATTCTTTCTTGTAGCTCAGGAGCGCATATGAACCATTCTCTATATTTTTAGCTTGAATTAACCATTTCCACTGATGGTTTGTCCAGGCACCTTTTTGGCCGAATTTTATTCAACAATGTTGTTCATAGAAGCCAGAAGATTGCCTGAGAGTATGAGCTGTTCACAAATGAATAGAAATTTGATTAATTTTTCTGTTGGTGTTAAAAATAAAATCCTTTTGATTGTTTTCAGTGCTGTATCTGCTTTTGTTTTTATGTCATAGGGGTTTATATGCCTTATGCTTTGAATCTCAGGTAATATATATCTGATACATTAAAAAAGGAAAATAGTCTTATATTGCATTTATTATCCTAGAATGTTCTTCATTCTTTGCCACCACAAAAAAAAAAAAATGTTTACTCATTTATGATTGCAGTATCATCTGTAAGTATTAAATATACTCAGGTGATACTTTAGTTGGCTTATTTTATCTTTTCATCACATCTGGGTATAAATCAGCAGTGTTAGGTTTACAGAGAAGTTTTATTTTAGTGCTCCCATGACTTACAAGAAGGTAATCTGGTAAGGTACCTCATTTGTATACATTCTGTATAGCTTTTGCTGCAATAAAATTGCAGATCGGTTGCTCTAGGTTTCAGTAGCATTGGATTCACTGAAGCTTTAACTATACACCCTAATTATTTAGAGACTCTTATGGATAGTTACAGCCTTAATTAGTATAGACACGGGCGGAATGATAAGTACAGAAAAATAATGTAGAATATATAAGGTAATACAGAGAATGTGTGTTAACGAAATCACAGAAAAATTGAAAATATCAACTCTGTATGTCATGAAATTTAATCATTAGATTTTCTTTTCCTTCGGTATGAAAAATGCATCCAGTAAAGGGTTTTCCACTTTTTATTGATGAAAAGTATTGTACTACCTGAGAGTTCATAAATCCCATGTACATTTCATTTTTCATCTTTTTACTCGTTGGATAGTGATGTAGATTGTAAATTACAAACATTCAAAGCTGACAAAGTCTTGGCTTAAGAAATTTTAAACAAAAGTGCATCACAAACCTTGAGTTATTCTAAATCATTATAGCCTTGAGGCTCCCTGGATGTGTACTGCACCATTTCTAAAGACATTCTTGGCAGCAGGAAAATTGCAAATTACCTTCAGGGCTCTCCCCTGAGGTCTCAAAGAAATTATTGGGAGAAAGGTCAGTTCTTCTGAGGGCCTTCGCTAGGCATCCATAAACTGGCATTATTCAGAAGTACTCGCAAAAAGCAGGTACCAAACTGATTACTCCACAAGAGCTGCGTGTCTGACGGTGCTTTAAATCTCCCTGTTATGCCAGTCTGCCTGAGTGTCCCACTTACACATTCACCATGGTCAGTAAGTTAAAGTATTCTGCTTAAAAATAACAAAGATGATTCCTGCACCCAGAAATGTGGGAAAAGTGATTGCCACTATTTTAGGTAAGGTTTATAAGAACTTCTGCCTTACAAGCTGACTGAGGATCCACCAGGACATCAAAAGTCATAGCTCACTACATGCTTATTTTGGAGACCTCTGCTCTCTTCTGTGTAGGTTATTTCCCACCTAATTCATAGTCAGTTTTACAGAGGTGTTCAATAGGAAAGGTGTCACCAGAGTTTACTCAGATTTCTTGCTGCAGCTTCCAGCATTGTTTATGACAGAAACTCCTCTGAAGCGGGATCAGAAATTTGAAGGGAATCCTGCCTGCATGGAAAAAACAGCTCTCCCCTTTTTTGAACTTCCGTCAAAGTCTACAATTCCACTAAATACAAATTCATATTTGTTGCAATTGTTCTTCAAGTGTATCTAGAGAAATTGAGGGGAAGTTTGTTTTGGATAAATGTCTCTCTAACAGTACTTTTCCCTTTGCATGCACAAAGAAAGAATGAGGCCCTTTCAGCTTTTTTCATAGAACTTGCTTTTGAGAAGGAGAAAAGGTTTCTGGTAGGAAACCACTCATTTGAATCAATCTCCTCAAAAAAATGTCAGGAGCTTCTCATTCTCAGTTAAACCCAGAGTGTCTTCCACCAGTTAGCCTGTTTCCTCTTAACCTTAGCTAATCTCAGCTAGGGAATCCAAGGTGGGCTAACCCTACAGTTTTTGTCTGAGAAAGTTGCAGTATTTGTTTATTCCTCTGCTTCTACAACTCAATGTTTGTGCCCAAACTTTGGACTCAGAATGCAAATATACTCATGCTCAAAACATCTTTTACATTTAAAGGAAACTGAAATTTTCACTAGAGTTTCATTTCCCACTTTGCATAATATGTTGCTGATCTTTTGCCTCTGGTGTTTATTTAAAGATTCCTCCTCTGAGGGGATGTAATGGGTTTGCTAGTGACCTGGTTATAGCCTGCTGCGGATGTCTGAGTTTCCACTGCAGGTTAGCTCAGAATGAGTTTTAGGATCGCATTTCTTACCTTTTGTGCTGTTTTTGAAAGTGAGATAGCTGCATCAGAAATTCATTATTTTTGGTTGGACTTCCTTTATCTTTTTTCTGTACATGTGGATCTCCAGCCCACAGATTAGCTGGAACCATGACCTATGTATAACCAAATAAATGCATCTGCCTAAGATGACAGATAGCCTGAAACAGCTGCATTGAGAGGTGAACTGCATCATTCATGACAAGGATCAAAAGCCATTTCTTTGACACCTCCCTACTCGAGAATGTGACATGTAACAACCTAAATCTGAACACCAAGGAGCTAAGGTGAAGAAACGTTCCTGTTGCAGGCAAGGGGAGAAGAAACAGCTCATTTTCTTGAGAAGTGTAAATAAGAGTGCTTTCACACCTTCTTTTCTGAGCAGGAAAGAGGTGTTCTCTGTCAATGTCAAAATCTTCCCTGAGAGTTGTATACTAGCTATTTTCAGTTTGATAAAATTGATCATCAACATTACTGCAATATTTCTTAAGATAAATAAAAGTCCAGTTTCTCTCACAGAGCCAAAATCACATTGAAATTCCATAGATCTTTTTCCATTTAAATGTCTCTAAGATTTAGTAGAACATGTCTAATTTACAAGCGTTACAATTTTTAAGAATAGTTAAACTTTTAGCTCAGTCCTCATAATATATGAGGATTTAAAGCAGATAAACTATTAATACTAATGAGATTAATTCCCTAGGAGCAAGAGAAAAAAAGTTCAAGAGCTTTCAGAAAATACCTTCCGCTTTCATAATGTAATTAAATTGTAGTTAAAGTTGCATTATACATTGCTAATTAAAGGGGAAAGCCATCACTAACATTACCAATTACTCTTTTAAATAATGTTAATAAGAAGAAAATACTTGCACTTCAATTTCCTTACACTAAGCATTTCAAACATGATTCTTTCAGGACACAGAGGAGAGCTGTAGGCACAATCTACTTCTCATGCTGTGATGAGGGTAAGAGCTGCTGAACCAAATCATGGAAACCACTTTAAGTGCAAGTAGGGGATATGTTTGTGTCTGTTATTGAAAAGGAGTGATGTCCTACATTTTTTTTTTTTACAGCAGCCTAACTTACTCAAAATTTCTTTAAATTTTGGGACACTATTTAAATTTTTGAAGGCTAGAATGTGAACTCTTTCAGGCAGGTGTTGCATGCTGCTTACTGTTTACACCACAGCTCCATACTGTGAATTCAGGCAGTATACAAAGAGCCCTTGAACTTGCCCCAGACAAGTAGGTTCAAGTTGAGAGACACATCATCTCCTACAGGACGCCCTGAAAAAGCTCCTTTGGGGAGTTGTTCTGTACACGCTTACGGGGATCAACTCAGTGGCAATGTCTGCAGCAGCCTCTGCAATGATATAAGCCAGAGGTAGGGCTGGTTTGGTCACTTGGAGTTCTGTGCTGCCCCTGACTATGGGAGCCATCTTCATGGTAAATAGTATTATGCCTTTAATGGATTCATGGAACAGTTACTGCCTTGCTTTTGGACCTCATACAACTTTGTTTTTGGCTTTGTGACCTGCTTAGTGCCGTAGGAGTGTGGCCGTCTGCTGACTGCTCTTTAATCTGTAACGGAGCTGGGGTGGGGACTAACCCATTAATTTAATGGAACATTAAGACGAAAACATTGCAAGCCACAGAATCTCATCAGGAATCAGTGAAGAAAGGCTGGGTTGTATTTACAATCATAAGCTATTTTCATTAGAAATTTCTATTTATCCAAGCCATTTTTTTCATGTAAATATATAAGATTTGGAGACATTTCAGTGAGGCAGATTATATAGGTGTTACATGCAATTTCTGACCTGATGGGTAAGAGTTCAGATTCTCCTCTTTTCTGAGTCAGCCTGGTTGTTTTTGTTTCTTCAGTTTTTTACCCATATCTGAGTTCAGACCCTGAATTGGTAAACTCCACCAGTACCAGGGAGGCAGAGGAAACAACAGCTAGGACTAATGTGCTTGCATGGAAAGAAAGAGTGAAATTTCCCAGGCATCCAGACATGAATTAGCACCTCTGTAGATGCAGTCTGGTGTGATGGATTTCTCATTCAGGCTAGCAGGGTATAGGTGCACCCTCAGGCTAATGAGTGTGGGATGTGTGCTCTCCTAAAGCCTCATAGCTAAAATAATTTATGTCTTATTTATTTATTTATTTATTTATTTATCTTGTGTGGGTTTCACCCTACATTTTACATTACTTATGTTTACCAGGATTCTTTCCATTTTGAGAGCCTTTAGCACTTCTATCTAGCTGTCAACACAAGATGTGTCACACAGAAGGGAAGGCTGGTGCCCATAGTGCAGGACCAGCTTTACACCTGAATGCCCCTAGGCTCAGGCAGCAGATCCAGGTGCCTTGTGACAAAGGCAGCAGCCAGCTGTGAACAAGGTGGAAGCCAGCAGGGCAGAGAAAATTGGTTCTTCCCTCTCCTCAGCCATTTGTGACACCCTTGTGTTCCCTGCTGCAAGACACTGATGGGGCCAGCTGATGGATCTCCAAAGAGAGTGGGGAAGGGGTTATAGTGCCCTTGGACAGGCAGTACCCCAGGGGTCAGTCATGGCCAGGGGGGTCATGCCATTGAACATCTGGAGGAGGCAGTGGAGTGCTTGATCCGCTAGTTTGCTGGTGAGACCAAACAGGAGGGAGTGGAAGCTGGCGTTCAGATTCCCTTTAGGAACTCGGCCGGGGCAGGGAGGCCTCCAAGACTACTCATGGGGCTGGTCTCCAACACTGCAGGGACACACTCAAGATCATGTGGAAAAGATTGGTGGTGCAGGGGGAGTTTGTGAGGCCTGGAAAAATGACCAGAGGGTCTTTACAGATGGGCAAAGGGGAGGGATACAAAGTGCATCTCCACCACCCATACTTCATATGGCATAGTTGACTCAGCTCAGGAGGTTAGATTAAATGACCAGCAGTGGGCTGGCAGGCATCATGAAGTCACCTTTCACCTTTTAGAGGCCAGGAGTTTGTAAACCAGGGCTGGTCACATTCTCTGTGTCTTGGAGGCAGCCCAGGAGAGCTATAGCTATGGGGCAGCTTCCCAGTTTTCCCTTCTCAGCTCTCCCTGGGCTCTGTGCTTTAGTGAAGTGGGCAGAAAAGTTTAACTCCTAACTCTTTGCCCTCAATCCATCCCTACTATGTTTTCATAATATGTGTCTTTGGTGGTGTGTCTTATTTGGAGCTGATAATTCTATGCAACTCAATAACTTCTCTATTTGTTGGTTTTAAGCCCAACTGAGTTTCACCCATATGATTTCTAAAGCAAAAATATGACCCTCTCATTAGATACAGAGAATAGGAAGTGGGAAAGGAGTGCTGAGTTCAGCTTTTTTTTTGTGCTGAATTTAAGGGTTTGTTGGATAAAGATGTGGAACATGGGAGAAGACAAAACTATTGTTAGAGAAGAAAAATTGTGAGAAAGTAATTAAAATGGGGGCCAAGAGAGGAAACCTGTGGATGAGGGTGATGTATCACAAACCAGAAAATAGGATGCTGAAAACAGTCATCATTGAAGCTGCACAAGTGAAAAGGTGCCCTAGAGAAGACTATGCATGACAGAGGAGCTTGAATGTCTCTGACATTCAACTTCTATTCCCTTGGACAACTGCAGCAGTGGGACCTTTGCTTATTATGTTTAGTTGGTTTAAGTGGGAGTTAGTCTAGATTAAAGATAGGTTGAGAAATATAGGCTGCTTTGGAGATCACAGGCAGAGGCATCACTTGGCTTAACTGGCTGTTGGGTGATGCTGAAGCAGACTGACTACTGGTTAGAGCCACTGGACTTTGATCTACAAATTTGTTCTTGATATTGTAGAGTCCTGACCACCCATTAGAGTATGAGGAGAATTGACCCAGATCAAGAAGTTTATTGAGGAATGTATCTTTCTGGA
The DNA here is from genome assembly GCF_026979565.1 of Vidua chalybeata. Classification (NCBI taxonomy): domain Eukaryota; kingdom Metazoa; phylum Chordata; class Aves; order Passeriformes; family Viduidae; genus Vidua; species Vidua chalybeata. Next base: position 91,934,888 of record NC_071530.1, read on the forward strand.
AAATACAATTTGCACTATAAATTGCTTTAAAATGCCAGGTCCTTAAAAAAAATTAGAAAGGACTCTTAGTTTTTAACTTTTCCTTTGAAAAACATGGGTAATTTTCCAGAAATAATGCATCTTGATAGCCCATGAAACTAAAAAAATGGAACTTATGCACATATACTGGATTGAAATTCAGTGCTGAGGAATAATGTTCTGCAAAATGGAAAATAAGAAAGTGCCTAAGAAGCAAATGCATACATTTAGCATAATATGGTCTACACATAATCTATATCCTAGTCACTTCTTCCCTAAGATTACAGACCTGAAATGTATATTCATAAGATTTCAGACAGTGCCTAATACAATGAGGTTACAAAGGTACTTGGTTCCTCTGAGTATTACTGCAATGTAAATTTAAAATTGTACTGAGATAGTGGTGTGAGAGGACAATTGGATTGTAAAGTCAAATGACAAATAATCAGAAAAACACTAAACTCATGCCTTTAAGCCTCCATGTACCTGTTTGGCCCGGCAGAGCAGGAACAGTCTGCAGCTTCCTGAGTCCTGCTTTACCATGACCTAGAAGGGAAAGTCAGGAGACCTCACAGCAAAGGCCACTGAACTCTTCAAAGGAGTAGCTCTGCTTCATGACAGTGAGCTCACAGGGACCAGCAATGGGTGTGCTCTTTGTCTGGGGTTTTAACCATGTATTGCAAATTCTATAGGATGCTTGAGTTGGGTATTTTGCATGTTGCTGCCTCCTGCTTCTAAATCCAAGTGGCATTTAACGTCAAATACATCAAATAAGCAAACCTTTTGTTAAAGCATTAAACCTTCCTTGTGTGGAATATCCAAAAGAACTCAGTGAGAGACTGCTGGACTCTGACAGCATAAAGGTCTGGAAATAGTTCAAATGAGGCAATTTCATGCATTATTTATAAATGCATTGTAGCATCCTGATAGCAGATTCTGTCCAGTAACAATAAAGTTCAGAGATATGGTTGTTTGTATTTTTTAAATTGTAATGTAGAACACTGTTCTAGGGCACTTCATTTTTTAGGACTTGAATAAGTAGTAATGGATCATATAAACTAATCAAGTAGATTGGACTCAGTCATAAACTCAGGATTTATAAATCTACACCGAGGAAAGTAAGGCATCTTGTGAAATACTTGAAAATTAATCAAAGAATTTTTAAACTATTCCCATTTAATAACAATCAAAATGGTTATTCTTTCACATATGAAGTGTGTGACCAAATGAAATGAAAACCAAATTATGGTTTTCAAGTTGTTGTCCAGATACCATCTAAAATTATATCCTTGAGAGCTTCAAATACTTACCTGGGCTAAGAAAGTTATTAAATAAAAATAAAGACTGGATTTCCAAATGGTTATTCCTTTGTACTTTGTTTTGTTTTTTTTAATGTCTGTCATCTTAGCTAGAACACTCACTTGACCAGGTATTGTAAATATCTAAGTAGAATTGAATTAGTGTGAAATAAAATCTTTCTTTGCTTCTTGTCACAATGTCACAAATGCAACCATGGCTTCACAAGCTTTGTTGAGAAAAGCAGTCACATTAGTATAGTAACAACAGCTATTCCTAGTAAGTCACATGACAGTTGTGATATGTGCTTAAACACTGGGCAGTTGAAAAAATTTTAGTCCTAGTATTAATAAAAAAAAAAAGCCCTCCTAGCATTAATAAGAAGTTTGGGAAGTTGCCTCATAAGTAAGCCCTTTAACCTGATCATTTGGAGTAATCAGTGGCAGAATCTCCTCTCCCTTCCATTTCAAAGGATATATCAAATGGATCTTTGTTCCCTCTTTTGCTCTGTAGGAAACATCTTTAATTACACCTGTAGTGCTGCCCATATGAATAGCACACATACATATATTTATATTATGATTCTGAGATTTGGCAAGTGACTTTTCAGGTGAGCATATAGTATTTTTATAGTAGATTTTTCTTGAAAAATCTCATCAATCCAAAGCAGAAATATCCAGTATCTCTTTACATGAGCATTCTTGTTTTCTCTAGTTATGAGATGAGGCTAATTGTTATGAGTTTCTCTAGTTATGAGGCTAATAAACCTGTCAGTTTAAAACAGATTGACCATGGCCATGGACAAGCAGAATGTTTCCCCAGCACACTAGGACTCTTGACCAGGGATCATATGCAAAAGATCTCTATAATTTCTGTCTTCATGGAAGAGCTATACTGCAAAGCAAGGTGTTTCTACCACTGAGTGAAGCAGTTTGATTTCTTTCCATGAGCTCTTCTAAGGTTCAGTCTGTTTGTTTCCCCTTCTGGAGTTACTTATTTTTTCTTAATGGCTTTCTTGGGGCAGCTATCCAGTGCTCCAGGGTTTTTTTTACCACTTTTTTCCCTTACATGCTAAAAGTGGGCATTGCTAAAAATTACACCTGCTATATTGACCTTCATGTTAATTACTCCTTATCCATAAATACTGGTTGAACATAGTTATCCCTCTGCAAGTTAATGTGCAGATGCCTGTTAGCATCTGCCAATGGGCTGCTGATGTAATAGGTATGTGTTTTACTTAAGTACCAGTTGGCTTCATTATTACTAGAAAAAAAATTTGTAACAGTTACAAGATACCCATATTCTCCTCTTCTAAGCAGGAAAAATAGTGTTGCTGAAGAACAGCTGATTTTACCCCATAAATTCTATCAGTTATGTGAAGAAAGGAATGGCAGATGCTGTGATAGTAAGAAGAAAGTGCCATCTAATTCCTTAATAGTCACTGAAAAGGATTTTGCATTTAATTTGAGCAAAAGTTGAATAATTTCAAGTTTTTGTAGCTCACCAGAAGAAATGTATTTATCTAATCGTGTCTTTTGAACACAGCTCTGTAAAAACACTGTGAACTGAGAAATAATCTGAAAAATAGCTTGTATTATATCATTTGACAGAGGTAAGTCTACTAACACTTTCCACAATATCATACTTCTAATGAAATTTGATAAGTATATTTTTCACCCCCAAACTTATTAAAATTACAGGGAGAAACAAAAGACAAATAAATCCAATGTAGAATGAAATATCTGAATTATATACCTGTTACTTCTTTTCTTTAAAACTATACATAAAAAATTAAGTCAGCATATATGATAACAAAGATAGTAAGAAAACTAAAGAGAAGCATAATTTTTTAAAGCAAAAGAAAACTGAATTATACAACTGCCCCTGACCATGTACTAGAGATAAATTCCAACAGAAGATACATGTTCTCTTTGAAAAATGCTAAAGGAGTTAATTAAAAGATTAATGAGGGTTATTTTAATGAACTTTTCTGAGGAGAGATTAACAGTGATAGCTTTTAGAAATACAATTTTCTTTGCCTGCAGCAGACACAGTGTCTGAGTATCATCAAGGAACAGCGAGCATAAACCTGTAACTTATGACCAGTCCCTGAACTGTGCCTTCACTGACTGAAAGCCTAAAGATTTAACATCTTTCTTTTCCTATGCACTGCTGAAAAGGTGAGCAAAATGAACAGTTCCTAATTTGAATTTGTTCTAGCATCCTCCACAGTCAAGAGATGATCGTGTTGCATCGGCAGCGATTCCTTATAGTTTCCTTTACCTGAAAGGTAAAGTGTAGATGCATTTGAGATGCTGGAAGGATTGTCTTCTACATCTGCCAATTCTAGTCCTCTTTTCCTTCTAGTATGCCACACACTACTGGGCTGAGCAGTGAGTTGTGAAGTTCAGTGCAGTAGTGAACTCCCTGTGGAGTCGACTGCACTGTTTTCTAAGAAGATAAGATGATGTTAGAGGCTTAAGATACAGATTAACTTCATCCTACATCTTTCACAGTACGGCATTCTCTGTCTTCTTTCCTACCCACTTTTTCCTGCACTGCTCTACACAGCCTTCTCCCTCTAAAAGCAGCTGCAGTGGCAACAGGAAGGGTCAATCTACTCTATTTTTTCTGTTCTGCTGAGAGCAGCAGCATAGAAAAGAGAATTTTAGGACTTTGTAGTTGAGATAGTGGAAGAAAAGCATCTCCTGCACATTCTTCAGTGGGGTTGGTGAGTCTGAGTGAGTACGAAGGTTTTAGGGCACATGACATAGTATACCAACCTTTTCAACAGTAATGTATGATCTGCCTTACTAAATAAGGGGCAGAAAGCTGGGCCATAACCATGAACTACAATACATATTGTCATGCCTCACAGTGGTTAAGCAGATCAAAATCCCTTTAGCATTACACGATAAGCAGAAGGGTTGAATCTACCTAAGAAAATATATGTAAAGTGTGACTTGTTATATTGCTGCACCATATCTGCAGTCTCAATCCTTGGTTCATATATTTTTTTTTTAACCAGCTTGACAGAAGTGAGGAAAATTAAGACAATGTGGGAGAGGCGAGAAATCTGTACATAATAAGAACTTTAAAAGAGGAATATTGGACAAGTTCTATATATTAAATACTGTAAAGTAAGACTTAGTGAACATTGAGAAAGTAAAAAAGCAGAATACAAAATGTGAAAGCACAATATTTAAAATTGTCAAAGGCTATACTGCAGACAACATGAACACTTTGCTACTGATAAATGTAATGGAGTCAAAAGGTCCAGCAGGCTTTTAAAGGGAATTGCAAAGTTTTACTGTTCTGGCATGGGAATATTATGGCTGTGAGAGAAAGCAGGGTGGCCCAGATGCCGTTTTCGTTCTATATATGTTCTTACTTAGGTTGAAAGTGCAAACAGTGTTCACTGCTGTTACATTATGTTTACAATATTGCATAATAATATGACATCATCACAAAAGCATAATGCCATTACTGTCTGCCATAACTGAACTACAGCCAGGATCTAATCCAAAGTTCATTGAATATCAATAAAAAGACCTTCAATGACATCAGTATGCTTAGGATCAGTCAGGACAGAAATGAGGGAATGGCTTATGCCCCTCCAGCCTCTAATGGCTTATCTAATTAATGCTTGTTTTGCTTGTTTGCAAAGACCTCTTAGAGGTGGTTGCAGCAGCTCAATGACAACCAATATTTCCTGTGCTGTGGAAACACACCCAGCCCCTGCCACAATCCCGTGTTACGACTAAAAGAGTAGAAAAGCAACTAGGTTTTGTCTGCTACTGAAGTACCACTAAAGCAACTGTCACAATCCCTGAACATGTTTGAATGGATTCTTCTTCAGTGTTTCCACATATCCTTGAGAGGACATACATAAAACAAAGATGAAGCCAGCATTTGAGCTCCTACTTGACTAATACCCAACTCCTGAAAAACACACTGGAGCCCAGGCTAAGGCATTGGATGACATGTGTAGTGTGATAGCTAAATTCAAGCTTGAATTCTTGTTACTGGCCTTTTTAGAGTGTGAATGGAATGCACATGAAGTGAGTTTTTAACCCTAAACAACAATACCTTGCAGCACCATCATGAGACCAGTACTAGAAAGGCAACTCTGTTTTGGGATGACTAATGAACTGAAGCAAGCACTGAAATTTAATACTAACTTGATTCAAGTTCTTTCAAAGCAACAGAAATTCAATCAAAAATTAAAGGAAATAGAAATAGCATTGCATAAGTAAATGCTAAGTATTCAACATGAAGCATTGGAAGTAACCATAGAATAGCAAAATCATTTAGGTTGAAAAGGACCTGTAAGATTGAATCCAACTGTTAACCTAGCACTGCCAAGTCCCTAAACCATGTCCCTAAGTGCCACTTCCACATGTCTTTAGAACACTTCTAGGGATGGTGACTCCATCACTTCCCTGGGCAGCCTGTTCCAGTGCTTGACCACCCTTTCAGCGAATAAATTTTTCCTAGTATCCAATCAGAACCTTCCCTGGTACAGCTTGAGGCCATTTCTTCTTGTCCTGTTGCTGTTTCTTTGGAGAAGAGGCTGACTCCCATCTGCCAACAGCCTCCTTTCAGGTGGTTGTAGAGACTCATAAGGTCACCCTTGAGCCTTCTCTTCTCCAAGCTAAACACTCCCTCAGGCACTGCTTATCAGTCTTGTGCTCCAGACCCTTCCCCAGCTCCATTGCCCTTCTCTGGACATGCTACAACACCTCAGAGTCCTTGGTGTAGTGAGGGGCTCAAAATGGAATGCAGGATTGTGTGCCAAATCCTTCAATGGCAGTTCAGACAAAGCCACTCTGTTTAGGGGAAGAAGAAAGAGTCATCGGGAGATGAAGCACGTAGTGTCATCTGTCCTCATGCAGCCAAAGAATGGTCCTTGGCCCTGTTTTAAAACATGTATCCCAAAAAATACCAGATTTATCAAAGAAAAATCTGTATGAATAGGTTAGCTGTTCGTAACCTTCAAGAAATGAACTTTATGCTGCAGTTGTCAATGTAGCAGAGACTGTATAATGATTAAGAGCACAGAGAAAGCTTTCTTGCTTGCCTACATTGGATTTATTCTACTGCTATGTCATTATGCACATAAGTCTTAAAAATGAGACTTGTGTAAAAGTAGTTGAAAATGAGAGCTCAGCAACACTGTCAGAAAGTTCTCACCACTGCAAAGACATGCACCTTCCCATTGCCCCCAGAAAAGGTTATTACATTTACTGTCACATGGAATGAAAAGCAAGTAGCAGCACTTTAAAATGTTCATATAGGCTATTCTTGGGCAGGAAATGCATGAGGTCTGGCTGTACTCTTAAAGACAAAAACGTGCTTACAAAGGGCTGTGAGTAAGAAAGCCTTGAAAGCATGTGCAAATATGTGTGACGTTTAACTGGCACCTTTTGAGAGATTAGATTCAATATTGTCTTAAATGAGACTCTTGGTGTTAGACCTCAGACTGAAATCCACACTGCTGCACCAAACTGTAGATTTGCATATGCGTTAAGGTTAAAAAAAAAAAAAAAGTATTCTGTTTCCTTAGGGACCTTTGGAATTTCCCATTTGCCATCATTAAAAGAAGGAAGCAGTTGAAAGCGTGGCTACACTTGTCCCTTGAAGTGTTGTAATAATTGTTTCATCAGTTTCGTCACACTATCTGTCCTGTTTTCTCTCTAATCATGTAGAAACAAAATATTCTTTATATTCATTAAAAATATTCTAATGTGTGTAAACACTAGCAGGGATCTAATTTCTTAATCTGGGAGTTCAACATGCTGTGAGTTTTAATAAAGCTGGTATAACTGGTGACTTAGTTCTCTCAAGTGTATAATCTTTTTCTTTTAAAATGTTAATAATGCCATCTTTATTGTGAAAGTTCCCCTTCTTCAAAGTCCTACTATTGTTCTCTACAGAACAGTATACAATAAAATAGTACAGAACTATTTGGTGCTACTTTTCATACAGCAGCACTTAGGGAGGCAGAAAGGCACGTGGGCTGTAGAAGAGCCAGTCTTATCTGGAAGACTCAGGACTTGCTACCCAAAATAATGATGGCTCAACGTGGCCTGTCTGTTCAAGAGCACCCACCCACTAGACATTGCTTGCTAACATACCTGATTTGCAGCTAGAATAATATGTAAGGTCCTCACTTCCACCTGCTGTATTTTCTCTCCTTGAAGTGATTAGGGTATCTAAGAGCCAGACCGGGAGTCACTTCTAGATGGAAGGAAACACAGAAGTCTCTTAAGCCAGCCTTGGCTTTTAGCTACCCAGCCCTGGACTGCAGGGATTTAGGGTTTCACTGACCCCAAATATGTTAAGCCTAATGTGAAGAGAGTAAGCCTTTTCTACAACAAAAAAGAAAGTGCAGAACAACCTTTTAGTTCAGAGGGCTGTAAACAGAGGGTGTTGTCCATTCTCTTATTCAAAATCTGGAGGAAAACCAAAAATGTAATGGTCCACAGAAGAGAGGTAGAAGACCAGAACCCAGTGTCCTGCTCTGGCTGACAGTGGGGAACTTGTCTTTCCTATAGCTAGAATGTTCTCCTTGGCCGGGATGTGTGCAATTGTTCAGTGCAATTTAACCAGTGAGAAACAAAAGGGAGCAAGAAGGTCCCATCCTAGAGGAGTTTGTAGCAAGGTTGCACAGCTGCACTGCATGGGAGAGTGTGTGGAAGACCTGACTCCCCAGGCAGTGTTCTAGATACCAGGATGGGTCTGCATTGCTTCAGTTTTGTCCACAGATGTAAGATCTGTTTTCTAAAATGTATATAGAGAATGTGTGGAATTCTGAGTTACTTTTATTTCCAGCTGATTAGTCCCCTACATATATGCCTGACAACATCCTGCTGTTACCATCTGCTCTGATCCCAACTCTAAAGCTATTGTATCCCTTTCCAACCTCTCTGGCTATCAGAAGCCACATCAGCCCATACCACTCTGCAGTGCATCCACCAAACCCTGTTTTCCAACTGCATGCTACCACTTCATGATTTCCATGCCTCAAGGGTCTTTTATTATTCTTTACCACATATTCTTAGCTTCATAGCCTCCTCTTCCATTTTACACATTCAAAACTCTACTTTCTTTACCCTCCCCATTTTCCTCCCATGTGCCAGCAAGCCTGCTCTCTTTATTTCAAGCTTCCTGCCCCATTACTCCATGCAGGAGTGCAGGTATAAGAATTGAGACAGTTGCTGCAGGGAGTTTTGCTGATGTTTCTGGGAATTGGCAGCTGCCATACTTGAGAGAGAAGATTACAGATTCAGGAATACCTTGCTGAATGATAAGAAATTATCATGCATCAGCTGCTCCATAACAGTGACCCTGGTCCACATTATTTCCTCATGGCAAACCAGAGTTGGTTTGTCTCTTTGTAAAAGCATATCACATCTACTCTAGGGTAGGAATGTGCCTCTGGGCAGTTACCAGGATAGATTTTCTTTGTATGTCCACACAGCTTTCTTTATTGTCAAGCCAAATTATCACACAGCACATGACTGGTAAACTGGTTATATCAGAGATCACTTGATCTTAGTGCTCCACTTCTTCTCTGCTGCCCATTACCAGGACTGGGGTCGAGAGGAGAAACTAGAACAATTTGCAGAGACTAAAACAACTCCAACAATCAGAAGAATTATATGGATTATGCCTAAGGAATGACACGGAAAAGAAATGCCTTAGCAGCATGTGAAATGGTTTGCAGAGTTGAGGTAAATTGCCAGCATAGCTGTACACTTAAGTGTAATTCTGGTACTAATTGCCAGCTGAGCCCTGAGAAGCTAGTCTTTACTTAGGCAGCTGAAATGGCAGTCAGTAGCAACTTGTGCATCTATGCAATAAAATTTCCTGTATTTAAATTCTGAATGTCATGACAATTAGAAAGAAAAACACCCCAAACCTGGGAATGTGTATAAAATTTCTCTCTGCAATGAAATCCATTAGAGAATAATTAAATGTAATGTGATTTTCTGGCACCAGATATTGATACGGATCCAGAATAGAAATATGAGTGGATTTTTTATTATTTTATTTACTAGTTCTAGCCTGCTTGCCCTATTGTCTTTAAAAAGTATGTGAAAGCATCACTGTTATTGTGAAGTAATTTGTTGCAGTCAAAATTTAACCTCAGATATCAATAATCATTACATACATTTTATTGATTTTGTATTACATTCTCATTTCTTAAGATGAATGCTGCCTTAGTCTGTAAGCAAAATATATACAGTTTGCACGTGGTTAGGAGAATATAATTGTCTCCCTGAATATAAAATACATTTGTGTTGTTATGCGTCAGTTCACAAAAAGTATGATACACATCTACATTTTCAGAATAAATGACTGTTTCAGATAAGACAAGGAAGAGATTCTTCATGATCTTACAAAGTTGTGTCAGTCCACAGAAGGTTTTATAACAGTTTCCTCCATTGAAAGCAGAGATAATTGACATTTCATATAAAAGTGGATAAAAGGCTGTGCTGATTTCAGCTGGAGTAGAGTTAATTTAAGTAAATTATTCACAAATACAAGTTTCTAAAATATGAAGATGGAAACAGCTAAAGAAAGTTGAATCTCATATGACCTAGAACCTTCAAAAAACTCCACAACTTTCTTAAAGTATGTGCATAAACTGACTCCAGATTTATTATAATTTTTTGCATCATAGAAACCACAAAATTTGGATGGTTTTGCTTTCTTTTGATCTAAACTGATAAAATTGATGATGACTCATATATAAGAAGTGCAATATTTCTGACTCAGCATTGAGGATTCAGAACTATCCTACTGATAGAAAAGTTAGGTTTCCAGCAGAGATGAAACACTGTCAAGTATAAAATAAGCAAACAAATGCAAGCACATTTTCCATGTGTGGTAATTAAAATCTGAATCTGAACCTTATGAGACCTCGGAATAAAGGCAGCAGTTCTAGGCTATATACTGCTTACTTGGGGATGGTGAGATGCAGAAATTACCAGAGAAGTCACAAATGGAGGGCAACCAGAGGATTTGCTGAGGAGTTGTGGTGGGCTTGCTCCACAGCTGGATCCTGAAGGGGTCTGCTGTTTGCTGGCCCCTTTCCCTGTGCTGCTGAGGATTTACTGAGCAACCTCTGTTCCAGCTCTGTCCATCTGCCATCATGTCCACAGAGTCCTGGCAGAGGGATTGCTCTTGAATTTTTCACAAAGTCACAAAGCTTGTCAGCCACCACTGAGCCTTTCTGTCATAGAAGAATGGAAATAGCCTACCTAAGGTTCAGTTCTGCTGGAAACTGAGTGATCCTACCAAAGGCTTTTGCAAGCTTTTCCCCTTAGGTTTCTGAAGACTTTTCACAGTGCATATTATAAATCTTCCAACAGAGCCTCTGTTGGTAAACTTAATGTATTCTTTATTTCACCTTAAAATACATAACATGCTCTGCAGATAGCAAAGGTTGGATTATAGAGCATGTCTATATTTCCAGTCATAGTCTCAAGGCAACATCAAACTCCCATGAACTCAGAGGCATTAAGTTTCATGACAGCATATGATTTAGGTCTCAGCTCCCTAAAATTTTCTGATTGTTCCCTTCCAGTCAGACAGGGATGCTTTTTGGTTGTGGTGAGTTGACCTTGGAGGGCTGTCAGTCACACAGTCAGCAGATCTTTCACTCCCCCTACTCAACAGGACGGGGAAAAAATTAGATTGAAATAACTCATGTATCAAGACAAGGACAGGGAGATCACTTACCAGTTATCACAAGCAAACCAGGCAACTCGGGGAAGATTAATTTAATTTATCACCAAATAAAATAGATTTGGATGTAGAAATAGAAACAAAGAAAAAAGCTACAGTTCTCCCCTACTTCTTTCCAGGGTCAGCTTTGCTCATTCATCTCTCAATTCTCTTCTTTTCCCTCAACTCCAAGTAGCACAGGAGTATGGATATTCTCAGCTCAGTCAGAGAGAAAGAGAAAGGTTTTCTAACCAGGCAAGAGCCTGGGAAACAGTTGGGAAAGAATGTAAATAATTCTCTAATCTATCTTGTTATTCACGTTGTTTATAGATATGCTCTGCCACTGTAGCATCATTCACTGCACACCAATGGTGTGACATGTTTTTAGTCTAAGACCAATGAAATTAGTCTGCACGATGTTCTCTATATATAGAGCGGTATATTTGAAATAAATCAGAGCTCATTTTCTTTGCCTTCTGAGCTGGAGTTCTCTGTTCCCGTCCTGCTCGACAGTGACACAGGAGGACAGGGAATGAGAGCTGCAGTCAGTCCATAAGTCTTCCTCCCTGCCACTCCTTCCTCCTCACACCATCTCCCTGCTGCAGAGTGAGGTCCTTCCCACGGGCTGCAGTCCTTTAGGATACACCAACTCCAGCGTGGAGCTCCTTTAGGATACACCCACCACTCCATACAGTGTGGGCTGTGTGGATCACAGTTCCTTCAGGAAACATCCACGTGCTGTGGCACAGTATCCTCCAGGTGCTGCAGGTGGGTACCAGGTCCCGCACAGTCCTGTCTGTGGACTGCAGGACAACGCCTGCTCCACTGTGATCTTCTCCAGAGGCTGCAGGGGAGTGTCTGCTCAGGCACTCACTACTTCCTCCTGCTCCTTCAGCTCTCTCCTCAGGGTTATTTCTCTCACATTTTTCCTCACCCCTCACTGCCAGGCAGCATTTTGCCTTTTTAAAATACATTTTCCTCAAGGAGCCACCACCTTGGCTACAGGGCCCAGCCATGCCATGTGGTGGGGGCACTGGAGCTGGCTGGAAAGGGCTGTGTCCAGCACAGAGCAGCCCTGGCCCCTCGTCACACAGGTCCCTGAAGCTCCCCCTGACAGCACCTGCACTCTGTACATGTTTTCAATTTCTTTCCAGTTCTCTGGTCTTACTGTATTTTTAACTCATTTGTTATTACCCAAGTAATTTACAATCCATAAGTAAAAATCAAAATTACCTGAAGCTGACAAATTTAAGTAAGTTACCTTAATATAGGTATTAAATAAGTTATGCAGCCACTATATAAGAGCCTAATAAAGTTCAAACATGATCTGAAAAGTTGAATTCAAAAACTTCTTTAGAAGCTGGGAGCAGAGAAATGTTGATGTTTGTGTCATGGCCTAGCACATGACTGAACAAAGGAGTTAACATGGGGGAAAAAAGGGGATTTTCCTGCATATCTGCAGGATTTTATAATCATCCCATATTGTCAAATCATGCCTATATTGTCAAAACCAAGATCAGATTTTTTTGTCTGTGTAGTAAAGTACTACCTGAAAAATTAAGCAAAGCTTAAAACTGGCTCAGATGAGATACTGCCAGCATGGAGGGAGAGCTGCTAAACTACATTGACAATTGCTCTGCTAAAACCTGGAAAGGCCTAAACACCCCAAAAGTGATGAAAACAAGCGATTGATTTCTGCTTGAAATGTTTTTGTCCTGTTTTTCATGGGCTTGAATGAAAAGCTGTGCTTCTCTCCCGAAGTGCCATGGTAAGATAAATAATAAATAGTCTGCAGCGTTCGAGCCCTACAACTGTAAAAGTTCAAGGGCAGAGAGAGAAAGTGAAGGAAAGGAATTGGTGATCCAGGATTACACTCTACAGAAAAATGGAAAAATTTAAGTTTATGTAGGGGGTGTGTGTCAGGTTTCCTGTCATTTAGCCCCTGTATGAGATCTTTCAAGAATATATCTACTTATTTTTTGCAATCTAACTTAGTATGAGTACATCACATAAGCATTTTCATAATTAGCATGTCACAATTGCAGCCAGAGTCATTAGTGAGGTGTTGCACGAGGCTGTGAAAACTTTTGCTTCAAGTAAAAGGGAACGTGCACTTCAGAAACACTTTTTATGGTGACTGATAAATGCTGGTTCTCTAGACAGTGCTCCTTTTTATCAGAGTCAGGCCTGTGTGATCTTGGAAACAGAGCTTGGGGTGAGGGGTTTTGGAATAGTTAGCTCAAAATCAAAGGAGGATTTAGCCACAGCTGCAGCTGCTGCTGCCACGTATTTGTGCTTCCTGTCAGCTGGGCTTTGGCTTCAATGGAAACATGATGATCAGGCCTCGCAGAACAACTCTTTAAACATAAATTGATACAACTCTGCTGTGCAATTCTACATTGTAAAGTGATCAATAACAGTGTTCTGTAAATGCATAGCAGTACACTGGGCCTTTTCTATCATTGCCTCCGAAATGGGGCAAAGCTCACAAATTGTGCCATTTGCTTTATGTAGGTTCATACATTGTGTTGTTAATAAACACTGAGTAAAGCAAATGTTCATTCTGGTATAATTTAAGCTATTGTGTTTTTTGGTAAAGGTTAGCCTTCTCCTCTCTTCACTTCTTCACATCTGCCCAGCACTTCAATGCAGCGTGGGAACCACAGATCCACAGCTCTTCACTCAGCATTGTATTTTCATCATCTTCCTCCTGGAAGCACAGCCCTCAGCGGAGCAGAAGGCAGCAAACCTCCCTGCAGAGAAATGACACCTTCCAGGCACAGAAAACAGACATTTACTCTCTTTTGGGTGTATCTAGCTTGTTGAGTTTGGACTAGTAACACAGTCCCAGAGTGCATCTCCCAGTCCTCCTTACTGGTCCTGCTTTGATTCTATTATGGAGGGGTCCCTGAACACATGAATTTGATTTGCCTTTTGCAGAAAACCAAACTGGAAGGTGCAGCCCAGATGCCAATAGGTGTGGTGCTCCTGGGACCAACTTTAACTTGGCTGAAGGATGACGTCCTAAAATGCATATTACAAGGATGAAAGGTCACCAGAAGCAGCTGCTTTACAGATCTTCTCTTGCTGGCTGCAAAACCTGCTAATATGAGCACAGACTTTGTGGAGACCTTGCTTGACCTTGGCAATTTATTGCCAAGTTTTTATCTCTGCATCTTCAGATGTGGCTTTGAGAAATTGTGGGCTCTGTGAAGTGAGCAGGTACATTGCGCACAGTCAATTTGGGGCACACATCCTATCAACCAAGGAACATCTGGGTGATTTGAAATGGCAAAAGAGTGATGGTTATTTGGCATCTCTCCCTCCTCCATGCACAGTGCATATTTGAAGTGCTGGAACAGCATAAAAATGCTTTTCTAGCCTTTTAAGAGATTCTGTCCATTTTTCAGGTTGGATAAAACAAATTATATGTGGAAGGAGCAAGGGGCCTGGGAACTGATAATTTGCCTTTACTGGTTTTTATAAAGCCAAGAAAAGGGATCCTGGTTTTTAACTCAAGGTCAATCCTGGCACCAAACAATAAATCATGGAGAAAGCACAGTTCCTTAAATATTGCTACAGACCACTTTACAATGAAAAAAATGTTGGTTGTTTTAAATAAAGGGCTCACTACTTTGTGCCTTACCATGCAGAGTTTAAAATAACACAACAGAGCTTGACGTTTCACTTCAAAAGAAAATGCTGCTGTGCTGAAACCATAATTAGAACATTACTACCTAGAATAAATTACCAAAGTTAGGAGCAATTGAGGGGTGGTGGAAAGATGCTGCAACAGAAGTTGCATGTCTCTGCGAATTAGAATGGTTGTTGTCACAGCTTTTATTTTAAGTGTAGCAGACTCTAAGCCCTGGATTTTTAAGAAGAGTTTGGCAAACTGTTGACATTTAGACCTCAAAATAAGAAGACAGGCTTTCCAGAGAGACCAGAAGTGGAAACTGCTGGATGCTGGACTCTCTCAAGCATGAGGCTCCTCTAGACTCCAGGGCATTTGGAGGCATTAGTGAAAAATTACCAGACATACACTAGTCTGAGGACTTACCTAAACTTCCAGATGTCATTCCTCAGTTTCCTTGTTCCTACTCTCCAAGTTCAGCTTTTCCAAAGTAGTCTGTGTATCAATACACAAAACATATACAGTAGCTGGATGAACAAACAGTAGTTAGTAGATCCCAGTCTGGATCTAGCCAGGACATTGATAAGGACAGCACAGTACCTCCAAATGCAGCATTTTTTTCCTAGATGAGATTGGCCTTTTGTATCTTATGAGTCAACAAATTTATAAATAAGTCTTTGAGCCTACAAAAGAGCAGAACCTATTTTTATATCTTTATATTAAATTCCTCCTAATTGCATATTATATTTCCTTTTCTAATTGCATTTTTATAATATTAAAAATATTATCTATTTTTTTAACACAGCCCTTGCTGTATCTCATTAGTCAGAAACCTCAAATTGAAAATAAGACATTTGAAATAGCAACATCATGCTGTTGTAGTGCTATATTACTTTATCTCTCTCCTAGTGGAAAATGATTTTTTAATATCAGAAATGTATGTTCATTTGTCTAGCCATAAAAATAAGAACTTTTTGAACCAAAAATAAAAATTAGTTTATTAATAACTTATCTCACTTCTAATCTTTTCTTGGGAAGGCATGTCACACATTCCTTCCAGATAGTATAAATTAACAAGAACCTCTTTCTCTTTCTCTCACAACAGTCTATATAAAACTGAAGCAAATCAGCTGTATTGTTTTCTTCTTAGATATCTAAGAGCATATGATAAAATTATATTGGATTGTAAGTTATGTATCATAGGTATTTGTAAGCTGCTTTTCAACTCAGCATCTAAATGCTTAAGGGAAAAAGATGTTTTTTTCAAAGGGATAGTTATATCATCTTTTTAAAAAACACAAAGCCAAGTCCACATAAGTGTTGTTTGGGGGAAGATTTTTCAAACTAAAACCTTTTAAGCTTACAATAATTTAGGGAAAAAACACCATCAGGACAGTGATATTTTAGAAGAGTTTGTAGCCTACAGGAGTCAGTCTGCAAATAACAAACATGTACAGCAATAGTTCTCTAATAAAATATATACTCAAGTGCACTTGTGCTGTTCATCATCACTATGACTACAATATTCCTCACAGTTCAGCATCTTTCATTTCAATTGTACACTAAAATAAATCAGAGATGTGACAAATTGTGTTGTTTAAACCTGTGGCTTTGGTAAGCATCACCTGTGATGCTTCTTGCCGTGCCAGCTGTGCCATGGCCAGTGCCTCAGATGAGTGGGGAGATCTGCTAGGCTCCCTGTTGAGGAGCTTTCAGACTTTTCCCAACTCCCAAAATTAAGTCCTACATGACAGATGAGGTTTCTTTTTCTTCCTGGCCCATTGTCTGTCTTGCAGAGAGGATTTTCAGGAAAGCAGTGAAGGATGTGGCTTTGACAGCTCCAGGTACTGCAGGTTCCCAGAAGGCAAATAGAAGTTGAATTTTGATCCTGCCTAGAGGTACCTAGTAAAAAGAGAAGGACACCAAATCCAACTCCTAGACATGCACATTGATTTGTCCTTTTTGGTTTTCTTGGTAGCAAGCTTGTCCTTTCACAATCATGAGTGGGTGAGCAGCATGACCTCAAATTATGGGTCTTGTCCTGGAAGAGGAAGTGAAGACCTGGATAAAAAACCCCATCCTGATGGTGTGGGAGACTCCTGTATGTTGAGGCTGTGAAAAGTGCATGTGCAGTCTGGAGGGCAAATTCAAAATGTCTTGTTTCTTAATACGAGAAGAGTTTAACATTTATCCTCAGTTGCACTGACCGTGTTTGGCTCTGAGCTCATCCAGCAGCATGCCAGAGCAACTGTGATATTGTACAGCATAAGGAGACTCTAACAGCCCTTCCACCATCTTCCCACCAGGGATAGACTCCTGCTAGAAGTGGGTATCCTGTGAAAAGATGGCATATATAGGAAGCTATTTCAAGCAAGAGCCCTTATCCTCAGGAGTGCATGCCAGGTGCATCTCTGGGGGCACTGGCACCAAAACACCTGATACAACCATCTGGAAAACACACTTTCCTGCATGCTAAAATGTATTTCAAAATAATGTATATAAGTAATATAGATGTTGCACATTTCAAACACCTCAAGTGACAGAGAGAAAAATGGAATGGAGAAACTGTGATATATGTCCTCTTGCTCAATTTAAAACCTTATGCTGAATAAACAGAAACATTTCTTATTCCAAGAATGGAGTCTTAAAAGCAGATTACATGCTACATCATTACTACAAATTCACTTACACATTCTTTTAGAAATGAGTTATTTCAGTGATACTCATTACTAATCAATACAAGATTCAAAAAAATGCTCCATAAAATTCAACTCAATTATCAAAAGCATCTTATTTCTTACTTCCCATCAGCCTTTATGTGAAAGTTCATTGTGTGCAGATTGAAATTCAGAACACGGTTCAGAATGAGTTCTTTCCTTTGGTAGCAATCCTATTGTCAAGCTCCACACGACATTCAGAATCATGTTGTGCTATTCCTGAAGGAATATAAATATCCAGAGCTGTGTCAACAATAAGTCCACTACAGACCATGATAGCAGGCATAGAAAGTGCTTTGGTAAAATAAGTCTTTTAGAGCAATCTGCACTTTTTGTGGCTCTGATGCAATTCCATTTCTCTCTTTGTAAAAGGAAGAAGTGCAGCAAGTTCAGGGTCTTGTGAACCAAAACTCCTTTCATCATCTCTGGCATCAGCATAGCATACGTGACTTGATGAAGAACAAAGGGATTAATGGTATTCTGGAAGTTAACTATGACTCACATCAGTGTCCACAACATCATGTCTTTTGGGGAGGGAGGAAATAATCAAATATAAATAACATTTCATGCCATCTCTTGGGGCTGCACGATAGTCATATAATTTCTCTCTGTGTAAGATGGAGTGCATCTCTCTTAATAGTTTTAGCTGGTGCTTTCATATTGATTGATATATTTCAGACAATTTAGCTTGCTCCCTACTTACAAGCAATTAGTGCCACTTCCTGACACAAAACACATATCCTTGGGCAGGGAGAAGGACTTATTTGAACCTTACAAGCTTAGAAGCATCCTGTGATTCAGACAAAATTTCACATTTAAAAACTGTGCATAATTGAGACTGTTCTGCAATACCTACTGAATCTGCACCCTAATGCTGTCCATATTTTCTACAAAACAATGCCAACAATTTAGACACAAAACAATGCTGTTTCAAGAGCATATGCAATGCTGTATGTTGGATGCCATACAGCCACCAGCCATGTGCCTCTGAAAAGGAAAAGGGTAGCCACCCTCCTCTCCAGCTGAGAAACTGAGTTATGTTAGGAGACAACAGGGACTCCAGGTAATTAGGTAACTTCACAATGAGGTTTCATCCTTACAGCAGAGTCATCTGTGCCCATGCCAGGAGGCAGAGCAGCCCAAAGAGGGAAAACCCTACAACCTGCTGATGGCCTGGGAAGTCTGGAGTACAGTTCCTGCACACTGCAACCCCACAAAGTTGTGGTGGGAGTATCCCACAGAAGCAGCTTGGTCTTTAAACTACTTTTTATCTGTCAGAAGCAGGTGGTTTTCAAACAAGTTAATGTTCATTTCAATATGTCCATCTAGGGAAAGAGACACAACATTTCTTGAGTGGAAGCTGGGACAGGAGACACTGATGTCTGCAAACAAATCATACAGTGACTCAAGAGATCTGCTCTATCTGCAAACATTTCTATTGATCTCCTATTTTTCCACTAGAAATGAAAAAAGTAGAAATTTCACTATTCATATGAAGAGATTACTTATTAAATCACTCTGTCAAAAAGATTGAAGCTGGATTCAGACCTTTATTACAGTTGTATAAATGATGGAAATGCTTTGTGCAGTTACCTTCAAAAGAAAAAAAAAAAAAAAAGAAGGCAAGCCATTGTGAAATCATCCTAATTCACTACAAAAACATTATTATGCAGAAAACAAAAATGCCATATTTCCAGGTACATCCTATTCAAGGTGCATCAGCTGTCACTTGTCACATAGAGTGACAGTTCACCCAGTAGGCTTGTTCTTACCTTGAAAACTTCCATCAGACAGACAGAAACACATGGAACAAGATAGCTGATGCTCTGGACAATCTAAATCTGTAATAGTCTCATATTTCTGGGCACAAATGTAATCATATTAGACAAGTTCCTCTGGAAATGTATTCATTTGGCTTTATTATCCACCAAAGGAGATTTCACAAGGTTCTGGAAATCCAATAAACCTCCCATTTATAAGTCACGGCTTGCAAATACTTAGAAATGTGTTCCACTGGAAAAAGTATATTACTATGTTAATGGACACATATTGAGCTTCCGTGAGTTTCAGAAGTCCTTTCTGAATTTTTATGGAGAAACAAGAGAAGAATATATCATAATTTAAGCATGTCATTATTCTAGACCATAGTATCTCACTAATCTTAAGGTGCATTAGGTTAGAGTTGGCACCTTGTCTAATTCTTCTTTCATATGCCACAATCACTGTTTATATTTAAAAAATATACAGTTCCTCTTTCTCCTTCTTGACAGTTCTGCTTTTCTAAGTATATTGTTACATATTAACATAATGATAATGTAATTGCTTTTGTGCTTGTAAGCATTATATATAATGTGGATCAAGAACAATGCAATCTGTCTGTGTTGCGTAAACATAAAATAACTAAGAAAATTAAGTTTGGACTGCTTGGTAATGATACAAGGGTGAGAAATATAGCTGTTCATAACTGCATATGGCTATGCTTGAGAAGGCTAACTGTATAATGATAGAAATCAATGTACAGCATGATGAAAATGGTTAATAAACTTTGAAAAGATATGCAAAATCAGAGTATGAGAAGAGCAGAAGGCTGGAGAAAATTAGACTGAGAAATGCAATGAAAGATAACAATAAATACAAGCTTATGTAATTCTGAATTACACACTGTCACAAGCACAGGGAAGTAATAGTCCCTTTCTATATGACTTCAGTGGGCTAACAAACTGTATGCTGCAGCCACTTGTGTGTTTCTGCAGCAAAAATTAAAACAAAATAAAACTGACATTACAGAAGCCCTTGACAAAAATGTTTGAGAATATTTTACCATATAATGTACTACTAAAACCAGTCATTGGGGACAATTAAACAGCATAAAACATGTCATTCTCTAATCTTCTTTTGCATTTTGATTAAGAATTGCAGATAACAATGTGAAGGGTATTCTCAAAGCAAGGGGTATAATTGACAAGAGCCCTAGTACTCATTAACTGAAGATTTAACTTAAAGCAAACTGAATACCCACCTGATGCAGAATACAGAGGGCTGTTGGGGCAATGGAGATCAAGTTCAATGAAATATTTTATATTTTTGCCTTTGAGGATGCAAAAAGCTAAAAGCAGGATTGAAAAATTGTCATGATTTTATGAACACACTGGAAAATCTGCAGAACGGAGTCAGTCGTGAACTTCCTGGTACACCCAGGCACATAGAGGTTACTGTGCTGGGAATTATTAGTTTAAATACAATTCACTAAGGAAGAACCAAAACAGCCTGATCAACAAGTGACAAAAGCATTTATCAGTATCTGGAAATCACTTTTACTGATCAGCTGTTATTATGGAAGTATTTGAAGAAGAGAAATGTCAACAGATAAGAAGGAACAGAGAAAAGGGTAACAAACTGATTAATGAACTAAAAAATTGATTCATTAGGAAAGATTAAAAGATGTGAAGGTGCTAAGTGACAGCTCATATTTTATTTATATAAGCCAAACAACATGAAAAATTGTTTGGAGTAGATGACTGAGAACAAGTGATATGGGCAAACAAATTTGGGCCAGTCCTGAGAATGGTTTGAAGCTTCCCCTACTGTTCCTGCCACCACTCTGAATAGATGTCAACAGAAGGTGTTAGAGTTGGATGGAAACAAAGCATTCTGGAGAAGCACGTGTTTGAAACTGGGTTTTAAAAAGTAAGGATTTTGCTTGGCAACAGCTACAGAATCCTTTGTGTCCCGTGGTTGGTGCTAGAAAAAGAAATCTCTTGTGTCCTGGTTTTCCCAGCAGCAAAGTGGGCTCAGTAATATTTCTTGACTCATGGGGACATTGTGACAGGAAATTCAATGAGAAGAAATATATATTCAGCTTGGTTCTTAAAAATAATCTTATTGACCCAAATGGGCTTTTAGTCATGCCTTTTGACTGAATAAAGATATTCTGGGAAAGAAGAGGCAAAACAACCACAAAAAGAGAAACAGATCTGGCACCGTGATGAATGGAAAAGGGAAAAACATAAAATCTAGGGAAACACCTGAAAAATTAAAGATTAAAATAAAAGGAGGGAAATAGAGAAGAACTATAGGAGTGGGGTAGAAAATGCAAAATAGAGTGGCATAGTACAAGGGAAAGAGTTCTCAGCTTCCCAATGTGCTCAGCCTGAGCACATTGCTGCCTCGAAAATTGGTGAGATATTGAGGCAGCTTTATGCACTGGAAAAGGACACAGCTGAACAGGGCAGCAGGGTGCTGGGGGGCAGTAAAATGGCCACTGCACCACTGCCTGTGTTGCTTGCCACAGAGCCTTGATGAAGTTACATGGGCAGGGAAAGGGCACAAGTAGTAATCAGCCTTCTCTTTCCCAGCTCTTAGGAGCAGCAGCAGCAAGCCCAGCTTTACTGAGTTCTTGCCCTCCCCTTACTCTGTCCTCATTACTATGACAGCAAATTCAGTTTGGCCTAAACTGGCTTTTTCCCCTCTAGCTTTAAGTCGGGTTAGATACTTGAATCACTTGATCAAGCTCCTGGACCAAAATTTAGACATGTGAGACTTTGACAGAGGGTGAGTATTGATCTGAGACTGGTGCCACATATTTAGTCCTGGATGGAAAGGAGCAAGAGAGTACTATGCTAAACGCTCCTTCTGTTCAGCTGAGAGCCTTCCAGACAAGAAAACCTCTCCACAGTTATGTTTGCATGGTAAGTGTGGCAAGAACCACCTGTGCAGGGTCTGCTGGATAGACTCCCAAATCTGATATCACTGTAAATCCTGGGCCATGCATCTGATTGCTGAAGAACTCGGGAGTAACACAGAAGAAATTCTGTGGTGCTGAAAAAAAATTTAAATTAAATACACAGTTTAATAGATAATGAGCTATGTATGAACCTAAATGGCATAGCTAGTGCCACCTGGTTCTTTCCTGGTTTTGCACTACTTTTATTTTATCATAATACAGGGGGACTATATACTGAAGATACTTATTTGTATTATGCAACTTGCAAATACTGAAGGTGGCAGATTTAGGTAGGTGTCATTTGAAATTTTGGGCACAAAGTCCCTTATAGAGACAGATAAATAAGTTCAACTATTGGATAAACTGAGTACTTTTGATCAAGTAACAGAAGTGAAATAAAGAGAACTCCTGAGTCTTTTGTCGAGGCTGATTCTAGATTTCATTAAACATATTTGATTTAAAACCAGAGACAATGGGCACAAAGTGAAACACAGGAGATTCTCTCTGAACATCAGGAAACACATTTTCACTGTAAGGGTGACCCAGCACTGGCACAGGTTGCCTAGGGAGATTTTGGAGTTACATCCTTGGAAATATTAAAAAAACATTTGGACAAAGGTCTGAGCAATCAGCTCAGGATGGCCCTGCTTGAACATGGTGAGTTGGACAAGATGACCTTTAGAAGTCACTTCCAGCCTCAACATTTTTGTGTTTCTTTGATTCTGTGAACACTGTTCCAGTTTACACTCTTAATATTTTTGATGCTTTCTTTACAAGTACAGGAGTTGGGAAGGGTTTTTTTGGGTAAGAAGGAAAGCTGAGATTAATAAGAACAATTCTCTGGCAAAATACCTGGCAAGAGCAGGATTCTACTGTCTGATGCACAAGGCCGCAGGGGGCTCCAAACAACGCTTTGATGGGTTCGTTAAATTATAGATCTCTGTTCTCCAAGACAAAATAAAACAGTGCTTTCACAATTAAGTGTATCTGTATTGTATCCAGATCTCTGGCAAACGAAATCACTCTCGCTGCTCTGGCAGCTTCTCTCTGCTCGTTCATATTCCCTGTTTCCCTTTGGTTGTACATCTTCATTTCTGAAGAAACTAGTGGAGAAAAATCAGGTGGGAGGAGGGCAGAAATTGTGTGTACATCAGCAGGGGACTTAAAAACTGCTGGTGGTACCCAAGAGTTCACCAAATGTGACAATTTTCAACAATCTGTATAGCTTCCTACTTTCATAGAAGAGCAGTTGGAGGTGAGGAAAAGTGAAGTTGATGGATAATTGCAATAAAGTTACATTTACTTGCCAAAGATGGAAGTTACCAAATGTGGCAGAGTTTAGTGTTATCCCAAAGACACACAAGATCTGTCATTTTGTTGGTGTGGGTTTCCCTCCATCTGCAACAATTTGCACTGCAGAAGTAGCTTGCTCAAATTCTTTCTGAATTCTTTTGCTTTTAAAGCTGGCAGGAAAGTGTTTAAGTTGTTCTCTTTTTTTTTTTTCTTTTTTTTTAATACATATATCAGAGAACAGAGTAGAAATGAAGACCCAGCTGGCATAGTGTGAATTTGCCAATCAAGCATGACTGTATCACTCAATTTAAACTAGCTAGAGATGCTTCCAGACAGACAGAACTGCTCAGATGTGGCTTTTCTAGATAAAAAATGGCATGTCATTCATCCCAGGAGTCAAAAAGTAACAACAACAACAACAAAAAGCCAAAACCAAACCCCATAAGGTTTACTTACAATCTATCTGGACTTGTTAAAAGATTTCACACTAAGGGCAAATCATGCCTGACAAATTTGGTGTCCTTCCACAATGGAGTTACAGCATTGGTGGATAAGGGAACAGCAACTGACATAGTCTATCAGGACTTGTGCAAAGCATTTGACACTGTCCTGCACAACATCCTTGTCAGTACATTGGAAAGACATATTTTGATGGATGGGCCACTCAGTGGACAAGAAATTGGCTGGGTTGTCACACTCAAAGGGTTGCAGGCAATGGCTCAATGTCCAGTTGTGTGCTTTCAGGGGTTGGTGTTGGGACTGGTGCTGTTTAACATCTTTGTTGGAGACAAGGACAGTGGGATTGAGGGCACCCTCAGCAAGTCTGCCAATGTCACCAATCTGTGTGGTGCAATTGACACACTGGGGGGAAGAAATGCCATCCAGAGGGACCTGGACAGGCTTGAGAGGTGGACCTGTGTGAACCTCATGAAGCTCAATGAGGCAAAGCACCTGGATGGGGGCAATCCCAGCACAATTTCAGGGTGAAAATGGATTGAGAACAGCCCTGGGGAGGATTTGGGGGTGTTGGTTGATAAGAAGCGCAACCTGCAATGTGCAATTGCAGTCCAGAAAGCCAAACATGTTCTGGGCCACATCAAAATTAGCAAGGCCAGCAGATCAAGGGAGGTGATAGTCCCTCTCTACTCTATTCCCATGAGAACTCACCTGGAATACTGTGGCCGGCTCTGGGGCCTCCAAGATAAGAAGGATGTGAACTTGTTGGAGAAGTACAGAAAAGAGACACAGAGATGATCAGAGGGTTGCAGCACGTATGATGACAGGCTGAGAGAGTCAGAGTTGTTCAGCCTGAAGAAGAGAAGACCTTATAGCAGCCTTCCAGCATCTGAAGGGGGCCTACTAGAAACCTGGAGAGGGTCTTGTTACAAGGATTTGTATGAATAGGACAAGGGGCAGCAACTTTAAACTGCAAGAGCATGTGGATGTCCCATCCCTGAAAGTGTTCAAGGCCAAGCTGGATGGGGCTTTGAGCCACCAGGTCTAGTGGAAGGTATCCCTGCCCATGGCAGAAGGGTTGGAACTAGACGATAGTTAAGGTCCCTTCCATCCCAAACCACTCTATAAACCCTGCATGTAGTTTGCCTGTCTAAGCTGAAAGACATGGGCAACTGAAACAAAGTTGTAAATTCAGTTGGGAACTCCCTGCAGCAGACTACCCACTGCCCTGAAAGAGGGATTTTTGAACTGGGAGGAGTACCTTTACTAGTAAAATTTGTTCTGAGACCTCTCGATTGTATTTGTGTATTTTTTTCATTGTTGTAGATGTGGAAGTGGACTCAAAGAACTGCGTAAGACTGTTAATAGAAAAGAGGTTCAGAATATACCAAAAAGATGACTACATAATCTTGAGGACTGGAATAAAAGAAATGGGATGAAATGCAACAATGGAAAAGATATGGTCATGCACTTAGACATTTATTAAAAACATTATTATTATTATGAGCTGTAAATGACAAATATGAGGAGTAGCCTGTATTTGTCACTCACAGCATGACCTGAAACAACGGTGAGGTGTGCTCATATAAAAAGCAGATTGTCTGTATTAGGAAAAGCAATTCTGGAAGAAATCAGGAGATATTACCTCTATGGCAGAGACTGGCAATAGTTTGTGAAAAGCTGTTACAAACTGCAGCTATGCTGAAGAAAGCTGAATCCAAACTTTATCTAGTGCAGTAAAATCTGAGTTACAGAGGCTCTGTCTTACAGGAGGAGACTAATAAAATGTACTGATAGGTTAGACCAGCGAAGAGTGGCTATAACTACTGCCTGTAAATGTATTACAGATTTAAATGCAAGGGAAAGAGAAATGACTAACTGGAACACTGGATGTCACAAGAACAAATGGGTATGAACTGGTCTTGAATGTGTTTAAGATGAGGATTGTTCTGGTCCTGCCTTTCAGCAAGAGGTACAGGAAAACAGTATATTTAGTGTAAGATGGATCTAGATGTGTTTTAGAGAAGGAGGTATACAGAGCATTTGCTCCTACAACAGCAGAATGCTACCTTCAAAACATCTCTGCTAGTCCAATGACCCAAAGATCCCAAAGGTTTATCTGCTTAGACAGCAGCATGCAAACCTAGAGAGTTTTGAACATCCTGGCCTGTGTACCTCAGCAGCCCAGTTTCATCAGCACCAGTTCCATTCGAATTAATGTGCCCAACCTTACTGGGGAGCAGAGCTCTTCTCACATCTAGCATCGCCAAGTAATTACAGAAGAACATTTATTTGGCAGAAGCAGCCAGTGCTGAACCACTTATGTCAAAATGAACTTGCTCTCTTAGTAATACAGGACTTAGTCTTCAAAGCTGTATTTAAACAGACAACATTCTGACATTATATGTCTAACCACTGTTAGACATATACATATACATATACATATACATATACATATACATATACATATACATATACATATACATATACATATACATATACACCTCCCCAAAGCTTACTCCTGGATTTATGGCCTTGTTCTTGACTGCTCTGGTTAACTGCTCAAAGGTCTCCTCACACAAGAGCTATACCGGAGTGCAAGCCAGATCTCCTCACACAAGCTCTATACTTTACAGCCCATCAGCGGTGTGTAGCGGCAGAGAGATCAAGGAAAAAGCCAGTTTTTATTCCTGAAAAAACAAATGGTTTGCACAGTGGATTAAAAAAACTCACATGAAACATGCTAATTGAGACAGGAAAAAAATCTCGTTGAATATAAAGCATTGCCTTGTGTTTTCACTATGCGAAAACAGTCACTGTGCTGTCAATTTACACAAAGCTTTCAGCAACACAAATACATGCTGAGCATCTGTACTCAAGATATATGCCTGGTACCTTCTACCTGTGCAGTGCTTCTGACCTCTGAAGTGTCTCCATGTAAGGGACTGTAAAACCCGTAGATAGAAAAAGCACTCTGTTACAAAACTAGCTGCCTTCACTGGAAATATATTAATTGACTTGGACTGGTGCAAATGCTCCGCTATACTTGCTGGGCTTCCATTCAGTAAAAATTAAACACATCCCTCACAATTAATAGAAGAGACGATCTCTTTGCTTTCTTTCCCAAACCCATTCACGCCGGCTTATTAGTGATTAATAAAAAATCACCCCGGACAGTGACAAACGCTGTGCCAGCGGTCCTCGACGCCCCTGGGGACCCTCTCTGCTCCATTCACCCATCGGTGCCATCCCCGCACGCCTGTCGCCTGTGCCCGCTACCAGCCCGGCCCGCCCCGGGACCCCGCACCCGCTCTCTGCGGGGGCGGCCCCGCCGTGAGGGCGGGCGCTGCCGTCGCCGCTCGCCCTGCCCGCCGAGCGAGGAGAAGCCCCTCACCTCCCCTCCGGTCCCGGGGGAGGGGGCTGCTATCACGTGTGCTTCCTCCCCCATCCCTCTCTCCCTCTCGCTCTCTCTTTCCCTCCTCCTCCTCCCCCTCCGCGGCGGCGGCGGCGGCAGCAGCAGCAGCCTCTCGGCTCCGCTCCCTTTGTTGCAGGCGGAGCGGCGGCGCTGCCGGGCGCCGCGCACAAAGGAGCGCGGCCGGGGCGAGGCGGCACCGTTGGGCGGACGGGCGCGGACGGAGCGCGGCCCCGGCGGGGACAGCCCTGCCCGCGCCCCGGCGGCGGCGGCGGCGGCGGCAGCGGGTCCGTACGGCCGCTGCGGCGGGGATGCTGAAGGTGCGCTCCGGCGCGGCGGAGAAAGGAGGGTCCCGCCCGGCCGGCGCCGCGGGCTCCGGTTGATGCTGCGGGCCTGCCGCCGCCATCCCGCTGCCGCCGGCGCTACTCCTCGGCCGCCCCTCGCCATGCTGGGAGAGAGCCCGGCCGCCGCCCGGCCGCTCTTGCGGGCGGGACCCCCGCTGGCGCTCTGCTACACCTCGGCCCTCCTGGTGCTCGCCCTCTCCGCGCTGCCCGCCGGCCGCGCCTCTCATCCCTTGCCCGGCTCCGAGTGCCAGGGCGGCGGCAAGGGGAAAGGCATCAACTGCTCAGGTAATGCCCCGCCGGCTCCCGCCCCGCGCCCACCCCTGCGGGCAGCCCACGCGTGCACGTGGAGGGAGGGCTGAGCGCGGCCCCCCTGCTCCGCCCGGCCCGGCTCGCCGTGGCGCTGCGGGCGGCGGAAAACAAAGGAGCGGCGCCCGCCCCGGCCCGGGTGCGGCGAGCCGGCTCCCCGGCCGGCGGGGAGATGCCCCTCTCCGCGGCGCGGGGAGCCCTCTCTGCGAGGTCTCCCCGCTGAAAGGAAGGGCTTTGCCGCCGCCTCTCGGCTTTTGTTGCTCCCGCTGCCCCCCGCCGCGGTGCCGGCAGGTGCGCGCCGCTCGCTCCGGGGGCTGCCGCATCCCGCCCCCTCCTCCGCCGTCCTCCCCTCCCGCTGCCCCGTGCCCGTCCTGCCGCTAGCAGAGGGTGCGAGCCGGGTGGCAGCCGTGAGCGCAGCCCCTGATGGCTCACACGGGCTGTTTCTTGGGTCTCACTTGCTGTGAGCAGCCCAGCCACGGGGTAGGCTCTCCGCCCGTCCGTCTGCCGGCTGTCGTAGAGATTCACTCTGGATGAGGTGTAGGCAGCAAAATACCCCGCGATGTGCTCACAATAAGCTTTCTTGGTTTTTCTTCTGCTTTGGTTGCATGACTTATACATAACATACATAATTATGGGCTGGTTGCAATGTGGTTTGGCATGACAGCAGCATGTTTTCTTAAATCTTGAGGATTATGATGGTTTTGAAGTAGAACAAAGTAAATACATAAAATATAAAGTTTACAGGTTTTAAGAAAGATTTGTTTGTCTTCTAAAACTACTATTTAGAAAAGGGAATTTATTTTTTTCTCTGAAAAATGGCTGTGGATGCCTCCTCCTGCCTTTTAAAACGATAGGTTTATTCCACTGCACGAATCGCCAGCGAGAGCTGTACAAAGTGCCTTCTCCAAGGTGATGAAGGTTTCTCGCCCTGTGCGCAGAGCCCCCCGCTCCCATTGTCTTCAGCGGGATTGGAAGACAATTTACACATTGGAAGGAACTCTCGGTACCTTCCAGGGTAAGGTCCCCAAACTGTACCAGAGATTTCAAGAAATGAGTGAATGGAAGAGTGATCTTCCTGCCAATTACATTTTACAATACGGATAACGCTGCTAAGGCAGGCTATCAAATTCGCAGACCTGCAAACTGTGGCAAAATGGTCTTGCAATATAATAAATCTGCTATGCATTCTTGAAATGCTCCCTCCTCTTGATTTTACCCAGTTTAGATATACACTGTGTTACTGTGTGATACCACAATGCTACTGTTTTGCCGCTGCTGCCTGACTTTTCATTCTATTTGTATGAATATGATGGTTATTTTTAAAGAGAGGTTAATAGGTTAATGTGTCACTGGCGTTAGCGGCTTACCCATCAGAGACATATGGGTCATTAGACCATGGCATGAGCATAAATCAGTGAGATTAAATATGGAAGGCTGCTGAAATGTATGAGGAAGTTTCTAAGATAATGTGGAACACAGGGATATCATTATTTAGAAACCGTCACAGAAAGAGGGCTTTCCAGCCTGGAATTAGAAAACCATATGCTATATTGAAGGCATTCAGCATGATTTGGTTCTACTAAAAATAGGCACAAGCAAATGTATGTGCTATATACATACTTGTGGCAGGCACTCTTTTCAGGGTAACTCCAAAAATATGGAAGGAAAATTTTGTTTTAAATGCAGTAGTCAGATTCTGTTGTGTGTTAACTGTTCCATGCAAAATGGCAGGGTTTCAGTACTCAACTTTATTTTGAAAGAGCTAACATCAACACACCATATCTGGGTCAGATTTTCCCCTCACTTACCTTTGCATAGCTTCATTAACTTTTACTGAAGGAGCTACTCCCTGAAAAAGATGAGTTTCCTGTATTTACACGTGGGACCAGATGTTGGCATTAGCATCCTTCTCAGTGGACTGCTACGATGTACATTTCTGTTTATACTGAAAGTTAAACTTTAGAACACTACTACTACTTCTTCAAATGACTGAACTCTCTAAATTGCTTTCCACATTCAATGAAGAAAAATGCTTCCCCTTTCTTCTGCTGTTTTGCAAGTTTAATATGTGCATCAGTCTGACCTGCTGCCTTAACAGGTTTTTTGTGCTTCTTGAGATGGTTCCTGGGCTGATAACATTTTATCATTGTTAGATTAAATAGCTACCTTTATTTATTTGTTATTTCTTTTCAGAAATGCTGAAGTCCTCTCCTTTATCGCTACAGAATATGCTGCTTAAGAAAGAGTTTGCTGTAACAAAAGAACATTACAAGGTGGAGGACACAGGCAGACAACATGAACATTGAGATGGCTTTTTCAGCCTTGATTCTGCTCCTTTGGCACATGCATTGCAGCTTGGCCTTTTGTTAAATTATGATATAATTGCATCATCCCTGGCCAAGGGAAGAACATTTGATAAAGTGATTAGATCAGGAAACAGAGAATTAAGATGTATCTGGAGTTAATTGACAATGTGGACTTGTGTGTGTTTGTTCATCTGTCAGTCCATACTTTGCTAAGCTAATGAAATAAAATAACCCTGTTTTACCCAGAATGGGGTAAAAACAAAATAGGTATTTCTTTCTGGAGAAGAGAGTCCTTGGCTGGTGTTTTGGCGATGTTATATTCTTCCGTAACATTCCTGATACTCCCTGACTGTCCATGTGCTGGTGGTGTGATGCTGGGCTCGGGCTCTGGGGTAGCTGTGTCCTTAGTAAGGGGGCTGTGAACTACAGGGGGTTACTGAGCATCCCATGTGTGAAGGTAAGCACAATGTGTAGTTCATTCCTGAGCTCCTAATCCAATGGTGCTCTCCGGTGACACAAACTGCGCGTGGGCATCATCAGCTTCAGTGTTAGCCTGGCTGAATCTCTGGTGTGAGATATGCTCTGGTCACCTGTGGAGCCACAGGGGTTGTAGTTGGATCAGAACTGACCAAACGCTGCAGATGTAGGTGGAAGCTACACAGACTCAGCGAGAGAGATTGCTCAGTGCACTGGTCTGGGTGTGTGCACCCGGGATTTTAATTAACAGGGATATGCTTGTGTTGTAAGCCTTTCAGTGTGCTGTTCCCTCGTGTGATAAAATAGACTTGCTAGGGATGATTCTATGCACCACCTATAAGTCTCACAGACTGTATGCTGCCCCTGCTTTTCTTAAGATCTCTCTGGATAAAGTGAGTAAAAATAAAGTTGTTTCAAGACAGCTTATTGAGGATTGAATGAGCAAGATGAGATCCTGTTTAAATGCGAATATGGTGTGTTTATTTCCACTACTTAGAAGCCTTCATGTCTGTCCTCCAGATCCTGTAGCAGGAGTCCCTCGTTTTGGATGTTTGGATGTTTTGGATGGACACCTGTTATGGTGCTGTTGTAGCTGTTTTTCCTTAGGAGATGAGGTCTAAATCTACTCCTATCTGGTATGTCTACACTTGAGGTGAAGCCTTAAGATAATTAGTGAGTTGGCCAAAATTAGTTTGTGTGCACTATTTCTCACTCTAAACTATTGTGTTGTCTGCAGCTTGGATCCAGGCTGTCCCTGCTGTAGCAAGGGAGAGTGAACACAAGCATGTAGGTCCCTTGGCCCAGTCCACGTGGCAGATGTGACCGTGGATTTTGGAGGATATAAACCTCAGGCGCTGCTGGTCTCTGGAGCTCAGCCGTGGCTTCTGCCTGGGCTCAGTGGGGGCTCTGTGAACCAGAATGAGATGTGGCCTCAAGACTGGCTTTCATCTGTGCTTATCAGCTAGAACAGACATACCCTTTGTGCTTTTTGCTCAAATTAAGTGGATGAGGGGTTTTGTTTGCTATATAATTCGAAGTTACACAGAGCAAAACCAATTTGTGCTAAAGATATGCAGCCATGTTGGTGAGAACATTAAGAGCAAGGGATGTAAGAGATATACAGGTTCAGGTAAATTATCGTATTTTAAGAATTACATGTTGTTTTGTGTTTGCACAGTTACACTCGATCTGAAATGGTAGACAGGACTAGAATAATTGGTTATTTTATCTAAGATACTATGAGTTATATTCCTGTAAATGAATTATAACAGTCAAGCCAAATAAAATGTGATACATGTTTGTGCCAATGGAACTTCTGAAATAAATTATCTAAACTCAGTCAGGTTACATGCCACTTTGAGAAACTATCATAAGGCATGAATATAAATCAACTATAAGTAAAAGTAAAAGCAATTATTAAAAAGACATATTAAAACTCGGACAGTAGCATGCATATATTTGTTTCCCTTTAGTGTAATTGCCTAGACATGAAATGTTCTTGCAATACAGATTCTTATGCTGATTAAAGAGCCAAAAGGTAATTAAAGTGGAATTGAAAGTGTCAGAATAGCAGAAAATCATCTTGTAACAGGTGTCACTCCATCATTGTTACTAGTGGGGACTAGTAGTGTGATGGAGCAATTGAGGCTTGACTGAGGGGATTGGATTGAATCCAATTTCTTTATTGGTTTTTTGAAAAGAGAAAAAAAGAAGCTGTGTTTGTTGTGGAAAATACTGCAAAGGAAACATTCTTTCTGCACCAAGATCTCTTGGATAATTCCTATTAAGGGGAAAACCAGAAGTCTGGTCCTTTTCTTCCTGCTGATGTAAGGATAAATAATTTATATTTATATCTTGTCAGTTTTCTTCTTGAATTGACAGTAGACTGGATAAAGGGGAGAGTTAATATTTACTTGGACTTGAGAAAAAAAAAGAAGCTGTGGCCAAGAACTTTGGTAGAGAGGTACAAATGCAGAGAATCCAACCGATATTGACTGGAGTCTGTACCCTTTTCCTCTAAAGAGATCATTACATTCCACCATTGATCCATCAGCTGAAAGCACTTGTGACTTTTCCAGCCTGTGGTCAGCCTTTGGTGAGTGTCCACTAAGCAGACAGTGGCAATAGTTCCCTGGATGACCGTAGCCGTAACATTTGTGGAAGGAAGAATGCTGAGCATCAGGAATGTTGAAAAAGGATCTATTCTTCTGACTTGAGACTCCTGCATATCCTCCTCACTGAGTCCTCACAGGTGCTGTGAAACAGGAGTGGAGACAGGGGACATGTTGGTATTACTGGGGTGGAAACCTGTCTTTTTCTAAACTGACTGTAATGCTCAGTAGAACCGAAGACCGAGGACATTCTTTCTAGAAGTACTCTTTAAAAAATATTTATATCCCAAAGATAGCTTTATCTAATAAGAAAATGATAATTAAATACTATGCTGGAAACTAAATAGTCCCTTCTAATTGCTGTAGTTTATTCCTAGATCATCTTGAAATTCTAACAATTTAGAAATATAGAGAAATAGAGGAAGAAAAAGAGAGAGTGTGGGGGAGTGGAGCTGTATTTTGTAGAACTCCTAAGTGTGTAAAGAAGAGCTTTTCTCAGTAAATCAGTTGATAATAAATTTTATTTTATGAAACTATTTCTTGGTCTTATTTGTATGATATTTTTCTTCCACAAAAGGATAAGTTACAGACGAAATCTGATTAGAAGTAAGCTCAGCAGTCAAAACTGTGATCTGATGAAATAAAAGTTTCCTGGAGAACCTGAAATCTGTTTATTTGTCTTGATGAACAGCTACAATGTTTCTTTGGTTCTAATTTAGTTCACAGATGGCTTCAGGGGGATGTGAAAGCAGAATTATTTAATCCTGTATTATTAGGACAGTATCTAGTGGTGCCATTAGTTGAGCCATTAGGTATCTAGGATTTATGGGTCACATGTTTTACTATTTGTTTGTTTATTTTAAAGGAGAAAAAATTCCAGGTCTTTTTTTCTCTTCAAGATTCTTGCCAGGGAACTTCTGTGTTCTGTGGAGCAAGATGCCAGTGAAAGTCTTTGTACAAGAGTACCTGAAAAGTACCTGAAAGACTTCAGTTCTCACTGACCCGGTTACATCCCCAGACCTGGCTGGCTGGGAGTTGGTAGGCAGATCAGGCTCTGCATGCATTTGCATATCTATTGATGTGAATTTCTCTGTTTAAGAGAGCAATTTAATGTTACACTGATATCAGTGTTCAATTTCTTTTAAGTTGCTCTAAAATTGCCTCACTGGTCATAGTGTGGTTTGTGAGGAGGCAGTGTTTGACTAACCAATCGGGATTTATTTTAGGATAATTTAAATTCTCATTACAGTAGACAATTTCTAAGGACTGAAAAGGCAGGACTTTTCTGATAATAGATTATGTGTTACAGAAACAGTGTTTAAAGGATCTGGTTTAGAATAAAACTAAACCCGTGTAATACCTCTCTTTTGATTTCGTATTATAAAAATAAATTTAGTGGCTGTTACAGTCTTGAAACACCCACATTATGTAACTATGTTCAAGCTGGCAGGATCCTCATGCCTGGTTCAAAAAGAGTGTTAATTAAGACCAGCAGGAAAACATATAAAAATTAAAGGGAAGAAAATCTTGAACAAGACAAAACTGTCAGTAATTTTTGTGAAGTGATCTGACTTGTCTTGGTAGGTGCTGGGTCTTCTCCACCTTTTCCTATCAGGCTGAGACCTTGGCTTGCTCCTATGTATCTTAAATAGGTGCAAAACTCTCTGTACTTTTGTAAGATGCATAGACAGAGAGAGCAGCCAAAGAAGAGAACAGGTACAATGTCGACAAACAGACAAAAGGGTGTTCAGGACACAAAATGGTTCTTCTCAGGTCTTGTCTGGAGGCCAAAACCTCCTGAAATCTGGCTCTGCCTGGCTGCAAAGCTGTAGGCAGCCTCATTCCAGTTGCCTGGCTTGCTGGCAGGCAACAGCCGTGTTCCTCAAGGAAAGGCCCTGGGGCATCTCCTGTGCCTAACATGAGTCTCATGGGATCCATGTGGAAGCAGATGGGCTGAATGGGGGCAGTCAGGCAAGCCAGAGAGTTGCAACTGTGCAAACTCTGGTTAATCTACCCTTGATGGCCACAGTGTGTTTGAGGGCAACACAAAATACATGTCTTTAGGGGCTCCAATTGCTTTATCCCATAGTCAGCCCTGACTGTTTCTACCCAGCTTCATGAGTCTGACACATGTCAGTGTTCACCTGCGGCTGACAAAAAAATGCTGCTTTAGGAAGTTTTTTAACCAGTCTCAGCTATTAACTGATGAGAGCACTGCAGGTGGGGAGAGAAGAAGGGACATAGATCCCCATGAAAATGTGATGTCACATCTGCTTGTCTATGGCTATAGAAAACCTCCTGTAAATACACATATTTCAGCAGTGGGTGACAAAGTGTCCTGTTGCTTAAGCCTGAAGTGTATGGAGGAGTTTGTTGTACCTCACAAGAGATTTACTTGCTTTCTTTCCTATTCACAGACACTTCACATATGACTACAAAGAATGAGTGTTTGGATAAACATAATTTGCAGAAGTGGCTCTATTTTCTCTGAAATTTTGAACTGAACAAGATTCTTAGCCAGGGCAACACAAAAGCTTGAGAGACGGGATAGTTAAAGGTGTTTGTGCATGTGCCAAAAGTCTTCAGAATAGTCTAGTCATTCAAAATGAATGAGTGCTTTTGAAAATTCAAGTTTAAATCCTTAAGGATGTCCATAAAACACATGAACAAGTTATAAAATCTTTAGCTGGTTGGTGTAGACAGCTAAAACAGAGCTTTCAACAGGTATTTCCATAGAAAGTTTGATAAAAAATTGTGGCTGGAGAGCAGTTTGTTGCTTTAAAAATTCAGGGAAGCATTGATCTAATGAAATGTTTACATTTTGCTAATTAGTATTGACTCTGATTGTGTGCTGCCTCTGCCTGATCTCTCTGGGAGAGACAGAGGTCAATGTGTTGTGCCAAATGGGTTCTTCAGAGAAGCAAAGAGCAGCAAAAGATCCTTAGAATAAAGAAAGGGGTGTCCTGGCTCCTCCCCGAGCGATATTGCCACGTGCAGTGGGCAAATGAATGGTTCTTCTCCTGAAGCACCACCTCTCTCCCAGAGCTTTTTCTTCATCCTTCACCTCTCCCAGAATTTTGCTGAGACAATTCTGTGAGCCAGAGTTTTTTCTTGCTGTCTTGATTGGAAGTATAATTTTATGGAAGTATAATTTCAAGGTCATAAAAGTGAAAATAAAACAGGCAAGCTCCTGTTGAGGTTATAGAATTGTTTTCTCATATAAAACATGGGGTTGAGAAAGCAATTTATTTTATTGTATTTCTCCTCTGTTTTAACTGCAAAGGATGCCCTTTTCTTCACTTGTGCAGGTATTTGCACCTACAAAGGATGTCTTTGTGAAAATAGTTAACTGTGTTTGTAATGTGCAAAACTGGTTCTGTGCTGTAAGAAATATTCTTTTTCATGTGAGAAGCAAGTGGCTATGGTAGGGATGAAAAAATTTTGGCTAGAAAACACAAAGAACAGATACCCTTTTTTTTTTTTCTTTTTCCCTGCTCTTTGTTAAAACCTGTGTCTGCAATATGGAATAGTTATCCAGGTGAGAGAACACAATCTCCACATTTGCAAGTGATATTCATGCTGCTGACTGCACAAACAAAGAGGATCATTGGAATCAGACTCCAAATTTGAGTGTTTTGGGTGATTTATCTACCAGATGGTAAATGCAGTCCAATGTAAAAAATTAGTCTGGGAGCAGGGAATCAATCATTCAGCACACTGATCAGCAAAGGGATTTGGGTATTATAGCAGAAAAATTAATGAGCTGGCAATCCACTGCAGAGCAGCATTAAAACAAAAGATACTACACTATAATAAAAGAGTCCTCACCCAGAAGACAAAAGAGATGAACATCCTGCTTTATTCGACACTTGATAAACGTAATCTAAAGCAGGGTATTGTATACCAAGCCCCTTATATTATTCAAACATAATGACTCAAAAATTCAGTATCAAAATCTGGAGATCAGAGTTAATTCGGAAAAGTGAAGCTTTTCACTGCTTTCACAGTTCTTTCCCAAATACACAGGTTTTTCTATCACAAGAGTTACTTACTAGTATTCTGTATTATGGTAATAGATATTTCTGTTCTATTTAAAGTCACCTTTCAGTGCATTCAGAATTACTTAATGAAAGATTATAAGATACTAATACTAGTTTTATGCCATAATTACATCTTTTTTTAAAAGTCTTGAAAATGTGTCCCTCATCTCCTTCAGTTACTCAGGCTACAAGAGATCAGAATAGTTTTACCACCAAAAGCTCTTCATGACTTTTCTCTGATTTTCCTTGTGAAGCATTGAGTCACTGTCTAGAAAAGACTAAGAAAAGGAGGCTTCTGTGCTCATTTATTTTCCACTGTTAAGATGTTTCTGTTGGTTTTGTTTTGTTTTTTTCTTTTTTTTTTTAATTGTAGGATTAGGTGGAGGATAGGCTGTTTGGGAAATGCCATGATGTACAGGCAACTTCTGTAGGGAGGAAGTGCAGCAGCAAGGTCTGGGGTCTGGTTGTGCTGGTGTGGGGCCACTTGACATGGAAAAACTGTCTTTTGGTCCCCTCTCCACCCTTAAGGATCAATGAATTTCTGTGACTGCAGGTAACTGAAAGAAATAGGTTGTGACATGTCTCTTTTCTACTGTAGAAAGCAATCAGAATCTGCTGTTATGTGTCCTCTGTGAGTAAATGCTTTTATTTCTGAAAAGAGTCAATGAGATTGGAGACCTTTATGCCATATTGTGCTCCGATTTTGGTCTTTTCTTATTTTTTTTTTTTTTTTTTTCCTCTTGGGGGTGAGGATTGGTAGGTTGATAAACAGCTAACAAAGTACATAACAAAAGTCTCATATTAATCATGCAAATCTAATATCCAAATTGTCTTTCATTTTCTTAGTATTTCTTAGTATTTCTCCATGAATAACTTATTTAAAAAGATTTCTACAAACAGGGGAAGGGAGCTGATGGTCTGACTTCCTGAACAGTAGAGCAAAGCCCACTACCTAAGGATTTTTTCCAGAACTGCTAACCACTGGTTAAAATCAACGGGAGCTCCCAGATCATGATCCTTGTGAAAATCAGATTTCTCTTTTATCAGAGTAAGGAGTAAGAACCTGTAAATTTTAGTCTTATACAGCTCTACAGATTGGAGGTGTAGAAACAATGATATTCCATCGGTTGCAGCCAAAGCGGTACCAAAGTCATGGGCTCAATTGCTTCCATTTCTCCAAGCTACACGGACATGTTTATATCCAGTTCAGCCTGAGTTTACTCATGAACTGTACCTCAGTGTTTGTGTACCCCAGGACTGAATTGTCCTTCTGTTCCATTTCAGGGGTGTAGGTATGAGACAAAAGGCAGAATTCAGTCATACCTGTAAGCTTGTTAGGGTTTTTTTTCCTCCTGCTGTATTTATATGAAGATTTGTGCCAGCTAAATTTTTTTCTGCCATTTTGGGTGCGCACAGCACTGTCAAAAACAGCTGACTGAGGCTGTGAAGTGAGTGTGGGTGTGGCCCTACATTCAAAGAGAAAACACAGATTAAATTCAGATTAGCAGCGACACAAGGTCTCCCAGTGCCCCAGCAGTGAGATGCTGCAGAGCAGGGATGATACCGCGTCTGGTGCCCCTGCTCACCCCATCCCCCTGGCCTGATGGGCCGTGCCTGGGGGGAGGACAAGGTTCTGCTCCTTGCTCACTTGGCCAGCTGTCCGAACACCCAGCAAAGCCAAGATGTCCTTTTGCAGCATCTGGGCGAGGGCGGAATGACAGCAACGAGGCAAAGTTCCTTGATTCTCTGCTGTCCACCAGGTAGTGGCGGCTAATTTACGGCAATTAGTAAGTGTCCCTCAAGAGCTGTAAGCTGACACCAGGCGTATTTTGGCAGTGTCTGCTAGCTGTGCTCCCTGGCCCCGGAGCCGCCGGGAAGACAACTCGTGAGCTCTCTAATCCAGCGTTACATTTGCCGAGGGAATCCCCAGTAGGCAACCGTGAATAATTTCCACCTGCTTCGAACTGTGTAAGTGGCATGATGGGAACAGGGAGAGATGGATGAATATGTTGCAAAAGAGGTGGCCTTCTGTCTGGCCCTTCGAAAAGGCTGACTCTGAAATGCTGGGCATCACAGGTCCGGTCAGGTCCAGTAGCTTTGTCCACTGTGGTGGGCTACAGAGATGCCATCAGCCCCGAGCGAGCTGGAGTTCCACCAGTTCTCCACAAACCTGGCAGCTCTTCCAGCCCTGTGCCAGCCATCGTTGCCAGAGATGATGAAACAGGACAGCAATCCTTGCTCTATGTATGCCATGCTGTAGCCCAACTATAGACTCCTAGCCCCTGGAAATCCTTTCCAGGCTGGCAAAGGAGCTTAGCAGGAGCTCTGGGAATTGTGTTTCTCCTGGTGTTTCAGTATGGATAAATGAGCAGGCAGAGAGGAATTATTAGCTATAGATTTATCTGACAGGAATGCATATAGGAGAAAAATGTTATTTCAGTAAGCTGGCCAGTGATTTGGTTTTTTGAAGCGTAATAGAGTTGTTAAAATTTGAAAGGAAGGGAGCTGGCTGCTCAGGTTCTTTCTGGCTTCTGTAACTTACTGGAATTACCAGAATTCATTAAGAAACCTAAATGATCAACTAGGGGCTTGTTTGTTTGTTTTCTCCCTGTGACTTCTATGCAGCTGGTTATTTTGTTTCTTTTCCAGTGGTTTTCTGACTGTTTAATTACAGTTTTCAAAACTATACCTAAATAGCATAGTGTATGGTTGTTCAGAGGAGAGAGTTTCTGCAAACCTAATTACGCTCCAGCACCATTCATACTGCTAATGTTTCAGGGATATTACCCAGGAGTTAATTTATTTCCTTTTTCTGTATACAAAATAGGAATCTAATATTATTTTACAAAAGCTTGTGTATCGTAAGAATGCACCAGAATGATTTTTTAATTTATAGATCTGCTAAAGGATTTTTAATGAAAGTGAAGCAAGAGGAAACGGGGGTTCTCAGCTTAATTTGGAAACTATGAGATCAAACTGTTACATTTTAATCTCTTACATGGAGAATGCCCTCTTGTTGGAATTAACTTCTATTTAGTATTAAAAAAGTGAAAAGGTACTTAGTTCTTTGAAATCAGTAACCACTTAAGATGTTTTTATAAATTCTTGATTTTGATATAGACTGGCAGGATCTGTGGTGCATTTCCCTCAAGTAAGTTTTGAAGTGTATTCCTGTTTTCTTTTTGAAAATATCTGTAGCTTTAGAACATGCAGTGTTGGCTCTAAATTCTTTCAGACCACAAATAACTGCAGCAGCCTTTATATATATATATATATATAAAAATTTTTTTTTTTTTTTTTTTTTTTTTTTTTTTGATAACTCACGTTTAGGCAAGCTGGTGTTTCATTTCCTATATCTAGTAAAGTTCTGCAACTTGCAAATAGCTGTTTCGTTCTGTTCCTGTAAATAGAACATTCCCACAAAAGAGCTGTCATAGATGCTGACTGTCATGCTGACAGTGTGTCATCCCCATGGCTAGGGGAGATCTGCCAGGGCATCTGGCCTCCTTGGTCACTGTTTCTGCACTCAGGCCTGTGTCCCATTTCTTTTTGATTGGTCCCACCATACACTTATTTTCTTGACTCTATCTTACCAATGGAATTAAAAACCTAGTTTATAAATATATTAAAGAGAACAGATATTAGGAACTTTATTGTAAACATTTTTACAATAATTTTGCTCTTGAAACTTCTGTATTCAGAAATTTCCTACCTCAGAAACATAATCAGTAACTTTTTTGTATGTTTTGAAACATCTCTAAAACTTACACATGGGCCAGATTAATCTTAAAATGACTTGACCCTTTTTTTTTTTTTTTGGTGTTAGTTAGACTTTAAGTCTGTGTGAAAACTTGGATTTTAGGGAAATAGGGGTTATGGATACTTAGATTTTTTAAATAGAACTTGATATATTCAATGAGCAGCTTCCACTGCTGTGCTGCTGTGAATTATTGCATTCCTGCTTGAATTGCTTTGAGGGAAAAAAAAACATCCAGACAATGAGAAATACCCAATTAGTGAACATGTCTGGAAAATCTGATTTGAGAAACTTGTCTAGCATTGCATAAGAACATAAAAATTACATTTACTCAAATAACATTAATTCAGGAATCTTCTTGTTTCTGAGCACTTGATTTGTGCTTTTAATATAGCTTTGCTTAACACAAGTTTCTTCAGGGAAAAAAAAAAAAAAGAGAACAAACCTCCCCACTAACAACTAAGGAAAATCAGTCCATCCTTAGAAATGTATATTTCTAAGGATGGACTGATTTTTAAGTGGCTGTGAGGAAAGCTAAGACCATTATAGCTGGCAGAGACCTCTCACTTGAATTAATGGCATAATGGGTACCACTGAAAGTAGTTCTCTATCAACCAGCCATCTGAAAAACTGACATGGAATTTTTCCACATATTTACTGGAAAGAAAAGACCTAGCAACCCTGGCTGTCTCTCCAGGCCTGGGAGCCCATGTTTTCCAGTGTCTGTCTTTTATCCATCCTTGCCTCTTCCACTCTGTGATCCCTCTCCTCTGGCTTTCCTGTGGTCTTCTTTCCACCAGTGCTGTACCTGCCAGGTCTCTTTCCTTCACAGCCAGTTCTCAGCTTTGTACTTGGACTGTTTTCTGCTCTTGGGCAAGGACACCACTGAGACCATATGAATGTGACAAGTAGGACAGACATACAAGTTTGCCAGCACTGATTTTGGAAATGCTGAAGCCAGAGCTCACCTGGGACATCATTTAAAAAGAGCGCATGAAAGGTGGAGCCTGTGACCAGTTTTGCTGGTGGTGTACGCATAAGAGATAAAATTCTTATAGCAGCTTAAAACTTCAGGTGGGTTGGATGTATTTTCATATAGCAGAATAAAATGGTGTGAGCCTGGGAACTCACACCTCCTTCACTGCACCTCGTATCTCAGCTCCTGAATGCAAACATGCTCACACATAATAACACAATAGCTACAATTTAGCTACTTAAAGAAAACCCAAACAACCGAACAAAACACTGTGAGTGCCCCAGCTTTGTTCTTAAAAATGACACAGCTGGAAATTGTATATGAAAACAATGAGTCTGCATGCTATGAGCAACTTAAAACTTGATCTTATGATGGAGAATGTTATACACCATTAACTAAAAATATAGTTTCCAGCTCTGTGTATTATTGAAGCTTTAGCATTAGAAAGTTGCATTAAAATCAAAGAACTCCACATTTGCTTGAGCTGTTCAGAAGTTAGAAAATGCCAACATTTTGAACTGTCAAACTAATTTTCTCCAATAAGTCAAATATCCTCATTTTCATGGGCATGTTTCTGAGATTCTTTCACAACTTATCCTACAGAAGCTCTGTACAGATTTTTTTTTTCCCATGGTCAGTAAGACTGCCTTATTTCTTGCTATGAAAGGGAAAATAATAGAAGTGAAACAAGTATTTATTCCATGTATCTTAGAAGCATCAGCTGAATAATATCATTAGATGACACTGAAAAAGTATCTCTACTTTTGCACAGCAGGAAGGGAAAGTTGTGGTTTAGCTTTGGGGAGCGGGTTCATCTTGGTTTTTAAATGTGACAGAAATCCCACTTCAAAGAATGCTTTTATGATAGAGGGTATTGAAGATTGACCTTGCCAAGGGTTTCACCTACTTCAGCCTTCAATGCACCCTGCTCTCAACTGTCTTTTTAGCACCAGCTAAGAAGTGGAGAACTGTAGTGCAGCAAATAGTGGATTTTTTTTTTTATTAGTGTTATTTCTTGGTTCTTAGTGTCATCATCCAAGGAGCTGTTCAAGAAAAAAGCTGGACATGGCACTTAGTACCAAGCTCTAATTGACAAGCTGGAGATTGGACAAAGACTGGACTTGATGACCTTGGAGGCCTTTTCCAACCTAAATGATTCTGTGATTTTGTGGTTCTGTGGCAAGTACCAGATGTGACGAGACCATGAAGTGGAGAGCAGGAAGGGATTGCAAGGAGATAGGAGTCCTTGTCCCTGTTGGCACCAGCAAGCTGCCTGCAAACTGTACCCTTGCTCCACCAGGAGAAGGTCCTGGAGCAGGAATGCCAATGCTTCACTGCCCACCTGGTGGGGCAGTGAACTCCAGAGGTCAACCAAAGAGGAGGATAAAACCTTTAGGAAAACGTTTTTACCTCTTTGCTTGACTAGAGGCACATACATCCATTTTACATATGGATTAACTTTTGAGTGGGTTCTTGATATTTCTCCACAAACTCATAACCCTTAGTGAAATTTGAATGTCTCCCTAGCTTGGACAGACCTCATTACAGCCATAACTACGTCTTATGCTGCAGATTTTCATCACTACATTGAAATAATGAATTTCAGTATTTCTCTTTATGTAAAATGGGCAGAAATCTTGTGGAATAAAGAAATCTGTCAGAAGGAAAGAGTTTGTTCACTTTTTTGGAGCCTTTCATAGCCAGCACAAAAGCCCTGCTTATGATTCATTTTCTTGTTTAATTTGCCTTGTTCTTCATGTTACACTTCACTAAATATATTTACTTTATTCCTGCCATTACACATGACAGAATCTATCTGCACAAAAGGAATTTTAACTGTGAGAAAGATTTTATAGACACAGAGTGAAACAGCAAAAGATGAGGTAGAAATCTAATGCAAGATGTTAAGCACTGTTGTTCCCAAAATTGAGGAGCAATTAAACTTTTATTCCACTAAAAATGTGAAATCTGTAAAGTAATATGGCAGTATAATGGGAAACATCTCTTAATGGGTTTGTGCAGTTA
Source organism: Vidua chalybeata (assembly GCF_026979565.1). NCBI lineage: Eukaryota > Metazoa > Chordata > Aves > Passeriformes > Viduidae > Vidua > Vidua chalybeata. The sequence continues at coordinate 91,978,514 of NC_071530.1, forward strand.
TTGCAAGTTAAAAGCAGTTGCATGTTCAGCTAACAAAATATGGGGAATGCATTTTCATTAAATGTCAATGATAATGCAGTCACAAGAACAACAATATACATAAGTCTCACAGAGCTATTAAATATGTTGTATTTTCTAGGAGGAGCAAGAAAACAAGACCCTTCTATAGGGAAAAGAAACCCCACAGGATTAATCCAAGAAAGCATGGCAGCTAAAAAAGAAGAGCAACTGAGTTCACTTTGAATGGCAAAAACAAAACAACCCCAAACAAACCAAAACATAAACCTTTTATCTCAGAGGAATCCCTTTTTTCCAAGTTTACATCTCTGGAAACACACTTGGTGGTAAATTTTAATCGTCTAATCAAACAAGTAATAGAAACATTAATGATTTTTAACCTGCTGAAACTCATTGTCTCTTGGGGTCTGCTTCATCACCTGAGCTTACAAGATCTGCATCTGCCAGCTTGGCTTATGAGCACAACCCCCATGGAAAAAAAAGAGCTGTGTTTCTAAAAGAGCTGTGTGAACCCTCTCCACTTTAGCAAGAGAGTCGATTCAAAACATGGCAAAAAAATATACTTTTTTTTTTTTTTTTTTCCTCCCTTTGTGTTTATGGAAGCAGCCTTTCCAGGCACTGGACGATAGGGAAACTGAGGACCTAGTAGCTGTTCCATCCATCTACTCCTGCCCTTCCTTGCAACCTGATGTGTCCTGCATGTTTGCCCATGGTAACTTCTGTCTCAGCACAGGCCATGGATGAAGGCATCCAAGGGTACGTGTCCCTGCTGTTCTTGGCCACCTATGGCATGTCAAGCTATGGAGCCTGGCAGTCCAGTCAGTTTGCAACCAATGGGTCCATCTCATCTGTATTTCCTTGTCTTAAAAGGGGGGATAGTATCACAAGCCTAATTACAGTGCATCTCTACTGCTCTCCCTTCGAACTCTTCCTTTGTGGAAGAGAGTAAGGAAGTCAAGCATGATTTTCCCTTGAAAAATCCATGCTGGCTGTTCTTGTTAGTCATCCTCTCCTGTCTTCAGTGATGGATTAGAAGATGTTCAGCTGGGGCTGAGGTGATGCTGACCCACTAATTATTCCCTGGATGCCTTTCATTGCATTGCTTGCCCTTCCATAAAGATGGGAATAATGTTGGCTTTTTCCTTGTCGTCAGGGACCTTGCCCTGTGACCTTCATTTCTCACAGTTGATTGACAACAGCTTCACGGTCACATCAGTCAGCTCTGTCAGACCCTTGGTGAAACCTGGCCTGGTGGATCTGAACATAGCTGGTTTCCTCTGAGTAGTCTCTAACTTGTTGCTGCTTTGCTGTTGTTTGGCCCTGTGTGTTCTGAATGGGGTTGATATTTGCTGGGACTTGGGAACAGGCTTTGTCTATGAAGACTTGTAAGAAAGGACATGGAGTGGTTCAGCCTCTTCTTTGATTCCTGTTACTTGTCTCTTCCCCATTCATCAGCAGACTCACATTTCTCCTGACCTTCCTCTTGCAAATAGCATTCTGGTAGAATAGTTTCTTTTTAACCTTAATGTCCCTCCAGCTGGGCTTTTGCCTTCCTGTTTTTGTGCCAGAGTGCCCAGGCAATGCTTTTGTTCTCCTCCTGTCTTGCCTATCTTTATTTACACTTGTGTGCTCCCTTTTTGTATTTTCAATTCATTAAGACTCTTTTCAGCCAAGCGGGCACACTGCCAAAAAGGTGAAGTCAAGACAGGGAACAGTCAGAGCCACATAAAGGTGCACTTGTGAGAAATGCAGCGGGTGAACAACTTCTCTAAAGGCAATAGATTTAGGCCGATGAGGGCAAGGACTTTCAAATAAGACATAGTTTTGTCTGTCTTTGTCCAAGAAGAGGACATTGATTGAAAGGAGATGAGGCTGGGTGAAATGTCAGACTGTTTGTCCTGCTTTTCAGTAAATTTTTCATTTCACGCTAAACTTCATATTACTGCAGCCACATTGCTATCAAGCCAGCTGTGCACAATTCACTGTGTGGAGTCAAAAGTGGACAAGACAGCAGGAAAATAATGAAAGCAGAGAGTTTTCCTAGGAAATGGAACAGTTGTGTGTGTCGATGTAGGAAGAGTCTGCTGAAGGTCAGTGTGTAAGGCAAGATGGAGAGGACAATTGGCTGGGTATCAGAGAAGGTGTGGCAGAACAGCAGGTGAGAAAAGCTGTTCCTCAGAGAAAAGGAATTTGAAAATTAAAATATCAGAAGGAAGAGATCATTATTAAGTCTGAATCAAGGGACTGAGACAGGATAAAACAAATGAAAAAGGAGTGGTCATCAGTCAGAAGTTAGCAAAGATTAAAATTGCTTGTTCGAGGTAAATGCTGAAGAAAGAGGAAGAGGCAAATGTAAGGACAGGAAGAATAGGAATAAGTCTTGCTGGCCTCAAATAAAGAAGAAAACATGGGGTGAAAATAGGAACTTGTTCTGGCCATTAGGGAGCAAAACTGGATCATGGGAGACAGGAGGCAGTAGGTGGCTGTGAGGAAGGAGGCAGTGAGGAGGGGACAGCCCTGGGACCTGGGCAGGAGAGGTCATGGGTAGCACCCACGGTGTTGGACAAGAAACTGGAAAAAGAGTGTTATGACAGGAAGAAGAGAGTGGATGGAAAGAGGAAGAAGACATGGCATTGCATCTAGCTGAGGAGTTTGCTAAGTGAGAGGATTAAGGAAGAGAAACATGTTGAAGATTCTTGAAAAAAGAATCCTACATCAGGAAGCAGGAGAGGGGAAGTCAATTCATCAAAAATATAATTTCTTCCTTCTTTTTTTTCTGCCTTGAAAACCAGAGAACCAAATGTTCTCCCTGCTAGTGGATATTTACCCAAATTCTTTTATCAGTTATTGTGCTTTCCCCTTAGAAATATTTTTTTTTTCTCTGTTTAACAGACCATGAGCCAAAATGACAGATTAAGCCTCTAATACTGAAAATATGCACGTGCTTAATTCTACAGTTATATACTTATGTTCTTAACTGTTTTGTTAGATCAGAGCTGGAGTGCTCAACTGCTTTAAATATTGAAAATGAAGATGCTTTCAAAGGGATTTAATATTGCTTCAGACTTAACAGATAAGGATATTAGATCAAGAATACTTAAAAAACTCACCCTGAAAGACTTACATAATTTTAAATTTGCTGTGATATCTTCATTCCATATATTTATCATTAATGAGATTTTTCAAAGCTGAAATTACTTATCTAATGGTTATTGGTACCTTTAAAAATCGCCTAATTAATTTCAGAAAAATTAAATTAAATCACAGATGGTGCTGGACTTAACATACAGTGCCTGGATCAAGTCTTTAAATTTAAACTGGCCAGGTATTTTTCCAGTTTGGAATCAGAAATTGGCAACATGCACAAGTTGGTCTTTTCGTCTTTATCATTTATATCAAGTTCATTCAAAAATTTATTAATGATTTTTGATTAAGATTTTTCATTGAAACATTTAGTTGTGCTTTCTAGTTAAAAAGGAATTATATTGTCAGGATTTTCTGAGCATAGTCTTATACCTAGAATACCATATTAAAATGACTGAGATTGATATGACAGAAGTTTCTAAACTCATTTGGAGGCCATTCTACTTAAAAAAATACAATTAATTTTTGGCATTATTTTCTTAGGTATTGCAAACTTTTGATGAAGAAAGTTAGATTGGTGATGAAGAAACTGTGCCCTTTTATCCTTGGATACATGTTGTTTATAAATCTGGAATCACCCAATGTTATATTTTTGTCCCCTCGTCTCTATGGAGAAATGATGGCATAATTTTATAACTGTGACTTAGAAAAGTAAGTCTTATTCCTCCTTTCTTTTACTTAGTTATTTCCAACATAGACATTATTACACTGTCATAGAGCTTAATGTAGACATGCTGATCCTCATTGCCTTTTATCTTGGCAACAGCAAGACCTTCTGGGATGAAATTTAGTATACTGATTTGAGATTCTCAAATCATTATATTTACCTATATGTGGACTTTTTAAATATTGAAATTATATGGTAAAGTTTAAATTACAAGTTGTTTTTTAAACAATTCAGAAATGACTGTATTGTTTTATATGTTACAGTATTTTTTCAGAAAATTGATGCTGCTTTCTCTCCAAGTCTTAAAAAGTAATGGTCTCACAATTAAACGTGCTCGCTGTCATTCTGCATTTTGATTTGGTCACTTTGTGGAAGCAAGACACCTTGTTGCATAGTAGAAGTGTAAGAGAATGCATCTTTTGGAGAAAAAACTGGTAGGGCAAAAAATGATGAAGAAATGTTTCTGTTGTTACCAAGGCCCTTTTGTGAAAGCTAATTTTTACAGCTCTATTTGAAAAACATACATTAAATACAGGAGGCACAGTTATGAGTTCTTCAGCTCCCGGGGAAACACAGCATCCTGGTGTGCTGTCCCAAAAGCAATGTAGGCCAGTGACAGATTAATCAGAAAGTCTTCTAGCTGAATATTTCTCCCTTGAATGCCTCTGCCAGACTGAAAAAGGATCTCCTAGTTCTGGAGAAATTTTGCTGACCCATCCTGGAAGTAGAGAGGAAGACGACGTTTTAATGGGTGTCTGTTTTCCTTTCCATTGCACAAGGCCATCTGGGTCTGACTTTGCTCCTGTAATTCATGCTCCACACTCTGAGGAAGACAAAGCAAATGCTTTATTGGTGTACTTATGGTGTACATACAGGGATTTTTTTGTTAATGTTGTCCCTGGGACAACATGATTTAACTTGTCTGCCATTTGGGCAGCTCAGACTGAGCTGTCTGATAGATGAATAACATAGTGGATTAGTGCTGGGCAGAGGGCATGTGCATTGTGTTGTATGTAATTTTTGTAGGGTTGGCTGAAAACACGTGGTCTGATGTCCATTAAGGCACATTCTCCATGTAACGTGATCCAGTAGCAATATGCTAGAGTAGCAGTAGTTCTACTAGTGCACTTCTGCTGCCAGTATTTTGCTACCATGTTAGGAGAATTGTGGTAGAAACAGGATACACCCGTGTGCAATATCTTTCTTTGTGAGAAATGGTCTTGCAGCCCTTGGGTCTCAGCTCCTTGCTGACTTCAGCCACTCTCCCATCCTCTGGCAACAGCCCTGTGCATGAGAGACAGGCCAGCATCTCCAGCTTTTCACAGTGGACACAAGAGTTCAGAAACTTCCTCTGCAGTCCATTGCTTACTTGATCTTTCCAGATCTTGTAGCTCTTTGTGGGGTTTTTATGTCTGTCTTGCCACCCATTTTTGCCATCCTTTTCCTCTCTGAGGAAAGCCTTCACCTTGTCTTTTCCTCCTTAGGTTTATGATATTTCAGGCTTATGGACAGAGAAGATAAAGGCAGCCCTTCCACTTAATTTTGTTCTGCTAATGTGTTGCTGTGACAAGCCCATAGACATGGTATTTGGGTACCTGCCTGTTGTACATTAAATTAAATGATAGCATTTGTCATGTAGTATCCTTCCCTTTTCTCTCTCCATCCCCTGGGGAAAATAGGATGCTGATTATATCGCCATACTTAATGAGCTTATAAGTGAAGCAAAAGTTGAGCAGTAGAAAAGCACAAAGACAGAAAAATTTGGAGGACCAGATATGTCAACACAGAAAAACTGTGTGAGGCAGAGCATGAATCCTGTCAGCAGGAGATGTAGCACCTTGGCAGGAGGTGGAGTACGCTGCCTCTGGGTCTAAGGGCTGTCACAAGCATCATCATTGGATATGCAAGGGACAATGCATTTCCTAGTATTTGAGTGTTCAGGCATGCTCTATGTTTGGCCATCATCTTCCTTTACCAAAACTCACTTCCAAGATCATCTTGTGCTTTATTATCACTCCTGTTATTCTACATTTTTTTGCCTTTCTCATCTTGCACAGAAGTTGACTTTCTTGTGGCAGAGCAAAGACCTTTTGCTGTTCGTGAATTACATCAGAAATATGCTTTCTCTCTGTTTAATTGAAAGTGATCCAGCAATCAGGGGACCATGAGAATTTCAAGCAAGATTTTATTTCCCAGTGCTAGGAACAGCAAGGGGAAGGCACAGTCATTGTGTACTTGTCTGAGAAGCGTGATTAGTCCAGGATAAGTGAAAAAATTGAATTATTATTTCATTTTTACTTGTACCCAGTGTTGCCTTCAGCTGATCTGGATGCCCCTTTTAGTCCTACTGCTAAAGCTGCAGTGTAAAGTTACTTGAATCATTTTTACTGACATCCCCTTATCCCCTCTCTGAAGTGTGTGAAGTGCATACAGGTACTTCCAGCAGTCAGCAGATACTGACTGTGGCTGTATGGGGAAGGTATTTGGGCAGATTTTTTGTTCAGCTGGTCCATATCCAGCCCCCTTGGGCAGGCTTGATATGTGAACACATAAACAATATGTCTCTCCCTCTTTTTGCTCCAGACCTCAGAGAGCTCCAGACAAATATGTCTTACTGTTTGGATCCACTCTGGAGAACATCATTAGAGCAGCCACATCCTGGAGACAGAGACTCCTAATTATGGAGGTGGTGTAGTTCCTGCCTGCTCTGCACTGTTACAAATGTCAGCAGCAGCTCTCTCTGTGCAACAGTAGGACAGAAAATTCCTCAGCATCTCAGGACCAGTTTCAATGAGGATTTTAAACAACGAATTTGGCAGGTTTTTCTACTACTTCTAACAAAAGCTAAGGGAGTGCCTTCTTACACTTTAATTTAATCCCTATCTTTTAGTGTTTCATGTTTAGCATGGGAGATTTAGATGTTATTGTCTACATTTTTTCCAAAGTACTAAACTTGCTCTCCTCCCTCATACATATTTTGATAGAACAGAGGGAAAGAAAAGGACACTGCAATTTGTGAATTTAATTGTGTTGTGTCAAATATCCACAGAGGACTTGTGTAAAAAATGTTATTTGCTTAGCAAGAAATGCTTTATTTACAAAAAAATGGTAACTTAAAAAAAAAAAAAGAGACAAACACTAGATCAAAATACTTACCAGATTACACTATTACACTAACATGTAATAAAGCATACTTTTTTTTCCTAACTCTTCCTTGTAATGTTGCTATTATTTCATAAGGTAATAAATGGCCAGTCTACTAACTACTTTTGGGAAAGATGCATTTTTACAGAATTTACATGGCACAGCAGTCCTGTGAACTTATATTTATTGAATAATTAACATATAGTTGCAGTTGATATAAATAATTGTGCCTGATATACAAGTATTAAATTCATTCAGTTGTCAACAGAATATGTGGAAGGATACTCAATGAACGATACGCTGCGGGTTTTGTTCGATATGTGATTACACTAATTTTTGTATTGCAGAAAGCATACACAGCATTTTTATAGGGCATTTGGATTGCAAATGACTTTGTAAAACTATTTGATGAAAAGGAGTGGGTTTTTGTCTCTGAAGGTCTGTTTAATATTATTTTGTTATTTTATCTCTTTAAAGACAAATTCAAAGGGAATTCGAAAGATTTTTTTATTTCTTCCACCTTAGTCTCTCACTGAGGATAATATTTTAAAACTGGAGTTTTGCAGGTAGTCTTTTGAATACAGTCAATGAAAATAATCAGAGAAATGGAAACAGCATTATTGCGGAGTAGCAAAATTCTCCTGCAAATAATAGCATTTGAATATTTGAATATTGAACAGCTTTAATGTAATGTAATTCAGATTATGGCTGGTTTACAAACATAAGCAATAGTTAAACTCTTTCAAAGCATGTGGGTGTGTGTGTATTACCTTTTTTAAGCCAGGAGAAATTACAATTTTAAATAGTCACAAAACATAAAATGGTAGGGAAAGCAAGCTGAAATATAATTTTGAAGCCAAAATGGACTGCTATGGGCATGTGGCCTGACCTCCGCATGTGCTTGGTCTAGACTTCCATCCAGTAATTCCCATGAAAAAGTCCATAATTTCTGCCATAGCTAAGATGTGGCTTCTTGGAAGACATTCCAAACTTGATTTTTAAAGAGTTGAATAGGCAGAGCATCTGCTATATATATATATATATATATATCAGGTGCATTGTCTCAGTGTTAAGTCCTCCTCAATGTGAAATCTACTCCACATTGTGGCTTTGAATTCGTTTGAGCTTCTGCTTCCCACAGCCAAACCTTGTTGTTCTTTTGTTTCCTAAATTAAAGTGCTCTCTACTGTCGGGAGCCATCTTTCTGCTGAGGCATTTGTGTACAGCATCATCAGCTCCTGAGCTTCAAGTTCTAGAAGACTCTAGAGCTTGATGCCAGAAATTGCATAACTTGTTTCCAAGTCACTGACAGCTGAGGTGTAAGCTGGATGTGGATGTGCTGGAGGTGTTGTCCCAGGCCCCACTGCCACAGGCCACCACAGGGCTCTGGGAGTGCTCATGATGGCACACCTGACTCAGCACACCCAGATAAATGAGCACTGATGTTTAGTGCATACGTGAAGCTTTGTTTTAACAAAAGCAGCCAAGGTTCAAGAGCTTCGTCCCTGAAATTTCTGAATACTACAGAGCAGAGTTCCTCCTCTACTTGTCCTAGATGGGTGGGGGACTGGAGAGCATTTAATTGCAAATCTCTAAGTCCTGCTTTGTTGCTCAGGTTTGGGGGCCCCAGCAGCACAGGCTGGGGAGCAGAGCCAGAGCAGGCTGAGGAGACAAGGTGGGTGCCAGGGGCTGGGCTAAAGCTGCCAGAGAGGCACCATGGCATGACCAGGGCAGTGGGGAGAGGCTGGAATCAGGGTGCTGTTGGTCTTTGCTTCGGCAAATCCCGACAACGATGGAAAGAAGGTGCTCATAATTCAGGGAAGTGATTCAGCAACCGTGCATGTTCTTGGAAAATGTCATTGACATTTGAAGTGTCCATGTTAAGCACTCTTTGATGTCTCTTCTCTTAGAAAACCAGGGGCAGTTTCCCTGCCCAGAGGTGGCTGTGGCAGAGGAACGCAGCCTTGCACAGAAAAATAGGGAACTTGACACAAAAGGAGTTGTTGGTGAGGTACAAATAATTTTTTATTTTTTTTTTGTACATGACTGATATGACAAAAGCATAAACCTCAAGACAAGTACATCTTAGGATAGTGTATATGTATATACTTGGGCTTTTAAAAGTGCCAGTTTCATAAAGCTGGTAATACTAATTAAGCTCTGAGGAAAAACTATTTTCATTGAGCATGCATATTCTTTGTAAGATAAAATGCCAAGTATGCTTTACTAAATATAATAACATGCTTGAATAATATGCTTGAATATAATTATCCATCAACAGTCTGGTCCAGAGGGGAGGGAAGGGAAGTTAAGAGGTGAATTAAAGTTTCTACATGCACATCAACAGGTCCATTTGTACCCTTTTGTTTACTTGTATGCATGTGTGTACAATCATAGAATCACAGAATATTTATGTTGCAAACTACCTCCAGAGGTTGTCTAGTCCACTGGAGCATGTGTCTATACTTGTGTATATATCTGTGTATTTACACACATATGTGTTTATGAAATGAAAAATGAGGATGTTGATACAAGCTCATGTTAGGAAGAGTTGTGGTTGGAAAAAAGGAAGCAAGAAGACACAAATGAGAAGAAATCAGTGCCCAGCAGAGGTAAGAACAGTGCAGAATGTTTTCAAGGCACAAGAGGATGAAAAAAAACCCAACCTAACAAACATATTTTGTCCTTAATGTGTGGATAGAGCAGAAAATCACCAATAGTTGTATAGAAAAGTGCTCAGCTCAGGGAAACATTCAATAAACATTTTCTTTTGAAGTAAAAAAAAAGCTAAATGATACATGTGTGTCAAGAAACAGTGAGCAGGAGAAGGAAGTGTATTCCTTTTCAACAGTAACTAGGGATAATTTTAAACAGTGCCTGTTAATAATTTTCAGGCTGTTTCTAAGTTTGAGTAAAGCTGAAAATGGGGATGTTTCCAGGATTCTTTCACTGGTATTTCAAAATGTCAAATGGGATCATCCTCTGGGAAATACTTGTTATCCACAGCAGGACAGTTTTCCAAGAATGAGGAGGCTGGAGTGGTGGCTGGCAGGGGAAATGTCATTCCAGTGCAGCCCAGGAGGGCAGCCCAACAGGTCGCATGTCTTGAAGATCTTCATGCCTTTTGATCTAGGAGAAAATGAATAAGCTAAACAACTCAACAATCATTTAAGCAGGCTTTTTGCTTTGAGATTTTGCTTTTTTTCACTCATCCCCAATCTCTTAGTAGACTTCTATCAAGGTTTCCTTTTTGAAGGTGGAAATGGGGACAGGAATGTCAGTTCCTGTTAGATACAGGTTTCAAATTCATTTTTGTGCCCTCTAAATCCTCTTCTGAGACATTTTTACCATGACAAAGTTCCTTTCTCTATGGGCATGAACAACATAATTTCTTTCTTTTTCTTACCATTGCCCATGACTTGGTATTGTGGTGTTAAAAGCCCTTTGGGAGTTCAAGGAAACTTAAGCTACCAGGCAACACAGATCACTCTGCAGTTAAACCACTCTCTGTCATTGTTCACCCTTTCATCTGTTGTGTGAACTGTGAACTTTTTTTGGGTGAAGACTATATTTTCTCTATTTTCTCTCAGACCATCGATAAAAGTGTAAATGGTGTCAGGCTGAGAATAGGTACCTGAGCATCTCATTGAAAATGCCCCACAGAAATCACAATCCCTGATTTACAATTATTGCTGAACTATAAGTGTCACAGAAATCTGTGCCTGATTTTTAAAATTCTAAATGAAATGCTTTGCAAAAGTTTATTTGCCAATTGAGTTGTCCTTCACAAAGGAGAAATAATCTCACCAGAGACAGTATCATGTTTGCTGTCAGTCATAAAACTGTCAATTCACAATAATAAAAATAAATTAAGAAATTAAGATTTCAGCATACACATTTCATTGCCCATTTGCTGTTTTGTGATGTTACCCAGGACAACATCAGCCTAGCACTAATTGTTAGGAGTGCATGAAGCAGTGTTATTTGTGTAAGGAACTGCATCTATTACATAATCTCTTGTGATTAGCTTGTCCTGTCCTTAATTTTCATTCTGACAGAGAGAAACACGATTCCCCTCTGGAGCTCTCTTTTCTTTAGCAAACTGAGCTCATTCCCCATGCCAAGGGAGAACTTGGTCTGAGGCTGACGTGAATTTTCCCAGAATTAGAATAGATTTTGTGAAACACCAGCAAAATTTGCTCGACTGGCTGGAAAACAGATATGTCCAGCTTTGCATGTCACTCACATGCCAGTCAGCATCTCCACTGAAGGAAGGGGCACATGATGCACAATACTCAATTGGGGCTGGGAAAGGGGATACCAAAGCTTGGCCATCAAGCTGGTTCCAGCAGATAAAATCAGTATTTCCTGAAGAATTCCTCTAGCATGATCATGAAAGTGACAATGCAGACATTGTCACTTTAAATAAGAAGAAAGGGGTGACAGCAGACTGTTAAAGAGACAGCATGACATAAGAACCAGACACATCTAGAAAATATGATGCTTCATGAATGTCTCTCCAGGCAGCAAGGAAAGTCAGAAAAACCATCCAGCCTTTCCCTGCAACTGAAGTGAGCAAATCTCCCAGCAATCTAATTTATGCCCTAAATTTTATGAGGAATTGGTTTCAGCTATTTCCAACAAACTTCAACAACCTATCTGAATTTCCTCATGACCTGGAGACTTTGTATGGACCTCACATCTTAATTTCCACAGCTGTGTTTTTAAAAATGAGCTTGCTAGCCAGCTACCAGCACCTTATCAAGGCTTCCAAACAGCCCTCAGCAAAGGCTGGAAAATGAAATACATGGCCCTACAAAGCCAGACTAAACGAGATAGGGACAGCATCACCAAGTCCCTTTGCTATAAGCACAACACAGGCATTTTCTCCTCACATGTTAGACCTTCCTCTATTTCTTCTTCTGTTGCCTAAAGAGGAAACTAAGCTGTAGTTTAATACATAGTCCAGAATGCTGACATAGCTTGCAATAGTGAGAGCTGGAAAGTCTCAAGTCTTAGAAGTAAGTGAACAGACAAGATGACCTGTAATGGCCAAGAGAAATGATGGGAACAGACAAATCCAAAATGAATGCAGGGAGTTTTAATTCATAGCTCCAAACAGCATTTCATTAATTTCGTGGTAGTATGGAAAGGTTTTATAAGCTTAAGACTGGATATATAACAGGTCTTGCTGCTATTTTTCTTTGCCATCATCCTTCTTGATGAAACCTACTTTCCTCATTGTAGTAGCAGAAAACATGTACTTCTATTTTGAGATACTGGAGAATATTGGAATTTGGGTATTGGGTAAATGGATTTCCCAATCAGCTTCTGTCCTGGTAGATATCAGTGTATCAGGTATTAAGCATCTTCAGGGCCGGACTATCACATAAACTGTTCCACTTGGGATAGGATGGGAGAAAAGTTGCTTAAACCCAGTTGTTGAGAGCATTTTTACTGCAAATAACTGCAAAGAGACAAGTCAGTTTAATAAGAAAATTTTCTTTTTTTAATAGCTTCTTAGCTGCATAAGTCCTTTTTTCCTAGTTTTTCTTTTCTAGGCCACATCTGAGTTGAGCATGAGTCTGATGAAGGTTTTTGTGATCCTGTCTTGAAAATCTAAAGAATGAGCATGTTGTATTTTTAAGCAGAGGCTGGCTTCTGCAACATTCTTCCTGTAGATTTGAAAGTAAAGAAATTAATTCCTTGAGGTCTTTTTAGAACATTCTGAGACTTTTGATGCTGGAGAGAGTCTGAAAAGAATGAGTCTTCTGAGTTACATGACTGTCTTCCTCTAAGTGGTAATTATGATTCTTTTACAATACAAAAGGCAGCTGAGATGATAAACCAGATCTGCTTTTTCACATAAGAAAAATGCTTCTATTAGCCTTGTCCAAGTTCAGCCTTCCTCAGCATCCTGTATCAATTTACTTTAAGACACCATACAGCAGAGAACTTATTCTTAAGTGAATATTTAGATACTTTACAAGAATAAGCCTGTCAGAAAAATGAAGTAATTATAAATGCCTTCCCTGTAAGCCAGTTGAAATTTAGGGAGTTTGTTTATAAGTGGAAAAAGAATAGGAAGGCACCATGCTCAAATTAGCATTTTAATTTTTACTTTAAAAATTGAACAGTGTCATTTCCAAGGCTTTGTTCTCACCTTCATTGTAACCATTCACTCTTGCTTTAAAAAGAGTTTAGTTGTGTGAGACACAAAGTTCTTTTCTTTAAAGCTAACAGCTACTTTTAGGGGACTGCTCGTAAAGATGTTTAAAGCTATCTGTTCAATAGGAAGACTATCCTGGTGAATTATTGTGGCAGGAAAAACTATGTGAGAGCTGCCCAGGCACCTGGGAAGATGAGAAGAGTCATCAGTGAATCAGCGGAGGGGAGAACCTGCCAGAATTGGTTCGGTTCCCAGCAGCGCTGCTCCCTTGCGGTGTGCCTCCCTCTGTCTTGATCAAAACCAGAATAATCCATCACGATTTCTGATCAATACTTCTTAGCCAGCGCCACTGCTGCATTTGCTAATGGAGGAAATTCAGAGAGGAGCATTCCAGGTTGCAGATGGCTGTTCCTGGTCGACGTTAGCTGTGTCAAAGACAAGATGTTATGGGTTGCAGCAGGCCTCAGAATCCTAATCTACACAGGCCATCTGCTATTCATTTTACTTATGTATAAATAGGCTTAATAAAGCAGCTGACATCTCGAGAGGGAAATGTGTACTTTTAAGGGAACAAGGTTTTTGAGTAGGAGGCGCAGCTCTTTCTGTGTGGGGGTTTGATAAGGAGCCATGAATGCTGGCAGTGGTGGGGATCTGTAGATGCTGTCATTCTCTCAGCATAGGCAAGCCAATGGCCACAATGAATGTTAATCCAGCTTGTGGAAATGTATGAGAGGGCAAAATTCAGCCATGAAGTCTCGGATCAACATCTTCTGTTTTGTGCAGAGCAGTGTGCATCAGGGAGGCTCAGGGTGCTAAGGTGGCATTTTATTTACTTATATTTTCACTTAGTCATTATTTGCAGAATTGAGTGTCTGCATGCTGGTTCTTGAGAAGCGATGGCTGGAGCTCAGAAAATGAGGAACTCTGAGAGAAAGGCCACAGAGGATTGCCAGAGAAATTTGGTGTTCGGTTATGCACTAACTTTCACTAAACAAGAAAATAGCATTTATAAATCCATGCTGTGAATTTTGTAATCTAAAGTTATTGATTTTTACCAGCTGGTATTTAAAGAAAAGGCTTTGAAGGTTTAACTTCAACCTCAAACATCACTAAAACTCAAAAACTGTGAAGAAAAAGGGAGATTTTAAAGTGTTTACCATAAATTCCTGAAGCTTCTAATGGATTTCTTTCTATCCCCAGAGCTAGTTTGACCACAGCTTAACCAATTTGCAAGTGTTTGTAAGCCCTCCTATGTGCCAGCTGGGCTTCATAATGTCCTCCTGATCACTGCTGTGCATTCCATCTACACTGACCCTCAGCCAGAGGACCACCTCATATCCATGTCCCCTACTCTCTTCGTAATTAAAGTAAGTAGGAGGTTGTGTGGAGAATACATATCTTGCCATTATAGTGGGAAGTTTTATCAATCCATCTCCCTTGTAGGAAAAAGGTGCTAGGTGTGTTGGTGCTAAATTTCCAGACAAGTGATGTGATTTTTATTGGATACAATAGAAATGCAGTAAAACAAGAAAGGACTACAATAAATGCTGAAAATAATGATAGTTTAAAATCAAGTTACTCTTGTTCATGCCAACACTTAAAGGCATTAGAAGTGTTGTGATGTTTTATCTATCAAGGTGAGCTGTTACCTATTTACGTAGCTTTAAACTTTCTTAAATGTTTGGTGGTGTTTTTTTTAAAGCAGCTTTGTATTAAATCATGGAATAAAAATAAGGATGCAAAATGTAGGCATTTATTTTGTCCTGTGAGAGTAAAAACATCCCAAAAAAACCCCTCCAACCTGCCATGCTTTTTAATGCTTGTGCTATTAAGGATCCTGCCCTTTGACACAGAGGCATGAAATACTGAGCAAATGACACATTTATATCCACCCTTTCCACTTCAGGGAGGGGGAGGCAGTCACCCTCTGACCTCCCACTAACCCAGTTCCTTCATCTGACCACCATCACCACCACCACTTTTCTTTCAAAACCCCCTGTCCCGATCCCACCTGCCCATCCTCACCTGTCCTTTCTGTGACCTTCCGTCTGTCAAAATCCCTGACATCTAATTCCCAGTCTCATCCTTCCCCTCACTGCTCTTGTTAATTTGCTTCTCCTCTCATTTCTGCCCAGTTTAACCCTTGGCTACCATTTTCCTCTCTCAGCACTGTGTGTTAAAGCATCCAGCTCTGCCTTATTCCTGGCATATATTTCAGCCATGTGTCTCCACAGAAGAAATCTCAGGACCACCCAGGGACCCATTACTGGAAATATTTTCTTGTTTTTCCTTGCTTTCCTTTGTCACAGTTTATCATCTGCACACTCAGGTCTATGCCTGCATGCCTTTCTTTACATCAGGCACCATCAGTTCGTTCTGTCCTCAAAAAACCCTTTTCCTTCACCACAAATAGTCATGTTCTGAACCCTTAAGGCTGCCTGATCTTTCCCCTGTTACTTTGTTCAAACACATAACTTTCCTGAATTCTTGTCTGTGAATTTCTCTCACTGAAGTTTCTAATGATCTGGACCAATAACCTGAAGTGAGCTTTGTACCTGCCATCAATCACTTCACTGTGGTAACTTAGAGTCATTGTAACACTTACTTTAGCTTTAAAAAATGTATTTTCAGCATATAGACTTTATTTTTTTTTTTATCTTCCCCATGCTCTTCAGTAATTTCCTCTTCTGCTGGTTGTCTTCATGCAATATCTTCATGCATATCTTTTGGTCACTTGTCCATCCATACCCCAGCCTCTAACCAGCTTATTGTGAACATTATATTTTTATGGACTCAGGATCAGACTCTCAGTTGCACAGATGCTTCCTTTCCTCTTGATTTGCTTTCTTTTTCACCAGAGATCCTTCCTCTTACCTGAATTTTATTTCTCATAGGGTTTCTTTCCTCTGCTATTCTCCATCACTTTCTACCAATGCTGTTTCCTGAAATAACAGTAGCAGACAGCACGTATTTATGGGGAGCAGTACAGGATTGTAGCATTCCCTGGGAATCTTTGTGGGAAGCTTGTCACAACCAGATATCAAGGTGCATTCAGGTTTGGAGTAGGCTTCTCTTTGTAATTACTACTTCTTAAGCACACCCCACCCCCTGTACCTAATCCCAGGCAGCACAGTGAAGCTCCCTTTCTCTCCTCTGTTGTTGTTGCATCTGCAACTCAGCACCATTGCCACCGCCTCTGTGACCTGCACGTTTAGGGTCTGTTTAAATCCTGATAATTACTCCCAAAAAACATTTACTCTGGCTGGCCTTTTGTCCCTATTCCTACAGAAAAACCAAGATCTATGTGTTGCCTTCCGTTTCACTTATTGTTATCTCTGCTGACAACTCTACCTCCTACTTCAAAGCCCTGTGAAAGGCAGCCGTCAATATCCCCTTTCTTGCCTGTCATGGTGACCTTATTACCTCGCTCTCTGAATCCTTGTGCTGACACATTTGACTGCCTCTAGCTTAAATTTCTTGCTCCTTTGTCTTCAGGCCTCCCATAACTCTTTCCCTAGCCAAGCAGATTCCCATTCTTTTTATCCTACTCCCATCTCTTTCTGCTCAGACGCTTCTGCCGTTCTCACTGTCCTTTCTACTTCTCACCCAGCCCTCTCCCCTTGACTTGGGCTGCAGGGGTGTCAATAGTATTGTCCATTCATAAGATGCCTCAGTGCTTTTTTCCTCAGACAAAGGAAGAAAGTCTTGGGGTTTTTCCTGCACTTCCTCCCTTGCCCTGTCTAGAGGGACCTCATGGCTTTGCTCTGGTCACTTTGCCCGTCACTCTGCGCCTCTGCTTGGCTCCAACTCCTGGCCAAGGTACACGGGCAGCCCTTGGGAGGGGATTCTCCTCCTCTGAACTCCGAGCTCTCTAAGAAGCACTCAAGCAATGTCAAAGGAATTTTGCTAATTAATCATGGCAATTGAGGCATACAAATGCCAGGGGTGATTTTGACTTTGGAGTATTTGGTATTTGGTTGTACCTACAGCAAAGCTGATTTCCTCTGTTTGCACTGAGTTCTGGCTCAGAACACCACTGCCAAGTCTGAGTGGTGTTTCCTGAGTTGGAGCGTTTTGTCTCAGTGATGAATGGTTTCCCACAGCTTTGAAGTATGCTAATATTGTGTTGTATATTTTATAGCTTGCTCGATTTGCATTTACAAATCAGGGTTCAGTTTTGGATGCTCATTCCATTGAGCTAAAATAAATAAATGTTTTTATAGTCTTCTATTTTATTCTGTCTTTTGGTCACATTTTATTTCCTCCTGAACAGAATTGAGTGTCTTAAAGCCTTCAAGTAATTTCTAATGTATTTCGTCTCCTTTTTTTTTTTTTTTTTTGTATGAACACAAGAAAACCAGAGAAAAAGGTCCTAATTTTTCTGAAACTTCCATTTCATCCCTTTTCTGCAATAAGAACTGCAAAAGTCACCTGCAATTTTAATATTTTGCTGGTAACTACTCGTATCCTTTTGCTACCTGAGAGACGTCATGTAAGGCTATATTGAGCTGCATTTCTGCCTTGTACCTGTGAGTCCTGCAGTGTGTGACTTGCAGAGGAAAGGGCTTGGCGGAGTCGCTGCAAGGTGAGCAGTGAGTGCCTGTGCCTGGGAAGTTGGGAAGCTGGCTCCAGCCATGCACGAACAGCATGGGCAGCATGGCTGTCCACTGGCTGCAGAAATCACCTGCATGTTTTAGTCTGCCATGGAGTCTGACCATCCAGTGTCAGACACAAAACCTGGGCAAATATCTGCTAGCAGAAGTGTCATCATGCTTGCAGTCCCCACACATTGTCTGAGTTCCCCAGGACAGCAGGATCTTTGAATCTGACAAAGTTTTAAGTTTCTAATGTTACCTTATGATGGTTGTGCTTTATCAAATTCAAATTTACTAATTTGCTTTAGTTTTTATCTGTATTGAAAAATGTGATTTAAAGGGCTTCAGTGATAGGTTCCGCAGGACTATGTTGAAAACTGATTGTATTTTACAGTGATTTTAGGGCTTTCTGAGACAAAATGGCATTCAATAGTACCTACTGACAAGCTACTGGGGTTTTTTTATGCATATATATATGTAATGCTGGTAGTTTTATGCTTTGCTAAAGGGCTTAAACAAAACCAATATTATCCCTTCATGGATGCTGTCCAGTTTTGTAGAGCTAAAAAAACCCGGTAATTTAAAAAGAGTTCCTTGATTAAATTAAGCCACTGGAATAAGTGACTTATATTTTCTATATTTTTTTTTGATGTATTGAAAATGATGCTTACAATAATCTACTAATTTCCTAATTACCTTCACCTCTTTGAAAAATATTCTATCAAAGACTCGGGATTTTTAAGATATCAGTCATGTGCTCAGCCACTTTACGGTACTATTTTGTATTGTTTCCCTCCTTATTTATTAACAGTCATAATTTCTCACTTGTATTTCTTCCCCCTTCACAGCCACAGTGAATTTATAAGAGCCCTTTTGTTCTCTGTAATCACTTTAGCTAGCATTAAATCATTCTTCCTTTCTGTTGCCCTTATCTTTTCTCTGCAAGGCTTAACCGATTGTAGCTTTCTTTCATTTTTCCCTCTTTCTCTGCCTCCTTTTTCACTTTCATCTGTGAGCAGCTCCTATGGAAACAGTTACCTTCCATCCTGCTTTTTGGAAACTGTTGTTTTCTTCTCCTCAATTCAGGTTTGTGTGCAGAATTTTTGAACTTTCTTCCATGCTCCTGTGTTTGAGTGCTCCTCACCTCATAATGACTTACAATAACACACATTCAAGGACTGATTTTCATGTGCAAAGTCCTTTGTAAAAATTATTTGATGAATAGTAAAACATTCTCTGAAGGTGTTCTCTTATCAAATTCTGAGTACTCTGTAGATCTGCTCCGTGCACTGAGAAGGTGAAGTAACTCATGAATATTGCCCTCAGTTCTTCCTTTTATCAGGCAGGTGTGTCCTTAATCCTCAGGGAAGAGCTCAGTCTGACCTGAGTTCAGGGTGAACAGTTGAACAAAAATTTAAGAGAAACACAATTCCTTTTAGGAGTGGGTGTTCTTTAAAAGCTCAATTTCAAAGTTGTTTCTGGAGCCAGAAATAAGTGCAAACAAAACAAGATGGAGAGAAATGTTCAAATAATTTACCTGCTTTTGTAGTCTTTGATTTTGTTTTGAAGTAAGCATTGATTATTTGCTTTTTAATGGTCTTATCAAGAATGACTTTTGGAGATAAATGCTTTTGAATGAGGATCTGGATGGGCACAGACAGATCCTTTCCAGTATGAATACCTGCCATTCAGGCAGGATGAATCGCTTTTCAGAATTGTGCGGTTTCTCTGATCCGTTGCTACAGCTGGGAGAAGCCAAGAATACCAATAAAAAGACAGACCTTCTGGGAGCATGTCAGAGATACTCTGCCTGTAAAGGTTTACTTCCCAGTAAACCTACTAATCTTCAGAGACACTGACCAGCAGAAGAGTCTTCTCCTGTACTTCCTTCTGTGCTGGTTTTATTTTGGACATTCTGAAGAAAAAGTCCTAAAATACAACAAAAATTGCCAACAGCTTTGGAGAAGCAAAGGTAATATCACTTGTTCTTGGCAGAGCCTGCAGAGATTTGGATTTTTTCTTTTTCTTTCACACTGTAGATTTGGTATTTTTCAACAGCATATGTTTTGGCCAGAGAATTGTTAACTCAATAAAAAACTTCCCATGAAGAGGCCACCACTCTAAAGGAAGCTTCCATTTCCTGGGCTCAGACAAGCAGCTGATGCAGCCCTCTGAAGGCAGAGAGATTTCATTGAGCCCTTGGAGAGGGAGAGAGAGGCTCTCAGCCAAGGATATCTCTGAAAGTTGGCATTTGAGCTCAGAAAGCGGCTCCTGGTCCAAAACAAATCCTGTAGTTGTCCCCACTTGCTGTGCTTTGATTTAAATCATGGTATGGTTGTGTTGAACATGCACTGGGTTCATTTCAGATAAAACTGAACTGAAATGTGCACTTAAGTGTTACCCCAACAACGCTCCACGTGCTAATGGTCATTCTGTACCTGGGGCCATCCCTGAGCTCATCTGAAATGTTAACTCCAGGGAACACATGGCATCAAGTTCTGAAGACCAAATAGAGTTTTTTTGCAGACTCTCTTTGCCGTAGGTCCCCAGACAGGTACCAATTAGCATTGACTTCATGACTGCAGAAGGCTGATTAATTGCTTTATTATTATCATCTTATACCTTATTATACTATACTTCTTAAGAAACTCCGTCACTTTTACAGCCAGTCTGATACAGTTTTGACCTCACTGGTCAATCAATCCAAACACCATCCTGTGTCTAATTAAGAAATCACCCTTTGGTAAACAAATCTCTATGACACATTCCACATGTGCAGGTGCAACAAGTGGAGATAAGAATTATTTCTCATTCTTTTCTCTGATTTTCTCACAACCTTCCCCGGGAAAATGTCTGGGAAGGTCTGTGCCTGCTCTCTGTGGCCAGAGAGCTGCTGCCACAATCCTCCTGTTCCTTCCACTCTGGAAGACTGAAATTTAAAACAATCTTATCTAATAAAAATGAACTGGCTTCTAGGCATGGTTTCTGGAGTTCTGAACTTGTAGAAGTATTTTTCTTCCAGTGTGCTTTATGTTTTTCAAGCAGCAGGTTTAATATGAGGGAAGTTGCAGACAGGTTCATCAGCCCAGAAATAGTGCTAAATGTAGGTATGACAATATTAGTGGTGTTAGGCCAATCTCTAGGTTTCAGGTTTGTGATATTGTCACACTTTTGTTGAGGGCAGCAGGTAGTTTCTCTCCAATTTCTGGCCTGAAATGGATGGTTGGGTCTCAGTCAGGAGAGACTGGACATTTTGTGTAGCAAGTGTACTTTGAGACATGGGATGACTATCACATCTTCTGTGTGAAATGATAACAGGTTCATTTTTCAGCATGAAGTATTTCCACTGTTACTGGGACCAATTGTTTTTTACTGCCTCTCTCTGTCAGTGAATTTTTCACTGGCTCTAACATATTTCAGGATCTCATGAGTGGTTTTTCCATCACTGAAGATGTCTGCTGACTGTTAGATACTGAAAATTGTGACAAGTACCTCGCACACAGGGTGCCAGTTTTGGTACCAGTTGTAGCAACATTGCTGCTTGCTACTTAGCAGCAAATTTAGGCATCTTAGTATTACAGTGGATGTCTGCTATTTTGACAACTGTGCTGCCATCTCAGGAGGCCTACCTGCATTTAAAATACTGCATCCTTTTAGTACTCCTGGGAATCCCATGCCTTGTCTTTCAGCCCCATGAAGACCCCTCAGACACCTTATAACACCTAGAAGCCAGTGGCTAGGTAGGTAAAATTCTACTCCAGCACGCTGTTATAGGAGCTGGTTATGAAAAACCTCTCCAGAATCTCTTAGACACGCTGGGGAAAAGAGTGTTTTGCAGGGTAACATGGATTCAAGTGTGAGCATGAGTGTGACTCTGTTACAGGGGGAACAGAGTGATTTTTTTTTCCTCCTAAGATTATGTTCCATATTAGATTAAACTTTTGGCAAAAGGTATTGCACGAATCCCCAGAGATAATGTTTATCCCTGAATTACCCAGGCATTACACATGTGGTGTCTCTCTAGCTCTGCCTATTCATTACCAGTAGTTCATGCACAGCTTGGTAGCAGCATGGAATCCCCTGTTTGTACTGTTGGTCTGTACAGCATATCAAGACTTTAGGGGAAATTAAGTTTATGGCATCATAATAAGCTACAGTGCTTCTTTACTAAAAGAGCAGATGGTGCTTTCTGGAAGGAAGGAAGAAGAGCAGTGACTTTACCTTCTAGCGAAAGCTTTGCTGCTCCATCTTGTGTCTCTGTTCAGACCAACAGAGGTCAGAGCTTAGTCTGGGAGTTAAAGTTTTCTGAGTGGGACTGTGGGAAGAGAAAGCAATGTTCAAGACAGCAGATGGAGTACATATGTGAGCAAGCTCTTGGCACACCCAGTTTAGCTCTTTCACATCAGCATCCTGGTATGCTCTGAGGGGGTCATAGGTAGGAAGTGTGTTGGTGACTGCAGAATACACCTGTGTCAAAGTACCTCAGTATGACTCCACTGGTTCAAGCAGGTGTAGTGAAGATTTTAGAATCATGTGCTTTCCTGTAGGTGTGACTCAAAATCCTTTTGTTTCAATCACAATGGACATTTTGATAAAAAACATTTTTCAGAAACTATTCATTTTTAATATCGCATTGTGTGTCTTTTACAGTTTGACTTCGAAAGAAAACTATCTTGGTTTTAGTGGAACATCACTGGGATTTGATTATATTTGCTAGAAATGAGGTGAGCATCTAGATGTGCACTGAAAAGTTTAATAGGTTTTACTTGCAATTAAATGCACATAAAAATTCACTGAAATATTTGCAAAGCAAGTGCCCAGACACCTTGTAAAGAGAAAGAGAGAGAGAGAGAAAGAGAAAATAAAGACTTCTCTCATAAAGGCTTCTCTATGTCTCTTATTTTGATGGTGTTTTCTCAAATGTATCTCTTTCTCAGACCGCAAGATTACATTATTAAAATTCATGTGTTTCTGCACAGCCAAAAAATTAGTCATATTAGTCAAATTAGAATTTCTTAATATATGGAATTCACATTCAGCATCAATGGTAACAACGGCAGCCTACTGCTTCAGGGCTCTTTCTTTCTTTTTTACTTTCTTTCTTGCTTTCTTGTTTTCACTCTCTTTCTCTCTCACCAACTTCTCTCTCTCTTTTATTTCTTTTCTTTTTTCTTTTCCTTTCCTTTCTGCACTTGTGTCCGTGTGTACCTATGACAGCCAGCTCTGCCCTTTCCAAAGTCATTTTACTGTGGCTTAGCTGTTCTTCATCTACTGGGAATATGCAGGCTAGCTAATATTCCTTTTCTTTTACAAGTGGGAGATGGAATATACTAACTCATATGGTCACAGTATCAGAGAACAAGAAGACAAATGAAAAAGTAATAAAAGAAAATATATTCCTGGCCCTCAAAGAAAAAGCTCATGCAAATATGATAGAGAAAGAAAGGAAGAGGAAATAAACCAAAACGGACCTTTAAAGAAAGGCATTGTGCAGATTCATATCTTGATTTTCAGAAGTGTTATTCATTTCTTAATTAAATTTGATCTTTTAAAACATGCAAGATTTACAGTTCTCTCATGAACAGCACAATCAAATTATGACAATTCTTTCCCCACTTTATACTCTCAATAGAGCTCAGCAATAACATTTTTCTCAATTTAAAACCTTTCTTATTCTTATCTTAAAGATCAACTGTGGTCAGCTTAAAAAAATGTCAAAGTTTAAAATAAGGATGAAGTGGCATGCATTTACTTAAATTTTCTTGAAAATGCTGCTGGTAAATACTATTTCTCATGGTAATGATAATATATTCCTGAAGGAAAACATTTTACTGCCATAGTGATATTAGTAATATCTCTGACACCTTATCAAGATAATTAGTAATTTCATCAGAAATATAAAATACGCTATTGTACTGTGAAAAGGAACAAGATAAATACAAATCAATTGAGATACCTCAATGTTAAAAGCAACTTCTCACGAAGTTGTTTCAACAGAAAGGAAGGAAAATTATATATAATATAAATGCATATTTACATCATGATGTGTACCCATACTAACTAACATAAAGAGTGAAGATTTATTTCTGACATTGATTCAACACCCTTACCCCAGTTCAGAAAATCGCCACAGATGGAGTTTAACTTTTAAACTTTTGCACTAAAGCACATAAACTCATTTATCTGTATGTGCTGAGCTTGGAAGAGCCTGAGGACTGAATCTTAAGTTTTTGGTAGTAAGTGATGGAAGTCCTGAGTTACCAGAAGCAAAAACTGCCCTTAATCCAGACAAAGAAATTTGAAAAAAATACTAAAAAGTAGGAAAAGGGGAAAAGAAAATAATTCATGCCTCCCACAAAAATAACTCTATGACTTCTATTATTATTCCCAGCTTTTGCAAGTTTCTTTCAAAGTGACCCAAGCAGGGTACAACTTGTGAACAGCTGTTCCCAGCTTTGACCAGAAGCTGAACCAGACCTTAATGTCTCAGGTTTGGGGTCTTTCACTGCTTGTCATCTGTGTGGTTTCATCTGAGCTGTCGAGGATGTGGTGCAGGATGACAGAGAGTCATGGAGCAGCTCCCACCCTGTTCTGTGGAACTCAGGGCCCTTGCATGTGGCAGCCAGGCAGGGAGGGGACTTGGTCTCTTTCCCATCACCTGTGACTGGGGTGGGACTACACAGTCTTCTCAACCACAGTGGCTCTCATCATGCCTGGGAAGACCAGGGAGATCAGAGCAGGTCTGGGATGTATTGTTGGCCACAATCACAAGGCCACCCAGTGCAGCAAAACCAGGGAAGTGCTTCTGCAGACATAAAAATGACCACCAAATATGATTGTTAATGTTTTGGGTATTTTTTAATTTTTTGGGTGTGAATTGGCCTAAGTAGTGCCAAACACATCACAAAATACAAGACTTTAAAAGCAGTGGCACTGAACTATTCCCCTCATTTGATACCTTAGAGCATTGTCTGTGGTTTGCTTCCCTCCTCATACTGCATCCTACAGCCTCCTGGATCCGTCCTAGCAGAGTGGTTTGTGTGGCTCCCTTTCAGCATCTGATACATGGTCACAATGCAAATGTGCATTGTTGACAGAAATGGCCAGCTGGCAGAGCGTGTGACTGTGTCTCTGATAGTTTGAATCTAGGATATCTGCTACTCCATCCTTATTCATGGACATGATGACGAGTTTTTCAGAGTCCCTGATTGTCTAATTTAATGTGTTTACTGTGAAACATCTGATGGCTATTATAGAAAATGTCAGATAATTTATTTTCCTTTTTTCTATCCAAGAAAAAAAAAACTGAAAAACCCAAAAAAGACCACCACCAAAAAAAAAAAAAAAAAAGAAAAAGAAAAAAACAACCAAAAAAGTACATTTTATATCAAGAAACATTTCAATAGCTTATAGATAAATGGACGAAATGCACAAATGTCAGACGCACAGCCCTGAGCAGTGGAGACATGAACTGAATAAAACTCTGGTTGCATTTACCAATGCCAAATAATTGACATGATAATAGAAGATTACAGATCTGGGTATTGTTTGCATTCTAACCCTATTTTCTGTGATTTTCACACTGCAAAGACTATTCCAAAAATTATATCCTTTTGGTATTGAGGTTAGTTTTATGAATAAATTGAAATTTGGGAATGACAATTTAAATTAGCACTAAGGCAACATTATGAGGAAGGTTGATAGAACTGATACTGGAAAACCTATTGCATTTCCAATATGATTACAAGATAACAAAGAAGCATCTCTTTCACTTTTCTGTAATTATTGTAGGGTAAGTTTTGTATTGTAAAATACAAAGGTTTGGTTTCCAAATTATGGAAAAATGGTTACGTGCTTTTTAAATAAAATAGCAAGCTCTAAGAATGCTTTTCTAATTAAAAGACACATTATATAATGGCATAATACTTGAATGATGGCAGTTTATACAAAAAGACTTTGCTTTATGTGAGTCTTTTTACTTACAGGTAAGCATGAGCATTCCTGATGAATTTCACTGAGGTTTTATAGACAAGTAGTTGTTTTAAGTTAATAATTCTATTTTTATTTTCAGAGTAATAGAATACTAAAATAAGCCAAAATAATAGTGATTGTATATATGTGAAAGAAAATAAATTGTTATTAGAAGCTATTTCTTTTGGATGAGCCAGTTAAATGTGAAAGGAAATGAAAATCTACAATTCAACAGCATTTTGTGAATTATATTTTCTTGAAAAAGGAAGCCTCTACCTTTGACAAGACAATTTGTAGGAGACAGATTTTTCATGGCTTCTGGTATTGTACTCTAGGAGCAATAAAGAAGCAGCCAGTGTCCTCTCTGTCAGTTCAGGGGCTTCCAGTCTCTGTTTGTGTGGCAAAACACTGTCAGCAGCACTCACAAGTACTCCATAGGCTAAGAAAGATCAGCTGAGGTTCAGGTGAAAGGAATTTTTTTTCAAAACCATTGACATTGTGCACAATCCATCTAGGTACAAGAGAGTGATTTATTATTAGCAAAACCCATGCTATTTTAAAGTTTTTTATTTGGGAGTCTGACTGCTTTACCCAGACCTGTATGTTTCTGAGAAAATGTTAAAATTGCTATAAGCTTCTTACTTTATAAACAAAGAGAATTCTGTTCTCTTTCCACCATCCATCTTTGTCTTGAAGTTCAAGAGAAGAGGGAATTTCCCCTTAGTCTGAATTCCCTTTGATGTTTCTGGAGTCTTACAGGTTGCCCCAGTCTTGTTCTACTGAGATACTATGCTTAGAAAACTGCTTTATTTTTAATGGTAAACACAAGCAATCCCTTACTTTCTCTCTTCCCACAACCAACCCAACATATTTTGCATAATTAAGCAATGGAAAAATGATGGTTTAAAAGATTCTTGATATCACAGTTACAATGAAAGCTGTTTAAATCTCGTCCTTCAAGTGGTGGGATTTTTGTCTTCCTTTGTATTTTATTTATGGTGTTTTGGCTGGCCTACTTCTACTCCCATTGGAAATTCCCCAGAACATACTTTATAAGATGCTGCTGATGGAAGAACTGGCAAGATCCCTCTCCATTAAATGTTGCCAAGAGTATCTTCTCAATCAGAATTTAAGTTTCTTTTGTAAAAAGTGACTGGAAGAACATTTTGAAAAAGTTTTTGTCAAAACTCTTTAAGTACAGGCTTATGTAGTACTGATGCTGCCTGTGCTCTCTGGGTAATTTTAAGGGAAGCAGGACAGTGGACTGAGAAGCATCAACTTCTTCAATCCTCATTAGTTTTCTGCACTGCAATTTCCTTCATGCAAATGGCAATTCATGCCTTTTACCTGGCTTTCACATTTCAACCCAGAACCACCATCTCACCATCAGCATTATCTTCAGTGGCTCCTCTTCAGTTCCTCTCTTTTACCATGCTCTGATAAAACCCACATCTCCTTGCCCTCCTTCCTTCATAGGAAACACTGGGTACCTTTATCCCTGCAATTTCTTTCTCTCACACTCCTAAGAGCTTTGTTTTTCAGCCTGTGCCTTGTATTTGGTTTGAAAAGCAACTTACCATGTGCCTTAGGGTGGAGCATTCCTGAGTGACCTGCAGTTGTGTGCATGCCTGTGAACTGCAGAGCTGAATAATTACTGTTGATGATGGTGGCAGCAGTGCCTGGCTGCTTGTGTCTGTACTTAGGGTATAGGAATGGCTGATGGTTCCTTATCTTTAAAGCTGGAAGAGAATTGAATTAATTCATGAGGGCCAGGGTGTCTCATGGCTTTATTCCTGTTGATGGTGGTCAAGCAAAGCTAAATAGATAATGCCACAGTAACCTACAGTTATCTAAAATAACTTAGCTTTGCTGAGATTGAACCATAATTAAACACAATAGTTAGAACCTAATATCTTTGGAAAAAAGTGTGATAATTCTAAAACCCATTTTTAACATCTAGACACCTCCAAGTTAGCTAGAAGCTATCGTTTTTGAACATCTACTTGGCAATTACTCTGACAAAGCACTCTATTAGCACAGGGGCTGTGTCCAAGACTAGTATTGGGTTTCAATTCTGATCCAGGAACTTTTGAAGAACATCATCTTTTCCTCTGAAGAATATCATAATTTCCTTTTAAATCTTTAGGGCTTTAGAGAAGCATCTCATTCTTCAGCTACATATCTGTTACTACTTGTCCTGAGCAAACTCTGACATTTACACTGAGTTGCAGGCTGGCTTTCCAATCTCAGGAGAACACATTGCAGATTCAACACCGTGTAACACAGCACGAGTGTAACACAGCACAAGAATTCACTGGAAGACTGTAACTGTCTATTACCAGAATATAACCATATATTCAGGGGGAAGAAAATATTAAATAACATTGCATTATTTTACTGGAGAACAGATTTCAGTATTAATTAATTTGGATTTAATATATTTGCAGTGGAAGTCTGCTTTATATCAGACACAATGAATATTAAATTATTTAGATGGGGTCAAATTATAAAGCATTGTGATCATTTGCAGTTCTTACTTGTAAATGAGAAGACTTCTTAAGCTTTTCAAGCAGTGTGCAATCCACTTCAGCCTTTTAATAATGATGACCTGTGCTTCTTTACACTCCTGGGCTTTTGGAAAGGATATAGTTATTCCCCCACCCTTGAATGTTACCTGTGTTTTACAAGATTTCAGATGAAATATATTCTTTTTCTGTTTTCCTTAGTCCCTGCCTCACTGCCTTTTCTCAGCTGTACTCTGGCAGGCATGGAAATGAGTGCTTTCTCAGAGGTGGGATACTGGTTTTTCTACTTCAGAGGATGAAGTGGAGGGAAGGGGAAAGGAAAGACATGCATTGTTTTCACCTCTGTCTGTGAAGGCTTGCTTTTGTTTCCACACTTGGCCAGGTGAGACAAAAAAACAAAGTTCAAGGAAAAACATCTTAGAGCTTTTAAAATGGTATTGATTTGTACTTTAGTTGACTTATATTTAACAGTACATGCAGAGCAGAAAGGGCACATTCTGCCTGGAATTTAGCACTTTCAGGTTCTTTTTCTCAGACTTGAGAAAAAGATTGAGAATCTTGAGATTTCAAGATACTCTTGGTGGTATCCAGACATATATTTTTATAAAGAAAATTCAGTTGAGCACCCATCTCAAACTGTTAAATATGGAAATAATTACTACCAGGATGTCAAATATATTCGTAATGTAAGTGGATACAGCTTCCAAATTTGGCTCAAGAACTTCCCCATTTAGTCAAGTTTACCTCTAGTATAGGTTCTTCAAATATGCTTTTCATCCTGTTTTTATTTGAAGTCCATGAGACTAAATTGGCCAAAGAGAGCTCTTGAAAATCCCACTGGACCCCAAAAGTATTAATATTGAAGTTCTGCCCCAACAGGAAAAATTAAAACAAAGGAATATATTGTTGGATACTTAAAATGTTCCCCAGCACTTTCTAAAAGAAACTGTGATTAATGATGTACTGTTCAAGGAATGTGAGTATCTACAGAGGGATTTTTTTTAACACCAGGGATACAGAACATTGTTAGACATGCAACTTTGAACATTGCCATTCAGGAGGGCAATGTGTTTGGTTTTTTTTCAATTTTTTCACTTGTTTCTCCTAACTTGGAAATTCTGAACACCACAGGGCAGTAACTTCTCAAGAAGTCTAATTAATATAAAGAAAGCAAGAAAATTCTTAAAAAAAAAAAAAAAAAAAAAAAAAAAAAAAAAAAAAAAGCAAACTTAAGGATGAAAGAAAGCTCTAAGAAAGCACTGCAAGGAGTTATGCCTAATGGAGCATATCTCCAGTTTGCTCAGTCAAAAGGACATGATTTATTTCAGTACTTTTCTTTGAATCTCATTGTTTCCATATTGACTTTACAGCATAGATCCCATAGTCTTTTGTTTTCCCAGTGCTCTGGATATCCAGGCCATGCTTCTGGGTGAGTCCAGTCTTTCAGGAAGGATTCTGCCCCTGAGCAGGGTGGCTGGGGGGCACTCTGGGGCCCGGGCTGCTGAACAGTGGTGAGCTGTGTCCCATTCACTGCAATTTGTCTGTCTGAAGTAGGGACCATCTTCCTCTGCTGTAAGAATCTTTACCTTAAAGTAAGTAGTAGTAATCATGTCCCAGGCTTTCCTGGACATCCCTTTTGCTTTAGCTGACCTGGTCTCTTCTGCTTCAGCCTTAATGAGTTGTGCTTCCTTTTTCCCTCCCCCACATCCCAGGTTGCTTTAAAAGGCCTAAATATTTGCTTCTGTGGGGCCAGTGAATTACCAAGCTGTTGTTCTCTTTGTTTTCTCTGTGTGCCGTGGCATAGGGTGCTCAGTGAGTAGCAGCACATCTTCTAGGTGTAGCAAGAAAAGTTAATCACTGCCACACTCACAGATGGAAGACCCTGATTGAAAAAGGAGGTGAAAACATAAAGGTTGCAATTTTGTTCACCTGATAAACTGTCATGGCATTTTATTTTAATATCTCTCCCAGTATTCAGCAGTTATGGTTGAGGAGACATTATTTATTTTAGTCCCTTTGTCTTCAAGTGCTTATGACTCTTCAGAGAATTCACCCCTGGACTAAAATGTGTTTATAGCAAGGCTCTCAAGTAGCTTCACTTAGGGTACCTCTTTATACTGTGAAAATCTCATTGAACCACCTGCCTTACTGTATAATATGCTTTGACCCTAAAATTTAAAGTCATGCTGTAGTTGCATTTAGTAACTTAAATTGAGAAATGATGCTGGGAAAGTATCTTCATTGCTTATGAGAAGTGGTTTAGTTTCAATCATTTGTAACATAATACTGATGACATATTTGATTGATCTTCATATGTGAAAGCATTTCTGTGTGGTGCCTCAAATACTGAAACTCAATACAAGCATTTGTAGCCCTAAGGATTCTAAACTGCAGACCTCTTGTCTGAACTTCAGGAAAACATGGTCTCGTATTTGCCACTAACTTACCTTTCAGCTTTGTGGGTAATAGCTGCCTGCTTCTCCTTCAGTCCTTCCCACCAGTTTTATTCCATATAAAATCCCTAGATAGTGTATTTGGCTTAGGATACAATGTGTCACAGGTGGCACGGTGATATGTCTGTGACACGGAGGGTGGTGAATGCCAAGGGAACTCAGTAAGCTGGAGAAAAGTCCAGCTGAATTCCATCTTCCCTACACTGGAAGGAAGTGTACCCTTTTCTATTATTGCCTGAATCATTATGATTCTGGAAGAATACTTTAATCATACTGTGTTTATCTGGGTAAAGGGAAGGCTTCAGCTTATCTTTCTTGCCATTTGGACTCTATTTTAGAGAGGTGAAATATACAGGAAACTTGCACATATAAATGCACAGATATTTCCTCAAATACACCATCACCTGCTTATAAAAAATGTCCCATAAATAAAACTTAAAAATACTATTCTAAAACCTATTCTGATACGTGCATCATAAGACTGGGTACTTTACCTTTCCATGTAAAGTTGCACACTTAGAACCAGGAGCAGCATGTCTCAGTTTTCTTGTGATGTACACCAAGAGAGCTTGAGAAAAGCTGTCCAATGCCCAGGGCACCTGCAGGCCTGACTCAGGTAAGCTGTGAAGCACAAGAATCCATGGCTGCAGCTTCAGCTGTCTGAGAATTCCTCTCTGTCCCTCTTCCCTTTTAAGTCATTCTCTGTTTTTTGTTGCCTCCCTAGAGAAGAGGCATGGTGGATGCTCTGGGCCAGCTTCAGGAGGTCATGCTGATGTCACAGCATTGCAAGATTTGTGTCTGCTTTTTGTAGTGCCCTGCCAGTGTAAGGCAGTATGAGGAGACTGCAAGTGTCTGCCCTGTTGCTATAGCATGTAGTGAAGATCTCAGCCTGAGCTGGGGAAGCCAGAGGAGATGGAAAATCAGGGGGAGTTGTGTCAGGGTTCCTAGTGGGAAAGGTAGAGGAAGATGAGGGAGTATGATGCCTGCCTAGACTGGGTCTTAATGAGATGTATTTGGCCAAAATGGTCAATCACTTCAGTGAAACGCTGGTAGATCCAGGCTGATGGACTGGAGTTTGGCACAGTAAAAGAAGCAGTGTGGTGCTGGCTTGAATGTTGTGCTCCTACAGCAGTGAATTAACTACCCAAGTGCCTCTTGGGAGGCAGCCAAAATGCTGCCAAAAATATGCCAGATGGAGACCACAAAGTAGCACAAATTATATCCCTAGAATTTTTTTCTTTTCCTCTCTAACATCCATGCTGAGAAAATGCTGTTCTCAGAGTTGCACTGAAAGGTGGGAGTGGGAATGGACATGGCTAGGAGTGCACATAGTAAAAAAGAATAAAAATAGCAGTTTGGGGTTTTTTCTTTATCTCGGGAGGAAGCTAAACAGCCTTTTTAGAGACTGTGAGACTCTTAGTGAAAAGAAGCAGAAATTGTGTAGGATAATTTAGAAGACTGTGCCTTAAATTTAGTTTGTGGCACACCACTAAGACTTCATAGTAGCTTCCAAAAAGTTTTTCCTCTTTCTCTTTTAAAGACACTGGATAATAATGTTATTATCTACATGGTGATTTTCAGCCAAATGTTTCTAATTGCTTTACAGCTGTAAACATCAGGAGTATGTTCTGTAGAGCAGCTGCAGAAAAACATGCTGAGTTCTGGTACATATTTAGGATTATCTTTGAAGAGGAAAACAACTGTGTGTGGATTCCATTTTTGCTACAGAAGAACTAGGTTTGATGTTTTTCATCTTCTTTTGTTGTCTCTGAACTTTTTTTTCCATTCTATGTTCTTTTTGCAATAATGGACCCGACTGCAGACAATATTAAAAAGGCACTCTAGATTATATAGTGGCATAATAACGTACTCTTTATGTTTTGTTCTCTTCCTAACAATTCATAACATTCAGTCTAGAGGGTTTTACCACTATTAAGTACAGACTTGACATTTTTGTAAAACTGTCTATTAGAACACCAGCATTTTGTTCTTAAATGGTAATAACAGTCTCAGGATGTATCTCTAATATGTATGTGTGAAGAAAGTTGCATTTTTCTCCATATGGTTTCTTTTTCATTTATCTGCATTGAATTACATCAGGCATTTTATAAGCCAGTCATTCAATCTTGCAAGATTTCTTCAACTTTTCCATTAGCCATCTGTTTTAGCACCCTGACACAACCAGAAAGTCTTTTCACCTTGCTCTTTATACCCTTTCCAATCTTTCAGGAACAGATTGAAAAACAAGGCTGAACACAGACCTCTCTTGACCTGCACTGGGTATATCCTGCTGATCTGAAAGTGACTGTCCATGGCCTAATGTTTTTGGGGAGTTGGCCAAGCCTTTCTCCATGTGACCAGCACTTTGGTGCATTAGCTTATTTAAAGTTTTTGATGGAGGCTTTTATCAAGTGCACATTTAGGCATCTGGGGATCTCCCTTGTCCACCTGCTCCTTTACTCTTTCAAAGGAGTCCAGCAGTTTTCTCTGGTACAGGTCCCTTTTGCAAAGTCATCCTGGCTCTTCCATATTTGTTTTGTGATTTTTTTCTGCCATAGTTTAGCTCTTCTGGCTGCTTTTCTGCTAATTTGCTTGGGAACACTGTACAGGAACCCTACACAAATTGGGAAACTGTAAGTTTACGAGTCATCTGGTACCAAGCTTTTGTGTATAAGGAAGGAACCTCTCCCCAGTGCTCACAGTAAACACTCAGGCAAAGTAGCTGTTTTGTTTTTGTGGCATTTTTTGTCTTTTCTGAAGGCTATTTCTTGATCTTTGGTTGTGGACTATCAGCCATTGTATTTGTGGACAGTGCCTTCCGTATGGCTGACTGTGGTCCTGTGCATTAAATAATGACTTAAAAAATCGTAATGCTGTAGTTTGTGGTTTCCCCCTTGCTTCTGTCATAGTCTTCTCTGTTCTCAGTCATGTGGAACCTACAGGAGGGATCCTTGCCCAAAGGATTTTGGATCTAAAATAATCTGAGCTATAGCCACCAGGTATAAAACCAGTATGCATTTCCATTTTCTCTTTCCATGATTTGTTCAATTTTTGGAGGGTTAAATCATCTGAATATTCACTCAGGTGACAGGGCAGAAGCACTCGCGACAGCTGCTGCAGCCATGAACCCCTGGTTATCTATACTGGGGGGCTGTTTAGAAAGTGCTGGGAAATTCTCTTGTGCCCTGTATTCACATTTCTTTCTTAAGCAGCTGAGACATGTCTAAGGCATGTCTCAACTGCTCAGATGCAGAAGGTGAGAGAGTTTATTGTGAGAGAGTGTACTGTTTATTTTTTGTCATAGATATTGTATTGCAGAAAGCTATTATAAAAAGATGCTAAAATATATGAATAAAATAGTATTTAAAATATAAATAATAAGGCCCAAGATCCTTAAGATTCTTTAAGACATATTTGAAATGTCAGACACAGGAAGCACAAATGCCATAATTGTGAGGAAAGGCTACAAGAAGTAGTACTTCTTGCATTCAGTGCATTCAGGTACTCTGAAAGAGAGAAAAGTCTTCCATGTTGAATGCAGCAGAATTTTTATATCTGTAATATATTGTATAGTTCTTTGCTTTCAGACACCACAGAAGAGTTAGATCTCAAATGAAGATACTGGGAAGAGGAAGGGAAATGTTACATTTATTTTTAATAGCCTATCTAAATAATTGTTTGAACCATATATAATAGGTTAGAAAAAGGGCTCAAGAGACAGATTCAGAGAATGTCACCATCTTGTTACTCACATAAAGTAATTTGTGCTCAACTCGGGCAAGAGAAGTTGTTTCAGTTCTATAAGACAAAAAAATGCAAGCATAAACTTTACCCATGCATGTAGAAAATATGCTCTATTTGCAGTCAGTCTCTCCAAAGACAGATCTACTGACCCATCATTGCCTAAAAGTTTAAGGATATATGAAGTAGACTCTTATTGCACAATTGTATTTTCATATAATTTCTTTCTTGCTTCAGGTTTGCTACTGTCTTTATTGTCTACTGTTGTTTGTGAGAGTTGAGTTAAAACTGTAAGGTAGTTACTATAAGTATGGCCTACAACTACCTATAATTAATTTTTATACATTTTCTTACTTATTTTCTTTAAAATTATTATAATTAATTTTTACACATTCTAAATTGCTTTTTGCAATACCTAACCCAGTCCAGTTTCCTCTCCAAAGTATTGGCTGCCAATGTGTTCCAAGCTAGGTTCCAAGCTGATCCTAAGTCGTTACAAAAATTAGGATGAGGTGAAAATTCTAAGAAAAGAAAGATAAGATATGGACAAAGAAAGAATGAAGTTGGGATCATTCACAGATAAAATAGAATAAAATTTCCCTACCCACCATAGGAGGTTTTAAATGGCTGATGGTTTCTACATGATGCTTCTCAAAGATGAAATTTTCAGGCCATTTTGTTTTTCTATTTTAATACTAGCATTGAATTATGGATCCTTTCAACAATATTAATCATGTCAGTTCGTGGTTATCAGTGAAAATGGGACTTTGTCAAAGGTGGGTTTTTTATTTGTATCCAAAAATAGGGAAGATGCACGGAACCTTACAATAGGGCTGGAAACAGAGAGGATGAGTGAACTCAGCTGATCACTAAGTCTTATTTTAAAGGTCTTTTCCATTTGCTGAAGGATGCTGGCCAGCTGAGCAATGCAGGATGACTGAGCTTAATATGAGAAGAAGAAATGGATACGATAAGGAGAGAAAGCACATTTCTTTGGATGCCTCTGAGGTTTCAGAGTTCCTGAGCTATTTAGAAGTGGTAGAATTCAATCCCATGTTGCCTCTCCCCTGTATACTGAAGGATTGATCCTAGGGCAGCTTTGGTTTGTGTGCTCAGCACTGGAGCCACTCATTGCTCTCCCTACAAAGCCGTGGCTCAGGCATCTTCAGTGCAACGGCCTGGGAAGGCAGCAGAGGGGTTTTGTATAAGTGTATCAATAAGTGTCGTACAATGGCATTCCACACAAAGTGTTGGGTTTTCTTCTTAATGTGCTGGGTCTTTCCCAAGACCCAACACAAGCTGTGTTGCGGCTCTTTCCAAAAGCTGCATGAGCTGTAAGGAAATGCATGAAAAGTGTAAAATTGCATGGCACCAGCAAAAAAACTCATAAAAGACTCATGCTGTTCCAAACAGCGAGTGCTTCTAGCCCACTCTTTCCCCCCAAACCTTCTAGAAGTACCCAGCTGTGAGAGCTTTTAATGAGAGCCTAAAGCCTAAATTTAGAATAAAGACATTAAATTTATGATTTGGAATCAGTTTTAAAAAGATAACATGGCCAGTAAACAATGCTGAAAACTCTTATTATGAGGAGCAGCTAAGAGGAACTACTGAACCTCTCCTAAGAGTTTTTCTTCTTGTTTATTGTTAATGCCTGGCATCCTTTATCTGATTCTTGGCACTGCTCTTCATTATCTATTCTTTCTGTATTTTGATCTAATTGAATGAATATTTACCTTGCCTTTGAAATTTGTGTTCATCTGTTTTAAAGTCCTGTGGACATCTTAGATATCACAGAATACATATTAATAGTATTTTTGAAGTCCTGCAGTGGCACAATAGCAGATTTATGTTTTTGATATCTTGATGTTTCAGACAGCCTCATGTAGACAGAATGTTTTCCTGCAGCCACCAAATCATCAAGAGATTAGCCCCAAACCAGTTTTTGCAGGAAACCTGCACATTGTGACATAAATATAACAGGAATACAAAGTTGATTAAGTTACTCATAATTACCCATCAGTAGTCAATATGATCTCTTTATAAAAGCTACTAAAATGTACTTGGGATGTGCTAAAAATTGGCTAAATTTCCTTGATGCTTCTCTGTAGTAATCCTAAAAGGGTATGGAAATGTTATTTCTCTAATAATAGTTTTTGTGATTTTTTTAGTATTCTAAAGGTATATGTCAGCTATGTCCTCACATTTCAAAGAGCATTCTGGAAAAAACACTGTTCTGCACAGTGGATAGTACAAATGTCTGTGTTGTGTGCACAAGGACTGAGCTCAGGTGCAGACATGGTGTTTGGGATTTAAACACTTTCAGAGTGTCTCTGGTGCCATTTCACATTGGAGAAGGGAGCTCTTTCAGCCTAACCACAGGGCCCTTTGAGTCAGAATGCTTTAAAGATGTGCATTTAATGAACCCAGAGGCCCCAAACATATTTCATAGAGCATTGTGCAGAATGAAGAAGAGGAAAGAAAGAGGTGGCCCATGGGCTGTGAAAATATCCCCTATAAAGTCTGAGTCTTTTATCTGTCAGGAGAAACAGTAAATTCAATTTTTTTTTTTAAGTTTAATATTGATAAGTGTAACTGGCCTTTGAAGTAGCTATTGAGTCGATACATGGCTCTAGATACAATTCAGGGGCTTTGTTCTTCTCCCCACTTTGTATAGCAAAAATAGGAACAGGAGTGATTATTTGAATAATGCATGGGGGATTATAATGATATATACAATTAAAATTCAGTATTAGAATATACACTTAAACAGAATCCTTCTTTTAGTGTTGATCTTCACCATTGATTAAATGAGCTACTGACGTGCGCGTTTTATTGTCAGGACCTGCCGGACTCATCTTGGATCCAATACGTTGTGTTTTTTCTCATCCATGAATGTACAGTGTGATACCTCAGGTCCATTTTTGTACTTTTCTACCATTTTTTAGGCTGTGATTTAGAATTACATAAAAGCAGTACAGTCAATGTTCATGTAAGCATCAATAAAATGTTTCCTGTCCTGCATTTATTAAGAATTTCATAATATTTTCGTATGAAGGTCAGACCCCAAAATTATGATTTCCTATCTGAAGACACTTCCATTTTTTTTATACGTTTCAAAGAAGCTGTTAAACAGTTTATCATCATATTTAAAGATACACCAGCTCTAACTATTGGTTGAAGAGCTAATTAGGATACAGGTGGTAAAAAACCATTGTGTTCTCCTTGTTGATCCTGTTTCAAGCAGCAAGTAAGTAAACCTCAGCAGATTTTATTATTGGGAGTATCCCAAAGTAACTGGAAGTTTTTGAAAAGTACTACCCTGCTTTGTCACAGACTGAGTAATAGCAGGACATAATGCCATTTAAGAAGTAATTCCTGATTCTCTTCAACATTTAAGACATTCCAGCGCTTATCAGCTGCAAATAAGAAGTCATTAGAAGGCATATGACATCTGTGGCACACCAGACCATACATTTGGTACCAGGAAAATTACAAAACTAAGGGAGGAGCCTGGACATAAAAGCCCCTTTTTCTGACCTATAGCAGATGGTCAGATTTCTAATTTAAAATTTCGTTGGAGTTCTGGCACACTGCCATCTGACTCCACAGCTGCAACAGTGCAATAACTCTGTCACCTCTCTTAGAAAATGTTTCTTGAGAGTAAATTTAATGCCTAGCGAAGTGTTGAATTTACAGCTACTGGGAGCAGAATATAATATGTAAGAGATGGCTGTGAGGGCTTGCTGATTTCCCTCACCTGGTTACAAGTAAGGTTGTGTTTATATGAAACTCTTGTGAACAGCATTAGGGAATTGAAGGGAAGATGTTTCCAGTTATTTGCTTTCACAGGCCTCTCAGTAATCCTGTGTATGAAGAATTGATCAGAAGTGTCAGTGGAGGACTCGCCCAAAGATCTTGGCTGAGGTTATGGAAAACATTCATAATCATTGTCATTGCAAGAAGACTGTTTTCTGAAAGTTTTTCTTTTGCCTCAGCTCTATCAGTCTCTATTAACATTGAAAATGCTGGTGCAGACGAGCAGTGGTAATGCTGAATCCTTCACCAAGTGTTCAACCCACCCATCCCCTTATTTACTCAGCTGGAGATGGTGGCCCACCCCTCAGAGCTGTCAGAAGAGTTTCCAGGAGTCGCACAGAACGAGTGTTTGTGACACGGGAAATGCTTTACTGATTTTCTCTCGGGAAAGCAAGGCAGACCCTTCAAGATAGAAAATGGGTGTGAGGCACTACTAACATGACATAAATTTGAAACTTGGTTTTGAAATTAAGATCTTCCTATCCTGTGAGCACAGCCTGTCAAATTTGATCTGTAGTCTCTCTAGTGTGGTGGTTATGCAGACATGAAATTTACTTTTTCCTCCATAAATTTGTGTATAAGTTTGGCAGGCCCTTCCACTTCTGCAAAGTTAGAAATAAGATTTATGACAAGTTTACAGTTTTCAGATCTTGCTAGAAGTTCAAAACCTTGGCTGCCCCCATCATCTTCTGATGACAGGTGATGTGCTGACATTTTTGGAAAATGACAGTTGCATATTCT
Organism: Vidua chalybeata; assembly: GCF_026979565.1. Taxonomy (NCBI): domain Eukaryota; kingdom Metazoa; phylum Chordata; class Aves; order Passeriformes; family Viduidae; genus Vidua; species Vidua chalybeata. The sequence goes on from NC_071530.1 coordinate 92,017,498, forward strand.
AGATACAGCAGGTTTCTCCCCATGTTCAGTCAGCCTTGAGCTACACTCATAGCTGAGCCTTGCAGGAGTGGTTTCTCTTACAGTTTATGCAAGAAATGGATCAGGTCCTGAAAATCTCAGTTGACTGGAAAGAGAGAGCATGTGAGACAAGGTGTTTCCAGTAGAAAACTGGTCCTGAGTGCACAGGGACACCACCTGCCCTGTCAGAGGAGACCACATAGGATGGAGCTGCCAGCATAGGTCCTCTTCCTCACACCCTTGTAAAGACACCGTCTTCCCTAAAAAATAGTATCTGTACTTGATTTAAGCCAAACTTACCCTCTTCTTTTCCCCCTGTCCCACCCTCCCTAGGGCAAAGCACATCCCAAAAGCTTGTTCAGGCTCCTGCATATTTCCATGTGTTGCTGCACAAGAGCCAACCCCCTACAGTGCTGTGTTCCTGAACAAACAAGTTTTTCCCAGTGGGACTATGAGACACATTTCTGGGTTTGCATGGCACTGTCTGCATTAGGCTCTATCACAGCAGCACAGTTTGAATTCTGAGCAGTGATTATCAGCTATTTGAATACAGCAAATGAGTCCTCCAAGCTGCATTTAATGCATCAACATAACACTTTAGTTAGCATTAGTAGCCTTAGCGAGTTAGGATTAATTTTTTTTCTCTCATTTTTTAAATTAATCAACATGTACTGCCTAAATCCTTTTGTGTCTGCTCCATTTTTGGTGATCACAATGATTTTCTAACTGTGGTGCTGAAAATATTTCTATTAAAGGAAAGGTGATGAGACTGAGAAAAGATGACCTTGTAGCAAAACAATTGGACAGGGACAAGTTGTATTGTGGCATCCTGCCTTGGCCTTGTATTGCTACCTTGGATAAATCCTTCCCTCTATTTCTTCCTTAATCACATCCACTGAAAGGGAAATTATATTATCTAATTTTTATCACAATTTGTATGGCTTCTGTGCTTATGCTGTAAGTAATGGGCTGCTTCTCACCCATGCCTTTCAGAAGGGAGCTCTGATCTTCACTGCAGCCTCTAGGTATTTCACATAGCTGCTAATGATAGTAACTGGGAGCAATGAGTAATATCTAAAATTTAAGCTATTTGAAGTCACATTATAGATTTCCACTATCAAATGGTCTTGCAGACAGCAGCATTTTCCCTGTAGAGAGTGAATAATTAAGATTAATACACTATCTGACAACTTTTTGTCAGATATTTTCTGCTGCTTTTAAGGGAAAGTTTCAAACCTGGCAAATAAACGGAGCTTTAAAAAAAATCTCTACTCTGTAATTCTATACATTTGTAACCGATAGACAAAAGCCTAAGTCAAGTCAATTGCTTTCTGCATAAAAATCAAATCCTCAAAAAATTGCTCGTATCCTTGATTCTACAAGCACTTAAGGACATTCTTTGTCTTGCACATAATCACTTCCATTCAGCTTATTTAGAAATCACAAATGCTCAGGGTTAAGTCTCTGTGCCAGCATTTATAGGACTGGAGCCTTAAATTATCTATGCCAAATGGCAAAACACCTTTTCAAATAGACTTGTTCCTGGACAAGGTTCAATGGACATTGAACACCATTTTGTAGTAAATAGTGTTTTTATAGAAAATTCACCAAAAGACACCTCTTTTTCTAGGGTTTGTAGCTGAGAAATGCAAGGACTTTCCATTCCAGAGAGTTTTCTTCTTCTGTTTTTTTATCTCTAAAGGAAAAATGTTGTGATAAATGAAAAAGTAGAAGGGAACAAGTAGTAGCATTGGAGCCAAAAGTAAACATAGAAAATATATTTTACTGAAAATGTGGGGTTTGAATCCATGTATATATATTATGTCTCATTTTTAAAATATTTTTTTTTCCCAAGAAACATACAATTGTTGGCAATCATGCATAATGTGTGTAATATGCAGAGCATGTGTAATAACTTGAGTTGTGCAGTATTATCTATGTCAGTATTGTGTTGGTTCATCCATGAAAAGCTAGCAGTTCCCTCTAAGTGCTTTCCATTATACTTAGGAGAGATTTTATTTTTAAAAAATCATTATTGAATTTATTTTAGTTTTTGAAATAATGGCTCCCAGAAGATCAACTCATCCCCACATGACAACCTGGGATGCTGGGATGCTGTGAATACAGTTTTCGTGGAGCTTTCAAGGACCAAGACTCAACTCCTCTTTAAATATCTCTCTGACACTGAAACCACAAGAAGAATAAGGGAAAGAGAAAGTGGGGAGGTTAATGAGGAATTATAATTGGCTTTGATTCCCCCCCAAATGACTTTAAAATGAAGTAAAACAAACAAGAAGCCGTCACTTCTATAGCTTTGCTTAGAGGAAAGTGTCAATCCACATATAGAGCTCAGTTCTTTTCATGCTAGGACTTGAAGACAAACATAGATTGACATGACCTTGAGAGTGAAGAAAATATATGGGCTTTGTGGCAAATGGACATACTTCTGATGTGATCAGGTTTCTGCTGACTTCAGCCCTTGTTTCAACAATGACAAGAAACCTCGTGATCAGGCCCTTTAAACACTTCCCTTACTCTTGCTCACAGAGATGAAGACTCCATTCTCTGACTGCATCCTGGAGCTCTGTAGGCAGTGATCAGATGACTGACATGGTTACAGAAAGGCTGCATCTTCTTGGCTGCTCACACCAGGGCTTGTTTCTCTTCTGCTGTAGAAAAAATGAAAGTGAGGAGCAGAAAACAGAAGGAGCTCAGGAATTAGCACCAGGGCAAGGTAGAGCCATCAGCCATCCTGTATACCAATATTGTAATTCTGGAGACCCAATAGATAAAGACACCTCTATTCTGGCTTTTAATCTGGCTAGGTGGTCCCTGGACTCTATGCCTTTGAGTTTTTTCTGCAAGGAATGGGATCGGAATTTGACCAATATTGTTTTCCAATTTAGAAATCAACTTGAATTACATATGTCACCTGCAGATCAAAGAAGAAATTCCCTGCAATGTTTGTGGAAGATTATTAATTGATTTAGTGTTCATTTTTACCACTATTTTACTTGGATTCAGGTCCTTCGGGAGTATACATGAGGGCTCTGTTGTTTCAGTGTCTGAACAGCTTGCCACTCCTCTGCAGACCTAGGGAAGTAACAGTCAGATTTACTTCATGACCAGAACTGAAGAGTTCACCTTGGTTTGTAATTGGCATAGAAAGATTTCTTCAGGGCAAGGACTCATTAGCCAAAGCTACAGCTTCCATGGGGGCACTGTACTTGCTGGATGTGTTCTTATATGGGCAATGATGCTGGAAAGCCAGAGAAGCTCCCCAGCTTGGAGGGCAGAGGAGACGAGAGACAAAGACCCTTACTAAATTGCTTGCAAATGTTCTGGATATTTGACCGTTTACTCTGCAAACTGAGAGAAAGAACAAGGAAGCAAGGGAACATTAAGGGAGCAAGGACAAATGACATTTTCCCACTGACTGCAATTGCGCATACTGCACAACTGTCAAGACTTAACAGTATCATTTACCCAAATGAAAAATTTCCTAGGAGTCCCATTAGTTGTCAAAGGCTGGTGAAGTGTAAGAGTACTATTTTTAAAGTTAACCTACCAGAATAAATCCATTTGTATAGGCATTAGCATTCAGCAGCACAAGTTTGCCTGTATCCTGAAAGTCCATGTGTTTACAAGATCCAAGTCTAAATTTCTGAGTCTCAGTGTGGTGAGGACCATGACAGTGCCATGAGTGGAGAAGAGTCAATAAGAGCCACTTATTTGCTTGTGTTTGTGAAAAGAAACACATCACATGTGTTTGTGTTCTGGTTGCATGAGCCTTGTCCCAATGTCATGGCTTTAATCACAGCTGGAGATTAAGCACCATGCAGCCACTCCTTAACACCCTCTCAATTTCCTCCCAAGCCCCAGTGGAATGTGGAGGAAAATCAAAGTAAAACTTGCACATTGAGATAAGAAGAGTTTAATAATTGAAATTAAAGTAAGATACAGTAACAATGGTAAATAATAATGACAATAAAAAGGGAAAAAAACAAGTGATGCACAATGTAATTGCTCTCCACCCACTGACTGATGGCAGACCTTCCTTTCTGAGCCCAGATCAGCCACCCTTCCAGGAAACTTCTCCCATGTTATATACTGGGCCTGATGTTCTATGGTGTGGAATATCCCTTTGGTTGGTTTGGGTCACCTGTCCCAGCTGTGCTCCCTCACAGTTTCTTTTGTGCACTTCCTCACTAGCAAGGCATGAGACAAGGAAACAAATGTCCTTGACGTGGGATAAACATAATGAAAACCCGAAACATCCGTGTATTATCAACATCATTCTCATTCTGAATCCAAAACAGCACTGTAACACCTACTGAGAAGGAACTGACTCTACCTTAGCTGAAACCAGGACATGCCCTGAATTCCTCCAACTGGCAGTGGAGACATTGCCTTTCTCCGAGCAGCCACTGATTTTCCATTAGCTTGTAGGAAGATCAGTGTTCCAGGCCTCCCCTGCTGTCAGATTTGACTTAAATGTCCCAGTGAGTGCAGAAGTTATAGGAGCAAACCAACCTGTCTGGAAAGTTGCAGCTCCTGCACAGCCTTGGTTTCCTTAGAGACTGAAGGTTGATAATATACGTTTTAATCAATCTTGCTGTAAATATGCTGTATGAACATGTTCCTTTTCTAATATTTTTTTTTTAATTTTATGTAAAAATATGCAATGAAAGGCTTACTTTTTTTATAATGGCCTTGCATAATCATAGTCAGTAATTTTTTGTAGTAACACATATTCTGCTTTGCAAGCAAGTTTTAAAGTCAGTGTCCTGGTTAGATGCTGACAGAGAAGCACACCAGATTGAGTTCCTGAAGGCCAGATTGCTCTACTGCCCGACCTTGATACAAACGTGTTTATGAGAGAGAAAATAATTGCAGGTACCTACCACATGTATCCCTGTCTCCAACTAACTGCACAGCTTGTCAATTTGTACCATTTGGTTGCATATTCACCTACAGATTATATAGAATTTTTGAAATATTGCCAAAGCTTTTAATATAAGAAAGAAGTTAACTTTCTCTGCAAGTATTTTTTTTTCCTTGATGGAAACAGAAATGTACCACCGGCTGCACACAATATTTTGATGGAGCTGTCATACAAACATTCGTCACTATGGCACTTTTCCTTACTTTTTTCACACTGAATAGAGTTAATCTCAGGCACACTAGCAATGTGAATATTGCAGTGTGGGAGACTCTCAGGTTCAAAGCCTGTCTTGTTACCTTGCTGTGTGAGTGCTAGTTGTTAAAAATTGCTTTGGTTTCCCATTGTGTACAAGAATACTAATTGCTTCAGCAGCATGCATGCATTCGGTTTTCCTCTGTTCAAAAAGGAAACTATGGTGATTTGAAACGTAAAAGTATAATCATCCTAGATAAATGGGACAGCACTTAAGCAATCAAAAGCTAATGCAGTCTTGTAAAAGTAGTTTTAGGGAAATATTTCAAGCTTTATTCACTCAGATAGCATTTTCAAGAGCCAAAGAACAGCTTTATTTTTTCTTTCTGCACAATTGAGCATTAAATATTGCACCGAGACACAGCAAAACAGGTTTTGCTATCCTTTAATACTGCCTAAGATTGTTTTCAAAACAGCAGATCTACCATCAGCCACACAAGGCATCCATCAATTGACCAATTAAAAAAAAAAAGTGGGAGTATTTGCATGCTGTTAGATTACAGTTGTCTAGGTTTTTTTAGAGTAAATTAATTTTAATAATTTCTTCTTTTAAATTTTTTTTTTGTATAACCCCTTGGCTGTCCCAGTGAATTGTTTTCTTTTAATTCAAGTCTGAAAGAAAATTATGCCATATCACACCATGAAAAGGACATTTAAATGACTTTTAACTGGTTTAATTATTTAAAGCTTACATTATGTTTTAGATGTTTCAGATTTTCTTGTGTTACATTTTCATTTTTCTTTTTTTCTTCTCTGATTACCTTTCTTTTAAAATTCTTTTTATTGTTCTTCTCTTTCCACTCTCCACATTCTTAATTTCTTACAATTTTTTTTGCTAAACTGTCATCTCAAATCAGTGGCAACAGCCATCTTCAAGGGGGATATGCAGTGTCTGAAGGGCATCCTTCTTCTCCCTGAATTATTTCCCAGTAGTTTGTCTTATTGTCTGTTTTCTTTTCCAAAAAACATAATTTTTCATTTGAGCAAGATAGTATGACCTGTTCTGTCTTGCTTTGACACAAGTAAGTATTATTTATTTGGACAAGTAATTGCTAATTTTGTCTGAGGGGGCTTGTCTGCTCTCTTCACCCATAACCTATGACAATTTCTGAGAAGAAAATCAGCAAACATAAACTCTACAATGCAAATTATTGTGATTTACATAATCCACAACTGCTGAAACATGAGGATAATAAAATGCTCTGGAAAACATAATGCAGAGGTTGTTTATTAATTATGAAATAAATGTTAATCTCAGGTTTTATCAACAATATACACTTATTTGGGAAGCTCGTGGTTCCAGTGTTTTAGTTATATTTTGTTCTCTAAGTGATGAAGCAAGAAAAGCCACTTTCTCCTTTGGTTGCAGTGCTAAAGTCAGCAATGTCCCAAGGAGGGCAAGAAGGATGGGGAAGGGGTCAAGGGTCTAGACAGGAAGCCACACAAGGAGTGGCTGAGGTCACTTGTTCTGTTCAGCCTGGGGAAGTGGAGGCTGAGGGGAGACCTCCTCGTGGTCTGCAGCTTCCTCACGAGGGGAAACAGAGGGGCAGGCACTGATCTCCTCTCTGGTGAACAGTGACAGGACCTGATGGAAAGGCATGAAGCTGTGTCAGGGAGGCTTAGGTATTTTTAAGGTATTTTTCCTAATATATACCTTTCCTAGATATTAGGAAGTTCCCACAATTACACTGTCTGTTCAGAGCCTGGGTGAAACAGCTCTGTAAGCATTTGCATGGCTTCCTGCAGGAATGTCTATTCTGAATGTACTTTGAAAAGCTGTGGGATGGAGCTGACCTTGTAGATTAAGACATCTAAATGTAAATGTTTATGTATAGATGTGTGCATGTGAGCTAAGTGTCTGAACCAATGTCAGAGTCTCTGCAGGTGATGGAAATCTAAAGTGACTGAAGCCACTACCAGATGGGTTGCTTGTATGTCTGCAAGCGATGGGTAGGATTTACAGGAGAATTGTGCAGTTTTGTTCTGAGCTTGCAGCAGGAGGTGAGCAGAGGTATTCCAGGGACACCCAAAATACTTCCCTGGATAAGCTTTTTTTGCAGTGCCATTCAAACTCACCTGGTTGAAGTGGGCAGGCTGTCTTTGAGAAGCATGGGATCAGAGCCTGGTTCTGAGTATCATCTTTGTTGTGTGGCAAAGGTTGTGACTGGCAGGTAAAGATTTATTCAAGAGCTCGATTTAAGACTCAGGTTATTACTGTACTTCTTGTGTGAGCACCTCAGCTTTATAATTCCCTTTATAAAGGAAAGATTTTGTTGGGTGTTTTTTTCCTTTTTTCCCCCATTAAATTCTCTATTAATTTATAAATAATTTGGCAAAACTAAAAAAAAAAAAAAATAAAAAAAAAAAAAAAAAAAAAAAAAAAAGCCAGTGATTTGCCCAAGCCAATCCAGAGTCATAAGATTGACTCCCATAATTGAGCAGGTTATAGGTTTTCTGTTCATCACATTTTGCCTTCTTTGACTCTGGTTTGTGGTCCTGAGGGCTCCAGTCATAACATCACTATCTCCAGTAGACTTTGTGTGCTCTAACACATTCTTACACAACATCATTTCTCCTGACTCCCTTTTCCAAGCCAATGTTGACTCATGTTCTTACAACTTTGGGGGTTCTATTGAACTGTAGAGTTACAGACATGTTGCGAACTCTCCCAGGTCTGTCTGTGTGTATGTGTCTATATATGACCTCCACAAGGGGTCGTACATCCTAATTTAAAGCTTGGTTTCACAAAGAGCAAACTGCTTGGAGGACAGAAAATCCTTTTCCCTCTAATGAAAAGGGTGGAAATTGCGTCCCCTTTTTTACCAATCCCATGGGTCAAGAGCAAAAGGCAACAAGGGGTCCCAGAATCTCTACTGTTTGGAATCTTACCCATAGAAAGAGAAAATAGATAGACAGGCAGGCAGAGAGAGTTTTTTTCTCAGGCACAGCTGCAATATTCACACCCTCACTTTCATGTGGGAAAGGTATTTTTTGGTTCCTTATATCCATTCATCATTACTATGTACTATTGCCAACCCCAGGAGAAACACGAGTTTTGAAAAAGCAAAGCAAACGGATTTGCCCATCTTAGATTTTACTTTATTCTTGAGGTATCCAGATGGAAACAACATGTTTGATGTACTTAAAGCTACAAATTTGATTTCATCTTCAGGTTCAGCATTTCGACACATGTAATTTACCTTATAACAAGAGCCTCAGAGAAATGCATTTTGAGGTCACAGGCAAAAAGCCAATCTACAGCTAGTTGTATCGAGCTGTACTTCACATTCTCTGAAAAGAGTCAAAATGGGGAAGTCTCTCCTCATTTTTAGTGATGTAACAAATTTTCACAAAATGAATTATTTTTGACAGAGAAAAAAGACAAACCCAGAAGACCTTGCTGTAGGTCATTGCAAGTGTCTCTGAGCCAGTCAGGCCTCACACAACCAGGAAGTGTATTGGCTGAACAGATACTAGCAAATCATTTTTAATACCTCATTTCAGGTCTTTGGAGATTAATTTTATCATAAATTTGGAAGCCTGATTTAATTGCGCTAATTATATTTTCTCTTGGGAATTGATGGATTACTACCTAGCATATTCTCACTGTGCCTAATGAATCACACTGAGGCTTTCTCTTATTTATACCTGCTGGAAGTCAAGGAAACGAGTTACAATAGCCATTAAAGAAACATGCAAGAAATTACCCTAAACCATTTGCTACATATTCTTGCTCTTCTCATGGATCTGTTCTTACAACAATGATTCCACTCTTCTGGAAATAATTGCAGAGACTCCATTTTAATTTTCTGCCTCTGGGGAATTCACTGAAAAGAGAGCACATTTCAGACATGCAAGACATCTACAGTTCCTCCTCACATCACTCTTTTAACATCCATCCACCCATCCACATGTATTCTTTTTTGAATGGAATGCTGTGGATGTGGAAGCAATTACAGCCACTGCACTTCCTGGTACTTGTGATTCCATCAGATGCAATCATGCACATGTTGGAGGCCTGATTTCTCTGCTGCTGGAATTTGCCACTGAATAGAATAAGGGATTAGATGACATCCTGTCATAGAATAAAGTTCATCTGTCATGTTCAAGTGCCAATCACTAGGATATCTTGGTTTTGTACAACTTTGGAAAATCATGTTGTCTCCTGGTCTCTGCATGACTTTTGCTGCTCAGTGTTCGTTTAAACCCATAAAGCTTATAATCAGTATTTATCATTTATATGGAAAGAAAAACAGCCCATATCTAAAATGAAGTAACCATTAAAAGCACAGTGTCCTTTCTGTCCTCCTTTGGAATCAAAACCAAAGCCAGATATCTTTTTTCCTTGGAGTGAGGGAGGTTCACAAGAGCTAATTCTGCACCCCCATCTTCATACAACTTCTTATAGTTTTGTTCTGAAATATTTCCCTTTCTCTCTGGCTTTTGCAGGCAGAGAAATAAGCTATGAACAAGTGCATCTCAAGTTCAGCCTTGATACTGAACTGCTATCTGACCTCTCGTTCTGAGCCCACCGCCTCCTTCCTCTCTGCAAAAAAAGTGAGGTCCTTGCCCACCGCTGTGGTGAAGGGACTCCTTTCTGGATGTTTGTATGCCCTCTCCAGACTGGGGGAACACCAATACTGAGGAAAAGTCTGCACTACACTGCTTAGGCAGCTGGACATTGTGGAGACTCACAGAAATTCAAGCAGGAGTTGCAGCTGCCCAGGGGTTTCTTCTGCCAGTCAGGAGCAGGGGGTAGGGTTGCAAAGCACTGAGTCCAGCATGCTCAGCTGAGAGTTGAGCAGGGGGGACCAACATCTGATTTCTTTCCTGACCTGATGAACACTGTATTTTGAAAGCAGTGCATGGTCTAATTTGACTGCATGGTTATTCCTTTTTAGAATTGCATTTTCTCAAATGTGGTATCACCTAAAGGTAGAACCTTCTTTCAGATATGACAATCATTTCCCCTTAATTAATTTTGATAGTTTGTTCATCTTCGTGGAACACCTTCATGAAGAGAAAGAAACGCACATTTACTTCAGGAGGGAGTTATGAACACATTAAATTGAAAAGCTGCGATGTTCTGTCACATTAGCTTGGTCCCTACAATGCAGCAGTCACGCTTGATAAACGGTGACATTAAAAATAACATTAGAGAACACAGGCACGGGGTTGTGATGGCAACCAGGATACCTATCTGCCCTTTGTTACAGACATTGCCCTCTTCATTTATGCTTTTGGGAGTGATGGACATATAGAGGGAAAAGAATCAATATGTTTCTCAATTTTTTCTCATGGCTGACAAAAAAATATGTGGATTATAACTGGACTTTCATTGAGATGTAATCCTGTCACTTCAGTGCCATAAAAAATGCATAATTGTGCTCTGTTAAATATAGAAGCATGTGGCAAAAGTGGTTAAATTTATTGCAGTAATTATTGTTTATTTATTTATTTATTTATTTATATAAACTATATGTGTGGGTGTATAATGTTACATAAACACACGGGAGCAGTTTTCCAGGATGTCTATCACTGTCATACCAAAGTGCTGATACTGCTCTGAGGAGGAGGCTGATTGCCTATTTAAGACTCTCAGTGGCAACAAGGATTATTTCCTTCTGCTTTTGACCTACCTTTCCCCATTTCTGAATGGCTGGTGTTCAGTTCTTTCTTTAAGCCAGTTTTCTGGATAGGGCTTGCTTATTAAAAGTCACAGACATCATTTTAAATCACACCACTGTCAGTGAACCTCTTTAGTGGATCATACTTGCTATGTAGTCCTGAAGATTTTGGCTTGAACCGTAGCACAGACATCTTTGAATCATATTCTCTGATTTCACTGCACACTTAAGAGTGTCAGGGGATTTTTCCAGAGACCTTGGTGTTATTTTCACCTTTTCATTGGAATCAATGGTACCAGCACGGTTCCCACACAGCCTGATGAGCTCACATTTAGGCAGACACTGATCACTTCCATTATCCCACTTGTGCTATGTTTTGCTCTTTTTCCTATATATAATTCAAATCAAATGCTTATTTCAAAATAATATATTTATTCTCCTTTAAAACTAGCCTTGGATTGTGATGTCCAAAAAGAGCTTGAAGCTAATTAGGAGACCTTTGTGCTGGAGCTAGTGCCTATGCAGTTGATGTGTAAAACCCCTTGGTTTCCCTCTTGCCAGCTGTGCCTCTGTTGCAAGCTTATGGTGACAGGAGCTGCCACTTGTGCTCCATATTTTTATGCAGGAACTAAGACACAGATCTCTGGTTCATTACTCTAGCTCCTACAGTGCAAGCAAATTATAGTAGTTTAAACACAGTTGGGTTTATTTTTAGTCTGAAGGATAATGATGTGGCCATGGCAGAGACTGAAAAACCAGGCAGAGAAATTCTGATGGTTCAGCTTTTCTGCTTCCTCAGGATCTTTGTAGAGAGTAAAGCAAAAAGGGGTAGTAGGTGAGAAACATAGGTTATAACCTGTGTAAAGCTCCTGACTCCTACTAGAAACAATTTCTGTGGAGAAGGGTTTTACATGGTGGCATCCACATCAGGGGAAACATGGAAGAGAATTTGGGTAGTATAAATATATGCTGTCTCTGTATCTGTTTATGTGGTGAATCAGCATTTAGCCACAACCAAAGGCAAAGCTTCCTCTGAGGAGCAGGATGTGCCCCTGGAGGGGAGCACAAGGGCAGGGTTCCCTGGGGAAAAGCTCTGGCTCTTTAATATTTTCCTTTAATTTCTATATGGGAGTAATGCAGCAGGGGTGCTCTGAGGGTTTAAGGACAAGGCAATCCTCAAAATAACTCATCTTACAAATCTTTTCTGTCTAATTTTTCTGTTTTTATGCAGAGTTAAATGTAAGGGAATCTGACGTAAGGGTGTGTGATGAATCGTCGTGTAAATATGGAGGAGTGTGCAAGGAAGAGGGTGATGGCTTGAAATGTGCATGTCAGTTCCAGGTAAGGGCTGCTCACTTTTTTGTTTCCATTTCTAACAAATCCTTCAGTATTCAGAAGTATTTGTAGAGTCACTGATTCAAAAATTGCGCTCAGCAATAGGCTTATGGACTCTAACCATAAGCTCCTTTTTCAATGGCACTGATTGGATCAGATAATAGCAGGGTCACCAGTGATCATAAAGGTTATGAATTAGAACAATGAGTAAGTCCTGCTCAGGAAAAAAAAAAAGATAAAAATGTCTTCTGAAGTTTTAAAAAGAAATAAATTGCAGGTTCAATTTTTTGTCGGTTTTTGAGCCTTTTGTTTACAGTTTTTATAACTATGATGGCAATTCCAGGACAAATATATCAATATTATGTACAAGACTCATGGTAAAATTTTAGGAGCTGTCAGTGTTATCAGCAAAACCTGGAGTGGCCTGTCTTTCAGTGTTTTAAAAATAATTGTGTGTTCTGCTTCCAATAAATAATAAATCAAGGGGAACCAGAATAGCAATGGTGTGTAAATGATCTTACACTGGTTTTGGATTCCAGTGTTTCAGAGCTGGCTTTTGATAGTGTGCTGTTCACCTGTGCTGGGGACATTGTTCTAGCTGCCTTTTAAAGGGTGAAAAAAATCTTATGAGACAAGGCTTTTTCATCTGTCTCAGTCTGTCTGTAACATTTATTTATACAAAATAGTAAAATCAAAGCTCAGTAATGATATATAAAAAAAAAAAAAGGGAAATAATTACAACCCTAAGATAAATAGAGGTTTCATTTATCTTTTGCTGGTGGTAAATTTTGTGACTTCCTAATAACCAGGTCTTGAAGACATTAAAAAAAGAATTAGTCTATGTGCTATACTGTTAATTTGTTTTGAAGAACGCATTTTTTAAAAAAGTATTTTTTTTTAAAACTACTTGCATATTTACTTGTACTTCTTGAATAATTTATTCTATATTCTTAGGAAAGAAGTCTATGGGTGAGGAGAAGATACTGTGTTTTTCAGACATAGCAGGTTGAAAATCTTCCTGTAACTCTCAATTTCAATTGAGTTTACTCAATTTGCTGCAACTAGCAGCACCAAAATTCCCAAGCAGCAAACACCCTGCCCAAACTATTAGGTTCTTCACATGCAAGACTATCTGAGAACTAGCTATTTTTTTTTCTCATATTGCAAGGTTTTGAAAGGAAAATAGACACATTTGTGTATAGTGGTTCAGCTGAAGAGGTGCTGAAAGGAAGATGTGGGAATATCAGCCTGTTCTTCCAGAAGTGTATTTCCTATAACTGTGTCTCTGCATTTTTCCCTAAGATTACTTTGTAACCCCTGCTTGTCCTTCAGACGTTTAAGTGTCTTTGTATAACATATATGTTATGTATGTCAAAAGCTTAGCCAGGAAAATACTTGCTGAATTAATCCAGCAAGGCATTTCTTATGTTGCTAAAACTGCCATTTTTAGGAAAATGTACCCTAACAAGAGAGTTGCAAAATTAAATTGATCTGGGATCCAGGTTGTGGCCAGGTAAGATGCTCCTGCTAGCAAGGAAATCACAGAATTCATTAATATGCTGATTTGAAAGGGGCTCACAAGGGTCATTGAGTCCAGTTCCTGACCCTGCACAGGACACCCCAAGAGTCACACCACGTGCCCAAGAGCACTGTCCAAACACTTCTTGAACTCTGTCAGGCTGGTGCTGTGACCATTCCCTGGGGAGCCTGTTCCAGTGCCCAAACACCCTCTGGGTGAAGAACCTTTTCCTGATATGCAACCTAAACCTCCCCTGACACAACTTCAAGCCATTCCCTTGGGTTCTGTCACTGGTTACCACAGAGAAGAGATCAGTGCCTGCCCCTCCTCTTCCCCTCACATGGAAGTTGTAACTGTGATGAGATCTGCATGACAGAGGGGTGTTTTGGGGATCAGAGCAGCACAACTAATCAGAGCCACCCCTGAACTAAGGCCGAGACTGGCACAACCTTTCTTTAGATTAAGGAAAATGGATGACAAATTTCAGTGTTGTTTGAAACACCTCTAATGTCATGGCAGCAAGAGCTCTCCAGGCTAAAAGGTATTTTGCTGTGTTTTGGATGAGTTTTACAAAACTTGAATGAAAAACTGATCAACACAGTGCTTGTTATGAACCAGTGGGGGAGGTAAGACGGGGTGAGGTGGGATGAGGGCAGAGACATCATGGGGCTGTTTTCCAGTTTCAGTAAGAGAGTCTTGACAACAATCAGTTTAATAAGATAACTGCTTTAATAGGAGAGAACAGGAAAAAGAGCTAAGTGACAGTGAGCAAATCTTACAATCCATTCAGATGTTGGAAACTTTGAAATCACACAGCACTGGAAGGACCTCGGATGAATTTTCCCATGGCACACTGTGCTGAGCACATCCTGTGCATGAAGAGATGCTCTCCCTTTTTGGCCATTTGAGGTATTAGAGCTATTAGAGTACTTCCTCACTAGAAAACAACTTCACTTCTGAAGGATGCTCGCAGGAGAACTTTGGGCTGTACTGTAACAAATCACTAAAGGCTTACCAAACTGTAAAAAAGGAATCCCTTTACTTTTCATTTTCTATCCTCAGAACAGAACCTGCAAATTTAAAACATCACACAGAGACTTAAGGAGAATTGAGAATTATCTATTGAACAGACAATGATCTCTTGGAAAGTATTGTCCTCCTCGGGAGTTGCCTGTTAATTACTCTCTAGAAATGACTGTTCTGTATGGCATGTGGCAGGACCAATGGCTGTGGTTGAGTGTCTGAGAACTGCTTACTATGGGGAAGTATTACAAAACTGATAGAAATGATTTTCAGAGCTGGCAGGATGATTTATTTTTGTCAGTACCTGCTTAGTTCATTCTCAGTTGGTCATCTATGGCAGGATGACAAAGGATTGGAGGGTAATACCCTTCAAAATTATGTTTTAACATTTCAGTATTTTGACCTTTATGTATGTCAAAGCATAAAGAAACTGTTGTGGGAAAGACTCTCATTTGGAATTTGGAGAATAAACTCTTTTATTTTTAAGTCATTTTAGCTTAACTAATGTTGTTATTTCTGCATGCACTTTCATGGGTTGAACTATACCAGTTTAATCATAAACTTTGTGTGGTTAAGGAATTTGGTAGCTACTCTGTATTTGATTATTGCTTCTTGATTTTTGTTTTTGGTTGGATTCTTTTTACCAAAGAGAAAAAGATGTTGAAGATGCAAAAGGTGTCTGACATTACAGTTACATGTCTGACATTACCAGACCCCCAAACAGGGCAATATCTCCTTTTCCATGCTGTAATGCAGGGTTTGGACCTCCAGTTCAGCAGGAAGTCATGCAGCACTCTCAGATGTTAGGCAGATTGGTGGTCCCAGCATCTTAAAGACATTATATGTACCAGGGGCTTATAATCCATTTCTGTTAGAATATAAGAAAGCAGCAAAATGCAGGTAGCTTCTGCAAAAGCTATTCTGAATGATAAATTTTCCTTTCTTCCTTTCTTTCTTTTTATTTGTATCAAATTCTACTAAATTTAAGATTTAAATTTTTCATTGTAGTAATAGAAAAGGATTATTATAGTTGTTGACCAAGTAAAAATCTCATGATGCTCTTGAATTTAATGAGAATGGCTATTGTTTTCCACCTCTTTTGTAAGACTGTTCTGACCAAAAAGGTCAGCAAATCTCCCCTTAAGCGCTGTTCTCCTTAAATTCTCCTTTGCTCAGTTTCAGCCCCCTGTGCCTAGTCATACTTTCTTGTATTATCTTGAAGTTTTCTCCTGCCTCTGTGTTTATCCTTCAAATACTTCTAGATGCCTGGCATATTCCCTCTAGCCAGTACAAAGTCCCACCATAGTTATTTTGTGCTTTTAATCTTTCCTACTGAATTCCTATGTTCAGTCCATGTGGAGTTAGAGTATTATTTCAATGATCCAAGAGGAATACATATAGTGATACTGAAAAACGAATATATTTCAAGTAGTTCTTTAGCAAAAAGGGTTATAAGATGCTGTTAATCACACAACTATCTTCCTCTATATTAATATGCAGTTCAGATTAATCACTTGATTTCTGTATGACTGGGTTATTTTATAATTTATTTTCTAGTGTCACACGAACTATATTCCAGTTTGTGGATCAAATGGAGACACTTACCAAAATGAATGCTTCCTCAGGAGAGCTGCTTGCAAGCACCAGAAAGAGATAACAATGGTATCAAGAGGACCTTGTTATTCTGGTATGTAGAACATCACTTTGTGTAACTAATGAATGATGTTTTATAGTTAGCTCTTTAATTTTGCCCTTAATTCCAGCAATTAAATTTTTTGTGCTTTTCATAGAATGAAATAATGTGGAAAGCCCGAGTCCTCTTTAGGAATGGAACCTTTTTCTAGACAAGAAATCTGATATATCTTCTGATATGGTAACAGATTAATAAATAAACATTACAAGCTGAAATACTTTATCTGAGAAAATAGATTATTTAATGCTTCTCTGGTGCTTATAGAAGAGCGTTGATATCCATCAAAAGGCTTTTAATAAATTTGGAGCAGATCCCAAATTAGCCATTTCTTTAGGACTTTTACTTTTAGGATGTACAGAATTAGTGTAGCATCCAACAAGTGACACTGATCATCCTGACTGCCACTCTACCTGTATCCAAGGCATCTTCTTTGACTTTGGGTCATTACATCGAAGACATGCGTAACTTACAAAATCATTCTACCTCACATTTCTAATGAACTTGCCTTTTTTGTCTTCCCACACACTTAAAGCATAGATTTTTCTACATTTCAAATACATGGGACAGGTTTTTCTTGTCTTGAATATTACAACATACTCTTAGACACAGAAACTGTAAGCAGCAGTTAAAGTTCTGAACCTCTGTGTAGATTCAAAGCTGGTGAGACCAGACACATGGCTGGCTTTCTTAGAAAGAAATTAAGTGACTCAGTAGTGTCAACAACTGCAATCTTTGGTACATAAATAATACTTACAAAATATTAAGTTGTGAGACATCCCTCATCTTTGGATACAGAAAGGTTGTTTGGATTAATCTAAACAAGGTTACGTCCATATGGCAGCCAAAAGCGTCACCATGGGTCAGATGCACACTCCTTACTAACTTTATGTTGCTTAATTGCAATGACAATTTAGAGTTATCAGGCCTGGAGCTCAGTGGTAGCTGCAGAATCTTGTCTGGAAATCAGGGGAAAAGCACGTGCAGGGTACCTAGTCCAAGTCCCAGTCCCAGTTACCTCATTTAAATGCAGCATGTTTCACACCAGCTGCTCCAAGGCCTTTGACTGCAGCACAGACCTATCCTGAGGTCTGGCTCATGTTTGCTAAGGTCCAAAACCATCTGTATTGTTGGTCCTAATACTGAAGGAAGCCCATGTTTTGTGCCCAGCTCAGAAGCATAATCCCAGCATCCCTCAGGCTGATGACTGAATCTACTGTCTTTCCCAATCTCCCACCTGTAAATTATCTCCAGATGCTGCAAAAATAGGAAAAAAAAATGCAATCCAGTTTTGGAGGACTCACATATTACTATAACAACTCCCAAGAAATATGAAGGTTTGAACTGAGGATGTATAATTAAATAATATTTTTAAATTTTATGCCCAACTAATTTTAAGAAATGGACACGCAGCATGAAAGTTTCTTTCTATCAATAAAACAAAGTCCTAGGATGATGTTTTAGGAACAACAAAAAGTGTTTGTTTATATGTGCATTCTACTCTACTAAGAAAGAGAAATTTCAAAATGAAAAATCGATTCTTCTCAGCCTCAGGTTGCTGGCAACTAATTACTACATTATTCAGCTAGTATGGGATTTTTTTTTTTTTACCTTCCTCCTTTTTTTCTTTAAGTACTCCATAAAACCCAGGAAATGCAGCATAAGAGGTTCTGATTCAGGCTATGTACTGCACTCTACCCTGTTGCAACTTTAAGTGCCTCAGCAGAACTCCACTAGAATGGCACCTGCTGCTCCCTGAGTGTCTGATGTGCTTTGGGTGACATGAAAATATCAGATGATAAAATCCATAACCCAGAACCTCTCCATGCCCTGACAAGACAGCGACATATTTGTGCTCTTGATCTGTTACACATATAATGGAGACTCATATAACAAATTAAAAGATATTTTGTAGACCCCCATTAATTTTCACTGGTTACCTTTGAATTTGCTATTAAAATGCTTTATTCTAGGGCATCATTGGGAGTCAAGTACAGATTCACTGGTCTCCTATCAGATCTGGGATACACCCAAGACAATAGGAAGAAATTCCTCCTTAGTGTTGGAACAACTGTTTAATATTTAAATTATATCAGACTTTTGAATCTCATACAAGAATAAAATACTTCCCATTTGCTAGGGATTGATACCTCCTGTAGCTACGGCACTAGAACAGGCTACACTGAGTGATTTAGTCACTAAATCATTATTCTGTTTCTTGGCAGGTAATATTTTGATTAAAATTTTACAGACATTTGTGATTTGCAGCATATTTTCTTATTTCCTTTGCCAGAAGGCTGTCAGAGTTTCAGGATTCTAAAATAAGCAATGTTTAAAAAAGAGTCAATTATAGATGCTTTAGAAATAAACAAAATGCAAGTTTTGACATTAAAAATGGTTGTTTAGAGAAATGAAAGAGAATGTATGGCTGAAATTTTGGGTCTGCCTACACAGGTTTTAATATTGATTTTGAGTGCTGCCAGATTTATATTGTATGCACATGAAAATGTAACCACACAATAACGTAGTACTTGATTAGACTTGCAGCTTCTCAATATACTGTATACATTTGGAAGCCACTGTCCATTGTTTTCTGTCGTGATTTCTTAGTCAAAAAAAAAAAAAAAGGAAAAAGGACAGTAAAGCTATTTGCAGAACTAGAAACAAGCACAGGAATTATTCTCTTAGGAGTGGCTTATGGAAGGGTCTGCTTGCTTAAAATTTGTCAGTGGACTGTTTGCCCTCCTGTTTGTACTTAGCAGTTTGGAGCTGTTGCCCTAAATGGGCAAGAGATGGGTTCAATTGTCATGCTGCTTGAGTTAAAAGCCATCCCTCCTGAATGAGAGAGGCTACAAACATTTTTGATTTGGGGGAGTTTTTCTTCCTCTGCACCAAAGCAGACCCACAGTACAGCAATGGCTCCTGTTCAGAAAGAACAAAAGAGGAGGTTCTGTCTGTAGCTGTGTGCTTGCAGCATTCAGATGCTGTGTCTAATCCAAGTCTTTCTTTGTGTATTTTATCCAGAAACTCCTTATGGATTAAAGCAGCTCACAGCAGAAGCTTGTATATTTGTGTATTAGCATATTTTTTATAGAACCATGGAATGGTTTCATTTGGAAGGGACTTTAAAGATAATCCAGCTCCCACCTCACAGCCCTGGGTGAAGCTATCTTGCGCTAGACCAGGTTGCTCAGAGCTCCACCCAGCCTGGCCTTGAACACCTTGAAGGAAAAGCCACCTATTTGGAAAAGGGTGGTTTAAGTAAAGATAGATGTCAATCACTCCTCCTCTAATTACTGACCAGTGGCTGGGGGAATGCTGTTTGTTCCCCGCATCTTCACTTCTTTGAGCATCTTTCTTGACTGATCTTGGTGCATGAAGAAAACTTTTGAAAACTCTGAATTCATTAAAGGTCTGAAAGAGCAGGGCTGCTTGTCCAAGTAAGCTGGAAAAAAAATGCTACTCTTTTAACCAGCAGCTGCCTGGGCAAATCTAGCCAAGGCCCAGGAAAAGAAAAAAAAGCAGGAACACCAGCTTAGTTTAGCATGGTTACCCTGGAGATGAGAGTCCTAGCATGGCTCCCAGGGAAAAGTTGAAAATGATACAGTATTAGAGAGAATGACACTTTTTTTAAATCCTTTTTGAGAGCTGAAAGCCCAGAGAAGTAGAAATTAATCTATCCTGCTGCTGTGATGTCCTGCCGAATGGACTTCATGTATATCAAGGCAATTATCTATAGAGAAGGGTGGTCTGAGCATTAGCTCCTTGATTTACAGGGTGCTTTCCATGTGTGGTAACTGTCCTGCCCCATGCACACAGGATTTAGCCAGAGCTCCTCACACTGGGGTTGAGCAGCATTTCTCACCTCAGGGGAAAGCAGAGAGTGAGAGCTGGAAATAAAAACATGGAAAAAGTCAAGCTTCTCTGAGACATTTTGCCCTTTGTCTTTCATATGCATCACATATGGTGAACTTGCTCATATTTGTATGTCAGCTTCCTGTCCCCCAAAACAGCTTATGACACAATTTCACCACCACAAATAATCCTATATATTAACTCATATAAATAAATTATGCTCCTTCAAATTTCTTAATGAAGCAAAACTGCATCATAAGGCATATTTACCAGTGACTCAATAAGGACACTTTATATGGGATTGGCTGCTTTGTCAGTAAAGTGGGTCACTATCCATGGAAAAAAGAACCTTCTGTTTTTTTTATTAATTTCTGTAAAGTTATAAGCTCAGTCTGTTAGACACCAAATAGTGGTATAGGAGGAAAGAAAGGAAAATTAAGGTGAAAGAAAAACAAATCTCTATTCCTTATACTCCATGTGACAGGAAATTATTTTTAATGTGTGAAGTGACCCAGTAACATGGAATTTCACACTTTCATCCACGCACTAGAAGGAATTATTCTTAGAAATAAATCTCCTTAAAGAAAAGCAGGAAAGGGAAATGAGCAAACAGAGAGTTTGGTTTTTCCTCCATGTGTGGAAGTAAAATTCCCGCTCCTCTCTCTGTCTGGCCTCCTTCTTCTTTCAGTTTTTAGCAGATAAATTCAGCTGCCTTCTCCATCACCAAAGCAGGCATGAAAGAAGAGTGTGGGATGAACAGAGTGTGTGGTCTCCTCTCCTCAGCTTCCAGAGAAGCTAATCTAATGGGAATGGGAGACAATTCACTGACAGTAGTTGCCATTCATTCTCGCAGGAGGTTTTGTGACTCAGTTCATGTGTTTAAGGGCTTATATTTACTGCCGTGCTATAGCTGAAGCCTGTGCAGAGAGCTGCCCAGCAGGATGCACATGCAAAATCCCTAAACACATCCATACTGCTCTGAAGTAGAGTTAGCTGGCCGGGGGAGGTGAAGAAGCTCAAGTCCTGCTGACACTTACACTGCTAATGCAAATGGGATCCAGTTGAAAGCTGTCACTCACCAGATGCTAATCCAGTCAGTCAAATGTCAATGAAATAACAATGTCATTAGAGCATCTTTATACCAAGTGATTGACTCAACTGACAGAAGCAATTTTGTCATTAGATGACTTAAATCAACCTTATTTGGACGACTAGTTATCTTCTGGAGGTGCTTCTGCAGTCAGATGACTTTTGTGTTGAAGTACTCCTTGAAGTACCACTCCCAGGGCCAGAGGGTAAAGAAAAATAAATGTTCCAAAAATTGGACTTTGAACTCTTCATCTCTTTTTGCTTTAACAAATTTTAATCTCTAACAGTTGAAAAGAGTCTAAGAAATATAATTGTTTTCAGTATTGAGTAATGCTGTTCCTTAAGTAACATCTTGACAGGGAAGAGCAAGACTAGGGCACAGTGAGTATGGACAGTATATTAAAGGATGCCAGACCTTATGTGGAATATTTGTTTTTACAGCTGGCTCATGAAATGTAACATCTGTGTAATGTTTTACAGTGACAAGTTCCTGAACAAACAGCTGCTCCTGGAGCAATATTTTCATTTGCTTTCTTTTTTATTTTTTTTTCTCCCCCTCTGTTTTTTTTCAGATAATGGCTCTGGGTCAGGAGAAGGAGGTGAGTACCAAACTCCACTTGTCTTTGGTTTTGGTCTTTCTTTCAAACTAATGTGTGTCAGTTTTATACATATATATATATATATATATATATATATACATGGCTACTGTATACCACATGAATTGTGGGAAAATTATGGCATTTAAAATAAGCTTTAAGTTTGCAGTGTTATTGGACCATCTCAGAACAGTAGTGGTAAAGGAATAGGTTGTAGTGTGCATTCCACCAATATTGTTCTCTCAGATTTGACCTATATAAGTTTTCATTTGTTACCAGCAATGCAGTGCAATATTTAGATCCCTATTTCACCTGTATTTCTCTCCAGAAAATTACCATTCACAATAAATTTCTTACCATTTCTCCCTTGTATTTATTTCCTTAGTGTCTAAAGCATCTAGTTGTTACCTTATGCCTGGTTGAGCTTGTTGCCTAAAATATAAAACAATTGCATGATGATATCTATTTATATAAAGTATTTTACTAAAGTATTTTTTTGTTCAAAGCTTTATATTCGAAGAGGAGATGTAGTGCCCCTGGTGGTAGTAGAAGTGTTCCAGTCTTCCAACAATTCTTAATCTTCTTCCAAAGATTAAAAAAAAAAAAAATCTTAATTCTAACTTTGATTCTACTAACAAGGATACATATAGAATTAAAAATATGAGACACAGATATATAGAATCATATAAAAACTCTATTGCTTTTAGCCTTCGGTATTATTAAGAAAGTGTTGTATTTCATACTGATGGGACTGAGTTTTGGAGTACTGTAAATCTTCTATAGCTGCATGAAAATGTGTCTTTGTGGAAAAGCATCTATGGTATCACTCTGTAGCTAAATGTAACAGTTAACTTTTCAAAAACCAGGAGCTAGCTCACTCTTCACCCTGGAGGAGAAGGGAGACGTTTCCCTCCCCCTTACTGCTTTCAGTAAATTCTTGGGCTGCTGCTAGAACAGGGCCATTCTCACCTTTGTTTCCTTTTGGGGCAGTGTCCAAAGGAACAATTTTCTGCCTGAACACTTCCTCTTCTTACCTCCACAGGTGACTTTTCTGATGCTTTACACTCTTTGCCCAGCTCTGTTTGCTTCTCCTTCCCCCTTTGTTAGTCAGCCTCTTATTCCACTCTGACTGCTCCCTGCAAGCCAAGCTTTCTGGCCTTGGTACTGCTATGCAGTTCTTGTAGGAGACAGATGACAGAAATTTAGTCCATGTTTCACTTTTGTTTTTGGAACAGTTTTAGAAAAGTTTGAATGCCATTGAGATTAGTTGGGTTTGGGGTTTTTTTCATATTTTCTAACTGTATACAAAAATGCTGGTTAAAGTCCCTTGTAAATATTATTATGTTGATGCGGAAGAGATTGGCAGCTGACTGATAGATGTCAGGATTCTTTGGGTAGCTTTAAGAGCAGCTTGGAAAAACGTAGGCCAGAACATGCTGTTTTGTTGGCTGCTCACTGAAGAGGTGAAAGGTCCCTGTTCAAATATACTCATTCCTTGATTTGGGGCAGGAGGCTGAGCCCAAATCCACCTGTAGGGGCAAGAGAGACCCACATGGGCTTCCTTTTGTCATTGCTGTTCTTTTTGTTCTCACTTGAAATGTTCATTGAGCCTGGGACAAAGAGATGGGGAGGAAGGATTTGTGCTGTGCAAAGGCTTTGTTAGCTGGGGCTCAGCATGCCAGTGCATTTGAATTATTTATGCAAAATAGAATGCCAACGGCTTAGGAGGTTTGGTGGTCCCTCGATACCTTGCAGAAGTAGTTGATGCATTGTCTTGGGAGGTGGAATATGTAGATTCAGTTCACTTCAGGCAGAAAGAATTGAATCTGGTTCCCTTGGCCCCAGGTGAGTTTCTGCACTGCCTGGGTATTGAATTAAGAAGAAACAATGTACCCACTCTGTCCTCCAGCAGCTTTGTGACATTAGGCCTTCATTTATTGGAGTTTCTTCTGAGTGCCTTTGGGACAATTGAAATGTTCTTTCTTCTCTTCAGTATGAAAACAGTTGGATTTAGTTCTTAATTTTAGGTTAAGCAAAAGGAAATTTAAACAACGAGACATTGAAAATTCTGCTTGGCTCTTCTTCCTTTTTTTAATACATCTTGTCTATTTGTGATACATTGAATTATTCCTATCCCTGTGCACCTTCCTCGCTAAACTGGGTATTGGGTAATACTTCTGTGGGACACTTGGTTAGTCTTCAACATGTTGGGTCATTTTCTGTGTCTGAAAGCAGACCTTCAACAAATGGAATCCACTGCTGCTTTGGTTATTGAATTCTGCCCTGGCTGAAAATTCAAGGATATTTTTTGTAGCTGGAATTTGGTTTTTTTTCATAATTCAAGTAGCTGTAGAAGTGTTACATGAAAACATTAAAACCTGAAAAGTCTTACTACAAGTTAAGGGAATTCAGAAAGAAAACCAGACTTCTAGAAGACTGTTGGACCTGTTGAGGATGGAGATGCATTGTTTGGAATCCAAACAAGAGGAAAGAATAGGGACGCAGGCAGAGGGTGATCTGCAAGGTAGAGGTGCTCCATGGTGCCCTCCACACTTCTGCCTCTCTGGCGATTTCAGCTATGGGACTGTCTGCTGCAGAACTGCATCCTGGCCCAACCTTCCTCATTTTCTTTTGGAGGAAGTCAGGATATACTGAGATATAATAATCACCCATGCTGGCATGTTTAATCTCATACTCTTGGATAAGGGTGCTCAAATGGGAACCTAATTCCTTGGAGAGCCTCTGTGCCCTACGGGTTAGGTACAGCTGCTGCTCGGAAGCACGAGGAAACTTCAGTGGAAGTGGAAAAATGCAAGAGAGAACCACCCAGCAAGCAAACATACTAGCTTAGAGACATGTGTTTTCTTCCTAGGATCTGTGTTTCCAGATGTTAATCACAGAATCAGTGTTTGCTATGTTTCTCAAACATGCAATTAGTGTGATTGTGTATGCACCAGTGATGCTTGCACACACGGAATGGATGAGCACAGCTGCTTGTGTGCATTCAGGAGGCATTACAAGTGCTGTGCAGATGCACTCTTAGTGGATTTTTAACTTTGAAAGAAAGTACTGGGAAAGCATCCGAGTTGTGCTCTTCAGTTGCTATAGCTCTGCCTGAGACAGTCTCCACTGCTGAAATTAGCTGTTGGCCTCATGTTTAGCTAAGATTTGTGCGACTGATTCACACTGTTCTTTTTCATTTTCTGCATTTCATTGCAGAACAATCTCATTGATGATTCTGACTTGACTTCATGCATATTCTCCCTCCTACTCTCAAACTGTATGATGTTAATGCATTCATTTCTATGTTAAAAAAAGGAAGAAAAAAGAAAAGTAGACTTAGAAACAAGAGAAAAATCCACAAAAGATTTTTTTGTCAAAGATTGTTTCAGACAATATATTGCCTTAGCAGTTATCATGTGCTACAAGATAAAACACCTAAAGACCATGGAACTTCTGGTTGAAGTTCTCCACAAATCATCTTTACTGTTACAAAAATACTAGATTTTAGGAAAAGAATTAAGAGTGGAGGAATTTTTTCAGTATGCCTGAGTGAGATGAAATAATATAATTTTTTAAGGATGACACAATTGTCTAGTTGCCCTCTGACATTCTGAATGAGCTATTTCAATTTTCTATGCTCTGTTAGCATTGAGTTGTAATAAAATGACCCATTTTTCTAATTTCAGAAGTCTGAAATTTCATTAGTATAATAAAAATTGTAGTTATGAAACCAAGCAGTTGGTCACTTGTGGCAATGGGTATCCTGAGCCACTTCTAAAAAGAGTATATGATTGTCAATTCAGAAATGAGAGAAATTTCAAAATTCTCAATACTCTACCTTTATGTTTCACCCCTACAGAAGGCAATGTCAGAGAGCCTTTAAAGAGTTCTACTCAGACTTTAAAGTGTTGTCTGGTTGGGGTCATGGCTGAAGATGGTGGGATCCTTTAAATTTGCACCTAAAGTGTGGGCTTCTCTCTGTATTCTCATATGAATCATTCTGCAATTTCCCTGTTCTGAAGAATACAGTCATAAAATTAAGCCCTTTGTTTCATCAATATTTTGTTAGACTTCGAGGTAGAACTGGAGAAGGATAAGGTACAGGCTCAGATTTGTGTTCATCTCTGCCAGTTGTAAATTTCAACACTATTTGACCTGCTGGATGTATTTCCACAATATGTAGATTGGGGCACAAAAAGTTATTCTGAGACTGTCACATGCACATAAAAAAATAGATTGCCAGGTCGCATCTGTGATGTTGACTTTGTGATATAGTAAGGCCTTTGCAAGAATGTGTTGAAAACCATCAGCATTTGTTCCATACACCATGAAAGAGCTAACAAATGGTAAAGGCTTTTCAAGCCAGCCTCTCAGAAACAAATCACTGCCCTAGAAGAGGCAGGTTCCCTGCTCTAGTAATCAACCAACAAGGGTGAGAGATTTCTAAGTGCCCTACTATGCCCATAACATTAATTTTTAATTCATTTTGTTCAGTATTTGTCTATGTACCTGAGCAAAATGCCTTTTTGATATTAAAAAAGTTGTAATGGTAGTTAGACAGATGGCACCCAGTCATTTCAGGCTTTTAAGCTAAGGAAATAACATGCTTGCAATACATATAGCTAAGTTAATTATTATTAAAATAATTTGTTTTGAATTTCTAATCCCTCTGAAATTTAATAGCTGAAGTATCTTGTGATGAACGTCTAGCAGATTGCATTTAGTAATTAATAAATTGATATACAGTATGTGCTTTTTAGCAGGTTGCCATCTGTTCCTTCCCCTCACTGGGGACAACACTTATCCAGTAATTGTCACACAGTCAGGGTGGAATAAACACACACAATTTAGAGCCTCGAATATTTTCTATTTTAATTTGTAATAGTGCCACTGATTTCTTTTAATGTATTTCAATATGACTTGCAGAAACTTAATGGTGATTAGCACCCTGGATAGGAGGTAGCATCATGTCTTTTAGCTATTCCTATAATGGTGTGTGATTTAGAAAGATTTAAGAATGCGAATTCCATCACGTGGCTTGTCACTGAATACCATTTCAGCTTCTAATAGCCCTGTTTATTGTTGTCAAGATTGTAGTCTTTGTAGGTAAAATTAACACAGAAATAAAACAAGAAAGAATTGCTGGTTTTACAGCAAAGGTTCATAAAGGCAGAGGCTGAGGCCCTAAACGTTCAGGTATTCTCTTGGTGGAGACTTATTCTAAGCAGGTTTTTCAGGGATGCTGGAATATCCTTGGAAGGATTCTGGAGCCACAGGCGCATAAAGACAGAGTCCTTTTCCTTCTTGCACAGGATATGTAGCAAGTGAGGACAGATTTGTCTAATATACGCTGCACAGGGCCTGCAGAAAGGCCTCCAGTGTCTTCATGAAATTGTGGGACACCTCCCTTGGCATCTGGTGACCTTCTTGTCCTTTGTTTTCTACCATCATCTAATCATGCTTATTTTCCCTCGTCCTTACTCTGCATCTTCCTTTGGAGAAAAAGGGGTTAGCTGCATTTGAAGCAGGGCACTGGAGTGAATGGGTACTTGAGTTCTCTAACTGGAGGTTTCTACAGTGTGAAAGCTGATCCAGTCTTGCAATATGCCAGCTTTTCCTACCATTATCCTTGGTGTCACATGCACAGAAGCAAAGCAGAAGTTCCAGATCTCAGGTGTATTAAATCCCTAACACCTTATGAGGGAATCTTACGGCGCACACCTTCACGTCCTTTGCTTGTCATAGCCATAAACCCTGGGCAAGCCAATCACCTTGGCTGGGTTGTGATTAGGGAACCAATCCTCAAACTCCCCTCCTCCAGGCACCTCAGCCATAAGTAGACCTGGCATCCTCCTGTTAATCCAAGCCTGTAATGGCTGCTCTTGCAACATCCAATTCCAGAGGCTGGTGCCTTTACTGAAGCGTGCTTGAAGCAGCAGTGTGTTGTCCACACTGCATGTGGAAAGGATCTTTCAGCCATGTATAGATCTCTGCTGGACCAAGCTGGGCTTTGCTTCTAAGCCAGCTGGGTGGTTGGATAAGAGAGCAGAACCTTCCATGCTGCCAAATACTGCTTTTGCATATGATCCAGCAGCGTGGCCAAGAAAATTCAAGACATCACTTGCCAAAACTTTGGGAGAGCTCAGGATAGTGTTGCACTTGCTTTAAATACATACTTACAGACAAAAAGAGCAGCTTTGCAGCTTTGTTTCAAATTATGGGAACGATCTCCTTTTTAACTAAGTGAGTCATTAAAATTGCCCTAAAAGTTAATGGAATGTAGGATAAGTCACTAAGCTCTGGAGTGAATTGCAGGCCTTAATGTGTAGTCCTGTGGACTGTGATATTTTGAGAGGAATTTCCAGTGCTAGCCATACTGAGGGAATCACAGTCAGAAATCTTTTTGAGATTGGTTGATCCTATACGATACAGTAAAAATCATTACGATCCCAAACCAGCTAGGAATTAGTTTTCAGAGGGGCTTTCCTGGACACTCTATCAAGGAATTCTATCTATTCATGGCTACTGAGGAGTTCCAGCTCCCCCCCTCTTCACTGGGAACAGTGATAAATACAAATATACAGCATAGCTCCCTTTCCAAGCTATGCCTTAGGGCAGACAAAACTTCACCTTGACACAGATGGATGCTTTTGCTTTAAGCTTGATTGAAAGCCCTCAGCAGAAACCCAGCCACATTACCATTGTAGGAGCACACAAATGAGTTGCTGAGGGAAGCAATTTACTGCTGCCCAATTCCTCTAGAGCTGCTGTCCATTGGCAGGCTCCTACCCTGCAGCTCCTAAGACATAGCTGGCCATCTTCTGCAGTGGAATAATGACTCGAGAAGTGTTAGGGAGCACAGCTCAGAGACAACTGGGAGTCACTGATCCTATCTTTGTGCCTTGTTTCTTTTGAAGGACACAGCATTAATGAGGCACTGCCCTGAAACATGTAAGGAAGCTGAAAAAAAAAGGGAAAATGAGCTTTCACTTGACATCAAATTAATATGTTAAGAACAGAATTAATCAGGATACCCACAAAACCAAGAAGAAGAAATTCTGTAGTTATCGATACATCAATATTAGAAGCTCGCATAATAAACAAGAGGAGCCTGAATTGCTCATTTGGGAGCATATTTTGACCTAATTGTTCTAATTGTTATTACTGAAACTTGCTGGGAACATCTGATTGATTGGAATATTAAAGTCAATGCCTACAACCTATGTAGGAACAATCAAATGTAGGGGAGAAAGGAGAAGGGAGAGGCAACCTGTCAAGGGATACATTGCCATTTGAAGATGTTTACACCAGAGAAACATCTGTCGAATATTAATGGGTTAACGTATTTTAACAGGATACAGGTGTATAGGTCTGCTACTAATTCAGGTTAAAAAACAATATTCATCTACTCTGTGTTGGTGGGAGATAGTGTTGTGTTTTTTTGAAGGACTTGACTTGGTTCCAGCCAGGACAACGTTCATTTTTGCATTAGCCAGGAGGTGGCATGGCCAGGACCCAGAAGTTATTCTACACCACCTTGCATCATTGCTGGGGGCAGGGGAAGGGGAGTTTTTTCCAGAAGGAATGGCTCTTTTCTGGTAGGGGCAGCATGGCTACAGCCAGTTTGGGTGCTGCAGTGAGCATTTAAGCATGTGGATTGCTGTCTCTTCTGTGTGCACTTTTGTTACTAATATTGTTGCTGTTACTATTTGTTTTCTTATCTCATTGCTGTCTCCCTCCAGTAAATTGTTTTTGCCTCAACCCGTGAGTTTTAGCTTTTGTGCCTCCAATTTACCACACCATCCCACCACAGGGGCAAAGGGGAGGGGAGAGCAGAGCCAGAGATCAGCACAGGAGATTCTTGCTGGGGACACTGAATGGGGAGTACCATTCCTAAACCACAATAGGACATCAGTCTATAGTATATGCAGTGTCTAATACTGTTACTGCTAAAACATAATGCAGCTAGTAGTGAAAGATGCTTCTGAATATTGTAGGTGACTGATACACACAAAATCCAGCAAGTTTTAATCAAGAAAAAAACAATAGTCACTTTTTTTTTAAAAACAAATGTAATTTTAAAAGGTAGAGAAAGCAATTTTAGGCAGGGGAGGTGGGGAAAGGAGAGAGAGAGAGAGAGAGAATTTTACATCAGATAATACATAGAAACAATGAACAAGTAGTTTTGGGCTACAATTCTGAAAATAAGAAGGTGTTGGGACATTCACAGGGAGCATAACTTGAGCTGAAGAGGAAGGGTGTTTATGCTGCATGTGCTTATGTGTGTGCTACCTTCTTTTGCTCCATTGCAAAAGTGAAATGTGCAGTAAAAGTGCTCAGTAAAGTGTTCTGTTTGCATTTGTAGTCAAGTCAGATAGTATAAATGGGGTATGATGAAATGTTTTGCATGTTAGTGGTACTATAGAAGGATATTAAGCACCAAATGTTGAAGAAGTATTTTGTAATCAGCAGGTTTGCCAGGTTTGCACCTGAAAGCTTTAAAAATGGGTGGTAAAGAATTCTCCAGGCTGTTGATGACTTTTCTTTTTGTCTCTTTTTCTTCAGTAGAATAATGATATATATATATATATATATATATATATATATATATATATATTCAGAAAGGTGTGATGACTGGGGGGCAACAGCCTCTCATTGGCACCTGTGAGAAGCACAGCACTGAAGGTGAAAATATTAACTGAGTACAAAATTAAGCAAGGGAAAAAGTCTAATGCCAGTCACTATGAGATCATGGAAAACCTTTCTAATAAAATTACCATTTTTTAAAACTGATTTTTCCAAGAAAGGCATTTGTACAACAGAACATTTTATTTAAGAGGACCACCACAGAACCATAACCTTTCTCAGTCACATGTGATCTTTAATCTCAAACAAGTCTAAGTAAGTAGAGAGCACAGCATCCACGCAGTGCACATCAAACGTGAAAAAATACTGCAAATCAATAGATCATTAAATGTAAAGGAGCTGGTAGAAAATGAGTGTGTTTCTAGAGACTGTTCTTGGCCTCATGACCCCTTCCACTGGTGACCTGGGAGCAAATCAGTCAGCACTGATTTGGTGTGGATGACAGAGAACAGGTCACTGAGCTAACAAGGATACATAAGCAGGCAGGATTTTAATGTCTGAGGACAGTTATCTGTAGCAAGTCCAGGACCTAGGTAATTTTTCCTTGATGTCAGGAAAACATCTCTCCTACAGACTGTTGACCCTGAAAAGTATTCACAGGGGAATAAAGTGGATAATAAAGTAAATATGATTGTCAGCGCAGAAAAATGGTCAAAAAGTAATATGACTGTTGGATGTTTAAAGTGAAGAATGTCACGAATGGTATTTGGCTTTGATGAGAACTTTTCTGGAACAATATGTCCAGCTCTTGTACCCATACCTCCAGAAGGTGTCAACTTGCTGACAAAGGGTCATAAGAACAGAAAATGAAGTGGAAATACCATGAATGAAACCAGTGCCATTTGTTTCACTTATTCAAACCCTAGGGGATCATTTATTAGCATGGAAAAGTGAAATCTGACACTAAAGGACACTTTAAAATGCCAAATGTAGGCATAGGAATGTGGCACCTGGAAAGAAGGAGAAATCAAATTAGATGCGCATTTGTAAAGATAAAAGCAGATGACCTCTACTGCAACTTGATAAGAGTGGTGATAGAATTTCTACAGCAAGAATTTTGTTTGATAGGTATTAATCTCTGGAAAATGCACAGCATGCTTTAGACAGAAGGCAGCTAGCTTGCAGGTCTCACCTGAACTATTCTTCATGGAAACACAGCCCCACAGGTAAGAGGGAGAGATTCCCTGTAGCCAAGATCCAGGGAAATTAGGAAGAGCTGTTGTGGATTTCTTTTTCCTGTTTGTATTTAAAGAATGTAAATTCAGTTGTTTCATTGGTGGTGTTTGATTTACTGTTGCCACAGCACACAAAGCTGCTATGAGGAAAGGAATGGGATCACTTTGATCTCCGTCCATCCGGCAGCCTGGTGCAGTCAGCTGTGCACCACCATGATACTGTGATACTTTCAGGGGATCTCGACTCCCTCTGCAGATTTCTGTGGTTCTTTTCCTTCCTTTCAAGTCCCTTGCTCTCCTTTATCAATCACTTTGTTAAAAATCAAAAATAGGAGTGACTAATGGTAGTGAAACAGCAAGAGTATAATTTATTTCTCTTTTACATGGTGAAGACTTTTGATCTCCATGTCAACAGTAAAATTATTGTAGATATTTTTAGGATCAGAATATTTGAGATAGTGATTTTGCTTTTTAGGATACATTGCATTTCTACCAGATTCTTGTTAGGATGACTTTTTTCTTTTATTCCTATGGAACTAAACAAAGTAGTCTGGCAAATACACCACAGCATATGTGACATATGAACACAGTCTAATCTCATAGGAATCAAAAAGGGGAAAAAATCAAGCAGTAACCTTGCATAAGGATATCTGTAATTAAAGCCTGCCACAGAAAATAGTATTTAAATCCCCAGTACCTAATATTCAAGGACATCTGAAGGGACAGGGTTTATACATTATCAGTGGCAATTAAGAGTAAATGTGACTGGGATACATGTCAATGCCAGTTATGTGCCTGGTGAAGCGGGAATAAATAAAAATGACTGAAATAAGAATAAAGGAAGAGCTAATCAATGAAGCATTAGTGTTTTCAGGGATGCTTTTCTATCACTGGTACAGTTCTACCAACCTCCAATTGACTTTCAAAAAGAGAGCACTATTAAGGTTAATAGCTTCAGTATATGACAGCTTTATGTTGACAGTATTCCTGAAAGCAAATGGATTTAGGTAAGCAAAAGCAGAGCTTAGTTTGAAAGTCATGCTTTCTGTTATTGGTTTTTTTTCAGAGTATGAAGGATCTGGGACAGAAGTTCAGAGAAAACACTCAAAATGTGGAGTTTGCAAATACAGGGCTGAGTGTGATGAAGATGCAGAGAATGTCGGGTATGTAATGTTTTCCCTAACAATATCACTGAACAAAAGGGGAAAAATGTTAAAGGTACATGATTATCTGCTTGACTATGTTTGTTCTCACTAACTGAATCTTTAGTGCCATCCAGTAATGAAGTGTTTGATATGTGTCTGTAAAGAACAAACCATCTGCAGTTGCAAAGTAGTGGGAGAAAACAACATAGAGTTGTACTGGAAAATCTTTAGCTAATATTTTCAAACAAAGAGCCTTGATTTGTTTTATCCTGCCAACAAAACAACTCAAAACCCAAACAGGAATGCAAAATAAATACTGATTATTCAACCCTGAGATTTTTTTTTTAATATATATTCTCCTTGTTCATAAAGTTTTACATTCAGTTATTTCCATCCGTGCTAACCTAGGACCTAAAGGTGAACTGGAGACTTGAGCTAGTCAGATCTTCCAAACTCACTGTGGCATTTGATTTCTTAGATGCACACAGGGGGAAATTAATGAAAAATATCAACAATTATTGTCAAATTTCAAACCAAATTATCAAGAAACAAGAAGCTTTTAAAGACAATTCATAATGCAGAGTCAGATGCACCGTATTTCCTCGCCCGAGGTACTTGGTTATATTACACCCCAGCTGTCCAGTCTCTGCACAGCTCTCAGAAAAGGCAGATATATCATGAAGGAAAGGGCTTCTTCAGACACCTCCATGAGGTTTTAAGGGGTTTTTAGGGAATTAAAAGAAGTCCTGTCTGCTGATTGGGTTTTGTTTTGCAACAGCCTTTGTCCTGGCAGTGGCCACCAGTATGGAATAGGGTTTACTGGGATCTGGGCTGGTGGCAGGTACTGGGGTTGTGGCTGCAGACACAGTGCACAAAGGTGTTTGAGAGACTTGCAAATGGTACATTTTTGTATCCACAGAGGGAACAGCATCTCAGAATAACAGTGCCTGAACATCACTAATCAGAGAAAACATCACTCTCCCTTTTCTTGTCTTCCAGCTGGAATCCATTTAATGTTGAAATATGTCTTAATTGCACAAGGTTTTATTACAGGATACCAGCATGAAGACATCTCAGGCACTAAAGCAGCTTAGCACTAACATTCAAGATATACATTCAAGATTAAATTGTACAATACAAGGGAAAGCAAAATGGTAATAGTGCTCATGAATTCTAGCGTGATACTTCACATTTCATCAAATGCCATAGTACTGAAGCCAGCTTGCTCTTTCCAGGAGAGAGACAAATGAACTAGAGCTGAGTTTTGTAATACTAATAATATTTTGGAATATTGCCTTGGTCTGCTTAATTTATGACTGGAAAGATGGTATAGATTATATATATATATATATATATATATGTTAGCTATAGGTACTGAGATGTGCTTTCGGCTTGGGAAGATAAATCCTGAAGCATTCAACTTCAGTAAAAGCTTGCTTAGTCTTTCTGCACTAGTAGAGCTGGAATTCCTGCAGCTGTAGAGTATCTGTAGTGTCTGTAGTGTCACCAGCTGAAAATTAGGATAAAGCTGGGGGGAGCAGATTTATTATCTACATCCTACTCATATAAAATGAAACCAGTTCCTGCTTCTTGACAACAGGCAGAGTGTGCTCTTTTGCCTCTAAGATTTCTTTAATTAGTCCTCGTTAAAAAAAATAAGTGAAAACAAAATCTTTTATGTAGAAAACACTCAAAATTTAGAAAGTATTCCCATGTAGGTTATTTGCAATTTATTGGATAATATTTTTCAATTCTATACAGGAATTTAATATAATTTAATTTTTTTCCCAGTGCCTTTAACTATTAAAACAGGCTTCAGTGATATTCACTCTTTAGCCATAGGCAAATCAGGGTCTGTTAACACAGATTGCCTTCACAAGGTTGGTTTTGACAAGTCACATAGCAAGTCACAAAGTCGTTAAAGTAGAATATAGGAATTGGCATACTTTTTCATAAAATAAAACAGTTATTTACCTGGCAGAAACAAGATGGGATTGAAATCTTCTTTTGGGAAACTTTAGTAGAGCACCCCTTATAACTGCTTTTAACATCTAATTTTTATTCTCTTTACTGCTGTGTTTCAGTGTGGATTTTGACATCATAAAATTATATCATGACATACAAAGTAACTGGCAACACAAATATCTCTCATAATATATAAACAATGCTAGTCAGAATTATCATTTCATTCAAATTTGCACTAGATTACAAAGACTATCACGCCTAATTCTAGCAAATCACAAAACTCCCTAATTTCATAAAAATATTCTGGTTTGATTTTCCTTTTTAAGACACAAGAATGTCCACTGGAACTTTTCTGAATAGTGTGGTAATGTCTACTGAACCACAAAGAAAAAGTACATTTAGTTCCATTCATGTAGGTTTATTAGGCCTGGACAGCCCTTGCTTGCACCTTGTGATATTAAGACAATTAATAGAGTGATCCAGGTGATAGCAGAAGGCATTTAAAGAAAATTTTGCTCCCTTATGGTAACTGTATGAGTTAGCTGAACTGTCCCCTAATTTTAAGTAGATAATCTCAAGCCATATTTATGATACAAACAGTAAAGGCACAGTTATGAATTTTTTCAGCCTATTTTCCAAGCTGTGCAATCTGAGACTTTACAAACACCAGCTCCTTCTGCTCTGACTACTCTTGAGTAGCGAAAGAGCATCTGTACTCCTCATTCATCAATAAGGAAATTAATTTATGGGTAAAATATTTAGTGAATTGGTGGGAAGGGTGACACACATGCCACCGCATGTTGAGTGGTTTGAGGGAAATGAGCTGGGATTAATGAGGAATCCCAGGACCTGCCAAGAGGCCAGCCTCAATAGCCTAGGGAACAGAATAGGCAAATTTTCTCTCAGTAATGGAAAAATCCTGCTAAAGACAATTTTATTCCCTGCAGAATGTGGTTTGTCTTTTGGGTCTGGAAAACTGTGGGATCCTATGCAAAAAATGGTGGCACCTGATACTTTCAGTGAAAACTGTAGGGGGATCCTTACAACAGAGAAGCAGAAGACCATTTGTTACTTCCTGATTTTTTTAAGGTTGAACTTGCAGGTCCTTGGAGTTATCTAAGCAGATCCTTTCTTCTCAGAGGTGCACAGTGATATCGTGAGTGGCAATAGACACAGGTCAAAGCATGGTAAATTTTGTGTTGTCATAATGGAAAATGCTTCTACCCTGAGGGTGGTTGGACACTCCAACACCGTGTATGGCGGTGGAGATGGTCTGAACTTGATCAGACACAACCTTGGGACCAACTTCAAGCAGGGGCTGGGACTAGATGATCTCTACACATCTCTTAAGCCTAAATTAATCTGTGAATCTGTGTAATTACCAAATCTTGGTGCATTTTAATAGCAAATTTAAAGAAGATCAGTTGTAGAGCTGAGATATGTGCCATATTACAAATTAGTGATATTAATTTTTTGTTGCTCTTAAATTGTATTTTCCCCTTTGAAAAAGTTACAGATTCTTAGTTTTCATGCTTGGTGTTAAACCATTATGGCTATCTCTTGATCAAAAATGGTACATATGCTTTTATTTCACTAGATCACACGTAGTTTGAAGAAATCAGGCTTTGCACGGGGTTTTCTATTTGTATCTTCATTTTTTTGACTTCACAGAAACATTATCTGTCTGAACCAAAAGTGGTAACAATGCATAGTAAACTGAATGCAAAAATATAAACTTTATAATTTCCACTGCCTCTATGAAAAATTTCAATGTTGATTCTAGGTTGAGTGGTTGAGACACAGAAATAAAGTCTGAGGAGAGGGTTGTCATAAACAGAACACTTGGAAAATTTGTATTCAGCTATATGCAAATCAGTACATTAATTCTTTATCTAAATTCTGAAAGTAATCAGGTTGAGGAAGCATCACAGAAATATATTTCTCCGTATTTTTTCTCTTTTTTTTTCATACAACTTGTAAATATTTTAAAGAGTTGCTAGTTTGCGGTCAATCTTTTCAAGGGCATAGACAATCACTTGTGGATGCACTAGTCTGAAATTGCATAAACACACAACATGTCATTTGCCTGAACAGTAATTTTCTATAGCTCCGAGGTAACAGGATGCAAAGAACAGGATTCACATGGGCTGGGTGGGACTTCCCATTTAGTGACAAAACTGAAACAGGTTGTATGTATCATGGGAAAATCTGCTTCCTGACAGCATTCAGTCAGTGTCTGTCTTTCTCCTCTGTCGAATGTCTCTCTGGCCAAAAGCTTCCTCCCCTTTGTTGAAAAGACAACATATTATGCATAGTGATGCAAAATGTGTGCACAAGAGGTTGGTAGACTTATACTCCTGTGTGAGAAAGTGGCAAGAAGCCCACAAACATAGGTAGTATGAATGTGGTTGTGTGTTTTCTGTTGGAATTTTGAATTAGAAATGCAGTCGTGTTAAGAAGTGGACACAGAAGTGGCAGCACAAAGCTTGGGGCTATCTAGAGATGATGGGGCAAATTCTGTAAGTCAATCACAAGCATACATGGTTTTATCCTGACTTTTTCTTAGCACACACTGGATTTTTCAGTTCTACTGACTGTTCATGAGATAACCAGATCCTTATATCAGTACAGAATCAAAAGATAGGATCTCTAGAGGGTCTGGGCTCCTGCCCTGCACTGCAACCAGGGATAAGTCATTCATGTAAGCTCAAGGACTTCTCCAGGGGAGCTCTGACCATCTCCATGAAGAAAGATTTCAAGGCTGGGTGTATCTGTTCAAGGGCTGAACTTTTCTCACTTTGGAATAATTTCCTCGTGTTCAATCACAATTTCTTTCCTTGCGACTTGCACCTGTCGTCTTTCACTCCTCTTCATGTACCTCTAAGAAGAACCCCACTCTCATCTTCTCAACAACCCCTCTTGGGTTGTTGGTGACAGCAGTCACCTCCTTACCCTTCTGTTCTCCAGGCTGAAGAGGTGCAGTGCCCCCATCACAGCGTCTCGCCGCTGCAGCCTCTCCAATTTCTCATAGCTTTTGCTGTTACTGGGGACTCCCAAACCAGGACAGAGTGTTTCACATGGGATGTCATGAGTGCTGAATGTAGGTCAAGAGCCACTTCCCTTGCTCTGCTGGTGACCCTCCCGTGATGCAGCCCCCCAGCCTGCTGCTCCCTCTGGACTCTCAGGTCCTTTTCTGCAGAGCTGCTTCCCTGCTGGTCCACCTACAATCTGTCCTGTGGCTGTGTGACAGATTTTCTGTCATCTTCAGACTTCTGGAGGTTTCTCCATCTTGTGAAGGCCCCACTTGAGTTGTTATCTTTTTTTTTTTTTTTTTTGTCTTTGATAAGGAAGTCATTAACTTAAAAATATCCTCACTGTAAAAATTCAAATTTATCATGTTCCCAGTTTTGCCTTTTTTTTTTTTTTTTTTTTTTTTAATAGAAGAAATATGGAAATTGGATTCTGGCACATTCAGTCTTTTTTTTTTAATAAGTGTACTATGCTGTCAAAGATATGTTTTGACTTATAATGTAGATTTTCAAGAAAGATTGACAGCTGATCCCCAAGTAGACCTTTTGAGATTAACATTTTATGAGATTTACTTTGCAAAGCAAAGGTACCTCAGCAATATATAAATTCAGCTGGCCTATAATTTGCATAGTGTCTGTTTTCACAAAGGCCAAACCAGAATTTCAGAAGTCTTAGTATTAACAGTTAGAAATGCCAATGTGGATATTTTAAAGTCCTAGTCTCTGCCTTGTCTATATAATTTGTCCTCTAGGGAAAGATTTGGCCTGTTGGAAGTCTGGCATGCAAGTTTATACTTACCTCTTTTAACCACTTTTTCACTCATTTATCTTTTTTTTTTAATTAACTTTTTAGGATATGATGTATGTAAGTATTCATAAGGAAGGGTAGCTAAATCCTGTGTAAACACAACTCACAGCTTTCCGATCCAACAGAAGAAAAAAAATCCTAAGTATTTGTGTGCAAAACAAATCATTCAGACAATAGAGAAAATCAACCTAAACAAGGGATTAAAGACTGTGTTGTAGGATTATGAATTATGAAAAGATTGATGCAAGATATTCTGATATGATAGGAATAGCATAATGGTCTTTTCACTGTATTGGCTATTAAGAAATTGAATAGATACTAGATGGGTAATAATCCATGTCTGGTTTTTTAATGTATATTTTTAGTGATCTTTGCAGCAGTGTGTGCCAAGTCTTTGAAGGTTCCTATTATTTGAGGGTGGAGGGAGGGTTAGGCTGCTTTTGAGAGAGCAAACATCATTTCACTATGTATGCTGTGAGAAGCTCACTGCAGTAAAGACTAAATTTCTTCCGTGGTCAGAGAGAGCCATGCCATGAAAAAGGGGAATGTAGGAAAAGGGATGTCTGGAAAATAGCTGAAGCTTATGATATTCAAAGGGTGTTCTGTATTGCTGGGCAGAAGTAAAGACAGAGTGCTAAAGCCAGGCACAAAGAAGCTTTGTAGAATTGAATTTTACTTCTCTTGTGCTATAAAGGGATTTTTTAAAACACACCAAAAACCTGATGAAGATTCAACTCTAGTCAAATAGGTAGAAAAATCACTTTGAAATCCAGATTTTCTTAGTTCAGGTTTCATCAGGGAAGAACTGCACACAAGGGAAGAAGCATCAAATGAAAGGTAATCCTTCATTTGGCATGGTTATATTCTTAACTGCAATTGCAACACCCCTGCTATTTCAATTCACATAAATTTATTCCATCAAGCTTACCCTTATCCATCTGTGTGCATTTCACACACTTTGTTTTACTCTAGTGTTTCCATTTTACATTTGTAAGCAGATGTGCCAATGAATTGGTGAGTACCTGAGAATGCTCACTGTTGTCAGCTACTGGGAAGGAATAGCAAGCAGCACTCCCTGCGAGGCCAGGCCAGAAAAATACATTTGTGAGCAAGACCCAGGTGGGCATAAATGCAGCAGCCTGATCCTCTGGTTGGAAATGCCAGTCTCTCCCAGCAGCCAAGCCCGCTCCACAAGTCAGTCATGCTTTTCCTTTCCTTTTTTTCCCCCTCTCTTTTCTTTGAACCTACCAGGGTTTTTAAGCACACAGAACTTCCAACAGACCACATACACCTTGAAGCCTGAAAACAAAGATAGCCTTGAAATGTGTTCTGATCTCTGGGGATCTAATTAATTTACTAATAGCAGCAAGTGCTCTTACAGCCTGAGCTTGTCACTTCATTTTACTAAGCACGTTTACTTTGTTACGCCTAGTAGCCCCTAAAAAATGAGTTGTACATCCTCATTTCTTGCTTATTAAAACCACCCAAAAAATCTGCTTGGTTTAATTATATCACTTTGTACTTTCTTGAAATTCAAATGCTTTTCTGTTTAACTAATGGTGTTAATGAATGATAATGCATCAGCTCTCTGATGACAGGTGACAAAATTCAGTTACTTTTTCTGTATACCTTAGTACATCAGGAAAACATCTGAATATATCCTGTTGACTTTCCTGGAATAAGTAAAAGAAATTATCTGTTGAGGACCTTAGGCAGGAACCTCCTCCAGCAAGACATCAATTTGGAGCATTAACTGTTTAAATCCTTTTTGGTTAAAACCAATAGGAAAGTTATAGTGAAGAAAATGTTTGTAGGGCTCTCACTCCTTTTACTCCAGTGTGTCTTTTACAACAATCTTTTCCAGCAAAAATTGGAAGCACTCATTCACTTCTTGTATGAAGCAAGAAGCACATTCAAGATGTCATTAATACACAATTCTGTTAAGTGACTTTACCTTAAGTGACTAATTCTTTTCTTCTGAATTTTACATATAAGGTTCACTCGCTTCCTGGGTGCCCCTCTTGTGCTTCTCCCATGTGTCCCTGCTCTCCCTTCATGATGTCAAGCTTTTCCTGCCCTGCCTCTGTGAGCAGTTCTCTGCATTGTCCTTATGCTTTCTCTGTGCTCTGTCCACAGCACAAGAGAGACTTCAGGGAACAGATTGCAATATGGGACTGCAATTTTGTGTTCAGTTTCAGTCTTAGCTGTGAAGGAAAACAGTTCTTGGTGCCTCTTACAGGTTCTCCTGCTTGCAAAGGCCTCTGATAAGATTTTTACCCTTTAAGATGCTCTTTTTCACTGTCTGCTATGTCTTCTCACATACTTTGTGTTCTTCTTGTATGGTCTATGATATGGTTCAGATCTGTGAGCTCTGCTTGGTAGTGTTGAGCTTTGATTTCTTGGCTTTGGCTCCCAAACTGGCTAGTGGTGGGGAAGCTGGCTTCCACCAAACAGTTGGATTTCCTGTCATCTCAGTACCAAGTTATTATCTGCCCTCTGTAGCTTTCTGATGTCAGGATATAACATATTTTCAGTATTTCATAGTGGGTCTGTTGGCAGATCCTCCAATACTTTCCTGAGCTGCTCTTCTGTTTCAGTCTGTGGTGGTCCCATCCCCTCACAGGGATTCAGGCCCCAGTTTCAAAGTGTTTGATGTGAAACATCAGAGCAGCAACTTGCTCTCCCATGGTTTTACCTTCCTTCACAAACACTAAGCAGTTAAAAACAACATTCTTTTCATGTTTTCTGTCAGGAGCAGCACTCCTGACAGTTCTCATCTCACGATTTGGCACTTCCCGCAGTCCCACGGTATTTTTGATCTAGTGGAAACTGTCTATGAGCAAGGACAAATTCACTACATCCTATACAGACTCTCTGATGAGTGCTGGTTTCTAACATGTGCTCGTGGCTCCCTCTCTGCCACCCCACTGCATCTGTGGAGGCCCTTTTCCCTTCAGACCATTGCACTCAAGCTATGTCCTCTCCTTAACTCATCCTCTTTCAGCCCCATGAAAGGCTTCAAAGGTTTATGTTGGAATAAGAGTTTCAATTTTTTTTAAAGTGCATCAGTCCAGTTCAGCTGTTCATTATGCCACAGTGTACTTAAACCACCTGCTTTTACATGTCTCTGCCAAGAGAGCTCTGCCAAGTGACCAGTGACTAACTGGCCAGGGGAAGGCTGGAAGTACCACTTGGCATCATGGTTGTAGGCAAAGAAGTAGCTAATGGCAGTAGGCAGATAATCAGATACATGTGAAGGGGGTCAACATGTGAAACTTCTGTACATTGATGAGATGGTTAGAGATAAGACTGAGACTGTTGACCAGAACATCAGGGTCAGGAATTCATAAGCACCCCTAAAGAAAGCATCTGACAATTCTGAGAAAGTAAGCATTTAATATTAGATGTTAAATCTAAATACAGCAAAGCATGGAAACATAAGCAATTTTCAAGCAGTTTCAACTCTAGTCACCATGAAGAAAAAAAACATATTTTCAAAACTCACCTTATTTGTCACCAAGAATGACAAAACCCAACCATAATCATGGTGCTACAGACATCAGATGGTGACTACAGGCAGATTTAAGGGAGAGCAAAGCTATCTGTCTGCACACAGCCAGTGTCATACAAATGAGGTACAGCTCTCTGCTAGTTTGTGTCAATAAATATGCATGACTGCTGAGCCATGAGCCTTTTATTTGTATGTAGTAAACCCCTAATAAACCCCTGATTAGTCTTAACATCATGTGGGAGTAGGTAAACAAAATAGTATTTCCATCCTGGTTCTAAGGTTTACAACCGCTGCCATTTCTAGTAAGAAAGATTATCATATGTTCATCATATTGATATTTAGAGGCTTCATTAGTACTTGGAAGATGTGTAGAGACTCATTACTGGGGCAGTTTTTCACTGTCAGTAGTTTTTCACTGTCAGTAAAACCCTGTTTGCACTAGAGATGTTCTGTCTAGCAACAATCTGAAGTTCACAGGCATGGAAAATTACCTGCAAAATTAGAATATTTAAATTAAGCAACAAAAGGGTCATATGGAAAAAGAGGAAGAGCAAAAAGTATGCTGGCTGTCTTCAGTGTTTCTGAAGCATGGAATTTGGTTCTGCTGCAGATTTGTTACCAGCTTGAGGCACACATTCATCTATTTAATAGTTTAATTTTATCTGCAACAGTGGGAAAGAACATAACCTAGTAAGTTGGTTGCTTGGACAGTTTCCCCCCTCCTGTGACTTACAAAAGTCACATCAAGATGAAGCTAGTGGTTACTCCTGGCAGTCAGACCATGTGCCCCTTGTCGAGCTTTCTGCCAAGGAGAGGGTCTTGTGCCCACTCCCACCTTCTCAGAAGTTGCAGAGTGGCTTTCTCACACTCATGACATCAGGAGGAGCTTGACTGAGAGCTGGACATGTGCCCACCTTCTCTTCCCCCTCATTCTGCAGCCACACTCCTTATTTTTCCCAACCCAAAAATGGAGATGAACTTGCAGAGCAATGTGAAACATACACAGAAACTTTCTTTCAAAAATAGAAGTTCAGTTAGAAAGCAGAATATTGATTAAATAATCAGGGGGTGTAAGACATGGAAAGTTGCAAAGTTTTCCTGTGCTATTCACGTATGTAAAATTTTTGTACTCCTTGCTGGGGCTACAAAAGTATCTAAACATAAACAGGTCGTAGTCCTGTCTGAGTCTTTGGCTGTCCTACCTCTGTGTGGTTAGGAACTAGCTACACGCTAGGTCTTCATTTTTCCTGCTTTCATTTTACAATCCCTAGTTACAAATTGTGTGGAAAATGATTCTTCCTAAACAACCAAAATGCTAATGGGATGCAATATGAAATAATTCAGATTGCATAATCCTGTTTTAAATGCAACATAATAGACCTGTTGTTAACTTTCAAAGGTATGAATGAAAGTCTTCTTGAAATGACACAGCAAGATATTAACCAATATTAACCAAGCATATTAGTCTATACAGCCTTTGAAATAGAACTCTTTCTATTGCCTAACAGAAAAGGGAGTCCTTTTTGTTTTCCCCCTCAAGGACCCTGATGCTGAAAAAGTTAGAATATTCTTCTGATTTTCTTCACACTAGAGAATAAATACTACAAAATTGTGTATCAATGTAGTAAATCTTCCTACTAGCGTGTTATCACTTTTCAGGTGTATTCTATGAGATTGACACCAGAGTAAAACTACAAGAAAGATTAATACATTATTGAAAGGTACACTGAAGCATGTATTCACAATTTTGTACATTCTGCTCAGAAGCCTGAGATGTCAATGACTCC
Source organism: Vidua chalybeata (assembly GCF_026979565.1). Classification (NCBI taxonomy): domain Eukaryota; kingdom Metazoa; phylum Chordata; class Aves; order Passeriformes; family Viduidae; genus Vidua; species Vidua chalybeata. The sequence goes on from NC_071530.1 coordinate 92,061,516, forward strand.
TTCAGCATCCTCATGCAGCACGCTCTCCCCCCGCGGCATTGGTGCACAAGCTAGTGTTTACTTAGGACTTAACATGACTTAATTTTTGTTTGCTGGATGTCAATTTTGTTTTGCTGTATGCTTCAATTAACAGGTGTGTATGTAACATAGACTGCAGTGGATACAGTTTTAATCCTGTATGTGCTTCTGATGGAAGTTCCTATAATAATCCATGCTTTGTCAGAGAGGCATCATGTCTGAGGCAAGAGCAGATTGACATCAGGCACCTTGGGCACTGCTCAGGTAGGATTAATTTTGGCTTTTTGGAGAAATGAAATTCTGACATAACTGGGCTTGGTAGACTTTCCCTTTTGCATTTTTGGTCAGAAGTCACTGATGCCGTTATCAGTGAACTCATCACCTGTAATTTTGTGTTCCCCATACTACACACATAGTGCTGTGTTTATATTGCCTTTCTTTGGCTGCTGTTACCTGGAAAGACAGGAAAAGCTCTTGGGAAAATATAAGCAAAAATCCAACAGTTCTTACATGAGGGGGTGGTAGGAGAACAGAAGGAATACGGGTATGTGGGAAGTCTTCCCTCTTGTTGCTGCGGGCTGTAAAATGTGCTTCCAGTGTGAGTCAGGTCGGGCCCTGATTACACAAACATTGATCCTTTATTCTTAAGGGTTTTTCTCCTTATTTGCATTTCAGATGCTTATTTGGAAATAAGCATTTGAAATATGCTTATTTCCAACCAAAGTGATTCTATCATTTCCTTTTCCAGTGTTGGAATGGTCCACTGAAGCCCTCTGCCTACTGCCTTGTAGCTAATCCTGCCCATAATCCTTCAGTTTTGGGGGCTTGCATTTAGGACTTTCTCATGGGAATAACAGATTTCTACCAACTTTTCGCCAGTTACATCTAGATCTCTAACTTGAGCAGTTCCAACACCAAAACAGACTGTCACCAAAATAACCTAGAAATACCACAGAAAAGTTTTTTGTTCAAAACCTAAAGCTTGAGGTCCACATTGGTCTGGACACCGGGGCTACCAGCTAGGTGTGATACCAACCTGGTTGTGTAGGAGGAACAATGTGGGAGTGTGTCCAGCTTGACTGCAATTTAAAATAGTTCTTTGAATATCATTCTGGCTTATCAGTGATGCACACGTACTGGTCTGGAAAATATCCTTTCCTAATAAGTAACCATGCATGTATTTATCACCTAGAAACAGATGACACAAATGCAGTTGGAAAGAAAGACGATGGCATGCAGTATCGGCCAGAAGTGAAAGGTACGGTGCAGACTTTGTGCTTCTTGGTTACAGCTTCACAAGATGAGAAAATAGAGCATGTAAGTCCCTTCTAGTCTGCCTAACAGCTCTGATTCTTGCAGCTGAGACAGACCTGTGAACAGTTTCTTTCTTACAGCAAGGCGAGCAGGAAGGTGTACATGATTTGTAAGATTTGCCTGCTCTATTTCTCTAAGATGCCCAGCTGCTCAGTATCCTGTGCACTGGCCACAGGATTGGACTCCCTCCAAGTGCTGTGAAAATGACTTTACTGGAGGACACCAAGCTGTGACATTCCTGATGAAATAACATAGCACAAGCCTCCCTGCCATGGTCCTATCTTTTCTGTTAACTTCTAGGAAAAATGGATGATTCTGTATTTGTTAGGTTGTTTTAAAATATTTTCAGTAAACTAATATGCTGAATCACATTGGTTGAAAATATTTCACCTACATGAACCCTTTTAATAACCTTTAATGCCTCAACTTTTTCTTCATCCCTGCTAGTCAGATGATCATACACATCAAGTATCACTCCAATGCTTTCTTTAGACCTCCTGTTGCTAGTAACACAGTTGAAAAAGCTGTTCTTGTTATTTTGGCCAGAATCAGTTTGAAATGAGTTTGGCCTTTTGTGTCTACAAACTACAGCTCTGTACTCTTCCTGTGAAGCCTGATCTCGCTTCCAGCTGCAATACAAATTATCTTTCCTTTTGAGCTCCACTCCCTGTTCAGTCAAGCTGGTCTTCTACCCCACTTGCTTGACTTACAACGCAGCGGAAATGTCTGCTCCTGTGCTTCTAAAGGCACTTCTTAAACCTTGACCAGTACTCATGGACCCCTCCAAAGCAGATTGCCAGGGTACTCTGCTAAAGGGCTCCATGAATAGCTTAAAGGTTTTTTCCTACTGAAATCCAGGGTAGCAATGCCGGTGTCCTTTTTTCTCGTTGCACTGAAAGCTCAGCCATTAAACTCAACCATTTCATGATCTCTATGGCCAAGACAGGCACCTAAAATTACACCCTCCATGAGCCCCATATTCACAAATAGCAAGCCTAGGAGGGCTTGGCTCACTGAGTACCTCTGACAAGAAGTTGTTATCTCCTGAAAATGTCAAGTCCTGTTCATCACAGCAATATTTTATTCCCATGTGATGTGTGGGAAGTTAAAAATCTCCCATAAAGACAAGGGCTAGCAATCCAGAAATTTCTCCTAATTGCTTATAGAATAAGTCATCAGTGCTCACATCCTGGCTGGGCACTCAGTAGTAGACATCCACTACCACATTTCCTTGTTTTCCATCCCTCTAGCCTTCACCCAGAGGCTCTCAACCACATCAGCACTAACTGTAAGTGCTGTACGATCACCTCTCCCTTACATACAACACGATACCTCCAACTTGTCTGCCCTGCCTGTCGCTCCTGAACAGCCTGGAGCCCTCCATCTCAACACTCTACTTGTGGGACTCATTTTACCAATTCATGCAAATACCAGTGATATTGTAGCTCTGGGAGATGACCAATGCTTCTAGTTCATCCTGTTTGTTTCTCATAATGTGTGTGTTGGTGTTCAAGCATTTCAAATGTGCTCCTGAGCTCTCCATGCTTCCAGAAGCAGTGGAAGTGTTCTAGCACTTGCTACCCTCAGGTGATGCCATGTGACTTACACTGCAATGGTGTTGGAATCTCCTTCCCTCATCAGTTCTAGATTAAAGTCCTCTCCATCCTCCCAGCTTATGCCCAAAAAGTAATTTTACCCTTCAGGACAGGCTGGTTCCATCAGGCCCCAGAATACCTTGTCTCTTCCATAATTTAAAACCCCAAAGTTTTGGTGGAAACACCAGTCCCAGAGCAAGGTATTAACATCCTCTGCTCACCCATTTGTTTCAAGCTCCCCCTCATTATTGGGAGGATTGAAGGGAAACACTACCTGTGTTCCCAAATTTTTTTTAGCATTGTCCCCAGGGCTTCTGAAACCTCATTTGATTGAACCTCAGGCTTTTTGTGGCTACATTGTCATTAGTAGCCACATGAAAGAGCAGGAGTGAGTAGTAGTCTGAAGGTTGGAATACCCTCTTCAGTCTTGTGGTGACATCTCTAATTCAGGTCCCAGGGAGGAAGAAAACTTATGTGAAAAGACAATCCAGTCTGCAAGTGGGTATTTATATTTTGCACAGGAAGGAATCACAAATGAGCATAACTTACTGTTCTTTCTCCTCAGTTCTGGTCTTAATGCAGGTTTTGTTCTCTGTTAGCTCTGGTCTTCAGTTTTTTCAGTCATTATACTTCTTTGCACTACCATGGCTTCCCTGAATAAAGCCATCCCAACATGGCTTTCAACATTCCTTGTGTTCTTGAAAAGTCATTAAGTGTCAAAAAACTTCATATATTTTTCTCTTTTCACAAATTCTCTTATTTTCACTGCATATGATGTACCAGTTGGAGTGATTTAATGTCAATTTTCACTTACATTATGAAGGTATAAAAGGCACCAAATGCAATATGCATCTTATTATGTTATGTAATGAAACACCACTTTCAGTTCCTATTCCAAAGAGGTAACAGCCTTTTATTCATTGCATGTAAATTGCCCTTGAAATCTAGTTAGTGGAAAAACCATTGTATATAATTATTATTATTAATGTGTATGGCTTGTGCAGTCTCACATTCAGCAAATGATGTGGATGGAGAGAGTATGCTTCACAAAAAAAGGGTTGTTTTGAAATTTTTTAATACAGTACTCAGGTCTCTTTAGATAGTGAGAGCCTGAAGTGAACTTCTTTGAATTGTTTCTTTTCATCCAGGGTAAGAGAACAGTCCACACTCCTACCTGTTTGCTTTTGCTTTCAGTTCCTGTGAGTTAATCTTGTTAAACTCTGTTCTCTGAATGGCTAATATCTTTTAGTCTCTAGAACTGTGACAGTCTGCTCCTGAAGCGTAAGTGGCTGCCTAAAGTTCCATCAGAAAGGTCTCTCTTCCCAGATTCAGCTGGCTTGGTGGTTTTGTTGTACCAAGATGAGCATCAGGGTTTCAGTTTTTATGCATGACTTTTCCTTCTGGTGAAGTTTTTGAACTCCTATATCCAGTCACTCTTTCAAGGCTCCTACACCAGTTACATCTTTCACTTTGAAGCTCTGAACCAGTCTAGCAGGTGTCTCTGATTAAAAACAGATTCCTGTCAAAAGGGACAAAATTGCCTATTTTACACTAGGAATCACCTCCTGCATTTAACATCTCCTTGCTCAATGTAAGTTTTGCCTCTCATCTGTGTCTGGCCACTTTTCAGGGGATGCACCTTTCAGTTTTCCACTGGGCCTCACATTGTGTATCAGTACATGTATTAAAACCAGATATGGTGCAGCTCTCTGAACATACTAATATAATTGTCTGTAGCTCATTATAAGGTTTGATTGGGACCAAATATGACAGTAATTAAATTATTGGAAAAGGAGGGAGTTGATAGTTTTGGTATGAGGCATCCCCACTTTTCTCCTCTTACACGTCACCACATAGTCTATTCCATCAGTGCAGTGGTGGACATACTGTCAGTATTAGTCAATGTTCTTCCTTTGTGTCAATTCCTCTGTATCTTCAAAACAGCCTGAATTAACAGGCTTCCTTATATCTAAAATCTCTTATACAGGGTTGGGGATTTTTCTCCAGAACCAAATTAAAATACATTCCAGACATTTCAGGAAAAAACTAAACCAGCAACATATCTCTCTTTTTGTCTTGTAAAAATACATACTCTTTCTTGCTCTTTTGATTTCAAATATCTGCAATTGTATAAGAGATTTCTTCTTCACACTCCCTTTTGCTTTATAGTCTTTTATATGTGAAGCTATAGTCTATTGCCATGGAAATGAACACAATTCAATAAATACTCTCTCATCTTAAAATCCCTGCTCATTATGAAATATCAACTTCTGTCTTTCGAACTTTTTTATCGAAAAATTTTGGGGGGAAAATGATTGAATTTAAAAATAAATAGTTGGCTGTGTCCCCTCCCAGGCCTTGCCCACTCTCAGTCTTCTTGCTGAGGGGAGATGCAGAGTGAGAAGCAGAGGAAGTTTGACGCTGTGTGAGCTCCCTTCAGCAATAGCCAAAACAGTGTTGTGTTACTACTATAATTTCAACCAGAAATCAAAACCACAGCACTCCAACAGCTGCTGTGAAAGAGGTTAACTCCATCCCAGCCAAAACCAGCACACCTCCCAAAGGAATGGGTATTCTAGACACATTTCAATATTTTTAAACTCTCTCTCCATGAAAATGTTTCTCTGAAGAAGACTGCTATTGAAGTGTGTTTGATTTTAACTTTAACCACCAGTGGTACCAATCAGATCTGGGCTGTATCAAGTGGTTTTCTACCCAGTAATCATAAAATGTGGTTCAACATCTTTCTAATCCTTTTTAGAGAGTTCTTTTTCATCTGTTTACACATGGGAGAGAGCTCTCTGTATCTATGTACCCCAGTGCCACTGACAAAGCCTCTGCTGATCTTCCTGCTTTGGTTTGTTTCTGTCACGAACACTTTTCTCCTTTTTGAGAAACCTGATGTAAAAAGCATATTTAGAGGTCTCTGAGGATAATTTTCCAGTGCAGTATCTTCTAGCAAATCTCTGTAGGTGCCTCTGAAACTTCCCCCTTAAGCCTCTGCTTTATTATTCTCGATTCCTTTATTCACTGCAAGTTTTTAAGGATATGCAATTCTTGGTTGAGAGTTTTAAATTAACATCATAGACCCATGTATAATTGTTTATGTATATTTCTTTTTAAGACGCCAGTGATCAAAGAGAAGACATTTACATTGGAAACCACATACCTTGTTCAGAAAGCTTCAATGGTTACTGTATACATGGAAAATGTGAGTTCATTTATTCCACTCAGAAGGCTTCCTGCCGGTAAGTCCTTCATGTCTCCAAAATCTGATTGAAATCACTGGAAAGCTTAATTAAAATGCTCTCTAGACATAACGACAGCATGTGTCGCTTTGTGATATCGGAGCAGTGGCACAGGAGAAGCATCCCCATGCTGTGGGCAGCACCCAGCTGCTCCAGTCAGGAGGGAGATAGTGCTCAGAGGAGATGCTCGGTCAGTCAGGTACATCAGAACCTGAATCCCTCCGAGGAATGTAGCCTCAGTGTTGTATTCTTATTTTCAGCTGCTAAATCATATCCAGAGCTAAAAAAACAAAAAAAACAGAAACACATTAAAAAGGCCTTTGCCTTGCATGGCTTCTCTCTGTGACTGCTCTTTCCTCACTGACCCCTCAGCCTGTTCTTACACTATCAGTACATTTTATTGTTCCTGTCGTAAACTCTCTCTAGAGGATCAATACCTTATTTTTAGCATTTGTTGCCCTTTTTCACAATAATAGGCTTCATCTAGAGAATTAAAAATTGCAAAATATTCTTTAGCCCACACTATTTGTCTACAGTGTAAACTAGCAAGCAACTCAGAACACTCAGTATTAAGCCCTTCAGTGTTTTCCAGAATATATGAATGTTCCTTAGCTCCCAGATAATTTTTTCCTTTACATTTCACCAATCAAATTCTGTATATTTGTTTTTCTCCAAATAATTATTATTATTATAATGGTTGTTGCTATCTTTGTTATTATTATTATTATTATTATTGTTATTAAAAAGTTGTTTATAGCAAAAGGCCACTTTTCAATAAGATGCAGTGCCCTACTTATTAGGAGGTTTCACTCCTGAGCTTTTATCTTGCAAGCTTGTACTTTCAGATTTATGTGGCTGAAACTGCCATAACTCTTCGTTTTCCTTTGCTTTTGAAACTTCAGCTGTAAATCCATTGGATGCTTTCATATTTTCTCCCTTGATCCTTATTGATTGATGATATTTAGGTGTTTTTTGCACTGCTAAGATTTAAGGGTTTCCAGACAGATCAGAGAGCAGGATGCCCAAATGGCAGAGCCAGTATTGTTGTCAACTTACGCACTTGAAAGCTTCTATTATTTCTCTTACCATGCAAGACCCTTTCTTGTTTATTTTCAGCTTTCCAATAGGACTGTTTTGGTGTTCTTTTGGTCTGGAACCAAGAGAGCTCAACATGGCTTTGCTTCTTTTGGGAAACTGGGTGCATCCCCAACATCATCTTGATGGGCATTAGGCAACACTATCTGATTACAGTATTATTTTGATCTAGAACTGTATTTAACATAATTTATAATGTATTTGCCCTCAAAATGTTTAAAGAAGAAGTATTTAAAGGAAAACATTCCTGTCTGAATTAACTAATTTTTATTTTCTCAGAATATTCTTCTGGAAGGTGTTAATCGTATAGTAATTTATCAATTTATGATTCAGTGTAAATTCAATCTTTTAAATATCTATTATTACTCTAATAAGTATTGATAGGCAATGTTTTGATGGATCTAATGTTTTAATGTACCATCCTTTTAAATTCTATTTTATAGTTACATTTACTGTTACTAGCTTCAGCTATGTGTTTAAACATTCTCAGCACTGAGTCTGGCACAACAAACCTCACATGGTTCCAGTCCAGAATTTGTGACTATCAGTTCTTGACCCTGAGTATCAGATCTCCTTTGGATTTTTCTTGGCTATTAAAATACTGATGGTCTCATGCTTTATGCATGTTTCTTACTGGAGCAGAGTTATTAAGGAAACAAATAGTTTATAACAGACATCAATCTACCGTAGTAATCATATACCTCTATCAGAGAAAAAAAATATCTCTTTCTCCAGCAAGGAAAATATAATGATGAATGCTAAGGGCAAATTGTTATTTTCAAATGCTCTCAGTTCTCAAAGACATCTAGCATATACATTGTTTAATTTGGTCCTCATTTCCTGGTAGCGATGTATATGAGGTGTCGGATGACCTATAAAACTGCAGAAAATACTTGTGCAGAGCAAACTCTGAGTTCTGCTTTCACTGAGGGCAATGAATCTCCTTGCTTATTGTACAGCAGCCCTCCAGGACTGCCAGCAGGCAGTGGGGAGGAAGGTTTTGTAGCAGTCAGTTGCACAGTATTGAGTTTAGCAGCCTTTGCACAGATGGGATCAGGTCTGTCTCCTGCTGCCCTCCTTGTGCGGTGCAGTTCTGCCCTGTCCTTATGGCAGGCTGCATCAAGTACACACAGTCCAGCCCTTTAAAAAGAAATCTATACTTATTTATGCTAAATAAATTAATTGACTAATCAGCTTATTTTGATAAATCCTTGCTGACCTCTATTGATCTTGCTATTGTACTAATGCTATATTATCTTGTTATACATTTATGCAGCAGAATGTTTTAAAATCTGTTCTACTAGTTTAAGGTAGAAAACTAGTGACTACTACTTCATCCTGCCATCATGTAATTCTTAATGCAAGCACTTTTTCTCCTGAATCTGCATTCAGTGTTTCTCAGAAATAATTTCTTGTCATTTTAGTGTTTCTGAGGAAACACTTTTTTTAATTCCTTGTGTCTTCTCTTCCTTGTTTTGTCTATTCTGCATTAAAGCAGCTCTCACATTGATAATACTTCATCTGCTACTTTCTTTAATGAAAACAAAAGCAAAATAGCAATAAAATTAAAGTCCTCTTGACTAACAAGGAGACCTCTTCCTTTCTATGTCTTCTTGCATGATTACCAGTGTGTTCACTGTCCTCATTCTTCTTGTATGCTTATACAAAGTTCTCTTTATTCCCTTCCTGGCTACCACTGGGCACACTTACACCACATGGAGGGTTTTCTTTAACAAGTCTTACTGGAATTTGGTTCATGCCTGAACCACAACTCCTTACACAGCAGCTCATGGCTGGAGAAAGTAGAGTCACAAGATTATGAACATGTAAACCCCAACTATTATCCCTGCATGCAGAGGGGGATTAGGAGTTGCATTAGCATTTGTAAAAAGGTCTTTGGTGTAATTATTTTGTTGCTCCAAACAGAATTAATGCCTACCCTAGCACAAAGTTTTTGAAGGGATGAGTCTGATTTTGTTTCATTCGGGGTTGTCAGATCCAGTTTACAGAAGGATTGTTGCTCTGCCTGCATGTGAGTATTTCTTCTCCAGCTGTAGAGCTGGAGGCCAATTGTATGATTCAGTTGTCCATAGTGATGCATTCGTGTCAGTCAATTCTAAAGGATAGCTGTACTAGGAACTTGCTCAGGGTTGTAAGTGGTGGCCTTTGACTCTGCAGGCTTCATCTCAGTGTTTTGGGTGGCTCTTGCCTTTTCTTGTGCCGCAGCCTCTTTTGCCTTGAGACATGAATTTTTTTCAGAGTGTGTTTGCTCTGGCACATCTTGCATTGCTGGAACACATCACTGCTCAGCCTCTGCTGAGCTTCTCTTTGAGCTAACTGCTGCTTTGCTCAGGCAAGTTGCCATTTAGAGAGGTGCTTCTCTTCTGCTTCCACCTATTTCTCCCCCACCCCATGCAAATTATTTTGGATTCTTCCTTGAACTCTTGTTGCCCTGTTCTTTTGAGAGTTTTAAAGTTCTTCTAAAAGTTCCTATGCCTTCTGATGGTTACATATTTCTACTAAATTTTCTCACACGGTTCATATAAATAATGATTGTTTTACATTCTTCTTTGTGGATAGAGAGAATTGATAGACTGTTGGTTTGACCATTGTGGTTGGAGAGGTGGCAGTTTCACCCTCCAATCCACTGTCACTTTTGCTATTCCATATATAGTGGAGTCAGAAAATAAAGTTTGGTTTTTGGGGTTCTTTTCTTTCCTTTTACATCTAGCCTGCTTGTGTGAGTTATTTCGTGTCATAGTGTAACAAACTCTCACTGAAACAGTTGTGAGCCATTGGGTTTTCTAAGCTGACCTCCATTGAATTCTGGCTCAGCCACAAGGCAGGAGGGGGTTTGGTGCTGGTCTTGTCCAGAAGATTTTGCAAGATACCACTTCTCTAGGTTGCAGCTTGAAAAGGGGGTCTTCAATCCATATTTCAAGGTTCCCCTTCCTCTTTGTCACTTCTGTCCCATATTGAGCTGAATGAGCTGTGCTCTCTCTATGCTTCATGAACATGATTCTTGCATTTAATTTAGCCTTGTCTACTTGTCTTCCAAGTGTCTACTTGTTCCACCCCGTTATTACACTCTTCCTAAATATTGTACCAATATAATTATGACCCACGTATTTCTTTTGACAAATGAGGGTCTTCCCCATGATGGTGTATTTTCAGGGGGCCACTAGTAACCTTGTCCAGAAAAAGCAGAGCATTTTTGCAGAGCAGACTTGCTCTGTCTTTTCTCTTGCCACACAGATCCAAACCATTCCCTAACCCAAGCATTATCACACACGCACCTTCTTATGAGCTCTTTCTCAGCTGGAGTCACCTTGGATTTCTCATTTCATCTGAAAAATGACTGGGGTGCTGTCAAATTGCAGATTCCATGAAATATTCATTTTCTTTTTCAGATGTGAATCAGGATATACTGGACAGCACTGTGAAAAGACAGACTTTAGTATTCTTTATGTTGTCCCAAGTAGACAAAAGCTTACGCATGTCCTTATTGCAGCGATAATTGGAGCTGTACAGATTGCCATTATAGTTGCAATTGTCATGTGCATAACCAGGTAGGTAAAGACAAAAACTGAAAAATTACACATTGTATGGATATATTTTTTCTGTATTAAATTACATGATGTCCAACATTCTATTTGCTTAATACCCACTTAAAAACTACCAAATGACTGAAGGAGGATAATTATGTAACATCCTGTCTGCCCCTTTGTTTCTTTGGTCACAAAAGACAGATTTGTCTGAATTCAGAAACCACCAGTAACCACTCTGAATCTCCAGACCAAATACACAGCAGAACAGATCAGCCTTGAAACAAATCCAAGAGTTAAGCTACTGTTTTATACCTCCACTGGACTTATTTAGGGATTGCTGAAATTTTGTGGAACTTATGATCCCCAGCTACCACCCAGTGAAACCAGAGAGACTCAGAAGATGCTGTTCCCTGTGGCACCACTGTAAATCGTGTTACACAGAGAAAGAAGTACCCCTTACACCATATACACTTTCTGAAAATTACTGTGCAACTTAGTTCCATTATTAGACACTCATGTAAGAACCTGTTTTGTGAAACTTAAAGACACACAAGCACAGAGTTCAGGTTTCTGGGTTGTCTCAAGTTCTCACCCTGTGTAAAAACTCAGATGAAAGCCATGGGTTCTTTTTGATGACAAGGCATTTAGTTCTAGGACTTGAACCAAACAAAACACTGAGGTCAAAGACCTCAGATAGATAAAGGATGACTTTGTTACATTATAGGTGCATGAAGTATTTAAGTCTTACACTTGGGCATCCGTGCCACAGTTTGACTGTTCCTCCTCAAGTTGTCCTTCACTTTTCAGCTCCACTTACATTGGGCCATAAAACTTTCTGCTACTGCATTAGTTTAAGGCTTCCAAAACTCAGTGATGTAGAGGGACACCCTGTGAATGAGCAATACAGGCCTCTTTCCCCATATCCCTTGTAAAGTTCAACCTAACAGATGCACATGTATAAAACATCACCTGCACATGTAAAAGAGTTACTTGGCTCATGCAGTTGATGTCAGTCCCTTTTTCACTCAACATCCTGCTGGCCAAAGCAGTGGTGTGGAAGGCTATGGTTCAGCTCCTCTTTCAGCCTCTGTATGATCATTCCCCAGCTCTCAGTCTCTCATGTCTTGCTGCATCTCAGCAGGACTGCTCCATCATTCATTGCCTTGGCTGAGTAAGTGCCATTCCATTCAGGATTGCTGGCTTTTGTGAATCCTTTTAGTTGTGTGTCTGGCCCCAAGAAAGGGACCACCAGAGTCACCCCACAGAGAGACCTGGGTGGGCTCTGTCTCATGGGCTGCAGTGAGCAGCAAGGCACCTGGAGGTCCAGCACTTCAAAAGGCTGATTGATCCAGTCTCACCATCCACTGGGTTTTAAATATGAAATATGTATAAAGTAAAGCTAATGCAGTCATTCCCTATGGAACGTGTTTGCTGGATCAAGGCTGAAGGACATAGCACCTTGCTGCTTTCAGCCTCAAGGTCAAGCAGGGCTCCCTTCTGCATGATCTGGGGTCCTACAGATGTTCCCAGGTAACAGTCCAGTACTGAACAGCAGGAGCGTTCCACTTGTCAGCACAAATCATAGACTCCTTGCTATTGTTAAGTACAGAAAATTAAATCAATGTGTGATTGTTAGGCTTAATAATAGGTGGCATATATAAAATCAGCCCTCCTTTCCTATTTCTCTCTTTTTTTTTAACAGAAAATGCCCCAAAAATAATAGAGGACGTCGGCAGAAGCAAAACCTAGGCCATTTTACTTCAGATACATCATCCAGAATGGTTTAACTTAGTGCTTTTTATACCTACATTGACCATGTGATGTACATTTTTATTATATCTTTTTTTAAAGAATGGAAATATTTATTTCAGAGGCCTTATTTTTGAACATTTTTAGTGTCACAATGTTGGTCTGTATTCTGAAAGCATCAACTCTAACAGCTATGGACTGTTTTAGTATCTTTACGTTTATGTTTTTGAATACAGTAGTTCATTTTCTGTATCTGTATCACATGGTTATATAATAGACTTGTGCTTTATCCATGGAATGTAATATTTTTGGGAACACAGATTTATTCCAACAATGGTTGTAGACTAAAAAAAACCCCAACAAACCAACAAAATAAGTCCACATTACCTAACAAACAAGGCATGAACTAAAGGTAAAAATGTTTACAGCTTACTTTTCTTATGAGGAACTAGAAAACACTGTGTTTAAATACCGTAGATATTTAAATGTTTTTGGAAGTTAGTAACTGATTTTTTAGACACTGCCTATCGCATGACCTGTGAAGCTGTGTGCTGTGTGTAGTTGTAACATATTTATAAAATGTGTGGGCTGGGTCTAAGCACTGCCATCTTCAGAAATAATTCCAACAATTTATTTTTAAAGATGAAAATTATAAATTTCATAATTTGGGAAGTTACCTGGTAGAACAGATGGCACAGGTCCAAAAGAAGTAGGTCTTAGTAGATTTAGGTATTGTAAAAATTGGTGTTGAATAATTGAACACAAATAATTGGAATAAAGCCTACTTTATCACTGTTAAAACTGTTTTAATATTTCTTAAACTTTTTTAAAGAAAATACATGTTTTAACACCTACAATGCAGATTGTATAGTGTTTGTGATGAAAATTAAAAAAAATAAAAGTGAATGAATTACTAGTGCTCTTGTATAGAGTATTTTCAAGAGCTAAAGAAGTCCATCCAAATTAGTCTGCTGGTCATAGTTATATTAATAGACTGTTAGTTGTCGTTTGAAAGATCCCAAGATAAAGTGTGAATAGGATGTGTTCAGCTGTTTTAACATGTAGTGTAGGCTTTCAGAATTTTGCATGTAGGATTTAATAATTTGTTCAATAAAAAAAAATGCTTTCAACATTTTGAACTGGAAAAGCATGTCACAATACAACGTTTTCACTATATTGCCTCTGGTTTAGTGTGTTTATTTGCTACCCCATGGGGTAATTGCAGCAAGCTGAAGACCTGAAGTTGTTTTGCTGGAAAAGAAACAGCCATGCTAATTTTCCTGACCGCTTTTTGAATTCCCTCAGAGGAAAGCACTCCAGTAACATGAAAACAAAAGCAGATCTTTAAAAATATGCAAGTTTGCTTTCCTGCTTAATTAGCAAGTTACTTAACTTTCCTGGATTAACACTAATAACTTCATCAGTACAGAAGCGTGACCCTTTAAACGTATGTTCCTTTCCAGATATTGCTTCCTAATTTTAGGGGTTTCATGTTGCTGAAAGTATCTGAGCAATCATGTGTGGATATTTTGTAGTCAGAAGTATTTGACCAAGCTCCAGGAGCGGCGTTTCACGCCCTACTTTGAGCATCGCCGGAGCCAGCTGTCGCCCTGGCTCCCTGCAACAGCGCCAGAATCGTTCTGGCAGGATCACCGAAACTTCGCCTCCCTCCAACCTGGCTGAAGGCAGGCAGAATGGATCGCCGTGAAATCACCTCGGAAGCTGACAAAATGCACCAAAATCGTCTCTCCAGTGTCATCGAGGAGGAGGAAGAGCAAGATGCGGCTTACACGATCGTGACAGTCCTGGACAAAGTGGCCAACATTGTTGACAGCGTGCAGGCAAGCCAGAAAAGGATAGAGGAGAAGCACAGGGAGATGGAAAATGCCATCAAGACCATCCAGATTGACATGCTAAAGCTTGCCCAGGCTCATGGCAATACAGGCTTCACGGTGAACAAGTTACTGCAGAAAACCCGCAAAGTCAGCTCCACCATGAAGGAGGTGCGGGCGCGCGTGGAGAGGCAGAGCACCAGTGTGCGGAAGGTGGAAGCAAAACAAGAGGAGATGCTGAGAAAAAACAAATTCCGGGTCGTGATCTATCAGGTAACCATGAACCTAATTTATTGGGGTACTGTGGCCTTGCCACCTGCTCGGTGACTTCTGGTAGGTGATGGCTAACGAAGCAAAAGGTGTGGTCTGTCCAGCATAGGAGTTATTTTATGCTTTCTTTAACACTGATCTGTGCTCCCCAGTGCCTTTCAGTGTGAACCTACTGGCAGCAGCACACAGGGTCTATTATTAGTGTTCGTAGGTTTCTGAGCCAGTCGTGTAAGATTAACTGCAGATCAGCAAGGACTATTTGCTGCCTCTCCGAAGGGTAATATGAGGCAGGCCCTGTAAATCTTGTCATACAAACCATGCCTGACATTCATCCTGTTATTTTTTTCACCGTATTAGGTAGAAGTGCAAACAGCAAAAGTGTTTTCAGGCTCCCTGAAATGCAGACTTTCTTCTAACACTAATTTCAAAGCATGGTTTGTTTAACTTGCAGCATTGCCCAGGCTTTCATACTGCTGACAAATTGGGACTTTTTTCATTGTCTCAGTCTATAGCAGTATATGTACAAACTAAGGCTCAGACTCACAAACCCTTCATGACCCTTGCATGGTCTACCTTGGAAGTGGCTTAACAATTTGAACCACAGTGGGTAAGGAAATCATATAATTTCTTTCACTGACCTTATTCTGGGATGTTCATTGTGCATTAAATAATTGTATCTGAAGAGAAGTTTCATGAAACAGCATGGCATCACTTGCGTCTGTACAAACAGTGCAGACAGCTCTGGGGTCTTGTCAATGAGTGCTGTGAAACACATTTGGTCTGATCCTGCCTTTGCTGGAACTTCCCAGGTCAGTAGAAAGTAAGAGTGTTTGATATTTTGCCAGAAGCATAGTTGCTCCTTTTTTACCAGCAAGTTGCGAAAGCGTCTTTCAAATGAGTTGTATTCCTCATTAGGAGTTCTTGAAAATGCCACCCCTCATGAGTAATATTATGCACCTCCATCACTCTTTTAGACTCTGATCTTGCATCTGTTTGTACATAAATGACATCATTTGCAATGAGTGGAGCTGTGTGTTTCACTGAGTTTATTCACCACAGTGAACAGCTGACAAATTCTTCATAACCTAACTTTCTTAAATAGTTCATTTTCCACTACTGGGAAAAAAAGAGAAAATGCTGAAGGTAGGGAATATTACCTCTTTAATGATATGTTAGTACCATATACAGCCAAATTGTGCCTCCCAGATTTTCTGACTGAATGACTTACTATGGCTGTTCAGTAGAAAGTACAGGCCAAATCTGTCCTATTATTATCATTATTGCAAGCTGCATCATCATCATGGAATAGAAAACAGGCACTTTCACTTTTTGCTTGCAAATCATTTCCTAGCTAAAGGTAATAAATCTCTGTGACTCCCCTGGCTAATGACATAATGCCATTTCATTGATAGACCTTTACCATAATGACTGCAGCAGAATCAATGCTTTGAAAATATTTTTTCATAAAACAGTATTCATTACATGATGTAAATTTTTCTGCTAGCAAGGCATGAGCTGTTGTTTACTAAAAAATATAGTAAAATATGGCCAAAATGGATTTATATGCAGGTGTAAAGAACAGCCGTTTGTTCTTTCAAGTATTTCATACAAAAGGTGGCTCTCCCAGTGTGTGCTTTCCCAAAGAATCACCTTCAGTAGGAGTTTATGATCTCTCTGCTGGTTTTGCTGGACAAGAATGACCTGCACCCCATTCTGCATGTTTAGTTCTTAGGTGGTATTTTTCAGGAAGGGAAACAGCATTTTTTCCTGTCTTTCTGGTTTCCTCTTCCTAGAGTGGTTTAGAACTGTCAGTGAGAATATGAATGACTCCCTCCTTAACTTCCATCCCTTTTGTAAGGTAGATTGAACAACCTTTTCCCACTTGCACGGAGGAGAGGCAGGTATGTGGATCCCTCAGGATCAGCCATTTAACACTTTTCTGGACAGGGATAATTGCAGCACTGCACGAAACCTGGAACAGTCTAGGTAGGCAAGAGCGCATTGTAACTTCACGGCACAGGTATGCTAACAAAGGTCTCTTTCACACAAGTGCAGTGATTTTCACACTGCTGATTTGCACCAGGGTAGGCACACTGCTGCAGTGCCAAGACCTGAATGACTGGAGCCTGGCTAGGATGAGTGGGAGTCTGTTAATAGCTACGGAACCAGCGTATTCCCTGTGCTATACGTTACAAATGGATATAACCAAGTTGTTTACTCTGTGGCTGTGACTGACTGCTCTTCTGCAGAGAGGTGGTTTTTTCTGATTAACTATTTGGAACATTGTGATGGGGCCAATGACCCGTGTGTTGCTGCCATGGAATCTTTACATGGGCGAGCACATGTGGGTTTTAGTTTTAACTTTTGCCAGAACATCAGCGTATGAAGAAAAAGGAAACACCAATTAAATACTAAAGATTTCCTTTCAAGTGGGTAGCTTTGATCTTATCATTGATGGAGGGAGTAGGCAGGTTGAAAAGGATCATTGGCTGAAGGAGATTGTCCCAAGAGATCTCAGCAATGATGAAAGGAGTTGGCAATATCCTCACATTAAAAAAAGACAAAGTGATCATCCTTGAGCAGAGCGATTAGGGAATTGAGACCATTCACTTTTAGAAGGCCATGTGGTTGAGGAAAAGATTCGGTAGCAGGCAGCTCTCCTCCCTAGGCTGACTGCATGATTAAAAATGCCAGGTTACTTCAGACTTTCTAGTGAAGTCTTTGACCCTGGAGTGCTATGTGCCCTGAGACTATAGTAGGGAATAAAAAGGATGTTGTAGGTTGTGCAGGTCGCTGCTCATTTCTGTTCAGGTTAGTCTGAATAACCAGCTGTAAGAGCTATCATTTTTCTGAAGTCAAAGAGCATTTAACAGTTTAAATAATTCTGACTATATTATTCAGAAATTAAAGGGGATTTTTTTTTTACCCTGAATGAATTTGTTTCATTTGCTTTTCTGCATGTCCTGCAAGTCCTATTTAAATGGAACTGTATAGGCACCAGATAGTCCATGTTACTGTTACTGGGTTTTCTGTCTATTATTACTTCACATAAATGAGTAGCTACTTCCTATGAAGTGACACATATATTTGTTTCACTCACTGCTGTCTGACATTAAAATTAGTGGATGTGTCATAAACCAAGATTATGGCTTGGCTGACCTACACATAGGGTTACAACTGATTTGTTTGCCCTGTGGTTGCTCCACTGCACACACCAGGAGAGGCTCACAGAAGCAGCCTTGTGTATGCCTCTGATATTATGCATAAATAATATATAAGTTAAAGTGTATGTGTCTTGTCTTGCCCACTGACATTCTGTGGTTCTAATGACTAGGGACAGTAAGAATGGTGAGATCAAGATGGGGATAATAATCTGGAAACCTGAGGTGGAAGCACCTTCATCTGAAGTGGCAGTAGAAATCAGGGCATCAGGAGCTCAGGAGATTGCCATTAATTTGGTACCATTTGGGCATAAGAATGGCAGGCTCAAAAATGGCCCTGCAAAACAAAATCCTTAGCAGAATGGAGTTAAATAGCTCACCCAGAGCAGACTGTGCTAGGTGGCTCATATTTGATCATTTTTCTGTTTTGCAGACACACAGGAGGTCTTATCCTTTCTCATATTTATGTACCTGGTATCTTACCTCATAACAGATAGTCTGGAAAAACAACAGTGCATTGTGTTGAAATGCAAAGTGAAGCTTGCAATGGGTTTCTGAAGGTGTGTTTCTGTCTTTGTCAAATGTGCAATATCTTCCTTGAAAATCTTGATACAGAAAAGGTGTGATACTAAAAAAAATGTGCTCAAAATTAGAAGCTGTCAGTTCATAGAAAGAAATATAGACAAGAAACCAAATTACTTTTACAGCTGGAATAATGTTAATTTTAGTGTACATGATGCTGATTCCTGTACTTTTAATTCTGATTTGAAACCATAAATTGATGTCTTCAGTCCTGAAGACAACAGGGTCTGGACAAAACTGCCTTCTAGAACTCATGGGAAGAGAAGAAACCCAAATTGTTATTAAAGTGCAGCCTGAAAACTTAATGGGAAAAAAAAAAATAGTGTGAATTGGATGACTACCTCTGACAGCAGAACACTAGCCTCAGCAGCCCAGCAACACAGGGCCTTTGTTGGAGTATTGTGGCAGAAACTCTAAAAATATTTTTACAGCTGGGATAGGTAATTGCCTTTGCTGAGAAAACAGAGAATAAAATAAACCCAATTATTGTGTCAGAGAGTGTCACGAGAGCCCTTTGTTTGCATTGTCGAGCCCAGTGCTCCAGTTCAAAGTGCAGGGCTGGCCCCGTGCTGTGCAGCAGCCACTCATGGAGAAGCTATCAACCAGCTAAAGAAAAATTGTGTTTCTAGTGACATGTTTTCAAGGAATGAGGAGAAAGAAAAAGTTTTAAAAGTTATAAAAAACCAGACGCTGGGCTGCTTCTGTGTTCCTAAAATGAAATCGTTTCCATATTTCACAGGGCTTTGTCCATACAAGCTGGACTCAACACCATTGGCTCTGGTGCCCCCAGACCTGTTTCTCTGGGATGATCCTCACAACGGGACAGGCTGTCCTCTTCACAGTGCCATTGATTTTTTTCCACCTATTAGCACTGAGTGGTGGAAACAGCTGATCTTAATTTACATTTGCACTGGATGCAGTTGTTCAGGGCTTCCCTTGGGGTTGCCCTGCAAGTCAGCAGAGGAGTGCAGTTACAACATGAGCCTCCTGTGTCATGCCTCTTGTCCGTGGTCCTAGAGGCTGCTCAGAATTCTCACCAGGAGCTGTGGCTGGCTGCTGTGGGCATATGCATATCTTAGAATGGAATCACAGAATCATTTAGATTGGAAAATTCTTCTTGAGATCATCAAATCCAGCTGTTCAGCTAAACCCTTCATTCCTGAGGCACAGATTTGGGAATAGACTAGACAGGGGACACAAAGCTGGGGTTCATGTTCTCAACACTACTGAAGATAGCTGAACCTTGCAATTATTCCCTTACTACAGGAAAAAAAGTTGATCAAAACAGCACAGGAATGGAGATGAGGAATATGTGAAGTCACAAACAGGAAGTTTAGGATCTGGGACAGGACTCATCTTGCCAGGCATTAATTAGACATCAGTAACACAGATGTTTGTAATTTGGCCTGTATATTCCTTTTCAAGTGGCGAGAACTGTGTGGAACCTGGTTCTCCCAGCCTGTTATAGACATCTACTTCTGGATACAGCTCCTACTTTATAAGTATCTGCTCTCCCCATATAGTTAAAACGTTGTCCAGAAATGAGTTCATATGGAGTTCTCACTTGTACTTGAGAGCTCTTCCCTGATCTAGCTGACTTGTAGGAGCAGTCACCCTGTGATGAATGAATGAATCAAAACATTACCAATTTTTTTTCCCCATCACACCTTGTGATGCTTTTTCCCCTTCACTTGCAAGGGGTTTCTAGAAAACTTGGAAATGAGGAATTTCACCAGTTTGATTGCAAGCCTGCAAACTGACCTGCAGAGCTATTCCCTGGTCTACTTCCATAAAGCAATAGCAGAGCAGAGAAAGTGTGAAGCTTTTGTTATCCCCTGAAGCTGCAGTCATTCTTTTTATGCAGCATGTGGTAGGCTGGAGCCAAGGGCTTCTCCACTGATGTGGTGTAACTGGGAACTGGTTGCTCATTGACTGCTGCAAGCCACAGACAATGATAATGGGAAAATTAGATGAGTTCCTTTCTAGTCATTGTATGCTGGTGGTTGAATTAATGAATTTGTGTCAGAATTTAAATAAAAAGGATGTGTCTTAGTCTTCACAAAAGAGAAATGAGGGGAGTTGACTGTTCCAAACTGGTTTTCCATTGTGTAAAAATAATTCTAAATGCAGCAACTGCACTTAGCCATAAAGTCTTATATGCTGAAGTGTTTACCTGATAAAATTTCATAGGTGGCCTTTTAAAATAATCCTGTTTCTCTCTCATCTGAGCAATTTTTGGCCTGCTGTCAGAGATTCTGAAATGACATATTTGCAGAAGAAATGAAGGGATCACTTGAGATTTATAAAGCTTCACTCTTAACTGTTAGAATATGAGCAAAAGTACTGAATGATTTGTAATTGGTTATTCATCAGTGGTTTCATGTTGATTTAGAGTGCAATTTCAAGGAGGTGTTTTAATGATTTACCTTGGCTACCAGTCTGAATAACAAATCATTCCTCCAACATGCAAATTTCTAAGATTTGTTTAAAACATTGTGACAATGCAGTTTCCTGCCCATAAGCTGCTCATCATTTGCATCACCAGTTGTCATAGACACAGCAGCAATGCCAGAGCAGGCGCTGGGTAGCCTTTGACCATTTTGTTGCTTCGTGCTCTGCTTCAGAATTGTCAGGTGATCATCAGTCAGTCCCATCTGTCCTTGTGTTAATCATCACCTGTACTTTTCATGTCATACACCCCAAGGCTGAAAGATCATTTGCTGTGACCTTTTCCCTGTGCAACACAATGACTCCAAGTTATGGAGTTTCATTAGTCTCTCCTCCTTACTTATTCTGTGAGCAGTCTCTTTAAGACCATTTTGAGTCTTGATTTTATATATACAGTACATAAGTATATATATACATATATATATACATATATGTCATTTTAGATATATAAAAATGAATTATTTATTTAGTCATTCTGATTTTCTGAGTTTTTTTTATTTTAAAAAGCTTTGTTCTGCTGAAGTGTTGATTGAAATTAGGTAATAGTTGAGAGCTGATAACTGTTGCCTTTATTAAAGCTGTTTAGAGTTACATTTTCAAGCTATTTGGAAAGAGAGCACAAAACCAGTTTATAGCATTTCTTGCAAATATTTATGTGTAATACAGTGCATTACCTTTTTTCCTCTCCGCCAGTTTTGGAAGCCCAGTTTGAGTTTTGAAATACAAAGCTTTGAATACCTATACCAAAAACCACGAAAGGACAAGGGATGTAAAGCTCTTGAACTGGCTACATTCATTAAAATGCCCTCATAGTCTATTTTTTTTTCTTTTCAACTAACATAATAAAATTATTGCTGAAATTATAATTAAAATGTTCATGAACTTAAGAAAAGCCTAAGTATTGTTTTACAGTGATACTTCGCTTAGCAAATGAAGTGAATTCTAAATGAAAAACACATATCTTCTTAAGGACAATAAAGTACTGCTGCTATTAATTATTGATCCCATCTGTGCTCCCAAAGAGTGGAAATTTAGCTAATAACTTTGCTAGGGAATCTTCTCAACAACCCTTTTTTCTTTTCCCAGCCTGGCAGTTCTTGCTGAAGGCATGTCATTCTTCCAGCAGCCCCCTTTGCCTCCCTAGTGCAGCACTAAGGGAAGGCTGCTTTTAGAGCCAACCTGATCTTTGCCAAAGCACCACGGCTGCAAAATACCTGAGACATTGCTAAACAATTTGCTCTGCCATTTCCCCCTTTCTCTTCCCAGACAGGAGGAGAGCCTGACTGTGCAGGCAGGGTTATCAAGCAGGCACATTCTGAAACAGCCTCTTTTCCCCTGCACGTTTCAATTAGCTGAGCACTGCCACCTTGAGAGTCTCATAGGGCTGATTAGAGGCATTGCCACATTTAAGATTATTTACCTACTGGTTTTAAGGTTTCAGCATGGTGGAAAAGTCAGTGTGTTTCCCTTTGCATGGTTGAAGAGCAGGTGCATTAGCCTTCCCTCATAAATGCTTTACTATAGCCTATGGGAAAAAAAATCCTACTGCTTTGATCCCTTCTCTGTGGTTAGAAGACGCCTGCAGACTGGTCACTGTTCCCTCCCATGGGTGCTGATCAGCCAGAATTTTGGCAGCTGATGGAAAGCTTGAAGAGCAAAAGGAGGGTTTAAAAGACCCAGTCTATGTCCCCTTGAAAATTTTCTAATTGTGAATGAAATTGAAATGAGAGCAGGGGGTGAAAATGCCAGTGATGGAGTCAGAGTTTGTTAGGTTTCAATGCCATGGTGGTCTCCTTCATCAAAGCTGAGGGTTAGTTATGTGTTTACTTTGTATTCAGCCAGGCCCTTAAGAACTCAAAATTCTTTGGCTAGGCATATTTGAGAGGTTAAACACTAAAAAAATAGGAAAAAACAAAGTTCAGTTTAAGATGCTTTCTTAGCAAACTTGCCATGCCAGGGGCTTCATCAACCACTCCTGAATTGTTCAATTGCTCTGTTATGGTGTTATACCTCTAAGTTTTATATGTTAAAGTTTTTCCTTAAGCAGTGGATCTAACTACCTTGCAGCTACAACTGCAAAGGTCTCCAGGATTTTCCCTTACCATTCAACCAATCCTTTCAGTCCCTTCTTTGCTACCACAAAACCTGAAGTCTCTCTCCTTTCAGGCTTCATGTCCTTCCAGACACAAGCATTTCTCACAAACATTTCCAGTTTCAACACACCATCTAATCTGACTCCTTTCTCCCCTCCCTCCTCCTACACCCATTCATAACACACAACCCCTCTTCTCAGCCCCCTTGTCCCCGTCAACGTTCAGCTCTACAAGCAAGGTACCTGAGCCATGACATGCTTGCTCATAACAGATGTCAGCTTGTAGGGGATAGAGAGAATGACTCAGAACACAGCCAGTGTTCTGCTCTTCTGGCAGAAGAGCACTTACTTCTTTGTGTCAGAACCCAGCTCCATTCTCTAATTGGTGGAAAATGCCCGAATGTTTCTGTGTTAGTGGAGGGGCCATGTAAGGGTGAGAAGGTGGGAGATGCATAAAACAAGCATGTGTGTTACACTTCTTGTACAAATCAAAGACAACTTCCAAATCAAACACTTTCATGACAGATTTACCAATGTTTTTCTTGGAAGAGAAGGAAAAGATATTGTTTTGTTTGAAAGTTCTGTTTCCAGTGTGTTGAGTGGTGGATAACTTTTCAGGAGATTATGGCCAATAAACAATTATGGCAAACAAGCACACCAGGACCAGTGTGAGCACCCTCTGCAGGTGCTCCTTCTAGGAGGAGTGATGAAAAGGAAAGGGAATGCTCAGCTTCCACTGATTTGTTTTCTGATTCTGGCCTGTGCATGTCTTTGTGGTTTGCCAGTAGATAAGGCAACCAGAGTACATGTCCTATGTATTAATCAATAGACAGTCCCTATGACTGCATGCCTCTTTCCTCAAGAAATCATGTTAAAAATTATTGACTGCTTGGTATAATATTTTACTGTGAAATAATCTCCTGTCCTGATTTTAGACCCTCCCTTACCTCCCTTGAGCGGTGGTGGTGGGTTCTTCCTAGCAAAATGCTTAAGCAGATTTTTAACAAAAAGCTTGAAAGCAGCAGCATCAATGGCTCAACTCCCTTCTCACCCTCCCCAAAGACTGGACTGCCCAGTCCTGCTATTCCCAGTCCCATCTGCTTTATAGACAAGGAGAAAGCTCTCACCCAATTTAGGACTTTGTTCTGTGCTGCTGAAATCAGTAGGTGCTTGATCTTTTGGTTTTAGTGAGCTTATAAAGAAGCTGGTAGCTATATGTTTGACTCTGTCTGTTTCCCTCTTGGTATTAAAGTTTCTTGCTCCTGCCTTAGGAAGGATGAGCTCCTCTTTTCTCTCTGCCCCACAGATAACTAATGATAAGAAGAAATGAGTTAGGAGCAGGAGAGAGAGAAATGAAGCAGTAGCTCACCTACTGAGCCTAAATCATTGAATTTTTATTCCAAAACCTTCCTAACATGCTAGACAGGCTCACTAATACTTTCCACTTCGGTAACATCCAGAAATCTTGAGAGGAGATAGAAACTCACACTAATGTTTTGCCTTGCTACATTTGATTCTGCAAGATGTGTGCAGAGACCAAAGAAAATAAGAAAATCAAAGATTTGGCGAAGTTCATGCTGCGAGTCTGTAGGAGAATGAAAATGTTTCTCAGGATCTGCATGCAGCTCTAGTTTCTGTGTCTCATCTACAAGATCTTCATCTCACATGTTCTTGTTCATAACTTTTGATTTTAACATGTGTAGGAAAGCTAAATTGCTCTCTTCTGTAGCTAACAGACTAAAGGTAAACAGAATAAAAATCTGGCAGTTGACAAAAACTACAGACAAATTCTTCTTCCAGAGGAAGACAAATATTGCAGAGAAAATAGTGTCTCTGCCTTCCCTCCTTTTAAAAAATAATCTTCATATGAAAGGCGTATTCCTCTCCCCATATTGTATTCATCTCTGTATGTACTGAAATTTCAGAACATTCATTCTGGAAATATTTTTGTTACCATTTCAGCTAAGGAGTGGGGTATAATTTAAAAACTTTGAGGAATTACTATCCAGCTGTGTTTTTAGTTAATTTTCAGGAAAAAAGAGATTATGTTTATGTGTAGAAGTCTTTATATAATTAATGTTAATTTGCACATTAATGAAGATTATTTGCAAAGCATTGTAGTTTTGTTCCTGCTGATTTTGACAGATGAGTTGAACAACATTCTGCTGTAATCAATGTAACATAATTTGTCCCTATTTTTTTCTAAGCATTAACAGCTATTTTACTAGAAGGTTTTTATTGAAGCCAAGGCATGATAAGAGACTCTTAAGTAGGCCTTATCTGTCAAATAGCTCAATGTATGTTATTTTATGTATTGCTAGCACTCAGTAAAATAACGTGACTCACTACTAATGAGTCACTGTAAAAATGACAGACATCTTTTTGGCTGGAAAGAGGTCCACAGCAAAATATTCAGTTAGCTTTACTTGCTAATCATGGTTTCACAGCTTCAATATCTCTCCTATTGTCTACATTAGGATGATAATAGTAAGGGTAGAGTCCTGACACTGCCACGCCTCAGAAATCAGCTGAAGTAGTTAGTACTAATGAGAAACAGCTTAGACAAGAGTCATACAGCTGTTGTACATGCAGCTGTTTGCACCCCAAAGAGCTGCTCCTCCTGGGAGAAGAGCACAGGCACGTGCATGGAAAAAGCTGGTAGGGAAGAAGGGGGTGGCATTGTCTATCTCGTACCCCTCCTACAAGTTACAGTTTTTCTGCTCTGCATGCACTGCACTTCTAGATAGAGGTAACTCACTGCCACTGAGCCACAAATTTGTACTGTCCACGCAGACCAGGGAAACAGCGTTCTGAGGAGATTCTCCCTGTTCAGATAAATCCTTCATTGCCATAAACTTTTTTCCCTTTTTTTTTCTCTCTGATGTCCTTAACCACAAGCACTTTGTTGGTAAATTTTTTGTTTACTATGGATAGTTTTTGGAAGTCTTCCATGGTTTTGAGCTTTGAGCCGCTAGCAATTTTTCTTTGGAGAGGTTGCATGAATTCCTAGGGCTAAGATATCTAAGATAGTCACCATTTCCAAGCATGCTGCTGATAGACATTAGATGTGTCATATAAATATATAATTCTGCATTCTCAAACAGGCCACCAAATTCACCACAGGAGACAGAGGTGCTTGCTCAGGAATATAATTCATTTCCGGATGGAATAAATCATGTTCACCTCAGTGATGGTGCAGGTGCTGAATGAATTTTGTATTACCAAATAACAAATAGCATCTCCCTGCTTTACTTGTGCAGCCAGCACATGTAAGTCAATATGTTGGGGTTTATTCCCTTCTGGGCAGCAACAGCAGTGTTTGCTAAGTTGCAAACAGTCAAAAATGCACAATTGTCTTGGTAATAGTAGTAAACTGAAGCTACTCATATCATTGAGGCATTTGCTTGGACAGTGTACAGCTGACGCCAGCCCAAGAGCCTTTTTTGTCTACAGCGTCTGATTTTATTGGTGAGGAATGATGGATCTAGCTCTGATCCAGAGATGAAGATAAGCTCCAAAAAAAACCAAAAAACCAAAACAACAACACCTAGACAAGTCTGGTCT
Source organism: Vidua chalybeata (assembly GCF_026979565.1). Lineage (NCBI taxonomy): Eukaryota > Metazoa > Chordata > Aves > Passeriformes > Viduidae > Vidua > Vidua chalybeata. The sequence continues at coordinate 92,088,032 of NC_071530.1, forward strand.
GAAAACCATTAGAGGCCAGGACTCATAGGACCCATTGCATTAATTAATTTCAGGTAGAACCACAGTGAAAAGAATTCTTTAATCAGGGATATAATATCTTTAGAGAACTTGGCACAGATTTCTTTTGCCATTTGTGTTCTCCATAGATTGAGTACGATGGTAAAAGCCTACCTTACTTTGTAACAGTATTATATTTCAGTTAGCACTAATTAACTGCAAGCCAACCAAAAAAAAAAAAAGAAAAAAAAAAAAAAAAAAGAAAAAAAGCTTGAACCACCATCTTTTTGAAACACACTTGACTCTCTGCTTTTATTCACAGGAGGAAACAGAGTGTCCTTCATCTCTCTCTGTTATCAAAGAGATGACAGCAGGTGAAACAATAGAGGATGATTTCTTCCCACCTGATGATCTGTCTTCTGATGAAGAATATTATATCGAAGAAAGCAAAGCAACCAAGTTCAAGAAATCGGGCATGAGACGCATTGATGACATCAAAAAGGCATTTTCAAGGGAAAATATCCAAAAGACAAGACAAAATTTTGGCAAGAAGGTAAACAGGCTTCAAACTAGGATAGTAACACCTGAGAGGAGAGAGAGGATCAGGCAGTCAGGAGAGAGACTGAGACAATCTGGGATAAGGATCAAGAAAACCATTTCACAAGCTGCTCCCACAAAGGAGACATTCAAGATCCATAAAAAAAGTAAAGAACGAACAGGAGCCGAAGGTCAGGAGGGGATCCAGGAAGCCAGTGTACACATCGCCTCTGAGCTCCCAGCAGCAGAGCCCTTCACTGAAGAAATCTCTTACACAGAAGTGATCACTAAGGTAAAGAAAGACAAGAATAGTGCAACAAAAGGTGCTTCCCAGTCAACTGAAATAGGGGTGACTATCCCAGAAGTTGTCCTTAAGCAGGAAAGAAAAGAAGGAGGAGGTGATGATGACGTCCCTTTGCTAGACTTAAAGCAATCAGTATAAGGAGTCAATGAGCACACACCCCATACTGTCCTCACTGAGCAAGAGAGAACACAGTATGTACTCACTCAGCTTTAGAAAAATGTGTGAATTTGTGTTATATCACAAACCCTGCTGGTGTTGTTCTGCCATCCACATAGATGTCTGTAGTGTTGTCTTCCTGACAGAAGTCAAGCCATGCAAACTGAATGAAGGGATGAAGGGGCTCCCCCTCTGTCTCAGTGTGTGCTGATAGCCATCGTTAACCCAAATGGAACTCACAATGTCAAAGGGAGATGGGAATCTGCTGCATTTCCAAGATTGATTTAGCAGTCACTTTACATCGTTTCATGTACAACAGTATAAAATTTATTTCCACTATGTTATACCAACTCATCTAATCAGAAAACAATAGCAAAGCTATTACTTTGTATTAGCAAAAGGAAGAACCATGAAAAATGTCGTTTAGCTGTAGAAGAATTATCTCTTAAGGAACCACACAGAAAAAGCAGGAAGAGCATATTCCTGCTTTACCCATGGTATGAAAAAATGTGGCAGGAATTATAGGGTTTTGAGTAAATTGTGTTTTTTCTTAGTGGAAAAGAGAAACTCCTGAAATAACTACAGGTTATTTCCAGACTTCTGGAATAGGAAGGTTCATTGTAAGTAAGCAATTTTGTGCATTTATGGAGTAAGAATAAAAAAGAAGACACATTAAATATGGAATACCAGGGGGAAAAAGGAAGGAGGTACCGTACTCATGTTTTGGAAAGAGGAAATTGTGAGAAAGGCAATGATATGAAGCAGTAAAAGTGGAATAAGATGAATGTGTAAGTTCTGGATAAATTGAGAGAAAAAATAGAATATTATAACTACAGTTTTCTTGAGATCTTTTAGAAAACTATTATTCTTTACAGATGATCATAGGGTTTATGAGCATAACTGACCAGACAAGGGAATTGTTTTGTTTTTCACTCTGTCTTTTTTCCAAGCTTCACTGCAATTAAAATCTATTCTACAAAGTCACAGATGTACAGGGCCAATCCATAACCCAATTCTTTTTTTTCCTATCATCATCATTATTGACCAGTCACAGCCTCAGGGATTATGAGACAGACACCCTTTGGACTATGGAATGCTGTTTATTTGCAACTCTCAGGAGCCAGTGCCCTGACATCAGATATGTTTGTAAACATGACTGCTACGCTGACATGGGTGCAGGACTGTATTGCTCTCTTCATTCTTAAATGGAGTTGCCTTCAAAGCACTTATCTAAAGCAATGTTAGTCATTACTGTCTGTGTGAAACTTGTACAATACTGCCAAAAGCTGTATGATTGTATTTAATATCTTGGGTTCATTTTAACAGAAGAGCATAAATTGGTTATCTATATACATTGTTTGAAGACTTCCAGCTAATTGTTAATCTATCATTCAAATATAATTAGTTTGATTTCAAGTATTCTGCCTGCCAGTTCTTTCATTTAGATTGGTGTACATCCCACTTGAAGTGAAACAGCTTTAGCAATAGTAACTAGGGAACAGTGGTTGGGGAAGGTCAATGCTTTACTGTATCAGTGACATTTCAAATCAAATTAATGTTGTCAGATTGGGAGCAGCAACTCCACTGAGTGGAAAGGCAGGATAGAGCAAGAGAAGGAGATGGGGAAAGGAACACATTTCTGTAAATAGCAAATTGTTCATCTCCACTCTATTATAATCACATGCAAAAAGGAAAGAGCATTTTGCTTGTAGGATATACTGAAGGTTTTGCTTAGTGTTCTTTACTAGTGATAAGAAGCCTTTTTGGAGCAAAGTCACTTTATGTTCTTCAGTTCTGTATCAAATTCTAGCTATCTTCAGTGAAATACTGTATGATTTTTCTGGTTCTTCAGTCATATGGTCTGCATTCTGCTCTGCAAGATTTGGCATTTTTCTAAATTGTTAAACAGGGTTTAGTTATTGAAATGAAAATGTTGATGTTCAAATAAGATATTTCTTTGCATTTTTATACAGCATAACACTATGTGATAGAACATCATTGCCTGTAGATTTTCTTTATATAGCATTTAATTTTTTCATTTTGCTTGACAAAGAAAAGAAGTGATGCAGTTTCCATGGAGCATATCATGTAGCACCAGATATAACCTCTATCAAATATCTATTTTTTAATGTTTACTTCTAGCTTCAGTTGGTCAGAGGGTGATTTTTTTTTTCATAGCAAGCAGTGAGTCCCTCAGGTGTTCAAAGTATTTCAAGTATTATATTTTTTATTTTAAATTACTATCACTGTTACCGACCTGACTTTTACATGTACCAAGAGCTCAAAGTTAAATTACTCCATATCCCCTCATAATGGTAGGGGGTGGGGTTTGCACTATGGTTTGCAACCTCAGTTTCTGTGAAACAGCACAGACCTTTGCTGCTTGAAGTCTCCCCCATGTTTTTCATAATTTCCAAAATAATGATCATGAAGCCAAATCCTTCAGCCTTCTCAGAAAAAAAAATCTCAGTGAAATTGGTTGATGTACAGCTGCACTGCAGGGAGGTCTGGTGTACTTCTTTTGAACAGTTGGTTTCACTTGAAAAGATAATCTTGCGGGCACTGTTGCTCCTAGCTAAATGGAAAAAAGGGACCCTGTCCCTGTCTGCTCTGTTTTCCAAGAAGAAAGCTGGCACTCTGTACTTCATTGTGGGTGTGAGTGTGAATATCAAACTTCCTCATGGAATGAGACCCGCAATTGCCAACTGCAGAGTAAAACTGGCTATGCAAAGGGATGAACTACTTTCTTAGACACTTGCTATACAAAAAGTGTTTTCAAGGAAAAAAAAAATATTAACAAAGTCCTGACTGCAAGTCCTTCTTTCATAACATCCAACAACAATTTCTTTTGCTTTGAATTTGTGCTAGTGAAAGAAGTCAAGCACATTTTCTGCCAATAGGCATCTGTCTATTAAAAGAAGTATTAACCATCCTTCAGTTACAGGGTAGACAGCAGTGGTGGTTAACACAAAAGTACTTCAACCATTCCAGGGGAAGTATGGACTGTGTGTCGTCTTCTTTTTTTAAACTAAACTGATGCAAAATACAGAACAAAAAGCAGTTAAGAGGTTTGAGTTTGCAGGATTCAAGCACTAATGCAAACAAAATGAGTACTAATAGAGCAAAAATGGTGTTCAGATGTGTTTACTCTGAGAAAACTTTAAAACCTTTCTTCCTGCTAATAATGTGGGGTGTGCACACCTTCCTTACAAGTGGATATAGGTTTAGAAACGAGTTAATAGGTGCAAAAGTCACTTTTGCAAAGATAAACACTTCTTTTTCTATGATTGTTTGCATTAAAAAGTGACTGTTCAACAAAATTGTCACAGCCATTAGTAAAACCACCCAGCAAGTTTAGAAATGCAAAATCAAAGGAACTGTATATTGAAATATATGCAGATAAACATAAAACTTTACCATTAATTTAATTATCTTGTCGTTAAAGCTTTAATAATGCCATGGATGATGAAATTTTAACTACAAAGTTGAATTTAAAGTAATTATATTATGAAAAATTACTGTATTAAAAAGAAAGATAACATCTACAAAAGAACCACCATAAGATGTCAGAGCATTTGTCACTATCATAAGCACTTTTTTATGTAGTGCTTCCATTATGAGCAAATTAGTTGATTATATTCTCACTTGCTTTATAAGAGTTGCCAAATTTACACCTGCAGCTATTTTCCCTCTGATATTCCCAGGGTAAATAAATGTAGTATTTTTGCTGTGAACAGAGTAAGCTGATTTATGTGCAACTAACATAATCTCTATGTATCACCTGCCAATTCCCACCCCTCTGTGAGAAGGAGCCGCCACTTTGACAATAACAATGCAATACTGGCCGCAGCTTAAGCCTACTTGGTGGTTCTCTCTTCCATAGCTGTCCATCCTTACTTCGAACTGCAGAGCAGTGCAACACCCCTCAAAGTCCAATGATCAGGATTCTGCACTGTTTTCAGATACAAAGAGAAGATGTACGTCAGGTCTGTTCTCCGAGGCTTTCTGTAGACAGGGCAGCAGTACATATTCCCATGTTGCTTCCTTGCGTCGTTCGGCGCTGTCGTGCTAACAGCGTACACGTGGACTACAGGAAGGCTTGTGAACAGCACCTGAGAATGTTAAAAGGCACACAGGGCTCAGCATTACAGAAGCAGGATAGGGTGTCTGAATTCTTAACAGCAGAACTAGATTCAGTGATGGCCTTCAGCAAAAGCACCTCAGCAGAGGTACACGTGAGAGGGCAAGTCCTACACTCACTACTGTGCTGACACTAACTGTAGGCCCATGGCAGCTCAGGGACAACAGCCATCAGGAAGCCAGTTGGAAGTAAGGAGAGCAGAAAAGTAGAAACATGGAAACCTGCATGCTGTGGAGGTAGATGGAAAAATGTCAGGGTGGTTCTAGGAGGGACAGCAACCATTGCCTTTTCCCCCTTCCTTTATCCCTTTCACTGATGTTTCCCATTTTTCCCCCACCTCCTTTTTCCTGCATGTCAGGACTGGAGCTACAAAAACCAAGCTGCAACCAAGCTTGTTACCTCTGCACTGCTGACAGTGGAGCTTCTAACATCCAAGGTGCTTCTTGGGTGTTTATCCAAACTAGATCACCTCAGGTCTTCCACCAAGATAAAGTATTCATTGTCAGGGGATAAAACAGACCCAGATCCAAGAGCAACATGGAACCCTGCTGAACACTCCAGAGCACTTGAGTAAACTCCATGTTTGAAGGGGTCTTTTAACAAACCAGGCAACAGAAGTTACAGCTGGCAAGGTTTGGTTTGGAAAATTTTCTCTCAGTCAGACACAGAAGTGTTTTACCTATGGACAGGAATTATCTCAATTCCAATTCCAGGACAGTTAGTATTGGCTTGGAAAAAGTGTACCAGTGCAAACAACAACAATTTTCCCTGAAGTGTTATTACTCCATAGCCAGATTTTAAATCTGCTTAGTCACATCAGTAAAACATAACTCAATGCATGGATAACTGAGTGCAAGCCCAGAACTAATACTCTGCCTCATATTAAAACACAAACACTAGGGATTTCTAGTCAATCAAACAATGACCTCCATATCAAACCTAGCCCAGGGCTTTGGAAGCTTTGATAAGGTCCCCCTTGGTCAGTCAAAAGAAGACTGGCTATGGGGTGCATTATTTTATTCAAATATAACAGTGCTGCTAGGGCCCCTGAAGCCAAGAAGTCCAGCATCTGGTCTGCTCTAGTGCTATGCATCCTAAATTCATTTTCTGACAGAAGTCTTTCTGTTCACTTCTGGTAGGTAAAGAGTCTGTCCTCTTCCCAGCACCACTAGTGTTGGTTACCCTCTTAAAACCTGTAGTGAAACCACTGCTGCAGGCACTCAGCATTCTTCCTGGTTTTCCCAGAGCACGTGCAATATGCCACAGCCTGCTACACTCACTCGATCCTCACCTTTGGTGCTGACTCGATCAGCTTGCTGTTCCTGCGGTCCCAGCCCGCCCCTTCGAGGAACAGGCCGTGTATATAAACCCCACCGATGTCAGCAGGAGGAGGGCCAACAACATCTTCTTTCATCATCTTGGTTACTTCACTGTACAAAACAACGCTGTCCAGTTCCCACCCTTTGGCTAAATTCATGCGAGTTGTCTCTTGCCTCATGGCCGTTAGGAATCCCTAAGAAGACACGCAGGAATATGACAGAGAGGGTTTTTAAAAAAGCCTTGCATTTAAACCATTTACAACTTTTTTTTTTCTTATGTAAGAGACACCAGCTGTATTAAAGCTCATCCTACAGAATTTCGTGTGCATATAAACTACATTTGGTAGTGTAAATCCAGTACAAAGTATCTATACATAATTGGTATGCATACATTGGTGCTAAGCAGCCCCCAAGTTGGCTTACTCAACATATCAGAAGTGTCTGTATAATTCACCTCTCATGCCTTTTTTACAACCAACCAGATGGAGAGAGGTTTATAAGGCTGTCAGATTGATGTGTTTTGAGAGATTCCAAACACAGGTGATTTCTAATTTCTCTAACACTGGCTATATTATTCATCTTTTTTTATAACAACATTGTAAGAAATGCTTTTCAGTCAACAAATAAGCATTTTACAGAACATAAAGGAAGTACCAGCTGGAATCATGCCATTAAATACTGAAATGCCTCTGACACTTGTCTCGTTGAAGTCTTTATATACTACAATAACATAGTGTTTCAGACAACAGCAAGATAAACCCAGAGCACTCCAGAAGCACAGAATAAAACTGACTCTTCTAGAGAGTTACAATCTCATGACATTGGTATAAGCTATCAAAAGACAAGCCAGGCTGAAAATGCTGGTTAGCTTCCCTGATACAGCTGTCCATGGGAAAGCACAGGACGTGAGAAGTGCCTTAGTCCTTAGAGATGGGAGGGCAGACTCCTTTGCTTTTCCAATGGTCATGCTGTAGATGTGCATGTTATTTTACCTTGTGGAAACCCATTTGTGTAGTGAGGAGGTGAATTAATAAAACACAAAATTGAATATGCAAGAGCAATGAAAAGGACATCTAGGAAAGAGTAAGTTTTCTGACATATTTCAGAACAGGGAACTAAAGCATCTGGAGACAGAGAATGGGGCGGGGGGATAGAGAGCCACATGAGGAACACACAAAGGTGAGAATCAGCCAACAGTACAGCAAGGAAGAAATCAGGATGGGAATGAGGGAATTGAAAAAACTTTTTCTTCAATATTCGCAGAGCGGGATGCTCTGCTGAGCTACTGTTAGGGCCAAAATGAATGGAAAGAAGTCAGATGTGGGAAAATCAGCAAACTGTCCACTGAACACAGGGGCCAGTCTCTGGCTGATAGGACTGGAGTGCTCCAAACACTTGGTAGCCAGACAATACCCTTCAAGTTATGAGAATATGAGGTGACTTTCAGGAACCCAGATGTTTCTGTTAACTTACACAGGTTGCTCCTCATTAATATAATACCAGAGACCCCAGGACAAGTGTTTTAAAGAGGCTTTGTGATAGCGCAGATAATGGTAATTGCCTTTGAAGTAGTTGAGAACTCCAGTGGATAGCTGAGGGAGACAGGATTAAAGGCCAAGTTCTTCTATCAGAAATGCCATTAAATGAAAGCAGAATCACTGCAGTAATTTGTGGAATTTTAATTTGTGGAAACATGCTAGAACCAATAGTTTAAAATACATGAAGTGTTCACTGCCTTAAGGCCCCAGAGGGCTACTGGATCCCAGATAAACTGAAATATTAAAGAAAGAAGAGCCTGAAGAGGACAGAGCCATGACTGTATTAAGGGAATCAGTTCAAAGGCACCATGGAAACACTGGAATAAAAGTAAGCTCCAAGCTGTGAGTTGTCTTCAGGGATAAGGTTTAGATAGCAGATTATTCCTAGAGATAGCAGGACCTATACACTTTCTGCAGTGGGACTTTTCATGCTTATCTGCTCATTTGAATGAATCCTAGACAGCGTTTGAAGACTGCAGCTGTGAACTGGAGGCCCAGCTGGGTGTTCCAGAGTGGGTGAATGGCACAACAAAGAGCAAGACAGAATCAAGTGGCTTGAGGTGCCACGGTACAGCTGAGGCTCTGGCTCATCCCAAAATCCTCTGTCAGTGACATAATGCACCAGTTGCCATGACGTTTGTTTCAGTTTCTGGTAATCTTTTGTTTTGTTTTGTTTTGTTTGTTTTTTGTTTTTTGTTTTGGTTGGTTGGCTGGTTGGGGTTTTGGTATTTTTCATGTATATGTGTGTTTGCCTTTTCCTGAATTTCTCCCTGTCCACCTCACTGAAGCCTGCTAAAGCTTTGCCCCTTTGCCTTTTAACATATCATGCAAACTAACTCTGAACCTTCTAGTAAGGGAAAGCAGACACACGTGAAAGCTATGACAAAAAAACAGGAAAATTGGTTAAGTCTATTGCTCTCAGAATCATATTCTCTCCTTTACCTTACTTTGGAGGTTCCTTGTTTGTCACTTTGCAAATACTGAGCAGATTATGGCAGGTTTGCTAGAACTAAACAGACACTGAGGAATGGAGGCATTCTACTTCATCTTCTGATTAGTACTCACATTACTTTGGTATCTAAGGGTCATAAAAGTAGGTTGAGGTGTCATTATGCTGAGTACTACACAACCAGAAAGACAGCTTTGCCTCAGTGCTTAAAATCTATATATAGGACAAGTGGCAGGAACTGGATACAGAGATGCAAACAAGGAAACAATAAAACAGTGTCAGCCACTAAATGGAAATTGGGAGGTAAAAATGAGAAATGCCTATTGTCAAGTTTTTGATGAAAAAAATCCAGTAACCTCAGATTAACTTCCAGGAGGGAAGAAAATTCATGGCATTTCTTGCATTGTTCACCCCAGTTATCTTGGCCCAATGCAGACACACATGGGGAATCAGGTTTCTTTTACACAGAAGTCTGAGCCAGCCCTCATTTGTATCACTAAAAATAAAGATTAACTTCTGTGAAATTACTGAATTTATCCTAGTGTATAAACAGTCCAAGAGAAGGCAGAGTCTGGTCCTATATTATTTTTTATTGCCAGCATGCCTCGTTTTCCCAGTGCTATAAATCTATTTTATTGCCTTGTGTTATCCATGGCATTTATCCATTGACTGTGAAGCTAACAGTGAGATATATGAAAGTAGGGAAATGACTTAGGAGCTGCATTTCATCTCACAAATGAAAGGATTTTTCTGACAACTTCTCAGGTATTACATACAAGCCATTAGAACTGCAGCACTAACACCTCATCACCTCAGCTTGTTTGAGAAGACAAAAATCAGTTTTCTGAACACGTGAAATACTGATTTTAAACACAGCAGTATGACTATTAACAAAATAATAGTTAATTAAATAGAAAATTAGTCTTTGCTCAGGTGAATTGCTTTTAGAATGAGCCACTCCCACAGCCTAGGTTACAGAAAATGATGACTACAATAACCATCTGATTCTTAAGCTTGTGATTGTCAGCAGAAATAAAATTTTTAATCTCTGCACACAATGTATTTAGGGACTTTAAGAACTAGGGGTTATGAAGTGTGTAATTTTTGTATTTCTAGAGGCTTTCTCATTTGCTATGGTCTATTAAATCACAATTTGTTTGGGGACATTTTACACTGATTATTTGGCAGCTCTTTTCAGAAATCCAGCTATTTTGATCCAAAAAAATGTAGGCTGCCAAATTCGGGCTGGCAAAATTTCAGAACTGACACAACCCCAGAGCACAAAAAAGCCAGCTGAAATGTCCAGTACAAAATTTCTATCAGCTTTTGCTCATCTGTAGTGCAAAAGCAAACACCAACAAAGCCAAAAGGCTGTTAGGGTTGCATCCAGCCTGATCATTGCAAAAGTTACTTTGAAGTATTTTAGAATGCTGCTATCAGTTAGCAAACCAAGTGTGGAAGCATAATTATTTTATTAGAACTCCTACTCCTCTCCCTCCTACTTGAGAACTCTTTGCTCAGGGGTTCTGTGAGCCCCCTTCCATGCTATAAAGTTGTACCAGCTGACAGCTGACACACATAGGATAGATGATAGATGGATATTTCCCAGCAGTAGTCCTAGAGAATATTTGCCACTGTTGTTTTCTCTATTCTAGGCAGCTGTTTAAGCTAGCTTTTGCATTGCTAACAAGTACTGAGATTAAAATAGATCTTTAAAATAGCTCTTTCCTAAGGCTTCATAGAAACCTGTTGGCTGGATACTCTCACAATGACTCATTTCCACAACTCACACTTCCCACAAACATCTGTGAATCATAAAAAGCTTTAATGAATGTGGATAGCTCTGCAAAGAAACTACACATCATCTAGGTATGTATACTTCTTTTAACTCTGCTCTCAGCTGTTCCCTTTTTTGTGTTTCATTTTGTGCCAGGTTTTTATTTTAGACAGTGCAGATGAGAGGCTGTATTTTTTATATGTCTCTGCAGACCATGTCTGGCACAATTCTGGGGTGGAATGAATAACAAACCTTCCATTTCAAGGAACTGATTTGCAAGGATTGAGAACCAAGTCCAAATCTCTTCTTCCCATGTCATAGTTCTGGAACTTATCTTGTTTTGTACTCAGAGGGATTTTCATGCAATAAATAAAAAACAGATTACTGTAGCAGAAGAGGTAAAAAAAGGAAGATTAAGTTGAAATGAGAGAGCATGTACTTACCCAATTTCCTCACTATAATTAAAGCAGCAAAAATTGATTTAATTATTTCAGGAGCATTATTTTATTCTAGCAAAAATTTCTTCAGTAGGTACTGAAGAAAGTAGATACTGAAGATGTTTTATTCTATATTTATGCTAAAAAATTAATATAAATTATACTTCACATAGTCAATATTAAGGCAACTTAAAGTTCTCCCAAGGTCTAATTTAACTGTTACTCAGAAGTTATGAAGGTCAACATGGCAATCTTACCTGTGGATTAAAGAATCCTGTCATCCAGAACTGGTTTGGACGGCCATCCTGCAGCCAGCTGCTGAACTGCTGGTTTCGCTCAAGAAGCTCAGTAAACCAAAACCCTAAAGTAGTTGACTCCCAGGAAATCCTAAACCACAGTTTTGGAATTCTAGCATCATAAATATTATCTAAAGCATCTTGCAATTCTTCTGACATAATTATGGTTCCTGGAAGATAAGTAAAATGTTCAGAATGAACTTTCCCCTAGCTTGCAAAGGCAATTAAAACTTCCAAATGACATTCAAAGTCTAATAAACCCTCTTTTGTTGTGTCTTAATTGAACACCTGTAGTGCTGCAGTCTTATCAGTTTGCAGTTAATTTGTTCAAAATTATAAGACTTGATTCAAAGCTAAAGGCGATAAGATGAATGATATTTCTTCTGTTGTTTTGATCAGAAACAAAGATATGTTTCTTAAACAACTTCTTCTCATACACATTATTTATATTCATTATATTCACAGTGTGTCTAGAATGTGATTAATCATTGAAAACTGTTTTATAAATTTTAATGGATCCTACATGCATGATCAATGATAGAGATACACTGTGTAACTCATCTATATCCTAAGCATGTACTGGCAGTCATTATATTCATGAAATTCACTATTACTAATGATAACTTTGTACATTTCCATTATCAAGATTCTCAATAGGAAAGCAGGAGGTAGAATAAAGCTAAAGGCAAGATTTTTTTTTTTTTGGCAGTGCGTACTCACGTATTCCATGCATAGTGCCGTTCTCTCCACTAAAATGTTGGCGTTTACTAACATAGTGATTTTTCAGTGACACTCACCATTCCATGTGCTAGAAATTCCTACCTTGTGTATCCTCAATAGTACTGAGATCTGGAACACAGCCATGCCTCAGGATGACTTCTCTGTTCCAGAAACTGGTTCTATTATTCTCTTACAGCAACTGGTCTGGTACCCCAACTTTGACTAAATATTCACATAAAACCAAAGTTCAATGTATCATCACACACACAGCTGCTGTAATTCCCACAAGGACAACATGATATACCAAACAGAATTAAGTGTCTTCCACCACAGAACTTGTAAAGGAAAGGGAAGTGGTCTGTGTAACTGCAAACAAAAACTACAATGGTCCATGCAAACATACCCATAAGGAAATGTGGCCTGTCAAAAGAAAGCATTTCAAATCCCTTCCTTCCACTGAGGTTGACAGGGTTTCAGTTGAGGGGAAGGAAAAGAGTATCCAGAAACCAAACACCAGCTTAATTTTGAAGAATACAACATTACAACCTAAACACTCCTTATAGCAGTGTGTGCAAATTTAGTGCATTTTACAATATATAAATGGCAAATAGGCCTTGATTTCTTCTAGCAGATAATGAGTAATCTGTTTCCATTTATATGCACCTCTTTTTGTGCAACAAATTATTTGAGAAAACCATTAACCTTTACCAAACTGTAAATATTAAAAAATACCACCTATCCTATATTCTCTGCACTTGCTTTGTAGTCAGTCTCAGAATCACATTCTGGGGTAGCTAAGAGATTTTTACAACACAGTTAATAAACCTACTCTTTGGATATTAATCTTCTCTAATATATAACCAAGAGAACCAACATTTAAGAAAGAAGCCACTCCATGTCTACTCCACTTTGCTTAGAAAAACATAGTATTACACCATACACTTTATTCACCTTTCAGAGACAGAAGAAGTGAGGGGAAAAGTCTTGCAATGCATGTTGGTTTCAACTTCAGAGCAACCATACTGAGGGCACAAAACAACTGAGAAGCATCCTGGTTTAGCCTTGGGAATCACTACCATTGAATTGAGAAAGAAAAAAACTCTTTCATCTCTGGTTATTCCTTGTTTTCAGGCTGATACATTCAACTTTCTCCTTTCTTTCTCTATTCTTCTGGGCAGGCTGGAGCTTTTCAAATTGGGAGATACAACCAGTCTCTACCCCGAAGCATTGTGAAATCCCTTAGGATGTCTGCCTGCTATGACTCAGAGCAGCTGTTGAGACTGTTAAGCCAGAGAGTTCTTGAGGATGAGGTATGTTCAGAGCTCAGGCTGTGCCCGTATATCTGCATAAATATTCCTAGTGAGTGGGTGTCATCTCTGGCAGTAGGCATCCAGTGCTTGAATTTCAGCACTAAATGGCATCTGTGGGTGTTGGGATGCATTCCTGCAGCCAAAATAGTCTGATAAAAATAAAAATAATTAACAAAATAAAATAATTGTCAAAAATAAAAGTACCATAGGAGAAAAATCATGCCATCTTTCTGGACAAAATTGATAAAGGTGTTTGAAAAACTATCTTTGATAAATTGAATGAGTAGTACAATGTCATAGGCTTCTCATATTTAACTTCTGGGAACCTCAGAGCACTGTACTATATGAAGAGACTGAACGTCCTATGAACTTAACATGACAGGCTCAAATGTTCTATGAATCAGACAGGTCAACTGTTTATAACTTGGTTATTTTGGGGGTTACTCCATGGTATTCCCTTTCTTGAATGGAATAAAGGCCATCCAAAAATGACTGATGAAGGGTCAGGTCAGTTAAAGAAAAGAATACTCCATACTTCCATACTTCCATACTTTAAAAATAATATCTACTATAACCATACTGTTTGTACAGTATACACAGTTTGGAAATTAGGATTCCCCTTTTTGATTGCCCTACATTTATACCATCTCCCTTCTAAACCACTTCTAAATCTATCCTATTGCTGAGGGGTGAATAACCCAAATAAAGGTCCTCAGTTCTGATGATAACTAGTTTTTATTGATAATTAAAGTAAATAGTCTGTTCTTTTAAAGTGATCTGGTTTTAGGGTATCCAGTCAATAGATATAATGCTTTGAATAGACTATATGAGGAGCTTGTATTATTTCTTGGAGTTGACCCTTTTCACTACCATACCTCTCACAAATTGAATCTGAAAACTGTGGAATTTGTAAAATTTGGATCTGTTAAGAATTTCACATTTATGAAAGTGTCTATCTGGAATAGGAAACTTGTACAGCTCATTTAAATGAGTAGCTAAAGTTAGGAACAAAGGAAGGATCTTAAATTCTAGCATGAACCAAAAAAAGAAGCCTTGGTCCACTGACTGATTCTCTTCCCACAGGCACAGATGTAAATCAAAAATAACAAGAATAATTATGTAGGATATAAATGAAATGAGAAAAAGCTACTTTCTCCATCAAGTACAATTTGCCAATAGCTGATATCATTATAATAAAATTGGAGACTAGCCCTGGAGGACAATACTTGCTAGACACTGCATCTGTTAAGCTAGCCTGAAGAATACATAGAGAAAAAAGCTCAGTGAAAGCATCAATCCATTACTGACTGCCCCAATTCCCAACCCCAGAAGATGACCTTTTCAGCCTTTAATTCCCATTCAAGTTTACCTCCCAAACAACCTGCTTTGTTCTTGAAGCAGTCACACCTTGCCTCCACCACCAAGCTCCAACTCCCTCTTCTTTGCTGAACATGTTGAAAAGAAAATACCAACTTGTTTATAACTTCCTAAGTTTTCCTCTCTTTCTGCTTTATGGCAACAGCTAACAATTGCCTGTGTTTTCTCCAAAGTTTTTTTAATTATTCCACCCAAAGGCACAAGGTATAAAAGCTAATCTATGTTTTCCTATACCTAAAACTATTTTTTTTTTTATTTTGCAAGATTTAGTATGGTTCTGTTGGCTCTGTGACCACCACTCCTGTGCTGATTAAAGTTGACTTCTTTGCTTCAGGCAGTTCTTTGGGTATTTTCCTCTTTCTTCACTTTCAGTACTTGCATGTTTAAGCATTCGGAGGTATTTCCCAGGAAGTTCTCAGAAGCTCATTGAACCCCACCATACTGTTTTAATCCCAAGGCCCCTCAAAAGTTTGTCACTTTCTTTTCCTCCAACTCTAAAACAGGAAGAGTAAAATAGGCAGCCAAGACCTGCAATGCTCAACACTCTCCATGTTTTATTTGTAGACTGGTATTCCCTCCAGCTGCATCTATCCTTTGCCCCTGCTCTGTTTTCTCTTTGTTTCCCACCTTTCTTTTCTGGTGCAGAATCCTATGATTCAATTCTTCAAGTTAGGAGAGATGAGAGGGACTAAGAAACTTGAGTAGCATGCAATTTTTCATATAGAAGAGTACAATAATCCTAGATTGTCTTCAATAGCTAAATCCTTCAGTCAGAAAGATGATAATTTGAAAGTAACCTTGGAAATTGTTATGAAAATTTACCATCTCCAGTACTAAATGCTCTTGGCTGAAGAGTCCTTTCCATCAAAAGACTGAAAATGAAAAGTTTAAAGCAGTAATTTGAAGATGAAAGTCCACACAAAACTCTACAAAAAAGTAATACAAATCACTAGCCTGAGCTAGAGCAATACAACAGGCAGATAAACTCTATTCTGCAGTCTGTCCTTAATGTGCAGTGTGTGTTTCTAAACAGTTGTCCTGGCCAGCATCATGACAAACATGTAACACCTATTAAGAAGTTCAGAAATTATGTGCCACACTGTGAAAGACAACAGGAGGCATTCTGGCATTCTTATCAGGATGAGGATTAAATAATGGATGAGAGCTGCTGAGCTAAGAGTAACTACACCACAAGACATACTAGACTCATCCCCTTCATTCATCAAATGATGTCCCCATTGCTACATTCCATTAATGTCTTTACTGAGTGCTCTTAATTATTTTCAAATAAAATCCTCATTCAAAAGTGATGAATCCCTACAAGCCTCACACACATATATGTACCCACAGTACAACTTAGTAAGGTAAGAGCCCAAGATCTTTCAATACAAACTTTTATTGCCATTGTCAGCAAGCCAAACTAAAACTGTGTTAGTGTTAGCAGTCTTACACCATTACGAATCAAAATAGAATTTAGCCAGACATGGGCAATGAGTCCATACCTCTTCTTTTCATAGGAAATTACTTTTCCTGTGCACTCTGGCAAGACTAGTTTCCTGTGCTTCACTTTTTTCACCATGTAGACTAAAATAAATTACCATCTACCTCTTTTGACTCTTTTGGACTTCATTTATATCCCTCTTATAAGGTGCTACATACAATGAACAGAAATTCCTTTCAGCATCATGATGCAAATGGTACTTTCAATCTCATGGTATTCTGAGTTGGAAAAAAGTAGTGAATTTTTATCTTGGGCTTCACTCATGAGCATGTGTAAATGACATAAAAATCCTACACAACTCCTATAACATGTGTAGAATTACATTGCCATAGAACTGCTGCATTTTCAGGAAATGTGTTATCAGGAAAGGGCTGACCTCTCCTAACTCTGCAAATACTGTACAAATAGCAGTGGGAGTTCTGCGATCATGGGGCACATATATGACATGAAAAGATAAAAAAATCCAAGGTTTCTCAGATGTTCTTCACTTGTTCATGAAGTAGGCAATTTAGGCAGTTGCCAAGGATTTGTTTGAAAACACAAAGCTGTAAGGTACTAGAAACCAGAACCAAGTGGATGCAGTTTTATGACCAAAGTAAAACCTAGATATAAGTAATGAGTTAAGCATTTTTTTGTTTCACAAGAAACCCTTAAACACAATGTTAAGTGGGTTAAAAAGAATAAGGATTAAAATCAAACTAAAAGCTGTGCTTATTTCCATTGCAAAGGATTCAATACCCACTTTCAGTGCTACTACAAGTATGCCCTACTTCATTCATGGAAAACACTCCCACAGAATCTCTCTTCTCACTTTCTTCACCAAGAGAAGATATCAAAATGGTAATCAAAAATTACCACTCTTATTCAGTGTATGGAGAAATAAAGACAACCCCACAAAATCTCATAGACAGGCCACATTCAGAAAAACTCAAACAAACTCTAAATGGCTAGGAGTAACTGGATCATTAGATTTTATTGCATTTAGTGACACTATCTTCATTAGTGGGAGAGGGGCTTTGAAGTACCCACTTCATAATAAAGAGTGGGGGACTAGTATTCTGTGCTAGAGGCCTCTACACTGCCAGAGGCAGAAGGTAAATACACAGGAACTCTACAGCTTGGGTACTGCCCTACAAAGAATGGTCATTTTCTGACGGGGGCTCAAGATCTGCTGCTCATAACCCATTAAGATGTGTCATTTTTGGTGCAAACTCAATGTCTTACTTCTCCCTGTCTCTGAAAAGATTTCTCTGTTTGGAACATGGCTTCTATTTAGGGCACTCAAGAGGACAACCATCAGTGCTGTGTTCTGATTTATGGTGAAGCTCTGTATTATGCCAACTGTGAAATAAACTCTGGGCAATCAATAAGTAATTAAAGCAGAAGTAATAGTTGGGACATAAGTGAGAGTACAAAGTGCAGCTACAATCTAATTACTACCATTTGATCCAGAAAAAGTATCCCTCTGGGCAGCAAAATTTATTGGTGGAGATGCAAGCTTCTGGGGCATATTTGCCGACAAACATGTTGGACACATGCTGAGCATCCTCACCCCTCCCAAAAGCTGAACTGCTTAATCTGCCCTCTGGACAGAGGGACAAAACTGTGTCTGCAAATTCCTTTCACATTCCTCATGTTCAGCTGCACATGGACTCTCCCTGAGGAGGACTTTACATTACCTCAAACTACCTCAAAAGCCCCTGAGGAGGGCTTTACATTACCTTGGCAAGCAACATCAAAATAACAAGGTCCATCCATTCACATCCAAACTGCAGAATCAGTTATTCAGATTTCCTTTCATAACCTAAAGACACACTACATTCTTAAACACCAAATTTATTTGAAACTTTAGGTCTGCTTAAAGTGGGTCCTGGGACCTTAACAGGTTTGTGAAACCAGAGCCAGATACATGAACAGGGCAGATGTCAAAAATTGCATTACCTGTTTGAGCAGGCACATCAGTTTACCTCATTGTAAAGAAAATGAAGCACCTCAGATGACCTGAGATTGCAGTTGACTAGTTTTGGGAAAGAATCTAGTATGAGACAGTCTGGGGTTTTCCCTTTTGCTGAGAAAGAGTGCCTAAATGTTCTTTCCATCCCCTAATTAACAGTCCACCACATGCACTTGATATAGCATCAACATGCCAGAAGCCATTAATTGTTATTGTTAACTATACATCCAATTTTGTTTTCAGAGCAATTTTTCACTATATTTAACTTGTCTGTCCATAAGAAATTATGTTTTAGAGAATTGCATGGAAGTTACAGCATTAACTTGATTAAACATCTGGCAGGGGACTGTGCCCACTGTGGAACTGAATGTGAAGTGCAAATAAATTATGTTACTCATCCACCCCTCTGCAGAATATTATACATATTGAGAATTTAAATATATCTATCACAATCAAGGAAAGATTAACACTTTCTTGGATGGAAAATATTCCTTTTATATACTTGAAAAGGACTCTATTCACATATAAAATGGAACTTTCAGCTCAGGAAGAGAGGAAGATTGTTTCTTCCAGCTTGATCTTTGCATATGTTATTACAGGATATGAAAGATTATTAGCCTTGGGCGCATCTTACCTAGATTCAGATTATAGGCATGAGGTTTCTGAAGCATGTCTTGTTGCCTTAGTGTATCATACAAATGATAGGAAAAAAAAATCCCTTTTGATCCTTATGTAATAAAAATACAAATTAAAAAATAATCCCCCCTCGGGAAAGACATTGTCAGAACACCAGTAAGACAGATTACCATCAGCTATGTCAGAAGGGACTAATTCTGAGGCGTTCTGACCTGCTCCCTGTGAGGACAGTTTGCTCTGTCAGATAATTTCTGTCTCTCTGCTAGAGAACAGCCGACTTGGGTGAGAGCTTTACCAGTGGAATCTACCCATTCCTGCTTCATTTTAATTTGTTAATTCAAGAAGCTTGGCTGAGGAACAGTACACTTTCCTTCCTGGGTATTTCAACTCTTGCAAAAGAGGAAGCAAAATAGGAAATGAAAACAAAAAGCAGATGGCAACATCATTATCCCTTCTTTTTCCTCACTCTTTTTCTGATCAAATTTTCCATCTGCTTCTAGTTGCCTCTACTCTTATTTTTTTAAACTTCATTCACCATTGCTCACTTTCAGCCAAATACTCCTGTCCCTGAGAGATAGAGAGTGTTGTTTCCTGCCTTCTGTGAAGCCTAAATGAAGAACTGTCTCTCTCCCCCTTTTGATTGACATTGCCACTCAGTTCAGCTTCCATTTAGAGGCATGCCATTTGGTATAACTAGTTTCACAAATGTGTCAAATTTCACCTTAAATTAGAGTCTTTATCACCTTGCCTCCTAAGTTTCCTGTCTCTCAATTACTTAGCAGCAACCCTTCTACCTTGTTCTATATCATTATGTCTCAGCTTAATTTCTTACATAACTCTGGTACACAGCTCATGGACTTTTTCATGTAATTCAGCTCCTCTGAGCTCTGTAGGATCCTAGAGAGAAACACAGAAGTGAAGTAGTGCTGAGGGACAAGAACTGCAATACTGGAGAAGATGCATGCAGGATAAATTTAGGTGGAATGCCCTTAGAGATGCAATCAGGAGATTTTAAGGGCTAGAATTAGTGGTCATATGATAAAGACAGAGAAAAACAGAAAAACGGTGTGAGGGAGGGAACAAAAGAGAAAGTATGGAAACGAGGAGAAATGTTTATTTAGTTATATGGTATAAGCAACTGCTAGTAATAAATATTGCACCTTAATTACAATGTCTGATATTGCAGCTTACCATCAATAGCCAATTTAAGATCAGTCAGTGTAGTTCGAACTCTGGATATAACAAGTTGCATCCGGTCAATTTCTTGACGGAGAAATATGTTTATTGGCTGAAAAGCTCCCATCTTTTGAAGTTGTGCTTTCACCTAAAACAGAATAGTGCAATGATTATAAAATTTAATTTCCTGTTTGCCATGCAATAATTTTTGAAAGTAAAAACATTTTCAGAAAAGAAACATTTTAGTAACAGATGGCCATTCAAGTCCTGAGCCAACTGTAAGATTTAGCACACTGTGACTCATTAGCTTACCAGAATGAGCTCCTCCATCATTCTAAGAAGGGAAAGTTCCTTCTTTTTGAAGGGACACAGCAGTTCCTTCTGTCCTTGTTAGGCTGCAGGGTCTTAGATCTTAAAATTTAAAAACCCACATGCTATACAAAAGTACTGTTTGATGGTAACTTCTTTGTATTTCCAAATTGTGCTGGGTGAACTTTCTCACCCTTCCTTGCCCTGCTGAGCTGAAATAATGCAACAAATGGAGTTCCACTTCACAAGAACAATGATATGTAAAAGCCGCTACTTTCAGAAGCATGTGATTTGTTCATAAGACAAGATGCTCATGGATACATTGCTAGAGAGGCAAGATTGCCAGAAATAATACAGATGCCACAGAAATCTGTTACACCATTATGTGCACCATTTTGCAAGTAGAAGCCTTTGGCCTTTTTAGTTTTCAAGGTTAATAGTTTCTCCCAAATTCAACAGAGCATATTTTCAAAAGAGAATCAGTTGCCTGTGTTGATTAAGGACATGTCATAATGACAGTAGCAATAGCATTCCCTGTCACGCTTTTGCATATGATGTGTATGGAATGTGCTTCAGACATGCACTACATGTTCCATGTATATCAAAGTTCACTGTGCATGAGAGAGGGTTTAATGGCACCTGCAAAAATCATGGTGCCTCTAGCCCACATAGTACCAGAATTCCTGATTTTTTAGACTTTCAGGAGTTCCCCACTTTTAGAAAGCCAATGCCTCATACATCTCAATATATACATTATTATGTATACTATACTTTTTATACAAATAATAAATATTAGTAAATATTTAATTATTACCATGAATAGCAAATTTCTGCAAGATGAATATCATACAGCAGATGAATAGTTATAATCACTAGTATAAATATACAAATGCTTTGGCAATTTCCAAATCTTAAATTTCAACTCCAAGCCAAATAAAATACTCTTTCTCAACTTTTTATGCTATCCTCCTTGGGAGACAGCTATCAGCAAGGTTATACATCATATTTTAATCACAAGGACCCATGGGTTTGTCAGACAGAATGTCCAAGAAATAGGTGCCAGCCAGTTATGCTAATGCTTTGCAGTGTGACAGTACATTTTACAGACTGAGTTAATGCATCCTGCCTGTGAAAGAGAAAAAAAGATACTTAAACCAGCTATCATAGACTAGAGTTGAGGCAATAAAGTTTTTGGATAATCCACACAATTAAGTATTCTGACTATTTCATACAAAATCCAGGGAAAACTTCTGCTTTCTGAAAAATTCACAGGAATTGGTAATTTTGCTCCTTGACAAAAAGTAAAAACATTTGATTTATTTTTTTCAGACTACTAAGTCTAGTGTATACCACTAATAAGAAAGGAATTATACAGAATATAGTCTATGCATTTTTCCCTTTAAATAAGAAATACTCTTTTTATTTCTAGTCTACAAAGCATGTATTCATTTTGGGGATCATTTAGAGGAGTAATTCTCCCATTTGAGGAAAAATCAGATGGAAGATGTTATTAAAGGGGTTATTTTCCAATATATTAATATTTATGACTCTACAAAGAGGACATGAAATAAAGATTCTAAAATATTACTGTGCTGATAATTGTACAATTTAACTAGTGAATTATCAGAACTAACAAAATCTTCTGATTTACTTTCATGTACCTAAAAAAATCCCTATAATGTTTTGAATAATGGAAGCAAACAATAAAGCAGAAATTTGCTAACCCAACCTAGATATGCTCGGAACACTCAGTCTGGAGCACCAAGCATAACCAGATATCAAAACTGAAAAAAAACCCTCCATACTTCTTATTTTATTGTATACAAATCAATCCTGATCTATGGTGAGATTTACTGAGTATAACACAGTGCATTTCTTGGAAACCTTGCTGCTAAGATTTGTTTCAAATACAAGCACTGAAGTATGACTAACTAGGTTTGTATTAGAATTCTTCTTATCAAGCAATCAGATAACTTACATTCAAGGCTGTATTTATTATGACATACAGATATGGCTACTGACTCTCAGGGAAAAAAACCTCAAAAGATTAAACTCATTAACCAAAATAGCTTTTCTGAGATTAATATACTAATTCCATAAAGCCCACTTAGAACATCCCCTTTTCATTATGCAAACAGCTATCATCCAACATAAAACAATGTGATTTAAGAAAGGAGTGACTAAAATCATAATCTTAATAGCTTTGTCTACATGATTTTGCAATGCATAGCTCTACTGTGTCAGATTCCTTTATGCATATTTCTTAACTGTCCTCAGGTCACCAGTTTCTTTGTCAGCACATACTTTATAGGACTAGCAGTAGAAAAGTAGTTGCTGAACTCATGCCATGATCATTGATCAAGTTACTCTAGTAGTGACTGCCTATGGTTTTCAGTAAATGCTATTTTTTTAATCAGACTTAGTTACTTGCTACATTCCTTGTCAGCAGAAATGGGAAGTCCATCACTCTGTAGATGGATAAGCCAAAGCTCTTTTCAAGGGATGTCAAGGACCCTTTCCTTGCTGCACATAAGGAAACAGACAGTAAAATACGTAGAAAATAGAAGAAGCTCTAGAGTTGGATGACCACCATATCTGATAGTGTTGACAAGTAAACCAGAGACACATTACAGAAAAATATATGTCAGTGTTTCAGTTCAGATCCTGATTTTCTTTTTTTTTTTTTTTTTTTTTTTTTTTTTTTTTTTTTTTTTTTGGTAGCAAAAACTCAGCACTGAAAACTAGACTCCAGGCACACAAGGTCTTAGCTTCAAATTAAACTAACCCAAAAGGTGTGCTTCAGAGACTATAAGGTACTTCAATTACTAGTGGGTTTAGCCTACAGGCCCAGACTAGAGTTAGACCAAGGCAAATTCCTCAGCAAAACATCTAATGAAGGCCTGGGATTCTCAGAGAAATTCCTATTTCCATGCAGTGCTTGCTAATGTAGCCATAGCTTTAGAGGAATTACAGCTAAATCAATACTACAGAAAATATTTAAGGAAAAAAACAGCTGCTACTTGGTATTCCCTAGAAAGCTGTTTTTCAAGATGCAAGGATCATTTTAATTATAAACTTCTCTGTGTGACAGGCTGACATTTATTCTTGCACCTGTCTTCACTCACATGGACTGACTGGACCTAATCATTTTACCACTAATCTCTCTGCAACCTGCAAGGCGAGACCCAGAAGCAAAAAGGTTCATGAAAGCAGAATTCTTACTCAGAGAGAAATGAGGACAGTTTTAGGTCAGGAGGAAGGTTTATTTTGCTTTTCTACGACCTGTGTCAAACCACAGGCTGAGAAAGCATGCAAAGGAGACTTGTTTTGTTTCAACTCTTTTGGGTAAGTTACTTGACTGGTGAGAAGCATAACAAGAACACAACAACAAAAGAAGTAACATATATCACGGGGCAAAATGGTTGCCCTGTTTTGAAAGTTGTTGAGACTGAAGTCATTGCTGAAGGCTAATAATTGAGAAATGAAGGCGTCTCTGTGACAGCCTGAAATTTCTCTGGATTCACAATGTATCACAAGAAAATACAATCCGGAGCTCTGAATGTCAGCAAATAATTGGTTTTGGTACCATCTGTCCCTAACCCAGTCTGTTGGGGTTGTAGCTCTGTGCAAATTCAATCCCCATTTTCTAAAGGGAGCCACAAGAACTGATCAAAGGTAGCAAAGGCATCTGCCACTTTCCCTGAAGAGAATTTGCTTTTAATTACCTTCATTGTTTCCAAAAAATTTTGCTCCTTTTCTCCACTATTAGTATCTTTGTACCTAGGTTTTCAAAGACTAACTAACACGTGACGGCATTACTGGAGCACAGTATTATTCTAAAAGCAAACGCAAGCTGCACTGCTAGGACTAATGAATATTGCTCTTTTTACTGATCTTTTCCAATAAGGCATGCATATAAACTATTTTTCTGGACACATTCCCTCAGTCTTTTACAATTTAGGTTCTTTGTTTTATTTGTTTCAGATTTATTAAACTGATTAGTATGTACATTGTATGTAACAATGTCCTGAATGACCAAATGTTGACTTAAATTGACAAATAACAGAACCCATCTCATTTCCTTTTCTTTTTTTTCAGACATTGCAGGAAGTAATTACATAATCCATTTCACTCCTTATACTTGCAAGCATAATTTCATTTGCTGTATTGTAGCTTCTGCCAAACTGTTGCTTCTTCCCTCAGAGAATACCTAAACTCTCCCTTCGTTTCTGCTCTTATTGATTAAATTCTTTGTTATACGTTAGTGAGCATGATATTATTTTTCTTTTTTTTTGAATTTTAGTAATTTGGGTTGGGGCTTTTTTCAGTTTATGCAAACTTGCATTTAAAAACTCAGCTTTCTTTACAGCTCACTCCAGCCATATCCATGCTTTCTAACAGGTTCCAGAATAATGGAGTGACAGTTCATATGAGAAACACATTTGATATAATTTTTTTTGCTTATTGTGTAGATGTGGCCACACTCCTGGCACATAAGCAACACATAATACGTGGAACTAGGCACAAATGGCAGGAAAGGGAAATTCCCCTACAACAAAGAAAGAATTTGTAAAGACCAAATCAATTTCTAAGATGTAGAGAATGAGACAAGTTCTAAAATGTAGAGGAAGAGACAAAGGGTAAATTCACTAAGCAGACTGAAGAAAGAAATATTGAAAAATCAGGGTCCAGAAGAAACAATGCCAAATCTCATAACACTACAGAAGTAAAATCTGTATACATTGTAGTGCAGCTGAGACAGCCAAGGAAATATACAGAGGAATACATTATTAGCAATAAAAAACTCTTGGAAAATGAACAATGGAGATTCTCTACATGGTCAGAGTAAAGGAATGACTACCATGCTACAGAAACTAAGCATAATTTTTGAATGTTTCTGTGGAAAAGTACCGTGCCGTCCATCAGTAGTGCAGATTGAAAAAAAGGCACATAAATAGAGTGGTATGATTAATCAAAGTGAAGTGTAATTCACAGAGAAAGATGCACAGAGCTTTCGACAACTAGATATCCCCAGAAAGAGGTGGTATCTACACTTACTGAACTCAGAATGCATCAACAAGAAATACAGAAGAAAAAAGTAGATCCACCACCACATCCTCTGTACAAACTCAAATCTCCTTGGTTGAATCATAACAGGACAGCTATCAAGCAAATTAAAGCAAAATAAGTTTCCTTTGAAGCTCATAGAAGACATACTGAAGCAAAGAAATGTAAATTCTGAGCATCATTGCAATGATGACTCTTTATTAGAAGAAAAATCCCTCATGTATGATTGGCAGATCATGAGAAAAGATAATAGTTTGTCATACTGCTTGATGATGAGAGTGAAAGAGCATTGAAAACAATTGGTGGTGATTTTTTTTAAATACAGACATATGAAACAGTATGTATTATATACAACTACAAATATAGCAGTAAAACAGAGAGAGACAAGTCAACAATGAAGGACAGAACATCTGAAATAACCCTTTCAGACCCTTTTCTCTTAACTACTATCCCTGGTTCCAAAACTGATGGTCTCCAAAGCTAAGATTTGATGAAGTGTCTTAAAAGGGGAGGCATCCCCTACATGTGGTGTGTGTGCATAACCTCAGTGAAGAAACCAAGAAGGAAAGAAAGTGAATAAGCCTAAGATTAAGCAGAAGAAATGCCAGAGAAAAGAAGTTTAATCCAAAATGAAATTTGGATTAAACAACTGTGTGTGCATTTTACATGACTAAAAGGTACTGCACAGATTTCCCAGGGGTAAAACCTGAAGTTAAGACTACCCTGTGGTTGCAATGCAAAGTGCAGTAAGTGCTATTGATGTTTTCTAAGCATTACAAATTCTTCAAGAGGAAAAAAGTTGTCAGCTTAACAAGGGAATGAAGAAATAGTCCTTTGGAGGATTTAGCAAGTATATTGTAAAAACTTAGCTCAATACACATATCACAAATATGGCAAAAGCATACATGCTATCCAGGTATGCAGCATTTTACTGCTACTGTAAATAGAAAAAAAATTAAGGAGCTGAATGAAACTAGAAGAATCTAGTTCCATAAAAAAAGCTTTATTCTGATTGCAAAGATAAGGGAAGAGGACTGAGAACAATTTAAGGTGTAAATGATAGTTGAAGATCCAACATGAAAATTATTACATTTATTAAATTATGAATTATTATTACACTTACTAGATTTAATTTTATTTTCTATTTCTAATATTTATTCACTATTAAATAATAATATGAAAACTAGAAAACTGACTCCATTCTTAATCAAATTCTACCAAAAATTATGTATATACTGTCATTAAGACTCATTCAATAAGAGGGTGACAAAAAGGAGAGATGCAAGCAGGAATGGATGGAAAAAGAACAATATGGAGATAGATGGCAGGAAACGTCACCAAAAAATGATGCAGACCATAAGTAGCTTGACAACAGGGGAATGAAAAGAGAAGTTCCAAGTTGAATTATGACAGTACAAAAGTGGCTATTTATACAAGACATATTCAATCTGAGATTAATAGTAGAAGGGAAGAGAGGAAATACTGCTGGGTCCCTAAGACAATTAGTTGTTACTTAGGTGGACATTCTAAGTTGGCCAGGGAAGAAAATAAAGCATGCATTGCAAGTTGTAATTCATACTGAGCATTTTACCAGCTTGAACTACAACCGGGGGTGGGAGCGGGGGAGGGGATGGGGAAGGCACTATCAATGCAAAACAGAACTGTAAAGAATAAAATCATGGAAATTAGGGGTTTTTAACATTTACTGTTCATGAAACATTTGTTAAGACAGCAGAACCTACTTATAAACTGATGCAAGAGCCTCTAAGTTGGATTTTTCCATTTAATGGGGCTGTTAATTAAAAATGCAAGAAAAGATTGACAAAGATACCTCTTATGGCTCAGACCCAAAAAAATCTGGAGCATTAAAAGGTCAGTGATAAAATTCACTCTTCATCATGGTGGTGTCCTAATGGGAGTAGGTAAATTGAATGCTGTAACCACTATAGGATCACCAGTCCCTCAGAAAGAGATGGCAGGCTACTTCTGTAAGCTACTAAGGAAAGCAAGAACTTTCTGAAGCCTTTAATAGGTCTTCTGAGTCAAGGTGATTGATTGAATAAACTGTGGCATTTGAAATATATGTTTGCGACATAGGAATTTTTTAGATAATAGACCAAAACAGACTTATAAACATCTATGCATAATTTTAAGATCTTTTTAAAACACATGCCAGTGAAATTTAAGAAGCACAATAAAACTTATAAAACACAAATGTATATAAGTGCATACATAAAACATCTGTTTTATAAAGTAGCACATACCTCATGAGAGTTATAATCTGGAGGTAACTTCTCTAGCATCTCATCAGCAAGACGCTGCACCACTGCTTCCCGGGTTTCTCCCCCTCTAGTACTACTGTCTTTGGGCTGGATGCTCATTATGGTACTGAATGTCTCATTAGCCAGGTTGGTCTGGTAAGTTATATCTGCATTAGGATGAAGTCCAAATACCTTAAAGTAAAAGGTATAAAAATTGGGGAGAAAAAGGTGATTTTTCTTCTAAAAGTATATACACGTTAGAATGCATGAAAATGGATAAACAAGGATGAAAATTCTCAGCTCCATAAAACAGTAGATGTGAACAGGCCAGTGGAAGTTCTTCCATTTAAATGGCCAAGGACCAAACTCAAATTGCACTAAAACATTAACATAGGCTGCATGTGCAATAGTGTTTTCATTCATGTCAGTGGAGGGCTTTTTAATTGATCTCATTATCCTCACATGGATCATGCTGTGGAATGCTATCAAGGGGTGAGAATGGATCCCTTTCCTCTGGTACAGACTAGAGTTTGTTGGAAATGTCATATGTGGACACTGACCCCTTAGCATTAGTTCTTTGTCTCTATGGGTCTATTGCTGTTGTACCAGCTCAAGTAGATGCCCCTAATTATCCAACCAGTCAACATTTCTAACACATTTTGTTTTACTCAGACTCTTAGGCTTATAAGGCATGTCGCATGGTGAATAAAATAATGCCCACATCTGAAGTACCTAAAGATGTTAATATATTTAGGATATTTTATGGTTTAGATATTTTTGGTTGAAGCTTCCCTCTCCTTACTTTTCCTTCTCCTGAAACTGAATTATTTTAAGATACAGCTAGCACAGAATTACTGCAAAGCTGCCCTTTGTCTGAATGATAATAGCTTTTTCAGAAACTTCTACTGAAATATCAGTAAGTCTATAATTGTCAGATTGACAATTGCAACCCTTCTCCAGGAGGAATTGTATGTACTGTGATTTATTTCACTAGCCCTCATTTAATTATAGATATTACATATCTCTTACAAACTTTGAACCACTGATCCGTCAATGAGGAAGGCTTGCCCTCAAACTGAGCACAAAAGCCAAGCAATCTTCTGTTTCTCATTTTTCACATTTTTTCACATATTCACAGTTTTCCTATTTTACATTAGAATCAGTATATTGCAAGAAGGCACTTCTAGAAACCAGTATTTACATGCTCTGAGGACAGAATTAAAAGGGCCATTTAATATTGTTATACTTGTAAATCTAGAACTCAGGGACCACGGATATAAGTGGCTGCACCATTGCCAAAGCCAGCAAAGCTGCAGTGATTTACACCACTTGGGAATCTTATCCACAGAACAGGACAAAGTACAGACCTAATACCACATTTGAGTGAGGGTGTGACTATAATAGTGTGCAGGTAGATTCCAGATAGGATTTAATGTTTTGCAAATAGTGGTTTAACAGAAGGTTTAGAGCTGTAAAAAGCAAAAATACCAATGCACTTTATTACACTCATAATGTGTATTACACTCATGTGTGGAAGGAAATACACATTTGAAGATACATTCTTTTCTGCTTTTGCTCTTGCACAGTGAGGGCTCATTTGTTTGGTTTTGCTCTAGCAGATTTTGTGCAACATTATAGCCCAAGTTAGCACCATGAAGAATATTTGCTATATCTGTGAATGGAGCCCTAGTCCAAGGGCTAACTTAAACATTGGAGCAATATTAACAAAGACAGGGAGACATAGGAGACAGCTCTGGTCCTATGGTTTCATGCAAGTGATGCATAAAGAAGAAAGAAGAAAGAAACCAGTGGGTTTCTTGGACCAGTTTTCTGAATGTCCTGTATGTTAATCAAGGACCCAAATCTCTCGTTCTTTTTGATACAAAATCTCTGGGAATGTTGTTTAAAAAGAGAATATTGGAGTCTGTCTTTCAGGGTTTTCCAGCCTTATGAACCCTCAAAATCAATTGCTAAAGCTCTACACTCCTCTGAAATCACTCCTCTATCACCCACTCTTCAACTGGACAGGGGAGAAAAGTCACAAGAAAAAGTCCATGGTCTGAGGCAAGAACATGGAGAGATCAATCTCCAGTTATCATCACAGGCAAAACAGACTTGACTTGGGGAAATTAATTGAACTTATTACCAATCAAATCAGAGTAGGATCATGAGAAATAAAACCAAATCATAAAAATACCTTCCCTCTACCTGTCCCTTCTTCCCAGACTTAATGTCATTCCCAAATTTTCTACTTCCTCCCACAGGCGCACAGTGAGACAAGGAACAGGAAAAGGATTTGTGGTCAGTTTGTCACATACTGGCTCCAATCCTTCCTCCTCAGGAGCAGGACACCTCCCACTCTACCCCTGCTCCAGCATAAGAGTCCTCCACAAACTTATCGATTGGGCTGCTCCACTGAACTGCTCCAATGTGGGTCTCTTCCACAGGGTGCACAGCTGCAGGAACAGACTGTTTCAGCATGGGTCACCTGTGGGGTCATAACCTTGGCCAGAAAATCTGTTCCATCATGGACTCCTCTCCCCATGAGGCCACAGGTCTTGAAGGAACCTGTTCCAGCATGGACGTGTTCCCACAGGGTCATAGCCTCCTTCAGGCATCCACCTGCTCCAGGGTGGGGTCCTCCACGGGCTGCAGGGGAATCTCTGCTCCGGCACCTGGAGCACCTTCCTGCCCCTCTGTCTGTAGAGCTGCTCCTCTCACATATTCCCACTCCTCTCTCTGACTGAAGGTTCATGTACAGCATTTTATCCTTCATAAATACATTATCCCAGTAGTAGGTCTGTCTTGGAGCTGTCTGACACTGGCCCTGTTGCACATGGGGGAAGCTTCTGCCAGCTTCTCACAGAAACCACTCCTTGGCCCCCTGCTACTGAAACCTTTCCATGCTAACCCAATACACTGAGTTCAACTGCCCTTCTCAGAAGACAGTGTTCATTCTGCTCAGAGGATGAAAT
The DNA here is from genome assembly GCF_026979565.1 of Vidua chalybeata. Lineage (NCBI taxonomy): Eukaryota > Metazoa > Chordata > Aves > Passeriformes > Viduidae > Vidua > Vidua chalybeata. The sequence goes on from NC_071530.1 coordinate 92,118,769, forward strand.
TTCATCAAAGGAGCAAGGATACTGCAAGCAGGCCAATTCAGTTTTCTTAACTAAAAATGAAAAAGGAATGAATCAAGGATACACTGTTTGGACTAGCACAGGATCTTTTGTGAAACGAAGGAGATTGGGAGATTAAAAGGTTAAAGGTTTTCATGAGCAATTTTGACAGATTTTAGAACGACAGAAGAAAGTCACAGCTTTCTTCCTAATGAGTAAAAATGTGAAGAACAAAAAGATGTTTGCATTCCTGGACTTGCTTCTATTTACATAAAAGCCAAAGGTAGAATTCCCCTACCTCAAATCATACATACAGATTTTTTTACAGGAATCAAAACACTTTAAAAATACATTGCAGCATTGTGAGATAGGTTCCCAAGTGCTTAAAAGAGCACATCCATGAAAGCAGAACCTGAAATCTGATAGAGCCAAGGTTCATACACTGATAGGAACCACTTCATGAGCTGGGCTCAAATGGATCCCAGTGATGCATTGTCATGTCTGCATTTACTCTCACCTGGAAAAGGTACATCATTGCTGGCACAAATACCTTTGTATTCTGGTTTCACAATCTTCAGAGATTCAGAACTTTCAAAGCTTATTTTATGACCTTGGAAACTTCTCACCCTCTCAGGCATAACATTATCAGTAAGTGAAAACCAGCTTTTTCTGTTCCACTCAGTCTATTTAATTTTAATAGAACTTATTTCCAATGGCATTTATCAACTTAATAGAAATGAGACAGAAATCCAGACCATTCACCTCTGTTTCAATTTTCCAGAGCAATTTGTTCTGTTTCAGTTTTAACTGACTTCATCATGTGTGCCTGTACTGGAGGGAGCAGAAAGTCGCCACCCTCCAGTCCCTGTGACCACTGTGATATGCACACATTGGGTCATGTAAAACTGGTTACAACCAGAAGCTACCTTGCACCGTGCCCCATCAATTCATGGCAACATCCAACTTTCTGTTGTCAAAATGGAATAAACTTCCAATTATAACTTGCAAAATGAGACCATAGGGCTTTTTTACTTTCATTATTTCTCAGGTTGCATGTCTGCTGAATCTCATACAGAATTGTGAAACCACAAAATTGTTTGGTTTGGAAGGGACCTCTGAGGATCATCTAATCCAAATCACCTGCTCAAGCAGGGGCTGATAGAGCAGGCTGTCCAGGACAGTGTCCAGTTGGGATTTCAATGTCTACAAAGGCTGCACAATATTTCTGGGCAAATTCTTCCAGTCTTTGACCAACTTCACTTAAAAAATGGTTCTCTTGTATTTAGATGGAATTTCCTGTTGTTTAATTTATGTCCATTGCTTCTTTTCCTTTCATTGGATATTATCAAAAAGGCTCCAGCTCCATCTTTACAGCATTCCAACAGGGTTTTATACACATTGATACTTGAACTTTGCTGTACCAAACTCCCAGAAGATAATTAGGGTTGCTAAAAGTCCTTCATAAGGACCAGGGCCTGTGAATACCAGATTTTTTGCAATTGTTTGAAGAAGGCCTCATATACTTCTTCCTGTTCAGCAGATCTACACTGAATACCCACTATAATGGTCTGTCTGCTAATCTTGACCTATGCATATTTGATTCTGAAAAAATACCTCATTAAGTTATTCATCTGACAAAAACTCCCTTTAATATATTAAAATATGTTACCTCTGGTGTATCAATCACTGGCAACTGCTCTATGTACTGGAGATAGTCTTCCACTGTATTCCCTTTTGGAATAACATAGCCTTTGTAGAAACAAAAATTTTCACTGAACATGTGCTCTCCAAACCAGACTCTTGCATATGTATTCAGCAGTGCCTTGTCGAGCTCATCAGTCACACGGCCACCATACTGCACTTCTCCAAGCATGTAATGGACACAGCTCCAGTTCACTCCCTGTTTGATGCCCACATCATTCAAATGGTTCTGAAGGAACTGCACGCTGGCTGCAAAGTCTGCCTGATTAAATTCGTAAGGAATATTCCAGCCCAATGGGCCAAACTTTCGTCTTTCCTGTAGAATAGTTAGAAGTAATGGTAAAACACTGATTGATATTAATTGTGAAGAAAGCTTAAGTGCAGAAGAACACATGAAATATGTTAAGAATGCAGTAGTCCAGCTGGAACTCTACTTTACTACATTAAAAAAAAATATACATTTAACACAGACAAAGCCAAACACTTGATTGATTATCTAGTAGCTAAATTTCTATAAACAAAGAATAGGAATATTAACATTTTCACAAAGAAAAAAAATCCTCTTTTAAAAGTATTTTTTAAATCTCTGAGTCTGGAACCATAGCTTTTGATTTCAATAATTAAGCTACTGTTTGAGGCAATGGTGTTCAAAATCATCAGCCATAATTATTGTGTGGGGTCTTCCTATGGACTAGATATATTTCTATCACTTATATTCCTATCCCTGCTGTGTTTGCATGGTGCAGATGCAAGTAGGAAAAACTGCTTCTTAGTGAATCATCTACAGACTCAGCTGGCAGTACATAGGAGTTAGGATAATATCTGGTAATTGCAAATTTTTATTTTTTTACACAGGCTTCCACTGGACCACAGTATTTCAGTGCATGGATGCCACAGAGCTAAATTAGTCAGGCTCCAGATGTAAACTAAGGATACTGCAAAATCTATCAATAGGATGATGAAAAGTTGTGGTTAATCCATAAAGCACCTTCTTTAATGGAAGTCCTGAAAGTCAGGACCCAAAATCTACTTTCATTTCCTCCTACAGGTTTCAGAGCAGAAAGGATTTATATTCACCCTCTTACACCTTCTCATTGTGAATGCAGCATTTTGAGACTATGGTATTCCAAACTATAAATTGTAAATTTCTTTAATATGCTTTTATGAGTTAAAATATTAGTAAAAGTCCAGTTAGTTGAAAGACAGATCACATAGTCATTGACCAGGACTTTAATAGAAGAGTAATCTAATCGATCATTGCTTGATTGTCCTTTTTTTCCCTCTGAAATATCATCCCTGTTGGAGGTACAGGACCAACATGAGCAAAATTATAAGTTCTAACACCGCTACAGTAATACAGATATGTTGTTCTCTTTCTTATTTTGTGTTAATTTGCCAACATAGGACTTCCCTTTAAAAAATGTTTCTCATTTAATAACAAGGTTCATTAATAAATGAAACATGGCTTTATGACAGAAGAGAAGAAATATATCTTTAAACCTGAACAGTTGTGTGAAGAAATGCTACAGCATATAGCAATGGTTTCCACTGTGGCATTTTGCTCACTCCCAGCAGATCCTGAGTAACAGCTGAGTATGTTTGTTTTAAGCCAGCTTTCACACCTAGAAGGTGAGTATAAAAATGTAATATATTAGCAAAAAAAAAGTATGGAATCCATAAGTCCAACCTCTGTTAAGCATAATTCTCTCTTCTAATTTGCAGTATCATCTTACTTATACCTTCAAATAATGTCTTAGAATCAAATATCTGTTCATCTGGTCACAGCAGGCAAACTTCAATAACATTTTGTTTTAGATAGGTAACACAAAAAATTAATTTCAAGAGTCTGGAAGAATTTAAAATTAAGTAATCATATTCTAAATGATCCCATAAACTACTGAAATAGAAACATAATTATTTAGCAACTATATGGCAATAAAAAAGACACCTAACATTATATGAAATATAGCACTGGGTATCCAAGAGTTTGTTTTGCTGTTTACTTATGATAAGATATTTAGTTTTATTTAAGATAATTTTATTTAGATTTGATTCCTATAAAAATCTCAGAATTCTGCAGGTTGTTCAACTGGACTACAGGCACCAAGGTGATGAGAAGAGAACCTAAATTCATAGTGCAAATATTAATATTTGGGGAGGTTTGTTTGAGCACTGACATTTCCTATCCCAGAAACAGCTTTAGGCAGTTGATACTGATACAGTCTCAGCTACCATGGAATACAGAAGATCAGCTGCTCACAGATGTTTTTAGGCAGTGCTACTCAAGCATCTTTTGCCTTGGGCAGACAACTCAAGCATGAGTGACTGACATCAGGTCCCTCTTATGATACTTTCCACATAATCAACTTCACACAAGTCTAGAAGGGCAGATTTTAAGGGCAGTGAACAGATTGTAAAAGTCGTCCTACTTCGTATGACACAATAAAAGTACTTTTATGTTTGTTCATACTTCACAAAAATCCTTAGAACAATATTCAAACAAATAGCTTTTCAAAATATTGAATGGGTATCATCAGAGGGTTCCAAAATCAAAAAAAAGTGCATTGTATTGTGCTACCCATATGACAGGACAGTCTTAAGAAATTAAAACTGTCTATATTTCATCCTGACTTAAATTTTTACACTGGGCTTTTTTCAGCTGCTAAGTTGCAAATTTGCTATAACTTGACTTCTAAAATAGCCTCTTGGAGCTATAGGTTATTACCATTAGAATGATTAGGAGGGGTCCACTGTGCAATAAAAAGATGATGAGCTCTGAATTAAAAAGGGGGAGTGGAGAAGAGGAAGAAGTAAGAAATTTTTATCAACAGACTGACTACCTGCTCTTGAGATGGAGTACAAATGCTGAAACAGGATGTGTTTCACAACATCTGTAGACATCTTACTAATGTTCAAAGGAAGCTAAATACTGAAATAAGAGGTTTAAATGTCTGAAGCTTTAAACAGGACCTTGGATAAAATTTCTTAACTCCTACTGACATCATCAACTGAAACCAGTGGCAACATATACATATATATATATATATATATATATATAGAAAGGGTATAGTTATTTAATTGTAGGCATTAATAAGATACTCCTTCTCTCCTCAAGGTTTAACAATCGTCCTGACCTCTCCCCACACAGAATATTCTCCAATTCTGTCAGCATCTTTGTGGGTTCTCATTGGACTCATTCCATCCATGTCTTTCTTGCACTCCTATTAATACAGAAACATGAGTCCAAACTGCCAGTTAAGATGCAGACCTCATATTGTGCTTCTTCACACAGATTACTTAGGTTAGGAAAGCTGGGGGCTTAGAGGCTCAGAAAGCATAAGATGAACATCTGAACATGAGGAAACATCCTGGAAGTGAGGAAAGATAGGATGCTGGGTGTAAGGAGGTGCATGGAGGCCCAGAAGACCAGGGAATTCCCAGGAACATAGGTCAGTGATGTCCAAGACTGGCAGCTTCAGGTAGCTGCACAGTGAAGCCAACATTACTTTCTGCCCAGCCTTCCTGGACCAGCAGCAATCTCTCCCATGGGAAAGGAAGTAATTCCTACCTTGAGGAGGTTCATTGGTAAATTTTATAGAGGACTGTAAAAGATTAATAGGAAACTCTGGGTGAGCATCTGTAGTGATCCAGGTTCTGAAATCTTCATTCACACACTCTTTGGTTGTGATAGTGTCCATTAATTCATTAAGAAATTCCAAGCCAAGGTGGCAGTTCTGTAGAAGGAGCCATCCTCCATCTTGCATGCACTGATTTAACAGGTGCCTTGCATGGACTTCCTGGCCCTGACCCATTGAAATGGCACGACATGGAATGTTCTAAAAGTAAAAAAAAAAGTTTATTTTATATGTACTTCCTTAGAATTATACATGTGATGTACTGCTTCTGTAGATCCACATGTAGTGACATTCTGCCACAAAGAAAGCCATTAATATCAATGGAGACATTATATTAAAACCAAGTAAAGATAACAAAACAACAAAAAAAGCAAAACCCTTCAAGTTCCTCTTATCTTCCACCTGTTGGAAGAAAACTACACCACTGGAAATAATTTTTTTTTTTTTTGCTGGTCTAACAATATCTGTGGGATAAGACACCTGAAGATTTTTTTCAACTTTTTCAAATAAAGCAAGACAAAAATAAAGCCTGACCATTCTTTTTCCTATAATGTACTATCTTGAAATGAGCAGATATTAGGGCTTCAGATAATAATTAACACTCAGTGTAAATCCAACAATTCTGATGACTTTTTACTGCCTGAACTTATTTCACATAAAAGAGAACTGTCGATGAAGCAGGTAGGACAGGAAAGATTGGTTCACACTAAAGCATTACTCAGGAAACATCCTATGTTGTTAAATGGCAGCTGTGGAGCCATTGATCCAGAGGATTCCAGTTTGGTGATCTGCTAGCTTGAGCAGTTCTACAGCAGATCTGGATTCAGAAGAGAGAGAGCTTATAAATGCAAACATAAAATTCTGCAATTTTATGGCATCTTCTCCAGAGGCTATCAGAGAGTAAAGCCAGTTGTTCAGAAAACCAGAGGAGGAATAAGGCTCTCACAAAGGGATCTGAAAAAGATAAGGCTGAGATCAGGACCACACAAGTCTGTCAGTAACATGTAGGCAGATCCTCTCTTGCTTATTGTTCTCGCTACTCGTTTTTTTTAAGTCTGGCTCAGGTTGGCTCCCTGACCCCTGCCAGGGAAAACCAGAACTATCAAACCCAGTTAAACATATTATTCTGCATACATGTTGAGGGCAAAATAATTGATGAAGAGACTTTGTTTCATGGAGAGTTTCATGTTCAAGACCTGCAGCTGAGTATCCCTCATGCAGGGAGTGACGAGCTGCATTACCAATCTGGGCCTGTCTTCAGCTGGCTGAGAGCTACAAAGGTTAGTCTTGACCTGTCCAGCTACTCAGACTCTCTTACTGTGAAACAAAAAGGAAGGAAGACATCCACTCCCAAACAGCGTGGAGGAGGCTGCCCTCCTTTTGCAGGAGAAGAAGGTTAAGCATGTGGACACAAACTGTGCTGGGTCATTTGGCCTTAGGGTCAGAGAATAGGCCCTGACCTGATTGTACAGAACAGTATAAATACAGCTGCTGTATATGATCCCCCATATCCTGGCAAGATTTAAGGACGTGAGAATTCCAAAGATAAGAAAGCAGTTAAATCCTACTCTTAGGTCAGTGAAACCTGAAACTGTAGCTAAAAGAAGCAAAGATGAACAGCCTGTGAAGCTGGTTATGTGCCAGAGAACAAAAAGCTTTACCTTTTCTAAGATGCATCTGAGTACAGCTAGCACTCCTGTAAGTCAAAGACTATGCCTACCCCTGCATAAGACTGCATAAATATTCAGCAGGTACATTATTCCCTAACAAAGCATCTACTCGTAATTTGCTCTTCTCAGCAATGTTGCCTCTGAAATTTACAGTCACTAAAGGTCATAGAAACATCATGAGAAGGAAAAAAAAATGTTTTCACTATGAATTGTCCTCATTTTACTCCTTCTGAAAGAACTCTATCAAATGTCTGCATACAGAATGTTTCTTTCAATAGTGAGTCATGTCAGCATATCCATGTCATTTTAATACATCATAATCCAGATGAAAATGCTGGCATTTTACTCACTACAGTGGCCCTGACAGTTCTGTTGAAGGTTCTGTGCATCATTGCCTAAAAGAAGAAACTATCTCTGCAATTTAAAAAAAATCTAATTTTAATGAAGTCAAAGTGCTGGCATAAGAAACTTCATTTTAATCCTGAAAGTTAAATTTTCACACTATATTAAAGTAAAGGGGGCATAAATGCAACTAGTTTTAAGATAGAGCTTGTTTGGTTTATAAACAAGATTACATAGCTCAGTAACCACAGACACTGTTCTCATTTCTTTGGGAGTGGGCCAAGCTGAACAGCTAAATTTTAGAGTGAAAAATAAATTCTGGACACAAATTTGAACATTTCCAACAGCAGATAGCTGATTTATACTGTTAATAATATACTTAGAGACACCATTAAAACTGGAAATCCATTTTAGGACTACAAATCATGACTGTAAAAGGGAAATAGTTGAAAAAAGAGGCTCTAGTTCTTTATCATTAAGAAGAAAAAAACCCCAGCACCACCACCACCCCCCTTCAAGGTCAGGGCCCTGGTAAAACTAACCTATATTAAAAATTTAATCTGGAAAAAAGCAGAGAAATCCTAAAGAAAGATAGGAACTAAGTACAATTTGTTGAAATACTAGCAAAATAAACACAAAGCTCCCTTGAAAATGTTTCTGAAAATAAAATTATTTCTAGATATGCTTTTCAAAAGCTAAAGAATTGCTGAAATGCTCCTCAAGTTCCACATTGTTATATACATTTTTATTTTCAAAAGCATCTATGTTTGCATTTTGCTTTGTGACATTAGGATGGCTTTTGTAAACTTGAAAAGTTCCTATATGCTGTGTGGTTAGGTATTTACTTCAAGAGATTAGAAAAGAACCTTACAGTTAAACAGTGTGGCTGACTTTACATTTACAGGTGACATGAGTTGAACTTCACATTATGACAGACTAGCTGATGTTGCCTTGTTCATAAACCATGTGTGAATAAACAGGGCAATCCCTTTAGCTCTTTCACAACTTCACTTTTTATTTATTCTATACACATTTCCTGAAAGAATGAAAACATATTAAGACTGCAATATCCTTTTGGTCTGACAGCAGACAAGGATCAAATTAATGACTTCAGATTTAAGATTCCTAAATTTAAACACTAAGTAAGAGTTAGGTCATAATTTAAGCCATCTTCAATACAGACAGACAAATAAGTGTCCTGATTTTCAAATGGAATGAGCATCTCCACTTTCTAATTAATAAGCTAAAGAGATTTGTGGGTGCTCCCCACTTTTGCAAGTGTGTCTTACTCAGTGTATTCTAAAATCCTGCATTAAATGAAGATGCATTCTAATGAGGAGGAAAATTTATGGAGATCTAAAGTAAATAACTTCTTCTTGGGGAAATTTTATATGCTGCTACATTGTGAACCATAAAACAGAGCACAGAGTGCCTTAAAGTGATGCTGTTCTGTAGGAAATATTGAATGTCTCCATCAAGTGCACAGATTGAATGATAGGGTGTTTAAATTAATTTCTCTTGTCACCATATTTATGATTTTTTTTCTATATCTTCTTGTAATCATCATTACTGTCAGCTCCTACAGTGAATGTAACACAATTTAAACCACAAATGTTGCTTTGTTCTCATAGCTTAGTACATTTCCTAAGTTGTGGGCTATCATAGTCTGCTGGATAAAGACAGAGGTCTCATTGAAATCAAACAACTGCAAAAAGCAGAACTGCAACATTTTCATTTCCTAGTAAATGCATTTTGGCTACTAGTCAAAAATTAAATTCCAGAGAACACTAGGTATGAATATATTCTAGTGCAAAGAAGAGTTAAACATTTCTTTATCAACTCTAGCAAACTCAGTTTAGGAGGATACCTTTGATTTTGCAAGATGTTCTATATTTTCAGTGGGGTCAGACCCCACTGATAGAAGGCATGTCAAAGGTGTTCGACAACTACTTTCTGTCCACATCGCTTCCATTTCAAGAATAAATCCTTCTGCATATTTCCCTCCAAGAGATTCTGCAATGTAGTTCCGAGCCTGGAAAAAAAAAAAAAGTTACCAGAAAAATATATCTATCTTTACTTTTTTAAGTTTAGCATTAATTAGTGATGTGGAATTTACCAGCATCTACATTGGAAGGCAATGACTGTCTAAACTTTTTAATTTTTCAACTTTTGTCCACAGGAGGCAACCACTGAAATTCTCAGATACCAGATTTCAAACACAGAAGAGAAAGAATTCTGCTCACACAACAGCCATGCTGTGAGCACTGTTGCTAGAAAATGCTAAATGGGTTTTTTTAAAGAACTGGAAAAAAAAAAAACATGCAGAATAGATCCAGTGTCAGCTCTGAGGACAGCCCAGATATTGACCCTAAATTACTGCTTGCTTAAAACTTGGTGGATAGCCAAACAAAGGGTTTTCTCTATGCCAGTTCCATTTTTTAGTTCCCCTAAGTATGTATTGTTGACACTGTCTCTACAGCATAGTGGATTAGGCTGATCTTTCATCTGACCCAGTTACAATCTCCCATATATTTACTGGAACTTCAAACAAATTCTCCTGTCCAGTGGTTATCCAATTCAAGTCTCTTAGGCTGAATATCTATTTCTACAAAGCATGAACTCAGCTCAGACTTGATCCTTAAAGGTCAAACCTTTTTATGCCTCTATTTTTTTTATTTTCACAGACATTTTCTAAAAGAACTTCTAAAGCTACCTTAGTGCATGAAATTCTTTTTTGACTGAAGTTATTTCCTAGCTATGACTCTCACAGATTCTGAGGCATGTATGCTGAAGAGAAACACTGAGGAACAAGGTGGACTGAGGAAGATGTCAATTGTAGGGAAAAAAAAACCCTCAATCACCCACTATTAAGTGTAAATTTTCTTCTAGACAGGTAAAATTTCTAATACTTGGGAAAACACAGTAGGGAAAGAAGAGACTAAAAAAGAGTAACAAAAGAGATCCCCTCTCTCCTCAAAAATTAAAATTATGACCTCTTTTTGCATCCATTGTTCAGAGACATTATTTTACAGAGATGTTTGTGCAAGACAATAACAAATTAGTTAATTTACATAAATTAGTTAAATTAGATAAATTAGTTGATGGATAATAAGTTGATAAATTAGCAGTAGCAGCGTTATTATTTTGCTCTGTTTAAATTATGGCAGTTGGAGCTCCCAGACTTCTCCCCTACTTACTGAGTGAAGAGTGGAAAATGAAAAAGAGTGGAGCGAGCCTTGTTGAAAAAGAGGTCCATGAAAACATGGTGTCCCCTAACTACAACACAGATGCTATCACAGCATGTAACATGTAAAGTTGATATAGGCAGGAAAGAAAAACTACTACCTTCCAGTATAGAAAGGAAAAAAAAAAAAAAAAGTGAAAAGAGGATACTCATAGGCTCATACATCTCTTTTACACCTACATAGAGAAGAAAAACCAAAATATCACAAACTGTGGAGAAGCTGCTAGTCTACTGAAGTTTCTTTTACGACATTTGCCACAAGGCAGCCTTAATTATTACTTCCTCAGTAGAGAGGGTAAGTAAACAGTTTATCTGCTGTTTTAGTGCACCTGCCATAAAAGCAAATTGCTCTTTTTCCACCGCTTCTGTGAAAAAGAACAGGGAGGAATGTATCTTTTGATTCACCAGCAGAATGCAATTTCTTTACAGGTTTCATGACTCGACTTTGAGAGCACCACACCAAAAAAAATGTATTCTTGCAGCTTCAACACAATTTGTTTCATGTTCTGCTTCCTAGTTTATTGCAATTAAATTAGTGTTTTCATACATACTTTTTTGTGTGCATTTCAATATCTGATTTTTCAAAATAGTTCACCCTGCAACAAATATTGTGGTAACAAGAAATTCAGAAAACGTAAGTTTGGAACTAGCAATTCTTCAGGAGATGTCACATGGCATAACCATTGTACAAAAGTCTATCTTACTTGGGCAACAGTGTGATCAGGGCACCAGCTACGGACAAGGAGCAGTTTATGGAATTGATCCAGTAAACTGTCATAACCATCAGGAATAACAGATTTTTCAGGAGCTTCTTCATCAAACCAGGCTTTCCAAGACTTCTCATTCTTAGCAATGTGCACCAGAAGTTGATTGAAAGGGTACAAGCTAGATAACTGCACAAGATTGAGCCATGTCGTGTCAAGGATCCACTTTCTTGGTTTTGGTTCCACAGAATTTATATCCAAGCTGGCGCCTCCTGCAAAGTGAAAAGTATTATAGAGGAAAACAAACATTGTTAAACAGAAAAATCACAAGTAATAAAAAGTACTGGTTTTATATAATTCAGGGAGTAACATTTTATGTAAATCAGGATATGGAGATGTAAAATTTGCATGGAAGAAACACTTAACAAAGACTTTATTGGAAAATGGTCTCAGTCCCAAAGCTGATATCCCACTAATTTGCTGCTTCTACTCTATCTGTAGAGCTGGAATAAAACATGACCACCTAAAAGGATACTCAAACTCAGTTCTTCAGAGCAGACATATAATGGTTAGTACAGCCTCCTTTCATCTGTGCTAAAGAATAAGAAAGCACATGGTGCATTCATTTCCATTGCAACATCAACAGCCTGTTAGCTCAACCACCACTCAGCCTCATGCCCATTTGCACACCCAGCACAGCTGAGCCACAGCTGAACAGTCACTCAGTGTTTGCCAAACAAACTGAGATACTTGGATGCCAAGCACCTGACTGTACTTGTCTTTGTACCAGATTGTGTTTATCTAATCTTGCAGACCTCAGTGAGGTCAACCCCCATCAAATTTTATAAACCTTACTCAAATTTTTCTTTGCCATTGTGTCTGAGTAGTGACATACAGTGGTGACATAATGCAATGCAATATAAAAGTGTTTTACAACATGTAATAGGCTTCCACTTTTTTGTGCTGATACTTAAGCCTGGTACAGTGTTCACATGCCTGTTCATCTGCCATCAAGAGAACTTTTGCTGTTTGTCTACAATCTCACAGACACAGATATGTGACAACTTGAAAAAGAGGCAGACAGTAGAGGCTATAAGTTCTCTAACAAGTAATGGACATATTTTTTTCCCATTTTGCAATGCATAACAGTTAAAATAACCCTCATCTAAGCATTTTTTTTATAACAAATAATGTATATTGCTCTTGTTTTTGAAAATTTTTCTCTTAATTCCTTCTTGGACTGTATATGCTTTCATTCACAAGTTAAAAACAAGTAGATCCACTGGATATATAGCACATTGTTAATGCAAGCACTGCAAAATCTGAATTTAGCAGTACACAGACATAGTAAACAGGAACATTTTTAGAGAAATTACCTTTGATCAGTGTCTCAAACTCAGTGTGTGAAATCTTCTTGGCCTGCAAGTCAACCTTCAGTGCCAAAAGCAATGTGAACAAGAACCTGTGATTTTCATACAGCCCTCGAACTGTGTACTTGAAGACTTCATAGGTGAGATGCTCGATTATATAAACTACTCTTTTTGCTGGAATTTGAGATTTCCGAGATCTTTCCACTGATAGGTCAAAAATGCCAAGGAACTGCCCTAAAGATGTTTGGTACATGACATTGACCAAGCTCATTTCCACAATTAGGAAATAAAGGATGCTACCACGAGCTGCCACAGGCCGATACTCTTCACGTGCAGTATTGATTTTCACCTCTGTCTCCATTGCTGTGTTTAATTTTTCGCTGACCTTGAAATTAATGGAAAAGACCATAAAGATTAAGTTGTATTACTTGTGATTTATGCTACACAAGCAAAAACAAAAGGTCTTGATTAAGATCACAATAATATTTTTAGTTGAGCTTTGCTTCCCTCTGCCAGTGTTTCAACACAGACATTGTGTCTTCATGTGTTCCAACTTCTGTCACAATGGTAACTGATTCAAACTTACACCTGCAAAATATGCCTGGAATATGAACAGTATCCAGGTAGCAGCTTAATTTTGCAAATTTTTATGAAGAAAAAATTACTGTTTCTGCTATTTATTTGTTAAGAAGTCAGATGTTATATGCTGCCTCTGAATGGAAAAAAATAAAACAGGAATGAAAATATACACATACATCTTTATATATACTATCTTGAAATTACAAATACAAAATGTATCTGCAGTACATTCAAAAATCACCTCTTCTGCTGTTGTTTTAGTGATCCTTAAGACTTCTATCAGAGACTCATCTTCAACCAAAGAGCCTTCTGTACTGGTTAGACGGCAGAGCAGATTATCTTCAAGCTCTTGCATTTTCCTCTTGTTGGATGTCACTTGTTCCATCAGTTTGATTCTTTCTGCTTCTAGTTCCTGTATTCAAGAAATTTGCCATACAATATTTAATGTCAATTAAAAGGAAGATTCCTTATAAAGACACAGAAAACGTGATTTCATGCATGTCAGAGTGGGGACTTTGTTGTCTTTTCCATAAAATATTGAAATATTACAAAATATTTCTGTACTAAAATAATTTATATGCATGCTGAATATATACAATAAAGTAATTTATATGTATCCTGTATTTATTTGATTAATGAAGCATAAATGCTGGAGAATGAAAAAAAATCTGAATTACCAGGAAAATCTTCCTCATAATACGGTGCACAAACCACTCAAGATAGTTTCCAATGGCAAGTGATAAAAGCCACATTACATCGAGTACTTAAAATTAAATCAGATAAAGGCCTGAAAGATGCATTGTATGGCTGGATTTTAGGTTGTGAGCAAAATTGACTGGATGACCTTTTCCATTTCTAATTTCTACCATTCTGTGACTTTGAAAGATACAATCCTCTACTGCTTATAAAACAGGAAATGTTACAATTATTATCTATGTCATATGGATTTTTTTGCCCTTTCTACAAGACAGACAATGACAAGGGAAAAAGGCAGACAAATCAACACAATGCCAAGTGAAATGAGGCATCTATAAGCACAGTTGACACAGCTCAGGGATACTTTTGCTGGCTGTCTTTATTTAATCAATCCAGGCAACCTTCTTATAAGAAAAGGATTGTTAATAATAGTCTATCTACACCTATGGCTTCAGTTTATTTTCATTTCTGTCAACATGTCAAGCTAGAGAAAAAGGAGATGTACAGAGTTATACAGTACAGGAGAGGTTCTCCTGTATTTCAAAAAAGTGACAAAATTCTTTATTTTCATAAACTTCTCACTTGAAAACCTGTTTGAAATATGTTCTAGGGTTACAGAGTGCAGCTCTCTGGAAGCTAAAAGTGACTGCATCCCCAAAGAGGGAAATTACTTAAGCATCAGTAATTCAGCTTTCTACATTTATTGCTCTTTCTATACCATTAATGCAAAAAAAAAAAGATTAGAATTACACAAAAGGAATACTTCTACAAAACACACAAAAATACATTTAACTACATGCTTAAATTCCACATAAGGATGTGCTTTGTTTAAGATCAGAAACTTTACCCATACTATTTATGAGTCTGTAAAAGGTATCTTTCAGAAAATTAGCAAATATACCAGGTGCAAGTTTTTGTTTGCAAGGGAACTTCACAACCATATTTGTAACATAAATAATAGTTGTTCCGAACACAAATAGTGGCAGCAACTCTATTATCAAAGTACAAAAATATGCTGATTTTTTTTTCTATATTTACAGGATCAACCTATAAAGCTGAGAAGAATAAACACTTCTTTGATCATATTTCATTGATCACTAGAGCAGTCTTTAAAAATGTCTTGGTTCCTTTAATCTATTACCTTAGCTCAGCGATCATAAAGTTGTCTCTTTGTAATAGAAAATCTCTGTTCATGTTGTGTCTTGTCTTTGAACTAATTTTTTCAGAATCTCATTGGCTCGACTATCTACACCACAACATTCACCTCTTACTGAGACAGAAGAGACAACAACCATGATGTCTTCATATGTGCCAAAAGAACTTTAATAAAGGTTTATCAGCTGCAACCACGTCCCTGTGCAGCAAGTAGTGCCAGTATTAACCAGGTTCCCTTGCAACTCTCTTCAACTGATATACAGCACTGGAGGAGTATTTTTCAGTGACTATTTTTTACTCAAAATGCAGTTTGGTGTTGCTACATACATTCAATATTCTCTAACAGTTCTGTCCAAGAAAAAAAAAAAAACAAAACAAAACAAAAAAAACCCAAAAGAAACAAAAAAAAAAACCCAAAACCAAACCAAACCAAACAAAACAAAACAAAACAAAACAAAACAAAAAAAAAAAAAAAAGAAAGAAAACCAAAAAAAAATCCAAAACACCACAGAGCAAGGGTATCTTGTGCAAAGAGGATTTTTATATGTAGGTCATGCGAAACCTATTTTACTTCTTTTACTTCTATCTATTTAGACCACTCCCTCCCTTCAGAAGTTAGTCAGGTTACTCCCATTCACTCCTGCTGTTGCTGTACAATTTTGCCTACAGAAACCTACATCTACTGGAGTAAAGATTAAAAGTTCTGCATCTAAAGCATTTGTCCCACAGTATTTTCCCCCAGTACCTCCTGTTACAGTCTTTCTGTTTTTCATGGAACAATTCACAGGGAGTTTGTGCATTACAATGACTTTCCAGCCTCTGTTTTTGACTGTAGGACTGAAGGAAGGGCACCTTAATTCCAGTCTTTACTTCAGCAAAGGCTCATTTTGAGCAAAGTGGAAGAGTGTTGGCTGGAGGAAATGACAGCACCACTAAAGAACACTGGTTAGAACATGCTTTGGGGAAGTCAAAGGAAGAATTAATTTCTTTAGGTAGGCAATTCCTCTCACATTAGCAAGCCTACCTGAGCCATTTACTGAAAGCACAGCTCTGATAATGCAAACCTCAATTTTTTTCTCTCACCTGAGAAAGGATTTTCTTCCTTATATTAACTTCCACATAATCAATACAAATTTTAGTAAGAATAGAGTCAAGTCAGTGTTTTCAGGGCTCCTTAAGAATCTTTTATCTCCTTGCACACTAGAGCCTGGCTGGTAAAAGTAGTTCAAGTTCATAGGCATTTTTTTCATGTAATTCAAATTAAGTTTAAAAAGGAATTCAGAAATACAAGAGATTTCTGACTGAACAAGAAGCCCTTTCCATATATGAAGGAATAAAATTGTTTTATGTATGTCATGTTCATGCCTGTGATGTATTTTTAATGAATAATTTTCTTTCTTCTCTTTCCAAGGCCAGATCTTAAAATAACTGTTTAAGTTCCCCCATTCAATTAAAAAACAGCTCCACATTGTATTTCAGTGAATTAACAACCTTTAAACTTTCATTCACATTTTTGTTCTTGCATTTGATTTCAACCAAGCCATTGAATATGTATGCACTCCTGGTGCAGATACTTAACAAGCCTTCCTTCTATTCAAATACTGCAAGACTTGATACCTGCTTTTCTGTGAGGATGACACGGCCAAGGAGCTGATCTTCCAGCCCTTTCATAGTAACAGTAAAGTCAATCACAGTTGTTCTTGCACTAATTTCTGGAGTATAAACAGGATTAGCCACCTTTGTTGTCATATACAGGGTAAATCCCTTCATCAGATCTACCTCCTTGTCACCTACTTTCACCTGAAAATAAAAAACATTTCTCAATTTTTGAAAGCTGAATTCAGAAAAACTGTTATTTTATCCGATGGAAAAAAAATCTATGAATTTTTTTTTTTTTACATTTTCATTTACGCTTTTTAGACTTTCTGGCTAAGAGTAACAAAGCCCCTCAAACAACCCCATGAATTTACAAATCATTTTCTAACTGTTTTAAAGGTACAAATCATGTAAGTATTGGGACTACCCCATACCCAACATCTGTCCTACTGGGTTTTAGTTTCATGTCTACAATTCATCTTACTTTGTGTGCTGAACCAAATTTTATGAAATTTTTCTCCAAGATGTTATCTAGAGCAGGATCAAGTTCCTCTCCAATGTCTTCAATTAACAGAGGTCGGCCAAGGGACAAGCAGTCTTCTATATGACTTCTGAAGAACTTGTGGTTCATAGCTGTAACCTAGGAAGATTGAGTCACAACACATCATGTGTTTGAAAGCACACAGAAAACAGCATAAAATCTATTGAAGCTTTAAAAAATTATACTCATCCTGGGATATCTATGCAAATGGCTACATTTTAGGGACCAAAACTTGCTTCTGCTGACATGAATGGAAGTTTTGCTTTAAATTTAGGAGGATAGGAGATCACATTTCTTTATTGTCACTTATTTACTTATTTATCTGCACATCTATCTAATTGCAATATCTTAATATCCCCTGAATATAAATAGATTCATGCTTAGAACACTAATGTGAAGTAGGGAATTGTTTATGGAGTTCAGGAAGGGAATCAGTGTTATATAGAAGGCCTGATCTGACATCAGGCATTCAATTTTCAATTCAGTTCTACCAGTCTTAAAATTGCTAAAAGTCACACAGACTCCTTTTCATTTATTTAAATTTAAGATATTTAACATAATTCTTTAAGATGATAATTGAATAGCCTTTCCAGGCATCTCTTAAGTCATGGTTTTCAGGTGT
This sequence comes from Vidua chalybeata, assembly GCF_026979565.1. NCBI lineage: Eukaryota > Metazoa > Chordata > Aves > Passeriformes > Viduidae > Vidua > Vidua chalybeata. The sequence goes on from NC_071530.1 coordinate 92,136,621, forward strand.
TTTTTTTTTTTTACCAGGAAAAAAAATTAGGAGAGACGTATTTTTAAAATAAATCCTTGTCTTGCAGGCAAAGCTCTTTGAAAAAGGTACAATTAAAATAACTAGAGGCACATTACACAGAATTAAACCAGTATATTATTTAAAAATTAATACTCTCTTCCACCACTCTGCACTTTTTATTTGTTATAATGTAGGCATATGTGTATCCACCAAAACAGCATGTTGCCTACATTTTTATTTCAAATTCAGCTGAGGGATAAAGCTAGTGTCTGGGTGACCAACAGCATAACACTAACAAGACCATAGCAAATTACAATATCCCAGATGTAAGCCATAATTTAAACACTTGTGTATTTAGAATCTAAGTTCCCCCTGGACTTAGTGGGGAGAACTCAGATACAGAGCAGGAGATACAAGTCTCCAGGAAGGTGGAGAATTAGATACAACCTTTTACTTCCCTCTTTGTTTCTCTTTCACTATGGCAAGCAATTAAAAGATTCATCATAAAAATAGATATGCCATAACATATCAGTGCAAGCTATTTTGCCTTGTTATTGACACCCTGATATACAGTACAGGTTCTGTGTCAGTCTTTTTTTCATTTTCTGCATAACTGTGTACCAATAAACATAAGATTTAAATTACACATGGCCAAAGCATGATGTCACAAATGACACACACATTTTAAAGAATTGTAAATTAACTATTTACCTGAAGTCCATTATTCTTTTCCTTATTTTTGATCCAGATCTTTCCTTGACCTTGTGGATCAATCAGCAGTGGATATCTAGATGCTTTTGTGACAATAATGCCATTTTGAATTGAAAGGTCATCATTTGGAAGACCCTGGAGGTTCCATTCACCCACTGTAGCATTGTCAACAAGCATACCAGTAAGGTTCAAGTTCTAATAGAAAATATGCAACACATGTAAATACAAAATTAGTGCCAGTTAGAGAAGCTATACCAAAACTTCTGCTGGATGTTTTTTCTTCTTATTCTGATCAGAATGCATGATAAAGTGTATTTGGCAGTTATTGCTTACTGTTTCTTTTCTTTAAAGTTCAGTGGCTCAATCACTGCAGTTGAGTTGCAGTAAAGAAAGTGAATTCTGCTGAGGCATTGATGTCCATCAGAGAGTGTCAGAAAAGCTCTGAAGCCAGTTCAATATCTAATGACAAACTGATTTTTTGCCATTTTTAAGAGCAAACACTTTTCCTGCCAGTTCAAGTGGAATTGTCATCTTGCTCACAAGACCTTCCACCTGCTGGAAAGTGCCCTCCAAGTACAGGATGGCTGTGGGAGACGAAGAGAAGAATGTGGAGATGTGCTGTGGATCAGTAACCACAAACTATTGTGAAAGGTTATTGCTGCTAAGCTAAAACCCTTCACAGATTCCATCTTCTCCTTAAGTCTGATTTGCACTTGTCAACTAACTTGCTTTATTTTATTCACTCTGAAAAGTGACTGGCCTCTCAAAAAGGTGTATGTGAAGAAAACAGCGCTGAAAATAGCAAACCAAACTCTCAAAATTAGAAAAGCACCTTAGTAAGAATTGAGAATTTTAAAAATAATAAAATTGAAGGGATTTTTTTATTTGCTTCTTACGGTTTTCATTCAACAATTCCTAGTTGTAGGCTTTATCTAAAAACATGTTTGAAATACAGGCATGAAAGAAAGAAAGTAAAAGCCTGTAAATCTTGTGAAAATCACATAATTCAGCATCTGAAGCCTAAAGCAAAACTTCAAATACTGTGAGAGCTGTGATACAATCATGAGACCTAATGATACCAATGGCTGCAAGATGCCAAAGCTTTTTTACTCCTTTGATTTTTTTTACTTCTAAAATTATTGAAGACTCACGATGAAGCAACAAAAACCATCCTCAGAAGACAGAGAAATTTTAGGAATGAAGTTTCCATTTGTGCAAAGGATAGAAAAGCATTTAATAGGCAAAGTTTTCAGCAATAGGAACCTAAAACCATATTTAGCTCCATAAGCAGATGAATAGGATCTAAACAGCTTTGAACGTTTTCTTATCTACAGCAAGAAGTATCAGTCACCTGGCAACTCTGAAACTCAGCTAATTTAAGTGCCTAACTAAACAGATAGGTGGCTAATTTTTAACAGATCTCTCTAAATTGCCTAAATGACTCATACGCCCACGGTCAGTTAGTCTGAGAAAGTAAGGCAGATGTCAAGCCTTTTGCTTGAACTGCAAAGCTGCTTTCTTTCCTGTGGTGTGAAGTATCAAGAAAAGCCCATATGCTGCCTTTTGTGAGTATTTAATTCCCTAGGAAAAATCAAAACTTTCTGCAATACACTATGATTGAAATCATAATGCTGTCTTTAATAGGAACTCTAAACAGAATAGTAAATATATTTTGAAACTCATTAACTATGGTATTTTCCATCTTAGCGAGACATTTTTTTTTGAGGGGGGGAGCAACATAAAAACTATAAGAAGGTATTCCTCAAATTTTCAAGGATGCAGCCAAATAGTAATGTGGTCAGAATACATTCATGAAAACAGAATTTTAGTTCTTTATGTATTGCTTTCTAAGGACATTGTACATCCAGTTTCTTATCCTTAAATGGTGAGAATCTTGACAGATATTCCCCAAGGTAAGTAGCTTTTAAGAACATTTTGTACACTGAATTTGAGAAGGAGCCTCCCTGGGATGAGTCTGTAAAAATGAATGGGATGAGTGTATGTAGGATAACTCCCATGCCACACTGGTTAAGAATCTTGCCTGAAACTGCACTGCTCCTGGTACTTTATTAAAAAAATCCATCTTGGCCTTACATATTTTTTATCATCAGCAGCTTTTAGAGAGTTTTACTGGGTGGGTCAGAGTCATTCATCTTTTAACTCTCAGCATAAATTGGGCTGGATTGCAAGTTTCCCTCTGTCAGGTCAAGGTTAATCTGCATTACAAGAATTATGCTAACCTAACATAAAAATAATAAAAAAGATATGTACAAGTAACTTATATGAAGTGAACAAACTTCATGGAAAAGAGGTCTCCTTAACAGAGGTTTTAAGGGCCAAATCCCAAAAAAACCTGAAAAGAAGATGCAGATCTACCTTTAGCTGTTTCACAATGATACAGCTGTTCACAGGTTGCTCAGTAGCTCACAGCCTTTTTCAGCAGCAACTGCTTTGTCAAAATCTTTGACAGCTGAGAACAGGAAATGTTTGAGCTTAATGCCTCAACTCCTGTGCTGAGAGGGAGTCCCTGAATTATTTCTCCAGTGTTTACTGCTGAAGAAAACATACACAAGTACTCACAAAGCAAAGTGGAAGACAACATAGATTACTCAGAAAGGCAGTTTTGACTACTATGGCCTAAATTCTGCCTTCAGTATGAATATGTCTTCCAGGTACAGGGAAGATTATTAGACAAACCTCCTAAAAGTCATGGAATAGGAGCAAAGTTGTTGCTGGCCATGAGCAAAGCCTCTGCACCAGAACATCTGCCAGGTCTGGCACTCCTGGAGCAGATAATGGTAAAAGTAAAGGACAAGATTCATGCAAGATATCCTGCCCTGTGTCGTAGTCTCAGCATGCAGGCAGCTCACCTTAATAAAGGTAGAATGGGAAGTGGCAGGAAACAGAAACTGAATATGGGACCGTAGTGCCACTGCATTTTAGGCCACCTCTGTCTGCACAGATAGAGGCCAGGGAAGGATATACTGCAAGGTCAGCCTGACTGGAACAGCCTCACTGGTGACAAAAGTGCATGGATTTAAAAGCTAACACTGGAGCAAGCTGAAGTGCCCAAGTGTTGCAAACCAAGCCTTGCAAAATGCAGGGTTTGTTTAAATCAATAATTTCTACAATTCATTTCAAATTAAACTAAATTAAATGCTGTGGGTACACAGCAGAAGGCATGACAGGAGGGTATATACTGATAACACACGGAAGTGCAAAGGTGATGTTTCCTCTTATGAAGAGGTAAGTGTATCCTAAGCTGATAAATTTTACTTTGTTTCCTGTATTATGCTATTTCTCCCAGGGCAGCTGATCTCAGACAGCATTTCTCTCTCAGATTTGCCGGAGCAGTGTCCTACATACCAATTGTGAAATGCCTGACAGTTTAAAGAGGAATTGAAAACATATTGGTTTAGAAGCTCAGTTGTCAACTGCTCAGATTTTTTATTTATTAAAAATTTGATTGAATGTGACAGCCTGTATATAATCTTCCAATTATGTACTTTTCTGGAACAAAATGCTCTGCATATAATTTCTCAGTGAGGCAAAGAATAAGGTCAGAACAAAACATGAACACTTACTTTACTGTATGGAATCTTGTTATTGTCCATCTCTTTCTTCCACAATTGGAGTAGCAAATTCCTGTACTCCTGATTGAAAGGTCCAGAGTAAGAGAGAAATCCGGTGGCCAGAAGAACATTCCCCACCAAATTAATAATTTGATTTTGAAAGTTTTTGCTGCTTGCTGTCCAACGAAGCTATATGTAAAATATTTAAAAGAAGTTAGCTTAAGGAGACACAAAACTAACACAAATATCTAACTTAAGAATTCATCTCTTTCTGTTAAATATTTTTTATTCAAAACAGGACTATTTTTTGCTTTAAATAATTCTTTTCAGAAGTAGAAGTTTGCTTGGAAGTGATAGCAACCACCTGACTAAATGGAGAAAAAGCATCTTTGTGAACAAGCTGGTTGAACTGGTAAGAAGAGCTTTAAAGGAGGAATTAAGTGTCAGGCAGGGGAGGACCAATAGTCATGTGAGGAAGTGGAGGATGGGCCTGGCAAACAAAATGTGTGGGGTGAGATAAACTGTAGGGACCTTGTAATCAACAAAACAGGGCTAATGTAGGACCACCCTAAGGATACCCACAAAAACAACAAAGTGTCCAACAGACAGAATGGTGGGGACACCTTTCATACTACTTATAGGACATTAATTATCACAGCTGGGCACCCCTCTGAAGTGTTTCTACATGAATGTGCACAGCATGGAGAACAAAAGAGGACTCTGCATGTGGTTGCAGCATCATGATATGATGGGGGTCATGGGAACACGGTGGAAAGACATCCACCACTGGAGAGCTGCATCAGTTGTCTATGGGCTTGTTAGGAAGGACAGGTTGGGAAGGTAAGAAGAGGGGTTTTCTTTCATGTGAGAGAGAGCAGTGGAAGGCATGTGGTCAGCATGGGAGACTCGAGGATGGACAATATGCCAGTTGGGAGCTTATGGGTTAGTATCAGAGGGAAGATCAACATGGGAGATGTGTGTGTCTGTCACAGACAATGTGATGAACAAGTAGATGAGGGCTTTTTCAGACAGAGGAAGAAGCCTGTCATCCACAGGCCTTGGTCTACATGGGGAACTTCAACAATCCAATATCTGAAAGGACAACACAGAAAGACACAAGCAATCCTTGAGGTTTTAAGGAAGGCATTGACAAAAGTTCTCAACACAGTTGAGTGGGGATTTAATGAGGGAAAGGCAGTTTGCTTAACCTCAGACTTGCAGATAAAGAACTGATAAGGGATCTAAAATTTGGGGGCAGCTTTGGCTGAGATTATTTCACCTTGAACACAGAGAGTGCAGGAATTTGTACACATGTATCTATGTGCACAAATACATGACAGGAAGGTGTAAAGAGGAAGATGCCAGACTCTTCACTGGTACTCTGTGAAATGACATGGGGTAATGGACACAAATTGGAATATAAGATATTTAAATTCAACACACAAAAAAATCCCTTTATTTCAGTGAGAGTGGTCAAAAACTGGAATAGGTCGCCAAGAGAAGTTGTGGAATCCTGGAAGATATTCAAAACCCAACCAAAAAATGCTCTGAGCCTTGAGCAGGGAGAAAGGAGGGATGTGTATTTTGCATTAGATGGTCTCCAGAGGTCCCTTCCAATCTCAATTATTCCATGATTCTGCTATGTAATAAGTATTATTATTTAATGTGTTAAAAATTTAAAATAATTAACTCATATTTTGCTTATTGATTTCTTTCCAGATTTCTGTTCCCTTACAATCACTCTGCATTCAGTCTTAGTCAAGACCTACATGTTTCAAGTTTAGAAACACACGTTTAACCCAGTGTCAGTTTTGTCCAATTCTCCAAGTACCATACAGAGTCTTTAATTTTTTTTGTCTGAATTTTCAAAAGTAGAGTGGAATTACAGCTCTTACAAGACCTCATACCACAATGCTTCATAAAACCCACAATTAGGCACTATAATTTCCTATTTTTGTGTTGCCCCCAGATTTAGAAATTCACTGAAAAAATACTATAAAGCATCTAAGATTTTTGACCGATGTAATTTGAGGGGCAGCTAGGCAAAGAAATGCTGAGGTGCTGGCCTCACAGGACACAGTGGTTGAAGTCAGAGCTCTCATCAATTTTGATTTTGTGTCAAATCAATGAAGGAATTAACAAAGCAAATAAGAAGAGGGGGAAAAAAGAGTATCCTGCTTCCTCTGAAAACCTTCAGGCTGAAGCCAGAAAGATCTGCATAGGAAAGGTAAATTTCAAGTTCAGTGCAGAGGATAACAATTAGCCCATAATTCTGTAAAAGGCTCCAGTAGAAATCTAAGCTTCAATTATAATTCAGGAAATTAGTCAAGCTTCAAATATGTATTCTTGTATACTTGGTGAGAAAAAGAGAGTAATCCTTCTTATAAATATTTTAGGGCAATTATTTAGGTTAAGCCTAATTCCTCTTAAAAAAAGCTAAAAAGAATTTGGCTCCTTGGCTTTAAATCTGAACTTTATCCTCATACAAATCATATGTTATAGCATAAAGCTTCATGCAGAAGAATTAACACAAGAAATTGCTTTACTTTTTTAGGTACATTCACATGAAGGGAAAAAAACCATACATATAACTAGAAGAAGTGTCATGTGATATCAAGATGTCACCATGCCTTGAGTTTGCCGAGCAGTGCTACGATCATTATGGAGCATTCTCAAAACTGCACACCTACTTTGTGCTGGAAACCTGCACGTGTGTGCTAATACCTTTTCTCCCCCTAGTCCTTCAATCAGAGCTGAGGCATTGTTCATCTTCCTTCTGCATGCCTCAGCATCATCGAGCAAGGCCTGCTTCTCTTTCACAGCAGCATCATACATGGCTTGTACTTCATCCAGTTCTGTTTGCTTCTCGTCCAGCTGATTTTGTGCACTATTCAGTTCCATTTGGGCAGCTGCAAGTCTTCCTTCCTGCAAAGCTAAATTTGCCTATGGATATTTAAAAGTAAAAAGTAGTTAATACCTATTTTTGTGGCAGAAGCAAATGACATTCATTTAACGGCACATACCATACTGTGTGGGTACTTTTAAAAATAATACAAGTTTTAAGATGACAGAAGATTTTTTTCTTTTTACTTCTGGAACAGAAGCATAGCATTAAAATTATTCAAGGTAATCTTAAGATGTTTTAATAATAATTTTCAGAATGATCTATTGATCACACAATGACCAATGATTTTAAATCACAATACACTTGAAATAGCTGTATACTAGATATATGCAGCAACATATACCATGTATATATAAGGTGTATATATATACCTTATATATATGCCTCCTGTAATATATTCTCAGTGTAAAAGAAATTTATTATTGTCTTCATTAATTATAAAATAATAAAAATTATAACATAAACTAGTCTTCTGCTCTCTTTTTCCATCAATTATCTCTACCACAAAAATATAACAAATGTATTTTTACTCCTCTGGAAAGTAAAACTCTAGAGACTTTTTTCACATCTCTCTATAAATTTGCATGATGACTTACCAGTCATTTAAATGTGGCCTCTTAACTTTTATATTCCTAACAGGGTTGAAAAAATATTCTGTGAATTCAGAAAGCATTTCCATATACATTTGCAAAGGATTAGAGCCTGACAAATTTCTTATGAAATTCACACTTAGAGATAAAGGTTGTTTCCATTTACTCTGAATATTTAAAAAAGCTTGTTTAAATATCATGTAGCTTATTTCTGTTTTTTTCATCTATAAGAGTTATGAAGATGGAAACCAAGAATCTGTAAAACCTGTTTTATTACAAATATGAAACTTGACACTTGCATTACATCACATCAGAAGAGTAGTAGTAGAAGGCGTCTCTCTTAAGGGATAACTCCTAGTTAACAGCATAAGCATGGGTTGGGGTCTGGTCTATCTCAAAAGAGTGGTTTGGGAGCAGGGAATTAGAGAAGCATATATGTACTGACCAATGAAGTAGGTTACTAATATCTGTGTACATATATGTTGCAGACATGTGTATTGGATACAGGTAAATCACATGTATCTCTGCCCATCTATATTAGCAATCTAGGTATATGCAGACAGTATATTCTAGAGAACAGCACCATCAATAAAATTTCATCTACTCCATCCACCTGCTATGTTGACAGATCCTAGAGATAAAAACGTATTTTGGAATCCAGATGAAGCAGTAAAATGGCTGGTCATAAAATTTCCATCATGCAAGAATGCTGAAATACTTTTACCTCACTGTTTATCAAAAACACATTAAAGAGCATTGCCTAGAAATAAATGCTGCTCAATCAGTGAGTCTTGATTAAACCCAGCTAAGCAGATTTCAGATCAACTGCTGTTATGTTTTAGTGAATCTTGGACCACTGGGCAAAGTTCCAACAGCAGAGGAGTTTTTAGGAGGTGATGTAGTGTTACTGTGCCCTGCACCAGGGGAAAGGGTGAGATATGAGAGAGAGAGAGAGAGATAGTGCAGGGTTCCTTCTGCATCTGAATAAGAAAGGCCTGACAACAATTCACTTAATAAGACAACCACCTTAAAAATATTCCTAGGAAGAAGAAAAATAGTGAGTAAACTTTACATCCCTTCAAATGCTGGGTACCCCACACTCATGCAGCATCAGAGAGAGCCAGGATAGTTTTGCCCATGGTATCCTGTGCAGAGCAGATCCTGTCCATGAAGAGAAAACTTTCTCTTTTGGCCATTCAAACTATCTTAAACTATCTTAAACTATCTTAAACTCATCTTATTATTCTGCCTTATTAAAGCAGATGCCTCATTTAGCCATCTGTTGTCAGGCCTTTCTTACTGAGATCCAAAAGGAGCCCTGCACCAGCCCTCTTCTACCTCTTCCCACCACCTTCCCTGCTGCAGAGCATCCTTGTATCCTTAAATTCTCTGAGGGCTAAAAATGGAAGTTGAACAATATTATGACATATTGTTTCAGTCTCAGCTGAGAAATACTGAGGTTACACAGGAAACAAGATCCTTGGAGGTTATGAAGAACAGCCTTGGCAGAACAGCTGGAACAACAGAGAACTCACACCTGGCTGTGCAGATTCATATAACACCTCGATGTTTATCACAGCAGGATGTGAACTTCAATGGAAAAGGATGGGCATGTGAATTCCCAATACATACAAGGCAATGATGCCTTGTAAATATGAAAAAGCAGGTCCCTGTGCAGCAAAAAACTACCCAGAAAAGTGCAAAAGATTGATAAAACAAACTTCCCCATTCTTGAAAACTTTCAAAAGGCTATAAGCTTTGAAGATGTTTCAACATCGAAAAAATATTTCAGATGAGTACAAAAAGAAGTATATTGTATTCTAACATGAAAAAAATCTGTAAACTTATTTACACAAGACTTTACAGATTTTCTGGAAGATGACCTATAATAAGAAACTATTTTACAGACAATTGAACCAAGTTCTCAGCCATTTTCAGGGTAATCATAACAAAGTATAAGACATTATAATATTAGTTTGATTTATAGGCTACTTGATCATATGTGATGAACAACGGTTGGTTGCATGAGACTGACAGCTAACATATCAGGACGGCCAACCTGTGTGATTCCCAAAAGCAGAAATAGTACTTGTTTCCAATGACCCTTTGAAATCATCACTATTTGCTTTCTCCCTGTTCTGTTTTTTTTTTTTTTTTCCCCAAACTCAGGTTTTCAAAATTTCATGGGTACAGACACAGGTTTTGTATTGACATCAGTGTCAGGTTGGCTGGCAGCCTCCTGTATAGAGCTCTGCCATGAGAGCAGGAGGCCAGTTCTGCTGCCAAAGAGAATCTTCTGCACAAGAAGACTATTACAGCTGCAATCAGCTCCATACAAACATTTCCAGCCAATATTAGACAGGAAGGAAACATATTTCCCAACCAGTAAGAACCACTGTAGTCTTTCTAATTTTAGTGGCATTGCTCTGTGAACAAGCTTCACACCCTTTATTTCATCCCTCTGAATCACGCAGCAAAGCAAGGATACACAATTTGTTCCAGTTGGATGCAGTGTGAAAGCCTGAATAAATGGATTTTATGCAGATGAATCATAAGGATTTAAGACAAGAGGTCCACACTCTGATTTGTGCTCCTGGAGAAGTGGTGCTACACTGGAACATGCCTGGGCTTGTGTGAGAACAGCAGCTTCAGCCTTTCCTTGCCTTTGGCATTGTGGGGAACCAGACAGACAATCCTCTCAGCATCTGCTCCAGCCAGTGCTGCTACCTGCCTGCATGGTAGGTAATCTGCATCTGCTTGCATGGGGCAGGTACAGCAGCTGTGCCAACAAGGGCCATAGCCTAAAGAGTTTAGCAGCTGTTTTGCCTTTTTCCAACCTGCCCTCAGAGAGGATTTCATAGCAGGTAGTGAGATGATCCTGCCCCTCTTAACATTTTTGCATTCCACACAAAACCAGAAGAAATAAACATAACTACAATCACAGCGGTACTCTTAAATGAAGGATGCCCAGGAACTTCCTCTGGCACTGAGGTTGACCAGCATAAAAAAAACTCACATTAAGCTCTCTCACCCTCTAAAACACTATGACTACATGTTGGCAGCCTTGTGGGAATGGCTCTTGGACCAGGCTAGAACCTGAAAAGTGCCCAGAGACTACTGAAAAATGTTGTTTGGCAAAGACCAAATCACACTAGGGATCATTCTAAAAATTTACCAGTGTAAATGATCACTTTCCAGTGCCTAGAAAAATTCACTAGTACTATTTAATTTATTAGTATTGACATAGACACTAAGTTTCTTGCTGATTCATTGCAAACTCAGTTTTGCAAAGCACCAAGTATATCTGACCCTGATCCAAGGAAGCAGTTCAATAAAAATTACTCCTCCAACAGAAAGAAGCCTCCCACCATTTAATGCTGTTCCTGTTCTTGAATGGAATGCCCAGATTAACCCCAAATCACTCTGAAGAGCAACTGCTGCTCAGTAAATGGAGGAAATAGAGAATCCCATTAGGGAAAAAAAAAGCATCCAAAACAATAGAGTTCACTACAAGTAAGGATGATTTGGAGCTTTCCTAGCACTTCTCTTATTAAGGAATTTCAGCTTTCAAAGTCCACTGTTCTTACAGTCCACTGAGCACTCACTGCTGCTGGACTAGGCCAGAAAGCTTCTTGGACTCTGTCACTCTGTTCCTGACCTGGGGATGTGCTAAGATGAGCTAAGTGCTCATCTTTGCCTTTTGTTTCAGTCCTGTTCTGGGAACATGACTGAAGACTCTTCATGGACATGCTGTCTCAAAACTGCTCCTGTCCCAGATTACTGCAGATTTTTCCTATAGACACTTCATTGGTTTTGGATCAACTTTCTCAGAGACTCAATATCATGATACATTTGTATCCACCGTTACTTAGGGAAAGATTGTAAAAAAGGCAAAGACATACACAGGTTTTGCAGCCATTCCAAAAACAGTGCTCTTACCTCACCAATACAAATTTTAAAAAATTGATATATACATGCACATACGTATATACCTATGTACACATGCAAACAGATCCATGCAGGAGTAACAATAGTAAAACCTTGGCCTCACTTTCTTTGCTATCAGTGGCCATTTTTCGGGATTAAAATAACCTTTGAAAGGCACAGAAATCATATCTCTTATCTGCTTTTCGCTGTCTGTACTAGCTAGGGAAAGACTTTCCATATTTTCTGTTCAATTACATGTCCTGACCTCACTCTGTTTTGTTAGGTGATCTAATCCTCCCCTTCACCCCCCAAAATATATACTTTTTTTCCACAGTTACTGTGGGCCTTGAATGCAGACTTGCATGCTTGTTTTCCTGCCCAGTATGGCAGGACACCCTTGTCAAGGACACCCTTATTTAAATGGACAACTATCAAATTTCAACACTCCTTGACTATTACCTCTTCTTCAGGTGCTTTCATTCCTTTCATTGTTTGCTGTAGTTTTTAGTTCAGCATGGAGACAAATGAAGGTAGAAAAGGCAATAAAATCTCATACTTAAAACTGAGTGTGACAGGGAGAATCCTCAATATCAAACAGAATTTATAAACTGTAAACAAACTTCCCTTGATCACTATAACAGCCTAAGGAGAACTTAATTAAAGTCACTGCAGACATTCCTATGGGAAATTATACTCCTATACACATTTTTTTAATTGGAGGTGAACAGTATCACAGCAAAAGTCAGGGCTTCTCCATTCTGCTCTTATATTCTTCAAATAATGGATAAGGAGCAGATGGTGCTTCAAAATTCTCAGGTTACTGCAGCAGGCTGGTTTACTAGGTATCAATCTGGGGAGGAACAGCTCATCCCTGTGCTGAAGGTTTACAGGAAAGTCTAACTAATGATCCTTGGGCTGCAGGTCACTTATCTAAAGAATGCCAGTATCCATTCCTAGGAATTAGGTAATTTGCACACTAAATATATAAGTATAAAATATAAGTTTTTGCACACTACAATATATCATATATCATTATATAGATATATATATCGTTTTTGCATACTAAATATATAAGTTAATAATGTATAAGTTTTTGCACACTAATATATATATTTATATAAATAATTTTGCACACTAAAATATAAGTCACTATTAATTAGTTTTCACAGGTTGTCATAGTTAAGATAAATGAGGCAATGAGTCTCACTTAAAATGCAATGTAAAAATATATTGAATCGATTTTGCAGGTGTTGAAGAGGATTTATATCCTAGAACAGCAGTTAGGATAAAGCAGCCTGATTAATTCATTCAGTAAACCTGCTTTTAGCACTGGATGGATTAGCCTGGGCTAGTACTTTATGCAGTTTAATTGTACATTTATTTTCAATTATTTTCTTAGCATCACTACACTGCTTCCTGCAATATCTCCTGCATACTTTAAGCATTTCTTCCCTCCCTCTGTCATCTTCAGTTTTTAAAATATTTGTGACTGTTGCTGTACCTGACAATAGGCACCACTTTGCCAAGATATATATGTTTCATTTTTTATGAGCTGCAGTGTGACAAGAATACAAGTACTTGAACACAAAGCTAAATTTATACATAATGCTAAATCATATATATTCAAATAAAAACTACAAGAGCACGTTTTCAGCTTTCAGGGTTGCATTTGCATATAAAGCCACTATTTCCCCCAGGTCTCGCTCTCTTTTATAGCTCTCAATAGTAACATTTTAAATTCTGTTTTCATTAGTGAACATCCCATTATTTGAAAAGGAAATAGCTAGCTATATATCACAAAAATACAGCATTCTCTTGAGTTACTTGAATAAAAAAAAAAAAAGCTTTTAACATGTTTGATTCAGATCTGTCTAGGTATACTAAAAGACTGTGCTGAGAGTTTTGACTGTACCATTGATACAGTGGCTTATTCAATAAGAAACCAAACACGAGTGCAGTGGAAACATAACGGATTGGATGCATTTCTTCAGAAAAGAGCCATAAAACTCACTGTAGGAGCAATGACTATAAATCATTATATAAATATGCAAAGACCCTTATTTTCAATGTGCTCACAAATGGAACATTTCCAAGACAATAAAGCTATCTGCAGGAATTCACACAACAGCGGCTGATCCCTTTCTACTTCAATTCAATGTTTCAACAGAATTCTATATCTCACAACTACTTTTTTTATTACACATGTGTCGCCCTGATTTTTTAAGATTTTCTACAGCCTTCTGAGTTTACATTCTTGTAGAAAACTTTCTCATGCAACTTTCTGTAAACAACCTATTGTTTTGCATTCCTTCATAGAGGCGGAGAAATTTGATGTACAGGTAGTTTGTCCAGTGTCGTTGGAGAGGCAGCACGTTCACCCTCCAATCCACTGGCACCTTTTGAGGACTATAAATGATTGGAGTCAGAGGAAATAAATTAGTCTCTTCATCGTGACCATAGCTGTGGTGTGTCGTTTTTCCTTGTGTCATCTGGTGACACACATGTACACTTGCATGTAGTAGTTTGAAACTCCAAGATTTTTTAGGGAGATGAATTCCAGCTAAATTCCTTAAAGAATGTTTCTGTGCCAAGACTGAACTCTCCTCTCCTCTCCCAGATTCTATAATGACCACAATAAGCAGGTTCCTTCCCGGGCCAGTAGGATGGAGGAGTTTTCTTGAAGCCACAGTGCCTGGCACCCACTCTGAGGGCAGAGAAGGTATCATTATCTCCCATGCACAGCTAGACAGGCTCCATAAAGAACCAACTGAATGCTTACTGTATTCACATAAGTTACAGCTCTACCACAGGGTAGTTGTGTGCAAGGGGAAAAAGTCGCCAGGACATATTAAATCTCTGTGTGCTTGACTTAACAACTGGGTGTGAAGAAACAAGGATCTCTTTTTTAGCCAAAATAACATGACATTTTTTCCACTTGACTATATTCATCTCTCAAAAATATAAAATTATCACTATGAAATACCTTAAGAGGAAGAACTTCTTTATTAATACTGTAGAAGTAAGCCATTGCTTGTGTCCATGAGCAAAGACCTGCTACATTTCCACACACTTTTTTAGCAGTCTCAAGATTATAATCCTCCATATCCAAATAAGGCTCTAAAAGCTCCACAGTTTCTTCTGTAATTGAGTCCTAGTCAATGGAAAGGAAAAGTTATTTTTTAAAATGGGTTTTTGAATAAAGTCTGCTTCACAGAAACATTTCTCTTTTTAAAACCATGGGGTATCACTTCTTACAGAATAAACCAATAAAGCAACGCTGTCACCTTTCACTCTTGTAAAGGACAGATTAGTAGTTTTTGTGTACCCGTGAAAATAACTCCTACTTCTATTGCAAGATTGATTTGAGTTGGCATTTAATATCCCTATTTGACACTTAAGCTTTAAAGATATTCCTAGTGCTCATAGCTCCATGACAATTTAAGCTGTTCTAAGTTATTGCTTCTACAACACTGCACCTTCTTCCCTTTCCCCCTCAACCAGATGTCTTTGCCCCATCTTTAATACCCTCACCAATACTCAGTGATTTAATTTGGAAACTGTTATGACAGAAATGTAAGTCAGAAAACTACTGATTCATTTTCTTCTAGTCTTGTTCCATAAACAATCTCACCATGGCATCAGACAGGCACTGGTGTGAACACAGCTAAAGGAACCAAACATGCAGGTTTCAGAAGGAAAAGGGTGACACTGCAAGGCACTGTCTTAACTTCACTGAAGCTAACCCTTTTCCTTAACTGTGAAAGAAATTTCTTTCAGCTGCTATTCTAATCCCAGGTTTTTTCCCCCCTTTCACAATCTGCTGAGAATATGAAAAGCCAGATCTTTGATGATGGTTGTTAATCTATAATTATGTAAGTGTCAGAAGAAAATGGAATTTATCTCCTCGAGCAAGGTAGAAAGTAGAAGAGCTTATACAGGCTAAAAATGACTGCTTAACAATAGATATATTAAGAATCTCCCCTTTTTTTTTTCGCAATGTATTAATGCCTTTCTTTTAATGCATCTAAAAATCATCCACCATTCATACCGTCAAGCTTTTTACCCTTTTCTTGTTTTTCTGCACAGCAGAAAGGACTGCCTTGTACTTATCTGTTCCTTTAGCTACTCTAATAAAAAAGACATTCACTATATTGCTCCCAAGATCAGCCATGGTGATGTTTTCACTATGATTGTTTGCTAAAATGTAAAATAGTTCTGGACAAAAATTTTGACTTTTTTATTCTTCTACTAAAAATAATGAGCTAACAAACTGGCAAAGGTGGAGCAAAGATCAATCAGCATTGGCCTAAATCTCTGTTCAAAAGCTTGGAAAATGTCATGCTTTTCCTTTTAAGTAATTAATTTTGAACTCAATGATCTTTTCATCCACTAATTTTCATTGCCTAAAAAATATTAGGAAAGAACAAAAATCTCACAAACAAGTAAGCTGTGTGGTCTACTGAGACACAATGAGCTTTCTTGTCATATATACTCAAAATGAGTAAAAGACAGCACATGAAAGACCTCATCAGGGATTGAAGTAGTCCAGTATTCTGCCCCACGTTCACCAGTATCCCTTCCTGCAAGAATTCAGTCCCAGAGACGTTGTTCTGACTTCTCTGAGTTAAATGTGCTGCCAACTACCAGCAGGAATACCTGCACTATTAATAAAACTCTGGAAGTCTCATTAGACAGAAACTTGAGTAAGGAGGGCATAATTAGTCCTTGCTATCTTAAAACTAATTTCCTCTTTCTGTTTAGTGGAGATAGCACTTGGAAAAGTGACCAGACTGACAGCCCCAGGAAAAAAACTGTCTACAGAGACAGTGCAAGTTTCCACAATATGGCTCTCTGGGAGAAATGGCTCCTGGGGATAGTGAGAATGATCTTCACAACAAAAACACTCCAGCAGTTTAGAAAAGGCATCAGCAAAATGCACAGCTAAGTAGATTAAAACATTAGTATACAAATGAAAGTATGTTCTTCAACCTTTTCTAGCCTGGTTTTGCTGAAATCTGCTTGGTCTCCTGGATTATAAAGTTGGGCTACGATTGTGCCATTTCATAGTCTACCCTAGGTCTTTTTCTGGTCCAGCTACCTGTGACATCTTTCTTCTCTTCCCTATAAAGAATCTTCTTTTGTCTCACAGTGAACCTTGCTGCAAAAGTTTCTGTCCTGACAGAAATAAAAACCTGTTCACTTTTATTTTTCTTACAGTTGATAACAAGATTATTCCCCATTTCACTATTTTTCTCGTGAAAGAACCCTAAAAGTTCCATAATCATATCATTACCTTTCCTGCTCATTTTTTTCTTATTTTCTGCTAGCTCCCTAGCAAATTGGAGACAGAATTGTCGAATGCCTTACAGGTAAACAGGCCTGGTAGCACTGGAGAAGCTGAGCCATTAAAAAGCCAAGGGTAGGCCCTTTTAAGGCAAATTCCTACTCAGAAGCAGGAGCTGCCTGAATAAGATAACATTAAGCTTCTCAAGATTTGGTCTAGTGCTTGGGATACTTCTGTCTGCTAGAAGTCACTGCATGACTCAGGAGAAAAATTACTGAGATAATGAACCATGAAAATTAAGAATAGAACAAAGTATCTACAACTATGATAGACAAAACTGTTTTAAACTTCCTTTGATGGTAGAAGACACTTACATGTGAACTCTGAAGATGGTTATTGAAGCAGTAGTGCCCCTATTAATTACTTACCTTCTGAAAAGTAAGTAACATACTAAGAAATCCTGAATTATTCATTAGCTTCTGAGCCTCAGTCCATGATGGCTTCACACCTGGGTGTTCATGATCTAGTGTCACTGAGTCTATTTTCCTCTGGAATAAAAGCAGTACACAGTCCATGATCCGCATTATCAGGTGAGGAGGTTTACCCAGTTTGCGAACAGTTGCAATGTCAGAAGGTTTTATTGTCTGAAAAATTATAAAAGGAAATAGTCCATTTATTTAAGCAGTCACTTGATTGCAAAGAATGATGTTCTTTTGGGAGGACTGTACATGTAATGCAGTTGCTGCAGGTTTGCAGGTCACTCAAAAGCATGACTGCAGAAAGTCCCTAAAGGTAGTCCCACTCTATGACTGCTTTATTACCTGACAGTAGAGTACTGCCCATCTTACCTCTGCCCCTCTTCAGTTTTCAGGGCTTTTTCTACAAGGATTTACAGGTCAGTGCTATTCTTTTGACCCTCTTCCCCTCCGCCCCCCACCAAGTTAGAAACACAAGCCATATTATTACACATAATAATCATTAACTACATGCATGCTCAGAATATATTTGCTTCTGACCTGCAGGGCTGCCTTGGCTTCTTCCAGTGAAGGTCTTGCAGCTTCAAGCTTCTCTTCTGCTGCTGCTTTATCAATGGCAATGTCATCCACAATAGCCTGAGCCTTGTCTTTTACTGTTTGCACTTGCATTTTAACTTTTTCTGCAGCATGGGCTTTCATAGTTACTTCCAATAAAACTTCATCAGCTTTTTTTGAAGCTATAGCCAAATCTTTCTCCTTCATAACCAACTCTTTGGAGAGCTGATTTACAGAAACCTCAGCTTCCATCAGTTTTGCAAGACCTGTGGTGGACAAATTCCATTTTAGCAACAGGAAGACCTATGAGAAAGTAACCTTAGTGAAGCAATGTGGATATTTAAAATAAATAACTCAGATTCATATTTAGGAACACCAGTGAGTAATCTCATTGATTTAACACCAAAATTCAGCAGGGGAATTTTTTTTTTTTTAATGCATAAAAGCAGTCAGAATCTGTCACTTGATCACTTATTTATATTCTTATACATGAGAAGGAGACTAAACATTAAACACATGCTCAAAAACATTAGTATGGCAAATGACACTCTTAAGAATTGTGTGTGAAATCTCTGAAATCTGTGAGAACATGAAAAGTACTAGGCTGTACTCTGTACAAAACAAAGAGGAGGAACCTGGCAATGAAAGTGAAGACACAAGGAGAGTAGGTTGAGCTTCTAAATTCAACATTACATGAAGATACAGATGAGATGAGGGTAAAAACCTACAGATTCTTGAGCAATACAATGCTCCAATAATTTGAACAAATTATGAGAAAATCTCTTAAGTATAAACATCCTCATATATAAATGCATGTCTCTAAATGTAAATGCATCATATATATTTTCTAGCTCAAAAAACCCCACCTTTGTTCTTCCAGACAGCCAGCCACTTTTTACTTTTGGACTTATGTCCTGACATAGGGCAGGTCTGCAATTTAAGTTCACATTCACTTCCAAATAGCATTCAGTGTAGGAGACTCTTTAAGGGTTTACCATGTCTGACCTTGTGCAGAGCAATGTTTTTAAAATTATACCTTTGGAATATACCTGTTTCTTTAAAAAATTCTTCAGAGGGACTGAATATGAGCACTTAATTACCTTTTCTCAGATTTACTCATGGCATGCTTACATGTGAAAAGTAGGATCTCATTAGTTCCTCAGCATACATACAAGTCAAAGCAGGAGTTTCAAGTATTTTAACTGCTAACTAATACTATTTCCAAAACTCCTCTTGAATCTGCACATTCATAAAGTTCATGGAAACAAAACCTCTGCATGTTTTGCAATCACACACAATGAAGCTGAAAATATATGAGTCTGCTTCCAAATGAACATGAGCTCACAATCTAAATCCATGCTTTTACATCGGATTCTTCTCACCCTTTAAAAATTAAAAAAAAAAGAAAGAAACAAAAATCAAGAAGCTTTTACAGTACCTGTTCTCATGCGTTCAGACAAACTTCCAAGACTATCAATCTTCTCTTTGTAAATAGTTTTGTAGCCTCCAATGAAGGACAAGTAAGATTTTGGTGTGACAAAAGTTCGTCTCCTATATCGTTCAAAGTATTCAACACATTTTTCAGCTACAATATCTTGAATTGTTCCCATGGTGCTAACAACATTCTGTTTCACTTCATCTGTGCATTCAAGATGGTAAGAAGCTAAAAAATGCTGTGCAACTGCTACAAGAGCATCTTTAGGCCAATGCTGGAACCAGTCTATGGTACAGCCTGAAATCAGACCTGGAAATTTGAGTGCACGAGTTCTGAATTTTTCCCCAACAGGAGAAAAACAAAGAACCACATGCAGGTTATTCCGAACTCGAGCAAGAAAGTAATTATAAAGATTTTCACCAGTGGGACTAAGCCTTGGGTACTCCTTCTTCATTGCTGGAATCAGGTCTTGTGTGATTTCACTTATTTCATCCCGTGCAAAAAGATTTGAGACTTCACCTGAAGCCAAAACATTATTTATGTACTCAAGAAAAGATTCATCTCTGACTTCATTGTCCGTGAATATAAAGACAACACCCTCTCCTTTTTGACCAGCAGTGCAGTACAACATTTTCAGATCATCCAAAAGGTTGTTGGTGGCATATGTTCTGGAATAGAAAAGGGTTAAGGAAAGAGAGAACAAGAATTACAGATCACCTTAGGAGATATGTATCATCTGGACCAGCTTCCTTAAGGCAAGAAAAAAAAATCTAGATAAACAATCTAGATAAGAAATACCGTAGCTCCTGGTTACATTTTTTAGGTTTCTTTTTCAAAAACATTTTCCCAAAGTGAATGATCAGTAATATAAATCATGTGAAATGAGGTAAAGTCAACAAAATAATGTGCTGGGAAAAAGTATGGTGAGAGCAATACTATATCTAAGGCAATTATGATGCTGTTTTGTATCCCCATGGTTTGCAGATGTAAATTCTTTATTAGAAATATGTTAATACAGCTGGATTAAGCTGTCAAGTAGGTTATGATACCTGTAACCATTACCTAAATACAGCTGGATTATCTTCTGAAGATATTGAGAGCAGGTTAAAGGAAATCATTAAGAGACAAAAGAGAATTAAACTGAGGGATTTATTGTGTATATGGTTTAACTAAAATCAAGCCACAGAAATTATGTTTGAACATTATCACTTGGGTTGATCAGCTCTTCCGCAAATTGAGACCATGACTGGTTCTGTTGTTATGTGTCTTATAGGGGGTGCACACAGTAATTAAGATTCAGATAAGTCCACACAAATTCAACTACACATTTCAGATTGTGCAATATAAAATGATATAAAGTAAGGTTAATAAAATGGCAGATTTTGTCCCAAGCCAACTAAAGCTGAAATTACTAACCTCTTTTATTTGCAATCAGTCTCTTGTTTCCAAGAATCTCTTCAAAGTCATAAGTAATTTATGCAATACAAACATGACCCATTCTTCACATATTAGATGTAGCACACAGGAAGTGTCCCAATTCTCTTTCAGCTCCATCTTATTTATGCTCTATAAATACCCCTAAAGCAAGCACTGCAGAGCATGGAAAACAATCCAGCTCTTCAGTTTGTATGTGTCAGCTACAGTTATTACAGTGATTTGCGTTATTCTGATAGGAACATAAGAATTTCTCTACTGAGTCAGAATAGCAGTGTATCTGGTTTAATAACCTAACACCAGTTATGGGAAGTGATACTTAGAGACAAAACATGACCCAGCATCAACTCTTCACTGCTAATTTCATTCTTCCTCCCTCCATATTCATTGCCACTATAAATATTTTTTTTACTAATCTTGGAAATCTAGGGATTCTGTTCTATCACTTTGGGTTTTTTCTTTCCATTTTTTGTTCTCAGTGTTCCTTTCTTCTGCTTCTGGGACACAGGAAGAGATTGTGATATGTCTTTCTTTATCTTTCTTTTCATCAGAAGTCTCATAACATTATTCATAGACCTGATATGTCTCTCTAAATATTCCTCAGCATTTTAAATAGTTTGCAAAGGAGAATATACTCTGCTGGTCTTTATTGCTTAGCCCTGTAAACCCCATATCAAAAGATACAAAGAAGGAAGGCAGTAGCTACTCCCTTTCACTTCAAATTTCTATAAATTACAGAATTCCAGCACTACAAAATATTAAGACATTAACAGAAATTGTCATAATGCAGTTTGGCAATATAAGACCACAAATGTAGTTTATAATGAGGGATAAAATGTTTGAGAGGTTTGCATTTCTTTAAGCTGATTGTGAGGAGTTCATTTCTATGGCAAATTAAGGAGTATATGTCCATGTACACTGCATTGTGTTACCTTGTTAAAGTAATCTGAAAGCTCTCGTATCCAGCAATGTATGATGCTAGTTTTGTCAGACTCTGCTTTCCAGATCCACCTACACCCACCAACAATGCATTTCCTTGTGGAGTACGAATAATCCGTGATATTTTAATCAAATGGATGATTGCATCCTGTGTATTGAGAGAAAAGGGGATGAAGAGATGCAAAAATGATGCATTGTATAATCAACTAGAAGCATGTCTTCAAGCAACTGCTTCCCAACAGCTAGATGGCTTCTCAGGAACCTAAGCCAAAGAGTCAAAATCAACAGGAGATTTCCCCCTGACTTCAATGGGCAGTAGGGCTAGCCCAAGAGAAATGTTCTTATATCAAGCTTGTATGAAGCAATGTCATATGCACAGTTTGTCATCAGCAGAGCTGAGGGCATGCCCCTTAGGGGACAGAAGGAAAAGCAGAAAGGACTCCTCCAGCGTTTTAGCTGACCTATTTACAAGTTCTCTAAATAGACTGACAAAATTAAAATACAAGTGCACTATAGGCATTTCTTTTTCAACTGCTCTAGTTATTCTATCAAGCCACCCAAACTAAATTTGAAGAAAGTATTGTGCATCAAGATCTTTGACAAGGAGGTGACTTTCAGGAAAGCAAGATGACATTCACAGTCATTCACATGCACTGTATAAAGAACCTAGTTGTTCTGAGCCATCTCCAAAATAATGTGATAGAAACATACAAGACTAAGTGCACTAAGTGCAAAAGACCTGCACTTTCTGTATTAATACAAGTACAAGCATTAGTACCTTGAAAAATACTAAATTCATCTTTGATCCTCTGACAGTTTCATTGTACTGTTGCATGAACATCTGTAATCTTTCAGCCAAGTAATCCAAAGATGGGATAGGCTCATAAATTTTAGGAGCCTTCAACTCCTCATCATCAGGCTCATCTCCAGCAGTCTCCGGGACATCACGCAAGAAATCCACGAAGTATAATTCCATGCATTTATCTCCAAACATATCTTGACCATGTTCCTCAGAAACAATCTAAAACAATATTGCTTTAGTAATGAAATATGTCACTGGCCTCTTTCTGTGGCAAATACTAAAATATTATTTGCTTACCTTCCTCATCATATCTTCAAACCAGTCTTTATCACTTTGGCTGATGAACCTGTCTGCAATAACACGTCTGCACTCATGCTGGAATAAGGCTACCAAAACACTGATGCTCTGGCAGACATCAGAAGTAACTGTAAGTATTCCTTGCCAAATACGACTGAGGTCTCGTAAATTGAAGACGTAATGAAATTTTGCTGGAGTTGGCAACATCTACAAAATAACGTCATAAGCTAATAAGGTATACTCAAATAACTGCTAAATGGAAATATTTTCTACTTATTATTAAGTGAAAGTGAATGTGGATATTTTCACAAACTTTGGCCTTGCATGAAAGCAGACATACATGCTTGATGTTAAGAAGCAACCGTAAAACGAAGAAACAACAGTAGCAATGACCAGCTCTTTAATTTCACATTGATTTCATCTGAGTTTTTTTCAATGTTTCAAGTCCCAGGAACATGCATTGAAGGGTTGCCAAGACAGGTAAGTTAGTGATGGCACTGAAGACCACAGTAAAAATATCAATATTGCCTATTCTGTGGTGTTGCTCCTGCCCTTTCTTCCAGATCATGTCTGCTATTCTCTTTTGTCCTTTCCAAGAACATCTGAGGAAATGTTCATGAGGGGAAGGGAAGGGAAGGGAAGGGAAGGGAAGGGAAGGGAAGGGAAGGGAAGGGAAGGGAAGGGAAGGGAAGGGAAGGGAAGGGAAGGGAAGGGAAGGGAAGGGAAGGGAAGGGAAGGGAAGGGAAGGGAAGGGAAGGGAAGGGAAGGGAAGGGAAGGGAAGGGAAGGGAAGGGAAGGGAAGGGAAGGGAAGGGAAGGGAAGGAAGGGAAGGGAAGGGAAGGGAAGGGAAGGGAAGGGAAGGGAAGGGAAGGGAAGGGAAGGGAAGGGAAGGGAAGGGAAGGGAAGGGAAGGGAAGGGAAGGGAAGGGAAGGGAAGGGAAGGGAAGGGAAGGGAAGGGAAGGGAAGGGAAGGGAAGGGAAGGGAAGGGAAGGGAAAAATTACTGTTTGAGAAAACCTATTTGGGAAAATATTTGCAACCTAGAAAAACTACATTTGCTCTAGGAAAGGAAGTTAATTAGTAGCAATAAGCACCAGTTCAGTTGAATATATTGGTCAATAGTGACAAGTCAATAGTTTCACTAGAAGCTCCTCTATTTCTCTGTGTATAAACCAAGCATACATCTACAGTGAGTTGTTTGTGAAATTCTGACCAACCTTTTCCAGACAGGAATTTAACAAATCCCTATCTTTCCACCACTCTCCTTCACTTTTCTCAGAAGAAGAACAAATTTGACACACTTTTCTATGCTGTAGCTTTCTTCTTTTCAAATTTCATTTTATACCTAATATTTTTTGTCACTCTCAAAGCAAAATTTGCCCAGAAATTGCAGTCAAATGTTCTTAACAGTCTGTTTGAAATGGAAAAAGTTAATGTTTATAAATTACTAAATATCAGATTTTATTTGTTTCTAACTGATACCCTCTCTGCCAAATTTGACTTCTTTCCTAAAATTCAGATCTTCAAGGTTTCTCACAATCCAAAACAGCTTTTATGGAAGATTCCTATCTAATTTTTGATTTCTGGTTCCTTCTGGTCTCAACATTTTCTCAGCTGGAAGATCTCTCAATCTTCCTGTCAGATATGGTTACTATATTATATGTATATAATGTGATGCTTATATCAGCTACAGAAAACACTGCATGTCATTAGGATTTTCATCAGTAACTTGGTGCTGAGAGCATCTAGTTCAGAACAGAGGCATCAGCCAGCAGTTACAGCCACAGTTCACAGCTTCACAATATGAACTACGAACACACGTGACAGTACAAAAGGTACAGTACAAAAGATGTTTCAAGGGCTTAATAGACGTAATTTTACCTTTGCTTTTGTCATTTGCCAAACCTTTCGACTTGTAGATACTAATGCTGAAGCCAGTTTACATACTTCTGTGGGGAAATGTCGTTGTTCACAGAAATAGCCTTCAGCTATTGTTTGAAATATCTTATCAATAGAGGAAGCAGAAGGCAGTGTGCAGTTAAAGATGGTGAACTGGCGTTTCAGGCGCTGGGGGATGTCATTCCGACCTCCCCCAGGGTGAATCATAGCAGCTACAAACTGGATGTCAACCACATTCATGAATTCCCCTGGCTTCTCTAAACTGTAGAAACCTTTCTGTTCCATCAGCTGTCTTACAATCTCATTGGTGATCTAAATATAGCCAGAAACAAAAAAAAAGGAATGAAGGAGTTAAGTGTTTTAGGATTGTCAACATGTAATGTGGCAAACAAGCACTCAGATGCAGTGCATTGGCTGCATGTAAGTTTCATGTGCTAAATAGTTGTGGACATGAAGTCAGACATTCAACTGAATTTGGATAATTTCAACTTAAGAAGACAGAACTTTCAATTTTCAATCCAGACTATATCTTCAGATTGACACAGGTGCTTAGACAGTGACAAAGTACAGTTAATTTAGCACAATGTGTAGTCACACATCCACTTGCACAGAGGCATTGAGTACAGAGCTGTACTGGAAGCAGGGAAATTGCTTCTTCTCAGCAGACTTTTTTTTTTTTCTTTAAGTCATAATTTCAAAGTATAGGTCTATAAGTATTCTTTCATCAATACCTCAAGACAGCTTGCTAGTCTTTAATGTTAACTGTGATCATAGAATTGTTTAGGTTGGAAAGGACCTTTTTATTATTGAGTCCAACCATTAAACTGGTACTGCCAAATCCACCACTAAGCCATGCCCCCAGGTGCCACATCTACATCTCTCTTAAATACCTCCACCACCTCCTCCAGTGGTGGTGACTCCACCACTTCCCTGGGCAATCTGTTCAAGGGCTCAACAACCATTTTGGTGAAGAAATTTTCCCCTAATGTCCCATCTAAACCTCCCCTGGTACAACTCAAAGCCATTTCCCCCTGTCCTGTCAACACTGACCTCACTACAATCTCCTTTCAGGTAGTGCAGAGACCTATAAGATCTCCTCTGAGCTTTCTTTACTCAAGGCTCAACAACCCCAGTTTCTTCATAAGTCTTGTTCTTTTAGACTCACCACCAGCTTAGATTTCACATAATAGCAACTGCAATTTAAAGTCAAGAGCAGATCAAAGAAAATACTCTGAGTGTTTCTTGGATTTGCATGCTTCCTTTCCCAGACTGGTTCTCAGGACTGCTACTTTTGAAATCCTACTAGCTTTGTATGCAACCAAAACAAAAGGCTTAAGTACTACAGTGATTGCACCAAGTGGCTTGACACTGTCTTTGATCTTTTGGGACTGACAACTTATTAGTCATGTCAAAAACTGGCTTGGGGAAATTTGTTTAATAAACATATTTGTTCTAATCCATATTATGATACCTTTTTTCTAGCCTATCTCATTTTTTCAGCAACAATGGTAAGACCACCAATTTCCAAATGTTAATATTTTCCATTTACCTGATCACCCCATTCGTTAATCAGAGGCATGTTGATGTCATCAATAAAGACAGTCATCTTCTTCCCTGCTGGAGGACCATGGGTAGCGCCCATTCTTTTGCCTATGTACCTTTCTATGCTCCTTTGGAACATATGTGGCAGAGTTGCAGAGGAAAAGTTTAGGCATTTGGTCACATGAACATCAGGATCATACTTGCTTGTGTAATTCTGCAAGATAAACCACTTTTAAAAGCACATCAGTAACTCCAGGTGAATTAAAACAAAAGGAGACACAGACGCTCAGCAGCCCTGCAAAAAACTCAGTCCTGCTATTAACTTCAAAGTCTAGAAACACAGTTTATTTAAGATAGATACATCATCTGCAACTTGAAATATAAACAAATTGTCAGTTACTGTTTTGCATAAAATTTTTAAGTATTAAAATTTATAAGCTCTTAATAGACTTCAGTATTACAACAAGTATGCCAACTCAAGATGCAAATAAAGTTTGCATTAGCAATTGTCAGGGTTTTTCTAAATTTAAGCTGTTAGTGATGATCTATTACAGCAGACTGCAAGAAACAAGAGAAAAACCAAATCCATTTTCATGTGTACACTACAAAACCAAAACTCTTAAAACAAAAGCAGTGTAAAGGAATGGCAGTGTAAAATTAAACCCAGCTACATCACATTTACTGATAGCTATCTTCTCTTAATAAAGAAAGTAATCCTTCGATTTTATGAATATGTACAATTCCCACAGCTGGTGAGGATGCCCCAAAGCAACAAAGTTCCACTTTTCATGTTTAGTGAGGTTTTATAATAAAAATATATAACACTAGAGTCACACCAAGGGATAATGGGATATATATATATATATATATATATATGGAGAGAGAGAGAGAGAGAGATTGAGCATAGGATATATTTTGCTCAGGAGAAGTCCTGGAGCTTAGAAATACCACTAAAAATTCAATAATTTCCAACATAATTTCTTTTTAAAGATTTGATTCTTCAGCAAGTAAATTCTTATCTGTATAAGAGGGTTGACTAGAAATGTTCCCATTTTGGTACCTCAGAAACATAAATCTATATCCTTGCTGATGAAGTGCTCTAAGAACTCCAGTGAGACATACACTCTGTGTGACAGCAGAAAGGAAGATACAGCTAGATCCCCTCAAAATATTTTGATGAATGTTGTTAATTTTGTTGATACAGTGATAGCAGTTTAAGAAAAGGTGCCCTCCAGAAAGAGGTTTTTTTTCAGACCTCACATAAATGACAACCCACACATGCAATGTAGATGCAACAGTCCTGTCTTTGGTGTGTACTCTTCACAGCTGAAGGGTTGGTTCAGGTCAGTGCTCAGACCTCTCCTCAGGACTCCAATTGCAATGCGTGAATTAATAGTACAGAGAATAAAGTTCTTAAATTAACATTCCATTTTAAGTTCTGATTCATACTAATGCTTTACTCAACACCAAAGATTATTCAGATTAATTCAGATTACTACCTGAAGTGTTCTATATTAAGACTCTTTTTGCTTTTTCATTCAATCAACTGTTTATATCTGGAAATTTCCACAAGTTGTAGTAAAACAAAATTCTACAGAAGATGAAAGCAGACAGGGAACGGTTGTGAAGGTAGTTAACACTCACTCCTAACCTTACATGAGATCAAATATCTGCTACTCTGCTCTGTAGCATAGAGTCAGTGTAAGCAACTCCCAAGAATCAGTTCCAATTATTTTTAGGGACAGGAATGGCAGCTGAAGGCTGGAGGTTGCCAGTATCTGGACAAAATCCAGTATGCAGAATATCAAGACCACCACCCAGACCCTGCCTCTTCACTCTGCAAAAATAGTTCTCAGCTGGTGCCAGGAACAGAAGCTGACATTACACCGGCATGCCTGTTGGCATCGACAGCTATGCTGAAAAAATAGCATTAATGGCTGCTGGCACAGGTACAACTCACTCTGTCAGAGCTCAGAGAGCACATGGCTGGGGCACACAAAATGGCTCCAGATTTTAAGAAAGCCAAAGGTCGATTTAGGCCAGTGGTTTTCAGCTATTTTCCATTTCAAGACCTCTGCAAATCCTCCAATGGAGGTACAGATGCCTGTATAACCAATTCAGCTGTCCCAACAGTAGATCAGTTTTATTTAGCTACTTCTCATTGATCAAAGAATCCACACATTCCCCTGAAAAACGCAGAAACCATACTGAAAAACATTGTGCTTCCATTTTTTTAAATAAGGGGTGCCAAGTTTGGTATGACACCTGCGTTTGTTCAGCCTTTTGATTATTGACTGTTCTGTATTAAATTATTACATTTTATGTGTCATATGATTAATCTGCACCATTTTATAATACAGAAACCATGTATTTGTTAATAGCAATCCTATTATTTCCTTCTAGAGAAAGTACATGTCCTTTTCAGTGAAGAAATTATTAGAGCAGATAATAAACAGTAAATTTACCCTCTGAAAACCACTCGTACTAAAGAAGGAAGTTCCTTTTATCTCTTCTGTTTGGCTTTTGAAGAAAGGCTGTGCAACAAGGGTGTACAAAAGATCAGTTCACACATGGCACCACCGACAAAGCACAGGAAAATAAAAAATCCTCCAAGAATCAACATTTTCTTAGCAAAATCTTCCGTTAGACTACTTAAAAGAAAAGAAAGCATAGGAAAGAGGGTTTATCATCTGACCTTGTGACCACGGTTAGCAAAGTTTAAAAGAAACTTTTATACTAAAGTGTAGAGACTTGGGTTTTTTTGCTTGTAGTCCATGTGAGTACTGGCAAAATGCCTCAGCAAGAATGCTAGTATGTACCCTGAAGAAAAATCAAACTATCCTTAACTTCAGCTTGACATTTGTGCCAATATCAACTCTTGCAATGTTATCATACTAACATATTACATATGTTTTTCTGTTCCACTTACCTTAATCATAACAGTTTTTGCTGTTCCTTGTTCCCCAATTAGCAAAACAGCTTTTCCTTGCCTCATGATGGTGTGCATTAGAAAGTCTGTTCGGACACTGTCTATGTTTGGAACTAGAATGGAAGTATATTCTGGTACTGAATCTTTAGGATAAATATATTGAGGGACCTGCATAAAAAAGACATGCAAAAAGTTTGAGAATTCATACCTGTCCACACAATCACTTTGCATCAGAATACAAAATCAAATGTACTTTGTAAAATTTACATCAGCAAAACTTTTCTTCCTGAAAGCCAAGTATCCTTTCGTAATCAATCAGAATCTTGTCATGCTTTTCTAAAAGGGTGTTAGACTAACAGGATATTTTCATTCCTCCAGTGCCTGATAAAAGCTTTTCTTTGCTGGAATTTCATAAAGAGTAGGGTGATAGACAGTGTACAGAGTTAGGATCACTTCCACTTCACTTCCAAAGCTATTTCAAATGCACGTTTCTGTTCTTTGCTAAAGATATTTATGGGGAAAAGAAAAATATCATTCAAAAAAAGAAGCTCTTGAGAATTTGGTAGGGTTAATCTTCCTAACCAAATTATGTAAGGTTGGAGATAAAATGTCTCTTACCAAATACATCTTGTGTATCCATTAAGAAAGCTTAGTGTGTTGCAGCATACGAACCTTCTTTGACCAGTGCTCCCACTGTCCACAGGCACTGATAACAAATTCAAACATGGTTTCCTCTCCATTCACAGCTGGAAGCTCTTTCACTGCAGAGTTCTTCCGTAGGAACAGCTCCATTTTCAGCTTGTCATCTGGCTCCAGGAGGGCTCCAGCTGACCACATCACAGCAAAAACAAACAAGCGAGCAATATGTTCCTCACTGAGCTGCTTCTCATCTCGGCCAGAGAGCAAACCCTGCAAAGTGGATGCAATATAGAACTACTGCCCTCCTAGAACAAATCACAGAATCAAAGAGAAAAACAGATGCCATATCTACCTGCAGGAGGTCAATAGCTTGCTTGATGTACATACATTCTAAAATTGACATTTTTGGTGCCACAGCAGAGAAAACAAAATCCATCACATCCTGGGAAGAAAAAAAAACATTATTTAAAGATTCTCTTTACCGGTTTCAATGGCATGATTTATTCTTAGATGAGATCAATTCCTTATTTTCAAATATATTCTAAATTTTATTTCCAAACAACAACTTTCCCCATTCCTGGGCTTATAAATATTCAGACTTTGACCATGATTTTTTTTCCCTAACAATAGCATATTAGAAAAATAACTTTGATGTACTAGAGTCAGCAGAGCTACTCGTATGAGCTGCACAGAGTAAATTCCTGAAGAGCAATTTGAAGAATGCTGTTCAGTTACTTCAGGGATCTGCCTGCCATTTGTGCTTTCCACTAGAGATTGTAATCTACCACGAATATTTTTTTAGTAGGAAGATAAAAGCACTGATGATACATATATATATATATAATGCACAAGCTTGACACAATAAATTTCTATCTGTCTGATCTGTTCTGACTGCACCATACTGTACCAGTCCCTCTTGAAACCAATAATCTCATTTTCCTGTAGAATCCCGGCAAGATCCAAAAAGAATTTTTGAATTTATTTTAATGGAAGTTGGACTTTCCTCAGGTTTCTTCATAGTGTTTGGCTACCATGTCTGTCTTTGCCAAGTGTTTTGCAACATCTTGAGCAAAGTTTCAAATTGATGTAAAGTCCTCTCTGAGATTTGCAGTGCAAAATTTAAAAATATCAATTGCCATCCAATAGTACAGAGTGATGTAAATTATAACCTACTTCCACCTTCATTCAACAGTCTGTAATATAATACTCTCCCTGTGAGTTCTATTTGCCCTCTTAATCTTTGGAAATCAACACCGCCCACTCATTCTGGGAAGTGGAAGTATAACAGGGATACTATGGGAGACAGTAATTTTGGAGGAATTCCATTTATAGATGTCATGTCCTGTCAGGGAGAAAGGTAAGACAAAGAAAACATTCAGTCACCCAAAGACATAAACAATTTACTTAGATACTTTAAAAAATATCACTGAGCTGTTTACCCACATGCTCACCAGCTTTGTTTCACTTCTCAGTTTAATTTTTGCACTGAAGTTCTCCAAGTGCCCTATGCTGATATTTATTGTCACAGAGAATAAATCAATATTTTTACTCAACCTCCTGAATTCCATCCCACTAGAATACCAGGTAACACACACAAAACAAAAATATATAGTGTGATCAAAAACTCACTTAGGCACCTTAATCTAAAGTAGAGCTTATAGGTAAGTGGTCTAAGAAGACAATCTGAGTGTGGGCATACACAGAATTATGGAATAGGTAGGGTTGTAAGGAACCTTAGAGGTCATCTACTTCCTTCATCACACTATGGGCAGAGATGCCCCCCACTCTATCAGGTTGCTTTTTTTGTTAATTCTTGCTGACTAGCACAAGTGCCTCCACCTCTGTGTGCTGCCTTTTTGTGGCTTTCCCTTAAAAATGCCTGGTCTGTCCCCAGTCATACATAGGATGCTCAGCTGAGTAACTGAGGGTGTTATGGGTGCCACAGGGGAGTGCCCACAAGCACTGTGCAAAATTCAAATCTAAGACTTTTAGAATTTGGAGCTAAATCTCACTGAGATTCAGCTTCTTCATCTGTAAAATAGACCAGATGTCTCATAGGGCACTGTAAATGGTTTAATAATTGATTTGAAACACACAGAATAAAGATATTTCATGCGTCAACGTATTCTGTACTATCAAGAGCCCAGTTTTCACCAGAACTAGTTTTATGGTATTTATGATTCCAATGAGATTTCTGTAGTTTATGAAGGGTTTTTTAATGTTTTCTTTTTCTTTGAGTTTATGGGGAAAAAAATCAGTTCCATATATGCTAGTATTTCATTACTACTACGATTTTTAAAAAAATACATGGCTGAAAAAAGGATGCAGGATTAACACAGAAATTTGCATTAATTGTTTGGACAGGGAGACTGGAAAAATGAGTTGGGTCATGACAAATACACATAAATTTTTAAGAATTTGGATCAGCAATTTGCTAATCCTTACAAGGAGGCTGAAAAATGAAGTCAGATGCTAAAAATTCATATGAAAAAATGATCCTTTTGCACAAAGTACAATCACTATAGAACTCAATGAACTACAGAACACTCCTCAGGACAGGAAGTTGGTAACATATTCAAAGAGTTTAGACAAGCAAAAGAACAATTCAGTAATAGAAAGTTATTAATCCTTCTAATATTAATTTTAACATGAGCATTTAAATATTAAAGGTAAGAAATTCTTTGGATTATATATTCAGCTCTATGCTGCAGGCACAGTAGCAGCCTTTACACAAATTGAATTAGTGTGAGATTTAATGTGGAGGAAGAAAATTAGTCACATCTAAAAATGAAGTTGCTACTACATTTTTTTTTTCATTTAAACAATACCTGGACATGCTGAAACTTATGTTATTCACATAATATCCATCACTGGTTTGAGCTTCACACTTTGCAGATAATTTCAGTAACACCACTCGGGTAACTATTTTAATTATTTCAGTTCTTTGAAACTGTCTCAGATAATTATTTCCATCAGCTAAGCAATTCTGTTGCTTACAGGTAGCAGCATCATTCACAGAGCAGGAATTGGCAGTGGAGATTCTAAATTTAAGAGAGACTTTTTATAGGGATGGGAGTTTATTTGAAATTACTGCGAAGCAGGAAATGTTGCCAAGAAGAAAGAATTGGGAAAGGGAGGGAGACAGTCCAACCCCTCAATCACTGTTCTAAACAAAATCCTGTGGAAATAGAAAGGATTCTAAGATCATCTAAAATTGAAATAAGGTTGGGTTTAGGGGTCTGGTTTTGGTTTTGGACTTTTTTTCTTTTGTATTTTGATTTGTATTTTTTTAGTGCCTTACAGCGCCATTTATAATATACATTAAAAGAATAAATACATTCTTTCCACTGATTCACAACTATTATTCTCTGGTCTTTCCTCCACCATTACTGCTACCTGCTGCACCTTTATTAAGAATTACTTTATCCAACATGAAGACTTTCAGTGACAAATACTATTTTGGTCGGCACAAATAATGAGTGTTTTGTAAGCAAACTGGAATTATTACAGCTTTTGTCTTATATCTATTTTAGTTGAGTTTATATTAAATTCAGGAAGTCTCTATATGTCTACTTAAGACTGAGTCTCCTTGGTTACTACATTTCCATCTATACTCTAATCTTCATGTTCTTTGAAAAATCAGATCTTTTTAAGATGTTTATATCCATGTTTTTTGTAATACTAGCATTAAATCCACCAAGGTCTATATCTGGGATTTGACTACCACTGTTGATGAATCTTATTTCAAAAATTTTCTTTTTGATTTTTATCCTTTTTTTTTAATGTGGCAGAAAATAATAACTATAAAAAGAGCCATGTGAACACAAAAGTAGTGTTGCTCTCATCTGTAAAATCACTTTTATTGCCTCTATTATTTGAGAAGCAAAGACAGCACATTAAAAGTGAAAGAAAACTGCCAGCATGACAGCTTTCATTTACATTTTGATAGCTGTAAATGCAGCCTTCAGCACTGAACTAACTTCATAATTCACTGCATTTTCATTTCTTAATCTAATAAAATACATATTTTTCTGGACTTTATTACTATTGCTTCAGGCTTGGGCATTTTAAGTGTTGTTGTTATGTTTTCAGAGCAAGTTGTTGCATAAAATATAAATAGAATTGTGGCAAAGAAGCAGTAAATTGACCCACATATACATTACTTTGGAAGCATATTTTAAAACTCATTATCAGAATTGTTTCTCTTGCTTCTGCAGTAAATACTATGTCATATCATTATGTTTTTGGGGGTAGAGCAAAATGAATAGCTTGTTAAAGATTAGTTTTGAAGTAAATGTGCACTGAAATGAAAAGTAGAATGTTAGAAGACATTTGTTAACATTCAGGGCATTCTAATCCTATATCAATCTTTGCTTTTACCATGATCTATAAAAAGCTTCCTGAAATGTCACTCAAAGTTCATCAAAAATGCATTTTTAAAATGCAAGAGCAATGAAAAATATTACCGGGGAAACCCCTGTGAAATCCAACACCAATTACATGAGTAAACAAGCAGGAGCAAGCTGATGGAAAACCAAGGTATGTTGGAAGTTGCATTTTTTTTACAGATATTGAGGAAATCAGAAGATAACAACACTTAAAGGTTGCAAAGACATAACTCTTTCTTTAAAATCATTCAAAAGCAAAAATAAATATTTCAATATGATGGAAGTATACTACTGAGATTATGCTTTTATACCCACTATTGAGTGCAACCATCCATGATATTGCTGGAACCTTTCTAATGATTCAGTAAGGTAAGGCCAAATAGAGGGGGAAAAACATTTAGGATTCTTGCTTTGGATCTACTGATTGAACACAATTTAGTCAAACAATGTATCAAAGTTATGCAATTTCAAAAATTTCCATTGGAACAGAAACATGGATAATAAAATCAGATGAGACAACTATAGTCAGATCTTCAGAACTAGAATCAGAGCTTCAGAGCAGCAGAGACCACAGAACTACCCTGGATTAATTTGAATTATATAATAAAAATAACTAATGGATCAAATGCATTTCTGTTGCATCTGAGTAAAACTAGCTCAATTTCTTTCTGAATTGACTTCTTTATATTTAAAACAAAATAAGACATTTACCCACTTCCTTTGTGTATCCTAACAATAACTAGAATTGCAGTATTAAAATTACAAGCAAAGAGAGTATCTGTTTTGCCAACATGCAATATAAAATAATCACAGACTTAACAATTCATTGCCAACTATCATATGCAGACAAAACAAAACATTCAGATTTTCATCTGTTATAGCTTCAGTCATTTATTAATGATAGAGATAATTTTCTCTCCTTTTTTAACCCTTCATCTTTAGTTTATTACATAAAAAAAAGAAATGTAAATAATTGAAAGAGCACTTAGGAAGAAGTAATGCTTCATTTAAAAAAAAAAAAGAATAAAAAATGCAATTTTTTTTCTGAAGTAGTAATTAAGTACCTGAAATACAGCATTAAAGCAATTCCATAGGACACTGGAGTATGTGACTGGTAGTGTCTGCAGCCAAGCCCTTAAAATAGGCTTCCAATCTAACACTGAAGAACTCATGAAGACCATCCCACTACGAGAAACTGTTGCAGGGGAAGCATTGTCAATGTTGTGAGGTTCAAAAATAATTTTGCAATTGGGGGACATTGGAATGCGATCTCCATTGGCCAATGTAAGGGTCTTATTATCATCCAGAACAGAGTTCAGATTTTCAATCCATATTGCATCAACAGGTCCATCCAAAACTATCCAGATGTGCTCACCCTTAAAAAAAAAATTGAGAGACACACACATTCAACTTCACCTACAGTGACCAAAAACATACATTTATGTAATATCAGAAAATATACTCTTAGATATAAATAATGTCAATTATGACATTTGGTGCTCAGCAAAAAAGCAATATAAAAATGCAATTTTTGTAATTTGCTCATTGATTTTAATTCTTTTTTTTTTGTTATCTTGTGTCACACTAAAAATTATATTAAGAAATAGCAACAAAAATGAATTTGTGCTGTACTGAGCAAAAAGTTGTATCTTTCTTCTACAAAAGCACATCAGCCAACCCTGCATCCATCAAGATGGACGAAAACATTTCCTATTAAATGCAGTCATAGAGGCACTAAGTCAGTCCTTGTGGGATGTTGCCCAAGTATTTCATGTAAGGTGTCCCATTTTCCAAGCCAGAACTGGGTAGCTGTTCAGCAGGTGTGAGTGTAATTATGATTTTGGTAAACATGATCTGCGGGTTTGGTAAGAGAATTGGGAAATGCCTACATCAGTTTATTACCAAAGCTTTACATTCTCATAGAACTAGTGAAATAAAGTGGAAATTACTTAAAACCAGACAGGAGAAAACTGACTTTTCTGTCCTCACATCAAAACATGAATGTACCTTGTTTTTGTGTTTGGACTATTTACAGAAGGAAGCAAACCACTTAAAATCTTTTCTAAATTAATTTTGGAACCTCAAATGCTTGGGAATCCTAGTGCTATCTAGGATATATGTATAAATATGACTCTTGAGCACATTGAGCTCATCAGACACAAAGCAAAATTAACACAGTGTATTTCCCATTTGATTTTATAATGGAAGACCTTTCAGCTAAATGACAGGTAATGACACCTTATGGAAACAGTATTAAATGTCTGTCATGACACAATATCCATTACCTTCTTTGCCTTTAAAGTTTTTCTCCATAATGTAGAGAAAATACCATCTGTCCAGTCATTTGTAGCAACATCAAGGGTACCGAACATCTGGGAAGCTGTGATTGCCTTTGGGTTCATTCTCATCTCTTTATGAGGAGCACCACAATCTGTCATTGCTTTCATCAAAATATGAATGCATTTTGTCTTTCCTGAACCAGTTGGACCTAGAGTCATCATACCTTAAAAGAATATAAACATGGTTTAAAATGAAATGTCAATGTGTCATGCTACCGTTTAATGATGCATTGCTTCAACGATCCTTGTTTTATTTTTATCAAAAGCCAATACAAAGGGATGTTTCTCACTCCACTTAATGTTGATTGAAACAGAATTTGAAACTATTATTTAAAGGCCTCTATAAATGTCTCTCTATTATGATAGCAAGCCTTTGTGGGTCTGTATCCACCCTCAGGCAACTCTTTTATTTTTTTTAATGGGACAACACGACTGTCTTTTGATGTTCTCATGCAATGACATTGACATGAATGGTGGCAAAAAAATCCAGAAATTTCTAAGTGTATCTAATGAGAATGCATATCTTTAGTGATGTACAAAATAGAGTGCATCTTTCTGATGCAAAAGTTACACAAATATGTACCTGCATCCACCCATGCTGGTATTTAATAGATCTTTCTTTCATAAAACCTATTAAGAGCAACCATACTTAATTCATCAGTGTATACATGTTATCTAAGAAAAATAAATTGTGTCTTCAACAATAAATTGAGCCTACTGTTGATCTTCTTTGGTTATGTTTTCATTCAATAGGCCCACAGTCTGTCCAAAATTAGATGGGACATTCAAATTGGGACTTCTAAAGTCATTTAATGGACCTAATAACTTCTATTAGCCCTAAAGGCAACTGGATACCATAATCCTTAGTTGGCTTTGAAAACTTCTTCAACAAAAGTATGGAACAATCACATACCCAAATAATAAACCTAATCCAGTGCCATGCAAATTGTGTGACATTTCCCCTAAAACTAAAGGGTGCTGGATGTTCCCTGAAACAATCTGAGGACTCAAAAAATCACTACTCATGACATATGTTATATATGGGGAAATGCAATACAAACTCTTCAGTGTTAACCAAATGTCTTTTCTGGTGGTTTCAGTGATATTTCAACCAAAACTGTTATGCCAAACAGATTTCAGGATCCATGCACTGAATCTCCGTGTGTGTGTGTGTGTGTGTGTGTGTGTGTGCATGTTTATAAAAGCACTTCACGTGCACATATGGCCATATTTCTCCTCATTATTTGAAATTCCACGGTGACCTCTCCATAAATTCAAGTTCATGAGTAGGACAAGTGGAAGTCTGGAAAACATAATCTTTCCCCCTCAGTGAAGTAACTTTTGTCATAGAAAGTAAAAAAACTTTTGGCTTGAGCATCCAACTGTTTGGACAATTGGATCTGCATGATCTCCTGGGAATAGTAGGTATATGTGGAGAGAAGAGGCATCTAAACAGAATGTCATGGTGGATTCTGAAGATTTTTGAGGGATAGAGGAGCTGTAGTGTCTCACAGATCAAACAGCTTCTTTTAAAGAGAGACACTTTTAATCATAGCTAATAACATTAAAACTTCCATGGTTCCTATATAGAAATAGCTGTTGAGGAACACTGCATCCAGAAATCTGGATGTAAATTAGTAAGTCTGCACAACTCTAACCAGTTCATTGGTCTAACCAATAATCTGAATTAAAAACTTGAGGCATTAAGGACTTAGACTGTGGTATGTGAATGAGTATTTCCTTTCATTTATTTCATTAGTTTAAGCTGATTATTCTTTTATTATGACAAGAAAAGGGAGAATAAGAAGGATGATATCTTTATAAATCTTTGCTGCTTTAGTTACATTTCCTTAGTATTTTCCCCTTATTATACTAAAAAAATCATTCGTTAGAGGTTAGGGGTATGGGGGAATATTTCAAAGTAAGGGTATTTTTTTTTCCACTGAGTTATGAATTGTAAACCTGGATTTACTAATGTCTATGATAGCCTTCCTAGGACAGGATAAATTTTACTCAATGCCTTTTTCTGCACTGCAAAAATGCATTTTCATAGAATCAAAGAATGGTTGAACTTGGAAGGGATCTCTGGAGTCCATCTTGTCTAATTCCCCTGATCCTGCAGGAGGAAA
This sequence comes from Vidua chalybeata, assembly GCF_026979565.1. NCBI lineage: Eukaryota > Metazoa > Chordata > Aves > Passeriformes > Viduidae > Vidua > Vidua chalybeata. Next base: position 92,175,411 of record NC_071530.1, read on the forward strand.
GCTTATTTCTCCTCAGTTTAAATGGCAAGAATCAATCACAAAGAAAACACTTGGAATTATATCACATGCATGGTAGAATCTATCAAAATAAAGGTCTGAGGAATTATTTTTGGTAGTCTTCTCAACATTATAATCTCACAGTAACATTAAACTCGAGCTTCATGACTGAACTCTGAGTGGCTTTGCACTCAGGATTGCACACCAAAAAAAAAGGTCATAACAGCTTCCTAAGCAAAATACCCACGTAGGCTTTAAAATTATATATATTAGTTTTTTAAACATTTTTCATGAAATTAATCTGCATTCTAGTGGCAGATAATATAATGTAGTCTCAAATACAATGCAGTCTCAAAGCCTCATCTAGCATGCTAACCATGTCGGACTCGTTGAGTTTCATACAGCTGAATAAGTTTAAGTATCCATGGTGGATGATTAATAAGCCCTGCTTCCTCTGTCTGTTTCTGGATGGCTGACTGTAGTTCAAGATACCCAGATTTATCCAGAGTAATTCCAGGGAATAGGTCATTAATGAGACTCATAAATAAAGGTTCATCTTCATCTACCTGTCAAGAATAAAGTAGGGGGAAACACATTATTTATTTATCGAAATTATTATAATAGCTGTAAACAATCTTCAAGATAAGCTATTCAAAAGATGGCAATGAAAATCTTATATCTTCCAAAGCAAATATTATAATTATCGATCAGTTTTATGAAGTGAGTTTCATACAATGAAATCACAAGTAGTAATTTCTAAATTAAATACTTTAGGCTGATAAAATGTTAACAACTTAATACAGTTTTCTTCAATGTATACACAGATATATTTCTTCATTTGTTACATAAGTCAGCAAGATTTATTCCAATCATATTTTGCCTTAAAATTTTTATGCTTTTTTCCTTCTGTAAATCACTGAAGCATTGCTATAGGTTTGAACGCATGTACCAACGTGCTGAATAAATTAACATCAGAAACAGAGTTATTGGTTCCATCACAAAAGTGATTCCCAAGGTAAATACACAGAGTCTAGACATGCTATAACCTTTTAATTACAGTAATAAAAAGAAAGATGAATACTTTAAATAGTATTATCAAAAGATGTTACACTATACAAGTAGGTATTAGCTGCTTCCAATTACCTCACTTAATGCAATTCCTATGATGTTCTGAAAAGGCAACAGACTCCCAGGAAATGTATAAATTGAAATTCTAGATTAAGAAAGATCTTTGGTGACATTATTAAGAGTTAATACAATGTATTCTTCCTTTCTCTCCTTAGGGTAAAAAGAATTAAAACCAAGAGCCAATTAGAGGACCAGGTAGATCCCCTAGGATCTCATGGTATTTCCAAAGATTTTTTCAGCTAAAGCTTATGATGTGTTTTCTCCTCTTTAAAAGACAAATTTTGCTCACACAGTAACTGTATTCTGATTATCAACTCACTTATAAACCATATTAAAAACTGCAAAATAATGTATCCAAATGGTGAAGAAAAATAGCTTTTTAAAGTGCATAATAAAGACCCTTAAAAATGCAAACAAAATAATCTATTGGGCAAAGTCCAATTACAGAACCAGTGTTACAGTACCAGTTTGGAGAGGTTCATGTCCCGCAGAACTCTCATCACAACAGTTTTCTCTGGCTCTTGGGGATTAGATCTTTTCACTGCTCCAAGTGTTCTTAAAACAGACAGGATATTTCTAAGCCCAAAGTCATAGTGAACCTTGAAATAAAGCACAAACAATATTGGAACTATACAGATCAAATAGATCAAAACAAAAAAACAAGAGAGGACTGAAAAATTAAATTCACCAAATAAATGAATGTTATAGAAATTTTCAATAATATTCAATTCACAGCTTTTTGTCTTTTCAAATAGATTTCCAGTTTTGTTGTTATCAAAGCCTGAAGATATTTTTTAGTGTTGTATGGCCATACCAGAAAGTGTACTTTCTGGTGATACAGAGCTCACCCTTTTTTCCCAGGCTGACAAACTGGACCTGTGTAAATCCCAACATTTTCAGCAAGAAATAACTTATTGATTAGGTTTGCAGATGATACCAAACTGGTGAACTAGATCACAACTAGAGTTCAAAATTAGCAAGAGAAATTCAATACATTATCTCTGTGTGATGCAATTAAATAAAGGCAAGTGCAAACTACTAAAGATGGTAATAACCAACTGCATTAATAAAGAGTAGCAACTCTTCCTCATTAAGTTTAGAAACAAATCAGGTGCACAAAGCTTTGCAGAAAAATATCTGACATGGGATTGATGTCACAAGCTCCGCAATGGATTATCTGCAATTTTAGTGCGCAATAAAAACATAAATGTCCTTTTTAGGACAATTAAAAATATATTTCTATTGTAGTTGACATTTCTATACTGTGACCAAAATCTGGACTCCACATTTGAAGATGAACCCTACAGAAGAGAAATTTGAAAAGGAAAAAAAAAACAATCAGTTGACTAGAAAACATACTGTTTCAGGAAAAAGTATTACAAAATCTACTCTAAAAGTAGGAAGAGTGAATATGTAGGATGAGTAATGATAAAAGTCTTAAATATGCAAAAGATACCAGTAAAGAGGAAGACAGGAGGAATAGAAAAGAAAAGAAGTAATGTGCTTAATTACAGCAAGGGGGATTCAAGTTAACTTTTAGAGAAAACATTGTGACCATAAAAAAAATGAAACTTTGGATCATGTTGCCTGGGAAACTACAACCTATCCATCAATAGAAAATGCTAAGAACACTGACAAACATTAATAGAAACTTATTTAACTAAGAATTATTTTTCCTCCAGAAAAGTAGATGGATGATTCCTCAAGGCTCTGCCCTGCCTCATTTTCTATTATTCAATCAGGTGCCAAGTTGTTACCAGTTGAAAAATTTAGGTATGAATATACAGCCACGTACTGCCAGGAAATCTTATTTGCAGATAGAAACATTAACACAAAAAGATTAACAACTTAGTGTGACACTGAGGAACTCAGATGTCACCTGACTTGATCATCATTTAGTAAATGGCATGTCCTAGTGAAATGCCCAGAATCATGACAAGGATTGATATATTTCTTTTTCTCCATGCTAGATGACCATCATTGACATACTGGAATGAGTTCAGCAAATGATGACTACGTGGGAGGAAAAGAGGCAATGTCAAAATCTTTAACAGGTGAAATTGCAACAGTTTGCATAATGAAAAGATTCTTCACAATAAGAGTGGCTGAACACAGAAAAGGTACCCAGAGAGTACCCAGGTATCCTTGGAGATATTCAAAACTCAAGAAGGGCCTTAGCAATCTGCTCTAATGTGCTGAGCAAGAAGTTGGACAAGGTGACCTCTAGAGGTCCCTTCCAATTTACACAAATCTGTGATTCTACAGAAGTGATGACTTCATTAAATTTGAAGTAGTTCCATACCTACCAGAAAAATTAAAATAAGCTTAAATTACTTTTAAAGACAGAACTTCTGGTGCATTCCAACTGACCTACATGATGGGTGGTTCAAGGTGACCATCCTTTATTTACTTTAATCTGCTTTCTAGTTTTATAACTGCTTTGTTTTTTGGGAATGGCACAGAAGAGCTAGAATTTATTGGCAAATGTGGATTATGAGTTATTTCTTTGCTACATCTTTTAACAACAATCTTTAAAGATTGTGCCTGAGCAAAATGGACTGCAGTGGTATAGCTGATGCTCTTGAAAGAAAAAATTAAAAATATGAAATAAAAAAAATCTCATTACTAGAAGCAGAGTTTGCCCCATGTAGAAAAGAAAAAAAGGGATATCAGTGGTTTGCTCTATATGAAAGCACCTTAAAGAGATGATTCTCAAAAAGGGATTATCACCTCATTTGTTTTGAAGCTTTGTTAGGTTTTTCTTTTCAGTTTCTGTTTTTCCCTAAGCTGTATGAGACTTTGTGGAAGGAGGTTCTAGGGAAGAAGTCCGGTAACAAAGCCAAGTAATTCACCTTTGGAGCTCTGTCAGAATAACTCTTTCACCGGCCTATGGACACCTTGGGCTTCCAACATTTGCTAAGGACTATTCTTTTCTTTACTGTTTACTGTTTTTCTTTACTGAAGGAGATGACAGTCAGGGTGCCTTTGGCTACTTGTGAGTCAGAGTTCCTCTTTCTAGAGTCTGCATTTGTGTGTATAAAATGTCTGGAGGACTTAATGTATTTCTTCCAGCACATTCCTTTTAGATTTTCTGTGGGGTAAGTTCAGCTGGTGAATGCTTGTTTGCTTTATTTCCTTCCGTTGATATACTGCATTTGCTGAAAGCAGGCAATGTTCTGTCATTTCCTATTGCACTGGTTCTTTATGTGACCCTGATCTTTCCAGTCAACTGCCTGGAAAACCCAGCATTACTTAACTTGGAATTTCAAATTTATCATTAAAAATTTGAATAAATAAGTTCCACTAGGGAAAGAAAGATTAATACGAATTATAGAGTCACAGAATGGTTTAGAAGTGATCTTAAATATCATCTAGTTCCAAATGCCCTGTCATGGGCAGGGATACCTTCCATTAGACCAGGTTACTCAGAGTCCCATCCAACCTAGCCTGGAACACTTCCAGAGATGGGGAGTCCAGAAACTCACTGAGCAACCTGTTGCAGTGTCTCACTACCCTTTACAATCAAGAATTTCTTCCTAACGTCTAATCAAATATACCTCTAAGAAAGACTGTCTGTACTTTACAATTTTAGTTTTCTGACTACACAGAAGCAGAAGCACTGTAGTCTTAGAAATATGTTCAGTTCATGAGACTCCCATATCTAATCTGATGAACTTACTAGATCTCTCTATATATAATCACATATTACATTAGATGTATTCCCCAACCTACAACAAACTTCACAAGGAACTTCAGCAAGTGTTTCAAATGATTTCATTACTACTACAATAACCACACACATTCAAGGGAGGAAGTGGTGGACCTAACTGAGAAGCAGAAGATTCAGTCTGTGGTGGAAAAGAGAGATGTCAAGGATGGTGGAACAGTGTGGAAAGTGACCCTTCTCAAGGGCATGTGTACAGATCAGGACAGGTGAAGAGAACAGTGTCGTGGCAGAAGCTCTCACAGCAGAAGGAGGTGCTAATTTGAAGTGCATGCAACATGACAACGAAATGGAAAAATTACAGCTCTGTGTGCAGCTACAGGGTTACAGTCAAACTAGGAAATGCGGGGGCATAGGTACAATGGATGGATATATGTTCTTTAGGAAGGACAAGACAGGATGAAGAGATGGGAAATAAAGTGAAAGAGTGGCCCTTAGGATGCTTAATGAGCCAGTTGAGAGAATTTTTATTAGAATTAGAGGGCTCAACAACATTGTGGCAGATGTCTGCTGCAAACATCTGGATAAGGAAGAAGCTGATGAATCTTTCTTTCAACAACTGAAATTAGCCTCATCCTTGATGATACTCACTGGGGGCTTGACACACTCCAATATCTGCTGGAAGGGCAACACAGCAGGGCAGAGCCATTCCAAGAGATTTCAACACTGTCTCTGATAACATCCTCACACACAAAATGGTGACTAGACAAGGTGTTCAGACATTTCAACAGCTTGACCAAAGAGTCTGTGCAATGTTTGTTTATCCTTGGAGATATTCAAAGTTCATCTAGACAAGGTGCTGAGCCACCTGCTCTAGCAGATCTCACTTCGAGAAGAGGTATAGCACCTGCTCACCTCCAGAAGTCCCAGAGGAAAAAAAAAATCAATTTTTCTCTGATTTTATGACTGCATAGAATGGATTTAGAGAAGAGAAGGACTGTCCAAAGGGCTGCTCACAGGCACAGGCAGGACAAACTAGCATACTACCATGGGCTTGCAGAAAGCCGTGCTTTCTAGCTCATGCTACTGAGTATAGTGATCCATGATATGATATAAATGGTTAGAAGGAAGATCACTACAGCGGGCTTCTCTGATGGATACTGTAGAAATGTTAGGCGGTCCTGAAGAAATTATAAATATGCATGGAAGACTATTCCCCAGTGACATCACGGCTTACTTAGCAAGAATTATGGAATTTAAGTTTTAAGAGAGATATAAGCATAAGATGCAGATATAAAATTGTGATGTAGCTGAGTGTAAGGGCTGTGCCTATGTGCACACCCAGAGCACCTGGTCATTAATTTTCATAAATATCAAGGAACTCCCTTGCTAGCATCAGCATATATGAGGCAAAGGACTGATCTGAGACAAGGTGATTGAGCTACCTGTCTTCACAACAAAGCCTTTGAATAACTGGCACTGGAGTTTTCCCAGATAGTTTCACAGAGTCCTCCACGCAGTTCCTATGATCCTTAGGCCAACTGATAAGACTTACTTATATGCTTCAGTATGTTGATTCACATGATAAATGGAGAATCTCCTTATGTCAGGCTCCAGAGGGCAATTTCTGCTGAAGAAATTACCAAACTGCACAGAGAAACTCTGCACTCTTTGTGCAGATGCAGTAATGATTGTGTATAAAACATTGTACACCCTTAAGATAGTTAAAATAAATTCTGTACAGTTAGATTTTGTTTGAGTGTATGCATTAATTTTTTAAGTACACTGTCCAAGGCTGAACCAGTTCCAGCATCTGTGACAACACAAAACAAACAAAGCACCTTTGCAGAGGTAGAAGGCCAAACTTCTGATGCCTGCTTATGTACCTTTTTCACATTGAAGGAAAGAATCATCTCCTGGACAAAAAAAATGACCATACAAACTGAGGCAATAAGAAAACTTAGTTTTACAAAAGCCAAGCACTAATAAATAGGTGGTATAGAACTAAAATTATAGTAGTATATTATAGTGTAGTACATAGTAGTGTAGTATAGTAGTCAATTAACATGGGTTCATCACTATCCAACCAAAGCAGGCATTTGAGCCACAGTTTGTCTACTGTTCATATGATTTCTCATTGAGACTCTCTAGTGGACAGCCAGCACAGGGCATTCAAAAGGAAAGAACCAGATTTGTTTCTACTTAAACGCCCTATCCCAAATGGAACAGCAGTATTCTCTTTCTAGTACCACTCAGCAAGACAGAGCCTTGTAGGTGCTCTGTAGTTATTTACAATTATATTACAATTTCACTGCCTCTGAAATAGACCTGGCCTTCATAAGTGAAGACATTGAAAAATGTGCCCTCTGCAAGTTCAGCACAGCAATATACACCATTCCTCATAACTTCTCCAGTAACTGCACTCTATTTAAGAATCACAAATCAAACTTCCTATACTACCCAATTTACTGTGAAAAATAAAAACAACATGATCATTTCAGACATTGCTTCTGGAACTTGAAACTGAAAACTCTAAAAAATGTATAGGTTCACGAGTGTAGAAATAATTATCTATTCTATGAAAGTATATCATCTCCATATCCTTCCAGTGACAGCTTACAGTTGGACAAATATTTATTTTACCTGTTTGGATAACTGCTCTTCACAGAGTCTGTAGAGTGTATAGAATTTTTGACTAAGGATTTGGTTGTCTCGGAAACCAGCACTTGCCAGCTTGACTCGCATAATAATGCTACGGTCAGGCACCATCATGGCAACCGTGCGAAACTGAATCTTCAGATTCTCGGGAAGTTCCTGTCGTCCTGCATAGCCGGGGTTCTGAAAATGCAATTTATAAACCCAAACAATATATAATGATGGCAGGGTAGGAAGTTTTGTCTTTCCTGTTAACTATTCAGCAAATGCAGGAGCACATGAGAAATTACTAAGGATAATTTGAGCATGTCACAATGACACATCAGTGCACAGTTGCCTCAATACTGCAGTTCATGAAGTATGGGGTATCACACGTTATTTGGAGATGTCCAAGACTAAAAGAGTTAGACAGACAGCCACTTACAGATCTTGCTGGAACTCTTTTAAATGGTTACTTCCTCAGAGTCTTGACAATGTTATAGTGCTGGAGGTTACTGTCCCCTGTGAGCATTCCCAGACCGTTTCAGCGCAAAGCCAGTCAAGCAGTGCAAGCCATTACCGAGTATAATTTAAACTAATGGATCTGACCTTTCTCTGAAGATGTCTAAGTCATTCATATGAGTACTGCATGGCTCAGTTGTGACAACTGTAGTCACTAGCTGAGCGATGATAACTTCTTTCATCTCTTTCAGCTCTTTCCAAACTGTCTTTCCCCGGCCTTTGTATGGCACTTATTTGCCCTTTTTTTCAAATTAAAGTGATAACATTAACAGTTTTCCAAAGGTAGGACCCCCTAAAATAAAGACAAAGGCTTCCATTTTGAGTGGGTATGTAGGTAGCTGAGGAGGGAGAGATACAAAGATGATTTTAAAGTATTCTTATGCTTTACTGCTGGTTTGCCTCCTGCACTGCTAGAAGCAGTCCACAGGCACCAAAGATAAATCTTCAGGAGGTTAGTGAACCAGAGTGAGGGTGATTTCCCTCATGCTGTCTTCTAGGACTGAGGTCAAAACTTCTTCACAGGTGGCAAAATACTGACCAGACCAGCCACCGTAGTCCTTGAAGGGTCAATTCTGTTTTATTTTGACTAAAAATATGAGAGGGTTAAGTTTAATCTCAATCTGTCAAATACTCAACAAAAAAAGTCCTTAAAAGATATAGTTAATGATAAAGGCATATGTTGTCCTAAGATCCAGTAAAAAATATGGACAAGAGAAAATTATATCATAATTATTTTACCAAATTATTGTTCAAGTTTCATTAACTATTTTCTAACAGACAGCTCCAATATTTCAACAGGGAAATTTCAATAGGAAATGGAACGGAAAAGATTTTTCACAGTGATGCCATTTACATGTATTTACAGACATACCATAGTCAGAAATATACCAAATTCTCTGTCCATGTCAACGACGTCACCATCAGTGAAAGTGAACTGAAGTTTCTTTTTTTTCTTACACTGAAGTACAATATATATCTGCTGAGCTGCCACTGATAAAACTGGAAGCTCAATGCGGTTAAATTCATCAAAGCAACCCCACGCACCCGACTGAGCTAAACCTAAGAAAAGCAAAAAGAGAAATATTCTGTTAAAATGGCAGATCAAACAAGAGTAATCTATATACAAAACAGAACATGTTCTATACAACTTAGTGTAACAAGGGAAGAGCAGAGAACATGAACACAGAATAAAATGAGAAGTAAAAATTCAAAATAAGTTGGGCTGTGCATTAATGACACTCAGAAGAAGTATCACCCCTTGAATGAAAAATACATAAACTTCTTTCAAAAAATGCTAGACTTCTACAGCAACCATTAGGCAGAAAGTGTTAATTAATACTGTATATAGTACCATATAGTAGCACAAATGTACATATAGCACAGAAACTCATCTATGCAGGGGATGAAGTTGTCAAGCATTAGACACCTACCTAAATGAAAAGCGCAAAACCAAATAGAGACCACTACATTTCTGACAGAAGCATTGTAGCATTTTATAACAATTAGGTAAAAAATTACTATATTACTATAACAATAGGTAAAAAATTACTGGAGATTAACATCCTACTGTTCAAGAGAGAGGAAAGAATCTGATGTTACACTTAGAATTGTTACATGAAACAGGCCATGGAGTTCTAGACAGACAGTAGTACCCACAAACATGACTAAATTAATGGCTTTTGGGAAAATCAAGTACTCTTTCTTCTGTATCATGCTAACAGGATTGAAGTAGGAGAGTCTACAGTGGCAGCCTTCCAGAGCAGTAGAGGGAAAGCTACATAATCCCCTGTTTTTCTATACCCCTTTTACAAAAGACAAAGGCTAGTAAGTCTATGCAGGAGCTTCATGGATGCCATCCCTCCCTTCCCAAAGACCACATTGGATTAGTATTTCAAATTGCCTGGGTCCATATCTAGAAATGTTCAGAAGCAGAGTTTAATTCATTCCACTGAGTGGTGGAGCTCAGCTTGGCTTAAGCAGTTTGAAGGCAGTACTAAATGCAGAAATGAAGCACATGTCCAAGAAAAGGCATTTGTGTTTGCAATGTCGGAAAACCATGCCCAGAGCTCCCCTGAATCCCCATACTTTATATGGCAATGCCTGTAGCACTGGTAAAATACATCTATGGCTGGTTTATGTGTAAAGTTGATTTCTTAAGAGCTTTAGATAGTTCAAGAGAAAGTACTCAAAAATCAGTAACAATACTATGAAGACACATTCTTTCACTTCGTCTTTGTTTTTTAATTTTTTTCCTTCTTTTGCTTAAGCTCAGCCTGTTCTTCTCATAATATGCCATTTCCCTTCCCTTCCTTCTACTTTTCCTTGTCTGATCTTCTCTTGCCCTTTAAGATGCTCCTCCAAGTGCCCTTAATGCCACTTTTATGACATTCATTTTTTATGTTTTTTAATGCCCATTAACCAATTCTTTTAATAATGTTGCATCAATTGGTCTGTTTTACCCATGCAATTTTGGAAGAAAAGAACTAGAGTCAAACCAGGTCAAAATCAGTGCTAGTACAACCAAAATTGGCTTCTTAAGGCTTAATTCAGTCAGGGCAACACTGCAGATCTCCCATGAAAATTATCTCAATTCCATATGTAACCTTTCCCTAAACTGCTTCTAATTAATTTCTATGATATTATAAGGACAAAAGATACTCCAAAGGGAAAGAATCTGAAGAGGATTAAAAGTTACATGGACCTAATTAAAAAAATTAAAAGCAAGTGGAATATATACAAATACCACAATGCCATAATGATACAAAGATTGAAGTAATTCTATCGAAAGTTACCAAATTTAAAACATGAAATACTCAATCCTACTGTCTTTGAAAACAAATGAACAACATTCCTTGACTTCACTGGTGTGGCACCAAGTCCTTTAACTGATGTTCCTCTCCTTTTGTGAGGAATATTTGGGCCCTGGATGCCATCAACAGCCCTTCCTGAGGCTTCTATCCAAACTCTGTCTTCCAGTCCAGGAGTTCCATTGTAGCTCAGGCAGGTCAGAACTGTACTGTGTGCAGGGCTGTGCACAGTCCCACCTCCTCTTGTCCTGAATTGCTGAATGAACTTCCTGGAGGAGCCCACAGCTCCAGTCCTGCCTCCTGCTGTTTCTGACTAAACTTCCTAGATGAATCCTGTATTCAGCTGGTCATTTCACATTGTCTGATGGCACTGGACTGCTGATGGGAACAAGCTGTCAACAGCCTGCCCTACTTAAGCACTGTGGGATTGTGCCCTGCTGAGTGAAGTCACTGCCCCTGCCTTTGTGTTGATCATCCTGGACTCCTGGTTCATCTTCCCTCATGGAGCTGCCCCATTCTTGCTGCTCCCTGATAAAAAAACTTATTGCAAAGACTTTTTTAATTCATTTGAGCCCTTTTGTACTGAGTTACATGACTCCTAGGATCCATCCTAAAAAGAACCCCAAAATAGTGGTTTTTTTCTGCTTTGTTTATTAAACATAGATATATACTCTTTGGGATGCAACAAGGAAAATCTCTAAAGCTGGGTAGTTTTTAACTAAGAAACTTAGTTCTGTACAATATTGTCTCTTACACTTACTGTCTGTATCTTAAAGGGTTTTGAAAGTAATTTCTCTATAGAATGGTGAGGTTCAATTCTGACCAAATAATTTTTTCTTTGGGAAAGGAAAAAAAAATTCACTTGTTCTGTAATGCCACCTGCTGCATGGAGTTAGGAAACCTCATTCTCAGACAAAGCCGATATCCCACAGCTTTGAATAAACTCAGTTATTGCAAAATTATTTCATTCTGGTGGTGTTGAAAAAGGAAAGAAAATACACACACACAAGCAAAGGCACAGCAAGCAAACTCTCAGCTGCAAAAACAGCTCAGAGACAAGGTAATTTTGTCATAATATGAATTAAATTCTGTCCCCATGCTGAATATATGATGGCTATCAAATACAGAAATGGAATAAAAGCAGAAAATAAATGGCAGGACTAAAGAGATCTTTAATTATATCTAAAAAATATGGCAATGTCATATTTTGTGTCATACAGACATCCTACAAACCTGGTTCTCAAATGATGAAAGAATCTCACAGAATAGCTATTAGCCCCCAGACTATAAAATGCATATCTGCAATGCAGAGTCACGTCTCCTTCCATGTATTTTTCCACATTTTTTTCCCCCAGATTTCACACAGGAGTAGAGCTATAGTGATAAAATGCAATGGAAATGTCACTGAAACAAAGCTCTGTCTAGCCAAAGTGCAACCCCGAAGCAGCAAACTAAAAAGTAATCATTGGTCCTGAAAGAATTTACAGAATGCCAGACTTGTGTATTCACCTTCTGAATTAAAATAAATATAAAATTTTGCGTTAAATATTGCATTAAATACCAAATCACAAAAAGTTACTTCGGGTAAGACTGGAATTGCTTGACTGTAACTATAGAAAAGAGAACCAAAGCAAACACAACTTTTATATCCATCCACAGGCAACCACAGACAAAATGTTTTCTGAAGAGTATCCACTCTTTTCAGGAACAGTGATGAAGTATCTCTGGTTTGCTATTCATGGGCAACTTCAACTCTGAATTTGATATAAGAGAAAACTTGAAAATTCATCTTCCCACTTACACCCCTGGTACTTTCTCAGGTTACCTCTGGTCCAGTTCAGGTGACAAGTGGTATCTGAATCTACATTTTGGTTCAATTTTAAAAAACAAAACTATCAAAGATCAAAGTCCAGGCCTTGAACATATCAACTAGATCGTCTGCCTATGAATTTCTTGAGTCACAGAGAAAAACAAAACAGATGGAAACAGGGAAACTGAGAGACCAAACCTCAGCTCTGACCCAACTAGAAGAACTTCAAATCATAATTTTATAGTATACAATATATGCTATATTAGTTATCTTTTTCTATTTATTTTTTCTAAAGATGAAACTTCTTGTCCTTACAGAAGTCTGGAAACATGCCTGCAGACTGAACAACACCACCTCTCCCTGCCTCTTTTCTCCTCACTGTTAAACCTGCTAATGTCTGATGACTTGACCCACAGCACCAGATAAAGTGAGAAGTTTGGGTCTGGAAACTCTGATGATGGAGCACCAAGCCTATAACAGATGTGGAATTAAAAAAAATTTCCCATTGTGAGCACTGAAATATGTAGTGTGTTAATGAGAACTTTCTTATTAGTCTGCATGAAAGTGCTTCTACAGCTGAGAAGAACCATCCTTTTTTTTCATTAAAGTCCTCAGGTGCAGCAAAGAACCTCTCTCTGAACACACTTTGCCCTTTATATGAAATCAAAAAGCGCTCATTTCCTTCCTAACTTCAGTATATCCACACTTCAAGAAATCGTAGATATTTTAAAGACATAAAAAAGGTGACTGCAAGCCAGGCCCTTCCAAGCAGTGACACTAAGTCCAAAACAACTGACTTCAAATGTCCCTCCACAAATGAAAGCATCAATGACTTATGTAAGAACAGAATCTTACTTTTACTCCCATATACACAACAGCCACATGAATGCTGAAAAAACCCACCCTATTCAGGCTCTATTCAGCTGGATCTACTGCCTCATTCTTAGGCAAATACTCAGAGAAGCAAGCTATGATCCCACTTGGAAATTTACTGAAGTAAGCAGTCACAGGCATCATGGTTGCTTGAGCTCAATTAGATGAGTTCTATAAATATTTTTTCTAGCTCATATTGAACACCAGCATGCCATTAAATGAGGCAGCCAGAGAAGGACACATTACACAGTATTACTTTGCTTCTGAAGCATATGATGACAATACTATATGGAAAATGGTCAGCTTATAGGAAAAAAACCAGAAAAATAAAACTGAGTCCTAAAACTCAACTTGTGCTTTTAGACACAGAAATTGTGTCCAGTTTTAAAAAAAGAAAGCAATGACAAGCTGCAATGATCACTACTGCCTCAATCTGAAATGGGGAAGGATAAGTTACCAAAGTGCTCAGGATAAGAAGAAAAAATAGCAAGGATACAAAACTAGGTGTCTGAACTGACATGAATCATAAACAGTTTAATACAAACAAGTGAAGTCACCATGGAGTCAGGAAAGGAGGTGCTTACATAAAGAGATACAAATATTCTCACAAAAGGAGCAGAGCAGAAGACAACAACAGTTTGGTGACATCAAAGACAAACCCACTGCAAGGAGAAACAAAGGCTGACATCTCCCTTACAAACTGATAACTGCAGGTACAGCAGATGACTGTGCTTGGCATTATGAGCATACTCAGATATCCCAGGCCCCTTTTGTCTAATAATAATGAGCAAAATAAACCTGTGACATTAAAGGTCTGCACATATAATAAAAGATGTGCAAGTAAAACTTGGCCCAAATCTGTGGGAGTTACAAGAGGTGCTTTGAGAAACTTGTGACCTTAAATGAAGGTATTCACATGCATAGGTGGTTCAGTTTCTAGCTCAGAAATGTTCCTCTACTTAAAAAGTCATGGCCAGCTTCACTGGCTTCTTAATTGAAACTAAATATTATCCCCAGTTTATATTTTAGCCTTCAGGAGATATCACAACAGTGATTTTTTTTTTTCTGATACCTTGTGTTACAGTTAAAAGCCCACCACTCACAGAAAATGGTGGCGTTCTGGTGTCTGTCAGTCCATATATAAATGCAGCTATATACAATAAAACAGACCATTATGATGAAATTGACACATTTGGGATCACTAATCACTGTTTGCAAAACAAAATTCACAATTTTGCTAATAATGAAGAGTTATCAGAGTTTGACCACTGTGCCATTTTCCTAGTTTCAAGAGAGTCCTATAGTTAAATAAGACACTGCAACACTTTGCATATTTCCCTGCCTTGTACAACATCATTAAGCTTCACATTTGATTGCCTTGTTCAACACAAAAATAGCAAATAATAACTATAAATCCTCTCCACATGAGAGGGGTAGGATAGAGGCATTGAAAAACCCTCAAACAGTAGAAATGATTAAAAGGAGAGAAAGAAAAGAAGACATAGATGGGGAACACCATTGAAGAATAATCAAACAAAAGAAGTACTGGAAAACATGCAGGAAGAAAGAGAGGAAAAATCAAATATCAGGTAAAGTTGATGAGTGCCTGGAAATAAGAGGAAACAGAGGTGAAAATCATTGCTAACTCACTACACCAAAGGGGCAAAAAACATACAACTAAAAAGAATAAAGCAGGTATTTTCTTACCTTTATAGATACGACCAAGTCCTCTGTAGTCCATTTGGTCTGAACAATTGAAAACAACAACATACTTTCCCAGGCATTTGCCCATGTCTTTAGTTGTCTCTGTTTTCCCTGTCCCAGCAGGTCCTGCTGGTGCACCACCCATACTCATGCCCAGGGCCTGTGCCAGAGTGATGTAACACCTAAAGACAGAACAAACAGATCTGTGAATCTTTTCCTACTATTAATTACTTTAAGTCCATCAATGCAACCACAACAGATGTATTATCCAGAGCTGGGGAAGGGGGCAGAAATGTATTTCCATGTGATGAGTCCTCAGGCCCCCCCTGCACACTGTGAAGCTGAGTTACCAGGACCAGCTTTGTTCCACCTGAAGAAAAGCACTCATCCAGCACAGCCATGACTGCAATAGCCCAGGAAATCCACAGGCCAATTCTAAATGCTGAATACCAAAATACTGTAGTATTGTGATTTTCTCAGACTATCATAGACCCTTCCTTCATTACAGCCTTATTCTGCAGCACCCAGAGCCACGGGATTTCTGCCTTTTCCCCCTCCCTCTGTGTCTCCAGAGTACTCATGATGGGCTCTCTGATCTGGCAGTAGGAAGGCACAGAGGCTGGAAGCACCTCCTGTTCTCAACATTTCCATAGCAGCATGCCAAATCACAGCAGTGCTGCCAGTCATGTAAGGTTTTGAGTTCCAGGAGGGCAATGGATGAGATTGGAGATTGCAATGGGCAATGGAGAAAGAGGAGGAATCCATGAGTCCTATGATTATCTTCTGCTTCAGCCTCCATCCTGGGTTGAGATCCTCAAGTTTAGGTCTCAGCCTTCCCAGATGGTGTGGAGGTTACTGAAGGGTGTAAGGAAGCCTGTTGTTCTAACCTCCAATGCCTCAAAATCACAGCAAACACATTTTAACACTGTGAAACTCAATAGCTTTATAATATATGTGGGGAGATAAAATGGGCACTGGAAAAAAAGCCACAAATGATAGCACCTAGTATGACTTCTTAAGAAACAGCAGGATACTCATTCTAATACAATAGCAGTAAGAATGCTTCATCACCTTATTATTCAGTGATCAGTTAACAAGCTGTCATTTAACACATAAAAAATACCACTCCTAACAATTCTGCTACTGAAAACGAGGTAAGGACAAAGTGAATGCATAGCACAAGTTCTATGCAGACCTTTCACTTCACTTTTGGTGTTTGCCATGACATGGACTGTGTCTGTTATGATATGTAGGAGCATTCAATTTCAGTGCCGTTCTCTCAATGCAATGTACGACCAGCTGTGTGTATTTATCACTTGCTTAGGGAATCTCTCTGAACATGAAATCATTAGCCAAACAGGACTTGACTCCAAGCTGATTTATGGAACAGACAACATTACCTGAATATTTTCAGAAGATCAGACAATTCCACTCAGAAGTATTATAAATACTAAAATGGAAAAAGCCCACAAGAGGAATAAAATCTATTGTTGTTCAAGATTGCTTAGGCACATAAGTTTTCCTTGCTAACATTAGGAAACATCTCAAATACCCTTTCAATATGTGACAGTGTGTAGTCTCCAATCCCTGCAGCTTTGTTTGGCTCTTCCAGGTTTGTCCAAAGAGAGATATGCCTGTTCTTTCTGTTGTTGTTATTATTATTATAGTTTAAACTCATTTAAAAGGCTTGTTTTCTTCAGTCATGTCACCCTGTGCTCATTTTCAATCTTGTGTGACACAGGACCTTGTAGAATCATAATATATCCTATGTCCAGTTCCAGTCCAGCTCCTGCTCTGCACAGGACAAACCCAAAAACCACCCCACATGCCTGAAAGCTTGGTCCAAACGCCTTTTGAACTCTGGCAGGCTTGGTGCCATACCCACTTCCCTGGCTGACTTTTAAATCTATGAACAAATTTAGAATGACATTTTCTTGATACTGGCTCTCCTGGAAGGTAAAAATATTTTCAGTGTGTTAGTGCTGCCATAGCCACTAATCAACTGCATGTGTGCTGCTTCTAACAAACCTCTATCTAACACAGGAACAGTAGTGCGCATAACACAGAATTTGGGAAATATGTGTTACTTATTAAAAGCCAGGTATCTATATGCAGAGGTTTGGCTCTCTTAAATAGATCACAGGGAATAATTTTTGTTCAGAAATAGGCAAAAATCTGACTTTTCATTAATAAATAAAATCTAGTAGCACAAAGAATGCAAAGACAACTCCAACATTAACTGAAGATGGGGCTTTGAGCAAACTGGTCTAGTGGAAAATGTCCCAGTCCAAGGCAAGAGGGTTGGAACTAGATGATCTTTAAAGCCCCTTCCAATCCAAACCATTCTATAATTCTATAAATGACTGAACTGGCAAAGTATTTTGACTTTGATATTCGTATCCACATATAAAAGAACAAGCTCTGGCATAGCAAAATATATCTGCCTCTTGCCTAGCTGAAGCACTGACAAAGCCCTTAAGGAAAATAGGCATCTAATTAAGTTTATACTGTGCCGTATAACTAACACTCGAGCAATAAAAACTTCTCCTTGTGATTGCCCTCAGAGTTTTTCAGTATTTGTATTCCTGCAATTCTCCATAGGCCTTGCTTAAAACCATACTGGCACTACTTATGCAACACTATGTCCTGAGTTACTGCTTTTTCCTACAGGCTGACTTCAAATTAATCACTTGTTGCAATTCCAAATTCCCATGCAACTACCTGCTTATTGAAAGCAGCAATATATTGGTGTTTAGATTGACTCTGTTTAGGCTGGTGAAGTGTATGGTGTTCAGGCACATTTATCTTGAGAACAAGTAAGTTTTTCAATGCTCATCACGGCTCATGTAGCTCAAGCAAACACATGTATTTAACCTGCTTTAGATAACTGAATATATAAGCACTGGCCTCTGCTGTTCACCAGCGATATTGCAGCATTGTAGAGCAACCTAAGTAATTCTGACTCATGAAAGCTAAAAGAATTAAGTCAAAGGAATTAAATCTTGGCTCCAATACTATGCACTTCATTCCTTTTACAAATACCTGTCAGTTAAGGGAGTTATAACAAGCCTGTCTGTACAGCCTAAGTATTCATTGCAGTAGGTGAACTCTACGTCAGTGATTTTGATAACGCATTTATCCAAGTCTTCAAGAAAATAAAATCGAGACTGTTTTTGCCATTCAAAATCAGATGGAGATTTAATGTTCATACGGACCTATTATGGAAAAGAAAAATCATTAATACAGAAATGAATTATGAATGAAACAAATTAATCTTAAATTCCATACAGGGGAGAAAAAAATGTCTACTTAATATAGATTCATGACCTTGAAGAATGAGCACAGAATCTGTCAGGAGCCAAGACATCCAGAATTATCTTTTCAAACCTGTCTATGACATGCTCTGAACCTTCTGTCCACTTTGGTTTTCCTCTGATTTGGGCACAGACATTATGAATTTTGTCTTACAGAGATATTGAAAAACAGTCATGGAAAACATAAAAAATGAACAGTACTGGCTGTCCTGCATGCTAACAGCACCATTATTCACAGAAATACTAAATTGTGCACAGTATTTGAATATGTTGTATAGACGTCAGAGTGCTTGTTTTTTGGGGTTGTATTTTTCAGTATGAACTTGCCACACACATATTTAGACTTGTGGTAATTAATAAATTCATTATTATTGACACTAGATCTCAAAACCCCTGGCCTCTTACAGAAAATGTTGCCCTGGTTATTGGCCTTGCAAACACAGTGTAAGGTGAAGAGGAGGTTCTGGAATTTCAGCCATTTCCCTCTCCTTTATCTCAATCACTAAAGGACGCATTTAGCACAGAATATAATAGAATGTTTTAAGAGAGAAGGCTATTATTACATATACAATGTAATATACAGCTTTCCCCAGCTGTGGACTTGCTCCTGACTTTTTACTTCATATACAGGACCTACAAATTTAAACCATTTTCCATAATTTTATTATAATATGCCATTAATTAAGAAAATAGTTATGAAGATAAATTTAAAATTACAGATAGAGAATAAAACCCCATGTTTATCTTAGAAGACAGCAGTTTTCTTTCTAGATTTCAGTACTTTTCTTTATTGTTTCCTATTTTCTTTACACATGCACTTAATTTTTATCTTCCTAACATATATGCATAAATTAAGCAATCAGTATTGAATTATTAACCTTTGCATCATTCAAGTCCTTTGGAAGTCATTTTACTTCCATTTTTATAATTATGCTTTCATTATTGAACATACTTATCTAAAGGAAGCCTGATGCAACTCAATTATCAAAATAACTAAAATATCTGTTATATTTATTGTTGCTATCCTCTTCAAATATATGAAGCCTCACTGCTTTCACCTTTGAATAACTATTACCTTACATCAACACATAGGCTTGATCAGAAATCACAAGATTGACAGGAATACTAAAGGGAGTTTTTTTACATTTACATTTCAATCAAATAATGCATTAAATCTTCAAATTGAGAGGACAGTTTAATTTTAAAAGTTAAACTCTTTTGCTCACAGTGAATTTGTGCATCATGAGTATAAACAAACATTTAAAGAAATGAAGTCTAAACCTATGAACACACCAATACAAAAATTCACCCTTCTCAGTGCATCACATCTATATTAAATCAAACTAAATCTGATATGCTCTATCACAGCAGTAATGTCAGAGATACTCAAAGCGAATAGATTCTAAGATTTGCTTATAATTTTTTTATATGTGCAAGACCTTCCATACAAAATGTCCCTTGATGGTTTTCCAAAACTTACCAAATCATCAAAGATATCCTTCTGGTGCACATGAATGGTGATTAAAGTTTCATATTTTGTCCGTTCCATTCTTGTCAGATTGTGTGTTGCCATGTCAATCAAATCATTTAAAAGTTCCAAGAACTTCTGATTTGTTGTGTGCATTACCTTTTCCACAAGCAAGAACGATCATATTAATACAAACACCATTTGTTTTTCCAATATTTAGACTTTAAATTTTTTTTAGGAAAACTGAAAATATCCACAGTTATAATGTCCATATTCTGCTTTGTATTTATTAGGCTTGGAATCCTAAATTTGGATTTGCAGACTGCCTTCCATTCATGCATTGTTACCCAACAAAGTACAATAAGGTTATATCTTGATGAACAGGTCACACTGTAAGATTTTATTCCAAGACTCTTGCTCCTTTTACTATATATTACATTTTCAGCTGACTGCATCCCTGCATATATTCAACACCATCAGTCAATTATCTTGGGTAGAATATATTAGCTCAAGCTTTAGGGGGAAGAGGTTTAGAAACCTACTATAATTTTAGATGCTGACGCTAAAATAATAATTTATTTTGTAGTACCAGATCTATTACAAAGTTCCACAAATACTGACTATACAATACTGACTTACATAAATAGCATCAACCTCTGACAGTGATGTACACAACAAAAAACACTGAGATTTAAGAAAGAGCAGTTCATTTATACTCCATTCCAAATGTGTGACAGATCAATCACACCAGCTTTCTGTAAATACATGCAGAGCCTAAAACTCACCCAGTTTGCTGAAAAAAAAATGCTAAAAACACTGTTAAAACTAACAGAGAATTAAATAACCTCCCCACCCCCCCAAACATACACATGCTGTTCAGTCAAAAAAAACACAAAAGTTGTTTTCTTGTTAATGCAAAAGAATCTTTATACCTAGTTATTCCACGAACTACAGTGGACTAAAAGCAGCTTTATGCTCTTTTTAAACTTTGAACAGTGCAGAAAATGTAGCAACACAAGGTTTTCCCCATAGTCTAAGCCCTTACTTTCATGCAATATCAAAGTACAGCACGGAATTTGCCCTGCATTTACTTTTACGGTAGCATGTTGTTACTCATTCTTTGTTCAAACTCACTGTGTATTCCTGATTAATGGTGGTTTACAACTACAACATCTGTCCTTGTTCTTTCATAGATTCACTGTTAGGAATGACACCTTGTTTGTTAACAGCATCTTATCCATGTGTTTGAGATTAAACCAACACCTCCTGAAACAGATTCTATTCTTCCCCTTCCCTAAAAAAAGAGCTCATCAGCTGAATGATGTAAGGCATTTGGATAGAGTAGACCAATGTCCACAAAGCACAGTTACTTCCCCGAAGTTCAGGAGCTCTTATTTCTTTCCAAATATGATTTTGTTAAAGTAACATGATAAAATTCCCCATATTCCAGAACTAAGAAACTGTTTCTTCCCAAGATGATTGCCCTAACAAAACAACAGAGAAAATCAGAGGATTAGGAACAATTCCAAAGCACATGCTGGGGGGATAATGAGGAGGTGTGACTCCTTAACACATTTTTTACTATTCTGTTTTCCTGATAGTTTATTTGTTATTGTGGGTAATTAACTAGTACTTTGTGCTTTTTTCTACATGTTACTTTTAACTTTTCACAATATGTACTGTTACAAACAATGCTTTTAATAAATCCCCAAAGACTCATTAAATACTACCTTTTTGTCTGTTTTGGTACTGTTCAGTGCCTTCTCTGCGTCTCTGGTCCAGATAATTTGAATTCCCAGAAGCCCTATTTGTGCAGGAAACATTGCCTGAAAGTCATACATCTTAAATTCTGAATCATTAATGGCCATTGACGCCTGTCTAATGATGGTGTGGATTGTTTTCCTAATCCCATTCAGCAGCTGACCTAACCAGAATTCCACACTGCCCTGAAATAAACAAGAAAGTACTTTTAGAGAATTATTTTATGAATAATTCACAAGAAGCGAGAGCTCTACGTGACTGTTTTCCCAGTCGTTCATACTCCCATTTCCGTATTTGTTATTCTCTAATCTTTAGAAGATTCCTTTCCTCTTTCTGCTCCACTGCCCTTCTAGAGATATGTGATGGATTTGGCACTTCATAGCAGTATTGCTGAGAAAACAGGTAAAGCAATCATTACAAACTGACACAAATGTTCTCTCCCTGCTACTCTTTGCTCTTGCTGTTCACATTGGGAGGTTTTCATTCAGCTAGTAAAATAATAGCATGATGCAATACTGTTGGCCTCTAAAACATACATCTACTTTAAATCAAGTCATGAAAAACTGTAATATATACTTTCATTACCTGAGCTAAAACTGGTTCAATAATATTGACTTTTTCTCCTTCTTGAGATTCAAACAATAAAATCTGGTCGTAGTTTTTTTCATGAAATCCCACTCGGTTAACATTGTCAAACAAACTTAATAAATGTGCCTACAAGAGAATCAGAAAAAAAGCCTCCATAAACTGACCTTATATGGCATTCTTACTTTGTATTTAAATGCTGTATTAGAATACTCCATAATTCTTTCCATAAGTGAAAGAAATTCTCTCAAATAAACAACAAAATCCACCACAGTCTTCACTTAGTGATACTGACCATAAGAACACTACTGCTTTATTGCTTGTACCTGAATAGTGTGGGAATCAGATGCTTGACCAAGGATTTCCAGAAGAGCAGGGTCAGATACAAAAAAAAATCTTGGAAATATTAACCGCTTTTTTTCCAAATAGCCAGTCAGTGATTTCTGACAGATTTCCAGCTGTTCCAGCAAATGTGGTAGCAGCTGTGCCAAAGTCTCATCTCCAACACAGCACTGCACAATGTTTGATGTTTCATGGGCTCTCTGCATAATTCTCTGCCATGATTTATCAATATTCTGAAATCTTCTGGCTTCCTGAAGTACATGAAAAATGCATTAGCTTTTCCTCATGTCTGTAATATTCTAAAAATTAAATAATTCTATCAGACAAAGTAACAGTTTAATATCTCCCTTGCTGTTAAAGTCTTCTTTGGAGGACTTATGTATGAATATTTATAGGCATGCTTATTATTGACCAGAGTTCAAATTGCAAGAAAGAGAGTACAATAGGAATAGCTCTGGAAATGTCTTACTTCATGTTGGGCACCAAAATTTTCCACATAAAAGGAGTCAAACACACATGAGGAAACTCAAAAAGCAGCTTTCTCAGAAATTATAGCCTTCCTAACAGCAATACACAATGTCATGTAAGCTGTTAGTAGCAGCACTTGATGAACAAAACCAGTTGCACAGTCTGAAGCTGCCCCACTTGTACATTACAGGTGTTGTAGATAGAGACAAATTCTCAAACTGGAAGTTGAAAAATAAATATTTTTACACACTGGGTATATTGACATTAAAAACTCTTTCTTCACCTACAACAAATGAAATGTTAATGGAATCAGAAATTATCTGAGACCTAGAAGAGATCTCAAAAGAAGATCCAAAGCAATTTGTCTGTCACAAGGCAGGATCATACCCAAAATATCTCTCTGTCTTGTGTTCAGTGATGGAGATTTAGAAGCCTCTCCAGGCAATTTTTGATCCTTATGACTCTCTTCTAATATCTAAGCTAAATCAGATAATGAAACAAGGGTTTTTCCTTCCTGTTGAGAACAGCCCTTATATTTTAAAAAACTTATCACTTCTGCCCTTCGGTTTTTCCTTTTCTTCAAGTCAAACAAGTCTAGTTTGTTGAACTTTTTCTTGTCCTTCCTGGATTGTTCCTTATTCTTGCCACCCTCTTCTATGCTCTCTCAAATTTGTCAGTGTGTTTCTTTGGCCAAAACCAGATACAATATTTTAGTTATTGGTTATTGATGTTTATGCATTCCACTCTTCTGCATTTTGCATACCAGCATGCTAAAATTATCTTTTTTGGTAGTACTATCAGAGACAATGGCAAAAACCTATCAAAATAATGGCAACTACTGTTTTTCCTCTATCCACAACGATCCTTGCCCACCCTAAAAATAATTTAGATTTGTTCAACATGTTTTGCTTCTAACAAATTCACATTGACTGAACATTATTCATCTTCTTGTTAATTTCCAGATGCTAACAGTTACTTGTTGCAGTATTCATCCAGAAATTGCAATTAAACCCACTGCTCATTACTCCTCCACCAAGCTGTTCCTTCTCCTCCTTCATCAAAGACAGTCACTACATTTGTTTTTTTCCAGAATATTGGTTCATGTATCTATCATCCTTGAAAGAAGTAGCTTTAGTAGCATTTGTTCATTTGCACTGGCCGCTTATTGATTCTCTGATAAGCCCTAACAACTTAAATATATCTCATGAACAAAAAAAATAATGTTGTTCAAACAACAATTGAGAAAGCTTTGTTTAGCTTACAAAATTAATCTTAATTTGTGATATTGTAAACTTTAATTATAAAATATGTATCCTGAAATAAATTAATACTTAATAATTTCCCAATAATAACAGCTTTGTTTAGTTACATCATTTGATCCAGCATGACTGAACTGTGGTCTGTTAGAACTGTATGAAAACCCCTCATTAGGAGACACAACAAAAAGGATGATTTTTTTTTCTGCTACTTCTCTCCTGTTCAGATCACTCCTTAGCTCTTGTGCAGCTGCTACCTTGGAAGGTCATCACTGCCTTTTGAAGAGGTTGCAATGGTTCACACAGATTAGCACAGGTACAGCTCCCAGCCTGGCAGCATCTCTCTGTGGAACTTCATTAAACTGAGTCCTAGCAAGTCCATAATTCAAATACAAAATCCATCATTCTACTACTACAGCTTATAGCCTATCAACATGTGCACACAGGAAGAAAGGGATATTTGTACATATGGCAAAAATGATAAATCAGTTTTGTGCCTTTAAGAAGTTCTGAGCTCTTTACTAATTCACTAATATTGCATGCTGACAGGAACATTTAAACTTGAATTACAAACAATTGTGTTCCTTTACGTTTCACCAAGTTCTAAGCAATTTAACCAGATAGATCCTAGTTTGGCAAAGCTTCTCCTGAACTGCCCATGCACAGCCCAGAAATCTTATATGAGTTATATGCACTGGCAAATAAACTCTGTGATGTGGCTAATCTTCTGGTACAACTTATTATTGTCATATATCAATATACCTGAGGTAGTTGTTTTGCAATGTCTCCACCAACAAACACAGCTTCAAGGTAAATCCAGAGGTTCTGTACAGTAATCCAGTTTTCAATTATCTCTGCAGTATTGGTCAGCTTCTGAACCCATTGTTGTATAGTGGACTTAAACGGTGCATTATACCTGCATGAACATGAATTAAAGGGAAGAAGAACCTAAGACGATCATTGTTTACTCTGGGGGTTGATTAGATTTATACAATATGTCCATTTATTAAGTTTTGTACCGGTTGCTCATCAGTGACCCCAGCATTATGAGGCTATCTTCCACCAAAGCTATTTTCTCTGATATATCTGATCCTCTCAGAAGAAGTTCTCCTCGAGTTTTGAATTGCCCGAAACTGAAAGTATGAGTACTCCATTCACTGATGACATGCTTCAATTTTGCTTCAATATCCTTTTCTTTGACAGCACTGATGCAGATATCCTGTGTAAAATTAAAATAGTAAATTACATTCATCTAAGACTATTATAAAGCACACTTATAAAGACTATTAAAATGTATTGGCTTAATCCAGATCTCAGTGTAAATTCAGGCTAATTAAAATATACATTGAAACACCTCAAAGTTATTATATTTCAAACAAGATTATATTCTAGTACTACTTGTAACAGGTACATCTAATGGGCTATACTCCATCTTCACTACTACTAGCATCTTACGCACACAAAATTCACTGAATCAGTGAATCTGCAGGAAGAATTTGTCTCTCTGTATGTATTAATATTTGAAATCAAATAAACTGACAGAGGGGTTTAAAGAAAATAAACACTGCCAATCAAAACCAATAAATATTCTGAGAACCATGTAGACTGACAATGTACCTGTCAGCAGACTTCTTGAAGACAGTGAGGACAGGACTGTCATAAACCTGGTTGTTGCATCAGAGAGAAAAGGATCAAATACTGAAGACTAGATCCCAAATTCTGGTTCAGTAGTACACTGGATTCTATCACAGGTTTAAAGTGTTTCCTGAAGTGTAAGGTGGAACTCTGAACCTTTCAAAAGGCTTAAATTCTTGTCCAGGCATTGGGTACAGCAGAGATTTTATTTCATGGTTTTGCCTTAAAAATGCTCATTTGTGGAACAAGACAAAAGAGGTCACTACTCTGGAAACAATACAGATTT
The DNA here is from genome assembly GCF_026979565.1 of Vidua chalybeata. NCBI lineage: Eukaryota > Metazoa > Chordata > Aves > Passeriformes > Viduidae > Vidua > Vidua chalybeata. The sequence goes on from NC_071530.1 coordinate 92,201,665, forward strand.
AGCTGAGTGACCATGGAACTGAAGTTAGAAACTGTTTGGTTTGTACTTTAATTTTAGCTATGCTTTGTTCTTGTGAAAGCTAACAAGCATGAAGCTAAGGCACTTGCTACATAACTTCTGTCCCCAAAAGAGAGGAGACAATGGCTTTACAGCTTGTGCACACTCCATATGCCTTCTCATCTATCCATGCCCTTGTGAAGGGTCACTTTTGAAATACAAAACAACTTCATTTTTCTTTAATCCCATATCCTCCGCTTCTACTGTGTTTCAAGGATTTTTAGCACTTAACAGGATCAGTCTAACATCAACTGTTTTTTTCCTCTCTGATTAGGCATTTAAAGGGAAGAAAAAATATATATAAGTAGGCAGACCCTAAATCAGAAGGATGACAGAATCACACTACTCTTAAAACAGTAGAAATCCTTCTATGGAAGGATTAGTGTAATACCATCTACATATTTAATTCTCCAGAATAAAAGGGAAATAAACTAATCATCAGTGCCAACACCAACTACCAAACTCCACTTTTTCAATGGAATTCTTCAACTAAACCAAATTTTTTTAATGTTACAAAGCTGGCTAGAAACAGGATTTCAAAAGCACCAGATCACAAGTTAATAATTACTCCCCCCCAAAAAAAAACAAACCAACCAAACAAAACAAAACAGACAAGTACATATACCTCAATATCTTCTTTATGTTTTAATAAAGGGGCATCCATTACGTTTTTTAAAGTGAAATTTTCAGAGTCAACATCAAAGGGATGCCCAGTTACTTGTGCAATTTTTTCCCAGTGTCTTGACAACATTGCCTAGAAAAGACCATAGGGATGGGGTTTTTAAAAATTATATTAATTTTAGGTCTAGAATGATTAAATACTTTTGCATTGCATCTGTTAAATTAATAGGAGACTATTGATTTCTATTCCACTGAAAGCATTAGTAGTTATTCTAATCACATTACAAAGTATTTTGTTTTATTTTTCTATAATGAAGCCTAACTAGATTTTTTGCTATAAATACAACTGCATTTATCTATAAAAAAGAATTATGGAAAGCATCCTATAGTCATATAACATGGCCTTCAATAGAGTTTCTCAAGTGACTCTTATCTCCAAATTATTATGCTGAACATACCTTGGTTTTCATCATTTCAAGCAAAGGACAGCTCTCAGTGAAGTCATCAATTTTTTTTTTTAGGTCTTGAAAAGCTTGCCATTCCTTCAATGCTTTTGGTAACTTTCGGATTCTTTAAAAAGCACAAAAAGAAAGAAGAAATATTTTATTCTTAATAGTCATCATTCACGACTTAATAGTACAATATATTGCCATTTTTCAATGAGTTGACCAGTAGACTGCAAATAAAAATCCAATTGCAAGCTGGAAATATTTTATATAGCTGGTCATTTGTGACTCCAGGCATGAAACACTGCTAAAGACAGCACAAATCACTAGAATGGTTTGGTTTCTATTTCAGTTTGAATTAAAGGAAGTTAATTTCATGTGCAAACCCATACTTGAAATTAAGATCCTGCAGTGTCATTGTTTTAGTAAAATTTGAAAATGCACCTCATCTTGTAAAAGAGGTAAAATGATTAAATAACATATAAATCATTAAACAACAAATAAAGTACATCCTAAACTAAAACTATTCTGCTTGCAAAGAGAAAAAAACTTCTGTTTCAATCAAACAAGTCTTAATTCATACCTGGTTTGTATGAAAGACATTCAAAGCAAAATTTTCCGTTATGCACAATTTAAGATGAAAACAAATTTAAAATGAAGAACCTCTTGTACTGTGAATAGTCACAGTTCCCCTCACTTCTACACCAGTCATGGCAATTTTCATCTGCCAAAGCTATGGACCAAAGACTGACAGCAGTTCTCTTACAGCTCAACTCCAGAAACTAAAAGCTGCATAAAACCTGCCCATAATGACAAATTCCTTCAAAAAAATTCTCCATTTTTCACAGTTCAAAATCAGACAGATCTGTCACACAATGCTGGAACATGTGCAAATTCTTCACTGCTTGCTGGTAAGAGACAGATGAACATATGCATACTGTCATGGCACTACAATAACTGCTATAGTCTTTCATCTTGAATCTAACAGTAGATAGCATTAAATATGCTGGAGAAAAGCATTGTAGAACGGAAAATTTATACTCTGCCTTGTATCAAAAAGGCTTTAAGGTACAGCTCCTGGCTACTTCTCTCCTGAGGTGTAGCAAGTAACATCTAATAAACTTTTCTAGACATGGCTATTGGAAATGGGACTGCTCAGCTTGGTAATGAAAATGGCAATTTTAAAAAAAATTCAAATAACTTTTTCCTTTGTCTTAGTCTCAATAATATATTCTAAAAGCAAGTTCCATGAGCTGCATATTATGTTAAAAAATTACTCCATGGATCAGGTTTACATTTCCTAAATTTACCGGACATTCTCTTTACAGAGTATCACAGTAAAATATAAAGGGAAACTTCTCTCCAGCTGTTATTATAAACTTCTATCATGCTCTCTAAATATTTCTCCTTATTTCTTTCTAATTGGATTTATTTTATCAACAGCTATTTTTTTACTTTTCTTTTCATGATTATAAGTTGTCTATTGTATTACTATTTTTAAAAGGTAGCAAACAAAACTACATTAAAGAACTATGCATATCTTTACAATCAGTCTAAAGCACTAATTGCACTTCCAGCATTCCTGCTTCTTTCATAACACAGCATACCACCTTAGCTGTATCCCTGTATGTTTCAATTTCTCTGCCTTTAAAGAGAATGGCTTGATGCAATAATGCTAGCAAACTGCCAAAAAAGGATAGTACTGGATTAGACTTTTATTACAAAAAAAATGCATTTATTGCCTATTGGTAGTCACGCTGCTCCAAATATAGCTCGACACTTGAGAGGAAAAACAAAAATGTCACACAAGAAGTTCAAAGAGAAATACATAAATGAAAACTATTGCTGTGCAATGGCTTCCTTCAGGTTTCTGGAGAAAGAAGCATAAAAAGTCCTACAGCCTGTAAAATATAATTAACTACAGAAAAAATTATGCAGATTCCAGAATTCTACTGAAATGAGATGAAGACTTACATAGTCCAAATGCAGAAGTATATGTATTTCACATACATTCATTTTTACTATTCTTATTTTTTAAAAAGAGGTTGAGTTGCTGGTTTGTTTTGTTGGGTTTTTTTTTCCAAATTAATGACTAAAAGACAGTTCAGTCAGTTTTTTGTGGAAAACGTTATTGCTTCAAACTCAGGATTTAGTGTGGCTACTTACCCTTCTTGAAATAACAATTACAATTTGGACAAATGTGCTGAAGTAAACAGTAAGTTCAAAATTCCATCTAATATAATGGACTAACAATGAATTAGCTGTAAACTAAATCACTGAGAAGGCACTGCATAAGATCAGCTTTGAGAGTTATTTATACTTACAACCACCTTGACACGTGTTTGTGCACCTTGTTTATTGAATAAGCTACAGCCTACCATACAATACACCCCAGCAAGGCTCAAGTGACTCACAAACCAGCTGCATATTGCACCACAGTGCAGCTCTGCCCAACACTGGACATGTGATGGACCAACATTCTTCAGCCCCTCGGAGAATTTTTCACAAGCTAATTAATAAACAGAGTTAAAAATAAAAATTGCATGTACTTCAACAAAAAATAACTTACTTGCTTTGAAAATCTAGAAGCTCACTGTTAAGTTTTTCAATATTTAAATCATTCCAAAGCATTTCATTGTATCTGTCGATACTAGAAGTAACTGTATCATAAAGACTGTAAAGTTTCTGAAGCAACGAAAGTTCATGTTTAATTCTGTGGAGTTCAGGATACTCTGTTTCAAATTTTAAAATTGGAAATTCGTGCATGTTAATTAGGTATCTGTGTAGAATGTATTCATGAACATAAGAATCAATGCATTTCTAGTATTGTTATTTAATAAATAAATGAAATCAGACTTGCAGTTTTCTAGATACTGTCTAGAAAGACAAACTTTTCCACTTACATTACGTAAGAACAACAGATTTTGATGCACAGTAATTGTTTAGATAGCTGATTTTTTTTAATCAATATTCTTCTGTAGCAGTAGATGTCATTTCATAATTGAGGGAGACAATGTTGAAAAGTAAATGAAATGGTAATGAAATACAATATAATTTTAGACAAGAACTAAAATATCCCCTATGTCAATTTACACTATTTAGTTAAGAGGCAAGGTTTGGGGATGATGAGTGTGCCTACAAATGAAATATATAGAATATATTAGACAATAAAAGTGTTTAAAATGGACATCCTTAACATAAATGTTTTATTTACTTTCGCTCATATTTTTTGGAATTCCTAGCAAAATATATTTGGATTACTGCATATGTGCTTAGACAGGAAAATATACTCAATTTAGTGTGCGCAAATTAAAGTGCTTATCATACATTCTGCTGCAGTTCACACCGCAGTCTTCCAAAGGAACTGTGTCTGACTAGGAGGCATAAGGACATTACAGATCAGTCGCATAGCCCTAGGGAATTCATTATGCAACTGGAGCAGGGACAATTTGAGTACTTTGGCAACATGTTTCCCAAATTTGTACAGGATGGAATACTGGCAGGAGATGTGCTTAGCTCTGAACAGAAAAAGCAAGAGAGCTAAGCATCTGGACCCTGAGACACACAGAGCAGTTCAGTATTTTTCCACCTGATGTTTATGTATGTGCACACCTCGAGCCAGTTTCACCCAGCTGCTTTTCATAGGAAAGACTATAATAATTTACTACAAAGAGATTTTTCTGCAAGGAATTTTTCTGCAATTTTTCTAAATTTCCATGCATTTAGCAGGAATCACAAGAAATATTTAATAGCCTAGAAACAGCCTATCCTTATCCCCTGAGAAACTACCTGTGATGGGAAGACCAAATAATTCTTCTCCACCAGAAAGAGAGAGACACTTCTTCCACAGTTCATCAAATTTAGCTTGAAATATATGTAATCTGTCACTTGCTTCATGGGGAGGAATATTGTCCTCGCTAGGGCCCCTGTAAAAACCAAAAAAGATTCAAATTGTCAACCATTCATGTTTCACAAAGAAGCTCAAAATAACCCAAACCATACTTTCTGAACATTATGTAATATTTTTTAACATATTTTCTGTAAATTTTCACAAGACACTAAAAGAAAAAAAAGTAGCACATATTCAGTGTACCAAGATTACATATTCAGTAGTCCTTGAAGAAAGCCCAACTTCTTTTCTAATAAAAAAATTCATCTGTGTTACCATACATCTTACAAACATCTAAAGATCTGCAAATGTTTAACTTTGTAATTTCTTTTTCTTCTGTAAAACAAATTTTAATAATTATTTTCATTTGTATTTTAAAAAGGGAAAGATAGCAGATATATAAATCAGGAGTGAAATCTGTGTAGTTGGCACGAGAATCATAATTAAGTAATCATAAAAATATGAGGAAAAAAATACCATTTTACCTAATGAGCACATCTCAGCCATAGGACTGGGTGCAATTCCCAGTTCTCACACCGGGGACCACTTCTTGGCCCTGTCACATTTTGGGATGAGAACTCTGTCATTCTCTGTTGTGCCATGGTTATTTCAAGAAAGAAATTCAGCCAGATGGGCAGCAAGCAGAGCAGGCTGGCTGCTTGGCAAGGGAAATGGGACCAGGAGATGAAAGCAGAAACACAGTCAGCAAAGGCAGCCAAGGCATGATCCCACAGAACCTGAGCAGGAAGAGCAGGGCCCTCGGGGTGGTAATCAAGTTCCAAGGATAGTCCAGGTCTTTAGACAAGCCTACAATAATTACACAGGACCAAGGTCAAGCAGGGAAGGTGAGTCAGTAAAGCAGGGTCTAGGGAAGATAACCAGGATGAGACACAGTCCAATGGGAACCAGATTGCTCTGAGGTCACCAAAGGAGAAGGGAAGCCCTCAAAGGTCTAGGGCCATAACGGGTCAAGCCAAATCCTGCCTTTCTTTCTTTCCTTGTTGCTACTGTAGGAGCATCCAATGAACCACAATTTACATCTTCAAAAGTGATAAAGTAAGTTTAAAAGCAAGGCTGAGTGAGACAGTGAATTTAGAAATACCTAGAACTGGTATCTCCAGTCACATCCAAGACACTGTTTTAATACTTGCTATTAAATATCCCCCAAAGCACTTTATTGAGTTAATACTCAAAAAAAAAAAAAAACAAACAAAAAAAAAAAAAAAAACCAAAAAAAAAAAACCAAAAACCATTGCATTTTAATCTGGATTGAGAATTTGATTTTTTTCCCCACAACCTATTAACTCTTATGGAATATCATTGACTCCAGCACTGAAATTACAGGAACGAATCTTTGACAGTAAGGCTGCATGCCCACCTTATATAAATCTGAAATTAGGTCTTTTTTCAGGTGTAATGTATACAGTGATGCTGTGCTGTGTTTATTTTCTGAAGCCCTTTAGATACACTATTTTCAATCACTAATGAAGCATAATTGTATTGCAACACAGGTCACCTACTTTTCATCATATTCTTTATAAAATCCTGCAGTATCAATTTGGAAGTTTTGAACATCTCTCAGTAAATCTGTTTTCATGTCTGGCTGCACCTTCAGCAGCAAGTCCTCAACCTGTCGTGCCTATATGCAGACAAAGAGAAAAAAACAGGCACAAAAGAATAAATGTGGGAAACAAAAAAATTAATTTGGTAAATAGGTTTGTTCTATAATTTCAATATTAAGAGAGCTGATAATAATGATTTGAGAAATAACATAACTACAATACCTGTGTGTTTAGGTTCTTCCAGGCGTAGGCCAATCCATCACCTCTTTCTGTATTTTCATCTTGAAAGAGCAGGTTGTATTTATGAAGCACAGAAAAAGACTCTTCTATATGTCCAACAGTCATGTCAATTTTAATTTCATTCTCTCGGATCTCCTTCAGGGCTTCCATTGCTTCCCGTACATCATCAAGGTCATGGATAGGTCTGCTTAACCTCTTGCTAACATTTTCGATGAATGAATAAATTTCACCCACATCTGTGGCAGACTTTTTATTTAAAGCTAATCCAAATGTTCTTTGTCCTGAGCGGCATTCCTGAATTAAAGCTATTTTCAATGACTCTGTTGCAACTTCCACTGATTGCAGTGCACAATGATTGGGCAGTTCTCTGATTTGCATCTCTAATTGCTAAGAAAAATACATGTGTTCAGCATTTAATTTCACTAAAATTTATCTGAGCAGTTAATTTTTATTAAAGATAAGATACTTACAGAAAAATATCTGATTTGAGATTGGAATTCAGCCATCGTTGGTTTACTATCAATAAATTCCTTCACTTTTTCTTCTGGATCCTACTTAAAAGAAGTTTATTTTAATGAATATTTAGCATTGGTATTATAATAACCTACAGAGTGCCCAGCTGCCTGATGTATTGTACAAACACAAAATGTTCCCTCTCTAAAAGGACTTGAGATATAAGCATTAATTAGCATAAGCACAAATTATTTTATTTGAACTGCCTTTCCTGACTCTTATTTTTTGTATAATACTCTTTAAAGAACTTGAAATCTGTAACTCAAAAACTGACACAGGTCAGGATATCCCTTACCCATCCAAATGTTACTACAAAATTTACAACATAGCTGCTAAAATTTTGGGGGAAATATTTCCTTCCTAAGTCTTCCTTCTGTAGGCAACCCCACAAAAGCAGTTCACATCTTATAACAGGCATTTGATGGGAGGAATTGCACTCCATCTTCTTCACTCTTCCTGAAACAGCCTCTTTAAACTGCAGTTTCTAGGTGCAGATGGCCTCTTGGCCATTTGAAGAAAACAGTTTGGCAGGGAAGGATGGATCTGAGGGAAGAGAGGGTATTTAGCTTGTTGAAGATTGTTTATAGGCAACATTGAGCATTGAGCATCCTTCCTTTTCATAAGGTAGGCCAGTCCCTGCAGAGGTGAGAAATCAGTGTCACCAGCTCAACAAATGTGCAAGATTCTCAGTTCAATTACAAACAGCTGATCTTCACCCCTCTCAGTGATGATTCCCTGCAGTCTGCACTGTGAGATCCCTGAGAATCTGTTTGCACCTCTCTGGCCAATAATGAGTTACCAGCAACAGTTCCCAATGGTCCAACAAAGATTGTAAAGGTGGGGGGAACAGTGACAACTTCTGAGGAATTTTAAGTTAAGGAAGCAGGTTAATTGACTATTTTAGAAGATTTTAGTAAAAAAGAAACATCATTCTACTGCATCACCCAATCTGATTGTGTCATTCTGGGTGAAATGACATGCTACCAACATGTAGTTAGCTCAAACAGCATCTCAACCAAACTGAGCATTAAGCTTTGGAACTTTAGAAGCCACACAAAGAGGTGAAAATGCTCTCTCTCAGCCTAGACAGAAGAGTCAGCTGTGAGATTGGGGTCACTTAAGGGTTGATTTAGGAAGGAGAAGTTAAAAATAATGAGCAAAGATAAGATTACTCCTGTTTTGATTGCTTATTTCTTGGCCTTCCTAAAGCACCTTTGATAGGTAAGACCAGTAGCTGTCCATTCACAGAGCTGAATTTCACTAGTCAGAATGTACACAAGGTTTTATTTCATGATTAATCTCCTGACAAAACACTCTTCAGAGCTTTACCATTTATGTGACTGGACCCACTTCCTAATGAAGATAACTCTATCAGTCCAGATTCATCTCAGCTTTTGAATCTCCATCGCTGAAAGATTTCCTAGATATAGGTTATCTTTCTTTTTTTTTTTTTTTTTTTGTGTGTGTGTGAAGAAATAGAAAAATATCTTTCAGCAGTGGTTGCTTGAGAAGAACTGGTCAGTTTAATATTCAGGAATAGCTTTTGTAGTCTCCAATTTCTAAGTTCTGCTCAACTACTCTTTTTCATAACACCTGCAGGCAAGATGCTGTGAGAAAGATGGATAAGCATATGAAAGCATAAGCTTGTTTATGCTCCAAAATTCTTTTGTGTTCTTCTGCTTTCTTTCTTAGATGCTTTAATTGGTAAAGATTTGCAAGTTCTGGTCAACACAAGAGCAGACAGGAATTATGGATTCTACCATGAAACCAATGCTTCCTACTAAGCACAGACTCCTTAGGCAACCAATGACCTTTTTTAAAAATATATTTAGATTTTACAACACAGCAACGTATTATAGTAAGCATGTAGTTAACCTTGTTCCAGATGTCCGAAAATTCAGAAAAGGTCTTCAGAAGAACCAGTGCTTCAGTTTTAAGAGACAAAATAATTTTATTTAGTTGGATCACCACTTTGTTTACATCCTTATGTTCAATGATCTGCTTGTCTAAAGGTTTCAGTGCCACCATCCTGGTCAGTTTGCTCTCGTCACCTAACTCTAAAGCAACAGCTTGTTCAACCTGGTATAAATTAAACAAGAAAAGAAATATGTCCACAAGTTTGTTTGGGATTTTATTTTTATTTTTAAATTACAGAATTTGCAATGAGGCTCAGATAATAAGTACTTCTAAGAACAGACAGAAAGTGCAAAGAAACATCCACAGGGATCCCTGTTCTCAGCTTGGATTTTTACAGAGCTATAGTTCTAGTGTTAAAGCTGATCTTTTAAAAAATTGTCATGCAGAGTTCTGTATTAATCATCTCTGAATTATATCAGTCAAATATGCACCATATACAATTACAGTTGTGATGTTTTCTCCTCCTACACATCTGCTTAAGTCTTTCTACCTTCTTTAGTATAGAATTACAATCTATACCTATTCTTGGCCATAGAAAGTCCTGGAGGCAGTGGAGGGTTGGCTGCTTGGAAATAAGCTAACATTTTGCTGAACAAAACAGAGATCGGTTCACTCTCTCCTAGTTCTTTTTTTTTTTTTTTTTTTTTTTAACTTACTTATTATCTATTTGCAGGACTTGAATATGGGTTTTTCACTGAAATGACCTGATCTGTTTTTCATGTCATATCAACAAAATAAAATATTTTTACAAAGACATTTATCAGCACAGATCTACACACATCTATATTTTGTCCACACATGAGACAATTAAGGCCACATGATTACCAGTACTGTGCAGTCTTGTTCTTCAACAAATTTCAGTTTCTATCTAAACCACAGACCTTCCCAAGATTTTAGTGCTAATTTTGATGCCAGTTAAAATATTTGTACTGTAGTACTATAGGTGCCATATGAAGGCTTGCAGTTTAACTTAAGAGTTTTCACCTGGGAAGAGTGATAATAATTTATATTCAGCTGATAGTACCTACACATAATGTTTGTTCTACCCTATCATATTTGAATAGTATATTTAAAAGATTTTTTAAAGCAACTTTTGATTTTAATATTAGAGACTACCAAACATAAGATTTATGAACCATTACTCTTATGTTTTATTAATTGGCATAGAGATTAAAAACTAGGCTTTCACTTATCAGGAAGATCCATCAGGTAACAAGTCAGAGTGTTGGTACAGAATAAAATCTTAAGAAATGTTAAGCAAAATACCGATTTTTTTAAAATAATCAAAATAAAACACTCACCTGCTGCTGTTTATGATGTAAGTAAGCAAATTTCCACAGGGGAATATCTTTGGCTACTGATAGGATGATATTTACTGCTTTGTTTACAGCACTCTGAAAAAAGTGAAACATTCACCTTGAGCTCACAGAGATATTACGTGAGTGGGAGATGATCATCCAAACAATACCAAAGTTGAAAAATTGTACCTCTGTCTTTAAAGGAAATACTCTAATAAGCATGACATAGGATCACCCAAAAACTTATTTTGTAAGGGGAAAGAGTACTTCATTAAGTTTTACTACAGTCCTTCCAAGTTTATGTGGTTTTCAAACAAGAACATAAGAGACCTTTAAGAACAGCAGTCATGAATCACTGGGGATCATAATTGAGTTAAAGTACTATTTCCCTTTAGACTGGTTATAAACATTGTTATGTGTTATTAATAACGGTCACATTCACACCAGAATGCTTGAATACATTTGTCTGAATTTGTGATGGTATAGTCTATAATCTATACAGGCAGCTACAGAAATTATCAAACTACTTCCTCTATGTATGGTATTTTAAAATCACATTTTGTGGCCTGATTTCTTACTGACAACATCATGAAGGCTGTACATGAAACTTGAGAAATAACTCAGCTGCTGATTTTGACAGTCACTGTGCTAAATGAAAAGTCCAGAAATCAACACCATAAAAAACTAATACCCTGAACAATTTCAGACATCATAGGATATTGCAAATATGTGTGTAAGAATTTTGCTAAACTAGTGTAAGTTTAAAAGAGTGTTTAATTTTTTTCAGTTTAGGGATTTGGGCTGATAATATTTTTCTTTACATTTCACTACTGCTGAATTTATGAATGATACTTTAAACTGATTTTAAATTCTGAAAGAGTTTAAAGAGACTAGGAAGTCAGTTAGGCTGTATTGATGGCATTCATTTTTATGTTTTCACTCATTTTGAAATGTTTTCCTCTAAGTAGAGGTTTGTGGATTACTGAGTTACTGAGCTTTGAGAAAAACAGTTCCTTCTAATAGCCTGTATAAAAACCATAGTTCCATGCCCTTAGTACCCACTGTCATCATGAACGCTTAGTACCCACTGTCATCATGAACTCAAGTGACTTTTTATCTGTTGTTCCCCTTCCTTTTAGTTCTTTTACCAGATTAAACTTGCACATATTGGTTTGAAACAATGCTTTTATAAATGTTTTATCATAAATGACTGAGATGTGCAATTATTTTGTTACCTGAATATCTTCAAGACTTGGTCTCAAGACAATATTTGGAATAGCCAGTTGAATTTCAGCTCTGAACAAAGGAACTCTGTGTCCCTCTACAAATTTAGTTGTCTGATACCTGGAGTCAATAACATGCAGTCGATGTCTTAAGGTCTCTAAAGAAATTTTCGTGCCTAAATAAATGTAATATTTAAGTGAGAATTTTTTTTACCACAATAAGCTTGGGGAGAAAAGAAATATTAAAGTTTTATTTAAAAAATTAAACATATCTGAAAAAACAGACTCACATCTGATCAAAGAGTCAGTATTCTTCTGACAAAGCTGTCCCATCAGGTTATAGTAGCTACAGGACAGGCATTCTTGGCAGCGTATTTTCTGCTTCATGTCAAGATGTATACAGGCAAAGAAATCCTGAACAGTGAAAGGGAAATTCTTGGGTAAATAATCAGGTTATCCAGCATATAAATTAAATATCAAGTATCTGACTAGGTCGTAAAAGACTACTTTTTTTACATTGTCTTACCTCCAGAGTTCTTTCAGCATCTGCTTTCAGACTATGCTTAAGAATATCTATAAGTTCATACACAGAACATTCCACTTGTTGGCTCTGCCTACAAAAACAACCTTACAGTCACCCATGGGGAATCAAACATAAGTAATACCCTTTGTTATTTCCCAGGCACACACCCCCTGTCCCACTGCACTTGTGTGCAGGGAAATGCCCTTTCGATGTTTTTTTTGTTTGTTCCTATTCCTTGGGCATGTAGATTTTAAAACTTGCTGACTAACAACAAACCAATTTGTCAGATCCTATTATATCTGATTCAACTGGACTTCATAATAATTTTGTCCAAAAAAAGGGGTTTCCAGCTATAGCTAATAAAACAGGTTTATCATGATGAGGCAGTAAGATAATCTGTGAAATGAGATTTCAAGTCCTATCCATCTTCATTTTTCTTGCTACTTATTAGAATGCTATAAGAAAAAAATGTAAGAAATGCTAAATAACTGCTAAATGCCAAATACTATGCTATTTCACAACTGCTGTGCTCAAGGTACTTTGGAGTTTCTCCCCTGCATTCTAAGATTATCACTTTGCTCTAGACTAGTACTCTGTTACAATAACATTTTAGAAGTTAAACCTCTATGCATACAAAAGTAGTAAGTAAATAAACCCTCCCAAAAATGGCCTTCAAGTCAGTGCAATTAAGAAACCTACTGAGACAGTTTGGAAGCCGTAGAGATAGCAAGCTTTTCTATTTGTTCCAAGAAAGAAGTCACATCTATAGGTTCATCTTCTGGCAAAACTATCAGAGTAGTGTTTGACATGTCCTTCAGAATTTTTTCAATTCTGCATTCCAGGGTATCAGACGCTGCTTTGACTACATAGTCCAACTCCCTCAGGGTACTGTAAACATTTTGAATAACTAAACAAGGATAACAAAATGAAAACAAATCAATGCAAACCACAGACCTCTTAAGTCTAATCTCCCCTTCCTCCCAACCACTCCTGCCTCCCCCCACGTTTTACAATAAAATGAGGATTTAATCGCAATGAAATATGAAATGAAGGCCGAAACATAATGGACTTGCTGTATTTTTTATCTTTATATTCAACCATCTCATAATAAACAGAAAAATATTCTTCAAAATATCACTTCTTTTTGGTAATAACATTGTAATGAAAAGGATCAACAAAACAGAACAGAAAACATAAAGGATGCCAGTGCCCAAAAATTATTTTGGCCCTCCTACATCCATACACAGCAAAGTACAGTACTTCATCATTGTAATTAATTTATAAATGAAATTACTAAAATTCCCCCAGCCAAGACTTGTTAAACCATTAGATTTCTTCTTTCATATGTATGACCTAATTTACTTTGGAAAAAGATAAACTTATTGCTTTAACAAATGTGTTTATTAAACGAAAGGTAAAATCGACTGCTTCTGCTGTTTCTGATAGACTGGAAGAATTCTTCCCCTTTCATACTTCCATTGCAAAATAGAAAGAAATATAGCACCTGATGTCCTTTGTCATTATTATTACCATAACATTCTATAAATATAAATATATATATGTAAACTTCTACTCTATGTAGAAAGAAATCACTACAAAATCTAAGGCATAGCAGTGTGACAGAGCTGTCCAAGTGCTGATATTTTACGTGGGAAATGTCATTTCTTGCTACTAGGAAGTTAATGATGGGACTTGACTTTTTTATTGTCTAAAGCAGAAAAGCAGTCCAACAAATTCCTTAGATTTTTTTTAAATATATAAATTCAGTAGTCCTAAATCTATTTTTTAGTTTAGTCCTAAATCTAGTTTTAGTCTAGAAGGCAACTGTGGACTCTCATATTTCTAGATGGAGTTCCCTTAGATGGAAAAAAGACACTTAAGACATCAGGCTTGAGTTCAGCGCATTGCTGGCAGGTAAGAGCCAGCACCTGTGTACACCAAACCAGGGGCTAATTTGTAGGTGTCCAACAAACATTCTGGGCATGTCAGACATTGCCCATCTTCAAAAAGACACGGTGCCTACAATCTAGAAAATAATTCCCTTCTAGGTGTAACTGCATTTCAGTTGCAGCAGCAGGAAACAGCCCAGATACCTGCATTACATCTAAATTGTTGAAAAGGGACAGTTTCCACCAGAACTAATGGTGATACAAAGAAACAAAGAACCGTTACAACCTGAATTATACCTATTCAGATACTTAACACAGTGCAGAGAGTACCCAAATGAATGAATAAATAAATAAATATTATTGTAAAGACCTTCCTTATCATGTGTTACTAAAAAATGCAAAACATTAAACACAAAAAATCATTTTAGAGCTATAAAAAAAAATTAAAAACCCTTGCCATTTGGTTCTTGTGCTCTGGTCAGGCAAAGGCCAAGTAAAGCTGAAAGGTGACCAGCCTTAAGCACTGGTCAAAGCCCTGTGCACCAGTGCCACATGGCAGAGTCATAAATAAACACCTGCATGAACCTGTGCCACATTTCACTTTCAGATTTAGACCATACCTGTTCCTGTTTATATTGCTGCTTTTCCTTTTGAAGAAGAAAAGGGAAATCCTAACATCAATCAACCTCAACTGAAAAGCTAATTTACAAGCATGAGTTATTGTTTTCTCATGAAACTGCAACATGAAAGCCTTGGTGATGGGTTTATATATGCCCATTTCAATGACATTTTACAGCAGTTGATCAATTTTATGCTGTATTTGATAGGGTTAAGGTTGTGTCTTACTGGTTGTGTGGAAAATCTCAATGCCTTATAAAAAATGTTTTCTTGGAAAAAAAATAAGATTTGAGTAGAAATCTCCAATCTTGATTTCAGACATCACTTTTAGCATAAGTTCTGAAGACTTTTTTTTAATAGAAAAGCTATTATTAAAACACCCACAGCCATTCTCTTGTCTCACATTCTTGTAGCAGTTAGGCTGAAATTATCTACCTGAAAAGATCAGTCCACAAACACATTTTTCACAGAGAAGCAAAAATAAATGTAGACACTTCATAGTGTGAATGGCTCACCACTTCTTCTCCTATTACCTACATTTATTGATGTTCAAAGAAGTCCACGACAGCTGCATCAGGCCTGGAGTAAAGGCATCCTCAATTTGTCCTATCCATGGCTTCATCAGTGGTTTCAGCACAACAGGGATCCTATTCAGATGTTCCTTGTAACTGATCAACAGGTTCTGGAGTCTGGAAGACAGGATCATGCTTACAATGTGCTTAATTCAGATATTTGAAACACACAGAATTTTGGACACATTTTCTGTTAATAAGGTTTGCAAGTTCTGATCCCATCTTAAAAATAGGAAGCCTTCCCAGCTCTTCCTAACTCCAGACAGGCCTCTTTGTCCTTACCAACAGCAAAACCAGACAAAAGAAATAAGTACCTCCAGCAAAGTGACTATGATCAACTCACAGAATTTTTCTCCCCCCCCCCCCAAAATTATTTACAATTAAAAAAAAATAGAATCAGGAAATTGAAAACATGGCTTTTTTGTTTCCATCTTCCCATCTCACAAGACATGGCATGATATTACACTGCTTATAAGAAAAGCTACATACAAACCACTTAGAACCCTGGATCCCAAAGAAAAAGAGTCCAAATTCTGAAACAAGGCTTAACAATATAGTTCCTTGAAAATGGAACTACACAAAGCAACCACATAAACAAGAATTAGACATAAATATAATTCAAAGGTCAGATACATAGTGGGTTCCTTACAAGAACTGCTGCAAGAACAGCAATCACACCAGGTTAAAATCAAGACTTTAGACATCATTGTTACAAACCATATACTGAGATAACCCATTCATATTATACCCAAAATTGTTTTTTAAATGTTGTTAAATCAAAAATGTACACCCCCTAAATATTTCTTCTTTGCTTGAGTAGTCGGTTTGGCTTTCTTTTTTTAATGCAAACATTTTCTGTACTATTTTCCTGTTGGATGGCAAAATTTGGGGCTGCTGCTTTTTGGAGATCTGTAGCATGCAGAGTTTGTCTTGCGCATTAAAAATTTATGGTTAATTGTCCTTAAACACAGAAAATCAATGAAAAATGTTGCTTTGTAAGACTGAAATACTGAAAATTTCAAGAACAGAAAAAGAGAGGAACGGTTGAAGTATTTATGAAACTCTTTAAATTTCATCCCTTTTTGTCCAATTCTAATTAAGAAATTAAGAACACTCGTCACAAAGCTTTGCTTTTTTAAGACTGAACATCCCTGTTTAGAGAGTTCTAGAATTAACAACCAGCATCCCTGAGAATGAAATAAATTTTGCAGCAGAGATTTGGACTGTTACAAGAAACAGAAAGAAATTATTTTAAATCAACAAAAGTGAATTTAAATGTTCAACATGAGAGACCAAGTTATAATTTAGCCAACACATGTTTGGGTTGTGCAATAATCAAGTGGTAAATTCCAGCTTATTTTTCTAACAGGAAAAAAAAAAACCAACTTCTGATGCTAAGTGTAATATTTTGGAGTGTAATGGCTGTATTAGAGTGCACAGATGCACTCTAACAATAATAATAGCAGTACCTAGGAGCTCCACTTAGACAGCAGCTGTTGAAGTAACAAAACAAAAACATGTAGGCATTTCCAAGTAATATGTGTGTAAAAAGGAACAACTGCATATTAATATGGAAATACAGGGGAAAACAATTAAAATTCAATTAAACTCCATCAAAGAGAAAAATTATAACAAATCAAAAGCAATATATGCAATAGACTCAAAGCTAGGGATTCCCATTTGCAGATGAGAAACAAATCCAAAAAATTGTTTACTCACTCCCTTTGATGTCTTTTAATCTGTTCTTCATCTGCACACAAGCCAAGGACAACATCTGGAACTTCAAAATGCATTTTTCTCAGGTATTTTGTCTCATAAAGTACTTCCACGACAATTGGGTCTAAGTTTACAAATAATTCCTTCATGTAGCAGTGAAAAAAAGAAATAGAAAATAAGACACTAGTTTGGTACTTAGATGTAGTGTGATGTAACTGGATCATATAAAGACATGTAGATAACTGGAGAGGATTTTTTAAATATTTACCCATGCTTCTTCTTCAACCTCCTCTAGAAATATATGGGTTTCCCAAAGTATTAATTAACCAATATTTTACATTGATTTCAATTTCTTGTGACTCCTTCACTGTGCCCTAACCACTTGGATCCCAGGACTTCCCAAGTTTAATTCTAGTTCTGCAACTACATTCTCTGGAAGTTAATTTGCCTTTTCATCTCAGCTTCTCCATCAGTAACTAGGGAGAAATATTGTGAAGATTAATCTCCATACTTTTGGGGGTACTAAATATTTTTAAAATGCTACATAAATTTGAAAACTATGTTCTAGTTGTCCATTATCAACAGGAAAAAAAACCTATGAAGTGAGAATGGCAACATTTTCTGCCTCAGCAATCCATTTTGAAAGAAAATTAATGAATTATTGCAATATATTCAACACAGTGATATTGATCACTGCAGAAAAGACCATCACTTAACAAAATATTTCTTTCTCGACTAAAATTTTGGTTAACATAGAAAATAAACAAGGAAACAATAGCTAAAGAATGTAGATAAGTCAGTAGTAGATATGTTATTTGCTGGATACTGCCTCTTTCATACCCTGAATAAGACAGAAGCCTGATGAAGAAGAAACATTATGAGACATATCATAAATATACACAAAAATTAAAAGATATTTCAACTCAAGTAGCTCATTTTTTAACTCTATTTAGGTTAAGGTTACTTTAATGCTTTCTTGTCTATCCACGATATCATTTAAGTAGCACGTGTAATACTAAATCATGTAACAGCAATACAAAGAATAAATCATACTTACCTTGGTTTCTGGGTGCTTGACAAGTAAAGGAGCACACAGAGCATTCCTAGCCTGGTCAGCAAACCTGCACCAGGCCCTATGATAAATAAGCTCAAATTCCAAAAGAACCGCAGCCATTTTATTGTAGCTCTTGATAACTTTTTTCATTTCCATTGTCTGCAATTTAAGGGGGAGGAAAAAAAATGCACCACTTAATTCAATAAGTCTAACACAGTAGAAAGGCCCTCCACTAGGCCTTTCCTCTCTACCACAGGAAAACAAAAGAAATAGAAATCTCTAAATTATGCTGTTTTAGAGACAAGATAAGACACAGAAACATAGCAATATATTTAGAAATTTAAAATTTATGTAGTATTCAACTGCTCTAAGCAACATAACTCTTTTCCTGATTTTTTCTCTCAATCTTGTTCATAGAACAAAGTCTATATTATGACATATACAAGGTACTAATGGCTCACTGAGAAAGGTATACAAATGATCCCACTGTTGGATGAGCTTGGACACAAGCTGCTAGAATAGTGAGTGCAGAAGTATACAAGTAAATTATCCTTGGAAGCTTAGGATAAATCCTCCTCTGCTAATTTCCAACCTTCAAAAGTGTGGTTTTCTTTTTAAGGAACATCATTGGATGGTCAATTTTTCTGAATAACTGCTGAGCCCACATAATCTTCCCTGTTACCTAAAACACAGAAGATATGAGGTTAGATTTTCACTAACTTAAAACAGTCAAGAAATAAATTTTTCTCTCTCATTTGCTTCATTCTTACTGGTGGTATATTACGTGGTATAGGTGGATTTTCCTTTTCCTTCTGATAGAGTTTTTGAATAAACTCTAAGTCTTGGCTGTACTGTTGAAGAACAATGGTATACTTCTCATTTAGATCAATATTATTTTCTCCTATTTGTTCAAGCTTCATCAGAAATCCCAGCATCTGTTCAGTCTAAAGAGGAAGATGGAGCATTTATTTCAGAAGACAACAGTTCAGAAAGTCATTGTCCATAAAGTATTTTATTAATTTAGAATATGCTATGTAAATTTGTAAGTCGTTTTCTAAGAAATACAGAAAAATCCACCCAGATAACTTTGTGAATTTTACTTCTATATTTTGTCCCATACAGGACATACCACTGAATAAACCAAGAAACTGTTTCACTACAGTTTGGGGTTTTTCTGACTCTCAAATTTTCTCTCCTTTTTTTCAGCAAACAGTTGTGGTAGAACACCTACACCTTTACTCACACTTCATTAACATCTTGTATCTGATCAGGGCCTGAGCCATTGAACAATACTGACATTAAGGAAACAGATGGCAGACATTATTTCATTACTCCTGCCAGTGAAACAGGAATAAATTAGAAATGCAACAAGAAACACCAGGATGAAGAAAGAAAATAAACTTCAAAATATACAGCTTGGTATGGAAAGATGGAACATACACTCGGCACTAAGTAAGAATCAACATTCCTTTACAGCACTTCTGTAAGCAACTTCTAGAACATTTGTAATAGGTTTGATTTCTTCCAACATCATCTCAGGCAGCCACCAGCACAGTACAGAACACTGGCAGTAATGAAGGAGTTTAGTAGGAGCTGTGGGTACTCAGCCCTTCCGAGCACCAGAAGCAGGACTTTGCATTTGCAACCTTACTTACAGTTACAGTCTTCTCAAACCAGGAATCCACAAATTCCTGCATAGATTCATACAATGCTGCAATTTGGTTCTTAAATTCAAGGTAATCTTTTTCAAACTAGAATAAAAGCAAAAGGAAAAAAATAATATATAATGCTGCTTTCATTTCATTAAAAAAAAAAGCCTTTCTGTGAAGCTTTTCAGGAATCTGGTTTATCTAACCAGTGCATGTGTTCAGCACTGCATTAAAAAGAATAGGAACACCAGCAGCAAATTTACACTCCAAGCAAAGCAAACAAAACATAAGCTGTGCTAGGTTGAATGATTAAAGCCTCATCTTCATGAGCACAAAGGAGCACAGAGGAACACAGACAGGCCGAGGAAAACTCGTAACTTCATCGGAGGGAGCAAAGCACACTCCCCAGCTACTTTGCAGCCCAGCCACAGGAGAGTGCTCAGCTCACTGACCAGGTATAAAACCCACCAAAGGCAAGTAAAGTGGCAGGCTCTCTGGAGAGCCTTGCAGACTAATGGAGGTAGTTACCAAATTTGGCAGCTCCTACAAGTAATTTGGGTATTTATCTGTAACAATTTTTTCTTAAGAGTCCAAAATACTGAGGGCCTAACAAAAACAGTTCCATGTAATCTTCTCTCAAAAAAAGCACTGCACAAGCTTGGGAAGACGGTACATAATAGATATTGCTCCAAATATTTAGGTGCAGAGAAGTCAAGCCATTTTTTAACCCCTCCAAATTCCAGTGAACAGCAAATACCCTCTTTCAGAACAGAGCCATGCAGCAAGTATTAGAGAAACACAAGCCATCAAAGTCAGAAGAAAGTCAAAAGCACTTCCGAGCTTAATGTTTAAAGGAAAGTTAATGACAGTGGCAAGCTTCAGTTCAGGAAGGCAGGAGGGTAAGTCAACACTTCTAGAACTTCTATTGTGAGGCCACTAACTCTGCAAAACAAGCAGGCTATAGCTCAAGAAAAGCAGCTCAAATCCTGCATATACAGGATTAAAACATGGGACCAGAGCATTTGAAAAGCCACTTTAGTTTTATCATTCTGTTTGGCACTGGGAGTGATATCATGCCCTTCTCCCTCTAAAATGTGCAATTATGTGCCTGTACTAACTATGCCATAACACTGCCATTACTATTATTTTTAGTGACACTGAGTTGTGATTAGAGAAACTGTATTTGGTATGCTAACATACCTTAATTAGTTTTCACTCTGCAGTTCAAAATATATGCATCTCAAAACAATCAGGCTTAGGAAAATTAGTTCGTAAGATTATGTATCACACAAAACCTAGTTTACAAAAAGTTAAGAAAAGCATTTGAAGTAAAAATAAATTTACCTTAACACTTACAAATTGTATTAAAAGATATGAGAGTATTTGTATTATTGTTACTGCAAAATAATATATGCATTTTTATAATATTCAACATTCTTAGCATAACTCCAGTGAAAACCACAGAATTAACAGACTGATTGTTATGCAAGTGCTGAATGTAAGTACCTCTTTTTTCCTATGGTCCAGAACATCATACTGTTTGGATTTTGTATTTGTAGCAATGCTCTGGTATTGAGTAGTGATCTCATCAATGCCTTCTATTTTTATACGCTGGAGCTCTAAAAGGCTTTCCATAGTATTGCTCATATCTGAAATTTTCTCCAAACGTTTACAGAAGGTCTCAAATTTTCCAAATATGTAGTTTTCACTAACAATAAAAAAGAGGGATTTCTATTAAAATCTCTTTGCAACAGATTTTTATTTGACCAACATATATTCTAGCTGCTATCAAGTTTCACACCAAAAACAAAATCATACTGTAATGATTACATATATAAAAAAAAATTAACTCACATATATAACCCAGAAAATGCTTAATCCTTACATATGTCAATTAAAAGACTTTACCATATTTCACAGGAGTAACTCTTTCAAATAAGATATTTGCAGGAGAAGAAAATGTGAATATACAATACCAAGAAATGCTCCATGATTTAAGTGTCAAAACAGGTAAAACATTCCTTGGCATTGTGATAGAGAACCCAGCTCAAAGCTGACTGAATTACCTGAGAGTGTTTTCACTTATATTCATGAATCAAATTTTTTAGGATTTCATACCATGCATATATATTTGTGCTCAATTAATAAATGCCTAAATTCCCCTGAAGTCTCACTGGACTTGTGCTGAATCAACAAGTGACTGCCAAAAACCTGGTTTATTCTTCAATAAAAGTTTTAAAAAACACTCTGCAAGGTCTTCTTCTTACTATAAAAAGTATTTCATTTTAATTTAATATTTAGCTTTCCTTTTAGCCAGCAGACATAATTGCGTCTCATTTATAAATTGTACTCATCAATATGATCCAATATTGAAGTGAATTATTTACCTGATATCAAACTGTCTGTTTCTTGAATTTTCCTTTATCTCCTCCCTAATTTTCTGAAAGGATGCTTGGTACTTTTCTTTGAGGAAAATGCATTGTTGTATCCTCTTCAGCAATTCTTGCCTGAGGAAGAAAATACATAAGACAGAGAATCATCCTAAGGTCTTCAAAAGAGTATAAATAAAAATAAAATATTTTAGTCAAATGCACAACTTTGCGAAATAACATGAAAAGCACTCAAAATATGATGTTTTTGAGTCAAAAGGTTTTAACTTGAACCTGTTATCTAGATTGAATATTTTTATCTTGGATTTTGTTGTCATCAATCCAAAACTTGCATGGCATAGCCCACAAAGGATGTATAACATGTATAACAGGTTAATGCTGGCTACGGAATGCTTGCAGTTTGGCCAATTCTCATCTGAGTATTGCTGATAGCTTTTCCTTTGTTTGTTTCTTTGGTTTGTTTTTTGGTGGTGATTCTTTTTTTTTTTTTTTTTAAGTAGACAAGACTGGAGAAGTATTTTTCCACACTAAAATAAAGATGAGGAGAGTCTTGTTTCTTCCTGAGGTAACACACAAGATACATGGATAAGGCATAGAAACCAGCCATAAGCCATTTGCCCAGAGCTGTTCCTCCACTTTGGCTTTGTCTTTCATCTTCCAAAGTATTACTGGGGATTAAAATGATAGACAAATTTATAGGCTGAAACCATTAACTGGGACAAACTTTTGCAGGGACAGCAGATTAAATAAATGAGAAGAATGTCTCAAAAATAAATTCAGCTAGAATAAACAAAAAAAAAGGTATTCTACTTTTACTTACATTAATTCTTTAGAATAAACATAATCAGTACTTAATTGACTACAGGTAATTTCTGAAAAATTCCCTTTATCTACACCAAAATACAGGAGGAATCAAAATTGTTAGATTTATTTTTATGTCTTCTAGCCTGTTACCTCAGTGTCATTTTGACTTGGCTGGAATTGAAGCAGAGGCATCCTGACTATCTGCTTTGATGAAGCTTGTAACACCTTCCCCTTTTCATGTCAATATCCTTTATCTTACTCCAGTTAGACTATTCCAATTATTAATTTCTTAGTTGACAACTTCAAATGTCACGTTCATCTTAACTTCTCTCTGTGGTTTCCTCCTTCTTTTTTTGCATGAAAATAACTGACCTGCTCTTATAGTATGTGCTCTTCCTATGTTATCTGCAGTTGTCATCCTTCAGATACACTTGTTCTGCCAGTGACATCAGCATTCACCACCCAATGTATAAGTTTCATACAAACACCCCTGTGCTTCCTTTTATGCTGAGTGCAGCACTTGGACAAGTAGCTGTAGAGCAGCTAACTCATCCCTTCCCTGAAATGTCCCACAATACAACTGAGTTGGGATTTTGGTCCTGCAATATATTGTTCCCTTCCTCAAACTGACTTTCATGTCCAGTAATAGCAAAATATAAATCTTGGATGGAACTTTGCCAGTCTGTCCTTGGAGCTTTTTTTATGAAGTATTTCAGCTCCCAGTTCCAATTTCTTACGTGTGTTTTGGTCTAAAAAAAAATCCATGTGTACAATATATCGAGTGTTGTATACTAGTATACATTACACAGTTTCCAATAACAGTTTTTTTCAAAACACATAGCAAATTGTTTTTGCAAAGTACTTAATTCTACACAGGATTAGTGGTAGCCAGTTTAAAATTAACACAGGAATCAGTGACTAGTAGGAGGACAAAGGGCTACTTAAATTTACCTATTAATCATCTTGATTATTAATCTGTAATCTTACTTCTAATTCCAACAACAGAAGATGAAATTATTAAAATTCTATCACCTGTCCAGGTCCCAGATTTTTGAAACCCCTTCACATAGATAGGTCTTGCATGTGTTAATCATTTGATTGGTGATTTTAAGAAACAGGGATGTCATGTGCTCTGACGTGTTGTAGTACGGCGATGTACAGTAGATCATACAGACAGTGTTCATTAAACTGGGAATGTGTTCCATCACTGTTACCTATAACAGCCAAAAAAATGGGAAAGACAGAAATCTGAATTTCCTGAAATTTAACACCATGAAAAGTGTGACTGCTCTAGGAATATGTTTATCAGTGGACAAGCACCTTTTTGTTTTTTTGTCATTACAAAATGGCCCATCCAATTCACTTGTGGGGACCTATCACACCTTGACCAAGAGAAAAAGCATGGGAAAAGGGCAATAAATAAATGAATAGGTCTTTTACAGATTGGGATTTTCCACAGGAAAACCAGAGGCTCTACTCTGCTTGGCCATGGCCTCCAGTATAAGAAGGTGCTGCAATCTGCTTTGCAGAGGAACATACTACATGAGGAAAAGAGGTCACACACTGCTGGAAAAGAGCTGTAGGAAGGACAACAAGAAAGTAGGCATTTGCTCATTTTGTCTGTATAGAAAAGAAATCCAGCAGGGGAAGGCAAGGCAAAAATAATCTCACTTTCACTGGGCACTGAACTATAGAGTTTTTTGTCCCACAGAAATATTTCAGAGAAATGCATGCAAGCCAGATACATGGAGAACCCAGAACAAGAGACTGGTCTAGAAAAGAATAAAAAAAGTATGGTAAAGGTATCTAAAAGTCAAGTCTAATATGGCAGAACAGTGAATATTTGCAAAAGAAGTGCAGTGTAAAATAGCAGAATGGATTCAAAAGAGATTAAGCTTTGGAAATATTATTTAGAAAAACTGTTACCAGCTGGATTATGCATAAATGTGCTGAACTATGCAAGCTTAGACAATTTTGTCTAGTGTCTGTATATTCTCACTTCAAAAAAATTAACTGTCTATATTCTCACTTTAAAAAAATTAACTCTGAGACCCATATGGTTATGAAAATAAATTTTATTGACAGTGCAACCTACAAGAGAAACAGCTTTAACCTGTAAAATAAGTGGAAGCTGACCAATTTCAGCTCAAATCAAGGTTTAAGATCATTTGATGACTTTTGCAATAAAACAAACACAAGTAATTCCCAACAAAAGCATGCAGACAGACCCAAGCTCACAAAGACAATTCAGCTCATTACTTGGTTAAGAAGAACATCATCTGATGCTTAGTTTTTTCATATCCTTCAATTATCTTCTGTAATGATAACTACTTTAAGAAAAAAAGGTATCATTATCTCTGGTCAATTCAAAATCAGTAAGCTCAATTCACTAATGTCTAAGGAATTAAGCTGTCCATTAATAATTAAGTGAAAGAGTTAAATATTAAAAGGAAAAACAGCCTTTTTACAGCAACAAAAACCCTTCCTTTCTTTTCTGAATTTCACATTAAGTGCCTTTACAGTACTTACAGGTGAAGCATTGGCAAGTGGACCAAAAAATTTATCCAACGTATATAAGTATCTCACGTTGTCTTTAGCTTCATTGGCAGCAATTGTTATCCTACCATCCTGAAGGGATGAGAAAAAAAGAAAGGACTAGAATTATTACCGTGAAAATTTTCTGAACAGGTTCTTTCTCTTTTACAGCACACAAGGCTATGATTAAATCTTGCAAACACTTTCCCACAAAAGTGCTTTCAAATATGCTATTTATTTTTCACTTGAGAAATAACTGCTTCTACATGCAAAAATTGGTAAGATCTTCCAAGGTCAGCAACATTTTGGATGTGGTTTACAGGAAGTCTTTACTTAGACCTCCAAAGATTTTTCCTCCTCATGGATCTAACTTAGATTTTAGAATAGTTTCTGCACAGGAAACATTCTACAGAACTTAGACAAGATCCCTGAAATGTTACCTAACGTTGTTTAATAAACACTTGCAAGGGACAATGAGTTCACAACTAATGCCTGTATATCCTTATGTTCATGTCAGGTGGAACTATTCACTACTTAGCAGTCTAGTTCATAAGAAGAAATAAATGTAGTTCATCATCCTTGGCTTGTACTGGCTCTGTACAGACACTTTCTTTTATCCAAATTCCATTTATCATAAAAGTCTGCAAAGATAGTAATCACAAAATCAAAAACTTTTCCTGGTCTATTGTTCAAACAGTAGAATGCTTTCTTATGCAATAGAAGACCTGCATTCTGAGGGTGGGGGCCTCATTGACTGTATGTGATCTACAGCTTATTTTCTGGCCTGCCCACAGTTGTGCCTGGTAAGTTTACATGACAGGTATCCACTCATATGAAGCAGCAGGTGTGCCACTAGAAGTCTGCTCTCAACAATTCTAAAAGCATCATGAAGGACTTTCAGACTTCTGCAGTTGGCCTGCACAGGGTTCAGCTTGTCAGAGACAGAAAAATGCTGTATTGCTGCACTGCTTTACTTTTGCACAACCTTTCCACCTATAATGTTAATAAAAGACACATTACAAAAGCACTGACTTCTTTTCAAGTTATCTATTTAATTTCAGGATCATTGATGCTACATGTTCCAACAAATGGATAATAAACCACAGTGTAAAACCAGCATAAACACTCAAAGTTATTTTTATAATTGTGTTCAGTTCTCTATATATTACAAATACAGTACTGTAATAATTTAAAATTCTAATTAGAAAGTAGTAATTACCAGTTCCTTCCACTGTTTTAATGTCTTTGATCTTGCAGCCTGAAGAATACTTATAATTTTCTTAACTCTTGAACTCTTGATCTCATCTAAAAGGCTTTGAAGAAAGAAACATACTTAATACTATCTCTCTGTAATAAAAGTTTACACTTATTTTTAAAAAAAATCCTTTTTTTTAAGACTATGTGAGAAATAATGAAGGGATTTCACCTGTTAAATGATGACATTCTTGACTTCCAGTGTTCCAGCTCTGCAGCTGGACCAACATCATCAGCTTCTCTTCTAATTTGTTCACTCTCCACTAAGACTTGTCTAATCTGTTTGGTCCAAATCATGACCACTTCTTCAAGTTTCTCAGTGACCTCTGTGTTAGTGCCTTCAAAACCACAGAATTGGACAGTTTTATAAGCACCAAGAAATAAATACAGAAATTTAAACTACGGAAGCAAATTGTGCTTGCCAAACATAATCTGAAACTATGTAAACTCTGTTTATTTGAATCACCAACCAGCAGGAAAAGATTAAGACTGTGACAACAAGATGCACAAATATAATACTTGTGTCTACCTACTCTGTTACTATTGCATATCCTTTACAAAGGAAACAGTTAGAAATACAGTGAATTAATAAGAAATGGTAGAAAACTATTGTTGAAAGAGACATAACTATTTTTCTTGCAAAAACTTTTTTTTTTTTTTTTTTTTTTTTTTTTTTTTTTTTTTTTGTTAATACAGGTGGTTTTATTCACAGAGTCAGACAACATTGGATAGGATTTTCCCAGTATGGAAGGAAGTGAATAGTACACACACTAGTATATGGATTCACTCAACAACTACTTGGCTAGGAAACTAGGAGGGATTCAGACAACTGCTTGTTTGATATATCAAGCAACTGCCTAATTCTTTAAGATCTATGAACTAAAGTAGATGAGCAAATGGGCAAATGATTGATGGTCTTATAATTAAACAATCACAAACCTGGCAAGAGTAGGCAGAAAAATGTACGTAGCTCAGGGAAGATGAATTAATTCTTCAAAGTAAATTTTTACTTATGACATAACATTTATTTTATAAACAGCATCATTTTGTTTGCTTTGATGTAGGAATTACTCACCTGCAGTTATGTAGTCAGATGGGTTCTGTAAGTTTCTGACATAAACATCAATATCCACTTTTGTGAGCTGAATTTTATCTTCTATATTCTGTCTAGATGATGACAAAGTACCCACAAATTTATCCACTGCATACAGAAACTCTTGTATCTGGCTGTTCTTCAAGCCGTCTTTCACAGCTCCCCAGTTCTGAATATTTTATGATTTATGCAAAAACCAAAAAAGTGAGTGTCACGTTTCCTTTTGTTTTTCACCATAAAAGTTACTTTTCATTAGAAAAGTATTTCTTGTTCATGGCAGTATATAAAGATTTATCAACATGCCCTTTAAAATATACTCATCAATACTTTAAAGTGTGCATTGATTTAATTATTTGGTAAGACAAGAAGAGACAAACAAGTAAGAGGCACTAAGAAATAAAAGTCTCTGACTTCACTCTGAATTGACTCTGAAGTCAGCTGTCACTGATTTCACACTGGATTATATTTTGTTTAGGTTTTTTTTTCTCCTTCTGAACAGAGAAAACAGACTCTAAAGTCCCTTTCTGCTCCTGGGGAGAGAAAATGACAGTACGGTAGCAGCACAAAACACCATCATTCTCAGCAGACAGTGAGTTTCTTTGTATTTGTCACCTCTGAACGTGTGCTTCCAGGGGCAACTGAACAAACTGATGCTTTACAAGTGCCACAGAATGAGGACAACTCAAAGATGCTGGATATTCTGAATACAACACTGTTCATGCTGTCCATACTTCAGTAATAAAGTCATGGACTGATCCCTTGTGCTGCCAGAAGGACTTGATACTTCTTACAATCCAGGTTTAATCTAGTTTTGATAAAGTCATCACAGCTTTACCTTGGTATGGTCGCTATGTTATATTCTCCTTTGTCATAATAATTAAAGCTGGCACTATTGCTTGAAAATAAACAGTAGCTGCCTGAATTTCAAACATTTGTATACGTACAAGTTACATGACTCACATAAAGGCCATATTAGACTTTTATCTTATATCCTCTGTTCTAGGTCCAACAGATGCACAAAAAAAACTGCAGCGGCAACATGCCCTACTTCCACATGTTCTTGAGAAAAAGAAGATGGATTGTTTGATTACCTGTTGGGACTTAAGTGCTGGTATCATGATCTGGGACAAGAAGAATTCCAGGCCCTGAAGGATATTTCCATTAGTACAGTCAAACATGCCAAAATTCACCTCCTTTGGGAAGAAACAAAAATTAGCACAATGCATGTTGACTTCTGCAGCATTACACTGTTTGAGTGAAATTTAGAAGTGTGGCAGACACATTCACAGTCCATAATTATGCAACATGAGTATCTCTGAAAGTCAGAAAAGGCTGTTACAGTACTTTTTTATACACAACAAACTATGAGAGGCTGGAAAACCTTATGTTAGTTTCAAAACTTATCTTTATTTTAAAAGTCTAAAAGATACAGTTTAAGTGCAGTATTTCAATAATTTAGGCTCATTACTTAAAATAAAATCTTACACTTTAGGTCCTTATTCCCTATTGTCATTAAATGTTATGTTTCAATGACTAATTAATAATGTTTTGTATTAATTAAAATCTTGGGTTTTAATAATACTGCAGTAGCTAATTTATAAATCATTAGAATTTTACTTTATCACGAATGCTTACTCTTATGAAAAAGAACTTCTGTTAACCATACAACTAGACATTTTCATTAAAGCATTCCCTATTTTTTTCTGACTCCAGTTGCATGAATAAAGGTCTGAGAAAATATGAACATGTGAATACTGCATGAGCTTGCTCTGACCTGAGAGACATTTGATGCAGTTATAACTTCATCTGATGTTCTTAGGAAAAATGCACATGTTCCTGTAAAGTCCTGTAAATAGGACCAAATGCATACAGTTAAAAAGAATACATGTGTACAGTAAAAGTATTTTACTTAGAAATTTACCTACCCTAAGAATGTGCTGAAAACAAAACTTTAAAAAATTAATTACTCCAAAAGATAGTGAAACTGTTTGCAGGATATTTGAAAATCTGCCCTTCTCAAATCAAATATTGTTTTTTCCGTATCTGACACAAGAATATCAAAAATGCCCTTTTGGACAGACTAGTTCAGTGCTGCACCTCTACTAAGAAAATGCAGTACAGGGAGAGCTTGTGAGCTAGGCTATTTCCTGTTATTATATTTGAAAGATGCTTACTTTATTTATCCATTAAATCTAATAACAAACCTAATAATAACTCAGCTACAACAAATTTGAAAATCCTTTCTAGATGGCCCAATTGGCAAAGGAATGAACCTCACTTTTCCCCTGAAAGCAAGAAAGAATTATTCTGCTATGTCTTTTCTGGCATTACAATGTTAATGTAAGTTCTTTGGGGCTGACAAGAAACAAGAATAACAACAAAAATGAAAACCAAAGCATCACCAGGCCATATTCAAAGATCATTGTTTATGAAGAGCTGATTTCCTCCAAAAGAGGTGGAAAAAATCAGAATTAATCAAAAATCTTAATGATGACTCTGAATATGCTTAGATACTGTGGGGAGGAGGTTATAAGAATTTGAATGGAAGAAAGGATATATTAAAGGTATTTCATAGTTAAATTAATTATTTCATCATTAAAGGTATTTTTTGAGTAATGTGCAGTGTTATTATATGAAAGGGCATAGAAAACCACTGAAGAACTGCACTTTAAAACTACAAGTGCACAAGCCCTGGAAAATATTTAACATGCAGTAATTTAAAAAATGTTAGGCTCAGCAATTTTTAACAAGGTTTTATTTGACCTGCTCTCCTCTCAGATAGTGAAATCACTACAGATGAAGGCCAACCTCAGCTCAAGAAATGCTGGGAGACCCTGCATTATGAGAACAGAGACTAAGTGCTTAAATATCTATCCAAGGATTACAAAAAAAAAATATATATATAAATATATATATGTATAACACTGCAGAACTGTTAAGCCTTTTCAATATTTTACTTTTTAAATGTAATCTAATGAATTCTTTCAACCATACCTCAGTGGAACCCATGGTAATAAATAACTTCTTCTGAGGCAAATTGTTTGTTGACCCATCTGACCTCAATGATGCATTCGACTTTTGCTAGCAATTAAATTATAAATAAGAGGTTAATAAAATAAAAACTATATCATACAAATATTTCCTCCATTTGAATTATAACTAAGTCCATTTTGATTCAGTTTGTAATTCCCAGATAGAAATCATAAGGTTTGCATTCTCTGGAGAATAAGCTTTGCCTGAATCCCAGTAAACAATTTCACAGACCCATTCTTTCAGAAAACAACAACAACAAGAACAAACAAAAACAAGAAGGGGGAAAAGTTTCAGGGAAAAAAAACCCCGAAATTAAATCTGAAGTGATTCCTAGTGAAACTTCCTCTATGAAAACAAACTGCCTCAGAAAAACAATCATATGCTTGGTCTGCAAAGTCATAATGTAACTGTGAATGGGACACACAGGCAATGCCATCAGCTAGATCCTGTCAACAATGCAAAAGAATGTAGCTTTCTGCCCATTTCTTTAACCAGACATCACAGAAAACTTTATCTCTGGGAAGCCTTGTTGCCACTGGTCCCTCTCCACTGACATGTATCTTTAACCTCTTCTCTTTGAGTCAACAAAAAAGCTTAAACCTAATAAAGATCTGCTTCCCCCTAATTATGTGTCATGTGTTTTGGAAAATAATCTGTTGAAACTTGGAAGAATATGACAGAAAATAATGTGGGAGAAGCTTACAGGTATATTTCTCTTTAAAGTTGAGGAGAGCCTTCTTCCTAGAAGTGTTCAGCTCTGCTAGACTAAATATGTGATGTGTGATACACAGGGGTGGCTTCTCACTTCCACCCCAAATCAGCATCTGCTGACCTCTACATGTGGTTTCAAGTGAACATCATGTACCTAAGATGGTGAAAAAGAGAGATGAAGAGATGAGAAGCAGCAAAGAAAGGATCTTTGCTAAGTCTTGGTAAAGACATGCCTACAGGTCAGGCCAATAGCCTGCCCTGCTCAGTATTTTGTCTCCAGGGCAAGCACATCTAGTACGGCCCTTGAGTAACCTCCAATTTTCCAGTGTGCTTGAAATTGTTGACAGAACAGCCAAATGAAGAGATCTCTTCACTCATCAGAATGTGGTGGAGGATGAGATGGTATTCATACTTTCCATCAGAAACATTTTTATGCTATGCTGCTTCTGAAACAGAACTCTCATAACTTTTTTTAATTTTTAAAAGGGTAAAAATAAAACAAAATTAAATGCAGCAATGAAATGATTCATTTAACCTAGGCTGGGCATTTATTTCTGATTTGTCAGTTAAGGAAAACAATGTCAAGATTTTTAGTTTCATCTTGATTTAAGTCAGAGAATAAGACATTCATCCCAGAAATGTGCATGCCTAATCCCAGTGAAATGAAAAACTGATTAAAATGTTTTGACAGCAGAGCTCATTCTGTGCTTTACAAAGTCTCTAAGCAATTCCAGTAACACTCAAAAGTTCTTTTAATTTATCAAGGTTATAATGATTCTGTAATTCATTCTACATTTAACTGATGACCAAGAATTATCTATTGAGGAGTTTTTCTCCTCAACGAGCCCAAAATACCGCCAGAGGGTGAATTAGCTCTCCCTACCATGGCTCCTCACTGGCACAATTTGAAAGGACTGATGAAGGACTTCTGCAGTTCTGGAAGCCCACAACAGTTGTGTTAGACAATGTCAAGATCACTTGGCACCTTCTGATATCACACACTCAGTGGAAGCTGAACAAATTATTTCGCTCTTTTGAGAGGCTTCTCCTTCTCAAAACTTAAAGGGAGAAAAATACAACTTGGGGACCACAACTACCTTATTTCTAGTCACAGTTTTCCAAGCTTATTTTCTGCAGAATGGGACAGACTTGAACATGATGCCACCTTAATTTAGAAAGAAATTGCATCATTTTTCACTCCCTTGAATGATTGCTTTGTCCATAGTGGAATTAGTGCAGTTCAAACCAAAAGAAAATAAACTGGTTCTTACGCAAACAGCTCCCCCATTCCTATAATACTTATGCTAGCTAATCTAGTATTTTAAACTCTGAATACTATGAACACTCATTTATCTCTATTATCTCAATTATCTCTACCACTTTTGAAATCTGAATTTTTACTCGGCCATTTTTAAGTTTTCTTTTGTGAAAACAATAAGAGTATCAAACTACACCACAAGGCATCCTGCAATTTCCATGTAGGCCAAGATGCAAATATTTAAACAGTGAGGTCTTTCACACTGGCATAAATAGCAAAACAAAAGATCCATTAATATTTTTTGAATTCTGCAACAGTTGTGTGATTTTTTTTTAATGTAAATTTGCTTTTGCAGAAGCAATAACAAAAACATACCTGCAATACATCTTGGTAAAAGAAGAGCAACTTTTTAAGTCCACTAGGGGCAAAGAATTGTTCTATTAGTTGAAACTAAAAAAAAAAAAAAAAAAAAAAAAAAAAAAAAAAAAAAAATTGTAGATAATTGTGAGATAGCTTCAAAACACTGAAAACACTATAAATATTTCTTGTAATAACAATTTAATTAATATTTACCTTGTCATCAGAAATAATAGTCTCCTCCACTTGCTGCTCACTCAAGTCTATCCCATCTGCTAATCTTGATATCAAATACCTGTATCTTCCATCTATCTGAGCTCTTCTCTCCTCTTTGGTTACTTTGGCTTGCTTGGCTAGTTCTTTTCTGCTTTCACTGGAAAGTGCTTTACTTTTCTTAACAATAGACTACAAAATAGAAGTTTGTTATAGAAAGATTATTTGTCCTCACTTAAAGATTGTATTTTATATTGTTGATCTTTATGCGGGTTTCTTAAACTACATATCAAGCAGGAACATGAAAAAATCATATGTAAGGAATGTACAAGGAAAAGAACAGTAATAATTAACTTGCTAAGGCAGAATTATTTCTCAGTATAAAGCTGCTACAAAAACTACATATCTGGAACTCCAGGATCTCAGAACCAAATGTAGATCCACGCTAAGGTCACAATACAAATTTAGCACTATAACAGCTCTAGTTCAAATCTCAGCTTTGTGAATCCAGGTTCCGAACTTCTATATATCCATATTCCAGATTTAGGATTGATGTCTATACTGCCACCATTTTAATATATAGAAACAAGTTATTACCTTAAAGGAAATAAATAAACCAAATAACTATAAAACCAGTTACCACAGGAATAAATATACACTTGATGATTAATATACAGATCATATAAAGGTAGCAGTGCAATTATAAAGAGGGAGATTTATGTAAAAAAAGGATTTTTATAAATCTTCCTATCAGTGTGAACAAGACTGAAAATAGTTATGGTGTATAATATATTTAAGTCAACAGAAAATCTCTGGAAGCTATATGGAAGACTAAAGATTTGGGTAAATAAGTAACCACACTGATCATTTCCCTCTACACACAGCTCCCACTGACATGAGTGTCTGGGGTTTGGTAATGTCTGAAGTGTCTTACAGTTTTTACTGGAGAGAAAAAAAGATAAATTACATCACTTCCCAGTACTCTACACCAATTGGAATTGTAATTAGTCACTCCTATTCTTGGATTAAAAAACAAAAAAGCTGGCCAACTCTCACCTTTGCTTCCTACCATTTGGTCTTACCACAGACTCTGAATGGATGCTTTCTACCCACTCTTGTCTCTACCTGCTCCCTTTAGAGATCAAGAGACAGTGATAATGTCTGAATACCCGTAGTTGTTGGTCAGCACCCTTTTGATATCTCTAAAAGCTAATTGTCATTCCCCATGTAGCTCCCACCTCATCTATGTCAGTCTTATCATCTCTGGTTTCCATGTCAACAATTGGATCTCTTATTTTGCATATGCCTTCCCTGATGCAGTATGACCTTATTCAAATATTCTTAAACAACATTAATTTTCATCATTGCAAAGAAAGGATATTAACCAGTGGATGATAAAAAAAAAATACATCAAAGAAGACAAAATCCCAGCAACACACATTTTAAGCACAGAAAGTCAGTGCCCTAACACTGCAGCCACTTTTGAGTGGTTCGCTGTTTGTTTTTCCTTGCAGTTAACAGAGACTGAAAGAACTCAGCATGTTTCAGTATTAGACAAGCTTTTGTCAGTGAAGACTTAAAAGAAAAATCTATATAGAAGAACATTTAGCAGACAAAAGGTAGTTAAGTCACCCACCACCTGTTTTAGAACAAAAACACTTGCCGGAAGAACAGTAGTCAGAGATGATCCTGTGACAGCAGATTCTAGCTCAGTGCTCCTTGTCCTCCGGTTCCCTCCATGTCTATGATATTTGCTTTCTGTCTCTAGTTAAAAGAAATTACAAGTTCTAATTATTCAAGTACAACAAATGCATTTACAAGATCTGCAGTGTTGTGTCTTCATATTTGCTAGCTAATCTCTTCTCATACTGGAGAAAATGAGACCAGTTTATTTCTCAAAATACGATATTTACATCCCATCATTGGCAGCAAATAGGATCCCCAGTGGAGCATGCAGTAATGCTTATGAGTATTTCACCAAACTTCCATGAATTACTGTTTAATCTATTTTATATAAATAATAAGATTGTGACTAAAACTCGAATTCTAATAGCACTGATTTCCATATAAATTTTCTATCAAATTGTATCTCTTTTTGGCTGATTAATATGTATTATATACAGAATCACAGAATGGTTGAGATTGGAAGGGATACTGCTGAAGCAGGGTTACTTAAAGCTAGTTGTCCAGGAGAGTTTCCATATGGCTTTTGAGTATCTCCAAGGATGGAGACTCCATAACCTCCCTGGGCAATCTGCACCAGTGCTCAGTCACCTTCACAGTGTTTCCTGATGTTCGGAGAGAACTTCCTGTGTTTCAGTTTCCACCATTTATTGCCTCTGGTCCCATCACTGGACACCTTGGAGAAGAGTTTGACTCCATCTTCTTTACACCTCTTCTTTACGCAGTCCTTTCAGGCATTTACATGCATAGAGAAGATCCTATCCAGACCCAGCTCCTTACCCTTTCTTCATAGGAGACGTGCTCTACTGCTTTCATCATTTTCATGGCCCTTCACTGGACTCTTTCCAGTAAAACCATGTCTCTCTTGTACTCAGAAGCCTAAAGTAAGCTTACTGCAGGTGAGGCTTCATCAGTGCTGAATGGAGAGGATGGATCATCCCTCTTAATCTGCTGGCAATACTCCTTATCCATCCCACAGTATCATCAGCCTCCTTTGCCACAAGAGCCATTCTTGGCTCATGTTCAACTTGCTGTTCACCAGGAATCTCAGGTCCTTTCCTGCCAATCTCTTTTCCAGCTGTTCAGCCCTCAGCTAGTATTGCTGCATGGACTGGTTTATCCCCAGGTGCAGGAATTTTCTCCAGCCTCTCTAAGCTCCTCTGGATGGCAGCACAACCCTCTGATTTATTGGCCAACCCTCCCTTTTATGTGTTATCAGCAACCTTGCTGTGGGTACCCTCTGCTCCATCATCCAGATCATTAATGAAGATGTTGAACAGGACTGGACCCCATAGTGTCCCCTGGAGTCCCCACACTGCTACTCCGGGCTCCAGCCAGACTTTGTGCTGCTGATCACCACCCTCTGAGCTTGTCTGTGCAATGTTTTCAATCCATCTCACTTTCTGCTCAGACAGCCCACACTTCCATAGCTTCTCTATGAGGATATTAGAGGAGCAAAGGGGAAATTTAAATTGTAACTGCTCATCAGCAGTACTTTGTAACCCAGGAACAATCTGGCATAGAGAGCAAGAAGGTCCAGCTGCAGAAGGGGTTAAGCTAGCTGGAAGCAGGAAGGAATACCAGAGGCAGAACAATCCTTGTAAAGGAGTATAGTTTCCCTTGGTGATGAGAAACAGCCACAGCTTTTTCTAGTAGCCATCCTGGAATGCCTGGCTCAGAATCCACCTTTGAGCAGCAGCACTGGTGCTGGCAGATGGACCCAAGGCTGGGCTGAGATGCTCCATGCTGATGCTCACAGGACTGGTGCTGGTGCAAGTAAGGAATTGCTTCAAGAAGTATCTTTGCAGACTTCCTGTAGCATCAGTTATGGTTTTAAGACTGTCCAATGCATTGTTATTATTTTTTTAATATATTTCAGCACAAATGTGTGCCTAACTCACCTCAAGGGGAACAACAAAAAATTCTCAACAGGAGAATGTCAAAAGCCTTACTGAAGAAAAGGCAGAACATAGTCACTGCACTCCCCTCACCTACCAAACCAATAATTTAATTTCAAAAGGAAATGAGGTTGTTCACATTTATTCCCTTGCTAAATGCATGCTGATTACTCCCAGTCACCTTCTTGTTCTTCGTGTGCCTGGAAATGGTATCCAGGATTAGCCGCTCCACCACCTTCCCAGGGACTGAGGTGAGGCCAGCTAGCCTTTAGTTCTCCTTTTTGCCCTGCTAGCTTTCTTCTGGGCCTCACACCCTCTCCCAGTTGCCATGAATATTTATTTATTCAGTACTATCTAACATGATCCTCTTCCACAAGATCAGTGAATACATAAGCAAAGCGGATGTAAGTAAGGGATGCACCCAGAGGCACAGAAGTAGATGGCTATGTTCAATAACCTTTGAACTAACTAATTTAATCTATTACCACTGTTAAAATATGCCAGAAAAGAGATATCATATTATGTGTCATATTGCAAAATACACTATATTATGGAGTACTACTCATTTTAATTTAAAAAAAAATTGTTTGAATCATGTTACTATGATTCAACACTAGGAAATCTGCTATGGTATCAGACTTGCACTGTGGATGACCCTGTATATATATGCATTTATTTATTTATATGTACATATTTATTTATAAAGCTGAAAACTGCACATTCAGCACATATGGTCCCTACACTGGCAGATTCAGAATAGCACATACCCACGGAGTATATATAAATTTAAACACTCTACTTAATAATCGGTTTCTCATTTTCTTCCTGGATTTTTTTTCCCATGCAAAGGTGACATGAAGTACTTATTATTTTTTCCCTTACCTTTTTTTATAGCAACGAGAGGTGGACAGAGATCAATATGAGGTTTAGAAGAAAGTTGCATTGCTCTCAGTTGCTTTGACTCCCGCTGTGCAGAGTGACCATAGGAGGAACTGGGCTCGTCTCTTACCCCTAACTCAGTTTCACTTCCTACAGTCTCCTCCATCTGCAGCACTCCAGAAAAATCAACCTAAATCAACAATACAGAAAATGACTACATAGTGTAACATTGTAATAAAAACACCTTCAGTATTTTTCTCCCTGTTACGGCATCAGACTAGCAAGGAAAGGGGGGAAAAATACCTCTACTTTCAGTCGGTGATTTAAAAAGAAGAGATCTAAGCAGTTTTCGAAATGATAAAATCTTCTTTAAGAGCGCCTGTTACCAAAACTTTATTTCTAACTGCATAACTATACTTTCTTCCAATCAGACTGCCGCAGGTGGGAACTCACACACTGGAGGACAGGTTAAGCTCCTTCTGAAGCTCCTGCAGGCGCAGGTCCCGCTGTGAAGTGCCGGGCACCGAGCGCCGGCTGCGGCATCTGCTGAATCCCAAGCAGGTTTTTACGCCTGCGGTCTCCCCTGGGCGCTTGGAGCTGCTGGCAGCTGCTATGGCAACCCCTACACAAAACCCAGCAAGCAACCCAGCCCCCACCAGGCACCTCGCCTGCCCCCATTTCCCACTGGATTCAGCAAGCCGGCGCTCATTTTTTAACCACCTGTCTTTTAAAAAGCGCCGTAGTTTTCTCTCACGTATAAATTAAACCCTAAGCACGCAGCTTCCCTGAGCCTCAGCGACTGTGAGGTGCCGAGCCAGGGGAGGTCGTGGTGAGAGCTGCATCCCGGCGGCCACAGCACGCTCCGGACACATCCCTAGCTGGCACGGCAGCGCCCTGGGGTCTGGGCAAGGCGTGAGGAGACAGCCGACACCGCGGGCTGAGGGACGAGTTCCCCTTCTCCTCTGCCGCTATCGATAAGCAGCTTCCACACGGATCTGAAGGCACCGCGTGAAGCGCAGCTTGGCCGGCGAAGCCGTTTTCATTACGGAATCACAGAATCAGTTAGGCTGGAAAAGACCTCTGAGGTCATCGAGTCCCCCCAGGCTGACCCAACACCGCCGTGTCAAGCAGACCGTGGCACGGAGCCACATCCAGTCAATTCCTGAACACCTCCAGGGACGGTGACTCCACCACGTCCCTTTGGCAGCCCATTAAAACACTTCACAACTCATCCCGTGAAGAGATCGCTCCGTGTGCTTCCTTTTTTTTTTTCCAGACGACACCCACTGCAGTAGGCGACCACTCCAACCCAAAGCTTTAACACCTCACAGGAGTCGTGAAGTTTTTTTTACTGGCTTTTTTGCGTGTTTGTTTTTCCAAAACGATTTCGGCAACTTTGAACCAGGCCCCAGTAGCACACACTGCGCCCCTTAACACTAAAACTGTAGTTTAAAAAAAAAAAAAAAAAAAAAAAAAAAAGAGGAAGAGGAGGGGGAGGAGGCGGCGCCGCCGGCAGTGCGGTGCGCGTGCGCGGCCGGGCGTGCGCCGGCGCACCGGGGGCTGTCAGCGCCTTGCCGAGCAGGGGCGGCTGCGGCCCCGGTAAGTGGCGGCCGCGCGTCCCGCCCTCCCCGCCCCGTCCCGTCCCGTCCCCGCCGCTGTCGGCCGGTGAGCGCCGCCGCGCCGGCCCCTGCCGGGCTGTCGCGGGTTGTAGGGACCCTGGTGTGGCAGTGGGAAGCCGAGGGGGTGGGCGGCGGGATGGGCCGGGGCGATCCGGGGAGCCCCCCGGGGTGGCGAGGCCGAAGGGGATGCTGAAGGTTCGTCCTGTCCCGGGGCCGCGGCGGAGAGCGAAGGAGCTCGGCGTGCCCGCGGGCAGGTGTCCGGCCTTTGCCCGACACGGACGGGCACCTGCGTCGGTGCGAATGATTCGAGCTGAGCCGCTGCTGCCAGGGAGGAGCCGGGCGGGTCTGGGGCTGCCGCCGCTGCTTCCCCCGTGCTCTGTTCGGAGGGCTCGCTGCGTTCCTCTGCAGGAGCAGGGGCCTCCTCTGCAGAGGGGCAGCGGCCTCCCCCTGGGAGCCTGTCGCCCCCGCTGGCTCGCCTCTGGAGCGTGAGTCCCCAGGATAAGGGTGCGATTGCAGCTGGAGCTTTCCTGGGTCGGCTTGGGACGTAGTTTTGTTCACTTCTGCCTCTATTTTGCGCGGAAGATGTATGTAGTTTTGACTCACAGCTTCGGTGTGAAATTGACGTGGCTTCCAAAAGTTTGCTGTTCCTTTTGGGTGGTTCTACAAGAGCCTGTGTGCCTCGACGTGTTAGTTACAGTGTGCCGGCTTCTCATTCTGCTGACAAGGTCTCCTTGATGTGCCTGGGTTGTGGCTATAGATGTTGTAACTCTGCGGGATGTATTCAGAGTTTTTAATAAGGGCAGTAATTCAGGATAAATCTCTCTGCTGCAGAATACCATTTTTGTAGTAAATTCATATTTAAAAGTATAATTCTTTTAAAATTTTAGGTAGAGCCCTTTTAGCTTGGAAATGGATTGAGCCAAACGAAACTGGAGTATTCATTCCAAAGCACAAGTGATGGAAATAGATCTTGCATGTTTTGATGAAGAGTAAGAAATGAAACATGGTTTGAGTTAGCCAGGCCAGTAGTAAAGAAGTACAGGAGTTTACACTGTAGAAATAACTCTGGAATAAGTTCATACTTATGCATGTAATTCTTGAAGGTACTAGAGATACGGAACTTGAGACACAGACTTAGGCTCTTACAGAGCTCAGGGGCAAGCCTTGCCTGGAATGTTCTTTAGCCATGATAAGTTATAAAATTGGGAATTTTGCTAATGCTCTACAGAGTCTGGCTAGGATGTAGTTAACTTTCTTTATAACAGTCTGTACAGCCTGTGTTTTGGGTTTGTGGCAGAAAGAGTGCTGCTCACACTGCGGTGTGTGGCTATGGCTGCAGGGGACTTGTACAGTGTGAAGTCTTTCTCTTTTTCCTAATCTGCCCTCCACTCCCCTCAAGTAGGCTGGGGGTGGGCAGAGATTGAGAGGGCACAGTGGAGACATCTGACCCAAACTGGCCAAAGGGAAATTCCCTAGTGTATGTCATACTTAGCAATAAAATATGGGGGTTTTGTTTCCAGGGTAGTGATTATTCAGAGACTGGCTGGAGCGTTAGTTTGCCTGTGAGGCGTAGTTTGCTTTGGTTATTTCTTAGGGGTTTTTGGGTGCCCCCACCCAATGTTTCCTTCATATATCAATTTTGCTTGTCCCATGAGTTTTCTTGCTTTTGCTCTTTCAGCAAAAAGAATCACTGGATCACTGTTCTGCTGAGATTAAGTGATGTGCTGGATTTATGAATGCAGACTGCTCTGAAAATAGATATTGAATTTCAATGAATAATATGGGTATGAGAGAGTATAATCTCTAGCTGTGGTAGCAGAACCTAAAATGTTCTGTTTGGTTGCAAGGCTAAAGACATAAAATGTTGGAAATAATTTGAAGCAACGAGGAGCTCCAGATACATTCCTTAGAGGTCTGTGGACACCGTGGTATTGCATCTTCGGTGATGGAATCCTCCCTATTTTCTGTTTGTAGCTAATGAAGTTTGAGAGAACAGGTCTGCCTTGATGGACAGCAGATGTTGCCTTTTCCCTGTACTGGTTTGCCAGCATGTGTTGGGTTCACTAGAAATTCTGCTGGAGACTGAGGTGAAATACTTGAATAATTTTTCCCTACACCCCTGATGGACTAGACTGATACTGTGAGAAGGGCTGAAAACAAGAGTAGGAAATCAAAAAATTATCCATCAGAAGCCTAAATGGAAGTGTTATATCGTTAAGTCTCTGTGTTTGGAGCTTCCATTGCCTATGTTTCTCCCCAGTTTTGGTAGCAAAATTGACCTATTGCTGCAGGAGGGCTGTGGTTCTCTCAAGTCCACCCAACTGTAGTTCAGGATGAGTTAGGACTTTTGCTTGAACTTTCTACAAGATTCCATTATGCTTGCCTTATTACCCTTTTAATAGGCCAACCTACCCTTAGATTAAATAGTATCTCTTCTTTTAATGAAGATTTTAATGAAGATTTGTGGTGGTGGGTTTTTTTGGTGGTATTTTGTTTTGGGTTTTTTTTTTAATTCAAACTTAGAGCAAGGTAAATGCAAAAACAGCAACCAAAAACTTTGCAGGGGAACTAATGAGACTGAGTTAAGTGCCTTCAAATGCAGTTGTTGTAGAATTCCAATTTCTTCTCTTTAGAATGTGGTTTAATGATGCTTCTGTCAAGTTTCACCACTTTTATTGCCAAGGTTAATTCTCC
Source organism: Vidua chalybeata (assembly GCF_026979565.1). NCBI lineage: Eukaryota > Metazoa > Chordata > Aves > Passeriformes > Viduidae > Vidua > Vidua chalybeata. Next base: position 92,243,873 of record NC_071530.1, read on the forward strand.
AGTTGTTGACTTTGAAATTTCACATAGCCATCGAATGAAAAAAGGTGGGCTTTAAAAAATGTTTTATTTCTTTTCAGTCCTGTTAAGTAATGAAGGCATTCTGAGGTCCTGATCAACCATGGAGGAAACGGATAGGGAAGCAGTTGCAACAGCTGTTCAGAGAGTAGCAGGAATGCTTCAGCGTCCTGATCAGCTGGATAAAGTGGAACAGTATCGCAGAAGGGAAGCTCGTAAGAAGGCTTCAGTAGAAGCTCGACTCAAGGTACAAAGTTGGATAAACCTGAGTGTCTGTGGTGTATCATGAGTGTACTTTCTTTTTTTTTTCTGGTTTTTGGGGGAGGTTTCTTGTTTGGTTGGTTGTTTTTTTTTGGTTTTTTTTTTTGTTTTTTTGTATTGGTTTTTTTTTTTTTGAATCTGCATTTCAGCCAGATGGATAGTTTTAAACCAGGAACTTCAGTTTTTACTCTGTGTCCAAACCAGAAAATCTGTGTCGTGAAAGTAATGCAAACTGACATTGTACATCTTACTAATGTTTTATTCAAGCATTTCAAGTATTCTTAGGTCTGCAGTTTATTCATGGACAGCTACCCTGCTGTGTAGCCTGTCAGCCAACAAAGCTTTGTGTTAGTGATTGAATACTGAACTTGTAACAAAAAAATTGATGATTGCATCTGAGGTTCAGTCAGTTTGCCCTCTGACTTTTACATGGGTTTAGGGAAGATAGCTAAAATACATCACGTTTTTGTCTCTTGTGGAAGTGACCCCCATGATTTTGCTCCTCCTTCCCATGTGTACATGTGAGTGGCTGCACATTCACACACACGGACTTAGCCTGAAATAGGAGTATGGTCATCCTGTGTTTATTGTCTGTATGTTACTCAGTTTCTTGTTTTCTTCTTTCAGTGTTATTTGCCAATAGTCATTTTAAACCACTGTATTAAGCAGGTGGAGTAGAGTCTTAGAAAAGTGTTTTGGGACACATTTTCTCAGGTCAAAATGGCTGGTATACACTGTATCTAATCTTATATTGTACTTAGTTTATCTTATAGAAATTTAATGGCTCTTCCTTTGTGGCAGTCTGTATGAAGTAGAAGAAAACCAGTTTTCTTTCACAGTGAAAAAAAATTGGATTTTTATATATAATGTGCTATTTATATATAGCAAATTACATGTTGATTTTTGTAGCATAGAAACAGAAATTTTTCTGATGACTTGGATTGGGCTTTTCAGATTTAAGTCAGGAAGCATATAGAGTTTATTAATAATGGATCAGCTGTTTAGTTACTGTGATCTATTTATAATATATGAGCACAGTCATTTGCCTGGCTGCTTCTATAGACGGTCATGACTAAACTTCATAAGTCTTGTAATTGCCTAAATCCACTTTATAGCTATTTTCCTTATTGTTTGCATTAAGTTAATTCAGTCATCCACAGGTGGTTGGAAATAATACCTGTTCCCAAAAGAAGTTCAATACCCCTTAATCCACTCAGGATGCATTCCTGAAAAAGGTGCTGGTTAGTGATGCAATGGACAGCAGTGCTGATTTTCCCATGAGAATTACTCTAATGGATGGGAGCACAGAGAGGATGTAGGAAGTACTCTTGCTGTGGATTTCAACTGTATCTATGTGTGGTGTGGAAGATGGGGAGACAGACATCAGGATTATCAGCCAGAGGAGTTGCTGACTTCTCAGATTGAATTCTGAGAATTCAGAATTCATCTGAGTGAATGAACACATGGGAAATCTTTCAGTGTGAGCATGTTAGGTGCTTCTTTCTAACTGGATATGCTGCCATCTTTGTCATCCCATATATTTAGTTATGTTCATTTCTTATGTCCCTCACTGCATTTCTTCCCATGTAACACAAATTCTTAGAGGAAAATCTTCTTTGAAACATATCAAACTTACCAGTTTTGTATATGAGACTGATGGCACTCAGTGAAGCGATATTTTTGGGGTTCGGTACTGGAACTCTGAAAGAATATGTGGAAGAACACCAGCTAGCATTGTAGAGTGGTGCTTTTGGCTTCTGTAGTCCAGAATGTAGAAGAGCTGTTTGAAATATATTTCAGACCCTGTAAAATTATAATTGTTGGCAGCCATTTTTGGTTTTGCTCTTACTCCATCTATGGAAGTACTTCTTTGTGAAGAAACAGTATAAATACACATATCCTAGGGAAGTTTTTAGGTTGTGGATGTTACAGAACATAACCATGCACGAGTCCTCTCCCTTTTGATTCTTAGCTGCTGTGCAGTCGTGGATTGAGCCATAGGGAGACCAGGAAGCAAGGATTCTGGCTTCATGTTGAAAGTTGTCACTTGAAAAAACATAAAAAGAGAAGTTTTTAGCCCTTTTCCCAGGATGGCTTAGTTTTGTTTTCATTTTTTTAATACGGTGATGATCAGTCCAATCAAAGATGAATATGCATTTTAGGAAGCAAAGTCTACAATGCTAGGCTGGGACATGCTTTGTTCCCTGCCCCATCACCCCATCCCCTGGCCCCAGCTGAGTATTTGAAGACAAACTGAACATGGATGGATGTCTGTTTTTGGAATTTTCCATGTCTCTTTGTGTCAGAGACTGAGATCCCTGACTGTTTCAGTTCAACATTATCAAGTTAGTGCAAAAGATAAATGGACAAAAATTTGAATATGTAATAGTTGGAAGATCTGCCTCAGAAAAAATTATCAAAGCAGAAGTATTGAATATTTAATGATTATGTGATTTTTAAAATATGTTATGGTCAGCTGCAGAAGATTGTGTTTGAGTATCCTAATTATCTCAGTTCCTGTAGAGGAAAAATGTGTTAATGCAGCAGTTCTATAGATAGAAACAGTATAAAAATGCCTTACTACTGCTTAATTGTGCTGAGTCTGCCAGGAAAATACATTTTTATCAATAAAATCAGCATGTCATAATTTGAAAGTACATAAATAATCTTTGTTTAAAAATCACTGCATTTTTTCTGGCACTTTACCAGTACATTTAAAACACAGTAAATGTTGTTTGCAGTTACCAGGATTTCCTTTTTGGCTTCTAGTATCCAACAACAAGTTCCACAACTATCCAAGCTTTTGGGCCTTAAAAGTCTGGCAAAAAATATGTTTTGAGCTTAGCAAAACGATTAATGCCTCATTTTCTTTACTGGTTCCATCAAGTTCCCGAGTTATACAGCCGAGTTTTCACTGATAGCTTGCTTGTCTTTTGAAGCCTGTTATTTCTAGTTGCATTTTCCACTCCCCTGATTTTACCTTCATAACAGCTTTTTAAAACTTTGTATCTGAAAAATGTGCTGTGGATGTGATCGGATTTCTTTCACTCAGATATGCACTATAATGCATTTTCTGTATGGTGTCTGGATGCCTGAATGATATTCAAGCCTAACAGCCTCTTTGAAGAGTCATTATTTCAAGTGTCACTTGTCACAAGACATCCATATCAATAACCTGTCTTTATGCCAAAATAATCTAGTAGTTGCATTGTTGGTCTGGTCATTGATGTTTCACAGCGTGAAAATTATATTCAGTTTAGGATTTTGTTATTTGTTTTGACTGAATTGCTTTAGGGGCTTCTTTAGCCTCCAGGAGCTTTTGGAGTTTTTTTAAGAACATTCCAGAATTAAATTTGGGCTTTTTTAGAGTATTTGCTGTTGTGTGTAAAAATTTGTAATTGCATTAGTAAAATGCTTTTGAGAATCCATACATACCAAACATTCTGATGAAACATCAACTTTCTTTGATATCCCCCTTTGAAATTAATTTATGAAGGAAACGCAGAGAAATCTCATTCCTTTGATCCTGGTTTAATATAGATTACAAAGTTTACAGTCCATCTCCCTAAGCTCCTATGTTAGTTTGTGGGTGGACTAATTGTATCTAGGTCCTTCAAAACTAGATACAGCTTCAGAACTTCAAGAAAATGGTATGTGGGCACACACAAGCTTTCACACTTCTAGTCAATTATAGTATTTGCTTTTTTTTCTGCTGAAAATGTTAGATACGGAAATGAAAATTAAATCTTGAATAATGTTGAAAATATGAAACTTATGAAGATTAATACGGGTTCTTACTTTGTCTTTTTATATTTAAGGCAGCAATACAGTCACAGTTAGATGGAGTACGAACAGGTTTAAGCCAACTGCACAATGCACTGAATGATGTGAAGGACATTCAGCAGTCTTTGATAGATGTCAATAAGGACTGGAGACAGAGCATCAACACTATAGAAAACCTCAAGGATGTTAAGGATGCTGTAGTGCAACACAGCCAACTAGCAGCTGCTGTAGAAAATCTCAAGAATATATTTTCAGGTAATCTACTGTTCTTTATATAATCCATCACATAATGAAAACACTTTCATATGGTGCTAACAGCTGTAAGGTTGTCAAGTAATGCTGAGAGCTTTAAACTTCACTGGAAACAAATAATTAAGGAAGAATGACCTACACATCACATACAGGAAAATAACTGGTAGACATTTAATATAAGTTGTGCTGTAGGAACTTCTAGTCTGGCCATCACACAGCTCACAAAGAAATTTCTTGCAAGCAATCGGTAGCTGGGATAACGTGTTTAGTATAAAAGACTGAAATATGGAAGCAACAAATACAGAAAGACTATTTGTGAAGTTCTGGTGTGTTGCCACCTGAGCTGGACATACAGCGAGCCTGTTGGGTACAAATAGTATGAAATTATTTTAGGAGGCAAAAACATTTTGCAACACTGTACTGTGCTGTACACTGTCTGTGAGGGTTTGCAAAATGAAATAAGATTAATAAAATGGATATTGTAAAGATAAAGAAAATGTGATTATCACTTTGTGCAGCTGTGGTGGAATGCACACTGCATTCCATCTTGAATCATGGTGAATTCTTTGCCAGGGCTTCTCTACTTATAAATAATTTAAAGTATCTTACCCTGTAACAGGGACTAAGCCTGTCAGACTAATTTGATTTTATTTAAGCACTATTTTCTCTCCTTTTATCTTCTGATACTAATACACAAAGTGTACCTATAAAGCAAAATTGCTTCCCAGCCATAGCAAGTTGATTAGTTTACTCTTTGTGTGTACCTAACCTCTACAGTATCAGATACAGTGTGCAACTTAAAGGAAAGTGTTTACATGCAATGTCTAGCAATTAAAAACAAAGAACAGCAAAATTACGCATGTTCCAATGTGGAGTTGTTTTGGGGGTGTTGTTTAGGTTTATGCAGATGAATGCAACTGAGACAATAAACCTTTTAAGGCTTTCTGAGAGGCTTTTAGTATGAAGCATCTCCCCCTGGAGCTGTTAAACAGTATGGTTGTATAGCTCAGAGATGATCAAATGTTTTATAAACAAAGTGGTTTTTATCATTATTGAAAAGACAGTGACACACAATCATTAGAACTTTTTGTAAGCTGCCAGTTTTATCACTAGCTGCCTTTTTTGCAGTGACAGATTTTTCTGATGAGATTTTTCAGTTCTTCCCCCACAGGATCCTAATCTTCCTCTGTAGGATTCCTCAAATACTGAAAAATAATAGACAAAAGATCTTCTAAATATTTTAGCAGCATAGGTAATTATCCCTATCCTTCATTTGTGCCTTAAGCAGTCAAAAACTGTTCAAGAAGGAGGTAAAACTTGGCTTTTTTTGGGTTTATGCAGCCTCAGGTTCAACGAAGTGAGCGACTTTTAGTCAGGCAAGTTAAAAGCCTTTTATGTAATGTATAAGAAGGCCAGCACTGTTGTTTGTTTCATAGTAGACTTTCCAGGATTCTTTTATTTCTTTTTTGGCATCAGGAGAAAAAGAGAAAGTTGTGTTGGCACTATGATCTTTGTTTAGACACTGATCAAAACGTAGCATTGTAGTTAATAGTGTATAAAGATAAGTAACACTTACTAACAAATTTTGAATATTTCAAAATTATTTCCTTCAAAATATCTAAAAATAATTACTGCAGCCATTCCCCAGCTTTTTTCCTAGTACTTTTATTGTCTTGTATTAATTGTTTGTATTTTGTTAGCAGTGTTATACTCTGTGATTTTTCTTCTTTGCCTGCCTTTCAGTTCCAGAGATAGTCAGGGAGACCCACGACCTGATTGAGCGAGGGGAGCTTCTGCAGGCTCACCGGAAACTGATGGATTTGGAGTGTTCTCGTGATGACCTGATGTATGAGCAATATCGCATGGACAGCAAAAACACACATGACATGAACCTCATCCACACATACTTTGGGGATATGCAGAAACTGTCTGAGGAATTGGCAAAGCAGCTTTGGATGGTGGTTCAAAGATCTCTTGTTACAGTCCGTCGAGATCCAACTTTGCTTGTCTCTGTTGTGAGGATAATTGAGAGGGAGGAGAAAATTGACAGGCGCATGTTAGACAGGAAAAAACAGACTGGATTCATACCTCCTGGCAGGCCAAAGAAGTGGAAAGAAAAAATGTTCAATATTTTGGAGAGAACTGTGAGCACGCGGATTGAAGGCACTCAGGCAGACACCAGAGAATCTGACAAAATGTGGCTTGTGCGGCATCTCGAAATCATCCGTAAATATGTCCTTGATGACCTGCTTGTGGCCAAGACCCTGCTGGATCAATGCTTTCCTCCACATTATGACATTTTCAACAGGTTGCTAAACATGTACCATCAAGCTTTGGCCACCCGAATGCAAGAACTTGCTGCAGAGGATCTGGAAGCAAATGAAATTGTTAGCCTTCTAAGTTGGGTTTTGAATACATACACTAGGTAAGGCCCCCTTATCCTTTCTTATTCCTTTGTTAGGAATAGGAGGAGGAATGCAAAGAGGAGACATGCAAAACAGTTTGTGCTAGTATTTGCATGTCTGTTAACATATGAGAAGATAAAACAGAAAAAGGATAATATCAAACTATCAAGTTCTTTACTATTCATTACACATTTTGCTTCCTGGAAATTGCTCCTTAAAACTTTGTTTTTATTTTATAATGTATAATTTTGAGTTGCTTAAAATTTTGGTGCAGTTAAAGACCTTCATGAAGCTACAGTCACCTTGTATTTGTGTACCAGTTTGGTGAAGTATTGGGAAGAACAGAATACTGAGAGCTCGTGTGTGAAACAAAATGTTTGTTGTGGCCACGGCCCCGGAAGATCTGTATGATTATTAACTTTCTATTGTTCTCTTCAACAGGGGGTGGGACTGCTTCAGTTGCCTCATTACTGTTAAATGGAAAGAATGTGGTAACTTCCTTTAGGTTTTCTCTCAAAACTGTGTGATGATTTGTTTATGACAGTCTTACGCTTATTTTATTTAACTTGTCTGATTTGTTGGGATTACTTAAGCATTGGGGAGGGTTTGTTGCTTTTTTTTTTTTTTTTTTTTCCCCAGGTAGAAACAGCTCAAATGGCAACTGTTTAGTTTTTGCTGGCATGTAGTTACTAGAGCGACTGATTTGTTTGGGAAAAAGTGCTGCTAGCCTTTCTATGGCTCATGACTGTAATCCTGTTCTGAATAGCTGGCACTGACCCAGGTTCTGTGCTCTGTGTACTTTTGATGTCTTCAATTGTTCAGTATCACTAATGCAACAAGTTTAGACACTTGGTGGGTTTAGCATAAAGCACATACGTAGGAGGTAATACTGTTCTGGAGAGTTCTCTTAACCAGCTTTCAGGTTTGTGTTCAGCACTCTGTGCTGTACTCTACACTGCAAAGTCCTCCTGGATTTTTTTCCCTGCAAGGAAGAATCAGGAGCACTCACTTCTGTATGCTTATATACCCATGCAGGGTATAAGAAAGATTGCAGCCACTAATAAGCAGAGTTAAATGGCCTTTTTTCCTTTTGAAGGCCAGAGGAATAACTCTGCTGAAAATCAGAGGTGTGAATCCTTCTCATGCGTGACCTTGGCAGAAATCTCTCAGGCTCTTCATTTGTGTCTTGGGGCTTATGTTCCAGTAAGGCAATTCTTGGTCTTAAAATTGCCCTTCTGCCTTCCCCCAGAAAGCAGAGAAGATTGGTATTGAGTTAGACAATTCAGAACTAAAGCTCTAAATCTGCGTGTTCCATCATTGGGAGGGAGCAAAGCCAGTGTTACGTCTGTTTACAAAGCAAACAAGTCTTGCTAAAGCAAGTCATGTGGCTTGTAACACCTGGTGGCTTGGTCTTGTGGAGAAAGGGAAACTGAGAGGTGTTTCCCTTTCTTTCACACTACAGGATATCTGAGAATGCTCTTCTCCCTGCATATCTGCATAACAAATAGGATGGAAATTAGAGGAAATACCTTGAAGGAAAAAATTAAGGCTTTGACTTTCTCTCTTCTCTAAAAAAAAAAGCCCAAGAGGGCAGTACAGGAATTGTATTCCTGTATAAACAGGATGATAATTACTGGAAAAGGTTTCCTAGAGAAGTTGTGGATGCCCCATCCCTGGAAGCGTTAAGGCCACCTGGTCTAGGGGTGGCATGCCTGCTCATGGCAGGCAGGTTGGAACTAGATGGTCTTTAAGGTTCAACCCAAACCATTTTCTGTGATTCTATGAGAATTAGCCATTGTGTGTTGGTAATGCACAGTGGGAGAAGAAATCAGCTCAGGTTTCTGAGTGGGAAAGTAAAGTTCTTAACAGGGATAATTGCAGAGCTTATCAAATCACAGTTGCTGGACATCTTTTAACAATACAGTAAACAATTCTCTCTAGGGATATGTTTATAATAAACTAGGAAGGAGAACAGACTGGCATCATGAGAACTCTGAATAATAGAGGGAAAATATAAATTTGTATTGTATTTTCATATTGAAGCTGCACTTCAAAACCAAATGAGAGAGTACTGACTGAAAAGAAGCATTGAGGTTTTTTTTCCATGTGATGAATTGATATAGTCATGCACAACTTTTTTTCAGTATTTGCAGCGTAGGAGTTACAAAAGAATCATGGGGCTTTCTTTATCAGAGCATGTCTGCATGGAAGCTTTTTTTTAGAAATATGCTCAGCTCACAGCTCAGAAATAAAATGATGCTACATGTGGAATAATAGCCTTTAATATTTGAGTGGGAGTTTTATTGTGCTAGGTGGGTTTCTCTTCCATGTTTAAGTCAATGACAGTTTTGGAAACATACTCTTATTATTAAATCTGTGCTGGGTTGGGACCAGGACTCCAATCTGTGTTTGAGGAAAATTATAAGTCTTGCAAGATCCCGATGCTCATATTCATAGCATCATTTTATGAGATACTGATCAAGTGTTGACAAAACTGCTATGAGATCACCAGGATTGCTACAGATATTGTCAACAATGTTCACTTTAAGGAACAGAAGGAATGCTACTATACATACAGCTGGATGCTGTCTCTGGAGCCAGTATCTCTTTTCACCACATAGAGCAGCATTGGTGGCAGAATAGAAGCTTTCTAAAATGCTGTTTTCCAAATTACAATCAACTTGAAATTTCAAATATAATTGTATTAACTTCTTGTTGAGGGTAAATAACTTCCCAACACTTAGAAGTCTTGTGCCACTTGGAAGAGGGTTGTCTGTCACTTCTTTTCCCCTGGGCACTTGATTGTGACAAACAGGAAAGAGAAATTGTGTATAGGAAGAATCTTTATGTTGTGAGCTAAAGCTTGTAAAAGCTTTTGGTCCTTGTTTTGGGGTTTCAGGTGATGTGCTTTGAGAAAAGATTTATGTCTCTGTGGCCTTGTGAACAGGGATAATGATGTATAATGAAGCTAGAAATAATTTCTAACATGGTGCAGTGCCATAAACAGCTTCTCATGTTTCCTCTAAATCAACCCAGAGCAGGTCCTGCTATTACGTGTGTTCTTTCTGTAAACAGCAACAGAATGGAATTCAGTTTTCTGAATAGACTGAGACACTTAAAATAATTTCAACCTCTTTTCTTACAAGCTAAGAAGATGCTATTAGTGTAGGATGTTCAGTTACAGTAGCTTTTATGGTTTCAAATACAAGAATTTTGGTATTTTAAGTTGGTAGCTGTAGTGGTTTTTTTCAGTGCTTTGAGATTTATTTTTTCCAGGGAGTGGAAGCAACACTGCTGACTCCTTGCATGTACCTAGAGAACAACTTCAGTTTGCAGAACTATACAAACTGGATGCTTGTTTAGGAATTTAAGTGGCCATTTGTTTTTATAGTAGCCTCTGCAAATACAGAATTTGTGGTTTGCTTCTGAAAAGCACACTATAAATGGAATGTGAAACAATTTATGTTATTATGATTGAATATATTTCCATCAGCTGTTAATAAAGCACTCTCTGAAGAGTGTGGGTTTGACTTATTGATTTTTTTTGAGCATGAAATATTAAGAGTTCTTGCTATGTTGTGCTTTGGCATAGCTTTGGGGATTTTTTTTATTACACAAGCCCATCATTTTATGATCTTATATAGATGCAAAATATCACTGTAAAGTATTAAATTTGTATAAACCTTGTCAAAATATTTTGCTTTAGTTTCTTTTAAATCCTATAAAATCAAGAACTTTTCTTTGCAAGCAATTGCTCTTATACAGTACCCATGAAGTGTACCTTTGATTTGTCTTGAAAGATGCTTCTTCCTCTTAGATTAGCTATATTCTTTACCAAGACGGGAAGCATAGATAGCTTTTCTCTTAATGTATTTTAATTTTTACATGGATGTAATACAAGTACCAAAACAGAAGCTCTTTTGAGGATCTGAGAACAGTAATTCATACTTGTCACTGATCTTTACTGTTTTAAAATTCAAAATGTATAAATTGTCTGTCATCACCTCTGAAATTTAAAAGATACATAAAAATGTCCCCTACAAAGAGCCCACAGGCTGAAACAGTTGGCTTTTATTTTGTTTCAAGTAATCATTACTTCTTGTGCTGTAGCTTTTACATTCTGTTCTTTCATTCATATAGTTTTATTTACATTTCTTGTAGATGTATTTATTGTTGCACTTGCTATTAAAAGCTTTTTGAAATGTGTAGGTATTGGAAAATTGCCCCTTACAGTAAACATACAGAAGAAGTTGCACAGTTTTAAGTTTTTATGTCATTTTTCTTTATTAATCTGAAATGTTTTATTCTTTTTTCTTCTTTTTTTTTTATTCAGTGCAGAGATGATGGGAAATTCAGAACTGTCTCCTGAAGTGGATGTAAATTCTCTGGATGCTCTGATTTCACAAAATGTGGTAGACCAGCTTCTCAGCAAGTATATGTCAACACTCACTGTGAGTAATAACAGTGCAAAGGCACATTCAGATGAGTTTATATCTTCATTAGTACCTCAGTGCTGCTCCTCCATCAGAAAAAACTGTGACAAATGTGAATCCAACACCATCACTTTTATGAAAATGTTCATATCCTATGTGTAAGTTCCTTTATAAAGTCATAATCAGATGATTTTATATATGTAAATCATGACATTTCAAGAAGTAGTTATGTTACAGACTATTAATAATAATTTATTAGAAATTAAGAAATTCCAGTCTTCATATGCCTAAATCCATAGTGCTGCTATGTTTGCACTTAAAAAGACACGAGGCAGTTTGGTCCCCATAAGTAGCTACACATCAACATTTGATACAGATGTGATCTTGTCAAGGTAATCAGGATGCTCATGTTTGCCAATTTGATTCTTTTAACAGCCTTTTTCCTTTCAAAGCCTGTTAACTGCATGAGCATAATTTCCTTTTGTAGATGCCATTTCAAGTGTATCTTAAGTGTAAAGGCTTTTTTTTTTGTTATCCTAAGAGTCACTAGAAACTGGTGAACTTCATGGCAAAGCCAGCATTATGTGATTGTCAGATCCACTAATTGCCTCCAAGAGTGGATATTTGGGTAGTTGTAGCTTTGGACTTGCTGTTCTTAAATTGTCCAATGAATTCCTACTTCTCCTAACTTTTGAAGGTCTGCCAAGCAGAGGAGGGAAATTTTTGTGCTTCTTTGGATGTGTCAGCTACTAAAACATGTCCAGCAACAACTACTCATCACAATAATATGAACAAACCTTGCAATGACTCAAGGAAGTTATCGCTAGAGGCTCTGCTTCCCATTAGCTTTATTAGGACTTTGATGCAAGTTTATTTTTCTGCACTTTGGGACAAAAAGCACATTGGTTTGTTTTCTCAAGCTACTTTTGCCTTGACTCAGAAAATGCCTTTGAATTAATTTTGTCCTTACTTAGCATGAAAATATACACGTATATTGTTTTTTTAGATTTGTTTCTTTCCTTACCTACTGAAAACTATTATGTATAGAATGTTACTTAATTTTATTTATAGATTATAAATAAAACAAAGTTGCTACTCTGTTAAACAGAATGGCTTTCTTTTTGCTGGTTTTGATTTTCGGTCGTATCTTTCTTTTAAGGCAGAAAATGCTGAAACTGCCTATTTGTTTCACTTCTACCTTATTTCTTTTGATGTTGTTTAAAAGTGGTTTTAAAAACAATGTAATTAGCTCTGTATCACTAAGTACAATTAATCGGGACTATCAACTTAAATACTGACATTTACAGCAACAAAAATATCATGAGAAATAAAATGCTAATAGATTTTAACAGATTTCTAGCATATTATTTTTCCAGTCACCTCAGCCTCAAAAAAGTCCTTGTAAATGCTGATCTTAAGGTGAAAAAAGTCACCTGGGCCGCTGTGTCAAAGCAGGATTAAGTCATGCAAGTCATATCTCATTAGCGCAATTCCATGCTTGTAAGGAAGAAAGGTAGTGCCTTATTTCACACAATTGAAGAGGGTACTATATGGACTTTTATGACCTTTCTGTTTGTCCACTGGTAATGTGTAATTTTGCATGGTAGGGCACAGTAATACACCTGTAACATGTTGGAAAGAGGTACAAACATTTATATTACTACAGGTTTTAAGCAAACGTGAACCAAGTAGAAAATAGGCAGAAATCACCAACCCAAGCAAGACAGAAATCAAGGAATCCAATTACGTATTTAAGCAAACATGCTGGTCTTTACTCTTGTGAATAGGTCTCTGCTATGTGTCATGCAGAAAACTGGCTTAATCTCCTTCTAAACGCAGTTGTTCTTGATATCTGTGTGCTGTACATTGTGCTGGGCAGATGGGAGGAGAGCCAGCCATTGTATCCGTTGCTGTGTTCTGCACCACTTGTGTTCCAAGAAACACAACCCATTTAATCTAATCCTGGGGTTTTGTCCCCAGCAGTAATGGCACCAGTTTCCTAAAACCTAGGTGTAAAAGGAAGTACAGGCAAATATGTGCTATTTTTCCTACATTAAGTATTACTCTTATTTTTTCAGCTGGGGAAAAATTCAGTTTGAAACCTAAAGCCTGAGCCTTAATAAATTCTTCCGAAATTAGTAAACATGTTGATTCTGACAAACTGATCTGCCCTTTGTGTTAGGAACACTCCCCTTCCAAAATGTGCTGAAGCTTCAAATTACACCCCTTGTGTTCCAGTACTAACCTTTGTCTCTGTCAATGCAAATTTTAATTTGTCTGTTACCTGTATCTTGTGGGAATGTCAAGAGAGGTCAGCATTATCTGTTACTATGCCACTCTTCATTATGGAAATGACTGCTATTCTAGATATTGTAGCAGAGGGTTTTGTTGTGTTAAATTAAATATTTTCTTTCTCTTGGTTGCTTTATTAAATGAAGTCTAACATCATTGGCTGGCTGCGAAAAGCACTGGAGACAGATAAAAAAGACTGGATAAAAGAAACTGAACCAGAAGCAGATCAAGATGGATACTATCAGACTACACTCCCAGCTATTGTTTTTCAGGTATAAGACAACTTGTTTATTCCAGAAAATCTACAGAAGCAGTACATGGATTTGGAGGAATGGAGGGAAGCCAAACTTTCTAGAATACTATTGTTTCTGTGTCTTTTGAAGTATATTGAGGTTTTTTTCCCCCTGTAGGGCTGTTAGTTGAAGAGATTGTTTCTTTGAAGGCTTTTGTTAACGTTTTTTACTTCAGTGCTTAAAGACATAGTTCTTTTTTATGTGTAGATTAGAAACCTGTTTTTAGTTGATACTTGTATTTAGTGAGCTGCTTTTACTTAAGTCTCTTGATGAAAAGCTATAGTATAAGCCCACCAGATGATATGTGACTTATTAGAACAGTTTTTGTCAATACAGTGCTGAGTTACGCTGTTTGTTAATATGGTGCTGAGGTAGTTAGGCATGTATTTGTTACTATAAATTATTCATTATATAAAAGCACCTTAATAATAGAATAAAAAGTTCTACTGAAGGTTGAAACTGTTGCTGTTTTAAACACTACTTCAGTTGACATAAATGCCTGTCCAAATTAAAACCAGAAAAGAGAAGGCTGTTTCTAAGATCCTTAAAAAAAAAAAAAAAAAAGCCACAAAAATACCCAAACCTGCACCACTCTGTTGTCAGTAGTGGAAAGTTTTGAAGTGATCTTTATCAACCATTAAAATGTCAGCTTATTATGCTCACTTTCTAATTTTTCTTTACAAATACTGTGTTAGGTACCTTCAGCGAAGGATAGATTATCTCTTCTTCCTGCATTTGTTTCCCACTGTATTTTTTTCCCACCTTATACCAGGATTTTTGCTACATTCCTTCACATTTGTATTAGTGCCAAGGTTTACTTCATTTAATTGTTTTCAGAAAGTATGTGATGTCAAAGAAACTGGTGGCTGATTATTGGCTCTAGTGTCATGCAGAGAAGGACTGCAGTGCTGAGATGCATGTAGCAGTGAAATTTTCAAAGTCATCTTAGCATAGAAACAGCTCATATTTCCACCTGGCTTTGTATTCTTTCTTTCTAGTTTGCCTCCTCTCAAACACAGTTGCCTGTAAGTCACCTAGATCTTGTACCTGCTTCTAAAGTTTAGAGTGTCCTTTACTTCACTGTTGTGAGCTCACTGCTTTCATATATGGGAGAAGCGAAGGAATTTGAGTTGTAGTGTTATTCATTACTAACTGCAGGAGCTGACCCTAGAACTTCGATACACCGTAAAGCTAAAGCACTACTGAATTAAAGAGATTACTGTTTTGCTGAATTAAAAATGCAGCTGTTTTCAGTATCAGGAGAACACTGCATTAATGGTTGCCAGTAATATATTAATTACATTTGTGAAAATAATGGTTCTTGGCAATATATTGATTGCACTTGTTAAAATAATGGCTCTTGGTTTAGTCAGTGGGCTTGTCTGGGAAAAAAAAAAGAAAAACCAACAAAAAGCATCTGTAGAGCCGGTGCTAGTGAGAGTCTCCAGGACTTCAAGATAGGAGTTCTGTCTTTGTTTTACCACTGATAAAGGCCTCTCTTTATAATTAAACTATTTTTGTCTTAGATGTTTGAGCAGAATCTTCAGGTGGCTGCTCAGATAAATGAAGATTTGAAAACAAAGGTACTCATTCTATGTCTTCAGCAAATGAATTCATTTCTAACCAGGTAACATAATGTTTAAAATACAAATGCTTTATCCTGTCTCAGTCTCTCTTTGTTCCTACAGTTTCAATACTTGTTTTTTTTTGTTTGGATGTTTCTTTTTTGCTTTGTCTTTCTCCTATCACATTCATGCCAACCAGGGTTTTCTTCTATTTCCTTTTCTTCCTTTCTTCCCTTCCCCAGTTTCACTGCAGAAGTTCCTCTGTGCTGGTGAGTGGTACATTCAGTTCCTGTCTGCAAACGGCTCTTAATTTTTTGAGTCAGTTCTGCTTTCTTTTATATCTCAAATTTATACCTCTTTCTCTAAAGGATGAGAGAAAACATCTTCTTGGTTGGATTCTGCCCAGAACAGGAGGACTAAACATCACACGAGCAAGACACTCTTTATAAAACACTTCTAAATACCTGACAGACCCTTATGAAACATTTAGTCCTATGGGTGTATTTGAGTTCTTACAGATTTGTGTCTGTTTCATGCCTTTCCTTATATGTGTTACAGGTACAAAGATGAAGCACAATTGTACAAAGAAGATCATCTTAAAAATCGTCAGTATCCTCAGTGCTATGTTCAGTACATGATTGCAGTTATCAACAACTGTCAAACCTTCAAGTAAGTCTGCATGTTCTTGCAGTACTGTGAGAAAAATAGCTATTGATATTTCAGTTGTAATACTACCTCTTCCCAGAACCTTCTCTTCTGTATGCAAAGCAGGTTTCAGTTAAGATAGTTTATCTGGCTAAACAAAGGCACCAAGTTTAAAGGTAGTGCTGTTTTGAGAAACAGGTATTGTGATTGCATTTGCCTTTGGCAAACCAAGACGTTACCCCTCACCAATGAAAAACCACGTGTTATCCCAAGAATTTTGTTGCCAAAGAAACATTTATATTAGCTTCCAGGTTTTGAAAACGTCATTTCAGTTAGTTTGTCTGGGTCCTGCCATCTTCTCTCACAGATCACCTTCAAGCAGTGTGGTCAAGGTGAACTGAACTGGAGAAAAGTAAAGGCAGACCTTCTGTGAAGGTGGCTCATGTTTCAGTGATGAGCAATCCAACTTCCTGTTCATTTGTATCTGCTGCCACTTGCAGGTCTACTCATCATCAGCAGTTTGCTGCCAACACACATGTAGTCTGCACTGACCACTCCAAAATCATGCTGGAGAATAAGTAAAGGCTTCCAAAGCAAGCAGCAGGCATTGTTTTCCCTTGCAAAAATAACCGTCCTGTATGTATGTATTCCAAAAATTTAATAGTAGTGCAATTGTGCACCAGTGGGTGACGAAAACCCTTTTTGTTTTTTCCTGTCACAGAGAATCCATCATCAGTCTGAAAAGAAAATACTTGAAAAGTGACGTGGAAGACACCTTGTTAATCAGTCATGCAAACATGGATACAACTTTAGACATCATTGCTAAAGAAGGCTGCTCTAGCCTGCTAGATGAAGTCTTCATGGATTTAGAGGTTAGAACATGTTTGTTTCCTCAAAAAAACCCAGAAGTATTATTTATAAAGAAAAAAATAATTCAGAATGAAGTAGTTGTGGAGCTTTTTGATTGCTAAATATATAAAATGTGGTTTTATATATGGGCTAGCAAAGGGTCAGTAAACATTAGTATTGTTCTTCACTGGTATAGTTCGCATGTAGGAGACTGGAAGGTTGCTTAATTAGGTTTCATGGGATGACTTAAGTCAGGTGCTTTGCATATAATTAATATTTTCTAGCAGATGTACTTAGTCTTATGTTGTTGAGTTGTAGGAATTATTTGGAAAACTGCTGCTGATATTAAGTTGTCATTGCAGGTACAGTTCACCTATAATTAATATATTTAATTGATTCTAACAGTGGGCCCCTTTTTGTGTGTAAGATTTCCATGTTTAGGAATTCTAGCTTCTTGTACAGAATCCCTCAGGGAAAGAATTAGTACTTTAAAAAAATTGGGAGTATGGGGAGGAAAACAGGGCAATTGGAGAAACAGCAGGAAATGGTGAAGAGAGATGCTCTGGGACTTGATAGATTTGTAATAAAATTTTGAACTAATATAAATACTTTGAGTGGCTCACATAAGAAAGGATGTGGGAAAAGCATAGTTTAGAAATTGACAACACTTAAAATTGTCTCACATTTTTTAGTAACTGCACCGATCTGATGAAACTGTCAAAAACCTAATCTGATCTCTTGTTTGTCACCTTCTCAGCCCCATCTGAATGAGCTGATGACAAAGAAGTGGCTTATGGGGTCTAATGCAGTGGGGACTATCTGTGTCACTGTAGAGGATTATTTCAATGACTTTGCAAAAATTAAAAAGCCTTACAAAAAGGTAGGTGCAAAATACTCAGTGATACTTTGGTAATGTACTCTGAGTATCATGGTGATTTGGAATTTCTGAAAACCACATGGAATTCAGAACTGAAATGCAGAAATTGGAATTGATTCATTACTGGAAAAGAAAAAATGTTCATCATTATACTGCAGAAATCTGAATCTACTTTTTTTTTGTTCACAGGCATATAATAGTGTCGAAGACAGATCTAAGTTGTAGTATTTAGTCTAGGAAACTTCTTGGCATGTTACTAGATACTTCTTTCAGTTTGTATTTTTCTACGGCTTCTCAGATGTTTGTAGTGAGATAAATTAGCTCTTTTGAAACTAGTTTTCCTGGTCTGTAATGACTTTTTTTATAAATGCACATCAAGTAATTCCTAGTTTTATTATATACAATGAAGCCTAGTGAATTTGGTGCCATAAGGGTTAACAAATGCATAGCTATGTTTAAAGTGCTCTTACAACAGTAAATGTGCTAGGTTAGGATTTTTTTTTCCCTCTGGTCTGTCAAAGGATATCTGAATTTCTCTATTGATAGAAACAAGTACAATAATGTGGAAGATTAAAGGCAGGTTCATGTAATAAGACAGCATTAAATGATTGCCTAACATTTAGGAACCTAATAGAAGCTAGCAAGATCTGTATTTAGGTGAGGTCTTTGAATAAGATCTTAGAAGGGCTTAAAAGACAGTCTCCAAATCATACACTTACTCTTTCTTACATTAATTCTCAAAGTGATAAAGGGAACTACTCATAGTTTGTCTGATGACCTTTTAACGTTCAGTATTTGCAGATTCTAGAGGCCTTATTATTTAAGTAAATGTATTTTCAGTCTAGAAAAAGTGCACAAAATTAGTTAGGTCAGTCTCAGAATTAGTCTATATCCATGGAACAGCTTTCTTTTCCAGATTTAGTTTGTTACTGTGAGGTATGAGTGCTTGGCATGACTTTTGAGGTGTTAATACCAATCTCTGCAATCAGATATATTTCATCATGTAGCATTTATTGCCACCTTGTGGGCAAGAAGCTTACAAGCAGATTCTTTGGGATTCAACATATTTACTTTTGCACTGTCTCCCAGCGCAATAAAAATCTCCCATAAAAGATGCCATATGTTCTAGCACAGGCTGGACCATGCTTTGGTTTCCCTGATTTGCGATGGGATTTTTCCAGGTTTTAAAATATTCTTGGATAACCGTGTTTTGAAAGTATGGTTTTTAAAAGCCACATGATCAGAGCACCTCCAAGAAGACTGTAGCCCAATGAGAAGGACAGAGTTCTGAAAGACAGGAAATCTGGATCTAAGGCATTCTGCTTTACTGTTTTCCTCGTGTGTAAATTGAATGCTCTACCATACCACTGTTGGCTCCAGTGGAGTGTTCTCAGTTGTAGTGGAGCTGTTCTTCAGTTCCTCTCCAGCAGGATGGGCCATACATGTCAGCCCCCCACAGTCTGTTATGTGCAGTTCATTTTCCTTTGTGTAATTGGCATCAATTCCACCAACACAAGAGAAGCTGTCCCTGAGCAACCACCTAACTCTGGTATTTCTGCACTCTTGAGAGCAGAACTTGAAACTATTTTCGACTTCCAGTACTTTGCAATCTGTTGTTTTCTCCCTTTTCTCTTTTTCCCCCCTTTTTCTCTCTTTCCTGAAGCCTTTTATTCAAATTTTGACTGAAGAACATGTTTCAAGAACAACTTGAAACTGAAGTTTGATTGTACTGCTAATAAAACATGATAAATAGTTTGTGACTACCTATTACGCCAGCTTTTTATTAATCGTAAGTAACTTTGCCACCATGCTTAAGGGGAAGAAAAAACACCTGAGGACTTGTGGGATTTAAGGACTCTGCTTACATTCCTGTTGAAAAATAAGCATGTGAAGGTTTTGGGGTTTTAGTTTTGTACTTTATTTCCAAACCTCAGCATTACTCTTGCACGAATACCAGATGCTTCATCCAGGTACCAGTCGATATTTCCCATAAAAAGACAAGTGCAGAGCAGCAAATCAGTCAAGGAAGATCTGAGAAAGTGATTGTTCTTTGGTGCTCCTCAAAAAACTCAGACATGTTATTAAAGGTATCTTGGGTTTGTTGCTTCTTGTGATTGGCTCATTGTTAGGGAAGGAGAGATTTTCATTTCTGTTAGCACTGTAAAAATCTAAAACCACTCAATCTGTATTAGCAAAAATTGTATACTGGTGTTTAAGTGCAAATACACAGTTCAAAGCCTAAAAATAATGGCTACATCTGCAGGTATCACTGGCATAACCCACCACCTTTTCCATTTCTTTCAGACAATGACTCTTGAGGCCCATCGGCGAGTAGTTGTGGAATACATCAGAGCAATCATGCTAAAACGTATATCTTTCAAGAATGCAGAAGAGAGAAAAGAGGGTGCAGAAAGAATGATCAAAGAAGCAGAGCAGTTCAGATTTTTGTTTAAGAAGCTTGCAGCTGTAAGTATTTGCTTTGGGTAGTGCTGTTATCCTGGTAATTTACAATAACCACACATGTTTATTGCTTGGAAGAAATGGCTAGTTAAATCTCCATGTCTCAAAAATGTTGAATGACTTGGGAATATCAAAGATGCCAGCTGAGGGCACAGATGGAGATTCTGAACACACAGGCCAGCTGCTAAAATTCCTGAGCACCAGTTTTTACTGCTTTGTGTTTATACAGCTCTCTGCAGCTGAATATTTGAATGGCCTCCAAGAGATAGGTACCCTGATTTCATAGTAGTAAGTGAAAGAAAAAAGCAGTTAAAAAAAAAAAAAAAAATCAGTCTTTGCTTTTCCTGGCCAGTAGAAAGGTTGATCTGGTATCAAACAGATGCCATTACTTATTACCTAAGGAGCATGCAGTGTGTTCATTTGGATCAGTAAGATGATTATGTTGACCCCATTTAAAGTCCAGTAGAAATAGAAAAGACATGTTAAAAAAGGAATTTGAAAATCAATATACAAGACAGGGGTAAAAATTTTAACTGTATAAGGAACAGGGATCTTCAAGAAAGCTCCTAGGGCCAACAGATGACAAAATGCAAAAAGATTGCACAGAAAGATAAAGCCTGAAAAACTGGGGTAGTTGATGGGAGAGGTTGTGGAATAAAGGAAACAAACCATACCTGATTGGCAGAACTAGGTGACCTTGAATTAAGAATACTAAAATTAGTCTAGAGTTTAAATAGATACAGTTCAATCAATCAGTTGCTGAAAGCTGCTTTGGTGGCCAGATGACTTGAAGGAATGTAACAGAGGGACAGTTTTGAAGAAATGTTTCAGGAAAGTTCTGGCTTTCATGTCAGTTATTCTTAATGTTTATGCTCATAATTACCCAAAGTTGAAGACTGGAATGTATCACCATGTGGATAAATATAACATATTGTTAGTAGGACACTACTTTCTTCACTGATATTCTCAGAGTAGGTCTCTGAATGAAGAACAGGGAGAGAAAAGGATTATGGTGACAATTCATAATCGCCGTAATCGCCAGAATTATGGTGACAATTCAAAAATATTTGTTTTTTTTAATGTCTGAAAATTCAGCTTTTTGGGAAATTCAAGGGCATTATCAGACAAAATATTAATTAAAGGATTATTTGTAGATCTGAAGAGTACTGCTATTGTTATGGGACATTTCTAATATTTTTTGTTTACTTTTGCAGGGCTCTGGAGAGGACACTGAAGGACTCTGTGACATCATTGAAGCCATTGCAGAGGTTATCAAGCTGACTGATCCTTCACTACTCTATCTGGAAGTTTCAACTTTAGTCAGTAAATACCCAGATATCAGGTAATTCTCTTTGCCCTCAGATTTGATATATAGATAGATAACATCATCATTTCCTTGGGGTTTGGGCAAATTCTGAAATTTAAAACAGTGTGTAAATGTGTTCATATTTTTCATATTTTAGAATGTAACCACTTTCTTGTAGTAATAATATTAGGAAAGTAACGCTAATGTACAGTGTATGTGAGCTGGACTAGAAGTTACAACTATTTAAGTACTGCAGAGGAATACTAAAAATACTTCAGCTCTGTGTGTTTGGAAGAAAAATAGGTTTTAGAGTCCTAAAAGCAGCCAAAACAGTGCTTTATATTGAGCAGGAAAAACCAGTTCTGAGTGAGTAGAGATCTGATTAAGAATAAAAAAGTACCTGAAACTGAGTGAAAGGATTGGCAGTTAAGTGCTTTGACAAAATCTTTCTTGTGCAAAGCCTCCTAATGCCAGTTTTGCCCTTTTCCTTTGGCAGGGATGACCACATTGCAGCTTTGCTGACAGTGAGAGGCGATGCCAGCAGAGATATGAAGCAGACTATCATTGAAACTTTGGATCAAGGTCCAAGCCAACCGAATCCAAACTATGTGCCAATTTTTAAAGAAATTACAGTTCCTACTCTCACTGTGCCAAAACTTCTGAAGTAATTGACAACTCTGTGTTTGTGTGTCATTACTGCTCTGGGATCAACGGGTTTGAAATATTTGTGGGCAAATTTGGCAGTGCTATTTTGAGTGAAGTTCCGTATACATTGATACTTGCTAGGCATATTTCTTTCTGAAGACTTGGACGTGAGGAAATCCAAGATACCTGAAAGAAGGATTAAAGGTCATGTTTGAAGAATGAAGCTTTTAATGGCATGGTTGGTTTTTTTTTATTTTTACTGACCCGATTGTCACAGCTGGTTTTGCTGTCAGCAAATACATTTTTCTTGTGGAGTATGTTTGCACAGTGCACTGCAATGCTATATAAAGATATTTATACCAAAACCTGCAGAGCTGTATTAGTGCTGGATATACTAACCTACATCACTTAAAATACCTAAGCAGACTCCTTTAGAACTGTCTTTATATGGCACTGCATTCAGTGTTAATGTCAATCCACTTTCACATTATATTTTGTGTATGTACTTACTTTGGTGTAAAATAGTTTATTGCAGAAAACTTAATTATGAAATCAGTTTCCTGACTTAAAGGACTGATTGAAATTGCTACAGTGCAATTTGATTATAGGTTGAATAAATAAATAAAGACATAAGGTACAATTTTTTTTTTTCACTGATTCACTAAAAACAGCACATAAAGCACACTAGTTCAATAAAATGTTAAACCATCCCTATGTTCAGCTATGATTATTTGCATCCTTGTAGATTTACAGAGCATGTAAATCTTTTTTGTTGTTAAGTGTGAATAAAAATTGGATTTAATAGTTTTCTGAAAACACAAGATACTGGGTTTTATTTCCAGGGTATTTTCAGATTAATCTAATTATTAAATAGTGCTAGATAATTGTGGATTCAAAATTCCTTGATGAAGGACACATTTAAGGCATTATCTCTTAGTACATGACCAGAGCTGTCAGAAGTAAGCACAAGGAAGACACGTACCTACATTGTTTTAATTCAGCATTCTGGAGTTTGTGTACCTAATGCCTTTGGCCTGTGGCCACCCAGGCCTTGTGCCATTCCAGCCCCATCCCCAGCTTCTCTGTACCCCAGAAGAGGTAGTACAGGATATCAGCAGTTTGGATAGAGGATAGATCTGAGATTGTGACTTTCTGCAGTGACAGGGGCAGTGTGTGCCCAGAGATAGTTCAGTAGAGCTTTACCTTGGTATCTCTGTGCTTGAGGGATTTTAGCACAGGAGGTCCTTTGGGACCGTAAACTCTGCTTAGAAGTTGTAGGTACAGGGAGGGGAATTTGACTGGTTTTCAGAGTGTGAAAAACGCCAATCACTTGGTTTTTTGTGGGAGGGGTCCCCGCCCTCCCTTGGGAGGCAACTTCAATATAGTCAAAAGTTGTCAATCACATGCTGTTTCCCTCCCCAGTTGAGGCTGTCAAAGCTTAACACACTCCCCGGTTCTAGAAAGTTCTTCTATTCTGTTAATCCCATTGGACCCTGTTAGAATGCCACTCCTCTCCTGTATCCCGATTGGTTCATTGTATGTCACCCCAACCCGTCTCCTCCCCTCTACCCTTTACCCATTGGTTGATTTGTCTCCTAGCCACTCCTATCCCTCTGCCCTTATATTCTCGGTCCCGCCTTTGTACTGGGCTCTTCAGAGTCAGTTTCCCTCTGAGAGTGTTGCTGTTCCTTGCCTCCTCCTCCTGCTCCTCCTCTCTCCTACAATAAACCTCTCGGATCCAACTGCTCGGGAGACGTCTCGTCTTTGTTTGGTGGAGCTTTCTGGGTTTCACCTACCCCTCCCTGCGGACCGGTCAGCCAGGGATCACTCCCCGGACTGGCTGGGAACCCAGGGAACCCCCGGAGGACTAATTTTATACAGTTTTTAAAATTTTTAAAGTTTAATAATAATAAAATGGTTATAAAAATAGTAATACAATTAGAGTAATAAAAATTTAGAGTTAGGACAATTACAAGGCAATAAAAAGCAAAGAATTACGGACGTCTGGATGCTCTCGGGCCTATAAGCCACAACAAGCATGCCTTGTGAACAAAGTAATCACCTTAAAAGCAATAGCCTGCTGCATATACAAAACACTTCATGATTATGCATGTATTATATTTAAAACAAGAACTTAGTCTGGTATTTGTCAAAAAGTTTCTGTTAATTCCTAGGCGCCTTTGAGTCTAAGTCAGGCTTGAAGAAGTTTGTTTCTGTTGATAAGGAAAGCCATAAATTCCTCTCCTCTGGAAGATTTAGGGGTTTCTGTAATTGTTATCCTTGTGCGAAGAATTCCTTGATTATCTCATCTCTTTCTTGAGCTAGTTAAAAAGTATCTATCGTACATAGTATAGTTTCTATTTTAACATTGTGTTATAACCTAAAAATACATTCAACACACTACTTGAAAGAAGTAATACAGCATAACTTTCCAACATTACACATATAATATTCATTGTAACTATTGCATAAAGCCAATCATAAAATATGCATTTTTCACAAGAGGGTTGTGTTCAGCCCTCAGTAAAGAATTAAGTTAAAGATCAATGAGATGATGCTAATTTGGCTTGTACTCCAATTCCATCCTGTCCCTGAAATTCCTTCCCTGTGTGCTTTAATCCTCACTTTGTGTAAGGGAATCTTTGTTTCCCTCTGCATCCCTTTTTCCTCTCAGCGATGGTGCAGAGGCCTCTCTTGGATGGTAAACTTAGGCTCCTTCCCCTCCAGGACACGCCAGCTCCCCTGAGCGGGGACCCCGGTCACAGGGCCGGCTCCTGCCCTTCCCGGAACCCTCGTGAGGGACGGTGGCGGCTCCTGGCAGGGCGGGGCGCGGATCCCCACGCCCTAGGCGCCGCGCTGAGGTCGTGCCGCCGCCCCGCCCCGCCCCGCCCCGCCCCGGTGCCTCCCGGCGGGAGCGGCCGGAGTTCCCGCCCCGTGCTCCGCTCGGCGTTCGGCTGCGCTCGGGATTCCCCTGCGCGCGGCGGGGCGGGGCGCGCGCCCCCGCCCTGCCGTGACGCCGCGGGCGCGCTGCGTCAGGGGCGCGCGGGGCAGGCGCGCGCGGGGGCCATGGCGGCGGGCTACCAGCACCGGCCCAACGGCGGCGGCGGCGGCGGCGCCCCCCTGCCCGACCCCTCCTTCCTGTGGAACGTCTTCCAGAGGTGAGCCCCGCCGCCACCGCGGGCCCGGCGGGCAGCGGGCCCGGCAGCGAAGGGGGAGGTGCCGGAAGCGGGTCGGCTGCTGCGGGAGTCCGGCCGCCGGCCCGGCGCATCCAGCGCGGGGTTTGGCTGCCGGGGCGCCTGGCAGCGCTGTAAACATCGCGGTGGTTTCCCTGTGGGAGGATCTGTAAGAAAGAGTTGGGGAGGAATACGTGTGGCTGTATTTTATAACGAGGGTAAAGGGAATTGGTGGGAGCGAGATGGTAACCTTGAAAGCGCTGAAGTAATTTTTAATCTGAGGTTGCAGAAAGGATAGTAAAGTCTGGAGGATCAGTGTAGCAGCACAGGGAAGGCTTGTAAAAAGGAATCTGATAAATGGTAATGAAATACTTTAAAGCTACCAGCGAGAAAAGGTAGCTGCACTAGGGGACATGTAGGTTGGAGATCGGAAAGATACCAGCAAGGGGGATTGGACATTGGAATGGGCTGCCCGGGGAGGTGGTGGAGTCACCGTCCCTGGAGGTGTTTAAGGAAAGCCGGGACGTGGCACTCAGTGCCATGGTCTAGGTGACATGGTGGTGTTGGGTCATAGGTTGGACTTGATGATCTCAGAGGTCTTTTCCAGCCTGAAGGATTCTGTGAAGTATTTTCTTGAATTCTCCTGGATCAGAGGGACCTGCAAGGGAGTTAGCAAGCTTTTGCTAAACAAACACATTGGCAAGATCCTATCAGTAAAGAAGCCAAAGGAGATTTCCCAGTTATGTCTTGTTGAGGAAACTCGGGAGGTGCCTATGTTGGATCCATTTTTATGGGAGATGAGTCAAGACAGATCCTCTGACACAAGCAGCAGCAAGAAGAGGTTAAGCAGGAGACAAACAGTACGAAGTTTCTAAAACTGGCTGATATTTACAGAGTGACTCAGGAATGCAGCAGCTTACCTACCCAGCTTGCTGTAAAACAACTTCCTCTGAGGACTCGGCAGAGGCATGCATGAAGCCATTTCTCTTTTTAAAGGGTCCAGAAAGAAACAGAACAACAATCTGACTTCCGCACCAGGAAAATCAGAAAAATAATTTTAAATAATGTAGTTAGTCAGGAGAGTTGCATGGCTTTTGTTGAAAATGTTCCCTCTGGCAGACGGCTATATAAATCCTGGACTATATTTGATAAGGATTGGATTTGGATATGGATATGAAGGCTAGAAATGGAGCAATTCATATAATCTGTATGCTTTTCAAAAATACTCCCAACACTATCAAAAGGCCCTTGAAGAAATTCAGTAAATGTGGAATGAATGGAAGCATTCTTCAGTGGATGGAAAACTGACTGAAGGATGTGTGTGTGTGGTCATACACCACACTGACAGGTGGAGCTCTCCTGGGATACTTATGTAATCTGTTTGAGAGCAGCTGGGGGAAAGAGAGTAGGTTTAGATTGGATGGTGGGAAGAAGTTCTGCACTGTAGGCGTGGTGAGGCACTGGAACAGGTTGTCCAGAGAAGCTGTGGCTGCCCCATCCCTGAAAGTTTTTAAGGCCAGGCTCCATGGAGCTCTGAGCCATCTGGTGTAATGGAAGGTGTCCCTGCCCACAGCCAAGGATTGGAACTTGAGGATATTTTAGGTCCCTTTCAACCCAAACCATTCTGTGGTTCTATGATTCTGTGAAAAAAGGGTGAATGGTCAGGTTTGCTGATTCCTGCAGTAACTGAGGCCTGTGAAAGTTTGCAGGAGCACCTTACAATCCTGAATGACTGGGCTGTATCAGCCTGTCACGGTCAGATCATGATCTCTGCATGACAGGTGATCCCCGTATGTCAGGTGGAATCCAGAGTAGAAATCTGATGTCCAAGAGGAAAATCCATTCTAATTTTGCATAAATTTGTTTATAAAAGGTATGTGCTGACAGATGATGCTCAGGAGAAAGATAAGTAGGTCATAATGCATTTTCATGAAAATATAAGTTTAGCACTTGGTAGCAGCTCATAAATGGTAAAAAATGTTCACAATACTAAGAGAAGCAGCGATTATAAAGGGGAATATCTCTTTGTAATTGCAATCTTTGCAATTTATGCTTGCAATTTTAGTGTTCTTGCAATTTTAGTGTTCTTCATGCAATTTTAGTGTTGCATGCAGGTTACATAATTCTTGGAGATGGGGAAGGAAGCAATAGAATGAACTGAAAGTGTTTAGAAAAAGCAAGAACTAAAGGAGAAGAAAATCAGCTTCTGTGAATAGGGATCAACTGAGCAGGACTCTGGTTGGGGTAGTAAATGAGGGGAAATGAAAACTGTCAGTCCAAGGGGAACATCCCTGTATGAAATGCAAGGAAGTCCCCACCATTTTCAGATAGCCATATAGAGAAGGCATGCTCCTTTTTTTTTGGACAGAAGTTACTTAATTTATTTATTTTGGCATAGAACTTGAATCATTAATACAATGGACTGTGAAGGCTCAATGGAAGCTGGAACTTGCCTGTGCTTTTGCCTCTTTGAACCCCTTTGCAGGGCCCTGCAAACGATTGAGTCTTTCAGTACTTTGGTCACATTAGTGACTTACTCTCCACTGCCAATGTGTGAGAGAGTCTGGGTGACAAACCTGTTGTGCCAGTTTGCGAAACAAATAGCTGACTGCTGTAACATTAGGCATTTCGTGGATTTAACCAGCATGTGTGCTCTGCAGTTTTCTTAAACAGAAATAAATAAAAATACTTCCTTGTGGAGAGCATGCCCAAACTGTTTCATTGTCAGGGTTTCTGTGTGTCTCTTCACTCATAAGTAAGTCTTGCAGTTTTCTTTGGACCTTTTAACATATTCAGACTTTTCAGAAAAATAATTATCTCATCTGGTGAGTAAGAAGCAGAATCTTGAAGTCTTCAGTAAGTGGAACATGTTAATTTCAGCCATTTAAAGCTTACTACCTGGTTTTGTTTTGTTTTGTTTTGTTTTTTCCCAGAGTTGATAAAGACAGGAGTGGAATAATATCTGATCATGAACTTCAGCAAGCATTATCAAATGGTAAGTCTGTAAATGAGAAGTGAGGTAGTTCATTGTAAACTTCATGATAAATTTGTTTTGAGGTTACTTGATGCTGTGATTTTTTGTATGGAAGGGGGTGGGAAGTGTTCCTACCACTCACTAATGACTATTTAATTTACAGCAAAAGGCTGGAAAGGGAAAAAAATGAACAATCTTTGTGATTTTTTGTTTGTTCTAAACTGAGTATCTATTGTAACCATTACAGGTCTGTATTCTGAGGAATGAGGGCGTGCACATTCCTTCATTTTTTTTCCAGCTCTGCTTCCTAGAAATCATAACCAGTGATTCATATATTCCTTGCTCATCACTACTGAACCTTTGTTTTTTAATCAGAATCAGTGTATAACCTGGGCAAAGCTGTTGACAACCAGCCTTTTTAATTGCACACAACTTATTTTTCATACAGTATGGTGCAGGAAATAAAGTATGTTTGGGGTTTTTCTTAACGGAATAGAAAGATGCACTCTAGATCTAGTATTAAACTTTCTAGTAGTCAGTTCCTTGTTGAAATACTCAAAGAAACTAGGGTATTGTCAAATAACTCATGGAAACAAAAAAAATGAAACATTTTTCCAGTAGCCTATTTTTACTTTCCTCCCATGACTCAGAGTAGGAAGGGTTGTACTCTGTGGGTTTTTTTTTCTGTTTGGAAATCTGAAAAAGGGCGTATTCAGTCTGTTTGTCCACCTTTGAGTCCATACCAAGTTCCCCTTCTCCCAGAGTTTATTCCTTTATCCCTCCTGTGCTCTGTGACTGAGAAGGGCTAAAACTGATGTTGTGAGCTGCAGCACACAATGGCTGAAGGGACCATTTTTGTCAGTAATTGCCTGACTTGAAATAAGTGTGTAAGGTTCTATTCAGTAAAACTGCAGTCTTGTAACTGAACTGGATGTACTAGAATATTTGTTTAATAATGTATCTGATAAATTAAAAGCAATGTGTTGTGGCTGCCAGACCTGACCCATAATTAAAATTTTGAATAAAATCTTTAGCAAAAACTAAGTTAAGTCACCATTTTCATTTAGATTTCCATTTAGAACTGTGAGAAACTGTCATTTTAAATTTTATCTGCTGTTTTAAATGTTATATATTTTAAATATTTTCTCATATGAACCTGCCATTTTTAATTTTATATATTTTAAATATCTCCTCATATGATTGAATTTAAGGGTACTAGGCAGTGATGACTATCTGAGCTCTTTTCTTTCCTTATTTACAGTGTAGATTAGCAGTTTCAGTGCTTTGCAGTTATGAAGAATGCCTACCAAGTGTTAGGCAAAATATTTACAGAACTGTAAGCTTTCTGCATTCCAAGAGATTCTAGATCTTGTACACCAAAGTCACTAACAATTCACTATATTATTTTCAAAATATATCCTCTAGTGGATGATTGTGCATGGCCATCCTGCAATTTAACATGGGCTAAAAGAATGTTATGTGTTTATTTCTAAAACATTAAAAAAGTCTGCATTGTGCTCATTGACATTTGAAGTTCAGTGTGGTTTTGACATTTTCAACCTGTGAAGTTTATGCAGATAATAGTGTGCTTACCTAGGAGGGGCTAATCATCACTTTGGCTGCTTACACAATAAAATCCTTTGCTTCCTTCTTGTTTTCTTCTGTGCTGCTGTGGGAAGTTAATATTAGAGTCAGGAGAGGAGAGACAGGGACATTCTGTTTATTGGAATAGGATGAAATCAGTACAGTTCTTCACCTCTGGAATTGCCCAGATTTCATTTTGTGGTGCCTATATGAATCACTTGAATGCTTCAAGATGAAATAAGTTAACTTTCAGACTGTATTTTCAGTTTTTCCTCTTATTCTGTTCAGTGTTAAATACTGGCACCTTATTAATTCCATTATTTCTTACTTTTTTGAGGAGACACACAGCTCTAAGGTACTGACATTTTCTATCTAAAATACTGCTTCAACATTTTCAGAGCCATTTTATCTCTTTTCTTTCTCTGCTTAGTTTTTCTTTACATGCAGATAGTCACAGGGCCTGCCTACCGTGCAGGGTTCTCCCTTGTAGAGTTACATCACTGCCTGTGACCCAGCAAAGCCAACGTGCCGGATCCCAGCTCGGCCCTTCTGCTGGGATTTGCGGTCAGATGACACATCCCTGGGATCGCCTCTGCAGTGCCCTCGGCTCACCGGCTCCTCTGTGCTCTCGCCGATTCCTTGGGTCCCTGCAGGCAACCACAGCCAGTTCATTATGTGCTGCTTCGTGCTCCTGGTTCCTTCACAGGCTCTGGAGAATCCATGGTGAAATCTAGATGAGGCACAGGATTCCTTTGTTTAAAGCTTAATGCTTCTTAGCACTTTGGAATGCTCTCAACCAAGTGAAAACTGTTTCATAATGACAAGCTTCTAAATACTCAGAGAAGTACAGTACTTCTCTCCAGATGATTACTGCTCGGGCCCTTTCAAGCAGCAACATTTCTTGGTCTAAAAATACTAATTCAAACTAACACAGTTTTTTAGCAGTGGAGGTGGGATTTGTACTAAACTACTCTAAACTGCAATGTATGGTTATGCCATGTTGTGAACTCTTTCTGTCAGAAACTAAATGCCCTGGAGTAGTCTTGTAAAAATTAAATGAGCAGATGGGTTTTTACTGAGGAACAGATACGAGGCTTTCATTGAGTTGCAGTTTAGAACACTTCTGCTCCTGTCAGTAGAAAAGAGGTACTTCAGTTTAGATCTTGCTTTTCATCCAATACTTCCTGACAGCCTGGGATGAAAAAGCCCTTCTTAGCTCTTCCAAGGTTTGTTAGATTTGTTTTTGTTGCAGCCTTAAAATGCTGGTTTCTATGTGGTATTTGGAAAGCACTGGTCTGAAGTCATCTGTGATTGGTGAGACTTTCTTACTTCCAAGCAGCCTTATTTTTTTAATATGCCAGCTCCATGTCACATAGCTCTGAATTCACTATTCTTAACTGATTTGTTTGGTTGGTTTTTTTACATTTTTTAGAAAACATTGAGGAATTCTTAATTCTCAACTAAGTAATTCTTTCTGTTTCAGGCACGTGGACTCCATTTAATCCAGCAACAGTCAGGTCAATTCTTGGTGAGTGTAGTTGTGTGATGTGACATAGTCCTAAGATAAGTTTTGTGATCTGTTCAGCTGATTGATTGTGAGCTCTCAATTGTTACACTGTTTTTTTTTTTTTTTCTCTGAGTGCCCAGCAGTAGTAAGTAAAATTATTTTCCCTTTTGATTAATAGTGGAATGCCCTTTGCATACACACATGTGCACTTGTCAAAGTAGCCTGAGAAAATGTTACTGTATAATTGATTAGATAATAAATGTAATTTATGCATGAGATGATTGTTATCTTAAATTTTCTAAACAGGTAGTATATAAATTACCTTGGGAAGTATTTCCTATCTTGAATTTAAGCCCATGTTTTACTCCAAAAATACCAAACAGGAGCTTACAATGCTTGAATTCTGTTAGTGTCTAAACTAATTGCCAGTAATGTGGAAGGTGATGGTGGTGGAACAGAAGGATGAAGATTCAAGCACAATAAATCAAATATTTTCTATCACACAGTTCATAAATCCAAGGACTACATTTTTGCTTTGTTTTCAGTAAGTGTTCAGCAGCAGTCTGAGTTCTATCACTGGGTGACATGTTTATTTTATAAAGATTAACAGTATCAGTAAGTCAAATGCAGATGAATATCCCAGCACTCTTGGAAATGATATAAGATTTTTTAATGTATCCTTAGAAAAGAATAGTCCACCCCTCTGCCCATTCTAGATGATCAATCAAGCCCTCAGTATTTTTAAACTGAAAATAAAAAACTAGGAAAAATAACATTCTATGATTTATTCTGGTATTTTTATCTTGCTTTATCATTTTTTTCCTTCAGTGGATGACTGCTTGATTTTTCTTGGCAGAACTTTCCAAATTACCACTTGCATTTTAGCAGTTTCTTTTCTCTCTTCAGTACCTTCCACAGAGCACTCTTGCTATCTACTTAAAGTCCTTGCTGAGGAGTAGTATGACTAAGGTTTTATGTGTTTCTTACTTTTTATTTCAGGCATGTTTGACAGAGAAAACAAAGGAGGTGTGAACTTCAATGAATTCACAGGAGTCTGGAAATACATCACAGACTGGCAGAATGTCTTTCGAACGTATGACAGAGACAATTCTGGAATGATTGACAAAAATGAACTAAAGCAAGCACTAACAGGTTTTGGTAATTCATTAGTAATTACAGTTTTTATGACTGGGTTATGTCATAGAATGAGCTGCTTACTGGTACTGTTGCAAAACTGTACTGCTCTGACAAATATGACTAAAAATGAGGCAGGTGAAGGGCAGCTTTCCTTCTAGGTATAAGGTACCTTTTAACGACGTCCATTGCAAGAAGCACGTTTTTTAAAGCTCGTTCCTTAAATAGAGAAAAAGGAAAATATTCTACACATGTCCTGACACATCCAGTTCCAGTCTCCTCTGTGACATGCTCTGAGAGGGTTACCAATGCTTTAGGTGAAGTCTGAACTTAACAGGATACTTGACAGAACTTGCCACTTTTTAAAACAAGGCCAGCTGTTCATGCTGTGAGAGCATTCTGGTGGCTAAGGAACTTCCATTCCAGTCACTTCACCTGTAAAGACTTGAACTGCAGCCCTAAACCATTCCCTCAATCAAAGAGTCACCTTAATCTGTAATTATATTTACTGTGACTCTGTATATAATTATTATTGAGCATGGGTTTTATTGCATGCATTTTAGTTTAACAGAGATATTTACAAAAAAAAAATCTTTGTAACTCCTTACTGTTTTCTGGTTTTGTTACACATGCCTGTTAAATAACCTTGTTCTTTTTATAGAAGGACTGCAGTACTTGAAACCTTCTAAAGTGTTTCTCTTTTTCCAAGGTTACCGACTGTCTGATCAATTCTATGATATCCTTATTCGGAAATTTGACAGACAAGGAAAAGGACAAGTTGCTTTTGATGATTTTATTCAGTGCTGTGTTGTTCTACAGGTAAGAAAGGAGATGTACTTTGATGTCAATTGAAAAAAAATTACATTTTCTTAAGCTTTTATAGCTTTCACTGTAACAGTAGATCTAGAACTTGCTTTTATTTATAGTAAGCCATTTGAACTAAGTATATGCTAAGTGCTAGAAACATCTTTGTGTATTGGTCTTCATTAGTAATTCCTTTGGGTCTCCAGTAAATTTGATACAATGGGTGAGGGACAGAAGAGTGTAAAATAGTATAAATGTCTGACAGTGTCTGTTAGTTTAATAGACTTCACAGGTGATCCTGCAGGGGCAATGGTAAAAATACACAAAAAGCCTTCCAGTCTTTCGGTAACACAGAGAGTGAGAGAAAGAGAGAGAACATGAAAGGAAAGGAGTTCCCTGTAGAAGTAGCATCTCTGTTAGACACATTGGTTGCCTTTGCATTCATTTGTAATATAAAGCAATTATGGTTAGTTGTAGACTTGAACTCTGCTAAAAAGGGCTTTGAAATGGAGTATCACTCAGCTGATGTTAATGAATCTGTGCTGGCAGTTGTTCTGGTCCTTTGTCTATACTGCCTGGCATGTCTGGGGTTATACAGAGACAGCTCAGATAGCAATGGCACACGAAGCATATTTGCCTAGAAGGTGAGATATGCACAGGGTATGTATTGGGATTCTGTTTCCAGATGACTCAAACATTGCATTGTTTTTCCCCCCACTTTCAAGCCAGTTATAAAAAGTTGTCTGGTCTGTAAAGAAGTGCCTAGGTAGCCCTAGGTATTACTATTACAGTGAGCTATCTTTATATATAACACTGTAAAATGGCTACAGAGGGGATGAACAGAAAGGGTTCATAAAGCTGTAGAAGTCCAGGTGGTAAGGGGAGCATGTGGCAGTCTGAACCTTCCCCTAGAACAAAAATGTCAATTATTTTTTCTCTCTCCTCCTCAGAGGCTGACTGATGTGTTCCGACGATACGACACTGACCAGGATGGCTGGATTCAGGTGTCCTATGAGCAGTATCTTTCCATGGTCTTCAGCATCGTATGACACCAGGAATCGCACACTGGCATTACACAGACTGGAGTTGCCAAAACATCCTCTACTGAATATTATTTTATGTATTATAATGGATGTAACATCACATTCTTAAATTCTGTAGGCTGGTAATCACTATCAGAATCTGTACTTGGGTTGGTTTTTATTTTGTATTATTGTATGATATGACCATCTCTGCTTACTGTAGTACAGAAAGCACAGAATCCAGATTTAACCAGTACAATGTACATTACCTCTTACACATATCCTGCATGGGAAAAATGACTCTTTAGCAATGCCAAATTAAAATTATGCTTGTTAGTTTATATCAGTTGAAAGCCAGAAGTTGCACAACATGTTTTGCATGTGCCTTACTTTTATAAGAGTTAAATGTATTAATTTTTAAATACAGAATTTAAAATTAAGTAAAAATACCAGGTCAGTTTTCAGTGTATTTCGTTTTTGTACAGCTTTAAGGGGATGGTGATTTTACTTCTGTATTCTCATATTCTATGATTCAGGGATCTCTCCACTTGGATGGCCTTTTTTTATTTTATTTTATTTTCTAGCTGCCTCCTTCTTTCAGGGTATCCTTGGGATGGCTTCAAATACAACTTCTTCACACCTGTGAAGCAGGTCATACTATGTCTCCCTTGATAAGTTCCCCACAAAAATGAACTCTGACTCTCAATATGCTCCCTTTGGTTAGTTGTCTCATTTGAAATCAGAAGTCTTCCTTTTGGTGCTGAAGCACTTATTTGAAGTGGCCTTGAATTGACATTCTCCTAACTTTACCCTACATCTCGCCATTTACAGCTAATGAGAGAGAGTGGAAAAAAGCAAGACAAGTAATGACTGATTCCTGTCACACACCATCTTTTGCAGTAACGCTGAAGAAACAACTTGGAGGAAGCAAAGACAACCAAAAGTCAGAGTTACAAATGTTACTTCCAAGTGCCCCTGAGATTGGCTCAGATGGTCAGAGAATGGTACAAATAACACCAAGGTCACACATTCAATCTCTGTATGGTCCATTCACTGAAGAGCTGGACTTAGTGATCCTTGTGGACTCTTTCCAACTCAGATGATTCTGTGATTCTGTGTCTCACCCACAGCAGAGTGTCTGGTGTCAGAGTGAAGGCAGCAAAGTGGCAACTGTGCAACTGTTACCAAACATTTGTCATGCAGAGAAGCTGCTACTACTTGTCAAGTGATACTCAGCCCCTTAGTGACAACTCAGCAACACTCCCAACACTCTTCTGGTCTCAGGTATGTGGGGGAAAACCAATGGCCCCCAGACCATAAGCACACTGAAACAAGAAGATCTCCCAAAGCGTTCTGGGTGTACTCACCCAAAAGGCAAGGAATTGGTTTTGGGTGAGGAGGGCAATTAGGAGTAATGACCAGTGTCAGAAACCACCTCATCCATCAGCTGTTAAAGTTACTTACATTGAAGAAAACAAGGGAAAAAGACTTCCACCAGTTGCTCTTTGAACCTTCCTTCCCTGGAAGGCTGAGATAATAACTATATATGCTCTCTCCAGAAACAAACCAGAAGAGCCCCAAATTTCAGGGCTCAAAAGAGCTCCCCTGTTTCTTTCCACTAAGGAATCTGTTCCTTTGGATCATACACCCACATAAAATCCAGTAATTCTGGGAAGTCGTTTGAGGAGTAAGTCCAAGGTGCAAACTAAAAAGCTGGAATCTTGGAAACTTCCCAAGTTGTCTCCCCTGAAATATGTCTCCATGTCCAGCTGGCCTTGTTGTATTTCAGTGCCCTTGGTGCAGAACAGCTGACTCCAGCACTTCCTAAAGGAGCATCACTGATGCAGAGAACCATCAAGGTGGCTCTGGATTGGAACAACTCTTGTCCCACTGGGAAACACACTTCTAAAGGTGTGAAAGCAGGTACACCGCAGACCAAGAAACTGACTAAAAGTAGACCATTTATCCCCAGTCCAAGGTATGTTCCAGTCTGGATTTTTGTCACTGGCTTTTTAAGGAAATTGGAAATTTGCTCCAAGGGCTCAGGTGCATTCTGAGAACTACTGCCTTCATGCCAAGGTCTGTGATGTAGCTGCAGTGGTGCTGACAGGTGCCAGGCATCTGGTGCTGCTCTGCAGGCTGTCAGGACCTACTTTGTGAGGTGGTTTCTTGAAGGACTGGAGTATAGACAGAGTTCTGCTCCAATTCTATACCACATAGGAGCAAGATATGGTAAAGGGTTTTCTTGGAAGTGAGAAGTACTCAGCACTCTACAGTTCAGGAAAGCTTTAGTCAATCAATGCTGTCTTAATTTGGTAATTACTCCATTTCCAAATGCAAGAAACTGTTTCCCCAGTGCAGGACTCTGCACAACAACAAAGGAGGGACAATAACTGTTGCCCAGAAGGAAAAATTACAGAGCATGTAGATGGAAAGAGCATCTTATTTGGGTGGAGGTCATCCAGCTACTGTATGCCACTGGCATATACAGTGATGGCAGTA
This sequence comes from Vidua chalybeata, assembly GCF_026979565.1. Classification (NCBI taxonomy): domain Eukaryota; kingdom Metazoa; phylum Chordata; class Aves; order Passeriformes; family Viduidae; genus Vidua; species Vidua chalybeata. The sequence continues at coordinate 92,280,654 of NC_071530.1, forward strand.
AAATCCAAAAGGGAGTGAGAAATGGGGAAAAGAGTTCTCTGTATCAGCCTCAAATGCAAAGTCTTAACTTGAATTGACAGAGTTGCAGCAGTAATATTTTCTAGCAACATTTTTTTCTACAGTTTCAGAATTTTAGTGGCACTACACTTTCTGTGAGGAAAAAAAACCACTATGCTAGTAACATTTGTGTAAATAACTTCTGGTAATTTTTAAATGTAGATATAATAACTAATCAATCCTACAGACTTGTAAATCAAACCTCTGGCAGACACCTCTTGTAGAAAAAAACTATTTTCCCTTTTAAGTAAGAAGGCTGACTATGTAATTCAGTGCATGGAAGTGTATGGCACAACTACACAGTGTGTGACATTATAAACCACTCCAACACTTCAGTAAGTATGAGCAGTGAACAGGAACAAAGAAGGAAAGTGGATCTTCTCAGATGCAGAAACAAAATAGGGACAGAAGGAAAATTTTAGGGAATTGAGTTTACATGCTCAATAATAAATTACTTTAAGTTGAGTTTTTATTATAATTTACATAACAAGATCCAAAACGCTTTATGATAGCTTGTGAAGACTAACCCCACTTCAGCACAAGTATTTAATGCACAGAGACACAGTTCCAGCATGGGTGAGAAGAAAAATGATAGTCCACAATGCAGCAGTGAAAAGGAAAACAGACACTCAGGAGTAAACTGTCTCACTTTACTTCTTTTCTTCAGCTCCATGTAAGCTGGTTTTAATTACATAGAGCAGATATTTAAAGCCAGGCATTCATGAGCATGTGGCCCTGATACATCTCATGAACTGGTTAAGTACTACTCAGTTATTAGAACATTTTGGGTTTTTTTTCTGTTATTTTATCTGATTGCCTTATGGCTTCTACTATTTCTTAATGTGCTTTTGCCAGTAGAAAGAATCAAGGATTTTTATTTTAGCATGGGTCCATCTACCAAATGAGATTTTAGGATAATTTATAATTATTTCATTTTGAACAACATGATTAAAAAATCTGCATATATTTCACACCATTTATTACTCTGCAAATTGAAACTGATATGCCCCGTTACATACCAGTCCTCTAGTACAGATTACATTTTCCTCATATAGTATCACATTAAGATAGAGAATACCTATGCTGTGACATTCTCCTTTCTTTGTCTAAACAGAAATGTAGTGTATCAATTTCTAAAAATATGCTAATTATAAAGCCTCATATTAATGGAACTGGCCTTACATTTGTGTGACAAAAAGTAAACCTGTATTTTCAATTAATATTCTTCCTATGTAGGTAGCATAAAAGTAAACCTTTCTTTCTCTTCTGAATTGAGAAGGGTATTAAAAGGATCATTAGCTTTTTGCTGACAGAGTAATTTTAACGTATTTTCAAAAAATAACAAAAGATCTTTTTTCTGAAATATACTAAGATATAACAAATACATTACAAAAAGCCTAAACAAAATAGTATGTTCACCCATTATGTGCAAGTTCAAGTTCCAGCTATTTTTCACACGTTAAAAACTTAAATCCTACCTCCCTTTACTTCTCCCAAGCCAGTCAAACACAGAGTTAAATGCAGTCTCTTTCCTGAATACCAAGTGATGGAGATTCTCAAATCTCTTCATCTGTTTCCAGTTCAGCTGTTGTTGCTCCTTAATCTTTCTCTCTAGCTTCTATTAGCACATTGACGAATGTCTTAATATTTACTTCTGGAAAGAGGAGATAAAAACATTTAGAGTTACTTCTATCTCATAATATTTCCATAATACAGCACAGAGAATGTGAAAATGAAAGTTTTACTGTTAAGCAGCTACCTAATTAACTAATTCTAGTACCAGAAGCATAGTTTGCATTTGTCCAAACTCATGCCCAATGACAGCTATCCAGTAGCATATGCCCACTTCTCTTTAAATCCCTCTCATAATCTATTTCCAAAGGAGAAACTCTCATTTTTAATAGTATATCACTATTCTCAACATTATTTCTAAGGTAACTGGAAAAAGGAAATTGACACTTAATGAACCAGCTCTCTGGTAACATTTCTCTTGTTAGCCCAGTGGGTTTTGATTCATTTGGATTATATATTATAATGCCATCCAGGTTTGGTTTTGAACACATTCCAATATTTTTTTCTTTATGCCAATACATTCCCCTCCTATCACTGCAAACCTACCAGTGCAAGTCATGATACAAACTGCTAGTTAGAAAGATGACCTAGGACAAAACTTTCAATTCAGGAAACTTTTGCACTATCAAAATCTCCTCCCACTCACTGCTCCATCTAGTTGCCAAGAGGCACAGTGTCCTCAGAGAGGCAACAATGCCTTTCTTCAGCTGATACAGATGTGAGCAAAATGAGCTCAACTCCCTGAACAGCTCATCCTATCTCTGCAACCTGCAATCTCCTGCTTATGTTACAGCAACCACGCTGATGTAACTCATTTCACATGATGGAAATTAACCACCATCTTACTTTGAAGTGCTGGATAATATGGAGCCAGCTGTTTGAGCATCCTGGTCATTTTAGGTACATCCTTTCCCAGTAGTCTGTTCACAGTGTTGGGAGCAAGACCAGCATCGACTCCATCAAACATCTCTTCTGAGCTTCTGAACTGCTGGTGATCTTGGTACGAACCACTGCCAGAAAATGAGTCCTGATGTGAACTCCAGTCTCTCTGGTAGACTGATTTCTGATACCTGAATCCTTGACACCTAGATTCCCGCTTCCAGCTAGAGTCCTTGTTCCACCTATAGCCCTCATTCCACCTAGTGTCCTGGTGCCACCTGGAGCCACCTCTTCCTGAAACAGCAGAATTTGCAGAAGACGTACAAGTATTCACAGACTCATAATTCTTGTAAGAGGAATAGTTTTGTGAAGTATAGTTTGTAAAGAATCTTCCAGATGAAGTATATGAGGCAGAAAAATTGGGATAGGATAATTCTTGGTCACTTATATGCCTCGCTTTGGTACACACTTGCTGATTCCTCCATTTTGTATTTTTTCTGTCAAATGAGAGTCTGTTATCACAGAGCTCACTTCCTTGCACATCACTGGATATGTATTCTGTGGAGTACTCCTTCACTGGGCTGGTCTGGTATGAAGTGGCCCCAGCAGTCGAATTCATGCATGGCATGGAGTTTCTGAGCTGTCTCAGCCATTCGCTGACACCACTGGCAGGAGTATCAGGCTCAGCAGCAGGAGGGTCCCTGAGCAGGGACATACTTGCAAAGTTGTCGGATCTCAGATGGCAGGAGGATGATCCATTATCTGCTTGGTAACTGTTTGAGTGAGCAGGAACAAAAGAAGCACCTTCAGAACATTCTTCATACTGAGACAAAAAACCTTGATTCCAGTCAGAACTTCCTGAATAAATAAAGGGCAGTTAAAGTTAGCAAAATATTAAAATACCAGCTGCAAACACAACTACTTTGAGATTTTATGATGTGTACTTCTGTTCTTTTCCCATTTCCTGCCTTTACATCCTACCTGAGTTTGGCATCTTTTCACCCAAAAATTCTAATAGTAAATAGATCAAGAAGGGTTACTGCTTGAATTTCCATAACCTTAACTGCCATAGCACTGTTCAGTGAGACAGGAATGTTTTCAGACAATTAAGTCATTAAAGCTCCAGAAAATTATATCCTGAACTGACTCAGAGGGCAAAGACACACAGCACACCAGCTAAGAAGCACTATGGCTGGCCATAAAAGTAAATTTTCACAATCTGCGCAGGCTCCAGAGTAAACAAATTAGTAGAAAAAAAAATCTAAGTTACCTTTGTATTCTGCATCTGGCCCATAGTGTTCTGGGATGCTTTCCATTTCTGGAAATTCAACTTGAGGTACTGACATCAGTGGGCCTGAACTGTTGGTGTGATTATCCTAGGTAAAGCAAAAGGTCAGAATGTCTGTTTGTGAATGCAAGAATTTAAGAACTTTACAAATTCTAAAAAGCAACAAATTTCCCATAGAAAGTTAGCAAAGTACAATTTTAGGTGACAGCAAAGTCCATATGAGGGGTGTGTTGTTATCACATTACACCACTATTTTTGAGGGTTATTTGGCAGAGATATGTGTCTGGAGAACAGAAGGAGGTCTCTGGTGCAGACAATGTCTCCTGTTTCAAATTTATTGCCTCGTCTCTCTTATCATCACCTGGCTAAAACATAAAACTGCTGCATATCTCTATCTGGGAAATGCAGAATGAAAGGCCCAGCTGAGAGATTAGGCAACAGAAACAATATTTAACTGGTGTTGTTGGCAGCATTTGCACAGAGACAGTTACTGTAGTTCAACTGACACGGAACATAAAATTGAGAAAACAGTCTGAAACAGCTTTCAGAAAAAAACACATCCTGAATTTTGTGAACCAGTAGCTGCCAGACTGATCAATCATTTTTTTCACAGATTCTGGTATTTCTTCAGATTCCTTTTTCCACTGGTAGTCAACCTCTTTGCAAAGATGCTATGGAGGTTTGTAAGGACCAACAGATAGTCGAGAACATCTTGCCTACCTTAATCTTAACAGATTAAAACTCTCAACTGAAAGCAAAGCTACAAGTTACGAGAAAGACAGGCTTACCCAAAGGCCCACAAAAGAAAAAAGTGGCAAATTTGGGTGGCACTTAAAAGCCTCACTGATCTTAGAACAAAAGCAAAGAACCAAGGGACCACCACAAAAAGGATGACAACCTGTCATCAAGAAACAAAATAGTGCCCAGAACAGAACACACACGTAAAAAAAAAGCCAAAACAGACACATGATGATGGAATACTAAGAGAAATGTGCTATGTAATTAATATCTTTGTTACTTGAAATTGTAAAAAAAGAAAATTGAAGTACATTTAACTGCAGGTTTTGACCCATGCCTGAACTGTTACAGGTTAGCAGGGTGTTAACACAGTGAGTTTAACCACTCTTTTCCTCCCAATGGCAAAACAATTCTGGACAAGATTAAGTTACTTACTGCTGCCTTCTTTTCACAAAAGGCCTTCAAAGCCTCCATGAGTTCCTGTGTAATGCGAACAACAAGTGTTGCTTCTGAGTCTGAGGTGATGTGAAAACTCTCCTGTCAAAAACACATGGTTAGAACTGGTCATTAGGATGCCAAAGGGTCAAATACACAAACAGATCCAAGTTATACTTCGATTTTTGCATAACCAAATTTATACTGTTGGTTAACATATGGCATGTATGATAAATATATACAAAAATATAAAAAAATAAAATTGGGAGCATAATTATGGCCTGATAAAAGGTAAAACATAAACCGGGATTTCTGTGCCACACCTCTACTGTCAAGTCCATAAACATTTTGTTGCAGACAGAGAAGGGCACAAGTCCTAAATTTATATTATCTGCGTAGAAAATTGAATAAAAAATAAGCTTCAGGCTGATTACTAAGTAAATGAATTTATAAATTCATTTATAAATTCATAAAGTGGTTACAGTAAGTTAAAAGAATATAGGCAGTCTTTTTTAAGTAATAGCTGTGATTCCTGTACATAAGAGTCAATTAACTGCCAAGTTTTCTTGTAGTTTACTGATTATCCCTTAGATTTGCTTTTTCTCTCTCTCCTTCTAAAGTCACAAGTCACCATAGTGTGGAAGATACGAAGCACACATTTCAAAACATTCTATTTCTGATTTTGATGTATAAACACAATTCAAATTCAAATGAAATTTTCCAATTGCCTTAGTACAAGAACATGACTTTCACACAGTAAAACAGTGAACACAAATGGTCAGGTATTTTCATAAATCCAAAAGACAAACCAAGGCTTACTATGCCACTGTCAACAGAACTGATAAAACTTCCCCAATGACTCCAAGACCAGCAATTGTGCTCTCTCTGGCAGCCAGACCAGACTGGCTCCTCTTGCTCAGCATTATCAACAATCCCATTAGACATGGGTAGCCAGCAGCACTTGAGCACCATCAGTGCTGCTAATTAACACTGCTTCTCAGGGTGGCTCCTCAGCAAAGGGGAGAGTCATCCACAGAACAGGCCAAGAGCTCACACTTAATCCAGCCAATTGCTCTGAGCTAAGCTACAGCTGCACTAACTTTTGAGGGCAGAGTCCACTAAAATAGAAATTAATCTTGCAGTCAAATGAGTTGGATCAGTAATCAGAGGCTCCTTCAAACAATATTCACTGCATCGTACTGGTGAAACATCACAACTCTCATCACAATTATTTTACATACATACCAAGAACTCCAGAGCTTTCTGTTTCCGAACAGGATCATTCTGTGGGATTGTAGAATAGGGAAAAAATTTAAAAGACTGAATTTTACAGCAGTTGTTACATCATCTTGTACAGAATGAGACATTTTAATCTTTTATCCAACAACGAAAGTCAGCATAAAGAAAAGATATAACTTTAGGTCTGAGCCATAAACATGTAACCTTAGATGCTCAGTATCAGTTTGGTAGCTGTTGCAACTGGAATGGCTGCTAGTAAAGTCCAGGGTAAGGAAGCAAAAAAGGCCTTTGCATAATATCCACAGATGTTTTAATTCAGCTGCCCAGTTAGATGTTCAGAGTCCCAAGCACACTCATGGGGAGACTCCCGGTTTCCCTCTCCCAAGGGGCAGGGGGTGACCCTGGTCTCAGGGCAGTACAAAGATCAGGGCCAATTGGGGAATAGAGAGGGAGTGGCTCAGGGACAGGGGAAGGAGACAATGGGGTCCAACAGCTTTTTGAGGGAAGCTTCTTGTGTTTCCCTAACCTAGGGGATACCACCCAGGGTCTCCACAGGTAGCAGCTACACAAACACAACTGCTTTCTTTCCAATACCTGGAAGAACACATTTCACATCTAAGCCACACACCTACAGGAGCTATCTTCCCCAGCCTTTCCTAACTCAGGAGCAAAATCATGCCTAAAGAAGTCAAGTGCTCAGCTGCACTTAGCATAGAACCTGACCAGCCTGAGGCCCACACAACCAACTCTGCCACTAAGATAAAAACAAGGCACTCCTCGGTGCTTGTCTCCAGAGCTAATCAGGACAGATACTTCAGTGATCATTTTGAATTTCACCTCTGAGTTAGAAAAAAGGATTGTAAATCTGTAGATATATCTCAAGATTTAAACCAAACTTTCAGTATAGAATAGTCTTGAACTGAAGAGGAACAAAACAGGGAAGGGGAGACTGCAGCACAGGCTGGGAGACCTGGCCTGGATACACTGTCTCTGAGACTCAGTGGCTCTGAACAAGATTTATGAGAGCTAAGGTGAATGTACTGTATTCTCTTCCCCTCTGCTGTGATGAACTCAAAATACTGACTCATTAGATCAATTGCTTCTGCAACAATATCAATACTAAATGAAGCCAAAGAATAAACGTTTTCCAGAAAAATTAGAAACAAGCATAAAGAAACTGCTACAACATGAGACACTTGTGGGTATGTGAACACTTGTGTGGAGTTACTGATTCTACATACCTCATGCTTATAATCATCTTCCCACCTTAAAAGAAAGAAATTACAGTATTAAGATGCATTCTAAAAATCACTAAAACATTAAGTTTACTCAAAATATTTCAGTTTCCAAATTTTTATCACTTACCAATACTGGCTATCTTTCTCTAAGAAATAACAGTGTTTTAAATATGCTGTAAAGTCCTTATTCTGACTGACTCTCAAAGAGGCCAGTAGTGCAGAAGAACTTGTTTACAAATCAGCTAAAGGAGATGACTAAAATAATGGTGAGTTGGGTTTTTTTCTTCCTATATAAACAGCTTTTTATAAAACTTAATCAGCCAATGATATCCCACATAGAATGGAAGCAGCTTGAAATTTCAACTGCAATTATTTTTTGAATGCAGTATTTTGAAAGCCATAGCTGCTATTTCCTCACAGACAAAAAGGAACAATTTACAGGAGAGGAGTAATTACAGTGGAAAGACAACATAAAATATTTTCCCATATGATATTTGCTACAGAAAAATAGATTTAAAAATCTCTTTTGATTCTCCTGTGCAGATAGTACTCTCACCTTGCTTTCTTCTTCAATGGGGCTAGAAAATGAAAAAAAGAATTATTAGCAACATCACAAAGTTTGCACTGTATTACTGCAACAGAAGCATTACACAAACAGAACAGCCACTGGCCATGAAGTAGCTGCAGTTTCTGTAAAGAGCAGGATTCAAAAGCAAATGGCATGTTTAGAAACCAGCAGGCATCCTTGCTGAAAAGTCTGTGGGACACCTGTGTCCTAAAGGCTTTGCAGGGTACCTACAGCATCTATGTTCAGGCACCTGAATCCCACACAAGAAGGCTGTATGGAATAAACTGAGGTGGGCCTGTCCCCTCCATGAAAAAAAGGTACAAGGTCTGCATGTGGGTTTTTTTCCAAGTGACCCTAACAGCTGTACATACAATAGTTAAATTTCCAACAAGAAGTAATAGGGGTTGGAATGTCTGATCATCTCATCTGTATCAGTGTATAATCATGAGGAGGGAGGGAAGGAAAGCTCAGCAAAACAAGGCAGTCTAAAATAGTAACTATGCTTCAGAGAACCAGCTACTGCATGGCACATAACATTTCTTAATCATTGTGTTCCAGGATATGCAACAGGACATTAATAGTTCTCTGGACAAGTGACATCTTTGGCCCAAGACAAGGCCAAAAGATGTGTGTTGCCATGTTAACCAGTTCCCATTAGCACAGTTAACTCATGCTGATGAAGCTGTTAATGTCCATTTAGTCACTTGCACACTCATACCTGTGTACTAGGGGCCTTTCTTAATTATATCCCCAAACTCATTCTCACTGTCAGAAGAGAGTTTTGACATTTGCCAACATGATCTAGTCTGAAGTTACTTACTGCTGCTAACCCAGTAACCATGATTTTCTTCTAAATAACCAGAGGGTTTTTTTTTTTGGAGTTCGCTTGATGGTGACCTTATCACCTAACCAGAGCAAACCTTTATATTGAAAGACACAACACTTTTGCAGGTAACTTCCCTCTTGTCCATTTTTTCAGAATTCATATCCTGTTGGACAGGATATGATCTGTGTGGGATCACTCTTTTTGATGTTCCAGATTGATATTTAACCATGTCTTCCACTTCTACAGAAGTCTGCTGACTTGACTGATGTCAGTTTACTCTGAACTGAGAATTATTCAGCTAATTACCAGGGTGACATTCCCTCTTCTTTACAAGAGACACAGAAATCAAAAAGATTTCTGCCACCTTGTTTTGCAGACCAACATTCCAAAGTACAAGCCACAGAAGCCACCAATGATCAATAAAAAGAAGGAAAAAAAAAAGAAAAAAAACGCACTACCTCTGGTAGGCTCCTACAGCAGGATTCACGCTGACAAGTTCTGTTGATCTATGCAACCTTCACCCACTTCAATCAAACCCACCTTGCTTCTGATATTAACACTAGGGTCAAAAGGTAGCAAGGAGTATTCCTCCAGACTGACATCATCAAGTATCTATAGCACACCTACAGTAACAAAAGATGTAACTCAGCCATACTGGATGAGGGAAGATGTTGGGTTTTTGTTTGTGGGTTTGGTTTCCATCACTTGTTCCAATGGATTTGCTAAAGAATGGTAATTTCCACTTTCACCAGTGATTCAGCATGTTAAGTCTTCTGATGATAGAAATGAGGTGGAGAAGACTTTATCAGCTTATTCAAAGAAAGCCATCAAGCACCACTTTTCCATACCTTTTTACTTTCCTTGATGACCAAATTACTACAGTTATCATAAATAACCCCAGAACCAAGAAGTTAAAAAAAATCTAAGGAAGACTGGAAGCATGGCAATTTCCTTCTTTCATCACTTCAAAATCACAAAAGCCATAAAAATCTCTGAAAACATTCTGTGGTATTACAAGTTGAATGTTTTACATCAGTCAAACTCTTAGAATTCAACTAGTAAGTCATATGAGGCCAAATAGCAATTATATCGAAACTATTATATTCAAAAAATTCACAGACTTACATGAGGTAGCTGGTCTTGTGTAACCTTCCATCTAAAAATATAAAAAGTTTCATATTAGACTTTCTGACTAAAATTTCATAACAACAGCCTCTACTGCAACTGCCTTTAGGAAAGGAACAAGTATTTTTATTTATGCCAACATAATTAAATTGAATTAAATTAAATTCCTCGCACACAGATAAAGACTCCTGTAAATATAAATACAATTTGAGAAAAAATTTGCTTACATTTGAGAAAATTTAAGTTGCAAAAATTAAAAATTATTGAAGTTCAAGTAATAAAATTTCCAAATCAATGAATTCAGACTGAACAATTTTCAATTTAAAACATCTAAAACCTTAAAAATATAAAGCTTTGGCTTTTTTCAGATTAATTTCAATACTACTGTTCTTTTCCCTGGATCTTTCAGGGCAACCTAAAAGTAAGCCTTAGTTCAACTCACTACTACACTTCCTAGCAACACACAGAAAATTTAACAGGCTCTGCCAGCAATACTTTTAAAATTTACTCTATTAAACATAAATGCACTAATAAAAGACACATTAACATTTACTTCTAATTACCTGATACATTTTTAATCCTTCACTCTTCTCTAGTTCTCCTGCTATCCGTCTGAAAAACGAGACTTTGCATTCTCTTACATCTGTTGGTTTTCTCCTCATTTTATCTGGAAATTCTTTGGACTGTAAAAAAAAAACAGCTTGAAAAGGTTAATATCAAAATTTATCACAATATTAAAAAATTTACACATTTCATCTTCTGGACAAGCTTCTAAAAGATGGGTAAACATTGATTTGAATATTATGAACTAATTTCTTCTCTGCAACATATCTCATCAAATTTCAGAGTTACTAAAGTAGTCTTCAAAACAAAGTATGGTATCCATGCAAAGCTTGCTACCAAAAGGAAACACCCTCTGTACTAAATCCAGCAATACTATGGACATGCTGGGGAATAAAAAAGAATCACATTGTTTTTGGAACCTGATCTTGAAAGCAATCTAAGCACTTAGGAACAGACTTTGGAGCTGAAACAGACAGGCAGCCCTGGCCTTCACTGCCTCAATAGCCCACAGCATCAGAGCTCTTCATGCTGGCCTGACCCAGAGACAGTCAACTATGCAAGTACTGGCCATTTATCATATGGGGGTTTAAACGTCAAATGATCTAATTATTTAGAAAAAAAAAATAAAAGGGGAGTATCATAAAGAAATTTTGATCAAAATTCATCAAAATTACTCACAATGTATTCTCTTCTGTGTTTATATCCACTAAGATGTTCTATCATAGGTGCCACCTCTGAATTACACCCACACAGCCTGCATTCGTAACGTGGCTCTCTTCTTCCTTCAAATCTGATTTCAACCACATGTTCTAAACCTGTAAGTGCAAGAGTTACAAATATCTCTATTTTACTACAGACTACTGAAACAAATATATTCTTTTCAATGCTGCTCACCAAATTCAAAATAAATATATGAAATTATTCTATTTTCAGAATTTGACACTCCTTCAGGATCACTTCAACAATTCTTTGGACTTACTACCCAATCAGCTAAATCTATCTCTTTCCAATATCTTATTCTGAAAGGAAATACACCATCTATGGCAGATTTCAAAGCCCACCAATGTTTGGGACATTTTTTCAAGAAACTAGGAGAGAGAATGAGAATAGAAAATGCCCTACAAATGTCTAGATTTTAAAACTGCATTTAAAATACTTAGTCAAACATAATTTGAACAGTATCCAAGTAAAAGCAGATGTAGGAAGGACATTATTCACTTCACAAAACTGAATCTTTCATAATCTGAAAATGTTCCATAAACTTTTAAGAATCACAGGAATGAAAATGGGAATATTCTTCATTTTCCCTAGAAATTACTGAGACAATCCCTTTAAAGTATTCAGAAACCTTCAAGTTTGAGGCTTCTTACCTAGCATGAAAAGTTTTATTCTGAAAAGCTTAAACACAATAAATTTAAAAGCAGTTTAAAACAAGTAGGAAAATCCTGCAGCTGTTCCCTTATGTCATAATTTCCAGTACTCTGTATTTGTGATGGGTTGATCTCAGCCAGCAGCCAAGAACCACATAGCTGCTTGCTCATTCACATCCACACCCCTCAGCAGGGTGGGGAGAACACAGGAAGAACAAAAGCAACAAAACTCATGGACTTAAAGACAGTTTAACAAGTTAAGGGAAGAGAGGTAAAAAAAACCCCAAACCAACCAACAAACAAAAATCTATCACTCACTTCCCCACAAGCAGACCAATACCCACCCACAGTCTCTGAACAGCCACCTTGGAAGTTAAACCCTGCTTCCCCACTTTTTTTCTTTCTTTACTTCAACTGTGATTATTGAGCATAACATGATGTGGTACAGAATATCCTTTGTTCCAGTTTGGGTCAACTGTCCTGGATGTGCCATCTCCCAGTCTCTTGCCCACCCTCAGCTTATTCAAGGGGTGAGGACCCAGAATAATAAAATAGTCTTGATGCAGGTGCACTGCTCAGCAACAGGAAAAAACACTGGGGTGTCATTAAAACTGCTTCAGTTACATATCCAAAATATACAGGCTGCTATGAAGAAATTCAATTCCATCTCAGACCTGCTACAGTATCATACTAATAAATCTTAACTCTGAAAATAAACTAACACCAAATGAACTAAAAGCATTCTTGCAACCCAAGTGTTTTCTATTACAAATGCTGATAGTAAAGTATTATTATTAAAAAGCCTGGCAATTTATTATGTGGTGTAACTACAGGACAATACACTAAACAGAGAAATTTTCTACTAATACTAGGAAATTTGCTACTTAGGCCTTCATCAGAGAACCTATTTCTCTAGGCCACCATGACACACTTGGAACACTAAGGCCACTGACAAGCAGCCTTGCTTCTCTCCTAAGGGTTGCCTAACCTAGCAGTTAGAAAGAAAGCATTCAAATCAGTCTCACTACTTCCAGTACAGCCAAGGACAGTGAGGAAAAATATCTCACCAAGTAGACACATCTGTATATCCCACCAAATGGACAGCTACAAAGAACCACAACTGATGACAAGTCACCAGTGGCATGAAGTCTAGTTGGAGGCCAGAAGGTAGCAGTGCACCCCAGGAGTCAGTACTGGGTCCAGTCCTGTTCAGAACCTTCATTAATGATCTGGATGACGATGCAGAGCATAATGTCAGCAAGGTTGATGATGACACATAACTGGGAGGGATGCAGATACACCAGAGGGTTGTGCTGCCATCCAGAGGGACCCTGAGTGGCTGGAGCTGGGCTGACAGGAAGCACAGGCAGATCAACAAGGGGAAGTGCCAAGTCCTGCATCCAGAGAAGAACAAGCCCAGGCACCAGGACATGCTGGGGGCTGGCTAGCCAGGAAGCACAATGGCAGGAAAAGACCTAGTGGACACCAGGCTGAAGATGAGCCAGCAGAGGCTGATGGTATCCTGGGCTGCCCAAGGAGAAGTGCTCACAGCAGGCTCCACTCAGCACCAGTAGGGTCATTCCTGGAGTGCTGTGTCAAGTTCTGGATTGCACAGTACAAGAGACATGGGCATATGAAGGGCCATGAAAATGACAAAGGTACTAGAGCATCTCTTCTATGAGAAAAGGCTGAAAAAGCTGGAACTGTTCAGCCTGAAGAGATCTCATCACTGTGTATAAATACTTGAAGTGACGGTGCAAAGAGGGAGCTGTTTTCAGTGGTGCCCAGTGCCAGGACAGGAGGCAATGGCACAACTGAAGCAGAAGATACTGTCTGAACATCAGGAAACACATTCTGACTGCATGGGTGATTGAGCACTGGAACAATTTCCCTGAGAGATTGTAGTTTTTCACCCTGGAGATTTTCAAAAGCCATCTAGACATGGTCCTAGATAATCTCCTCCGGGCCTTGATCAGGGGTTAAGATCAGCATAGGGCTCTCCCAACCTCAACCATTCTGTGATCTGGAAAAAGCTTCTTTACTTACTTACTTACTCTTTCAGGAACAAGTTAACAGTTAAGGAGGCCTTTATAATACCCAGTGCAATAAACTAAAATTAAAATGGTATGAGATAGGTAACTTATTAAATACATTTACAGAAAATGAAACAGTAACTAAAATCCCACCTTTTATTTCAAAACAAAGCCATTTGGTAACAAATGCAAAGGCATACAATTTATAAAACAAAAAAAAACATACCAATTAGAGGCTCTTCTCTTCTGGGATCATTCATAAAATCCTTCAGACAGGTGATGTACCCTGTGAATGATCTCTTCACTGAAGTAAAAAATACACATAAAGAGACATTACACATTATATAGTTTACACATAATGTCTATGATCTTAAAGGAGTTTCTAATGAGAGACTTTAACGGTGACAAAATTCATTTGCACTCTGAAATGCATAAGGAAAATAGGCAAGACCTCAGTCCCCCACAGAAAAAGTCTAACACTTTCTTTTCCGTAACAATTTTATACAAAAGGATTTAATGTCTTCAAGAAAAGAATCAAATAAGAAAACAGGACCTCTAACACAATTTGGTTTACTGAGGAAAGATACCAAGCTCACATGCATAGCATGAGCATGACTGTGTCAGTTCTCATGAAAAAAAGAAAAGCCACCAACCTCCTCCTCCCCTTAAAACCCTAACACTCATAGAGCATTCTGAGACTGCCTGTCAAGAATTATATACTGCCTTAAAGCTAACAAAGAACACAATCTTCACTAATACAGCAAATACTTTTTGAGCTCTGGGCAGCCCAAAGGCTGCACAGACACAGTTGGTATATTCCTGAGCCCGAACTAGCAGTGTTTCAACCAGGGCTCTATCTTGCTCCTCACTGAGTCTTAATAGCCTCGTTTTTGCTCTGCCTAAAATACTTCTAAAGCATTCCTGCTCAGCTTAGAAGACCAGCAGAGTTCAGCCAAATATACCTGCAAAACCATCTCAATAAGACATTAAATGTATTCAAATGTTGGGCATTCTAAAAGACTGTGACAAAGTGTTAAAAAATATATCTTCAGTCTGCAAAAAAAAGTGCAGAAGTAGAACTCATCTACCTAATTACATATAACTGACCAATAAATTACATAAGAGTAATTAACACTGCTAGTTTCTTCAAATCAGAGCAAACAAGTAGAAATATCAAAATCACAGAACTGTTACTGTATTCTTTCCCACTAGGATGTCAAGTTATGGCTACAGAAACCCCAACCACAAACTTCACAAGAAGAGGGAATTCCATATTCATTCTTAAATATTCATGATATTAGAAATCTGCCTGTGTGCCATCAAGTCAAACTCCAGAACTGCACACAAAGAAAAACCTCAGTAAGTTGCGTTTAGATGAAAAACAGTGCTACAAAATACCTTGTGGGACACCTCCTGCCACAGCAACAATACGGCCCACTGTCACCAAAAGTTCACAGACTTCTTAAAATCCTTCTATGCTACAGTTGGGTTTTTTTTTCATCTGAGGTGACATGCAGCAGTAGCACATGACAGAGTCAACACATAACAAGCTGGTACCACGTAATTCATCTCCACAGACTTTTATCAACACTTAAACGCATGCATTTGTGTGCCTGTGCAGCAGCTCAGTGTGAGCTGGTTATTCCCAAGCTGACAGACAAAGGCATGTGATCTTTTGGACTTAATATGGAAAGATGCACACAGAAAAAAGTTAATGGTCTTGTAAAGGTAATGGCCATTTTCTTCTTGTTTCCTAACATACAACTAAATACTCTTGTCTTAGTATCATAACAGCAAACAACCCATGCTGTTCTTAGTTTATATGCTTTGTTTGTCATACTTCACTGTACTCTGAGCATCCTGCAAATTTTTTTATTGAAAACTTCACCAACTAAAAAAATACTACCTAGATTCACTACGATATTGACGGGTAACCACGAAGACAGAAACTATGTCTATGTCTCAAGTTTGAAAGTCTTTCTGCAAATACTTGTAACTTCATATTCTCCTAAGATCTTTTTTTATATAAATTAACCAGTGCACAGAAGAAAAGCAACGGTTCAAATGTCTGGCAGCTTGCATTGCTTCAGACCATAATAAAAACACCTGCTTTAGTCACCATTGAAATAAAACCACTCATTTCAAGTTGGATCTGAAAAAGGCACCATTTATATCCAGCTACCTGGTCTGAGCACTCGGTACTTCATCGGAACTTGGATTAGAGCTGAAGAACCTAGGATAAGAGTTTGACAGTCAGTTTACTTCTTCTCATTTGCTTTTATTAAGTACTTAGTAGATATTTGAAACCTATTACAGAATTGAACAGTTATCTTCATTCTGCAGTTTAATATAGGCTCAGTATTGATATTTTCTTTTTTTAACTTCACTGCTGTAAGTCTCCCATTCCACTCCCCTTCTCCATCAACACAAAATACCAAACACACAAATGTTACAGAAACCAGAATATTCAATGCTTATTTGATTTTTAAGTGCTTTTCATATTGGATACTTATTTTCATTATTTTAACTATTCAGTATCATGTTCAACAATGTATGTTCCACGTATCCAACAAAAGCTTCTGGTCTAAACATTCAGAGCCTGATCACAGTCCCAGACACA
Source organism: Vidua chalybeata (assembly GCF_026979565.1). Lineage (NCBI taxonomy): Eukaryota > Metazoa > Chordata > Aves > Passeriformes > Viduidae > Vidua > Vidua chalybeata. The sequence continues at coordinate 92,297,206 of NC_071530.1, forward strand.
ATAAATATGGTCATTAAACTACATCCTCTTTTACAAAGGGGTGTGTATCTATTCCTAACCACTCACAGCTTCAAAGTGAATGCTAAGGTGTGCACTTACACTCCTGTTGGCACTTCTCCCTTGCCCCTCTCTCCCTCAAATCCACAGACACACAAACCACTGTGCTTTAATGACGTTGTCAATATTTCCTAACTCACAACAATCAAGATTAAAATAAGGTGATATATTAATACTCATTTGATGGAAAAAGTAGAAGTTAAATTATTAGTTATTTGCACACATAATTCCTAATTTTGAAGAAAAAACTCTTCTAGTCATGGCAAACACAACCTGTTGCATATATCATTTTTTTTCCTCTTTCTGCATAAGACAGGGAATTAAGAGATAGGTATCAAAGACGGAAATCAAATAAAATCAAGGTTACAAACATTTTGCAACAACTCTCCAGTATTAACATAAGGAAGGGGTATGGGAAAGCATATGTCCCTTAATTCCTTAAAATAAATTATGCATATTTTTCATTTAAAAGCTTCAAAGTATCTGGTAGCAAGAAGATCCCCAGGCATTTTGCAAGTACAACAATTACTTAACATCAGAATTGTTCAATTAGTGTCTGAAGCTGAAGTTAAGATTCCAGGTGCAGCATGTGCAGACAACATGGCCAAATGCTATATGATATGAATAGTCATATGTGAAAAAGTACTTTATTTAGTTTACTTCTAGTAACAAAGTGAATTTACAGAGAATTGCACCAAAAGCAGTTCTCAGCACGTTCCGCCTTAACACGGTCAGAGTTTATCAATATGGTCAAGCTAAAAATCAAGTCGTAGCTGCTGCTATCACCAATAGTAGCAGATTGGGGTATGGAAATTTTTTAAAATTAAAATAAAGAAAATGCATTAAGTAAAGACCATTGCTGTCCACAGATGTTTAACAAAGCATCAAGATCGAGTTTTGATCTTGAAGACTCTCCCATTCAGCAACAGCAGGTTTCCAGGCTAACATTTAATTCACACTTACTAGCCACGTGGCTTTGCAATGTTATCAATAATATATTTCTTAAGTATCTCAAAACCAAATCAAAATAGTATTTTCTCTAAAGCATACCAGACTGATCAATGAGCTGAAAATCAGCTGGTTTGCTAGGCTCAAAGGGAAACAATCAACAAATCAGTCTCCTGGTGTCGAGTAAGCAGCAGAATTACCCAAAGAACAAATTCCAGGGCCCGTAATGATGCATCCCCAACCAGGTTAGTTACTGATGGTGGCATTCATAAAACACCCTCAGACAATTCATAGGCTACAGTAAATTAGGGGATACAACTGATGCCACAGCTTCAGCTGAGTGGGACCTTGGGAACACTGAGATACTGCACAGGCAGCTCATTGCAGAATATCTTATCCCCCATTATCTGGGACTTGTAAGGATGACTACTATCACCCCTGTTCAGTTCAAGGGAGATGTAGAGAAAACAGAGGGGGCCCAGCAAAATGGCTACCACAACAATCCAGAGCAAATAATTTATGGGAACAGGTTTGTGAGCTGGACATCTTTAGACTGGTAGAGACAAAGAGGAGACATAATAGCATGGATACCTGAACAGCAGCTACAAAATGTCCAGCCCTGTGGGAGTGTGACAAAAGCATTAAAAAGTAGCAGCCAGAAATAGTTGCTTCAGGTGCAAAGATTAGATATTAGGATAAAATTCCTCTTTGAACAGAGGAGCAACTACAGACTGATTAACACAGGTAGCAGACTCTCTGCCTGTGAAGATATTCAAGGATTCAGCAAGCAAGTGATAATCCAGCACTGGCTGTAGTCCTGCTTCAATCAGGAAGTTAGGAAATCCCCTAATCAGTCTCAGGAAATCTCTTCCACCTGATTATTTTATTTAGTAAGAACTATTTTCCAAATACTAGCTACGTACATGAACAAACAAAAAAAAAATAAAAAAAAAAACAACAAAAACAAATCCCCAAGAATCCCCTTCCTTTCAATATTCAATTACAGAGAGCTGAACATACAAAAAAGGTGGAGAACAAAGAAACATCTGTATATGTATTTGTAATGCACATACATTCCTAATGACTGCCAGAAACGTAAGAGTCATGTTTCAAAACAAAAGGGCAGTTTCAGACACCATCAATTCAGCTACTCAGCAGCAACAAGGATGTCCCAAGCTCAGTACCACACATTCCCTTTTGAGTACAAAAGGGAAGTGCACAAAGACACCAGATTCCACCACATCAAGGAACTCCCCAAGAGAAAAGCAGTAAGGGTGTTGAAATAGTGTTCCATCTTATACTTCTATTATTATGGCTTCTGAAACATTTTCTCTTCTAGTCTGTAAGTCAGAATCGAACTTCCAGACTTTTCCTTTGAAGACATAGCAGTAGTTATACACTCAAAACCCACATCCTTATCCATGTTTAACAGACATTGAGCATGGAGGGACACATTAAAACATATAAATTTCTTAAAATATTAAGCTGAACTGCTGATCAGGATTCTGGTAAGGTTATCATTGGTGAACACAAGGCAGAATCCACCACATTTTTTCCTTCACTGGAGGAAGAACTTGTCATCAGTGCTGTTCAATGACTTCAGCTTATCTTCAGACTGGATTCCTCTCCTTGACTCCGTGTTTTACAGAATAACCATAATGAAGCTTTCTTTACTCATGGTGCAATTTACAGGTTTTAAGTTGAAGGATATAGATGCAGATTAGTAGATCCAGCAGATAAGAACATATAACATCCCTTATTACACTTTTCATTTGTATTGCTGTAATAGCAGGACAAGCTACCACTGCATCATACCGTAATGCGAGAAAAATTCCACAGGCTGTAAAAAAAAAATTCTTCAATCCACTCCTCTGTGCCATATTAATTTCACCAATAAAGCTAGGCAGCCCATAAAGGGCTTTAACAGGGCTCATACTCTGTATTATGCCTCTTGCCTGAGCTAACGGTTGTAAACCACTGCATTTTGCTACTGCCCAGTAAATGTTTGCCCATGTGTATATTGGCATTGCCCCATCATTTAGTGCCACTTGCTCAAAACAAAAAGCTTTCAAAACTTTTCTATTTTGGCCAGTAGACCCCAAGAAAAAAAAAAAAAGCAATGTTTATTCCACTCCACTCCTTATCCCTGAACACATGGGCAACTGCCTTAAAAAAGAGCTGAAAGAAGTATTCCATCTGTCCAATTACATGACTGTACAAAGGAATCACACGACTGAAATTTATGTACTCAGGTGTGCTTTGACTTAACATTCTTAGTAAAGTCTCAGAACTTCAGCATCTTCTATTTCCACTTCTTCCATTATGTTGCTTTTCTCTGAACTGCTGAAGAGGGGAGGAGAAAAATACCCAACTCAAAACAATCCAAGATATCCTTTTCTGTCATTACCACAAAAATAGCATGTGGATAGTTTTGCCATATGGAAACTCACACAGTAATGTGATGAAGAAAGTCACCTTTCTTACAGGAAGTGGAAGTCCTCCAAAAACAAACATCTGGAATCAGATGTGTTTCCTCACTTAAGTGACTTCGAAGTCAACATGGTTGTACACACAGGCTACACACATTCACCACTTCTGGATTATGAAGTAACTTCTGGTGGGTTCAGAAAGGATACATGGCATATCCTGTTTGGAAACACTCAGAATCCAAATACTTTGTCTTTTTAAATTTTGGTTTACAAATGGCAGGTGTTTGGTTTACAAGGGAGGTGCTCTCCCTACTGACAAATGAACTTTTTTTAATTCTGCAGCAAGGAAGAAAATGCAAATGTTGGTGTAAAACATTCTAAATATGTCAAGCCTCATCCTCTGAAGTATCTTCTTTTTAGACAGTGCACATTTCATATACTTGTCAGATATCATCCCGAATTATTTCCAAGAAAACTCATCCTTCACTTTCACAACAGTTTTTTTTCCTGGTTCTTTGAATTCCAGCTCTGTGAACATGCTGTCATATTTCAATCTCACAGGAACATTTGATAGCATGAATGTTAGAACAAGACTGCAGATCCAGCAACAATAACAAAAGTATCTCATTAATTTATATACTGAAATAAAATTAGATGCATACATCTAATTTACACAGTGCACCCAATTTAATATCCATACTTTCCATGCTCATTCACAAAATTTTACTACTGAATTTAATAATTTTTGTTCATGCTTGCCTCATAGGTCTACAAACAGTAAAAAAAAAAAAAACAACAGCTATTTAAAACGAAAAAATAAAGGCTAGACAAATCCATAATTATTCTTTTGTATCAGTGACAGAGCACAATGAATTTACTGGATCTGCCTGACCTTGAAGGAGAATTATTTATATAATTGGTAATATGGCCATGGGAGAGTTCAAGCAGTTCTACATACATATTGACTATATAATTCTGCATTTTAGTTCCCAACACCTCTGAAAAGTTACTTAATAAAAAAGCTTTTCTACTTGTAAAAAAACCCAAAGCAACACAACTGAAACATACAAATAAATTTCATCAAACCAAATTTCAGCCTCTTTGGACAAATAAATCCTACCAGTGGCTTGCAAATTGACCTTCCACATCTTGATCTTCAGTAAAGCAGAGTGCAATAGATAAAGTAGAATAAAGGAGACATCAGTAGTATTAATAATAATTTTTATTAGAAGTTTCTGATCATTTCAAAATGATTCCTGAGGCAGAGAACTTTCTGGATAAAAGCACATCTTGCAATGCTTCTGACATGTGATGTTGAGACTCCTCCAGAAGTCACAACTAACTTGCTTACCAAAACTTCTAAATTCTTCACTTTAATAATCAGATATTTTAACTTCTTATTGTGCAGAACACATCCCAGTTGAAAGATTCCAAGTCATGACATTTCCAAAGATACAGTACTTATAGCATGCACACATTCTTAACCCATGGATTAATCCTTAATTCTCCATGGAACACAGAGACTGTAATACATACAGCACCGTTATCTACAGCCACAGATCTCTGCAACAGGCTCCTGCACGGCACCACTCTTTTCACACTCCTGCTGCCACAACTTCTGACCTCTTGTTCAAGTCACGCTTTCTGCCACATGCATCCCATACATAATTCCTCCAAAACCAGATTTTATTATTTTGAATACTTAATGAGTATTACTTTTAATGATCATTTCTGACATGAAAGTCAAAGAAATCTGTAGAAAGTGTCTTCCACTAAAAGCCCTTGACCAGAGCCACACAAATCAGTTCTTGTTGCTGAGATGAAAATACAATTTTGTAGCACTTGAATCCATTGGACTTTGAGAAGACTTGAAAGTTTTCACAACTCTTCAAATTCTGTCAGGAATCTTTGTTACCATACAGCAGTCTTGGCTGCTGAGGCAAAATCTCGTAACTATTCTCACACTTGAATGACACGTCTTGCACTAATTCTCTTATCAGCACAAACCCCTAGAGTAGCTAATGAAGCCCAGTTGCTTAGGAAAGGGCCTCTGAACAGCATTTTCCCAGATCTTTCTTGTGTGTTGATTCTTCAGGGTCCAGTAAGTGGTGAGCTCAGCCTGCAGCACTTCCCTCAGACTGACACCATCACTCTTCCCTGTGCAGATGTGTACTTTCAGGCATCTCTGATCAACTTGGTTCAAAAAGGCTGAGAGGTTCAAAAGACACTGGGGAACAGATGATAAAGGTGGAATGTAAGCCTTGTTTCTTGGGAGAACAGGCTAAGAAGATAAAGTAGAAGTGAAAGGCTTGTTTCTTGTGTGACTGACTATAACCATTTTGGTTTTTAATAATCTCATTGATTTTTATCAGCATTCCCCCATCTGCTTATGCCTCTGCTTATGTCATCATAAGTAGCTTTACAACAAGATTTTCATTTCCACTGCGAGCTAGGTATACACCACATTTCCAAACTTTCACCACAACTCTTAATTTCATTGACAGTCTGGATTCACACTCTCAGTTTCTGGGGGAAAAGATACTCCAACAACTGAATCCACCTTGAATACATCTTTGCTCCTCCAAGTCCACAACAATAAAGAGAGGCAGAACATTCCTGTGATGCAGCCAAGTGGCTTCAGCACTGGTAGAGCTGCATCTGCAACAGTGCTGTGTTAGCCTGCTGATTTAGCTTCTTAGCGTTGTCTGAAGCTCAGCAGTGAGTGCATCAAGCTGACAGACAAGTGGGAGACAGTTTAGCCTGAGAAGGTGAGAAACTAAAACACTGACTATACGTCCCTCCACTAGACCATTATAAATATATAAATATTTATATATGAAAAGGCATAAGTAAGGTTTAATACTCTAAAACAATTCTTTGCTCAGCAGTTCACTAGACAGATCTCGGCATATAAAGAGAAACACAGACATATAAATCGGCAAATGCAAATACTTGATCTATTAGAAAAGCAACCAAACAGTAAATCCCCAAGCATATATATCTATCCTAGGAGGCTGGAAGAAAAAAGTATTATACTTACAATAGAGAGTCCTGCGTCTCAGGGCTTTCTCTTGCTTTAATTATGAAGATGCAAGTCATCCCAAAATAGAATAAGAAAAATAAATTAATGTGCTGCATCATTCAAAGGAAAAACCCAGCACTTCCAGAGAAGCCTTTGTAGATGAACGGTATTACAGGCCAAAGTTTCATTGTCAAACAGGAAAAATTAGAGCCTTTATGATTGTTTGCAAAAGCTGGAAGTACTGACAAGGCTGAACTTACACTTAACACAAGGTTATTTTCAAGAAAGCCCTGTTATTTAGTGAAGTTTTAAGGGATGATTATGGCTTGAAACACATCTGAAGGACGCCAGGAAAACCTAAAGTATGATTACAGCTCCTAAGCTTTCAAAAAGTGCAGTTCCAACAACCAAGAAAAAAAAAATCTTACCCAAAAGGAAAAACTAACTAAAAGCAGCTCCCCCACCATTTTAAGTGGATTTGGTTAAACCTTAAGGCTAGCCAAATCTCAGGAAAGATCATTCATATAATGAAGAACAGGACAAGTGTCTTTCATTGGCTGAATCCAGAACAGATGATTGCTTTTTGGCAGAATCTAAAGAAAAGAGGAACTTAAATTTCAATTTAATAGCTAAAGCAATCCTGACTCATTTTGACAATTTTCTGGCAAGTAAACACAAACTTGTCATTTACAAGAATGGAACAGTAACTGTGATCATTCTACCACTACAGCAGCTGTCTGTCCAGAGCAGTCCATGAAGTGCTGTATTTCCAATATTCAGTAGCATGGAAGATGGACATGGGTGTGGCAATTCAACAGGAAGCAGGACTGATACTATCGTTAACTGTCTGAGAAGCCAAGTGGCTGTACTTTCATGGCAGTCATAAAATAAGGAAGTTACCTAAGTCCTGGTGTTGCCATAGGCAGTGGATGATTTTGTATAAATTCAGCAGGATTTCATAAGCTTAGAAATACAGGCAGTGTTCCTCATAGTAGTGCTGTTCCAAGTGCTTTTGTTACTCATTCTCCAGTTTTACAACAAACAGCTGCTAATACCAAGTTTACCAGACAAGCACAGAAAACATTAGCAACTGTGAGCTGCTGCTCAATGAAAGTTTCCTCCTGACTATTTTCAGACAATCATCTTTGACTGCACCTGGTTTACTGCTTTTGTTAATATTAGAAATGCAGTTTCACAACTGAAGCTAAAAGGTCCATTTTACTTGTGATCCCTGCTACTAGATCAGGAATTAAGATTCTCACACATTAGGTAAGAAACTTATTCTCCGTTCTGGTTCAGGGATTGCAACAGCTGTTTTTGAGCTAAGACTGTGAAAAGTTAGAGTAACTTTTGGCAAAGTGTCTAACTTTGAAAAGCCAAAACTCAAAAACTACTGGTTTTAAGGGCTCAAACCTTCCATGCACCTGGTAGTCTGTACGAGCTACCGCATAAAGTAGTTGCCCACACAACTGAAGTTCACAAGTTATTTATCAGAACAGTTTCAAGTGCATAGTTAAGTATTATATGAACACAATTTAGTTTTTCTTAAACATATACAATCTTTAAATATATCAGATAGATATACAAGGATATGCATGGAAATTCTACTTATTGTAATTCTTCAAGCTCATAATAAGCAAATCAAGTTTTGGGGTTTTGTTCGTCTTCAGTTTGGTTTTTCCCCTCAAAAGAAATCTCCACAATTCAAGTTTCTCTGGATCATGCAGATATGCTGCAGAACACAATGGCATGCTTTTTGGGACCAAACATAAACTATCTAATAGCAGGTAATTTTTCTGTAACTAGCTACGTTAGCATTCCAAGTATCAACACAAATATGTATGACTGAAATGTTTAAACAGCAATGGTTGATTTTACTGCCACAAAAAGGACAGAAAAGTTGCCCGCACATCAGATGTTTCAACCACAGGTTCTGATGCACAACAATCAGGGGTAAGAGACAGAAGAAATGAGAACACTGAAATGATGAAGACAAAGGCTAACAGCTCTCTTCACAGATTTGAACATTCCTTGTTTCTAATGAACCTGTAGGGTCTTGAATACAGATTTTTCCCCTTTTGGGACATGGCAGGCACTTCTACCTATCTAACTCCAGACTTGAGGGGAGGGCAAGGAAACTTGAATCTCTGATAGAACCAGAACAATCTTCATCTGTGTTCCAAACACAGTTCACAAAACAGGCAACGTTCTTCTGCTGATGCCATACCTGCAAAGGGCTGATCAAAACAAATGGAAAAAAGATGTTCCACTCTAGGATTTCCCTAGCAAACTGAGCTATAAAACTAATGCATACTTACAAATACAGAATAAATTATATAATAAACCACCATATTCCAGGTATATACACCGCAGGTGTATTTTGTTTGGAGACCGTTTCCCCAAAAAACCTGATTTTTCCTCAGCTGTGGAAAAACACAAAAAGGCCAAACAAACCCATCTTTCATGCATGATATCCCCCACTACTCTCACAGTCTTGGTTAAAGTAAAAGCATTAGTAAATGCATATAAATGTTTTCTAAACATTTTACTATAATGGCTAAAACTAAAATTCAACTGTTTTTCAAAGTACCCAATACCATCCAACTCAAATTTTCAGAGCCAAGAATTATACACATATCTATGAATATTTTAATAATATTCATATTATTAAAATATTAATTTTAATAATTCACTTTCTACAACTCCCCATCCCATTAATGCCTGTTGTGCAATGAAGCCACAAAACCCCATCATTATGCTATTATACAGAGGTCACACAGCACTCAATGCACAAGATACACACAAGATCACTTGTACTGTGATCATCCCAGCCACACAATCTTTTGGCCATCAGCACCTGTTTGACAAGGGTCTGGCCTTATGAACTAACAACACTAGAAAAAATTAGAGATAAAACAAAGGTATGTAGAAACAACCTAAATAAATACCTTATGTACCAATTCAAAACCCAGAATAAATAAACTACCCAGGTGGAAAAAAAAGAGATAAAATAGCCATGTACACTGAAGGTTACTGAAGTATTCCTACAGATCTGTTAGGTAGCCAAGCTTTACTACTGCAGCTATTCAAAATAACACATTTTACTTTGCACAGCTATAGGAAACACAGGACAATGAAATGAGAATCATTTAATATACGTAGCACGCATTTACATTTGTTTCTTAAGTTTCTTAATGACTGTCCTTCTGGTGAACAGCTTTTTCTTGCATTTTTGAAACAGCTTCTAGTGGCAGATAAGCAGAGAGTATCTTCAACAATGCCATTTTAAAAGCAAATGGGCAACTGATAGAAAAAAGGCAATCTGACTGAGTCACAAAAAATAGCTGATGGATTGGTCAGGCTAGTACTGTGGTTAGGAAAAGAACTACTGCCTTCACTTCATTTTGTTGTGTTGTCAGGAAATCCTTTGGTATTATTTTGAAAAGGAACTCCTCCAGTAAGGAACAACCTAAGAGCTATTCACTAGCTACACCTACCCTGCCTTAGAAAGAAACATAGTCTCAGGACTTTTATCGTTATTCCAAACCTAGTGGTACAAAACAATCTATGAGCTCTCATTTTTTTCCACCAAAGCACACAATAGATGTCATAACTTAAAGAAAGAAATTGGAGATAACTGAAAAGAATGATGATGTGAGCTTGGAGAGTTACTCCTACAGCAATGCAGCTGTGTGACTAACTGCAACTCCACACCTAACAAAAATCCCATTTTCAACCTGTCCTACTCTTGTTCACTCTCAGCTCAAAGACTTCACTGACACAAGAAACTGAGATTTAGCCCAGCAAACATCCAAGCATGAAACAGAAGGAAAACTATATGCAGATTTTCTAAGAAAATAAATGCTGGGTTTTCTATTTTTTAAGGGAAAACCAGCGATAATTAGATTGCTAAGAAGGTTAGCTAAGAAGAAAAAAAAGAAACAACCACAAAAGCAAAGGAATTCTTTACATCAGCAGGAACATTTGGTAGGACATGAAAAAAACTGTACACTTCTACTTGATCAACAGGGAGCAAGAAGATTCATTCCTGTGAAGGAAAAAAATGGGGCTGGAGAAAGTAGAGCCGCTGACTCAAATAAGAATCAATGCTATTAAAGGGATCAGCAAACAGGTAACAGAATCCTATTCATCTGTCTCAATAGCAAAGAGTTGGGGAGATGTTATTTCCTCATTCCCAAAAAAAAAAAAAAAAAAAAAAAAAAAGAAGAGGGCACACCATCGCTTGAGAAAGGCAGTTCAGCTGTTAGTCAGTAATGTTCCAGGAAGAATAAAGTGTCATTACAGTAAGAAAACATCAAAGCAGGCTCTTCAGTGCCACAACAACACAATCTGATGGCAGCACAGGAGTACAAACAACTGAATTACGTCTCACCTTCACAGACTGAGAATGTGGTGGAATTTTAAACAATCATCAGCCAATCAACAGCCAAAGGTTCGGTCACTGAGCATTTGTAAAGGCCTCATCTCTAAATACACCCTCACAGGACGGTGCCTAATTATTTAATGTCTTTGCTTGTTTTGTGTTTAAACCAGGGAGCAGCTATTCCGATGCTTCAAACCAACACAAGTGTCAGACTTGATAGTTAAGTCTACATAACTCCTTCAGGAAATCAGAACTGGTGCTACTATCAAAGTAAAGAGTAAACTCATTTTATTCAAAATACAGGTGAGTTATGCAGACTTGGAAGACAGAACAGTATTTTTACCAACTACATCTGAAAACAGAAAGTTGAATTCTTTCACCACTTGCGGCTCTCGTGTCATTCAAATGTTAATTTCACAATTAGCACACATTTACCTTTAGGTACGGCTGAGTTACATGCTGCACAAAGTAGAGTTGAGAGATTCCCACCTCATCTTTTTCTTGGACTATTTCAAGCAAGCTACTGTTAGAAATCTACAAATTTTATTACAAATAAGTTAGATAAGCACTTGAAGCCGTGCGAAATCAAGTACTGAACTTGCAAGAGTCCTGGATTTAAGATTAAATCTGCATATATATTTAACATGGAAAAAGTTTACCTTCCTATGCTTTGCACCACGGTAGTGTGACTGAAGACTTATAGCGCACATACAGTAAATGTTACAAACCTGAAAGAGAAAAATTGAAAGCACATCTTCAGTTATGCTACGAATATTCTGCCGTTTGTGAATTATAAATATGAAATACATCCGTTCCTACAGTGCAATCGTGTAATTCTCAAGGTCTTCTTTGGCTCAAACAGTACAGTTTGCATGAATTTTTGGAGAACAGCTTACCACTAAAATGTCCAGAAATAGTATGCAAACCTGATCAAACAATACTTAAACATATGTTTAAATAAATCACGTGGTAAGAAGGTTTTACGAGCCTCCCCCTTCTCTGCTACCAGCACTTTCTGAATTCTTAAGTTTTCTAAAGTCCTCCAAGCTGGAAAGCCAGCAAAAAGGGATGGTCGTGCAGAAACCAGAAAGGAACAGAGGCAAAATTACGCCCTAGAAAAACTGCATCTCCGTTCACTGATCATTCACAGCCACGTTAAAGGGATCCGAAAAACAACGGAGGAAGACACATGCATTTCACTGAGATCCACAGACACGCACATACCATTGCATTGCATTGAGAATTAACAGCAGGCAATGCAGATGTACTGATACTTCTTACTATCTTGAGCTTTCAAAAAAGCAACGACTAATGCATGCTAGTATTGTCTGTTTCCTTTATGTGCTGTCGCAGAACTTGGATGAGCCACAAAAACATCCAGCGCTACAAAAACACTCCAGGACTGACCAATTTAACACGTTCTGACCCGGAGTAGCAGCTTTTAGAGATAAATGAGCCTTTGCGGCCGCCTATCAGAAACACCCAGCAGAGACTGCAAAGGCTGCAATTGAGAACCATTCACCGCACCCGCGACTGCTCAGAACAGCCGGAATTCACCGAATCCAGCTCTTCCAGGGACCGGCCACGTTCTTGCCCACGTTACAGCCCCTCTCGCTTCCAGGTCTGCCCGGCACGCCTGGCTCAGCTCCCCAGGGCCGGGAGCGTGGTTCCCAATCCCCGCACACCTTCCAGAGCCTGCCCGGGCTGACAGCCCACCGAAGACACCCACTCACTTCGCAGTAAAAGAGTTTTTTCTCAGGCTCCGCTTTGCCATCTTCTGCCTTAACTTCCTCAGGCACGGCGCTCATCCTGCACGGCCGGGGGAAAAGAAAATAAAAACAACAAAAAAAAAAAAACAAAAAAACAATTCTTGTTCGCACAGCGCTTTACAGCGATCAGGTGGGGGCGGGGGCCACGCCTCGGGCGGACGAGCTGGGTTTTTATTTCGCTACTCAAGCGCTATTGTTTTATTCTGCGGATCAATCCACATCTTCCACCGCCGGCGCAGCCTCGAAGCATCCGGGAGCTCGCGCCCACCTCGCCCCCTCACAGCGTTCGTCACTTCCGCCAGCGCCACAGCCACGCCCCCAGGCCGGCGGCCGTTGGCGGGCAGCCTCTCGCCTCCGCCAATGGGGAGCCAGCCTGGCGCCGCGCGCCGGGCAGCAGGCCACGCCCCCCGGGCTCAGGCCACGCCCCCTGGCCCCGGCCTGGCTCCCCCTGGTGCCGGGGAGGAGCCCGGGAGCGGCGAGGGCGGGAGGGAGGGAGGCTGGAGGAGTGCCAGGAGAGGCTGCTGGGCCCCGTTCAGGGCAATACTGCGCCCAGTTGAGGCCAAGAGAGGATACTGTAGCCAGTTCAGACCAGGGTGGGTGCCTGGACCTGTTTAGCATGAATACTGGGACCAGTTCAGGCTGGGGGTGGGTACTGGGACCTATCCAGAGCAAATACTGGCAGGGGGCCAGGGTGGACAGATGCTGGGACAAGTTGAGGCCAGGGAGTTCTGGGCCCACTGCGAGGGGGTTACTGGGCCCATATGGGGAAGGGGCAAGAAACACACACAGCAGCAGCAGCAGCTTTAATTTAAATGCAAACATTTTATTTTAAAATGTCTCAACTTTACACTTCTGCCTGGTAATAAATGTAAAATATAATTTAAGAAGTACGCTTAGAAGTTCCTTCTAAAAGCAGGCTGAGGAGACAGTACAAAACACAACAGAAAAGTGCACCGGGTTTAAACAGCATGCCAGAACGTCAAATCCACAGGTCACTGCCTGGTTTGAATCAGCCACAATATCTTTTACAGGTGTATTAGTGATATACTCCTATGCACGAAGCAGCACAGCCAGTGGTGCCGGTTTGGTTAGACATTATCAAAGGCAATCCCACAGGATTCCGGGGGTTGGCTTCCCCGGGGCAGGAGCTGTACCTGTCTGCTGCTTCATCTCCCCGGACGGGCAGCACCCGTGCCTCAGTCACATGCGCCAGTGCAGGCATTACCTGCATCATGGAGTACATTTTCAAACAGTGCTGGGGTGGTAGCAGTGTTCTCTCCAGGAATACACCCTTCTCAAAAAAGTTTTGGGGAATCGTGGAGTGCCAGAAAACTGTCCATAGAACTCCACGTTTGATTACTCCATGTAGGATTAACTGTTTGTTAATCATAGAACCGTAGGATGGTTTGGGTTGGAAGGGATCAAAGATTATCCAGTTCCAGCCCCGCTGCCATGGGAAGGGACACCTTCCACTAGACCAGATTGCTAAGAATTAGTCTTGTCCTCCACTGTGTTTCTTCAGGAGATGCAGGTATGGCACTTTTAATACTGGTTTGTAAGTGGAGTGTAATGGCAGATTATACCCCTTTGGTGAGGATGTTATTGGTACCTGGACATTTCCATAAGAATCAGTCTTTTACATGGAGTCACATTAAAATTCTTGATCATTATTTGCAGTTCTAATCTCAAAATCTAAAATGGACTAATTGAAAACACCTCACTGTACATATTATGTAATGCTTCCATACCCTTCTTAATTAAAAAAAAAATTAAAATTGCAAATTAAAAGTGCAGTTGCATAGTGAGAGAATAAACCCATGTAGAAAAAAATGAAAGAAGCAAAAAAGGAGAAAATTAGTTCCTTGATTTTTTGAAAGAGAGATCATGTCTAAAGAAAAAAGGATTTGGCATTATATACATACTTTGCAGCACTAAACTGTTGGTGGTAGCTGGAGGTTTTGTGGCAGTACAGACTCCTGAAGAGAGGATGTTTCACCAGCAGAGTGACCTTTTTTCTGGTTTTGGGGATACAGCTGTTATTAGTGAGTACCTCCATCTTATTAAAGAGGGGGGAGAAATGAGGGATTGCACTTCTGCCTAACACTGTTCTTTTGGCAAAAGTTTTGAAGTATGCCTAAAGCGGAAATAAAGCTACAGACAGAAAACAGAAAGGACGGAGACCAAAATGTACCATCCTATGCAATCAAAAAGGTGGAAAAGCTAGAGGAGGAAAAGGGAATTGCCTTTAAGCAATTTCTTTAAGGAAGAAAGTGTTCTTTGGTTTTGTTAAGAAGGTTTTCAGGGGGCAGAGGGTGTGAGGAAGACCCCTTTCAGAAGAGGGAAATTTCTTGACCGTGCAGAGGAAGAATCTTCTTAGCTATAGTGAGAGTAGAAACAAAACTGAATACTGTTAATGAGAACTGAGATAACTTTTGTCTTTTTGAAGTTCTTTCTAGAAAGACAAAATGTAAAAAAATTTTAAAAACCCACAACTGTTGATGCTTGCCTCTCCTTATTTCACATTCTAAATCAACATAGGGAGGATACACATGGTCCAAAACCCTAAAAAAAAAAAAAAAAAGGAAGGACAATAAATAGGTTCAGGAGGGAGAGCTCACACCCTCCTGTGGTGCAAAATGAGGAGCTCTAGACCAGAATGTCACCTGATTTTTTTTTTTTTTGACATGTCTTTTAATTGCTGAAATACAATTAATAAGACTAGCCAACCAGCTGATATTCTTTCTATTGCCTTCTGCCACATCTTTATTTACCATAATTCTACCAGTACAAATATGAAACTGAGGCTGTCCCTGGAGCATCAAGGAAATCTTGAAAAAGTTTGGTCTGCATAGTTAGAGCATCAACTGCACAATTACCAGCAGCAAGAGAGTTAATGCACACACTGAATTTGCCACAGTTTGGAAAACTAGCCCCAGGAAATGAACAGGAGCAGTTCGTGCCTCCTAGAATCACGTTTTCAGTCCGATTGAGAAATGCATCTTAGCGTTGAAATTAGTCAATTCTTGTTTTCAAGAAATTATTTTTAGCCTGCAAAGTTACTGAATCAGTTCTACAGAAGAAAAAAGAGGATGTGATTTCAGACCACAGAATTTTTCTGTGGATGAAGAATTAATGATGTAGTCACAGAATAATTACGTCCTGATGGCATTATATCTTTTCTCTCCCCAAAATTTGTCCTAACTTTTTTTTTTTACTGTCCTTCCAAACTACCACTCGAAGAACATCTTTGCCTAAGCACAAGCAAGTGCTTGGATCTCCAGACATTTGGGTTGGTTTTTTTTAAAGGACTTTGTGTGTTTAGAATATATTTCAGCTCATGACTTTGTTCAGAGGCATTTCTGGTAGCCCAATAGGGAAATGCATTCATAGTGACAAGAAAATGCCACATGTCCCTGAAATGTGACAAAGATCTGTTTGTCGTGGTGGTAGTGCCTATGAACATAAGCTACTGGGTGCAGCCCTCATGTATAGGTCTCCTTCAGGTGGATAAAAGCCTTGTGACTACATCCTGAGCAGGGCCACCTGCACAATCTCTTGCTCTCTACATGTTACAGCACCTGTTTCAGAGCACAATGTCTCATAGGGTTTGGCAAGATTTAAAAGAAGAAACTCCAAGGAAAGAAACTCCTGTTCTAGTGAAGGATTTTTGTCTCAGTATAATAAGAAAAATATTTCCATTTTGAATGTTTGCACCCTAAGAGAATAGAGACAAAGAAAACTAGCAGATAGAGAAGACAAGAAAAAATAGAACGGGTCTACACCCCTGTCATTCCGAGGCTGGTTTTCTTGGTTAAGTGACACTGAAATGAAAGAAAATAAGTATGTTAATGTTTTTACCACTACCTAAGGCAATATATGTATTCATACAAAGGGGAAATGATGGGTTTTAACTATTTTAATTAAAATCTAACACCTTGTTATGACAAAATAATGGGTTTCCTGAAATAACTACAGTGGGTGAGGCTATTAGGTGTCCTATTTAAGTTCCAGAATGGCTTCAACATAAAGAGTTAAGTAAAGCTTCTTAGGCAGCAGAAGCTGATCTTATCCCACAGAATATTCCTTGTCTCAGGCTTGTTGCCTCTTAAGTATTTTAAGCACTAGGAATTTCCAGAAGAATTGCACATGCCAATCTCAATACCATATCAAAGGATCAGCACCCAAAGTCTTACTGAACTGACTGATGCTCAAATGTCAGGCTTCCCTATACTATCCAGAGCAGACTCAGATGTAAGAACTTTAAGAATACATGACTGTTCCAATAAAGGGTGGATAAACCACAAACTTAAACTTTGCATTAATATGTTACCATCAAAGAGTAGGAAGTTAATCTTTCCTATGGTGAATTTAAGTACAGTCCCTTAATCTTTCACTTCCCGTGTTAAATCTCCAAACCCAGGATAACTGAAACAAGCTTAGCACTCACACAGTGCTGCCCTCACTCAGAACTTTTGAAACAAAGCTTTACTTTGGTATCCAAAGACTTTAAAGTCAATGTAAATTATTTATAATGTTACCTACAGTCTAGGTCTGCCCCAGTTTCAGTCACTATGTAAGTACAGGAAAATCTACTCTTTTTCCTGTTCAAGCTTACCCCTAGCTCAAATCATGTTGTTTCTCAGTAAAAGTAGTAGCTTTCAATGGTGTTGGACTAGCATTTGTATGGTGCTCAACTGCTGTGCACTGGCAGCTGAAATCAGGTCATATTCTCAGTAAAGACCTCCATCAGCAGCTTTAGCACTGATAATAGTCTCTCTTCTTTGTGGACCAAGTAACATCCCAGGGGAAGACACCTTCTCACAGCTTTTAGAACTGCTCACCTTCCATACTAAAATGTACCCTCCCAAAGATCAGAGAATTCATGAGTCCATTCTGTGTCAGCCTCTGGAGGGTTTATGGCTGAGGAAGTTTGAATGCTATTATCAGTCAGGCATTTCTTTCAGCCTGAATGCTCCAAGTTCCTATTAGGCAACCATTTGACTAGACATTTCTTCTACAAGAATAATTTTTTATTGTTGCTACAATAAATGCATTGGGAGGCTCCTAAAATAGACTCTAGGGCTGTGCTGAAGGGATGCAAATACCAGTTCATTAAGGCTAAAAGCTAAATACCAGTGATTGAAAATATCTTAAACTCTACTCCTCAGTGCTAGTTTTTAGAATAACGCCAAAGCAGCAACAACCACTAAGAAAATGCAACCATTTTAAAGAACTGCTCTGTCTTTCATCCAGTTTACTGGTCAGTGCCAGGAGGTCATTAATGTCTGCATACAAAAAAGTTTTATAAGCTTAAATCAGTGGTAATTTAGTAGGGTAAAATGCAATGTCAGGTTTCAGTCCCAACTCAATCCAGGGCACATATCATGGGGAGAGGATAAAGGCAGATCTGTGCCTTAAACTCAAATGGCAAGAGATTATTTGAAGCATTTATTTCCTCTGTTCTTTCCAAGTACTTAGAAGGAACTGGTCTTTGTTTACTACCAACAATGGTTAGCAATTGTCCAAAAAGAGGATAAACTGCTCATCTCTTCATAAACCCAGGTCTTGGGAGGTTGCTGTACTGCATGTGTGATAATTTAGACTAGAAGTAATTCTACTGATACCACATTTGGTCTCTCATGTGAGACCTGAAATAAGAACTCAGCCACAAATTAAGGGGGCCAAAATCAAATGTGATGTGCAGGATAAGTGTGTTTTTCTTGGCTTCAGACTTTATGGAATAATAAAGAAACAAACATGACTGCATTTACATAGCAGGGAGTCAGAAGGTGACATCTCACTTTTCAGTCACATACACGTGTCAGATTACATTCCCTTACATGCAGAAGCTTCACCTACCTCTATAATATTGATCAATATATGTCTGGGTTTGTTGGAAACATGAAAATGTGTCTGGGTTTGTTGGAAACTTGAGAAAAATTATTCTAACTGATATGTGCCAGGAAAGCCTGAGAGCAGATAGTTATGTCAACAAAAAAAAAAAAAAAAAGAATTTTGTAACAGGGAGAACTTTAGAGAATTTCTGTTGTTAGTATAAATTGCTTCTGCACTCAGAAGCTGAACTGAACCTGGCTGGCACAGTTCTCCCACTGTAGTCACAGCAGGTAGTATTTCTAAGGACAGACAAGGCTTTTGGTGGCACAGTCCTCTGCAGAGTTGCACCTGGTGTAACCACTCCCATTGTGCAAAATGGCATCAGCATGTCCAGATGAAGATAATGGGTATTAGAGTCACACTTCATCAATGCAAATTATGTGAGAAAGTGCAAGGCAATGTGAAACCCCAGGTACTCTCATTCAGAGGTGTGACAGTGATTCCAAGTGTGGAGCTTGTCAAGGAGCTTGTCAGAGGTCATGCAGGTGTATTCTCCACTTGCCCCCAGCCATCTATTCCCACACTACCCTGTCTCCCCATCACCTCGTTTCTGCAAGGCAGCTGCACAAGGAACTGGACTGGAGAATATTGCAGTGTTCACAGCACAGCCCTACAAGCAGATCTGAGGCACACAGTAGTGTCTGGCACCAGCACAGTTCTCCAGTGCACTGCTGCATGCCAAGCAAAGGACCATGACAGCAACTCTGTGAGAGTCTAAAGAACTGCTGTCTGGAGTCATGTAGATAGTAAATCAGTGAAGCAGAGGTTGTGCAGCAACCTGATTTATGGCAGTCTCACTCTGCATGAGGAACAAGTTTGTTTGCCCACAAATATTTTTGCAGTTTGGCTTGAATTTATGTGATGTGGACAGTGGTGTACTGGAGAGCAGTGTAAATTCCACCACCGTGATCTCACTTCAGACCAGGGTCTAATATTGCATTGCAACCACTGGCAGGAGTATTAGAGCAAGGATATCAAGACTGTCTCAAACAAGAGGCAGCACATGGCCAAAAGGGAGCTGATGTACCTCAGACACAAAAAAGGAAACATTCTCATGGCTTGGATATGGTCAACTGGACTATGACAGATTTAACCCAAGATACAGTAAGATGTTGTTGCCCCTCTTTACTGTCCAGTGTGCAGCATTTCATACCATAGTTCATAAGCACTAACATGCAGAGAATTAATATCTTTACATCTGCCAACTCTAATGTACAGGCAGTAAATTCTATCAGAAGAGATGGTCAGTCTTCTTGGAGAAGAGAAGCCTCCCAGGTGCAGAACCATTGCATTACCTGAAAACGTCACTTATCCCACATATTTAAAGCATTTGGAGATTTTTCTGCCACCAATCTGGCATGCAAAGCCATGCCCTTTGTGACTAACAGATAAAGGAAGACATTATAATTATTTATAACATTTTGAAAAAGAAAACATTCATTACAGGGCTTCTTTTAAAAAGCACATATACATACATCTAAGCTTTTTTTTTTAATGATGTGGTTGTTATATAGGTGAAATTGATATAAAGTTGAAATAGTGCAATTTTAAAGAAAAAGTTAGTGCAGGAGTCAAACTACAACAATAACAAAACCCAAATATAATTTTATTTTTTTGTTGTTGTGGAAACGCATTACTGACTGGGTTCAAAGAAAAGTATACACTCTGTTTTCAAAAGCACTAAAGTGCACTGAAGTGCCTTTGAAAGGTATACATCCACCTCTCAGTGAGATTATGGGTTTCTTTTGGGATTGAAACTAGGATGTTTTTGAAAATAATCTTAGTGTGGGATTTAGTTTTGATGTAGGGTGACAATATCTAACAAGCTGCTACCAGTCAAAAAATACTATAAAGTAAAAAAGTGCATTTCCTTTGTTGATGTTACAAGTAACAGCAAGGAAAATAATAGGAGAAATACTTAATACTTATCACATATACTTAACAGCATTTTGTAACTCATTTATAGAAGTAGATTACATCCCACTGTTCAGTCTTTCAGCAGCAACATGAAAGGCTGATGGCAATGAAATGGAAAAATATGGATTCTAAAACAATAATATTATCAAGAAACTTAGGAGTAACTTCAGTTTGAAGTGAAACAATTTCTAACTCATTTATGTAAGTCGTTGTTTTTACTTATGTGGTCCTTTTAAATTAGGAAGTTGTGTTGGGAAGCCCTTTCCTATTGCCATTAATTTAATGCTGGGATGAAGGAATAGCTGATCCTTCTTATAAGAGTGAAAAACAATTATAAAGCAAAAACTCTTATGGTAAACTGATCACACTGAAGACCATAAACATTTTTGATTTGCACAGAGGCATCACATCAGCTTGAGAAAAACAAACAGAACAAAGGAAACAGAAATTGTTAGACTTTGCTAATGAACTGTAGACAAGGGAGGAAAGGTGATAATGAAAAATTATCAGGTATACTTGTGCAGCAAGTAATGACTATTTTTCTGTGCCTGAGGTTTTATCTTTCTTTCATCTTTCCCAAGATCACTAAAAGAAGGGCAGTAGCAGGGGGTAGGCTGTGTGTACCTGTGTCTGTTTCTTTTCACACACAGGTGCACGCACACACACACATTCTCAAAATCTTTCCACTGGCTTTTGATTTTAGTAAGTAATTTAACTCAGTTGGAAGAGAATCTACAACTTCTTGCTTTTAACATTATAAATATTTCAAATGTTATAAAATCTATTGCAAAAATGTACATTCAGCGGTTTTATGAGGCACAGGACCTGCTAATGTATTTTCAGGGAAGCTTGTGTGTACTCTGTTCTGTCCGCTGCTGGACAACGGTGGAGAATCCAGGGGCTCACGCTTGATTGCTTGAACCAAGCAGGGGTTTCTAAATTCACACGGCATTTTAAACACCTCATTAATCGGCTCTTTCTCCTCCCCTGGGCTGGGGCTGTAGAAGTGGCTGTAGCAAGCTGTGTGTGGCAGGTCGGGCATGCTTTCCAAACACACAGAGGAGTTCTGAGGGCAAAAGGGGGACACCTCCTTGTTCCGTGAAGCCTTGCAAGCTCTGTTCAAGGTCAGGTTGTTGGGATGATTTGCTATGATGCACTGCCAATTATGGGGTGTGTAAAGGCAGTGCCTTGGCTTCTGGCATGGCAAGGCTGGCTCGCAGAGGTCCGGCTCCGTTTTGAGGTGCATTCTGTTGGGATAGCTGGACGCCTGCTTTCTCACCGAGCCGCTCTCATCCAGCCAGGCTCGGCTCTGCGAAAGCACGTAGTTATCAGCAATGTTTTCAGAATCAGAGTCATATTCCGTTTTGATAGGCATCTCCAAGGGAACAGCTGTGTCATAGAGAGACTCTGAGGATATTAATGGTCTCTGCAGCTTCACATGGTCTGTCACATAGCTCTCTGCACAGCGCTGTTGGAGCCCCGAGTAAGGCTGGCCGTTTTCTGCGCTTCCCCAGTGGGAAGGACAAGTTGATGCCAAATTTAAAAAATTTTGGTCTCTGTTGTAGAGTGATCCAGCTCTCCTGTTTGGACACGTGTTCATTCTCTGGCTCACAGAACAAGAACTGGAGTTTCTTAAAGTCCAGCTACTGTTTGTGGTGCAGTTGTTTTGTATGCCTAAAACTGATGTATTAGAGCTGAGAGGTTCCTCTTGCATAAAACACTCACCATTAGTATGAGGCTCAAACTTCACTTTTACGTTATCTTGTTCATTCTTCACTGCTGCCCAGTTAAGATGCTTCCACTGGCCCAGAGTTTCAATGGCACTATTATAGGAAAGCCCCTCCAGGTTTCCTTTCAAACTGGCAAAACCACTTAGTATCTTCAATTGTTCATCTTCTTCCCTTTCAATAACAGTAGAAAAAAGAAGTCAGTCAATCAGAGGGTTCTAAATGGTTGTTTTCTGGGATACAGAATGGCTTAACATGCGTTACAAGCTATACACTGTCCTCAATACAGGACTCTCACACCCTTGTGCACAAAATCTTTGCATTTGTTGAGAGAACAAAAGAGTGTCCCCACATCTGGGTGTCAATGTGTGTGCACAGCTAACTTCCTGAGGCATTGCTTCATTTGAATTCATGCATTGTTCTTCCATTTCAGGCACACAGTTCAATAAAGAACCTAAATATTGTAGTACAATACAGTAATTCCCCTACACTTCTGTTCTTCCCTTAAAATATATCTAAATAACATTTTTGTGTAGAAAATTCTAGAGATAAAATACATGAAGTATCTTAGATGAGATACATTTTGTTAACAAGGAGTTATTTGGACACGTAAGACCTTTCTGATCAGAGTGATTTGAGGGACAGCCGTGAGGGTTTAAATTTCAACAACACAGCTGAGAGGAAATAAAATGCCCAAATTAAATAACCAAATAGTGACAGATGTTCATATTGGGTGTATGTTTGTTTTATATGTCTAACTTAATTTGTTGCCTTTTGTTTTCTAAGATGGCCAATAAATTAATTTTCCATGACCTCCAGCTGAAGTACTCAACATTAAAGAAGAAACTGGCAGAGAGTGTTGCCTGAGCACTACCATGCCCAAAGCAGCTGTTTTCAGAACTGGGGTCCAAATCCTGAGATTTAGGTCTTGAATTCACTAATGTGCTGATTCCCAGCTCTGCAGGGTCAACTGCCATGAAACCACCTCATGCATCTCCAAGCAAGAAGCAGCCGTCTCAATAGGAAACTGCCTATAAAAACCTGAAGAACTACTGAGGCGTTTAGAAGGCTTTTTCTTAGTTCACAAGAGAACTTTTTCCTTGAATCAATGTGCAAGAAAAGGATTTTCCAGTAGAGGGAGTCCGTGTTGTTACAAAGAGAGAACGTTCCACTGTAATAATGTACACCATGAAAGAAGAATATTTTCTCTCTCTCTCTTGTTTGAAGCATTAAATATCTTCAGTCCTCTGCTAAATATTCTTATATTTATTATTAACAGTATTGAGATGCAAATGGTCTCATAAAAGTTTGCTGCAGAACATGCTTCTCAGAAAATAGTCAAATTGGGAAGCATAAGACTGAACAAAATGCAATAGTCAAAAAAAGTTAAGCCCTCAAATGAAGAATTTACAGTGAAATAAATTTACAGTGAAAATTCTCCAAAAGAATCTATGTTTCCTGGAAGACAGCATACATTTTAACAGCAGCAAAAAAAAAAGTTGTAGCATATACAAAATCTATCGCAGACTAAGACAAAACTGAATATAAACACCAAGGCCAACTCTTGTAATACTTCAGTCTGTGGGAACTATCAAGCACAAAGGAAGGATTTTAATCACTCTGAAAGCAAAAATGTAACTAAATAAACATGCTTAATTACACAAAAACAATTTGGAAGTAGAGAAACTAAGAAAAGAAACAGCTCCTTTTAATCTGCTTCTTAATAGAAATTCATTCCCTGACACAGCAAGATGACGTTTGTGCCATCCCTGAAAAGGTAAAAAGTTCCAGCATCCTCGGGTGAGAGCTCCCCTGCTATTCATGTGGATCTTGGGAGACACGCCGCCTGCAAGGAATATCTACTCTAGAAGTGCAAAGACTTTTTTCCTTTATTTCTTCCACCTGCAAGGCATTCTGGAAGAAAAAATCTGGGATAACAGCCACATTTTTAGCACTGGGCCAGATGGTGGCTACATAAAACTCCTGGCCCCTGCTCACTGAGTCCACTCTCTTATCTCTTCCCTCAGGCCAGCTTGAAGAGATGCTTCAACAAGGCCCACAGGAACTGGAACAGACAGTCCCACAGGGGAAGGATGAAAAGTCCACTTGAGAGGAAAGGATAAAACTCATCCAAAAACTCCTCTCTGAATGCAAATCTGAGAGATTAGTTTACTGTGAGATTAGTTACTCCGTGACTGAGCCTACAGGCAACTAGATATATCTGTCTACAGGCATACAATGAATCTTAGTACCCTTCTTTAGATTACGTTGCACATGCACAACTGAAAACATGAGCTCAACTGTCTTACATGAAGGGGAAAAAAAAAGCTTAACATAGTCAAATGCTAATAAGCAGAAAAACTAGGACACTAGATTTTCAGCTGCAACGTGAAACAAAACCCAAAGTATATTTTTTTTGTGCAAGAAAGACAAATATTAATAATCAAGTAATTTATTTCTGTGTTAATGTATGTGTATACTCAACTTCAGAAGAAGAAAAGGCTGAAGACAGAAAATAAATATTATTTAGGATTATAACTGCCACTTCATATGTCCCAAGACAGAAATAGATTTCCATATAATAAATAAACTAAATTTTTCTCGCTCAGCTCTTCTCTTAGGTCACTACAGCCCTTTGTAAGATTTCATACAAAAAGAATGCATTCATTTTCCTATTTTTTTTTTGGTACTGGAAAATATACTTACTTTAACATTTGCTGTTGGGCAAGGACATATTCTGAACAACCACTTCGATACAGAAGTTGAGTGTTAGCTTGAAGCCAGACCCAGTGATCTTCATTTGTTTGTACTTTGACTAGAGAAATGCCATTTTCTCCATTATTCTTTGCTATATAATTTTAAAGAAAATAGATTTTAATACAAGCAGTATTAAATATTTTTTGTTAGCTAAACTGCAAATGTTCAAAGATTTCTTTGTTGTCCTAGAAGCATCAGCATAGGAAAGTACAATCTAAAATATATCACAAAATGAAGCATATTACATCTTAAAACTAAAATTTGAAAAGCCTAGTAAGGCACTTAAACTGTAACCAAGGATTTTACAGTAATAGTCATTCCTTCTAATATTTACATCTCAGTAGTAGTAGTACCCACAAAAAAAAAAATTAATGAAAAACGGAGCTATAACAGAGGAATGATTTTAAAGACATTAAAGATTTCCAGCAGATATGACAGAAGGATGAATACAAGTCCACTCAAGAAGAAGTTACCCAGTGGGGCAGGCTTACCATCAAAATTTTATCTATTGTAAAATCTCAAATAGAGACTAGACTCTCATAATTTTTCCACAGCCAAAAACTGCAAAAGCATGAGTCAAAGCTGTGGGCACATCATGAGTTTTAAAGACAATGCATTCTAATTTTCCTCTGTTTTCTAATCCTTGGGGAAAACTAGCATTTGTAACATATCTTCCAATTTTCATCAAAGAGGAATAGATATCGTTATTAATTATCAGGATTTTCACATAAACTTATTGAATTCAGTGCTGCCACTTTTAGGCAAGCATATGTTGAGTATTCTTTTACTACCATCTATTTGCAATTTACTATTTACTCTGTTTATTTCTCTGTAAATTTTCTACCTACTCTGAAATCACAGACTTATTCTGCATTATCTTTTGTGATGGACAATTTCTTTTGTTTTTTTTTTAAAGAATAGGTGCTAGGGAGAAGCAGAAGAGAGCATTGGGACCAAAACCTGAAAAACTTATCAGAAGAAACTAAAAGACGAGTTTCTTTTTCCATAAACTGTATATAATCTAGAAGTACTTAGCAGTACCTTTGATTTGGTTTTCAGCAATCTGTAATGCATTAGTGAAGGCAGCACCTTCATGGTGATTGTTTCTTCCATATAATTCTGTTGCTTCACAAAGTCCTGAACTGCCTTTTGAACTGGAGCTGTAGAGAGGAGAAAATGTGGAAAATTCCTTGTCAGCGAATGACAGCACAGTAGAATCACAGACTCCAAAAAATATGATCTTCAAGCTGATGACCCAAAACCCAGGATGCAACAGGCATTTGGTTTAACTAAGTAGTAACTAGCACTAAATAATTGTCTTTTTCCTGCATCATTTGGTTGCTTCAACTAGTGTGTGACTGGAGTTCTGTATTCAATTAAGAGGAATAGTTATGTTTAGGAATATTCTGTTCATGACTTACTATATCTGGAAAAATAAATTTCATCTGGAATTGAGAGAAATGCTGTGTATATTCTGCTCTTCCTATTCAAGTTACGTTCGAGGTACATACATCACAGTGACCAGCAATGCATTTAAGAGTTGGTATGACTTCAATTTGCAATAAGTACCATATGATTTGAATGTATTTCTTCCAATCTTTAGTTGAAAATGCTTGAATCGGGGCTTTAAAAGGGTGCAATGTTTGTAATACTGAATTACAAATGCTTCCTTGCATTAAGACCATCGGGGAAAAAAAAAAAAAAAAGACTGTGTAAATCTGCCCACCATAATTGGCTACCATGCTTCAGACTTGAACCAAAGCAAACACTGAAGATAAATGGTTGCTTCATTCTTGTCAAAGCCTTGGCCACTGTCCAGTCAGGTAGTAAAGCACTTCACTATGAGGAACTCAGTTCTGATCATCACTTAATTTCACCTGGGCCACTGGAAAAACTAGCAAGTAGAAATTACTTTCCAACTGTATTCCAAAAGCCTGTGTAGTCCATTATATCAGACTTCCAGCAAATTAGTTCTTCTCAAAAGGGTGTATGTACTAGAACCACATTATACATCTGGATAGTGAATACACACATATACAAGCATAATCTAATTAAAAGCCAAATTATGGTACTGTCAGTGATACAGATGAGCATTTTGCTTCAAGCAATAGAACTCATTACTGTAAGGTTATACTTAAGCAAATAAGGGAAAATACAATCCTAGCCCCAAACATCAACAAATTCTGCCACAGAAGAGTAACAAAAATAAGTGTTAGGAAGGAGATGAGCCTGAACACAATTTGTCCTGATCTTTTGTTATTGCTACCAAATGATCACCCCAAGCCATTTAGTACACTTGTAAGCGTACATGTTCATAAAACTTCTGTTGAAAGATAAATTCATACATCAAGTACAACACATTAGACTCTTTGTGAACCCCCCCCCCACACACAAATTCAGCTTTCTGAAGTTTTCCTTTTCCTTTGTTACCAAAATGCCCAAGTCAAAATAATTGTATTAGCAGAAGATACTGAAATTAGAAAACTTACATAAAAAATACTTTTTCTTTTCCACTTTTACAGCTGGCTTACTGCATTGGTAACTTTCGAAGGTTAGAAAGATATCCTAATGTTCCATTTCTAATATAAAATTTTGTATATTGAAATATATTACTTAACATGTATTATAAATAAAGTATAATATATTGTATCATCTTGCCTTCTATTATGCTATATTATAGTAATTGTATTATATTTATTTTGTATTCAATAGTAAATCCAGATAAATTATTCACTTTTCTAAGAAAGAGTTTTAAAATTGAGAGATATTTAGCATAATTTGTGTTTTTTACATGTTTAATAGCCCATAATCTTCACTAAATGCCAAAAGATTAATTTGTAAATACTTTGTGTTCGCTGCTGCTGCATCATCAGCTTTGTGTTTTGCTCTCACAAGCAGGCTTTTCATCTTCATCTCTGTCACAGAAGGGAGCAGAAGTGGTACCACTATGCAGAATAAAGACAGCTGAGGTGGCAATACTGTTCCTGATGAGGACTTCTTCCTTTGTCCAAAGAGGAACTTTAGTTTGCCTTGGAACTGCATTGTCTGGTATAAAAAAAAACACAAACAAAACAAAACAAACAAACAAACAACAAAAAAAAAAACACAAAAAAAAAAACAAACAAAACCAAAAACCCAACAACTTAAGCATTTAGTTTATAAACATTTAGTATGCTAATACAACCTACAGACTGTGTCATTTAACACCAAACCCAGTTTTGAATCAGCGATTGAACTACGAATTTAATTTTCTTCATGTAATTGAAACCATGCCACTTCAGAGGCAGGGTGGGTGGAGGTACTATCAATAGTAAGGTGAGACTTTTGGGGCTGGTTGAGATTTTTTTCTCTCTTGTGTACTCAGAAGTAGAAGTTCTGTGTTACATTCTGTTCACCAAAACGGGCCATGTACAGTGGTGCAAACAGTTGTTTCCTCTGTACCCCACTGAAGCTGGAACCATTCTTTTTCTATGCTCTGTTTTCTCCAGCAAGATGGTTTCTTAGTTTCTTTCCTCTTATTTTGCACTTTCTCTGGGAAGTATACAGACTGGCAAGTATACAACCCAAAGGCTGTGCAGACAGGTACCAAGGAAAAGAATAGGCCCAAGATAGCCACATACAGAGTGCACAGCTTGGAAGGAACCATCTGTCCTCGCCTCAAATGTTTGTGTAGTCAGAGAGCAGGGTTCAAGTTAATAGCAAGCTGCTGCCTCTCAGTGAAAAAATTAACTACCAAAAAAATGCCCAGTGAAAAATCAGCCCATTTGAGTTAGGCATTTTCCAAAGCTATGAGATTAAAGCAGGGATGCAGAAATGACAGCTGCTGAGACCCATAGCCTTCCAACAAATGAGCATCTGAGGCAGAACTTGCATTTCCCAGTCTCATGCTCATTGTTACATTTCTTTGCACATGCTGGAGTTTCCCCTAAGGAGAAACAGCACTGGTCTTTACTAAGGAAATGGAGAAGAAGTGATTTCTAGAAATGAACCACTCCTAGTATGGAGCATGCAAGAGACTTTCTAATTCTGGGTTTTATTATTAAAGGATTCTTTACAAAAGGAAAAAACAGATTATTTTTCCTTCTTCTTAAAGCAAATATTTTGGGCTTGAATGTTAATTGTTGAAATTCAGACTTGCCACCCTTGTGCTATGCCCAGTACAAATTGAGGACAGATATTGTCGAAGAGAGCTCAAAACATAAAAATTTTTAAAGTCTTTCCATTTCAAATATTGCAATCTTCTTTTCTCCCATCATTCTTTACAGATATTAAGAATTATCTTAGGTGTTTCTTGTTAGTGCACAACAAAAGAAAAGTGTATCCTGTCAATGGATTTCCACAATATTTATGTTGAAGAATTTTTCATATGAAGTGATTAAAGTCTATTATGTCATGCCTACAGTGATCTAAGTGAAGTTGTACTTACAAGGAATCCAGAAGTACTGTCCAACAAGCAGCGAACTCGACAGATGAAACAGCGAGTTAAAAAGGAAGAATAATCTGTTGTCATGCTGTCATTCTCTTGTGCTTTGAACAATTTACTGAGAATATATTCTTCTCCTAGGGACAACAGTGGAGGCAACATATATCAGATCACACTAAGAAATAATGAAAATGTTCTGTAGCCAGTTGAGGAAGCTGTTACGGAAATTGCTAAAAATTGCTTTATGGATGGACGAATATTCAATGGTGTCATGTATGGATACATCTGCACATGCTCTTACAAAAGAAAAATAAAAGCTCTGCAATGGGATTCGGGTGAGTTTCTTCCAAAATTTGGACTTTATTTCCTGAGTTTTTGTGATTTTTAATGATGCAAAACAGGGTAACAGATGTCGCTTGTTTTGAGATCAGAGATCACAGAAAATGCATTAGACCTGAGAACAAAATAAGGAAAAATGCTAATCCTAGAAAAAAAAAAAAAAACCAGAACAAAAAAATGGATAGTAGATTATTAGCTAATGTTCAGGTGTTGCACCTCCTTGACTGTTTTGTACAAATGCAGTTTTTTGAAATATTTCCCAAAACACACAAGTATTTATGCAAAACTATGAACTCAAGACCTGAAGTTCTCCACAATATACATTAGGATGAAAATTCCAAATATTTGTAAATTTTATAGTTTGAAATAGTAGTGTATGTTGTTTTGCTTGTTTCCTGCATATTTCCTACAAAATTTTGAAAAGTTCCTATATTTATAAGATATTTATAAGACTCTTGTAAAACACAGAAACTATTTTACCGGAAATGCAAGAAATTCCACCAAAGTTTCATGACTGTGTTCCTGAGGACTTCGTAGAGGTTGCTGAAGGATTTCTTGCAAGTTTCTCCCCACTCATTTGGTGACTATACTTCCCAATTTATTTCCTCAATTACTACCTCACCTTCTGGTGAAATGCATACATTTTGCTGAGATCAATAATTCTTTTTAAGGTTAACAATCTCAACCTGATTGTATGTTCTGTAGTTGTGATTTCAGCTTAATATCTCATGTAGGAGAAACTTTGAGGGCAGGCATCCAATTCCCATCCTAGCAAAGTATAGCCTCAGAGGAAAAAGTGCATTGCTAACATATTTGTTCTTCAGAAGGCTTCTGTCTACATCATTTTGCATGGAAAAACAAATGGTAGAAAATGATGCTTCCATGGTGCTTTTGTACAGAAACCTTTTTCATCAATGAGAGGACTATTGATGTCCTGATATGTTGCAAACAAAATTTTGGCAGTATGAAGAACTGATGCTGCTCATTCTGAGTCTGTAGGAATACGTGTAGGCACATTAGAGAAAACTAAAGGAAACAACTTTGGAGCACCAGTGACACACTCTGCCTTATAAATGCCCAGGATCAGGAAGAAATGTCATCTCTGAGACAATAACATAAATAAATGGCCACTGTGCATCTTTCCAGTGAAGAATCTGACTGGACATGGTACTGATACGGGCATAGGTGGAGTGCAATTCTACCTCTTTACAGTGGTGCCTACATTTCCAATCAACATACACAATCCCACCTGTTTCTGACTGTAGTTGCTGTCCTGACAACATCTGGGGAGGATTCATGGCCCAGTGCAGTTGTCTACAAAAATCCTGGCGGTCATCCACGTGAATGTAATCATATATGTTTTGGTGCATTACATCAGTCTGAAACGATTACAACAAGGAATGGTTAATTAGGAACTGTAGGGGGGCAGCCATTTATCTTTAGATTGATGCTTTGCTTAAAATAATGGCAGGTGTAGGACACCTTTGGAGCAGCTTTAATGAGGAAAATTGTTTCAAAGACCCCTACTTCTCAACATCTGCTTTTTCCCCTCACATCCTAAGATGATTCTTTCTGTTCTTAACTCTTTTGTACATATGCAAATATGAGTAATAAACGTCCAACTGGCAAGTGAAGACTAGTGGCATTCCCCCAGGGATTTATGCTGGGACAAACCCTCTTTAATTTCTTGACTAAGGAATCCTGGGATAGAATGCATGCTCAGCAGGTTTGCAGAGGGTACGAGCTGGGGAGGGCAAGGCAGCTCCTTGGTGGGCTGTAAAAATAGGCTGATAGGAACTTCAGGAAGTTCCACAAAGGCAAATTTCTCTCTTAGTTTTGGGTACCCCATGAAAAGAAAGAGATTAGAATGTCAAAATGAGCCCAGGAGAGTGCTACCAAGACACTTAAGAGAGCTGGAGCACATCCAGGAGAGAAGAACAGGGTTTGCTCAGCCTTCGGAAGGGCAAACCACAGAAAGAATGTATTGCTGTCTACATCAACCAAATGAGCAGAGGAAGAGAAGACAAAGCCTGACTCTTCTCAGTGAGAGGGCAGGAAACAACAGATGCAGGTGGCAACGTGGGAAGCTGGGAATTAATAATAAGCAAAAAAAATTACAGTCGTGGTGGCTAAACACTGGAACACATCTTCCAGATGGGTCATAGATCAGTCCTGCATCAACCTGCTCTAGCTTGATGTACTTTGAGCAAGAGATTGAACTAGATGACCTCCAGAGGTCCTTTCCAACTGTGTGGTTCTGCTATTCTGTGACTTTAGAATATACTTATTACACACAGACAACCAGCCTAGAAAAGCAGCATCTTATACTGAAATTGAAAAGAAACTTCTAGCTAAATCTTAGTTTTATAACGAATCATGTTTCTGCTAACGAAAGCTTTGTAAAAGGAAATTTCAAGAAATAAATCTTCACCCCTGAGAGTGACAAAAATGAGATGGCATAGTAAAATTACCTTATTTCAGTAAGTGTATGTCTAATCAGCAATCAAAGGTATGCAACATACAGTGCTGCATTTAAAAATAATAGCAGAAGTTATAATATTGGCAATATATGTATTGACAAGAAAGTCAATACAATGTCAGTGACTGGGTATTCTAAGTAATTCTGAATATATTTACCTGATGAAACCCTAGATAGTCCACAATTGTTGATGATGCATAGAATATCATTCCATCTGCACTCACCACCAAGGCAAAACCATTCAGTGACTGAAAAAGGAAAATAAAATACTTTAAAAGATAATAAGAAGATAAAGAATAAAATTAGTATCAGTGTAATAGTTTTAAGAATATCCTAGGAATGAAAAAACTCACTCTGCAAAAGTTGGACAATAAATTCTTTCCTACCATGAAAAATGAGTAACAACCTGGAACATGCTTTCTTTCTTTTCTAAAAATAGTTAAAATATTTAATTACAGTATAATGACCTTATTACAATACTAGTTTATTGTCTGCTTAATTGTCTGCATAATCATTAATTCATAGAATTAAAAGTTTAATAGCAAGTGTCAACTACTTTGTTTTTTCTTTTAATTTAAAACTGCACATTCCATAATAATTGCTTTGAATATATATATGCATTAATACACATGATATAATAATATCCAAAGGGAAAATTAAATACATGTGCTATTTTACCCATGACTCTAAAACTGGATTTGTACTTTTTGTATGGCTTTTTTCTTAAGCTGCTATAAAAATACATACATAGCATAATTGCATAAATGCAATGAATATAAAAAGTCAGTCCTCATGCTGCATGAGGACTGACTAATTCTGCCTCTCTTCCCTTGATAAAGGTTTGGTAACATATCTTTACTCCAGCAGGCTTGCACTCCAAGGCAGTCTAGATCCTTTCATGTGGTGGTTTTGAGGTCTTTGAGATTGCAGTTCAAATAGCTGTTGCTGAAATACTGCTATATTATTATTATCCTTGCTTCACCTTACTCTCGATGTGCCTATTAATCCTGAGTTAATCCTGAAACACAGTGAGGACAGATTTTCAATTGCTCAGTAACCAGATACACTGACATATTTTTGTGAGCTTGGTTCTCTTTTTGGTTCCTAAATAAGGACCAGATTTCCAAGACTGCTTGAAAGCAGCTCCCACTGTGACAATGGTGGGCAGAATTTCAAGAGTTCAGTGCACAATAGACTGACCTCCTCAGAAAGTTTGGCTCCCATCGTAAATGTGGAGCACCTTTGGAAACGTGGCCCCGTGGGACCACACTTGGCCAGAGGCTCTGTGCCTTGAAGAACCTGTGAAACAATGATTTGAGAAAAGTAGTGGAGAGCCTTCAATGGCTGTAGCAGCAAGTGATTCAATCAGGTCAACACTAACCACAAGTCAACGCTAAGAACAGTCAATGGCAAATCTTGTTTTGCTCCAGGTCAGCTCCATAGGTGCAGATCCTTTGCAGAATAAGAGTGATCTCTGCCTTGTCAACTCTTCAAGCACAAGGACTTGCTCAACTGGTGCTATTTCCTGCTCTAAATAATGCCCAAATTTGTCCCAGCTCCTCACCAACCAGAAGATGGTATGTAAAGATTTCTGCATCTTCACCTCCCACTGCACTGAGAGGAACTTCCATGGATGGTATCTGTCATATACATTTCCAATGTCAAATGGAGACAAGAAAGCATTTTTGGCATCTTGTCTCTTTGGACTCATCTTCATAACAATGAAACCATCAGTGATGTGATGTTAGGAATTTTATTATATTTTGAACATCTGGCAGGCCTTTTTATTTGGATAGACTAAAATTTTCCATAAAGATAGCTGTGGGACACTTAAGGGAGCTCCCTTTTGTCTGTGCCCCTTACCAGGCACATTCTGAAAGACTTCAAGTCCTGCCTATGAAACTGGACCAGGTAGATGCTAAGAACATTTAAAAAATGAAAGAAAT
The DNA here is from genome assembly GCF_026979565.1 of Vidua chalybeata. NCBI lineage: Eukaryota > Metazoa > Chordata > Aves > Passeriformes > Viduidae > Vidua > Vidua chalybeata. The sequence goes on from NC_071530.1 coordinate 92,331,298, forward strand.
GTGCTTAATTAAATAAAAGTTCTTAAGCTATGCAAACTAATACACCAAGCCCTACGTTCATTGTTTAAGCTTCAAAGACCACAAGATCTGAATATTATTGAAGAATCCTACACATTATCATGCTGAACATCCTTAAAAGTTACCCTCCATTGTCCTGCAGGCAAGCTGGAATTTTACAGCCCTTGTAGGAATATCTGCCTTTGTCAAGGATTGCTTATCAAGAGATAAATTCATCTATTCAAAAAATTAGTCTTCTTCAACATATTGGTACATACTCTTTAGGCCTAGACACATATATAAGAGATCAGTCTCTACCCTTAAAATGTGAGACTTGATCTCCCACGGTGGAAAGCAGGAAGGTTTTTCTTTACAGGTCTTTTTCCACAGAACTAGAGTCAGGCTGAACTAGATGCAGCAGTTTCTAAAAATTGGAAAGGGAAATGGGACCATGTGCATTTCCAGGGATTCAGATCAGTGTACTGGCAACTACATCTGTGAGGTTGGAGGAGGCATTAAGAAAGAGGTGGGAGGGAGAAAGAGGGAAGAAGTGGAGGAAAAGTTCAAGGAGCCATGTATTTAGGTTAAGCCAGAACCAAGTGTGGATTTGAAGCATGTATGTAAATGAAGAGATTTCCAAACTTCCCTTGCTTTGTTTTTGATTTGTTCTCAAAATGCTGGTGTCCTCTTCTGAGGTTATATCTCTTAAATAAGCACCCCCTGGTTTTCACTACCCCAACTGCAGACATCAGATGCTTTGCCCTGCAAGCAGGGAAAGCAAAATCTACTTCGGTGCAAAACCAACTTTTATGAAGCCACGTGACTAAGGTGAGGATTAACACAAATTCCATGTCTCTAAATTAATTTTAGCTGGGAAACCTGCTGCTTCAGACACACTAAACAAAGCCAAGCTGGATATCAAGTAAAACTTTACACCACTGAGTCTCATGCACGCCTGCAAATTCTTCTGCTTTCTCAGTATTACCCTAAAATGTAGTTCAGTGGGAAAACAGACATCTGTAATACAGAAGACTCAAAAGAGTCAGAGCTGGGCTGGGATTTATACTTTTCTTATCTACTTACCACAGGTGGGGTTAAGGAGAAGGGTGTTTGCTAGCACATTACCCACCCTGAGTGGGTAATGGTGATTGCAAATCAGTAGGGAAATACCTTTTCCAACCTCTCAGAAAAATCTCTCAGGTACCAAATACAACTCCATACTGAAATCCTTTACAGTAACACTGCATAGAGGTTTTTCCATTTTTCTGGCCAGAAGCCTAGTGACTTGTTAGACTGAGTAGAGAGACAGCTTCAGTCCACGAGAATGGGTGAAAACTATTCCCAGCTTTTTTGTTCTAAGTTACCACATCTCACATTAAACATCACAACAAAGTGTATGGCTCCACTTATGATTTTTAAACATTCTCAGTTATTGAAATAAAATTCTCAGCAAAAGCTTTTTCTCATTCCCAGTGAAGAGGAGGTGTGCTGTGTCAGAACCACAGCAGCCATGTTCCTGGGAAAATGATAACCCGGGGAGATGAAACAGGAAAGAGGATATGGACCAGCCTCATACCTGTGCAGTTCTCGCTCCCTAATGGAAGCACATGTTTGCCCTAAACACTGAGGTGACAGCACAGAGAAATAAAGGCAGCTCTTCTCATTTCACTTTAATCCTCTCAGCAGAAGTTATCAACAGCCTAAATGGGGCTCTGGTATTTAGGAGGAGAAATAACCAAACTCTACAACTCAATGTTGGTGGTATTTGTTTTGTGTCCAACAAGTGTGTTTCAATCAATACAGTCCACTTGCATACTAAATTTTTTTTTCCAATATTGCATATTCGTACACATGCACACATAGAAACAAACACACAAAACTATTAGTATGGACCTTAAAACTTCTATGACAAAAAACAACTAACTTCAAATCTGCAAAAAATACATGATTTTAAACTGCCATGTGGTAAACCATATGGATTCAATGACAGATGGAATTTCTAATCCAGGATAATAGCTGAAACATGTGAGACAGAATTAAGTATGTATTGTGAACATTTGTTTGTTTGTATTTGGCTTTTTAAAAACACTTACATGAGTTTTCTACATTGTACTTAAAAAATGAAATCATATGGGACATTTTTCCCAAATGAAAAAAAAAAGGAGAGCTTGGCACCAGATAGGGGCCTGTGTTCTTTTGAAAAAACATGTACATCCAATTATGTACTCACGAAAAGCTGCACCTGCTACTGAAACAAAAAAAAACAATTAATCTGTCAGTTCAAAGAAAGTATGATATTATTCTGGAGCCTGCAGTAGCTGTGAGATGAAAGTTATCAGTTCCTTCCATTAAGAAGTTTTTGAAACTTTATTAGTCAAGAGATTCTCTTTGGAAATGAAGGCAAATATTTTGAGGAAGATAGGACTTCCTTTGGCAAGATCCTTTATATATCCTGATTTTTTTTTCCTGGTCTCATAGCAGAAAATCAGCCAGAAAATACTTCAAAGATATTTTGGTCAAGGTCATGGCATAGTAAAAATAAGGAGGAGGAAAAAAAAAAAAAAAAAGAAAGAGAATGAGTTCCAATGCACATTTGTCTTATTACTCTTCCTTGAAATAAAGGAAAATTCACTAGCATTAGGTCTCCAGAGACCATGTTACTATGGCTACTAAAGTACAACAGTCAAGGCCTGCAGCCATGCCTTGCTTTGAACAGATTTTCGAGTCACGCAACTTGGGTACTAAATTTCCAGGGTCAGTTGGCTCGCAGTTTATCTGGAACAGTTTCATTTAATAGTGGATCACTGAGTTTTTGCCCCATCCTATGTGGGATGGGGCCATTTTCTGATGATCTAAATAAGTAGCTATTTAAAAACTCTGGAAATTATATACTTGCTCATGTCTTATGAGTATTGGGAGGAAAATGCAGACAGTTAATTGTGTCTTCTGTCTTAAACTGAATTGTTTAGTGAATCAGTATTTCTTTACACTGGTGTTTTTAGGACTCACAGTCGCCCTTCTCAAAATCCTTCTAAATCCCTGAGGTTCTCTTTATAAACCAAAAAAAAAAAAAACCAAAAAAAAACCACCAAAACCAAGCAACAACAACAACAAAAACCCCAACAAAACCAAAAAAACCCAAAACTCTTACAGAACCCTGAAGTAAAAAACAGCATAAAAGACTATTCAGAAATACCATATCTGGTGACATCAGAATATGGCCTTTGCTCAACAAGTACAGTATCTCTTAGCCCTCTGGACTATCTATCTACAAAGCAACTTCAAAATGAGTATTTCTGTGAGTAAGCACTATTTCGTGCAAAGAAGAGTGGCAGAATTGTTTTAGCATTCAGTTTTGATCAAGGGTTTGCGTGTACAGATTAAATTTCAGGCAAAAGAAACAGAACAGAAGACAAATTTCCATCATTTGAGCCAGCAAAGGAAGTACTAGCTGAAGTCTACAGACATGGAGTTATATGGGAAGCCTTTCGGAGAGAAAGTGCTCAATCTGATAAACTGGTTTTCATGGACAGCAGAAATTTTTATTTTCAAACACAAAGAAATATGTATATATGACCATTATGCCCCTTCCACTCCTCCTGTCACCCCAAATAAAACAAAGTTCATGTTCCTGCCCGTGTCCTTGACCCTGGATATCACTTCAGGCTTCTTTCAGTATGGAAATTCAGCATCTAGTGCTGCACTACCAAGGTCAACATTTTCAACGATCATTCACAATGCCAGACAGATTTGAGCCCTGGCCCTCACATTTACTGTCAGAGGGAACAGCTGAGCCATCTGAAAGGCACAAATGATTGTGAATCATTCAGCTGGTGACATTTCTCATTATTCCATTTTTCAATATCCCATCATTTCCATGAAGGAATTAGGGAAACCTTGGAGATGCTTGTTTATATATGTGTCTTCAGTCTAACAAGGGAGCTGGAACGCTGTGGCTTGTCAAGAGGCAGCAGTCGAAACCGGCCTCCTGGAAATCAGTTAGGAAAATGTAAGTCATTGGGCTCCGGTAATTGTGAGCTATAAACTTCCAAGAAAACATAGTAGTTCCCTGGAGGGTGAGATTGCAATGTGTGCACACATGTAAACACATTTTAAACCATAGTGATGTTTTTTATAAGCTTGATATGTAACAAGTATTGGACAAAACCAAGAACAACTTTGCCTTTGAAGTTGTTTTGAATGCACTATGCAAAACTGTAAATGCAGTTTTTCTTCCATTATGCATTCCTTCCAAACTAAGATTTTTGTAACAAAGCTTGCTTAGTCTGTGTCAAGTCCTTGGGATAGGGCCTCTCTTCGTTAACATATACATGAATTTCTGGTCCCCAATTAACCCAGCACCTCAAAACCAATTACTCTGCCCAAGATGGGGCTAAGAAACAAGAGCTGAAGCATCAGTTGACTTTGTTTGTGTAGAAAGTTTGTGTGATGCATACTAGAAAGAGATGCATCCCCATTAATTCCTGTTTTTTCCACAAGTATTAAGCACTGGGAAAGAGAATATAGACCATGCTTCCAGAGAGAAGCAGTACTGATGATGACTAGCTTAAAGACAGGTTAGGGAAGGTTTTGTTGATGCAAAAGTGAATTCATGGACAACACTGAACACCTCAGTACAAATTTGTTATATGGCATGCTTTACCATTTGGGATTTCATATGGGAAGCAAGAATATGAATGCTACCTGAGGTTAATGGATGGTATACAAGTACTGAAGGCTACTTAAAATAATATAAAGAAGAGTATTTGAATAATTAATTCAAAAATTATTGGGGCAAAACACATTTTATTTATTAATACATAGCTAGATGTATGATGTTTGCTAGATAGTTAGTGGGTAGTGGATGAGTAACATATCATTTACCTTAGCAGTTATCATGAAAGGATACTAAATTCCAACATGATCATTATATCAATTTCTTTAGCCTTCTCATTAATCATGATGTTGAATTTAAAATTGTGCTCTACTGGTAATGGAACCCTCCTGTCAATTCTCTTTCACAAATACTATGTCCTGGACTACACATGGAAATAGAAACTATCTTTATATTGATTCATGCAGTTTCTTGTTTTACTTCCTCAAAAGCAGATGTTGTATTCACAGATGGAAGCAAAGCTGGAGCAATATCTTCAGTGCAAGTTCAGCTCTTCGTCCTTTCTGAATTCTGCAGCTGCTCTGAGCTTTTCAGTCTTCTCTTCAACAATTTCAATATAGAAAATGCAAGCCTGATTAATTCCATTTGAGAAGACCCAAAATGAAGCATTAATTGCTCAGTACTCTGCACTTGTAATAACAAATTTAGTTAGGTAGACTTTGAAATAACAAATGTAGTCAGATTAGGCATTATATTTCACAGAAATAAGTTACTGAAAAGAGTCTCAAATAATATTTATCCAACATGTTAGACAATTAGACATATGTAAGTACCAAATGTCTGGATTTTTTTCAGTGTTATTTACATGTAAGTGCATCAAGTCCTGAATAGAGGAAGCCGTCATAATATTCCATCCACAGCTGACTTTTATTTGTACTTGCAAACTGTTAATGAGGATGAATGGCAGACATCTCTTTCTGTAAGGAATCAAAACCTAAAAGAGACAATGTTGCAGCCTATATACTGAAAACAGAATGTTATGTCCTAATTTCACAGCAGTCTTTTTCTGTGTATTTAGCACTATATATCACATTTTCTAACATGAAACTTTTTCAGGGGGTGGGGAGAAGAGCAAAACAATCTGTATTTCACATTCTGTTTGATAATAAATGCTAAACCACCCTTTTCAAACACTATTTCAGGTCAGTAGAATTTTCAGGGAGAATGGCATCCCCGAAATTGACTCTGGGAACAGTTTTACTTTGCAGGTTGTCATCTCATGCATGTTTTGTATGCTGTAAGTATCCTGTATCAAGCACACCCTATCCCATTCTGACAGCAGGGGTGAATCCTGCTATAAAGGCATTGTGCTGACCCAGAGAGGCAGGCAATACTTTCTCTAATTGAGATATCAAGTGGATGACAGTGGATCTTATGGAGAGGGATAAGGATAGAACGTTAGAGACAACTCCTTTAACCAGCAGCAATGACTGCAAATCTTAGGCTGCATTATAGACTAAATGAATCCTTCCCCAAGCCTCTTCTGCAAGCCCCTGCTTTGGTTTGAGCATTTAAGTTTTATTAACTAAGGCAGACAAAAAGTGAAAGTGGAATGTATTCAATATTTCTAGTAAAATATTTAGGTTTTTTACCAAAACCTCCATAACCAAATCACTGCAAATTTGCAAAAGCTCTCAAGACTGGACACAGTCTAGCCTAGACCTGCTTTCTTGCTCATCACTGTGCCTTATTGAGAAGATAGCAAGGCTGCAGCTCATGAGCTTTTCTGAATTGAGAATGAGGAATATACTGAAAGCAAGTGTCATCTATGAATACAGTTTAGGGTGCTCACTTCAACCAGTTAAAGACAAGTTGAACAATGTAGGATTGCAATTATTTTAAGTGTATATCTGCTTCATCTATGTTTTGAGGTTTTTTTGTGCAATACATGACTATGCTATCTTCAAAAACGCTTCCTGAAAAGCAAATGCAGAAATTGGTATGAAATGAACAATGTGTTTTGTGTGAATGCCTTTGTTGCCTGAATGCAAGAAGTCAGTTCTAGTAGCAGATTAAGTCCTGGTGCATCTGTACAATGCAGGGCTCAGATACAGATACCAAACCTATTGACTGGTGGAAATAGTTGTCAAGGATTAGTTCTGAAGTCAGTGAGAGGAAAAAAAACTAACAGAGCTGAAATGGGAGAATATGTTTTGTTGAGGAGGAAGTTATGTGGCCACTGGACTGTCTCCAAGAGGCACCGAAATAGCCTGAGCAGAAACAGAGGAAGTGGCTGTGAAAAGTGAGCTCGGGTGGAGTTGGCTGTGATGAGCAGTCTGGAGACAGCAACAGCAGCCTGAAATTCAGAGCTGCATCTGTGCCCAAAGCTTATTGATTCTTCACCTTAACGCTATGGATGGACAGCTGCTCTGTTCACTGGTACAACTACAATTTCTCAGCCAGCCCTCTTCATATGACAACAGGTTTGCCTGCCTCCTGACAAATGGAAGACACTTTTCCCGATGCCAGCACCAGCTAGAGGATGAGAGCTGTCTCTCCTCACCACATACCTGCGCTGACAGCCCGTTCACTCTGCTCTGTCATACTGAACATAGGCTGCCTGTCCTGATTTTCCAATCCACTCTCAACTTGCTCCCTCTCAATTGTAATTTTGTATTGGAGAAGGTAAATACTAACTCTCATCAGCCCAACATGTCACGAAATCTGAAATGAAGCACTTACTGGCATTTTCCCATTCGCAAAAAGGCTCCACAACAAGCCTCTGCATAAGTACCTATTTTTCCTCTTCAAATTCCCCCATAAATCTCTTGCAAAAGTCCTGGCAAAAGTCAAGCTTCTCAGACATTATGTGTGCTGGCAATTGTGGTTATCATTTTGTTCATTATTTCCACACAATTTTGCCCATCAAAATCCATCTTTTATCACTTTTCTCATACTTAGGCTGAAAATCTGAAGGGAGGGGATAACACAATTTTGTTTTTCTCTGTCCCCCTGTCAAGTTGGATGGTGCCACCTCCTGTATTTCAGAAACCTCAGCACTGTGGCAGTATCATGATTGTTGTACTCATAACAGTAGCACTAAGGACTGGAGGAGAGAGCAAATGGAATTTGGCGGTCATGGCTTTTCTATCCAGATTTGTTAGAGAAGAAGAAAAAAAAAAAGAGAAGAAGAAAGGAATAAACGAGAACATTAGTTATTTGTCTAAAGGGCAAGAGAAAGGATGTTTTTTGCACAGAGCTGTGGCCATGCCAAATTTCAAGTCTGGATTTTAGAAAAATGCTTATTTGAAAAGAAAGAAATAAAAGGGACCAGGGCCTCTGAAGTGTTCCTTTGTGTTTTGCCTACGCCTGGCAAGAAGAAAGTGAATTTACGCATGTGATAAAACGGCACTCCTAACCCTATTTATGGTTTATTTTAATGGATAAATTCCCTGTAAGTCATCCCAAGTGACTAATGTCAGCTTAAATCATGTCAGTTAAATTTCTGGGAGAAGGTTTGTGTTTGAAAACAAAGGAAAGCAAAAGCGTTGTTTGGGTAACTTTAGAAAGTTGTATTAACTGAAAAAAAAAAGGCACAAAGACTATGAGCTTTTTATGAGAATTTCCTATTTTGATAGTCCAATTTTAAACCAGTTAGATTAAGAAAATGAAGCACTGCATCAACATCTATCAGGATTTACTTTAGAAGGACTGTGCTAAGAGAGTGTCAGCACTATGGGAAGCTGAAGAGGGATTCCAGACCAGAATAAACCAAAAATGTCTCTTTCTATCAGTTTTTGATTTCTGAAGTTTGTGCCATGGGTCATAGATCCATATAATCTCCATGCACTTTGTTGGATTTGCAATTTTAAGTTTAAAAATAACAGGAAGAGGAAAAATTTCTTGCTCTCAGACTGAAATTCAAACCCGAGTACCTTTTTCAAGAGCACAGTTTTATCAAGAACTGATTACATAAATCAGTTTGGAAGGAGGAAGTGGAATTACACTAACAAGTTTAAAAAAATGACAGGAAACCAAGTGGGAAAAGGGTTTCCTATGTTATTTCCTTATGCAGAGTGAAGAACAGCACCAATAGGATGTTTTCTAATGTATCATTTTCCAACTCCTTTGGAATGAAACTAGTTCAAGCTGTTAGTAGAGGCCACTGGGAGATGCATTTCAGTGCCAAAATTTGCACATTCACCTCTCCAAAGTAACTCCCAAAAAGATTATTATTTGCATCCATTTCTGAGGTAGCAACATAATGTTAAATAATTTGACACAACTTACATTGTGTCAAATCCTAAATCATTTGCTTGCGTTAAAAGTTTGACTTTCATTGGTTTTGATTAAGAAGACCTGGGGTCTATTTGGTATTAAAGCTGTCAAAAAATTACCTCATTGACTTTGGTGGAAGCTACCAAATTAGAACCAGGATTTCCAAACCTGTGATATGGAATTAAGAAATAATCTATAAAGGACTTGTCTGGGTGAAAAAGGGCCTGTTGTCTGTACTACAGGATCTCTACCTGATTATGCTGTAGCTTTGCACCAGCAGCCAATACCAAGCACAAATGCTGCTGGTTCAGAAGGTAAATAACCTGAAGTGCCTTGCTAGCTTTGCTACTTACAACTCAAATCAGTAAAATTCCTCTGCATGCTGTGGTGGAACAAAAGCATGCCTACAAAACATGTATGCTCAGGTTGAAAAACCCAACTTTATTTGTTTAAGTAGCTAATATAATGAAGCTAGGATTATTACTATCAGTGGAGAATTGTAATGGTTGCACCATCAAACCTAATTTCATGGTTTTGAAAGTGTTAGTAATTTGTTTATTTTTTAAGTAGAGGATCATATGATTGTGATTTTAAGATATTTAAGATGCCAAGTACCTCAAAGCCTCTGTCTAAAAATTTAAATAAGTAGTAAGCTTCTCCAGATCCCTCTGCGGAACCTTCCTGCCCTCAAACAGGCCAACACTCCCATCCAACCTTGTGTCTTGTGAGACTGACTAAGGATGCCCTTGATCCCCTTATCCAGGTCCTTGATAAAGGTATTAAATGGAATGTACTGTGTGACTGAATAAGAAGTATCAGGACAGTCTAATGACTGGCATCTTCAATGCAGCCATAAAGAAAAACATGAGAAAAAAACCACAGAAATGTGATTCTTGTGCCCTGAAACCTTAAGAGTAGAAGACTCATGGAAATCTGACTCTGAACTGTACAAAAGTGTGGCTTGGAGCATCCTGAAAAACAACATGGATCTTCTCTGAAAGAGCCTGAGCTGCCAGTGAGCATGGAAATGACAAAAAAAAGACATGTCTGGACTTTATCAATATTCATCATTGAGAAGGGAGCATGATAGAACCAGGCAACCTTACTCCACTAGCATCTGTTGAGGAGCAGCCTGCACTGTCCATATTTCTTTATATTTATTGTGACATTTTGGTTATAAAACACTATTTTCACACCTGAAAATAAATATGTCCAATAGATCTGGAGACAGACATGCCATAAACCCTATGCTTCAGCCTACAAGAGCATAATAGAAGACCAACAAACATAACAGAGAAGTAAAGAAAGTCCATGAAGGCACCTCCTTAGCAGCAAAGGGTTGAGACAGAAATTTGAACATCAATTATTCATCCATGTCAAGCAGCAAAACTGCAGGAGCAACTGTGAAATGGTCAATAAAGCCCAAGTGACAATTTTAGCAGGGTGCTGCCTAGTGCACAAGTGCTGGTTACTCAGGAAGCAGTGTTGGAGGTGATGGTGGGGTGATGCCTGATTACGTGTCATTAAGAAAGCAAGTCCATATAGAGCCTCCCCCTTAATAGCAAGCATTTAATTCTTCCAGGGATCAGTGAATAGTGTAGCACATGACAGTTACACAGCCATTTGGGATGGGCAATTACCTCCATCATAGTGTAGACTCTGAGTCTGGACTTAAGATTACGAGCACAGCATAGCTTGGGGGAAGAGCAGGAGGTGGCTAACAGCCATGAGATGAATCCTGCAATCAAGGCTATTGCCTAGATACCCACCAGTGATTCATTATTTTTCCAAGTCACCATTTTATTGTGTTTCTCCACCCCATCACCCCATAAACTCTATCTGGATTTGTTGACTGCCAATACAACTTATTTTCCCCTTTTTCTGGTTATGGGTTTGGCCCAGTGTTCCTTAAGTATTCACTAACAGGCTTCAGAAACTGAATGTGCCCCTTTTCTGCCAGAAGGCATGGGGCACAGGGGTTGCAAAAGTACCTGTCTTGGAAAATATTTTGAAAGTGCAAAGTTAAAAATCATTACTGCAGTCAAACTGTTGGAATGTGAAAGCTCAAAGGACAGTAAAGATTGCAAGAATGGGACATATTAAAAAAAAAACCTTAATAAAATTAGACTTTGGTTCTTAGAGCCTTGTCTATCTTCCCTTCAAAGGGAAACAAAGATGGCAAGCAAAATCTCTAATCCAGAAGAAATTATCTTAAACCACCAAAGAAATTATTTGTTTAGATACCTGCTGTGCTCCACTAAAAAGTCTTTGATAAACTGGTATCGTTGTTTATTCTGTTATTGCTGATGAAAGCTATTTGATTATAGCTGTAAAAAATCTCCATAAAATCTTAAATAAAAAACACATGTTGTGGCAGAAGCCTTTAGAAATAAAACATTTTAAACATATTTTGAAGAAAGCCTAATTCCATTGTTTTCTTTCAAGTTGAAAGGGGAAATACTGGGTTGTTCCAAGACTCAAGAGTTCCAGATACACTATTTACTAGTAATTAGGTTCTTGTTATCCCATATTTCTCTCCATACATAAAGCAGAGTGACTATACCCACTAGGAAAAAAAATAAAAGCAATTGTTCCTGATTTTCCATTAACATTGCACTCAGGAACAGTATTATTCACACATATTTTGGTGATTCAGATTATTCTGGTTTGTATTATATAAAGCAGAGGTTGCACAGTGCAAGGTGTTGTCATGACATGGAAAGTGGCTTTCAATAGCTGAAAAATATATTTTGAGAGCAAATAAAGCGGTCAGATTCATAAGTCAATATACAAAGAACAACAACCACGGTTTGCTTCTTCTTGGAAGGAATCAGAAATGTGATATTTAGTTAAAATCCCACAGTTCCTACTAACCAACATGGTGAATTTGGTTGAACAACATAAAAACCCACTTTTCTTCATGTGCCATAGCCACTGAATGAGGACCTGAGCCAAACTCAGTCCTCAGAGAACATTCCCGACAAGCCCTGAGGAAAACTCACCCTCTTACTCTAGGGCAGACGTGCCCATAAATGAAGCGTGGCAAGTAAATTCATATTAACATGCACTTAATCATCCAGTTAATGATCTACTTTAAGTATGATCCAGATAAAATATCTCTCCTGTATTCAGAGGGAATGTAACTCCTGCCTACCCTGCAGTAAGCAGAGCATATTTAGCAATAGCAGTCTCTCATAACCTGCCCCAAATTGTGTGCCAGTGTTCTCTCCATGTACTCACAGCACATACTGTTTGAGGATACTCAATTATTATAACTTGTGGGCATATCATGTACACGCAACAAAACGTAGACTAAATATAGGAGACCCTCATTAAAATTTATCTACTCACCATATTTATCATTTACTGTACACCCCATATTTCCTATTCATTGAGAATGGAAATGGCTGCAAAATAACACCTGACAGCCAAACATCTTGTTTTGGCAGTAGCAGTAACTAATCAGATGCCTCTGTAGTACTGGCTTTGAAATCTAAAATTAAAATCTTCTGAAATACTTAGAGGAAGGAAAGCAGGGTGCCAGTTTCCATTCCATAGACTTGAGTAACTTATGGTATTGGATCTCATACTAAAATGGGTTTTAATTTAATAGTATTCAGCAATTATTTGCTGGAGGCTAGTATTTAATTTACATTTACATGCATCTCAGGGCTGTCATTAAAACACAGTTTTTACACCATGAATACTATCCTATCCAAAACAACTGTACATATGTAATCTTAATCACATAGGAATTTCCAAGGACCTCAGTGTATAAAAGACATTATTACATCATGTGTTTGAAATGCAGATCTATCTGGGATGGATCACTGGGCTCTAGCTGGTTCAGTAGTTCACAGCAGCATTAATTCTTCCTTAAAATTAATGGATCCAATTCTCAGTAACAGCATGGCCCCTTTATGCTGCTCTGCCAATATAAAGCCAGCCTAAAGGGGATAAAAATACATAGAAGGGATAACTTTTGCTGACACGGTGTGTGTGCAGAACACAGAGTTGAGGAAGTAGGATAAACTAAAATATCCTAGAATATTCTCAGTTCAGATGAGAAACCAGGAAAGCTCATGTTGACATCCTCAAAATATGGGCCAAGTTAAATAAACCTAAAAGTGAAAAAGAACTGTGAACTGGAGTTCACTGGTAATTTCAAGGATGCAAGCAAGTGTGCAAGGTTGAGTTGCCCAAATGGGCACTGACTGTGACTGTCACGACTGCCAGTCTTGCTCTTGCAAGAAGTGTTCACGAGTGGTTCTTGAAAGACTTGCACCAAGACAGAGTGTTTGTTCAAAGCTGCCACAAATCATCAGCCCAAATATATCATCAAAGTGAATAAATTACAGCCAGAAAAAGAGCAGCATTTTTTCACTCACTTCTAGTAGAAGTCCACCTTCTTGTACAGCAGTCTTGTTAGATATATTGTCTTCTTTTATCGTTTGGCCAACTTGCTTCTTAAAGTGCTTTTCTTGAATGGCTGTTGGAAAGAGTTGTCATCAATTTAGAAATCATAACGATTAGGGTCACGACTAAACTTGTTGTTTAGGCATTTAACATGCATTGAATTTAATTGGTAGTTACTGTCTTTGTGGTCTGGATCTTGGTTACTGACAACTTTCTTTTCTTTTTTTTTTTCTCCTTGTGCTGGAGATTGATACATATTTTGCAGTCCAGATGTTTTTTATATGAAATATCTATCACATTTTTTATTGAACATATTTTTTCCATTAGTCTACTCTACATAAAGCAACAACCAAAACCCACAGGAAAGAAACAAAGAAAGTTAGCAAGTTGTTTTGTTTATAAAAATATGTATTATGACAATACAGAGAAATGTCTATATAACTCAGAAGAAAAGGGAGTGAATAAGTTTCTTATTTTCAGTGCTGATCTCCTTGACATCAGATTTTTTTTTTGTCTCACTTTACCCTGTTCATTTCTACAAGTTTCAGCCTAACTGTAAGATTCAAGGGAATGTTCTTAAACTGTTTCATTTTTACACAGAGTTTTAAAGTTTGTTTTTATCATGTCATTTACTCCATGAAATTAATGAATATTTCTCATTATAGATTAAAATTTCATATATTTTTCCCAATCATGGGGAAAAAAGTTTATATCCAATTAAGCTTTCATGGGAAACTTAGCTGGTGAGTGCTCTTCCTTCACATTGCTTGATCTCAAATGTCTTTGAATGCTCAAATTCTTCCTATCAATCACTGAAAGAATCACACTACAGAAAAATCACTGAAATACAACCCCATTTCTGGGGATAATGAAAGAACTTTGGAGAAGGCTGACATTACATGATTATTGGGCTTCAGCATCATTTAGGGAATACAACAGGAATGTGTCTTTATCACTTGGTCAGTAAAAATTAAGTCAACTTCACTCCTACATCCAGAGAAAGATCCTGGTAGCAAACAGAGATGCAGTTTTCTGGTTTTTCTCCTTTTCATGGAGAGAATGGGAGAGGAGAGCATCCCAGTGATATTATCTGGGATGTTTGATACACATCTTCCCTTCCAGCCAAAGGGGAGTGGGAACAGCCACAGCCAGAAATTATTAATAAAACAAAAAACACCCCTCTGAAAAAAAAAGCCAAACCCACAGCAAAAAAGCCCAAAAAACACCACCAACAATCCAACCGATCAAAAATAAAACCTCCCCAGCAAAAAAGGGTTTATATGGCAGGAATAGTTTGTACCAAACCAGAATAAGAATAGGAGAGAAACAGCAAGCCTCTAAAAGCCCTGAGCCCATGCAAGAGTTCCTTAACAATTTAACAGCCTAGTAAGGGACCGTTGCAGGATACATCAGCATTTTACAATAAACAATGGCAACTCATAACCACACCAACTGAATATTTGTGATGGTTTTTAGCTTACATTGTAAATATTTGCTGCAAGTGATAATGTCGGTCATTAACCCAAAGCAATTATCTCAAATGTATAATTAGATGTAATAAATCCCTCCCCTGGGCATGGGAAAGCACATCAGGAAAATCCCAAGCTGCTTTAAACAGATCGCTACCCATATTTTCCAGCCAAAATAATTTTGAGAATTCAGACTTGTAACCTAGGCTGCTGTGAATAGACTATACAGATTCTTAAATCTGCATTTTCATTTTGGTGTACCTTTTAAGCTAATAGAAAATGGTTGCTTTTTCCCCCCCGATCAGCTAGGCCTTCTGCTAGGCCTGTCTATACGAACAAACATAGAATCATAGGCTCATTTAGGACCTCGTTGATCATCAGGTCCAAGCACTAACCCGGCACTGCCAAGTCTGCCACTAAACTATGTCCCTAAGTGCCACATCCACACGTCTTTTAAATATCTTGTGACAACAATTTTTAAAAGCCCAACCCCTATTCCAATGGCCTCTTCCAGAGTTTCCCTCCTCAAAAAAGATGTTTTTGTAATTACTGACATGGTGGTTTGTGGTCTTTGCTCAGGTTAAAGGACAGACAGGGAGGGGTGAGAGGAAACGAAGGTTTATTTCTTTGATGCGCTCATTTGGTGTTGTGAAAATTCCATCCGTTCGAACTTCATCGTTAGTGGAAACTATTATTTTATCCAACTGAGCGGGCCAGAGCTCCCTGCCTGCTTGTTAGCCTTCAGGCTCATACAAACACTGCAGCAGAAGCACAAGAGATGTTTGTTCTGCAACTCGTCTGGCTACTATAAATTCCATCTCCAAATGGAAAGCATTCTAATGTTATTTTGCCAGTTAGAGTTACCCATATGTTAGGCCACACACATCCATTTCGTACACTGCCCTTCTCACTGGCCTGACTGCAAGGAGACCCACTGCACCATCAAAGAAAGACAAATAACACCATTGCTCCAAGAAGCGAATGCTCCTCGGAGATGGGAACCTTTACTCCTTGCACCCGAGGCAGCAGAGCCATCACTCATTGCTCACTCTCCTTCTGCCTCCCCACGCTGGAAATACTTGATTAATCCACCCACTGCTGGGTGGATATGCAGTGATATCTCAGAAGAGAGCTGCTGGTGGTAGCCTGTCACCTGGAGAAAGCAGAGCAGGACAGGCAGAAAATCACACAGATCCTGAAAGAAATGAGGAGGAGGAGGAAATGCAAGACATGACAGGCAGATGAGGGAATCTTGCAAGATGTTATCTGACTAGGCAGAAAAACAGGGAAAAGAAAACAGAAGAGTTTAACAATACCCCTGTCACCACCAAGAATCATGAGAGAGAACAGGACAGCAAGTTTTGGTTAGGATGGGTGGCTTGATAGAAAAGACCCTGATGCCAAGACAGCTGTGATCAAGCTTAGACATCTCATAAAATGGTGTCCCTCTGGAGCAACAGTGAAGCCTATGATGAAAACAAATGCGAACTTGAAGAATGCAGGAGTACTGTCTCTGGTGGGCAGGGAGGAGCAAATTGTCTGAAAATAAAGCTGAAAAATAAAAAACAGCAAAGGATGACTCAGTGACCTGAGGGGGAAACACGCTGCTGGAGTTCCCATGTATCAAGAATGGAGCAAGAGAAAAGCTGATATTGCAAGCAGTCTAATGAATGCTGCTGGCTGTAAAAAAGAAATTATAGAGAGTTTTAGCTTTATGGAGCTTTAGACTTTCTGTGGGAGAGGCAACCCTTTTGATGGTCAGCACGGAGAGCTCATCCACCAGGTTCAAAACTGGCAAACTCAAAAGATGGGAAGTGGTAACACCCAAGACTGTTTTCTGAGCACGATGTATCGAGCCTGCACTTCCAGAACATGAAACAAAACAGAAGATGGAGCTGTTCTGCCAAAGAAGATGAATGAGCATATTGATACCATAGAATGATAAATACCAGAGATACATGCACCAGGGCTGACAGTTTTGCAAGGTCATGCGATCTGGTGTGCATGGTGCAATCCCATGCAACATTAAAAGCCAACAAGTCTGGAAATGCTGGGTCCTACAAAGGACAACACTGTGGAAATATACAGGGCAAGGGGACAGGGGGCTAGGAAGAAGAGGAGGGAGAAAAAAAAAAAGAAATAAAATGGCCAATGCAATTTCCTGGAAGACAGGTCAAAGACCTGAGGATATTTTTTCAATTTCTAATCTGAAAGCAGTGAAAAGAGTGGAAACCAAAAAAAAATAATGTAGAGTTAGAATTGACAATTAATGGAGAAAAGAAATCCACAGAAGAGACTATAAGATTGGCTGAATGATTATGGGATGGTCTCAGATAGTGCTGTTGAACCTTTCACAGCTGCACTATCTCTGCCCAGGACAATGTACAAACCAGAGACCTCTTTCAAGCCTCCAGTTCTCATGTGATTTGCAAACATCTTGGCTTGAAAACCAAATCTGGAATATTGTAAAGAAAAGAAAAGGTGCCTAACGCAGTCTACAGAAGCATTATGAAACCAGCCGTTCCCTTTGCCCCAGAAATAACAGAACATTTATTCATTGCAGGATACTCTTTAGTTCAAAGGGATGGAGATTTCAGGAGTCTCACAAAACCATACTTTTTAAACCCATGGGATTACATTCTCCGGAGTGTTTCTGTACCTCATCCTGCACAGCCTTCATTCTTCAGAAAATAATTAGCAAAAGTAGATGCTAAGTTAGGCTGTGTAACAGACTTACATAGGGGCAAACTGTGCCCCAGGTGCCTGCATCAAGCAACAGCACAGGTAAAAAATGATCAGTGAAGGGATGCTGCTTCTGAACTGAGCACCCTGCCTGGGTTCATTTGGAGGGTAGGAAGGGGACCATACAATTTTCTTCAGATTCAGACTGGTGAATCAGTTTCAAGCTCTCCTGCAAGGACTACTGGTTCTCTCCAATGATGCCCAGGGGATAAGTTGTTTCTTAAAAGAGGTGGATGAAAATACCCGAATCCACAGTGCAGGTTGAGTGACAATGCTTTAAGCATGCAAACCTTACGTTTGGTAACTGTTACTTGGAAGGAAGTGAGAGCGGGGTCTCTCTTCCTGGATCTTCTAGCTGCAGGAACAATCAGCTATGCGTGTTACTCTGAATACTAAGAAAACAAAACAAATCGACTCGGAAACACTCAGTATGAGCAATTCTGCTTAACAAATCTAAAGCCATGAACTGAAATGGTCTGTTTCCTCTGGCTGTGTTACAGAGAACACTGAGTGACAATTAGGATGGGGGTCATTAGATGAACACTGAAATGAAAAAATACACGGCATAAGGAACTGTTGTTATACATGGCCAAACAACATGGAAAGGACGGCTGCACAACACACAGGTAGTACAAATGCTTTGGGAAAGAAATCAGCACCAAAATGCATAAAAGCTGAATAAAAGCTGTACGGTGCTTGGTCCTGTTGCGAAGGCTACCAGAACACCAGATGAAATTAAGCTAGCAGTAATGCAGAGTTTTGCTTCTCAACTTAGCGGTTTTCTCAGTCTGCTTCTTCTTAAGAGATGCTTTGAAATCTGACTTCCCTTTGAAGTTTCTCGAGTACAGCATGACATTTATTTAAGGTACAAACCGAACCCTTTTGCTTTCCAGATCCCATCCGCTCTTTCTTCCAGAACCACTGTTCCCCTTTCCCAGCGAGCCTCATCCATTTCCCCCCGTGCGAGAGGGGCATCAAAGAGATGCCACCGCCGGGCTGCCCTCCTCTCCCCGGGGCTGGTGGGGCCAGCTCGCCCCCCTGAGCCCCCAGCCGGTGTCCCACCGCGTCCGGAGAGCCCTTTTGAAGGCAGGCGAGGGGGAGGAGAAGTCCCCGCTGCGGAGGAGGCAGAGTGCTGACTAACCCCGGCCCCGCTGTCACGCAAGCCTCGCCGCCTGTCAATCTCCCGGCGGCTCTGACAGCGGCCTGGCCGCCGTTCAAACCCTTGCGTGCGAGCAGACGAGCCACATTACCCTATGAAGTATTTCATAATAACAACAGCTGTTAAATATTGATGACTCCTGGCAAGCGCTGAATGCTTTTCGAGAAGGTTAAGCCTTGGTGTAATGGAACCTAATTCCTCATTATATACTGTATCAGATATCTGGAAGTTGCCTAAAAAAAGCAAAGGAGCTTAGAGTAAAGGATCAGAAAAATAACTCTCGTGCAGCAGGGAGAAGGGAGAGAGCCCGCTGTGCGAAGGGTGAAGAGTGTTTCCCCGAAGTCAAATCCCTTCACAAACAGTAAAATACCCTGCTGGAGCGATCGTCAATACGGTCGGTTTCACTATATTTCCACTGGAGGGTTTTGTGTTTTTAGAAATTATTGCAGATCAGATAAACTTTCTAAAACAGTGATCCAGCTGCCAGTGCTCCGTGTGTGTGTGTAAAAGTACATGTGGGAATTATTTCTACAGAAATATAGGGGGAAAACTTCCTTTAGTTTCTCTGCAAACATCAGCTCTGAGAGATCTGGCTCATTAGAAAATGTAGTGGTGATATGTCAATCTATTAAGGATGAAATCTCAGACAAGGTTTCCAGCAGGCAAAAAAATGGAAAAGGATGAGCCTCTTGCCTTGGGGAAGTCCTGGTGTGCTTTCTTACAATTCCCAGAAAAAAAAATCCGCCATCTTCTTCACTCTGCCCTCTAAAACCCGTCAGTCTTATCTTTTCCCTGATGATCTAACTGTCGAGCAAGGTTGTGTCGGGAACCGAATCAGTTTGGGGTTGGGATTCATGATCGACAGAGTCCTTGGGGGATGGACCTGGTGTGATGCCAGGGCAGGCAGTACTGAGTAGTCCAGCAAAAAGGCAGCATTAGAATCCAGGTGCAGGTGAAAGAAGAAACACAAACTGAGGACTTCTTACAGAGGTGACTAAGTCAGGGTATTTTTTTTTCTTGCATGTGAAAAAGAGATCTGTGTACCTTTGGGAAATAAAGTTTACATGAGGCAAGCTGAGAAGCTGAAAAGAATTGCTTGCAAATGTTCAGTTGTGCTGCAGTGCAAGGAGTTCTGTGAAGCTTTAGGAAAGTGGTTCACCTGTAGGGAACCCAGGTCTGTTAACTGAGACAGGATAGGGAATCACAAAAACTTAGGAAGCTGTAGGGATGGGACATTTGAAGGTCATCTGGTCTACCTCACCCTGCTCAGAACAGAGATAACTTCACTTAAGCAGGTTCCTCAGAGTTTTTGAGTATTCCCAGTAATGGACATTTCTCATTCCCTCCAGGAAAACTTTCATTATTTAATTAAAAACAGGATTGATTTTGTAAGATAAGGAGTTCCTTAATGTTTTAGGTGAATGAGCATTAGGGTAAATTCTTCCTGTGCCCACAATTATTTGTTTGCAAATGTGTAGAATAATTTAAGAAATGCTGAGAATAGTGAAGTGGCTTTTATAAAAAGTGTATCTATATGGAGAATATGTAGAATAATTATTAACTCTTCTTCTGTTTTTTGCTGGTTTTCTGTATCTCATAAGAAATCACACTTGTACATCAAGTTTAAATGTAGCCTGGGACTATACCTTCTCCCCATCCCATAATTTCTGAGGGATCACAGATCCAAAGAAAAGCTCCATGTAAAACAAATTTTGTGCTAACTATACAAACAATAGACTCAAAAGAACCTGTCTAGAAAACACATTTCTTCTCTGTAGCTTACTGTTGCAACCTTTCTTTCTTCATATGACTCAACAGATGATCTCCCCAACAGACAGCCCCACATTGTGCCTTGGCAAAGGAGATATTTTAGAGATCTGTTTGCATCACTGTGAGAAAATATTTGAGCTATCAGTTGGTCTGGTAGACTATATTGGCTACAAGACTGCTGAAGACATGTAGTCCTCTGAAATTATACCAGGGTATAAGACTTATTCCAAGTAACAGTCTTCCTGTTTGTCTTCACAATTCCATTTTATTTTCTACTACATTAAATATGATGATTTGATCACGGAAACTTATTGATTTATAGGTTCAGTCCTGGGGCCTTAATTTTATCTGTGTACTATTCCATTCTTTAATTAAGCTTTAATACGTTAGCTTGTCTGAATATTTGCTTGCACACCCTTCTGAATAAACACATAAAAGATAAGTAAAAATGGGTTATTCTCTCGAACCACAAAATGGATTGCAAGCCTGATTTATCATCAACCTTGAGTAAGAAATCTGCAGACTATTTATTCCAGTTTCAAATCAATACCCACATCACAGACAAAAAGTTAAGATGATTCCAACACTTCTTCCTTGCACCTTTAAGTTTTTAAATTACATGTCTGTTCATCAGAATCATGATATCCAGCCTAAGTTTAGAGTAGAAAAAAATTTCAGAGAACTCTTCTGTATTTAGAAAGTCTGCTTAACATTGCTTAGTTCCAGAGTTAAGGACCTCAGAATGTACAATGAATGTAGTTTAATATTTTCATTTGTGACTTCACCAAACTGATCCACAATTAGCCTTAACTGTATTGCAGTGTGTTCTGACCTGTTACTTCCTGGTTGCTTGAGTGGGATCTCAGCAAATCCCACTGATCATGATCTTTATACATATTCAGAGGAGCAGCACATCAGGACACATTGATTCTAGGATCTGTGGAGCACCTCACCTATCAAAAATACTTGAAGCGTTTCCCTATTCTTCCAAATATCCATCATAACAGCTTCTTGTCTGAATAACTGTTCATCTTTTCCCTTGTACAGATATATTTTAAAAAATGGGTTCTGTATATCCTCTGAATTCCTGGTGTTTTCTCTCTCTGTGGCCCAAGAATGTTGTCCTTGTTTGATATGGACATATCAAACATACTATTCTGTTGTCATTAGACCATTTTTTCAGGATTTATTCTCCTGATAAAAATAATATATCAGTGGATACTGATGTCCACAGCAGAGGCAGTTGCCCTTTGAGGAAAGGCTAAAATGGTTAAAAGTCACAGGACTTTTACTGAGAAGGGCCAGGGGAAATACAACAGAGGTTTACAAAATTATAAGGGCAGTGGATAAACTGAATGCAGAACTGCTGTTTGCCCAACCCCACAATATGAGGACTGTCAAATGCCCTGTAACACCAGCACAAGAATGCTTTAAAGTGGATAAAAGACAGCAGTTTTGAAGATGAGAATGCCAGACTCGATGGACCACGGGTGTGGCACAGTAGTGCATCTCTTATGTTGTTATATTCTCACTGCAATGCCATGGCCTTGTCCACAAAATTTGTTGCAGACAGAAAATAAACAACAGATGCACAACAGCAGCATCTGTGACGTGAAACAAAGTATATCACAGAAGTGACAATAAGAAAAATCAGAACCTTATGAGAAAGCCTGTATGTGACTAAATTTAAGCATATGATAAAAGAGCAGCTTGTGACTAATCATTGCATCCAAAAACAACAAAAAACCTTTAGTGGTAAAAAGCCTATTGAACTAAACTTGAGTCTGAAATATTTTTCAGAAACATAAATAATGAGACCAAATCCATTTTTACTGAAAAGACAGCTAAGAGGAAAACTATGTGTGTTCATAAGTAAGCAATTGAAGTCTACTGGAATTTTTCCCGCTTTTGGAAAGGCGATTGTAAGAATTGCATTTTACAGAAGAAATGCAATAAAGTCTTGATAACAGATTTACCTTGAGAATAACAGAACATTTTTTGTCTCTATTGGCTACAGAAGATGTGCATCATTTTACCCTCTCCAATTTTGGTATATAGTTTAGAACATTTAGTAATCAATCACTGAAGGACAAACTCAAATCAAAGATCAAGCATGAAAATAAATGAAACTGGGAAAATGCATAGAAAGCATCTCTCCCCCTTCTTGATTAGAGCAATCTGACAATGACTAACTTATGTGAGATTTACATGATCTTTGCTAGCCTTTTTGGATTTGATAACCTCTTTTCCAGGACTATGATTCAAACAGACTGTCTCCTGATCTTCCACTCCTCAATTTCTTGTGCCTTTAAAATTTTCGTTGCACCATTCTGCATGGAAAGACACAGGCTAAATTCACACTTGATGGTTCCAAGAGGAATTTAAGCAGTATCTCTTAGAAGAGAGTTGAAAAAGCATGTGTCAATAGATCAGTATATCATCCAAGGGACTGTTTAAAAATAGCCAATGCACACGATCTGGAGAGGATAAAGGAAACCTTTAAGATGAAATAAACATTGCATCTAAAATATTCACACTGAGACCTTAGTGCACAGGATGTGCATGTGTTACCCAGAAAACCAAATCTGGATCCAACAGTTTTAGAGTCAGGAATATCATAAGAACAATTCTTTAATATCTGCTTTATATAGCAGCCTTACTGTGTCCAATATTAAAGGCAAAGACACATTCGCTTTCCAGCGTACTTTAAAGAAGCAAACACGCTTGACAGAGGAAATATGGGAATCTCCACCTTTAAATCAGCTGGATACCACAGCACACTGCTGCACAGCAACAGACAGACACACACGCCTCACAGAACACGGTGCTCTCTTTCTGTGGCAGAGCTGCTCTGCTTGGCCGTTTCTGCTGCCCGTGGAGGTTGCCACCATGACATGAACTGCATGAAGCCTTGAAAAGTTAAATGCACCCAATGTGCTGTGGGAAAAATATGCCTGAGAGGAGGTCCTTAAGCTTGGGATTTTCTAATTCAGGAAGTAAAAACACATGCTGGGACAAGATAAGGGCAAGTGAAACATCAAGGACATTATCTGAAAGTTTTTTTTTTTAAATTATTTCAGAATCTCTTTCCAGGCCAGTTTTGAAACACTGAGCTGTATTCCAGCACCTTTTGGAATGATGAAGAAAACCAGTAGCATGACAATCTTACCGAAAAGCTCAAAATTAAGAACTATCTGACAACAGAACTGCCAGAAGCCTAAACTCATAATGTTACAATCCCTGGATCTCTTAAATGTGTTTTTATCCACACTAATATTTTAATGTATGCATACAAAAACTAGTCCTGCAAAGCTACCCAAACAGATGGATGTTGTCCCCACCTGGAATCCCTCGTAAGACAGAGGGCCTGCAGAGAAGACACCATGGTTTGTCCAAAAATAAAATCCTTTTCAGAACAGGAACCTTCTGCAGAAGTATAAAATGCATGCACATGATGTATTCAATTACTACAATAACCTTTCTTTTTCACTTCCTCACAAAGGTTTTGCTTTGCTTTTCCTGACAGCCGTGTTCCGTACTCAGAAAAAGATCCCAAGCAGATGCCAAAGACCCTAAACAGACCAGTAGTGAGCTTACATTTTCTTTCCCTTTCAGCACCAGAGAAATTAAGTTTCTTAAAAGTGCCATGGTCCCTAGGTCAACAGCCAGAATTAGGACCTTCAAATTTTCTGAACGTAATAAAAAATTCTGTCGCTATAAAAGGCAGGAAAGGTGACATTTAAAGGCTCTAAGATTGCAAATTTTCTCCCTGCTTTCATTTGCTTTTCAATTTTTAAAACCAGAGAATACTTAGATATAGTGATAAACTTAAAAGGCAGGCACAGAGTTCTTATCAGACTTGTCCCATTTGAAGATAAGGAAAACCAATGTTCTGTATTTCAGAAACAAAGTCCTAGCTAATAAAATATAACCTTTTCTCCAGTTTCAGCTCTTCTGTATGTGTCATTGACTTGAACAGGCAAGTCTGACTCCTACAAAGGTGCTTGCTGCCTTGACTCATAGCAAGCTACCAAAGAAATAACGAGTATTCCTTACGGGATAAGGACGGGAATCTTGTATCTCATTCATGAAACATATAGGATTATGCCTTCAACTTTCTAGGCAGTAATTGCCAATTGCGGCTTTCACTGAGTGATCAATGCCAGGTGAATAGTGTGTATAAGGAGAACTAAGGTACATAAATTACTTCTAGTGCTTCTTATTCTAACTCAGGTCTCTGGATGAAAAACCTACTGATTCATCAGATCTGTTTTATACTCATCATGTGACATAAACATTTGTTTCTATTGCATTTTCAGCAGTTACAGTATGATCTCCACTGGATATACACTGTGGCTTACTGCCAGAGTCAGTCCAATAACCACCAAAACAAGACTTACTAGCTCTACGCTAAGGAAAATAGGAGTAGGTTAGAGGAAGAAAGTGAAAACTACAAATTGCAAAAAGCAAAGATGATCTTGCATGTTTTTTAAAAATGTGAAATTTAACTGGAGGCAGTGTATACTCTAGAGCACACTTTGTTTTAAGCCCAAGAATTTTTCAGAGGAATCACTATGCTGCATCCAAAAAAGGAACACTTTTTCTCCTGCCGAGGCAGATTTGCAGGGAGGAGGCTCATTTCTGCCTTGCTGGTCTGGCAGGCAGCAGAGCTCTATTCCTCTGATCAAGAGATCACTTTCATAACCACTTTTCTGAGGTCACAAATGAGTCTGCTGCAGTCACGCAACCCCTCGCCTACCAGAGCTTACTACAATGCAGGTTCACGGAAGCTCTTTAAAGAGGCAGCACATCCTTTCAGCCCTCAAAAATATAAGGCACACACACATGTATTATCATATGGGATTCCCCTAAATATGCTGTGGGACTGTTTTATTTCAGTTTGATTGGGGAAGAAACATATAGCTTAGAGTTTTATGTGGAAGGAATGTTGTTGCCTGAGTAGAATTAAATAAAACTGAAGCTAAATAGCTCTACAGTTCTTTCAAATGATACTGGCACCTTTGGCAAATATTTAGTTAGCCTCTTCCTTTGTATTGTCTTAAAGGTCCATTGTCGTCAAACAGGTGCTACTGTGAACTATGCTAATTAAGACATTTAAAAGTCATGGTAAACAGTCAAACAAACATTAGATTCAATAACCAACAAATATGATTGCTCTGAATTAAACATTGCCCTGCCGCACTGTTAGAAACACAACAATATGGAAATAGTAAACCAGGAAACAGGCTTATGAATTGACTCTGAAGGAATACTATGAAATTACAACAAGTTCTAGTCAGAGCTTGTTCCTAGGTCAGAAAAGTCTATTTTAGCCAAGTATCGCACAAACTACCAATATACACTGATATAGTTACCAGTAGCAATACAGTGATCTGTTGTATGGACATGCCTTGCAGGTGATAGCTGGGTGATAAGAGGCAGTGGGGAATTTAAAGAAAAAAGTTAAAAATATTTTTCCTCTTATGATAAGTCAACTCTACCCAAAGAATGGGGGGTTTGGCCTATTTTCACAAGCAGTTAACGCTATGAAAGCAACTGTTGTTGTTTCATCATTAATTGTTTGCACTAATTACCTGAAATAAAGTTTTCAAAAGCTGTTAAATTACACTGAAGCCTACAATTAAAAAAATTTATGATGGCTATAATGCTTATTGATATTTTGTGAGGATTACTGTGCAGACACATTTCATTTAATGGCAGCACAAACAGGCTCGCCCAAACCAGCTTTATAATCCAGCTTAAATAAAGTAACAATAGGAATGAGGGCACAGCACTAAGCCTGTTGAGGACTCACAGTGTGGGATGCAGCTTGCACTGTCCTGCAAGTTCATTGCTATTATTAGACACACTAAACAGGTGAAAGCTTGTTGAGGTGTGCCCGTACATGCCACAGACAGTTTCAGGGATTCTGGAGATGCACCCACAGGCTATTAAATACCCTTGGCTTCATCCAAAACAAGGGCTTTTTACACTTTAGGCTTGACCTTGGTGTGTATCTTCACCCAGCAGTGGGAGAGGCCCCCTCTCCTCTGCATTGACACAAATGACATCCCAGACCAGCTTTGATATGAAATTAATGACACTCCAAAATTGGCCTTATCTCTGCTCCAGGTGTGGCCTATATTTATGGAGAGGAATTAGGTTGGAAGCTGGACAGAGAATTGTGGCTTTACTGCTGGTGGACCTCACTGTCAGAGCTCGGTGCACTCACATCATAGAGGCAGGCTTAACCTCAGGTGCTGAGCATCACTGCAGCTTCTCAGCTCAGTCAAAATGTTGGTGCAGGTGGTGAGACAGAGACACCAGTCTATAAAGGGAGGGTGTTGACAGCCTCTAGAGTGACCTCTAACAGTACTAGGGCAGACAAAGCTGCAGGCATTTTTGAAGATAAGTCACACTTTCAAAGAGTTCTGAGACTACTGAAGATGTTACCTTTAGTCTTATGTTACTGATTTGTGCCCATTCACTTATCACTGCAACAACTTCCCATGGAAATGAAAAATATACAGGATCAACTCTTGCCTAAACAGACTTTGTCCTTGTTTATGAACTTTGGCTAAAGCACAAAAAGTTTATCTAGAGAAAAAGAGCACTGGATACTAATGCAAGTATTTAATTAACATGGCAATTTTTCCTTTCTAGCTATGGAAAGAGTTACGTGAGAATGCTGCTGGGCTACCTTACCTATACAAACAAATTACACTGTTCTTCTGGAGGCAGTTGGCAAAGAAATCATTGCTAACTGAAGGAATGACTTGATGTATGGGCATTTGAGGGTAAACAGCTGCTAGAATTCTGTTGCTCAGCTCTGTTCTGCATGCCAGTCTGGCCACAGAGGCACTTCTTGCCTTTCCGAGAGTCCTTTTTATAACCCCTATTATATGAAAGTAAAATATCTCTAATCTTTTTTCAAGAATATGACCTCTCCTACTCAAAGACAGTGTGGTCAATTGCTCCATTTTCTAAGGAGATGCAAGCAGGCAGCTAACACATGTGTCTAAGTCCCACTGGATCTGCAATTCTAGAGGAAGAACTAGTCAGTAATTTAGTATAGTGAAATCAGGATAAACAATGACTTCTCATATGCCAACTTCCAAATAATAATTGCAAGCTTTCCTCACTCCCTCCAAGGCTCCTAATATCTTGCACCTGATAGTTGAAAGATCTGTACATAGAAGAGAACATGCATCCAGTAATTTAGATTAGCTGCAAATCTGCCTATATATATATATTTTTTTTTTTTTTTAGTTCTTTTGTGGAGCACTTTATTTAATCTGAAAATTATACAGAGAAATTAATTTTTGTGGAGGATTTTGTTTAATCTGAAAATTATCCAGAGAAATGTAATAGAGTTCACTGATACCCCAACTAATAATCCAAAATCAAACCATTTCAGATTAGTGTACCATAAATCATTTTCAATTAATAAATTGACTTTAAATAGTTACTAAGAGATATTCTTTCATTAGAAATAGGTTTAAGTACTGTGACAAATTACTTAAAGTTAATTAGTTATTAGACTCAAACCTAAGGCTTCCTGAATAACTCGGTTATAAAAATTACAGCAAGCTTACTCACAAAATAGCTTCTACCCTCACCCTCTTCCTTCTGCCCAAACATACTGTACATACTTGAAAATGGCCAGATTTTGCCTGGAAGAGGAGGAAAAGAGCGCTTTGCTACTGCAATGTAAATTAAGTTTTATCTTGGTCAGAACCACTGCAGGATGCCTGGAAATATGTTTGTACTAGGCAGATCGAGAAGGACAGCAAATACTGCAGCTGCAGAAGTTAGTTTAAAATCAATTGTTGAGTTATTTTCCCACTAGCTGTGGCTGAGCCTTCCACATGAGCCTGTCCTAGCACAGCATAGCCTCTGCCTGATGTGGAGAATGAGGGGAGAAGCTGGAGTACCTAACAATAGCGCTCCAGCCACGGCAACAGAGCCGGGAGTTGATGGAGTCAAGGCAGGATGGGGCAGGCTGGGAACGGGGCAGCTGGAACATTCTTCTGCCTGATGTATTTTCCATTGGCCAGATGTTCCCCAGTTGACATGAGCTGCGAGAGGCTGCATGTGCCACTCCCGGAGGGTGTTCTGACCCCTGGGAAGCACTAAAGAGGCCCAGGCCTGCCCAGCATTGAGGAGGCACAAAGGTATTTCGAAGCTCTGATCCTCTCTTCTCCCACTCGGTCCCGGTGCCAAGTGCAGCTGTGGTGCGGGAACTCAGCCGTGGCGCAAGATTCGTTTTGTACATTAACCCGATGAGCTACGGTACCATCTGAGACCAACATGCAGCTAATTGCTGTGGGAACAAAACTTTGAATTTCCTGGCCTATTCAAAGTTTGAATTTCCCACTCACTCCACGCTCCCGTACTAACAGATGGTATACAGGGTGTAGCTTCAAAATTTCCTTCATCAGAGCATATGCAAAGGCAAGAGGAGATTAATTGCACATCCCTGGAAACCTGCCCTTTATTTGCAGAATGGTGAAATTAGAAATAAGTCAATTAACATGCCCAAGCAGTCCCCATCTTCCACGCAGATAGTGCTGGCTGAAACTCTTCCGCCCAAGCTATCCCTGCCATGTGGAGCTGGAAAAGCACTGGTTACAGGAGCTGACTCATCAGCTGACTAGCCCACAACCTCAGCCACAAAGGACCAAAAATGCTGGTAGTGGCATGAAGCGTGTGGGTGGGAGCAAGGAATAAGCAATCATCTGGCAGCCTAATGCAGAAGGGAGGGTTGACAACAAGCCATTATTTATTCCCCCCTCCCGCCCTAAGGCTCATCCCTCTGCTTCAGTGATTCTCATCATCTTGACGCTGTGGTAGGGCTCTTTGTAGGGGAGGGAATGGAAGGTACATCCCCTCCCTGTGGCCCATGCAATGAAAGCATCAGCAGGCTATCTGAGCTCACCACACCCAGATCTCTTAGGGCAAAAGGCCCTCATGGTGGAGAATGGAAAAGAGGTTTGCCTGGTCCTGCTTTCACCCAATAGGAGACTAAAACAATGTCTTGCTGGGAAAAAAAAAAAAAAAAAGGACATCATTGCTTTCCCACTAAAGTCAGTTACTGGAGAGGAGGGATGCAGATCCAGTTCTGGAATGGCAGATAGCAGATGTAACCAAAATTTTTAGGAGCGGAGCAAGGAATATAGAAAAAAAAGGGAGAATGTTGTAGCAAAGATGCGAAAAGACAAGGGCAAAAAAACCTATATGGAGAAAACAAGAAAATCTACAGAAGAGGAAGATGCAAAAGAGAAGATTTAACAAGAAGTTAGGTGGATTATCACTAAAAAGGCTGCCAGAGGAAAAGAGGTGGAAGGGAAGTCACCAAGTTATACAATAAAAATAAAAAGAGAAAAGAAAACTGAAAACTGGCAGATTTAATTAAAACTTAACATGAAAGTACCCTAATAAAGTCCCCCAAATTGTTCATATGTATCACATTATCTCCATATAGATCTAAGTTAACTTTTGAATGTTCATTCCCTCCAGCAGCCTTCACCACTGCTAATCTGGCTATAATATGGTCAGTTGGTCCCCGTTTTAACTAGCACAAAATATTCTCTAACCAAATTATTGGTGTGGTGATGGTGTGACTTCACACCTCCCAGGCTTTAACCTTTTCAATGGCATTTTTGTTATGACTCTGAAAAATACATTTAATTTCAGGCAATGTGTTTTTGAAACACTGGGCCAGATTTTGAAAGCCTGGCTTGTATTACTCCACTAATGCCAAGGTTAAGCAAAACATAGTAAGAAATTAAGGACATGACCAGTTGTCTTTATGTTTCCTCCCCAACCAAACTTGTTGTTTTCTGAGAAGAGGATTTTTGCCCAAATTTTGCCTACAGTAGGTCTTTCCTGGCAAATTGCCTCAGTGGAAAGGAGATTAAGTTTCTCAATGTCCTCTTTGCTTGGAAACTTTCTGTTACATTTCCCAGTCTCCAATACAGGCAGCTCAGGGCACAAGAATCTACAGCTTGAAAGTCTTCCCCAGCAAGTTTTTCACATGCTGTTGTATTGGCACTTGGCAAGAGAGTGATGAAGAGGCACAACACTGCAGTTTGCAGCTTTTCTCTGGCTGGAAAAACCGCACTAGTTGAACATAATCTTCAGAGAGTCAGAAGACAGAATATCTGCTGAAGCTACAATATCTAAAGTAAGCAAGCTGACCCCTGTGTGGAGATTGGGACTTGACTTGACTAGATAAAGACAAGATAAATAAATTCCTCCTTTCCAAATGACCTCTTGGAACTCAGTGTCTCTGCACTAAGTGTTGCTGCAAGGGGTACATTTTCTGTCCAGAAACTGACCTCTCCTCCCAGCTCATGCTTACAGGGGTGACAATCTCAGCCACCCTACTGGTTTCAAAGATAGTATCGGCTACTACCATGATACTTTTAAGGTATGATGGCAAAGTAACCTTCAAATTGACATTGTCTCTGCTTTCCTAACCATATGTTGGCAGCAACAAATGTAGGGTGCATCACTGCCCTGAAATGATACGGCACTTACTGCCAGACTTATTAAAAATTTCTAAAGTGCTTGCTAGCATCAATAAAAATGAAGCATGTATGTTGCAATGTGCAATACCTTCAGACTCTCTGACGTGTTACTGAGAATGTTTGGCTCAGAAGAAAGAACTCTTCCCTTAGGGGGACATACAGAACTGCATTGCTAGGGTTTAATACAGTTCTGGTGGTCCTGAAGAAGTGCTGAAAGCAATGAAAACCTCTATAACCCATCGTAATTTGAGAGCATTCTGCACCTGGCATGACTGCACCTCTAAGAATTATTAATTTCAAACATTGCTAATTTCCTCTTACAAATATTACTTGCTGTGAGATATACAGCCTTTTCCTATATGCCGCAGTGTAGATGCAGTGTAGAAAAAGCATGGAAAGAAGAAATGCAATTTCATTTTTCTCCGTGTACTGTTATGGTCCTTTTAATTACATATTAGAATATTCTCCACATAAATCCTTACATTCACCAGCTCAAGATACATTATTAAGGCTGAATTATTTATCCTCTCAAGAAATGCTTTCATAAAGCATTATTTATTGTGCCATTTTCCCGTACAAGTTTTGTAGGGGTCATTTGATGGCACAACACTGGTTTGATAAATTATTTGGAACAAAATATAGAGGGTTTGTGACAGGTTTTCACTGACACTGATATACAACATAATACCAACATACAGAAGATAAGAAGATAGCATTTTCTGCACAGATATTGAAATAGTCAGGGGAATAGATGTTTTGCCTGTATGCAATTAGTAAGGTGGTTATAAAGTTGTCAATGGACTAGGAAAAAAACCAACTTAAAATATGTTGTGTTTTGATTTAGCTCTGATCTTTGCTTGTTTTCAGTCCCCTTAACTCTTTCAGCTGTTTCCAATATGTAAGTAGCCAATTTATATTGCAGGTCCAGAGGTAAATGGGAATAGTGGACATTTACTTATTATAACAAATATTTACTTCCTATGTACCTTCAACTTGATATATTCCATGCAGATATAAAGAGGAAATGCATTGAGGGGATTTCAATAGAATTTTAGGGACACAGTAAGTTCATTTGATACGTACTTTGGCAAGACTGTTGTATAGCATCAAACTTTCAAAAAAGTAATGATGAGCTTCTTTAAAAGAAGTTTCTGAAGTCTGCTTGTAACTTCTCTTACTGAGCATCTAAGTTTGCTGATATGCATTCTGCTTCTACTCAATGTCAAGACTTTAGCAAATTTGTCAGTTGTATTACTTACAGTATTGCACCAAAAAGTGTAATAAAATTAAAACTGGACTTCCAAAGGGAAACCTGCTGTGCCTCATCTAAAAATCTTGCTTTTCATTTCATGGTGGGGAACTTTCAGAGCACTGACTAATATGT
Source organism: Vidua chalybeata (assembly GCF_026979565.1). Lineage (NCBI taxonomy): Eukaryota > Metazoa > Chordata > Aves > Passeriformes > Viduidae > Vidua > Vidua chalybeata. The sequence continues at coordinate 92,363,660 of NC_071530.1, forward strand.
TACTGTTACATTAGATAGAGAAGATAATTATCTGTGTTAGTCATATGGGATTTTCTTTCAAATGAAATGAAAAAGACACTAAACCAAATACAATTAGATGAAGACAAGTCCTTCAGAGTGATCCATTGAGCCAAACTGTAGGATTATCACATAGCAAAGTGAGGCAAGCTTTTCAGAAACCAGCCCCCTACTCGTATTTTATATGGCTCAGGGGGAACCTTATCACTCTCTATAGCCACTTGAAAGGAGAGTGTAGCCAGGTGTGGGTCAGCCTCTTCTCCCAGGCAATCAGTGACAGCATGAGAGGACACAGTCTTAAGCTGCACTTAGGGTGGTTCACTTCTTCACTAAAGGGTCGTTAAATTTTGGAATGGACTGCCCAGGGAGGTGGTGGAGTTACAGTCCCTGGAGGTGTTCAAGAAACAGCTGGATGTGGCACTTAGTGCCATGGTCTAGTTGACAAGGTGGTCATCAGTCAAACGCTGCACCAAAGGTTATGGGATGACCTTGGAGGTCTTTTCCAAATGAAATGATTCTGTGATTTTGTGATCTGCATTGTATCAGAGTTCTCTGCAGAGCTTTACTCTGTGCTGTAGCCCTAAAGTCAGCTGCAGGAAAGTGAGAAGGGAAGCTAGAAGGACAATCTCCCACACTATTCACTAGCTGAAAACTATTTGTCTTCTTTGTCTTCAAAGTCTTATGCAATTACAATATGCCAAATGAACTTCAGTGTTCTGTTGGATAAGAGGCATTGTCTTTCCTTTAAAACATATCTGTATTTAAAATGAGAAACAAAGTAAATCATTTTCTTGACAGTAAAAATACATGCTTCCTCTCAGAGATGGTAATTGCTCATGAAGCTGAGAACAAGTGTAAACCAAGCCAAAGTTTATGCCTGGGGGAATGCTTTCCTTCCCATCCGTTGCATAATTGATAAGGACAAAACTATTGCTAGTATCTTCTACAGTCACTGAAATTGCTAGCAAGTTCTGAAGTAAAAATGCCATTTTTCTTGTGATGAAAACCAGTCTTGTTTCCATATCCAAGGAAAACATGGTTTACAGTGGAACTAAAGTCCAAGTTTTTCCTCAGTCTCCAAGACCTCAACATAATTTAACTCAAGAGAATTAGATCAATGAAAGTCCATTACTTGTAGTTCAGGATAATGGAATCTGAGCCATGCAGAACTGAGAGTATTTCAACAGCTGGTACCAGGCTGGGCCAAGAAGGGCCTTAGCTGCAGAGCAGGGATTAAGCAACCACAGTGCACAAGGAGGATGCACACCAATGACTACAAAAGACAGTGTGTATATCAGTCTCCTGGATTAGATGGACACAGATTTTTCCTTGCCACTTGCATTTACCACATTGAGTTACACATCCTTGCCACATTCATTTACATCTATGAGACATGAGATGCACGGTGTGAGTTAAGCAAATGCACTGAGCACAAAAGCCTACCAAATCAAAATGGTTAAGAATGACTGAGCAAGCTGGAGAAAGGTGAAGACCCACACTCAATGGCTTACAGTATTCTGGGGACTTCCCCTAGCATTGGAACAATGTAGAAGCTGTGGTTTGTGGGAACACCTATAAAATCAGGCATTGTGTGTGTGGCTGGTCCTGAGTGTACTTCAATTGTCGGTAGAAACAGTGGAACTCTTCCAGTGCCAAATACCCTCAGGAGAAATCTAACAAAGATTCCCCTCATGTCACTTGTCATTTCCAGCTCTCAGGTTTTTCTAATCAGTCTTGATAATAGCAAGAGAAACATTGAAGCCTGCAGGGATGTTCATTTGGATGGCATCCAGCAATAGAAAAGTTGTATGAGACACAGATCCAGAATTACAAGAGGAAATTCTGCAAGAAGAATGATGGTGTGTTTCCCAAGGACAGCATAAAATCCATATAGTCCAGTCTTTCTTATGCAGGTGACTTAATCAGTCTAACAGCTCTGAGTTTGTAATAGCTCTGGTAATATAAACAACCCACAGCGCATGACACAAGCACCGAGGAGCACCAGGAAATATCTGAAACTTATTTGTAACTGGAACTAAGATCCTTCATTTGCCATTACTAAAAAAAAAAAAAGTATTGAATTTAGAGCCAGTCTCAGAACATGACATTGAACATAGTGTTGCACAGATGAGTTCCCTTGATCTTCAAAGGTTGTGGGAATTCAAGCAATTTAAATTTGTCTTGTTCTTCCTGAGTATAGGTTCATTCTGAAGTAAATCCTCCTTGTAAATCAACACTGGTCCTAGAAAATCCATCTTGTTTGCAGGAAACTAAAGAGAAAGCTAGCCAGGAGGAGGTCCACACTGTTACAACAAGACAGCAAGAGCAGATGCAGTTCTCCTCCAAGAGTCGGCAAAGGACAGAGAGATCTCCAGGTTATGCAAGAGGACCTGTAGTACATAACAGCCTCAGTTATTTGTCACATGGAATGAATGGTGTTCCCAGGAAACAAGGGGAAGAGAAAATATTGACCCATTAGTATAAGCAATATGTCCCAATAAAATGGTCTCCCTGGTAATTAAATATATTCAAAAATCTAGTCAAAATAATGTTTGAAAATGGGTAGTGTGGAGGGAATTCAATTTGCAGTGGGTTCTCTAGAAAGAAGTCCTGCCAGATCTCAGGGATGGATGAATGCAGCTATCCTGCTTAAGGTCACCTCTACTAAAATTTCACTGATGTAGTATTTTAGCACTTGATTAGACAATGATTTGCAGACAGTAGGTCTTCCTTAAATGATTTGCTTATAAACCACTTATGCAGAAGAACAGATTTTCCTTTTTTCGGTTGCTGTATTGCTAAAAAGATGGTAAAATTAGAGAGCAGAAGAGAGTGAAAAATGGTTCTTTCATGAACAGTCCATTTTTGGCCAAACACTCCAAATATTGGCACAATTTGAATACACCAGTTCAACACAGCCACAGGAATAACCTTACCTGTTGCCCACTCTGACAATGAATGTTTCTTTTCAGTACAAACCATTGAATATGCTGTCCTAAGAAACCTAAACTACCCAAATGTTTACAGTCTAATTAAACTACGACTGTGGACTACAGCAATATATATGCTAAAGACATTTTGTATGTGTTCAATAAAGAAAAGTCCTCATTTCTCTTCTAAGAAAGAAATCATTCAGACATTCAGTTTCAGAGGTCAGGACTGGGAATGCTCTAACTCAGTAGAAGATGTCTTTAAAAACTCAAACTTCTAATTGTTAAAAAACTCAAATACATAGGGGAATTCTTGACTCAAGGTAAAAGCTTCCACCCTAACTAATCAGAGGAACACAAATTGAATCCTTGATTTGTGTCTCAAAGTATAGGTTTCATTTTAAAAAAAAACAGAAGTTTGAGGATAATCTGAAAGCCTCTAATTATTTACATAATGAAAATCAATATATAAGTCATACCAAGAAAAGTTAGGTGGGAATGAAGAGATGGAATCAATGAGGTATAATTTCCTCCTTCTTCTTCTTCTTGTTGGTTTAGGCATCTTATCCTGCTCTTATAAATCTTCCTTATAATATTTATTGCTATTTCAGATTTTTTATTATTTTATTTTTCCTATATCTGTTCTAAATACATCCATTATAAAGGACCTGGAGAGAGTCCAGAGAAAGGGCACCAAAATGATGAAGAGACTAGAGCACTTCTATGAGGAGAGGCTGAGAGAGTGAGAGAGCTGGAACTCTTCAGCCTGGAGAAGGGAAAGCTCAGGGTGGATCTCATCAGAGTGTATAAATACCTAAAGGAAGGGTGGAAAGAACAGCAAGATTCTTTTCAGAAGAGTCCAGTGACAGGATCAGAGTAAACAAGTACAAAGTGAAACATCTCTCTGAACATCAGGAAACACATTTTAACTGTAAGGATTACCAAGCATTGGCTGAGGTTGCCCAAGGACACTGTGGACTCTCCACCCTTGAAGATATTCAAAAGCCATCTGGACATGGACCTGGAAAACTGGTTCTCAGTGACCTTGCTTGAGCAGGGGGCTTGGATCAGGTGACCTTCAGAGGTTCCTTCCATCTTCAACCCATCTGTGAATCTGTGATTCACTAAGACTATGATTTTAAATTTAAGGGAAAGCTTCGGGCTACTGAAACTGGATTACAAATGAAAGATGAATTTTTCCCATAGAAATGAATCCAATATAGGTCATAGCTGTAATAGTTAGCTCAACCATATGAACTTAGTTTAAGAATCAATTGAATCTTGTAGAAAAATTTGCCATGCTTATGTAAAGTAAAATCTAAAAAATATATATTTATACCAAAGAAGCAGAATTTGTCATTCCAGGAAAAAAATAATTACTGAGAGTTTGAAAAGAAAACTCTGGGAAAACAGAATTATTAGGAAGAGATGGTGGGGTAGAAAGAGATGCCTGAGAACCACAGTACATGCACTGCAGAGGAACCTTGGAACCTCAGATCAGGAGCTTTGGTTCAGGTAGGCAGCACTCCTACAGCACTGTTGAGTAGCATTACATCACAGATTATGTATGCACTGAAAGCAAGATCACTCTGTGCTTCTGTAACCATCTCAGCTTTTAAAACCTTAAATTTCTGTGTCGCTGGAGTGTCATGCATGTCACACCAGAAACAGGTCTGCAGTGGGGGCTGCAGCACTAAATATTCAATTATTACAGTAAATAATAGCCTAAGGGGTCTAAGGAATGAACCCGAGGAATCTCAGTCACAGCAGTATGATTCTGACCTAGGAGAGTAACAGGCATGGACACTGTAGGAGGAGAACAAAGCTGGAACACACTGCAAGTAATTGAGGATACTGAAAATCAGGCCAGCTGGGAGGAATCCTTTGTTGCTTTCTTCTTAAAAGGGATAAATTCAATTTCCATTAAAGAGAAACATTGATGGGAATTGGATCACACCAAACACATAGATGAGTAAAAGGAAATGACCCACTAACATAAATGCTAAATCAGAAGAAAGAAACCACGCAGTATGTGCTACCCTGTCAGAAAATGGGAAAAAATAAAAAAACTAAAAAAAAAAAACCTATATCTATGTGTGTATGTATATATATATATGTATGTAAGAGGTTTAATTGAAGGGGAGAAATGGGTTAGAAAGAGATAGGGCAGCTTGGTGAAAGTGGCCGGGAAATCCTGGAATCAATGGTTCTTGCAGCAGCAGCAGCAATCCAAGCCACAGCATTGGAAAATAGAGGACCAACAGGAGGAAGACCTCAGTACACCTGGAAAAATCTCAGAGGACACATATCTAAGGGAAATAGAAGCTGGATGTTTTTTCAGTGAATCAATATGTAGGAGATAAGTGTAAACTGTCTCAGGGGCAGTGAATAATGGGAAATGTAAGAAAAGACCGCCTTAACAAAATCTTGAGTTCTTCAGTGACTGGAAACTCACAGAAAATCTCTTTTAAAAATGAATAAAATAAAGGACAAATGTATAAGAAGAGAAACAGAAAAGCCAACGTACGGTATCAGATGTAGCAAGGAAGGGAAGGTTATGAAAAACATTTCCCAACCATACGAGGTTGGGAAAATAGATTTCTGCTACTCAGCAGAAGGGGAGCTACAGACAATGAAAACAAAAAAGTTTAGTGTTTATTGCTTCTTTTTGCTTCCATCTGCTAGGATCACCTTCATGGCTGTAAAAGCTGAGGTGCCTACAGATGAGGGGCTTAAACTGAAGCAAGAGACTTCCAGCTTGGATTTTAGGGATCGTAAAGGAAGGTATAAAATCAGCCATGTTACAGATTTGCAAAAATATTAGACAATGACCCTCAGGTCAAGGTATAGCTTATTCTTTACCTAGGAAGGTTCACTACAGGCTTGTTTCTTAAAATTTTTAATTCTACATGGAAACAAATGAACTAACTTTTGTAGACAAATTTCTCAAACTCTACTGTAATTCAGTTTACAATCCATATATAACTTTAGTCTAAGGCAGGTCAAACAACATGTTCAACTGTCAACATGCTTAACTGTCACTAATTTTGCAAATACCAGGATTGTTTAAATTTCTGTAAGTTTAAATATAAAACTTACAGAAACTTTTAAGATATTTATTCACAGAGTTCCATATTTAGTCATCCATATTTAGTCATCCATAAATCTATCTGATTTTTAGCTTTCAAAATCAAATGAAGTCTGGAAGTAAATAAATAAATACAGAGAAAGCTCTGAAGTCTGCAATAAACACAGAGATTCAAAATAAGACAGAAGGGAGATTTTTGTCAGGAAAGCACTGCTTTTGTGCTTGCATGCACGTCTCTGTTTTTGAGTATGTATATGTGTGTATGCAAAAAATGTCCAGATGGGCAAAATAACAAGCTATTGAATTAAATTATGCTTTATATAAATTATGTAGTAAAGGATTTAAAATAAAAAAATTCATCCATATTGAGGTCTCTACATTTCCCATCTAAGGCTCAACATTATCAGAAATGCTTTTAGCCAAAAGGTCTAACATAACTGAGTGAGATGTCGAAGGGAAAGTTTGAGTGGAATTTGAGTATTGATACAAGGTTAGTTACACTAAGAACTGGAAGATGAGGCGCTATATAGGACTAGTTGTAACTGTGTTGGTCTATCTCAATTGTCATAGCTCGTTTCCTCACAGGGACAGGGAAACATAAGTTAGGTCTCTCTCAGAAAGGACCTGAGCTGTTAAAAGGACAAGGTGCTACTCTTCTGACATTTATTTACTAAACCGTTACCTGTACTAGAAGGGAACAAGTTAAACAACCAACAAAATGGGGCTGGCTTTGAAGTGGAGCAAGACCACCATTTCCCCACCAGTGGAAAAAACTGAGAAATAAGAAGTACTAAAGGATGTGTCATCAAGAGTGGTAAAGGAAGACAGACTAACAACTAACCGAGATGGAACATGTCCAAGACAGAGGCCCAGCAAACTCAAGTGGTCACAGACACTAAGTGCCACTCCATGCTCACAGGAGCCCCACCCAAAGCAAATCTTTGTCAGGGCCAAATGACAGTCACAGTTTCCTGTAGCAGTTGATGTCTCTCAGTCATCAACTAACCCTGGTTCAGACCCAGCTGCCTCACTCACAAGATCTGGTGAGATTGGAAGGTTATTGCTGCAAGCCATTTTGAAGTGCTTATCAGGAAAATGCAAAATGACTGAATGCCTGTAGCTTGGGGGGAGCAGGGCTATTAATAGAACCTCTGCCAACTGATAACAGAGATATGAAGAATCTTAAACAAGTAGACAGCAAAAAGAAAACATTTCTAAGAATGAGGGAGGGAATTCACCACAATGACTTACACTGAATCCTAGAAATATCTGTCTCAACAGCCAGGTCTAAATTTTGGAAAGGAAACAGTCCTTTGCTTAAAACACTTAAGTAAGATGAACTGGTCATATGCTTCAAGGTGCTACCCTCTAATGGTCACTAAAATGGGAATAAATGACTGATGGATGTTCGCTCTGCACTAATACCCAATTCTCTGCAAAACCATTTTCACACTTGAGGTCAATATGGTGAGGTTACTCCCTCCAGTTGGCTACTGATCTTCATAAACACGTTTGTGCTGCACACTGACTATGGCAGAGTAGCTACTAAAAGGACACCTAGTGGTAAATAAATGAGTGTGCCCAGAAACCGCTGGCATTGCTGAAGGTGTGCCACTGTAATTGGCATGGGAATTGCTGACCTGTTATGGGTTGAATATTCAATGTCACATATGAACTTAACATGTCAAGTAATTAATTTATTTTTTTAAATGGCAATCAATAGTCTTAAAAGCATGTTTTAAAAACCTGAAATTTAAGCTTAACTTCATCAAAACTCAGACAATAGTTTTTTTAAACAAATGATGCACAATACTGTCTGTCACACACTACAAAATTGATTGTACTGAATCTCAACTGCATCCACTTTAGGTATATTGGATAGCTGAACAGAACCCATTACAGACATGATTTGCTTGATATTCAAGCCAAATTTCATCTTGGGCATCGTCATTCCTTGGTTCCTCCACTGTGCCACTCTAAAATATCCTGAACAATTCCTTCCCTTCTTGTCTTTTCCTCCTGTGAAGACAAACAGCTGGAGAATATAAATTGAGCTAACTTTAGTTTTTTGGGGGTTGTTTGTTTGTTTGTTTGTTGATCTTATTTTGCCCATGCAACTTTATAGTCACTTCTTGCCTGTGTTTATTCCCAACCCTTTAATATGTACTAATGCCCTTGTGACCAGGAGATGCCCACAACAGAAAGCTCTATTCCAGATGGAGTCATTCTGGTCTCATGCAGAGAGGGATTATAACTTTCCTGTGTAGTGACATGCTGCCTCTGGGCAAACAGACCAAAATCCACACTTAGCTTTCTTGTTTATGTCAACATACCGTATTACAGACATGGAACAACTTGTTGACCACTCTCCTTCTTTGGTTATTGTTTTTATGTTTTCTGTTCCAGGTTTGTCTTTTCTATTGAACACCGGTTTCTTTGGATTAATTTTCCCTGAGTGAATTAGTACAGATTTACTAAGCCATTTTTCCAGATACATTTTTTTATCCAATTTTCTAACATCTCTGTATGCCACTGGTCTGTTCTCTGTCCTCAGAATGTTTATAAGCTCCCAATTTAGTGTCATCCTTTGATTTAAAAGGCCACAAACAATTCATTTCTGCTCTTCTATCTTCTTTCATTACAATAAAAATTGAAATGCTGGGATGAATATGTTTGTTTGCTTTTTTTAGGTGACTTGCTACCAAAGCTTTTGCTTAAAAATAAAAAAAACCCAAACAGATTCTGCCTTTTTTCTCCATAATTACAAGAAAGTAGATCGTGATGTTCATGAGGGATGCTGCAGATTCTACCCTTACCTAAACTTTTGCAACCATTCCTCACACAGCTCAGTTTCCACAGCTCACCTCTCCTCCACTCCACCCTTCTGAAGCTCCAGCCTGCTCTCTTGTCTTAAAATGGCATGTAGTTTCCTTCCTTTACTATAAACAATGCTTTCTGTAACCTTAGTTTCATGATGTAAACATTTAAAAATAAGAATGAAGAGAACACAAACTATGTGTTCAATTAGGTAATTTGGGGATTAAATTAAATGAAATCTTTTAAAACATGAAACACAGAACATTTCAACATAATGCACCCTGGCTTTACTTGTTTTCCTTTTATCTCTTTATCCCTTTAAGAAAATGAGACAATGGATCTTAGAAACTCTGGCAGAAGAGTAGCAAAGGCAGCTGAAGAGATATTATTGCTTGTGAATGCAAGACAAACGAAAGTCAGGCTTAGAGGGAGAGGCCATAGCACTCAGGTATGTGTTTAAAGGGAAAGAGAGGCACTCCGTAAACTGCAGGATGCTGGAGGCTGGGCAGCCACCCGCCACAGCTGACACGAGATGCTCCTGCTATCAGTGATATCACCCTTTGTAATCTCATGTCAACCTCATAAAATGCCCTGCAGTCTGCCAAAGTCTTTTCAATCTGGCATTTCTTTTGCACTAAAATGCATTTTAAAAGCAATAAGGCAACCAACAGATATTATTCTTTAGTTAAAGACAAAAAAAAAAAAAATATATATGTGCACACTGTGCATCATAAAAAGTAGTAACAGTAAGAAATAATAAAGAGTAATAAAGGAAAAATAATGTCCGTAAAAATACTTCTGTTTATTTTTGCAGTCCACCTATAAGTTTTGGTCAACTATACCCCTTCATACACAGGACTTTTTTCCTTTTTTTTTTGAAAACAACTCTAGAGAGAATTTCCATTATTAAATCACTAATCTGGATTTTGCTCTTGTGAACTCCTCAGCAACAGAAGAACCTCAAAATATCTTCAGATTTGGAAGAATTCTTTTTATGTGCATCTGCAAACGCACATTAGGCTTTCACTTTGCATTGTACCAGACAGCTATACAAACAAAGCATAGCCTAGTACAGCTTTATTCAGCACTTTAAACTTTGAATCTCTCTTGTCCTGAAAGACAGTGATCATGTTGGCTTTTCAAGTGAACCCATTTCCTCCTGGCATACAGCAAACATGGGTAATACAGCAGTTGGTTGACTTTCACATTGTACTTAAACAGGCGTTTTGAACTTTCATAATGCCAGCATCAAATAGAGAACTCAAACTATAACAGGTATTACATTTGCCCCAAACTTCTTTCCTAGTTTAGTGATTCTTTCCCAGTTGTGTTTTCCCATTTTATAAAGCCTGCTGATGAAAGATGGACATTATCCCACTATTTGGTGAAAAACACACAAACTATATAAGAGGAAATGAATGAAATTTCCAATGCAACATCCCATGCAAAAAATAAGTTCAGCAATATATTTTTCCCCCTGCCTTTATCAATATAATAACACTTGTTAATTTTACTAGTACAAAGCAGCAATAAATAAGAGGAATACTTTCAATGGCATGCTGAGATCTTAAGAAAACCTACCTTGAAAGAAACTTTTGACTCGGAGATAGCTGACACTAAGGCGCAAGACGGAAAGTTTGTCCAGCTTTGATACGATGTCAGGTGGGAAAGGAAGGAGGCTGGCCAGGTGGTCCAGTTCCGCATTCAGACGGTCTCTGTGTCTCTTTGAAGGATTTGATTTTTCATTCCCAACTGCAGGCCTTCTGTGGTGGAGAACACATCTTCAATTACCTGTTTTACTTCCAGAGACTGAGATGCTGTATGCAATTAACTGAACACAGGAATACTTTGTTAAGCTTCTATGAAATTCTTTAAAGTATCTGTCCTATGACAAAAAGAGATTTACCATTCTGCATTTGCCATGGTGCAAAGACACAGACTTTGTCTTCTCTTTTCACATCAGGCAAAAGTGAAGAAGTGGTATCTTTTACTCAGGACCTCTCACCTTAGGGAGATAGGTGCTATCTTCATGCTCTAGTCAATATCAGGAAAAACAATTTCTCGTCTTTGTTGTACAAATGAGGGGCAGAACAGCAGGGGAAAATTACCGTGACTAATGTGTGAACCCATTCAATACCCACTGTATTCATTCAAAGCATCTTAGTTCTCTCCATTTAATGACTCAAAGTAAACCTGTGGGTCAGGAGATAATTAAGAAAAGAGTCTGTCTTTAGACATGAGTTTAAAAAGTATGGAAGGCAAGGTGAAGAGAGATTCTTTCCTCAAGCTCAAAACTCCTGTATCATTCTCACTTTTACCTTCCTACACCAGTTATAATGAAGATAAGAATTTAGTTTCTTGAGAAGATTGATATTCGTCACAAAACATAGAGATTAAAGTTGTCAGCTTTCTAGGCCAAGCAAGTCCATCCCCATTTTGTCTTCCTCTTATGTAATGGACAGTACTAGAGAACCAAGAATAGCTGCTAACTGAAAACCTCTTAAAACAAATCAGATACGAAAAATTCATTGCTACTTTTGAGAACCTCACTTCAAGAGAACAACATCAGTGGCCAGAATGGATAGAAAAAAATGAGTTAGAATAATATTTTTTTTTATTTTACTGAAAATACATAATTTCTGCTATTTCATTCAAAATTGCCAATACTTATATATGGTTCTTCAATAACACATGCTTCCAAACACATGGAGAAGATTTTGCTGATTGGGATAAATGAACTACTTTCCTATATTAGGGAGAGGAAATATGAGAATAAATAATGCAATCAACAAAGAAGGAATAGTGTTTCTTACTTTTTCTGAGTTAACTATTTTTTGCAGTAAACCTTGGGGCTCAGCCAGCCTATGACACCAAAAGGATGTCTGATCTATGGAGGGCAGTAATTTTGTGGGAACATAGCCTACAGCTGAGCAGAAGCTAAAGAATATAAGCTTTGCTAATCAGTCTTTACATCTGACAAACCAGCTGAAGCAAGGAAGCAATGTAGGACAGAAGAAATTAATTCCAATAAGGAAAATTAAGCTGATGAGTTCAAGAGGTAAAAATTGTCAAGAGTAACATGAAATAGAAATAGAAGTTGTTCAAGCCTATTTACCACAAAAAATAGTGACTGCTCTATGCCAGAGAAGAATGGTTTGAAGCAATTAAGTGGTCTGCCCTTGTACTGAGTACAAGGAATAGTTTTCAGAAGATGGCAAAGAATACAGGAGAAAGTTTGGGACAGAGTCTTCCTGAAAACTCAAGGAAATGATTCAGTAAGGGAGTGAATCCAAACAAACAGGGGTTAGATATAAATGGTAGTAAGGTGCCAAGTGGATGTGATTTTAAACAATGTGAGTTCCATGGAAGGCTCAGTTAGCTAGCCATAAACAGAAAGGCACAGGCAGGGAAAATCTTCAGTGGGCTGCTTTGAGGCAAATGAAAATTCTAGCCTTTATTTTGAGCTGAAAGTAGATGGTGCTTGTTGTGTTCGTGTTAAACTCAGGATTGTCAAACTGTAAACAGAGACATAGGAGTCACTCGATGATCCCTCATTTACTCTGCTTTCCATACAACACTGCTGTAGTAAAGGAGAACATGTAATTCAAGGAATAAATCTGGCTTTTCTTTCTTCACATTGTTAAACTGCCCAGTAGTAACAAGTACTTGTACCTGTGCAAGACCCACATTAGCAGTCCCTGTATGGTAGGAACTGTGTGGGAGCAGGTGGGGAGAAGATTTTCTGTTCTGGTGGTACACGAGGCATTGAGCCATTTTCTCATGAGTGATTCAGTGTGCCCATGACACACAGACCACCACTAGTGTAAACCAGTTTGGTGAGCTCGCAGAGGAATTTCCTGCAACTACAGCTCTGTCTGCTATTCCCTACCCTCTGCAGAGCCCTACCCTGTTAAGGAAAACTTTGCCCTGAATAAGTTTTATAAGTATGCCACAGTGTTAAACCAGCAGAAGACCTGAGCTGAGAAAGGTCTAATCATTTACCGTGACAGCAAGCTTTCAGTAAGAAGGGGAAGGGAAGAGAGACCATGAGATCTCTGAGATAGGCTGAGAGCAAAGTAACAACAGATGATTATCATGAGTGTACTGACCAGCAACCTCAGTCACTGAGCTGTGCTTGGACATTGTATAGGAATTTTGGCAGAGCTGGGCTCCAGTGGCATCCATGTGAGTGTGGATTTTCACCATCTCCTATGGACCAAAAGGACAGAATGAGAGAAAGCTGCTTGAAGAAAAGGTGGCCCTTTGCCACCTTCTATGTCTCTTCTGCACTTTACAGCAAGGAAAGGTGAAAGCAGAACTAATGGTCAAGAAGACATAAGAAGACCAGCAGAGCAGATGAGAGGTGGGAGAGTGTGGTACCAAGTAAGAGGAAGGGCTATGCCACAAAGGGCCTTAAAATTAGAACTAGGAAGCAGGAGAGAGCTGCACCTCCCAAGGTCTCTGTTTACCCTGGCACTAGCACAGTTCTGGCTGAAGTGGTCATTCTGGAGCAGCAATAGGTACACTCAGAGCTAGGGCAGGTATAGTTGCCTTTAAAGAGCTGTAAAACATTACAAGAAATGTTTAGTAGAGGGTGAGGGTTTTACAAGATGCCAGGGTTTGAGATGAAGCAGTGGCTGAAGTTCTCAAATGGTAACTGACCTGAAGCATTGCCTTAGCACTTTTAAGTATTAATTTCAACACAGTGATTTTAACTTGAGGTTAAAGACAAGATCTCTTTAATTTCCAGATGCGTGAATTACCAGTAAAATATTAGATTTCCACAGGAAATAAACACTCAGTTGAAAATGTTTCCTTTAGTCAAAATGCCGGCTGCCTGGCTGAAAAGCATATCTGATGGAAAATTTTCAGTCTGTCTGAGCTCCAGGTGTTTGACCCATGTCCATAAATGCCAGAATTCTTTAGTGTAGAACATTATTAATGGGGCTTGTTTGAAAGTTTTTGGACACAAGAAAGGAAACCAGCTATGTTTTTAAAATTTTCTTGCATGTATAAAAGGAGAACCTGAACCTCATATGTTACCCGAAGAATGACAAACAAATGAAGATAGTCTCTGCTAGTTCTGTGTAGAAAGCAAGACTGAAACATATTAGCTCCTCCCAGTAAAATTTTCCACACATTCATCCCCAGTCTTGTGGGTCTCTGTATTGTCCCATGGAGCTTTTTTATACATTTTGATCACTGTTCTGTAAAACCATCTCAGAATAAAATTCCCGTGCCTAAAAAGCATTAATGAACATAATGAACAATATAATTCTGTTATATCCTGGATTAAAAGCCAGGTGCATCACCACCTGGTTGACAGTCTGATCATGAAGATTATGTAGAGTCAGAGAGTCAGCTTCTTGGGATGCACTGAGGATGAGGAGATATAAATGTCCCAGTTGTTCTGCAGAGGGGAAAGCTGCACCTCTGTCCTTTAAATTCTGACCTTCAAAAACACTAATCTATGAATCCCTATTGAAATCTAGTATCCTGCTCATGCTGAGGCACCTGAGCTCACTTATCCTTTTGTTAAAAGAAAGGCAAATTCTAGAGACTATTTACATTAAAAAGAGAGGACTGGCCAAAGAACACCCATCAACTTTATTTTCTGTGAAAAATCAGGTTTTACAACTGAACAAATACTCCTCCCAGAACAGATGCCAGTTTCTACCTTGATTCACTGGCAGAATGATAGGGGGGAAAGTACAACAAGGCTGTGGAGGAAAAAGTGTTTTGCTGTAAAAAAAAAAAAGCTGTAACAAAGATGGTATGACATGAATTAAAATAATGGTTAAATATGCTGCTCAATTAATAGGCTTTGTCTACCCTTCTAAATTCAAGATAAATTATTCAAGGCAGCATGACAGTAATCCCAGAGTCCTGAAATGTCAGTAAGACCAGTAGGACTGAAGGACACAGACCAGGAAAGGAGCTCTGTCAGCCAGTCGGTCTGGGGCAGTCTGAGCCTTTTTAGAGGAAAGTCCCCAAGTGAAGGAATAAGCACAGGAAAGGCTTACCAGAGACCAAGCCCACAAACAGATAAGGTTTGAGGAAGAGACCAGTGTTGCTAGGAACTGAGAAATCATCCTCAGCAAGTGGTAAGTAACTAACCACAAAAAATGGAGTGCTGTCTCCAGTGTGGGACTTCAGTATTCTAACAATCCAAACGGTTCCCCTTGTTTTAACCCATGTTTCTTAATCAAAATTGTTCATGTCCTGGCTTGATAAGTTCATGCTCAGGTACCTGCACTGCAACATCATAGAAAAGCTATTTTCAAGGCAGCGTTACCTGCAATGGTTGCCAAGATGAAAACTTGGTTGTGTAAAGTAAGTGAGAATTTTCTTCTGAGAGTATTAAAGCCAAAATTTCCAAAAAGGCTAATGAGGTCATTTCTGTGATTTGTTAGCAGGTAGTTTGCTTAGCCATTCATTTATCTAGAAGTCATCTTTGAGAGGAGTTCTAGCTAGCATGTAAACTCCAAATATAAGCATAATGTTTCTCAAAGCAACTGCAAGTCTCCTTCCTTTTTCACAAAAGTAATGATCCATAAACAGTTCTGCATAGAGGTAATTTAATGTACTGGAAATGTTCCATCTCTCTTGCAATTGTTATAAAATCAAATATCCACATCCATACTGAAATAGTAGTGCAGAAATCTTACATACATTTTGAATTCAATACTCAGGATTTTTGCAAGAAGAATCATTTGCTTATGGTATTATCTTTGTCTATTGAAATATGATAACAATATCAACAGATGTCATTAAAACATTCAGAGAAACTCCCCTTTGACTTTAGACCAATATGTACAATTTTGAGCCAAGTGGGTTATTTTTAGAAGTTGTGAACAACTGAAAATAGGGAAATCTATTTTAGTTACCTTGTCATCCTTAAATTGTGTGTGAAGGCCACCAGTGCCAGTTCATAATGTTAACACAGTAAAAATGTGTGCTTCATAATCATATAATCAAGTATAACACAGAAAATATGGGATGATTACATTAAAAAGCTTTATTTCATAGATTGGCTTATGGCATCTGGAACTCATTTACATTTGAGTGATAGCAACCTCTTTTTTCCCCCTCCCATTTCAAGCATCTTGTAGTAACAAATTTCCATTGCATTTCTTCTTTTCCTGCTTTGCCTTTGCATATATAATTCCTCTCTCCCATTTTTCTCCTAATGAAAGTGATCCCACAGTAAATAGAAGTCTGAAAATTATGTGTTCTATATGCAAAAAAGTGACTCACCAGTCTGCTCTTTCGGTTGGCTGAACTGACCCACTTTCCCGGCTCGCACATGTTGGACTTAGCAATGCCCCAAGCAACACTAGGCCCAGGAAAGGGGAAGGGAGGGAGTGCAATGCCAGTGCTCTGGTGCCACTCAACACAAGGCTTCTCAAAAAGCTCCTTGAACAGGCGGCAGGGAGCACGGAAGCACCAAGGCGGCAGCCACCCCTCCAACCCACTGCCCAGCTGACATTTAGTCCGCTGGTGTGTTCTGCCTACAAAAGGGCATTGTCCCTCTCCATGGTAGCACCGTGGCACCCAGCACAACCACCACTGGCCTCCTCCTGGAATACCTAGTGATGGGTAAGGATGGTTTGAGCCAGGCATGGCATCCTTTCTGGAGACATCTTGCCCATGAAAAGCCAGCCTCGCAGCCAAGGGTTTCTCATTGCAGAGAAGAAGATTAGGTCTCTCCTATGTCAGTGGACCATAGGAGGAAGGGAACCCTTCTTCTACCTCATTTCTAGCCTATACGTTTGGAGGGAGATGCCTCCTGATGAATATGATACTTAACTGTTTTTGAATGGGTTTCCTCCTTTTCCTCCCAGCATACAGGCATTCCCCCGGAGGAATCATGGCTTTGACACTGAAAAACAAAAGGAATAGGTTTCTTAGTTCAGAGGTTTCTGTACAAAATGGTCAGAGGTGCTGTACAAAATGACAGCACTGAGAAAGTTCCACCAAGGAAAATGTTTGGTCCTTGAGTGTGACATTCAGCAACACTAAAAAGCATGGTGGCATTAGTGAAGATAGAAGCTTACAGCTTATTCAATTTCCTACCTTAATATTATTAGAATATTGATGTTTATGTTCAATTTTCATTTTTTCCAATTAAGTATACTATGCATGATATAAAATGGTTATAAAATACATCCTGTTTACTGGATATCTGAATTTTTTTTTCCCTTCCCGGCTCATTTCTAAATTCAGCTAAACAAATAAGAATGAATAATGCTACCCGTCATCTGCAGGGAGGATTTCACAGCTTTTAAAATACACAGGAATATTATCTGCATTACTGACATTGTGACTAGTAGGTTGCAATTATTCAAATCACCATTTCTCCAGATCCTCACATCCTCATTTTTAAAGGCTGGAAATATAGCTGTTGTCAGCTCAAGATGTGACACACAGTTTTGTGGTTAGCACTAGGACCCAATGTAGTGCTGTCTGAGGTGACAATTTTCACACAAAACTTGGTCTTATTGATTTATTTGAGTATGTTAGCCCTAGAGACGTGCAGAGTGGGAAAAAGTCTTAGCATTCAGTCTGTTTAAATATTTCGGAGATTAGCTGAATATCAAAGTCTCTTGATTTTCTGTCTGAAAGAATATTTTAGTCACGCTGAGTGCTGTTCAACAGTGGGTGCATGCTGCCAGAGAGGCTAGTATATCTCAAGAGTAATTGCCATTTTGTGTAAGATACAAAATTAAGGGGAACTTCTATGTCACTGAAACAAATCCCATGCTGGTGAACATGTGTGTCGTGTAAAGCAAATCATAAACTTGCTGAGATTAATTTAAAAAAACGTTTAGAGGGGCTTTCTTTTTCATTGAAAGACAGCTTTCTGATAACTAGAAACCTTTTGCCTTCCAGCTTAAATTTGTTCATGGTCATTTTATGCCCATTTGTTCTTCTGCCAACATTGTCTTTTAGTTTAAATAGCTCTTCCTCCTCCATTGTGTTTACTCATTGGCATATTTTTAAATATCAGTCATATCTTCAGTCAGCCTTCATTTTTCTATTCTGGGACAACCCAACTCTTATTTCCCTCTCATGTCACAAACTGGTTTTTTCTTCCCATCATTTTAGGATAACAGAATTGAGCCAGTTTATTAAGCAAAATCTAAAATATATTTCATACATGCAAGCACAGCATCCTTTGCTGAATTGAGATACCTTAGGTATGTGTTCCTCTCATCTGGAAAATCAGTTATTGTGTCAACAGACAGCTAGCAGGGTAATTTGTCAAAATTATTTAAATCTACATTCCATTTTTACTCCAGCTAACTACAGCTGTTATTTGTTCTTTCCCTCTGAAAATTCATTCCAAAATGATGCATAATATAGAGATCAGACTAATTGCCTTCTCTCAAATGCAGGTTATGGTGGAAACACCAGTCATTCTTCAGTTGGTGCAGTGTCAGGCATTAGGTTCTTCCAGAAACAGGACTATATTTTCCACTATTACTGGAATAATTTCCTGTGATGTCAGATGGGTGAACTGCCTGTCCAAAGCTGATGAGGGATATGATACTGTGCAATAAATACTGCTGCAGGTTAAGATTATGCCACAGTCTTTGCTTAGATTAAGCCTTCTTGCCATCTTTAAAGACCTTGTTAAATAGGTTTAATCTGAAAGTCTTTTTTTTTTTTCTTTTTTTTTTTTAACAATCTGCCAGTTTTTAAGATTACATCTACCCTCACAGGTTTCCTCCTGGAAGGAAGGAAACTTTAACTTCCTTCAGCTGGAAGTTAAAATGGTGTGGAGATGTCAAAAGAACTGCAGTTTCTTCTGAAACCTTACATTAAAATGTATTTTCTTCGTATTTGTGGTGGACTGACACTGTCTGGATACAAGGTACCCCACCAAACCCACTCTACCACTCCCCTCCTCAGCAGGACAAGGGAGAGACAATACAACAAAAGGCTCATGGGTTGAGATAAGGAAAGGGAGACATCACTCACCACTTACTCTCACTGACAAAACAGACTGAACTCAGGGAAATTAATTTATTACCAATCAAATCAGAGCAGGGTAATTGAGAAATAAACCCAAATCCCAAAAATACCTTCCCCATACCCCTCCTTTATTCCAAGGCTCAGCTTCACTGCATTTTCTCTACCTCCTTCCCCTGCAGCAGCACAAGAGGATGGGGAATGGAGGCCGTGGTCAGTTCATCACACTCTGTCTCTGCCACTCCTTCCCCCTCAGGGGGAGGACTCCCCACACTCTCCCACAAACTTCTCTAACACAAGTCTTTCTTTCCCACAGGCTGCAGTTCTTCACAAACTGCCCCAACATGGGCGCAGTCCTTCAGGAACAGGCTGCCCAAGCATGGGTGCTCCTTGGGATCACAAGTTCTGCCAGCAAACCTGCTCCAGGGTGGGGTCCTCTCTCTATGGGTCCACAAGTCCTGCCAGGACCCTGCTCCAGCACAGGCTTCCCATGGGGTCACAGCCTCCTTCAGGCATCCACCTGTTCTGGAGTGGGGTCCTCCATGGGCTGCAGGGATGCAGCTGCCTCACCATGGGCTGCACCATGGACCACAGGGGAGTCTGCTCTGGTGCCTGGAGCACCTCCTCCCACTCCTTCTTCACTGCCCCTGATGTCTGCAAGGCTGCTGCTCTCAGATATTCTCGCTCCTCTCTCTGACTGCAGTTGCAGTTGTGCAGGCTCTTTTTCCCCTTCATAAACACGTTATCCCAAAGGCACTGCCATCGTTGCTGGTGGGCTCAGCCCCGGCCAGCAGCAGGTCTGTCATGGACCTACTGCACATAGGGGAAGCTTCCAGCAGCTTCTCATAGCAGGCACCCCTCTAGACCCCCACTACCAAATCCTTGCCATGCAAACCTAATGCAATATTGTAATACTTTTGTGTTCTGAGTCCTTCCTGTCCATAATATGAATCTATGACTCATAGTTCATGTTTCAAAACAGTGTCACATGCTAGACTTCCCTTCTCATGCCTTCATGAGTGAAGTTAGAAGGAGGAGAAAGGCTTGAACAGCATCATTCAACTGAATACTGAAAGTTGAGAGTTCATTCAATTTCCCAAAAGGACGACTTTGTTTTAAAACCCATTCTGGATCAGTTGATTAATAGATGACAGCAAATAAAAATAAATGAAAAGACCTCAGTATTCAAACTGAAAACCAGGAAATAAATAGCAAACAATATGAGCTAGAATTTATGGAGTGCAAAATGCTAGTTAGAAGAGATAAAGGCCCACAGGAAAATTCACAAACCGCAGTGCTAAAGACAAAAGAGAGTGTGCCGTTTACAAAAATATTATAAAGAAAATAATTCTAAAAAGTGTATATGGTTCTAATTAGATGGAGATGGCTTTATGTTAGAACTGCATAAAAGGTAAGAGTGCTCAACAGTTTTATTTCTAGTCTCTGAAAAGAAGGAGAATTATGCATTCCCATCAAACAAGAATTAGCCATGCACTCTTCAGGTTTTCTACAAGACCTTTCTACAGAATTAGAACAAAGAGTTGCCACAGCAACATGGTATGAAGCACTGCCCCAGCAACTGAGCACCAGCATCCTAGCTAGATACACACACAGCCAAGAGGTGCTTCTGCCACTACCACTAATGCCAGTAGTGGCATATGGTTAAAATGAGTCTGAGAATGCATGGACAGGAATAAAGATAGAGTCAGAAGGTTCATAGCTAATGGTCCTAAAAATATGTCTGAAAACAGCACTTGACTTTGTTGAGCTGCACAGATCCATAAATCATGAAAACATCTATTTTAAAAACTGGAGAAGAGCATGTATTCACAGTCCTACTTGGGCTGTGTTTTCTTCTGATCACCTGTGAGCTCTTCTCTCCACCCCTAGAACAGAACAGCCCATCACTACCACTGAAGGAGGCTGGGGGCTCCTTCCCCTGCCAGCCCACCCCTCTCACATGGATGAAAAACAAGAAGAACTTGGGTGGACAGCACTCAGCTTCTCAGAACCGTTATGCTCTTTCCTTTCTCCCTGTAATGCTTGAGAGCCCTCACATTCTCTCTATGTGTTTGAGGTAGGATGAAAATGGACCCAAAGTCGCAATCTTCCAGCACTCCAGCAGAAGGAAAGGGGGCTTACAAGCTTGAGGAGCTTCAGGAAGAGAGCTGGAACCAAAAGGATTAGAATTGCTAGAAAAGGGTAGATGTGGACTAGGATAATTTGATTCTGTCAGATGCTTGTAATCACTACTGACATTAAGTCACAATGAATCTCTGAACACTGGGAACACTGAAAGACTGAAAGACTGGGAACACTGAAGGACTGTCCCAGAGAAGGGAAACGGAATGATCCAGCTATCCACTGGATGGCAAGACTGACATTCATCCAAGCAAAATACCAGAAAAGCTGATAAAAAAGATAAATTACATCACTTAGCAGAATTCTATGGAATATCATGATCTTTGGAGTGAAACTAACTCACTGAGAAGTTATCACCTCTAGCTGACAGAGGAGTTCACTTGTATTAATAACTTAAGTTAGCAGCACAACATTCTGCTTTTAAAAAAGCCCCAGTGAAGCATTACAGTGCACAGTTTCCACAAGTAAATAATCTGTCATGTGACAGAATAAAAAGAAAAGTAGTCTTAGAGAAATCACTACTGAATAGAAGAAGTTTTATAAAGACCTTACAGACACTGAGATTCAATACAAACACATTGGCAATAATATTTACAAAGTTAAAAAAATTTAGAAGATTGATAAATAGTGCTGAAGACAGAGTGAAACAGAGCAACCTGGAGTGCCCAGTAGGCTGTTTCTCTTTATTCACAATGTATTTTAATACAGCCAAATGCAAACACTCACATGTCAGAATAGGGAATGCACACCATTGATACTGAATAGGGACTGCATCCTGAAATGTGAGTGATTCTTGAAAGGAATTAGGGATCAAAGTGAAAAATGAATACAATGCATAGTTTGAGCTGCCAGGGAGGAGCTGCTGCAAAGGCAGCTGGTGCAGATGCTAACCTAAGTGAAGTGGTTTTACATCTGTCTAAAGATATGATAAGACTGATGCTGGAACACTGTGTACAGTTTGCATGTAAGTGTTTTTCAAGTAATGTTAGAAACTGGTAAGAGGATAGAAGTTAAAATAAATACTTGCAGGCTGAAGAAATTTCTTTGCATAGAAAAAAGATTTAGGTGATTTGAGTAAAGTGAAGTACTTCCAGGGGAAGATATGAGTACTGAATTTTTTTAATCTGAAACACAGCAAGCACTTAGAAAGTGAAACTGAAGCCAGGTACATCCAAATAAGATATAAGGCATAAATCTGTACCATCATGAGCATTTAAACACTGGAACAAGGTACAAAGGATTTAATGGATCCCGTTGTCTTGAAACCACTGTTAGATGCCTTTTTGTAATACGCACTTTACCCTAAGAGAAGTTATACTTAAATTAAATAGAAACAGTTTAGTTGAATGCAGGCATACTCAGGGAAAAAAAAAAAATCTTTGGTAGCTATAGGAGGTCAGATTACATTATCCAATGATCTCTCCTTTCACAAAATTTTATGAATCTTTTCCTGCCCGAATGTAATCACATACCATGCATTCAATGCCTGAACTACAAGAAAGGGCTGTGCAGCTTCAAAGCATCAGAGTTATGGAAGAGGCAGCCTGAGAGTGGGAAGGCTGTGTGTGTGCTCACCCCTACCATGCCATGGCACCGCGGTGCAGTTTCACCAGCAAAGCAAGAAGGGGATGGGGCTGGAGAGTGGCTTGGCTTTTCTCAGGATTATGTGTTTCCACCTTGGCAGGGTCAGCTCTGAAAAAGGGCTTCCAGTCACGATGGCTCACCAACAGGACAGAAATCTACCTGCCTGCTCTCACTATATTTATTGTGATTAGCACATTTGTGCCAAGTTTTCTGCTTCTGATGAATGGTCACGTCTTAGGAGAAAATATGGTAACAGTTTTGGATATATCCTTGTAAATAGCATGTTTCTAGCTGAAGCAGCCCCACTTAAAAAATAACTGGAGCAAAGAATGAAGAAGGGTTGTGAAACTGAGCCCCAGAGTCAGAGTGCAAGAGCTCAAACTGTTTGGGTTATCATGAAGAACAGCAACAGAGAACTTCCGTACAATAAGTAACTATATTACGTAGGAAACAAACATTTCGTGACAAGAAACAAACATTTCTAGCAAGATCCAATTTACTGAACTTGAGGCTAATTAAATCCAAATAACAGTTAAATAACTATCACAATAATTTACCAAAGCCTGTAGAGGATTCTCCATCACTGAGCATTTTTTCATCAAAAACTTTTTCTTAACAAAACTAATGGACCTGTGTGGTAAGAATTTGTTGAAGGATGTCCGATGGTCCAGTTTTACATGAGATTGAAGCAAGATCACAGTGGCTCTTCCTGGCCCTTAAATTTCCTTTTCTACCTTAATTATTTCCCCAGTGAAAGAGCAGTGGGTTAAATCTGAAACATGAGGAGTTTTCAGATGACTAAAAAAAAGTATTTAATGCTTGATTTAGAGAGGGTGTTCTACAAGTATCAGGGATCATATGTTGTCTGACAAACACACATAAAATCTCTCTTTAATTTCCTCTGAAGAAAATGTGTACAAATTTGGCTACGTTTGGAGCTTCTAGGAAAAAATCCAGTTTGCGTGTGCTCGGGAGACTTGTAGTCTGACAGCTATCTACAGCTTCTGCCTGAGCTGAGCACACGTCACCCCCTTCATCCCTCCTACAGGCATCTGCACTGTGCATGTGCATCCCCGTGTGCTTCACAGGGCTCCCCTCCAAGCAGCAAAGGCAGCGCTAGACCTTCCCTCTTGCTGTCCCTCCCCATCCTGGTGCAACAAAGGACTCCAAATATATGGCATGGGAACAAGGGGTCAGCCATGGGAAGGACTGAAGCAGACTGGGACAAGGCAGGGAGGGATAGCAGAAGGCTTGTAGTCCTGAGTTTCAGCACCCCTAAGACCTGCAGAGAGATGCTGTGCTCCAAAAAACTCCAGAAAAGGACCATTCAGGAGCACTGCTTTTGTATTACCATAGGAATTCAAAGTAACCATTGCAAATTTGGGGAGTTTGCCAGAAATAAGGTGGCCAGCACTTCCCTACTGCAATCTCCCTTCCAGGTCTCTTGTGGGCTGCTTTGCCTTCACTGCCTGCCTTACAGGAAGCAATCTGAGCACCTGCAATCTGAGCAATCTGCAGGATGCAAGGCATGTGACTACAGCCTGGGACACCAGAGGCACCAGCCCTTACTTCCTGGGAGCCTTGGTCTGTTCTAAAAGCGTTGAGCACTCAGTCCTGTATCTGGAGGCAGCCAGCACTGAGCTCTGAATGAGGATGAACCAAAGGCTGCATCTTCTGGAAAATCATCTCCTGAGTGCCTGGCATCGAGTAAATGAGAATAAGTATTTCAGGTTTATCACTTCTAATAAGTCCATATGTCTCAGCAGTATAATAAAGATTAATTCAGTGGTGGATCTGATGTACTTAAATACAAAAGTCACAATTATCACCGAACAGTCTGTGACAAAATTAATAGCACTTTTTTTGCACAGGACTTGAATACTGCATAGTACAGAGCTGGGACTATGAGGTGAATGAGGATAATAGAAACAAAATACACAACTTCTGCTTTAGTATGTGATTAAGTTTAGTTCCTGTCCACACAAGTGAGGAATTTAACAGCTGGACTTGATGTTCTTAGAGGTATTTTTCAGTCTAAGTGTTTTATGAATTTATGTTTACTCCTAGGTTTCCTAATTTGCAAGTGCTTGACTTTAAAACAGATCAGCCCTTTGCTTCAGGATGGATATGTAGCTACACTCTTCTTCTTTAGCAAAACAATAATTTCAATCATTATTCTTCCTTCACAAACAAGTTCATCAGGGGACTGAATTGTCTCATCAGCCTTTCTTTCTTTTTATGTTTATATAAGAAAGCCTGAAATTAAGTTCAAGGACACTTCTTTTGAGCTTTAAGGATGTAAATAAATAACTTCTTTAAAAAGCTTAGATGCAGTTTGGATGGGTTTTTTAAAGTGGTGTTTGAAAAATACAGCTGTTTTTAGAACTTCTAACATGCACTCTGTCACTTGAGGAAGGATACACATGGCAGCACATATAAAAACACACCAAAAAAATTAATTTTGGGCATATGTCTGGCACAATACTTTGTAGTTAGTGGAGTGATATCTCTTTCTGCCAGGCTTCACTTTGGTCCTCCATTGTCTATACCACAGACCTTTGAGGAAAACAAAAGGTTTCCACAGCAGCTGGACTTTTCATAGGAAGGCATGAGCAGCAATGAAAAGATTTTCTACAGCTGGGGCATTTAGAATATTGCCTGAACTATATGGATTATTTGATGACTAACACGACAGTCAATCTTGCATTGCAATCTTTCCCTCAGTAGGGATATTAGTGTAGCATGTTTCACTTTTAAACTCTCAGGAACATAATATCTTTGAGATCTCTGTCCCTGTGTTCTGTTTGCTGGAACCTGACTAACAGGTCACAAGAAAAGCAGATGTCGTGAAAGCGTAAGCATCATTTCCCTAGCAAATCTGACTAAAACCAGTAAGATAGGTCAATGAAATATTTCTACCATGAATGAGGAGTGTAGCAAGGCCTCAGCTCAGTTGTCTTCTACTTATAGCTGGGGTCAGGTTTTGGGAGCAGCTTTATGCTGGCAACACAGAGCTCAGTACGGAGAACAACTCAAGCATGCCTGTTAACTGTACATATAATTTCTCAGACAGGTTCTGCCCAGATTTAGCTCTGTGCTGTCATGATAAGGCTTGTAGAGCTAATTAGTTATTCAAGTTTATGCAGTTCATTAGCTTGTCTTCATTTTTAAGCAAAGGATTAATATCCTTAAATAAAAGAGGATAACAATATCCTTTTGAGTTAATTGTGTCACACTTTTTCACAAGACACATGTGGCTGTGCACTGACTGCCTGTTGGGTTGTTTTATCCTCATGGCCCACTCCCTCTTCTACCATAAGGTGGTATGTGCTCCAGCAGCCACACACACTGTGATGGGGTAAATTAGACATGTTACTTGGAGTCACAGAACTATTGCAAATATAATTAAGGACTGGTCCTCCAAACCCTCTTGTAAGTTCACTGGCATTCCTGGTGTTACTCTCCCAACCACCTATGTTTTAATACCCTGCTTGCCATTTCGTCACACTTCAACTGTCTGAGGTTTAGGTTCTCTTTGAAGTTGTTCTCTTGGAACAAGGATCTTTGATAAGACTACGTATCATCCCGCATCCATCCACAAGGCTAGACTAGAATTGTGGTTGTATTGAGTTTGTGTGGTCAGGTTTTGGTAGCGGAGGGGCTACAAGAGAAGATGGCTTCCATGAGAAGACGCTGGAAGCTTCCCCCATGTCCAACAGAGCCAATGCCAGGCTGCTCCAAGGTGGACCCAGCACAGGCCAAGGCAAAGCCAATCAGAAATGGAAATAGTGTCTCTGTGACAACATATTTAAGGAGGAAAAAAAAAAGTATTGTGCAGAATAAATTGTGCTCAGAGAGGAGTAAGAAGATGCAAGAGGAGCAACTGTGCAGACACCAAAGTCAGTGAAGAAGGGGGAGGAGGTGTTTCAGGTGCCAGAGCTGAGATTCTCCTGCAGCCTGTGGTACAGCCCATGGTAAGGCAGTTGTGCCCCTGCAGCTCATATATTCCGAATATTTATTTTTCCATATATATATATAGAGATCATATGTAATTCATTGGTATCATATATTTGCACTTTTTCTGCACCACTAGAGACAGTGTGGAAAGAGACAAAAGTGGCCACCTTTGGCTCAGAGACACAGCTTGTCCTCAGAGGAGCCTGTATGACACCAGGATAACAGAGCATAGCATTCTTCCAAAGAAAAGAAGCAAAAGAGACCTGGATCTAAAGCCAACAAAATGGAGACTGCTCTAAAAGTTATGAAATATATGTAGGACTAGGAAGGCAGGCAGGAAAACCAGTAATACAGCTAGATATAAAATCAGCTTTTTGGGGAGATGCAATCCTATTCTTCTCCAGAATTTGCTCTTCTGTGTTGTTCCTACTCAGTTATTCAGTGGAAGAAAAAGAGTAACTGAGGATGAGCTTACAAGAGCCCCACAACAGAGGTTCAGCAGAGCTTAGATATCTGAAGATCCAGAGGTATAAAAAACCCAAAACAACAACAACAACAACCAAAAAAACCCCAGCCTTTCAGGGACGGAAAGAAAAGGTGTTTATCTCAAAGTTTGATATGGAAAATGGGAATGCAGAGAAAAAATTAAATTAAACATGAAGTATTTTCTCCTGGAACTCTGAAAGTTATGTTAGCTTCATGCTTAAATTGACATTGTTACTATTATTACCATTGAAGTTCAGTTTAGAAGTTTTAAAATGTTTGTGCCACCATTGTTAAAACCACTTAGTTTGAAAGAAGCAGGTCACAGATTGGAAAAACACACCAAGAGCCAAGCTGCCATGTGAGTTGTCAAGCTTTTGCTCAATTCTTGCAAGTCTTCAGTTCAATGACACACATGAAAATCAGAATGGAAACTCAAAGGTTCCTGTTTTTTCAGATACTGAATCTGAAAACAAAAGTAAAAATAAAACCTGATGGAGCTAATATTTTTTATGTAAATACAACTAAACAAGTTATACTGGTTGAAAGGCCGTCTAGTTTTGTCTGCTGTGCTGACAAGGCACTACTCCATCACCTTGGTGTGGATAAGTACTAAAATACAACACAGGTCCTTAATTACCAATGTATAAGGCCCATGCAAACATCACAAAGCTCAACAAGGCCAAGTGCAAGGTCCTGCACATGGGTCAGGCAGCCCCAAGCACAGTCTGGGCAGAGAATGGATTGAGTGCAGCCCTGGAGAAAAGCACTTGGCTCCAAGAAGACCTTGCAAAAGCCTTCCAGTACCTAAAGAGGGCCTACAAGGAACCTGGAGAGGGAATTTTCACAAGGGCATGCAGTGATAAGACAAAGGGTAATAATTTCAAAGTGAAGGCAGGTTTAGATGAATTGTTAAGGATAAATTCTTTACAGTGAGGGTGCTGAGACACTGGCACAGGTCACCTGGAGCAGTTGCAGGTGCCTCATTCCTGGAAGTGTTGAGGTTCAGGTTGAATGGGGAGCTGAGTGACTAGTTGAAGATGTCCCTGCCTATGGCAGTGGAGTAAGAGTTAGAATCTTTAAGGTCCCTTCCAACCCAAACCACTCTGTGATCTATGATTTTGTGTTTTCCTCTCCAAAAACACAAATTTCTCCTTTGTAAGCAAAATATTCCCATGATGGTTTTGAGATCTATGGATATACCTCCCTTTTTCATTTGTTATTTGACAACATCTGGAACTTTTTGTTGTAAATACTTTTACTGTTTTAGAGACATGTGTCCAGAGACAAAAATATGCTTAAATACATTTTTAAGTTAGCTACAGTACTACTCTCTTCTAATATTACTTATATCTGTTACTACCCTAAAGTAGCCAATATATAAAAATGAATTCTCATTAATAATCCTAGCAGTGTTGTTTTCTATATGTTCATTTAAGTTTTGATCATGCACTTCTTGATTTTAAAATATTAATTTTCATAAATGAGTAACGACTACAAGTATTTCACTTTATATTTTTAGGACAATAGATGGGGGGAAATTTGACTTCTTGCCTTCAAAACTCCCAGAATTTTATTTGTCTCTAAGATAAAAAAGCAAACATTTTATTGCATTACATCCTATCACAATATCACTTGTCTTAAAGCATTTGTTACTATCCAGAACCACCTGACACTTATAGACAAGCTAGTATAAGATTTACTGATTCACATCCACTCCTGAAAAGTAATAAACAGGCATTTTTCATGGAGTGAAAATGGCAGGGAATCTCCCCAATTACAGGGTAGGAGAGCTCTTTCATCTGCTTTTATAGCCTGCCTTCCCTCCCCAGTCCCTTAACACCCATCTAACCCAAGACAGAAAGATTTTGTTAATCATTGCAAATGGGACTGAAAAGACCCTCAAGAGACTGTACAGAACATCATTCCCTGCTTCATACAGAAGCAGCTGTACCAAAACCATTCAGAGGTTGCATATCTGAGAAATGGCTTGTGAGCATGAAAGACTTGTCTGTTTTTTCTTGCTAAATCAATTGATTTAATAAAAAAGTGCCACATCTTTCTAGTCTTTTACAGGCTTAGGCCATCATAGCTGTAACAACACAGCTGTTAAACCCCTCCCCAGCAATGCTTATACTGAAGAAGTACAGTTTCTGTGAGTACCCCAGAGATTTTATTCCGGCACTTAACTATCACAATTTTTTTTCCCTAAGCATCTTAATCTAAATTTTCCTTACAACACAATATAACATACAATTCTAGCATAATTTCTTGCCCTAACTGACATGAATCTAAATTACAGTTTAAATTCAACTAACTTTGCAGCTAATCCTGCATTTCTGATGATTTTTACTTCTTTCCCATTACTTTTCTTGTCTTTAGACTAAACAATTATTCTAATAATTGCTTGTAAATAATGTTTTTACATATCTAATAATCCCTTTTGCTCTCCTCTGGACTCTTAATTCTATATGCAATTTTTTATCAAGTACCCTGCCCCCAAATGAGTGCAATACTCTAACTGAGGACCTACCTGAGCTGAGCTGGACAAAAAGATTAATTTACTTCAGAAAAAAAAAAAAACATTTCTATCCTTACACACCATTTTTACAAAAATGCAGTGCTACTGATTCACGTTTAGTTTGTGAACCACCAGATTTCCACATCCTTTTCTCCCTAGCCATTCCCCATGCTATATTTGAGTACATGATTTATTACTGACTAAAGATAAAACCCTTGCACTAAACATTATAGACTCATATCCTGGTTGGTTTTCTGGAGGTTGTGACTGTCAAAAATCACTCTGAATTTAACTTTTATCTTCCAGAGTGCCTGAGACCTGTTTGGTGACCTCTGCAGGCTGAATGCCCGCATGCTCTGGCCCCTCATTTGAAACATTCATGAAATAGGGAACAGTGTGACAGATCCTGTGGAGTACCAACCTGAATGGTAGTCCTCTCAGTATATCCCTCCAAAATCTCTGATGCCTATACTCATTGCCCACAAAACCACCTCATCAAATTTTGCTTCTCTATAAAGGGCCTGAAACAAGAAGAAAGTACAATGTATGTGGAATGATTCCTCATTTTAGGACAAGGAGAGGGAAACTCAATCTGACAAGTGCACTAGGAATTCTCAGATATCAGAAAAACACATTTTGGAGAAGCAAATCCCTGTGAGAGACAACGAGGCCAAGGAGAGGTGCTTTCCAAACAATGCTGCCATGAGTGTGAGGTGAGAACATAATATTTGAAGTTTCAGTGAAGAAAAAAGTTCAAGAGATTGCTTAGCATCATGACTCCCAGGGATCTGTACCCTACCAAATGTAGCAAAGGGCAGCCAGGAAAGAGAGACAATGACCCTAAAACTGCCACATGTTCATCTTCACTGTGTTTCAGCTGAAACATTACAGAAGAGGGAGAAACCCTCTTAATGGTGGGTTTCTACAGTTCTAAGGAACAACAAAACTTGATCTTATGTGAGCATATGTTTTCAGCAAGCTAAACATACTGAAATGACCACCATTGTGCATCAATGCTAATACAGTTAAAGAGTAAGTAATAAATATCTAACATATTAGACAATGCACCGATATTGCTGTTGAGTACAGAGCAATAGCTCTGGTGCACCAGGCAGCACTGCAGTCATAGAACAAACACGGTTGCAAACACCATGTTTTTGTGTGGAAGCTTTTTGCGAAAAGCTGATTTTTCTTACTGCAAGCATTTTGCTCCTATTCTGTGGGAAAAAAATGTTTGGTTCCCTTTATAGAACAAGGTTAGAAATATAATTTTGTGGAGAAATGGTGGGATTCTTGAGACAGAGCAGTAATAAAGAATCCTCAGAAAGAGAAGGTGGAAAAGTGTTATTAGCTCACCAATAAAGGATCATTTGACCCTGGAAATGTTGATTTGCTCTCTTTTTTTTTTTTTGTATGGCACCGAGGAAACCAGAACTGGTTTTTAAATCTAATGATACAAATTGGAAATACATATGAAGCCCAAGCTTCATATGTATTGCATCATGCAAATTATTTGTGTTGCCTGCAGATGCAGCCTTAATTCAAAAGCATAGACAGTATGGCCCAGCCCTCATGAGACAAGTACCTGGGTGCAGACTAAGTGCTTTGTTCACAAATGCTCATACTGAAGACCTTCCACTGACACAGACAGCTAAGCACTGCCACCTTGCACAATTTTACACAGCCATCCTGCACTTGCCCTGTCACTGCACACCAGATGGAACCTCTCAGAGGGAAGGGGTAGGATTCAGAATAAGGTTTCGAGGTAAAAGAGATACAGTGGTTCCCGTGTGATTGTAGCTGCACATCTGTGAACATAAGGGTTGCACTTGAGTGAACAGCTTCTACCTGGTCTGTGCTGAAATGGTCGTATCACACAGTGGCACAGGGAACCTTGTGGGTTCATAACTATTTGGGGTGCATTTAGTTGGCGTTGTGCTGACATAATTTTTTCCACCCCACCTGTGAAACCATGTAAGTCCATAAATTCAACTTTTGTAGTCACATATGACATATTTGATATGTTGACAGCAGTACCACACAGACAGGACTTGCTACCAAGATCTCAAAGTTCAAGACTCTGAAGGTAAGTTGAATTAAATCCAACATGACTGTGAACATCTCTGTGGGAGCTCTGGACAGACAGAGACATACTCCTAAAGCATTTCCATCTCAAGATGTTCATCTGGTTCCTGACTCTCAGTCAAATTCCTTGCAAAGTACCTTGAAATTTTCATTCTTCACGCAGACCCAGAAGGGTCACCTTCCTCTTGAAAAAAAAAAAAAAGGCCTAATTGGTACACACTAGGCTGCATATTTGCCATCATGTACACTTCCTTTGCTTTGACCTCAAAATGTTTGTAGAAACTGTGATCTGCAGTCTCCTAGTGGCAATTTGCATCCAGGGCCAACAATGAAACTACTTCTCTCAAAAGCAGGAGCAGCTCCCACTTCTGCTCGACAAGTACGTCTGGATTTATATATATATATATATATTAGCATATACCTCTGACTTATAAATGACCTTTTGCACCATCTGGTAACTGACAGGAAATTAATTTCTGGGGCAAAGACATCTGTTTGCTTCTCACACCTTGTTGCAGCAGTGCCCTGTTCCAAGCACCAGAAAGCACTGGACTGCTGCAGAATCCTCCTGTCCCACTTTGCCATGGCTGTGTGGCGACAGTGTCCACCACCAGTGACCTGTCACAAACATGGCAGATAGGCAGTAATTGTGGGGGAATGTTCACATTGGCAAATATCCTGTTGTCTACCTCACGGCCAAACCATGCTGTGCTCTGCCTGTACCAGGGAAGCAGGCTGGAGCTTCCTGCTCTCCAGGTAACCCCCTTCAAGGGGGAGTAGGAAGGTTTGAGCAAAATCCCACTTGTGCCACTTATGCAGATTGGGTTAGCAGCTGATGAATTGTGGTTATCTGAGCTATAGCTTAGTCCTCATGGGTAAGCCAACCCAAATTGAAAACATCAGCACTCTTCAGCAACGAGTTTGTGTGTGTGGACATGACTCGAATTAGAAGCAATGTCT
Organism: Vidua chalybeata; assembly: GCF_026979565.1. Taxonomy (NCBI): domain Eukaryota; kingdom Metazoa; phylum Chordata; class Aves; order Passeriformes; family Viduidae; genus Vidua; species Vidua chalybeata. The sequence continues at coordinate 92,396,220 of NC_071530.1, forward strand.
GAGTTAGGACTACAGTTATTCCATAGTGAAGACAAGTCCATGTTATCCAACATCCCCTTCCTGGTCTTCAAATTTAATGGTTATTCAAACATTACTGTAAAAAAAAAAAAAGCCCTGGCTGACACTTCCTACCCAAACTTGGCAATTCCTTGAATTTTCCTCCAAAATCTGCTTTGTCCTAGCTGTCTCTGGGCACAAAGAGACACTCCCACATCCTTTACATTCCAGTTGGGGCTAATTGAACTCACATGTCAGCATGAGTCAGCAGTAATTACCAGGAATATTAAGGGAAGATTTGGCACCGGACTTCGATAATTCAATAGCAGAGCCCCCGTGTTCAGTGGGGTCTGCGATTGGATCAAACCCCTTAAGCACACGACAGCAAAAGCTGTATTGAGTTCTCTAGTCTCATTTGCCTACACACGGGCAATTCCTGATACTGAAAGCATCTTTACTATATTTTTTGATATACCTACAGAAAGGAAAATCTAACGGAAAAATCATTTCTGAGTAATAAATCCTCCTCGCTGGAGTTTAAATCTGTTTGTACGCTGAAACCGATGAATCAATATTAGAGTAGCTGGCTGTTTTTTGTAAGCACTCACATTGCAAGCAGGGCCTAGAAATGCATTTCCTTCTTACAATTCCTGAGCAGAAATCCGAATCAATGGGAGGCTGAGGTAATAATATACCCCCCCTCCCACAGCTCAGTTGAAATTAAAATCCTGAAACCACAACAACCCGACTTTTCCACGTATGAATGTTTGTTCCCGACCGCTCTTGCCGAAACAGTCCCCCCTCTGTACATCTTCACCCTCCAGACTGTGTTGCCTTGTGCTTCCAAAGCTGGGGACTGGAGGTGTTTACACACTAGCCCAACACAACCCCTAAAATCTTAATCTTCTCCTCGACACTGAAGAACACCTGAACACACTTTTATGGCCAACTATCGCAAAAAAATCATTTGTCACAAACATATACAGACACAGAGACGCGGTGGATGTGGCAGTGAAAAGTGAGGACTGTCTCAGCCTGTGCTGGCAGAGGATGCAGGAGCAACAGTGTTAAAGTCACCATCAAAACCTTAACTGGAAACTCTCTGGATCTTAATACCTCCAGTATAAGGTACTTTGTTTTTCACGGAAATAAATTCTTGCGCTTGGTTACAAATTAACTGAGTGTCTTGCCAGTGAATTTGGTCTTGTCAGTCACTAAGTTTCTCACTTAAATTAATTTTTTTAGTCTTAGCCCTGAATCATAATGCTCTCTACGTGTTCATAAAAGAGAACTGCTTTATTTTATCTAGTACAAACATATGTGCATCAATATTCTTCTCAACAGACTACTTCTGAACTCAACCAGATCATTCATTTTTATTTAAATCCAGTCCTTATTGTCTTTTTGAAACCTCCAACTACTAAGCATCAAGCATACTCTTGTTCTTTTTCTGTTTTTTTTTTTTTTTTTTTTTTTTTTCTGGTTAAATAGTACATCTCCTAGAAACTCATTAAATGACGCACAAACATTGTTTGTGTCTGTCTTCAGGAAAAAAAAAATTACATGATATAACTTGGTTTTATGCTATTTAAATTATTCTTTTAAAAATCTGTAAAAGTACACCTTCATCCAAAGATGTACAAAATTCTTGTTTGCTAAACAAAGTAACACGAAGTCAGAAAAAGCACCAGAGCCTTTCCCTCACTGCTTTTTCGCCCTTCGCTATGTCAAACTGAAACACAACAAGAATCCGTAGCGCAGAAGTTATAAAACGCTCAAAATTATTTCCAAGTCAAGTACTGGCTGACCCTAAGGCAAACCCACTCTGCCCAGTTCCAAGCGAGCGCACCTGGGACTCGGAAGAGGCAATGTGAAACTTTAGTTCACTTGTTTTCCCCTCGAAAGGTCTCTCGAAGCGTCAGTAGAAAGGATGTGGCCAAGGTGTCGCGGCGGCGACCTCCGCCGTCCCGATTTCAGCCCTCGGGACAGAGAAGCACCGCTTGTGCATCACCCATCCGAGAGCGGCCCGGCACCGGCACCGGCACCCCCGGGGCTCTCCCCTGGGAGCTGCGGACCGTCACCGCCGCCCGGCTGGAAGAAGCGCGGCGCGTCCTGCGCGGCTGCGGTCCCAGCGCCGCCGACACGGGCGGAGGGACCACCGACAGCCCGGGGACAGCGAGGGGCGAGGCGGCCGGAGCTGACACTACCCCGGTTCCCCCGCACAGCCCAGGCTGAAGCCCGTCCTGCCCGCCGCGAGCTCTCGGGATGCAGCGACTTACCCCACGGTCCCCGCCACGACCCGGGGGTGCGAAGTTTTTCCGGGCGAGCAGAGCCCCCGGCCGCGGCGCGGGGCGGAGGTGCGGGAGCGAGCGGCGGGAGCGGGCCGGAGGGCGCCGGGGGTGGGGAGGATGCTCGGGCGCCGCGTCCCTCGTGATCCAGGTGGCGGGCGGGCGGCCGAGGCACGGGGCGAGCCGGCGCTGCCCGCTCGCACGCGATCCGCGCCCGCCGCGCCCCGGCGGCGCCAGAGGGCGCTGCTGCGGCGGCTCCGCGGCCCGGGGGGGAGCGGCAGCGGGACCGGGATCCGCCGGGATCCGCCGGGCGGGACCGCGGCGCTCGGCGCCGTCCCCGCCGCGGGATCCGCGGGGGAGCCCGGAGGAGCCGGGACCCCGCTGCCCGCGGTGCGGTGCACCTGTCCGCGCCGCCGCGCAGCCCGGCTGTCCCGAAAAGTTTAAAGGGAAAGGTGCCGTGCGCGTCCTTCTCCGCCTCGAGGATGTACGGAACGGCCTCAATGTCCCCTGCACCGGGGTCTCTCCGCTTGTCGTCTTGCGCGGATCCCGCCGCGTCAGCACGGCTCCCTCGGCATCACCGGTGCCTTCAGTACAGCACCGCATTCACCGGCTTCTCTTGGAAGCCGAGCAGCTGGGATAATTTCTTTAACTAGCGGTGTTTGTTTTATTTCCCCAGAACGTTTTGCCGACGGATTTCTGGTTTGGACTGGAAGTGGCGAGGGATCCCAGTCAAGCGGCGAGGCCTTCTGCAAATGGTGTTAGATGCTGGAGTTCGGGTAAGTACCTAAAGTGGCACTTGTATGGGAGGCTTAAGGAGAGGACAGACGAAAACAGAGAAGGCTGATGCAGAAAATTCAAGGTAACAAAGTGAAAAACAGTCCTCTCCTTGGTGAGGTGCTTAGGGAGAGTCATTAGGGAGGAGATCCGAACTTTGAAGCCACAGCAGACTGCTGGGACTGGTTGCTGAGGGGACAAACTGTCTGCTGCTCCTCAGCCCTGGACTGCCAAGGTGTCCCCTCAGTTGAGGATGCAGTGGCAGGTACCAGCCATCAGACAGCAGTGCCCTGAACCCACTGCCTTCACCCCAGACACAGTGCCTCAGCTGTCTGTCATTTATATCCACTCCTCCGGGAAAGGTCAGTTATCAAGGTATAGGTGGCAGGAATATAGGGGAAAAAAAAATTCCTATATGTGTAATACAGGAAAGCAAAGAATTCTGCTATTGCTAATCAGAATAGTTTGGGCTGGAAGGGGTCTTTAAAGATAATCTAGTCCAATCCACCTGCAGGGAGCAGGAGCATCTTCAGCTGGATCAGGTTGCTCATCCAAACACACCTTGAACATATCCATGGATGGGGCATCTACAACCTCTCTGGATGACATGTTCCAGGATTTCACAACCCTCACTGTAAAACACTCTTTCATTTAGTCTGAATGACCTAATAGATGTTTCATCCATATGAAGCTCTATTCTTAGGTTGCTTGTGGTACAGACTGAATAAAAATGCAGTGCCTGAGCACTAATTTACTGGGGAAGAAGAGGAAGGGAACAGGAGCACCAGAGAGTACTTGAGCCTTCTCCTTTCTCACCCTGGACAGCAGGTGAGGAGCGTGGCCCCAGCTCAATGGTGGATCTCCATGGTTGCACTCTAATGGCTTCCCAGCTTTCCCAGATCTTCAGGGAAAGAGAGATCTTCAGAGCTGTCTCTCTGGAGTGGCCTGCCACCTGACCTCATGATCACTATTAAGTCTTTGGCTTGACTGCTCATGTCTTGGTTTTAGCAGGGAAACTGCATTTTGACAAATGGACCCACATAATAAACTTCTATCTCTCTGTTGCCCGTGTTGTTCAAGATGAGGGGAAGCCCAGGCCCCAGCCTTCCTGTCCTGTGGATAAAGATGGAAGAGCCCAGCTCACAGGAACACTATTGTTCCAGCAAAATAGAACCAGTCAGTCTTGTTGATTGCTCTGTTACATCTTCCCAGACAGAGCCTTGGCTATAAAAATAGATGCAATAATCCACATGGACAGTTGCAATTGTAAATGGCATTCAGAAAGCAAAAATGGAATTCATAGTTTGACACAGACATATCCCCAATCCATCAGGATGTGACACACTGGCAGCATGTCTGTGCCAAACTATGAATGTCGTTACTTACTTCTCCTCCACATGCTATTTACAATTGCAACCTTCGCTGTAAATTAGTGTGTATATTTTATATCAGACTTTTCTGAGTGGCTTTGGTATTTCCTGCACTTATTATTTTCACAGGATTGAATGCAAGTTAGACTACTTGGGCCACAATAAATCTTCAGGGACTACAGACTGTGCTTATGTTAGAAGGATTTGCCAGCATAACCATACCAGCAAAATCCTATCTGGCAGAGTCAAGGCCTATGTTTGGAAAGAGAAATCAAAGGCCATCAACACTGAATAGCTCTCCACTAGATGGAACAATGGTGCTTCTGCTGCCAGGCCATTGACAGGGAGTGATTTACCCAGAAGACAATTGGGGGGTGGGGGGATGGAGCCCAGAAAGTGCTGGATAATGGTGAGACAGTCATGGGATTGCTATTGTTCATTGCTCCTCCTGGTGAACTCAGTGCCACAGAGGAGAGCCGGGAGCTGGGAGGTGTCTTGGTGTGTGAAGACACATCAGAGATCACTGAGCAGACATGAACCAGCTTTGAATTAGAAATGGTGTCACGACATGGTATTCAGGTCATTCTAACAAATCTCTTCCTGAGCTTCTTTGGCTGGGACTGGGGCCCCAAGCTAGCATATGTCCAGCTTGGAATTTGGACTCTTTTGCACCTGTCTGCATTGATATGTCCAAAGACGATGGTTCAGATGCTTTATGGGAGCTTATTCTACGTACAGCTGAATGACCAAGCCTACAGAGAGAATATTTGTGCAGTGTTCTCTTCACTCCCTGGATTTTACATTTTGTTAGAAGTAATTAAACTTGCCAGGCAAGAATTGTTTTTCATAATTTCATGCTGCTGACTGTTTATACTTATACCAGCTATGTGCAGACCATTTTTATACAAGTTTTTTTATACAAGGCTTACTGAACAACCGCCAGATACTTCTGTTTTCTTCTTGAATTTTAATTGCTTACTTGCCCAGCATCTATTTTTAAAATTGAACTGTAAATGGAACAGTAAGTTCCATCACTTACCATAGATGCAGCGGGTCAGTGCTCTCCTTATTCCTCCTTTTCTCCTTCCTGCAGAGAATGTAGAAGAGTTATTAAGGAAACTCCCCAGTCTGACCATTCATGAGACTCACTGGTAGTCTACAACACCAGAGACTTTAGCTACTTCACCCATTTACTAAAATTTTCCTGAATGCAGTTTCAAAGCAGGCATCTTTGGAATATTAGTCTTCTTCCTCCCAAACTCCTACTTGAAAAATGTGTGTTCATTCAAAAGGCTGATTTGAACACTGAACTTAAACTCTTCCACACCTTCATTTTCAAGACCACCTGCCATCAACATAACCCCATTTCATTTGTGGAAAACAATTATCGACTTCAGACTTCATCTGTCTTCTTATGGTCAGCATTATTTCAAGCACCTACATACTCAGAACATCCATTTTATCTCTAGTGTTGCAGCTTTTTGACTCTAGCCAGTTTCTCATCTGTGTCCTTTTGCTTATTTTTTAGTATTCCCCATTATTTTAATCTATTGGGAAGGAAGGTGATAGTATACAGGAAACTAGCAGAGAGCCGGAAGCCAAGGTAATTTTTTTTTGATCCTTTAACTAACACACGGTATTTGAAAAAAGAGACAGACATTCTTAATATTCTCATAAACACAAGCATTTCCTCATGAAGCAACACTGGTTGCTTCTTGCTCCTTCCATACTGCTTTTATAAACTCTGAAAGTACAAAGTGATTGAAATACACTAAAGTCTCCGATTGCCAGAGCTAGCGATTTCAAACAACTTCAAATTAACTTATTTTCTTGGAATAGTGTTTCAGAATGATGCTATTTCAAGGGGAGGAAAAAGGCATATGAGATGTTTGGATAACATTCTTGTTAAACTGCAAGCTGTCCTCGCTATGGATTTAACTCCCAACTTAATTAACTGATCATAATAAATGCAGAAGAAGTGAAATCACAGCTAAAAAAGCATCTTCATGACCAGATATTTTGTTTGGGTTTTGTTTGGCTTTTTTTTTCTTTTTTTTTTTTTTCTTTTTTTAAATTTTTTCCGGGTTGTACTTAGCTGGTATAGCTCTTTACATACTTCTGAGGATTGTCTTTATTAACCTCAGCCTAGTGTGTTACACAGCAATAAAAATTTCATTGTCTGATCTACTTTTGCTTGTATTTACCACTCCTTAGAAGGCTGCAGGTTGGTAAGGCTGATGTTTCCTTGAAGGCTTCTGAATGCTGCAGAGAGAAAAAGAGAACTTTGGTTGCTGTGCAGCTGCTGCTTTAATGCAGGGACCACTCCTTGCTTGCTTGCTAAGTGAGAAGCCTGTCTGGGAGCCTTGGGGGAAAAAAGGCTGAAATTGCTGGTCTCTGGTGCCTGGAGCAGCACTAGAGCTGAGGTCTCAGACAGCATCACTCTGGAAGTGACCTTGGAATTGAAACTTTTGTCTTCACTTCTCTGCCAAGGGGAAAGTTGACTTTAGTGGGGGTAAGACCTGGTGTCTAGCACAGAAAGTGTAAGTGGGTGCCTGGAGCTCAAAAGCACCTTTACAAGCCACCAGAAAAAAAGGAGATGAAAAACAAAGTGTCTTAAATGCAGAGAGCTCAAAAGAAGAATTAGTGCTTATAACAAGATACTTCTTGCATCCTTCTCTGACTTTTGTCTGCTCCAATTCTGTTTCCATCCTGACCTATCTTACATAGAAGTCCATATGAAGCTATGAATTGCAGTAAAATGCAAGGAGAAACATTTAATTCAGTCATGTAGAGACTGGAGAAAAATAAAAAAAAAATGTTTAGAAATCTAAACTTCATTTTCCTAATGGAAATAAGCAGAAAGGAAATTATAAGAAAATATTTATAACAACAAATTATGAGATATCAAGTATGCTTTTTCATATTATTAATTTATTTTAAGAAATTATACGGTCAGCTAAACAAACTTGATTTTCTTAAGTATTAAAAGAGAATGCTAAAACAACAGGCAGAGCAGAGCCCTTACAAGTCATTATTGCTTATAAAAAATCAATAAATTACTGCATCATTTCAATAGATTTTTAAGTCAGTTCATTCCACATGGTCCATCTTCCCTCAGACAAGTCAATTGCTAAAAACAAGCAATAAAGTCATCCCCGTTCTTGTATTTTAATACTGTAAAAAGTATTTGTTTTTATAACCAAATTGATTTAAGACTTAGCCTGGCCACAAAACATTCTAAACAGATGTCTAACTTGAAAGACACTAATATGCTTTCTTTCCACACTGTTACAGAAATCTGGGGTGCGTGCAATCTGAAACCTAGACTTTAAAGCTCAAAGGAAAACACATTTAGAAAAAATATTTATTATTATAAATAAGTATTTTTAATAATGTGTTCCAGCAAATAGAAAACATGCTTGCTACACAGCTCTGTAACTGAATTAAAAGCCATGCTGTCAGAAAAGTTGTTATGAAACGCTGGATTTAGGTACAGAGGAAGTATCACTGTATTAATACAGTAGATTTTGTTTATAGCTATAGAGGGCTCAGAGTTGAGAACATTTTTATTGACACTTATAAGAAGAGTATGATGTGTTACACAGCCCATGAGCTTTCATGATTGTGTGTAGCACTTCCTCTGGTATGCATCCAAAATGTTTCATCCTGAGAGATGCAATAGCAGAGGAGCACCAAATGCTTCTTCTTTTGACCTTGGGCTCTGAGTTATGACAGTATGGTAACCATATTCTCTTCAGAAAATTGCCTGCTGCCTTCCTCTGTCTGGTGCATTGACTGATAAAGTGGGAATTGCACATTCATCAGACTCTTCTGGAGCTTTTCCAGTAGAGGATTAGGACTGCTAAAGAGGCTAAGCTCAAATCAAAGAGGGCAAAACCAACCACATTGAAGAGGGGAATCATCCTGATCTTTTTCTGAGTCCGGCATAAGATAGAGGGTATTTCTTCTATGAGGTAAAAGCTCATGGATCTGATATGAAGCTACACCAGCACACCTCATCCCTGCATAAGATGAGGGATGAGATGAGCTCATCAACACACTTGGACAGTGCAGGCATTAGGAGCGAGTTTGGCTGGCAAGAGCTGATCCCACAGTGCTCCACCACTGATTCTCTGTATCTCCTAGCCTGCTCCTTCTCTACAGCCTTCAACAAGAGACTACCTGAGCAGGGCAAATGAAGCTGTTTCCTAAAGGAGCCTCTGTCATATGGAACTGAGTGATATGGGAACAAGTGCCAGGCTGTGATGTGGATGGGCAAAAAAGGTGGTACTGGTCAGGGATGTCCTTAGCTCAGTTCTCAGTTCTTCTGTGGAAAGCTTCCTGAGATACCTGGAGCAGCCTTAAACTGCCTCCTCCCAAAGGGCAGCAGCCTAGAAACTGAGGATAGGGCACAGCTGACTTATGCTGAGGAAGACAGAGATGTAGATCAATTGTTTGCTCATGCTCTGAATGTCCTTATGAATTTCAAACTGTCAGAGCAGCACTTACAAATTGTGTATGCTTGTGTATATGCATATAGTGACAAAGGGGAAGGTAGATGGGGGGACATTTTTGTATTTTCATTGAATTTGAAATGTTGACTACTGTAAACTGTAATTTGATGCCCAGTTTGAGCACCTGGACCTACCAAGTTCCTCATGGAGGATTTTGAGAAATAGAGGGATTGTACAACTGAATGAGAGCTCTGCATAGGCAACAACTTCTTGCCTATCCTACCATAAAATATAAATTTTGGTGGGGAGTACCATACGGTCTCATTTCCCCCCAGATGATAGTTTGGCTGTAGGTATTTCATGGACATGAGTGTTCCTAAAATATAAGTGTTACCAAAAGTGCAGATATTATGCACTGTGCTAACAGTAAAAGTTCAAGTTAGGGAAAAGGCAGAAGTTGAGATAATATCACGAACAAAATGAAGTTACTGGAGTAGACTGCATTCCTCAGGGTCGTTGTAAGAGGACAGCAACCCAATTTTTAGATCTAAAAGCACTTTGCTCCCTCAAGAAGGGGAAAATTGAGACAGGTGCTTGTCAATTCTTGTAATTCATGTCTTTCTTGTTTGGTTTTTTTTTCCTCTCTCATTATTTATATTATTACTATAATCATCAGTAGTATTATTATTTTTTCTGGGATTTTGTTTCCATTATCAAACTTTTCTTAACTCAAAAGTTTTATGCTTTTTTCTCATTCACTTCCCCATCCTCCTGGGGGCAGGGAGTGAGTGAGAAGCTGTGTGGGACTCAGCTGCCAGCTGGGGTTAAACCACAACAACCTGGCAGTGGTTTAAATACGTATATGCTGATAGAAATTGGCTTTGGGAATATTGTAGCTTAGAAGATAGGAAGCAAATAGGAAGGCCAATGGGTATTTAAGGCTGAACATGAGGTAATCAGACATCTTTACCCTACCTCCTCTTGGAATTTCTATCTGAACACTGCTGGAATCCAGGAGCTGGTAGCTGTAGGTGTGCTTTTCTGTATCTTTTTTGTCTTTCTTTCTCTTTCTTACTCTTCTAATTCCCTCTTCTTGGAACTTTTGGGTAACTTAAAATTGAATGGGCTCAGAGTTCTTTCATTTGCATGGATCAAGTTAAGTCTTTGAAAGGTGTTGTATGTTAATTGAATGTTGCACTAAACCTTTTGCCAAAGTTTCTCGATTTTCTAAAGTTGCCAGTAAAGTCTTTTAGGTTGTTTTGATCTCTTGAGGATATCTTGTCAGTATTTGTCTCATGTGTCTAAGAGTATGTGAACAACCATGAGACCTGTCAAGGACTTCACCAAGTGAGTTGTTTGGGGCCTTACACCAGTTCTCATGGGGTTTGGCTGCTCAGCTTTGCTATATGCCATGTTACCTCTGTATCAACTGGCATTTTTAACTGCCATACACCATTCAACCATCTCAAGTCCCTCTTCTGCCAGGTCATCTAGCAAGCTTAATACTTTCACCTTCCTCTGCTGTCATCCTTGGCCTTTCATTCTCTGTCTCCTTCTTTACCTTTTCCTTACTTCAGAGACTTGAAAATCCTACAGGTTGTCCCAAAGTCAAACCAGAAGTTTGGTCTTTCTTTATCTCAGCAGGTCAGTACATTTCAGGAACAGGTGAAAAGCTTGTGTTTGGCAGTACAAGGTTCCATGGAAAAAATACAGCCAAAGCATTGTTTCAGTGTCCCTTTGCCATCTTCTTCACTGTGATTTATAGGAGAGTTGAGAGAGTGATTGATAACTGTACTATCAAAGAATGATACATACTGAAAACTCTGAAACTTTTCATGAGGTGATTTCCTTTGTGATCCAAAATGTATTTTGTAGAAAACAAATCCTTACCCTGTGCAATGCTCTGGTCTTGAGTGTTTCTGTGATGGGTTCATGGTGAGTTGGGATGGTTCATGAAATCCAGGTACTCAGCCCTGCAGGAGAATCAATGGCTAGGTTAGAAAGCTAATGCAGGGGAGATGCATGGACTGATTTGACTCCAGGGAGTGAAGGGGGAATAAGGTAGATTTTCCATTTAGCTATTAAATATTTCTAGATTTTATGGTTAATTATAAAACACACTTAATACAATTAATTATGGAATTGTCTTAACTCCCTGGTGGACACTTTAGACATTGGGGACAAATTTTGGCATCCTTTGTAAATACAGGATGCATAGTACTAGCAGGTCTCATGATGAGTATCCTGAAATTATCTCAAAGGCAATGAAATGTTAGAGTTTTGGTGTGGCAGGTCAGCTGAACTGGATGGCACTAGACCTTTACACTTATTTCTCCAGCTCTGGCTGTTCTGGCTTTGTCCCTTGCTTTCCCAGATTCTCACCACTAGAGCTGGGGGAGGATTGCTATCTTTTTTCTAAGCTTGCAAGAAGCAGACTTTTACTCTCCAGAAATAAAGGCGACAAACCAGAATAAAACCAGACTGAGATGGCACACATAGAAGAATGTGCAAGTGTTCACATTCAGTCATTTTCACTAGAGTGCTAATTCTGATATTCTAGTAATAAAACAGAGTGAAATAAGGAACATATAGTCTTTTCCTCAGGGAATCCTAAGGAAATTCTTCTGGCACATTTGAGTTTTGAAATCAGCATACCAACCCCAGGCAGAGAGCAGTTTTTACTATCTTCCTGAAATGTTGCCAACAGGACAAGTGTTCTCAGGGGAAGGAAGCTGGCTGATGTTGGAGCAGGAGGATAGTGTGCCATCTCCCATTTCTGCAAAGTCTTGTCAGGCGTCAGCTATCTGGTGCACTCTTTCAGGAGAAATCGTCAATCTTGTTTCTTGGCACTTGTTGTCTGTCATCAACGTCTCTTCTGTTGGCCATGCCTAAAAGTGTGGATCTGAATGAGTGTACCATGCCAACAATCCTGTCCAATTTCAGAGCTGGGAGACATGACAGGAGTCTTGCCAAGAGTGCTGTTTGCTTCAAGTGGTATTGTTGGCCACTTTCAAATCCTTGATCATCATTCTATGCTGTAACGTCACATCTGCAGCCTTAAACAAGCATTACAGTGTCAATACTGCCAAGGGTGCCAGTTTATCTGTCCGTACAGGATTGTCTGCATCATCACTTTATCCCAGGGGCAGGCATCTGTTGTGTGTGATGTCCAGGATCAGCTGATAAACTCCAGAAGGATTTGGCACTGTGTGCCTGTTGACTCCTAGATTGTGCAATAATGTGGCCTGGGGCTCGGGGGTCCATCCGAGCCCCGGCTGCCGCTGCCGTAGATGTCCCGGATAGCACTGGGCTGGTAGGCACAGCCTGTCCAGGTCCCTCAGGCTAGCTCCCCAGCTGCAGGCAAGCTTAGCGAGCAGCTCTGAAGTGATTTCAGCTCTTTGGTGAATTCAGCTCTTAGTGATTTCAGCTCGTTGGTGAATTCAGCTCTTTGCTCACAAGTGCCTCGGCAGACGCAGGGATGAGAGAGGAGAAGGCTGTATGCGGTTCCACAGTGGTGTCTTTTATTGGCAGCTTCTGTGAAGGGGGCAGTGACAGCTCTTCTGCCAAACTGGGCAGAAATGGGGGTTTATATAGGGCACAGGGGTGTTGGAAATTGTCCAATGGCCAGGGTTGAGGAGAATACAACCTATAGTCTTATAGAGAGATAACAAGGGTCCGAGGGTGGAAGAGGGGCTACTTTGGTCCAGTCATCATGACTAGGCATTTCTTATCTTAGGCAAGTGACTGTCAGGGAGGCCTCTGACTGCTACAGTGCAACTTGGCCATACCACAGCGTTACGGTGGAACCGTACCATTGGTTCACTCTGACCCCAAGAGTGGTAGCATGCTTCACATTTCTTCCTCCACCCCTCTCATTCTTCCCGTGAAGCAGCAGGTGGTGCCATGCCTTGAAGCAAGAGGCAGCTGCAGAACAGCAGGCCTTTACAAATGGCTAGCCAGTCCTTGACTACACTACTGTGATTGACCCTGTGGATGGAGCAGGTTTGCATATCCCTCTGAGACAAGAGATCACCTTGGACAGCAGTGGGATTTGGTGCTGGATTCTTAGACAGGGGCATAATAGGACAAGAGGTTTTATCTGGCTCCCTCTGTCTTTCATAAGAGTTGGACTACAGTCCTACATCAGGACTATTGCCAGAGTCACTGTGGTGTGGGAAGCTCATCTACCATTCACCAGGATTCTGATAGTTTTCTTGCACTGTCTTTCCTCAAGAACGCTCTCTAAATCTCCTCTATATGCCACTTTTTGCAAAGCACTTTTTGCTTGCTTTTGAGTGTCCAGATGTGCAGATTAGTTTTCCTAGTTTGGGAGTAAGAGGTTCAAGACGTCTTAAGCATTTTGGTATGTAGGTCTGGAGATTGAATCAACTTTCTTTTACAGTTAACTATTGCTTGGCAAAAAGGCATACATATATAAATTTGTTGATGAACATAATACTATGGTCACAGATTTATACTAGTGGTGAGAAGCACATAATAATGCTCTTTTTGCAAAGATGATAGTTTTGAACTTTCAGAACTTTTGCTTATGTTGTTCTTCACCTCTACCCTTGAGAGGCTCATGCTGTATATTTAAGGACAGAAAGTCACATGCAAACTCTGGTTTTGTTTTAGGTTCTTAGTGAAAGAAGCTAATACTAGAAAAAAAAAATCATGGTGAGTTATAGTATTGTCACAGCAACTTGTGCTTTTCATGTGTTCTAAGCAATTGAACTAAGAGAAACAGATTTATGACCAATAGGTAAAATGTCAGGGTGCATCCCATTTCCCTCTTCCTCTCCTGCTCCAGCAGGATCTGCTAATGTTATTCACATTCATGTAACTTTTAAGGACAGATGCAGTTAGTGAGGGACAGTGCACAATGTTGGCTTAAATCTTTGTTCTAGTTGTAATGCTATTCTGTGGAACCTTTGGAGGAAATACAGTCGTAGAGATTTCAGTACAGTAATTTGTGCAATTCCATGTGAGATTTCTATTTTTGTCTGATAATTATTTATAATTCATTTACACTGTCATGTCACCAGTTATTTGAACAGGAAAATGGTTTGTTGTGATTCCCAGATATGGCTGAATTGAACTAAAAATTGGAATATTACATATGCTGTTGTGTCCGAATTGCACTTTCTTGCTTTCTTTCCTGTTTTCATTTGATCATTGGAATCTAGGAGTGCTTAAACCCTTTTCTGCCTACTCTTTTACAAAAAGGGTGTTGTGATAAAAGCAAATCGACTTAAAAGCCAGGAGGTTTCAGAAGGAATAATCCTTCTCAACTGTGCATTCTTCAGTCTTACCTTTGTCATTATGTACAGTATGGATTTCATAATTTGCCTTGAAAGTTTTAAATTTTGAAATTAGGTCTTGAGAGAAAGATTGTAGAAAATCAGTGGTTTTCACCCTCCCTCCCACATTTGAGAGTACTACTTCCCTTTAGGATTCAGGGAAATAGTTTCAGGTAGGAGTTTATCTAATAGTTGGGTTTGTTCAGTCATTAGATGATTGAAGTTTTCAACCGAATGTAATTAAAGCACACAGTTTTTGTATGATCAAGTGCAGCTCTTTATGCTCTGCCACAGCTTCAGTTGTGATGACTGCTGTGGAGCATATGTCTTCTTTTGGTGCAAATTCAAGTGACCAGAAATGTGCATTAAAATGGGGTGTTCTCTGAAATGCTGTTGCAGCTGTAGCCTTGTAGCCAGCTGGTGTCTACTAACAAGCTCCAACCTGAGGTTTTTAGTGTGCTGTGCCCAATAGAAATGCTTTAGTATTCTTGAAAAGAACTGAAATGAAATCTAGCAGGATATTTGTAGGACTTAGATTTGTATTCCAGTATTGACGGTGGTATCACAACCGGTCTCTCCTCAAATGTGACAAAATGCTAAGCATGGTTTAAAATGGCAACCTCCCTTTTAGCTTGCTTTGATTTGTGGCAGAAGACCCCAAATGGATGTTGAATACTTCTAAGTTTGGCTAAGAAAAATAGAGAAGGCACAAGTGGTTTAGGTTAGCAGTTTGAGTAAGTCTCCCTCTTGAGGTTGTACTGCAAGCAAATTGCTGGTACCAAGGGTGGCAGTACTTGATGGCAAGTGTGCTCAAATGGCAGACTAAGCTAGGCATGCTAAAATGTCTCCTATTCCCAGAGTATATGCCCTATTTTGAGATGACCAGCTACTGATGAATATGAAGAAGGAAAAACAGTCAGTTTTGTTAGCTTTTGTGGTGTTTTTTTTTTTTTTTTTTTTTTGTTCTGGAGTTTGGGGGTTTTAGTTTTGTTTGTTTGTTTGGGGTTTTTTTGGGTTTTTTAGCTTTCTGCAATCCTGTGAAAACAGGATGAGAGGAAAAATTTTGAATTTTTTATTGTGTTTGCTGCAAGTTACATGAGGTGTTTTGCTTTTTTTCTCACACTTGTTCTTAAAACTTTCATTTGAAAAACAGGACACATAGATTTTGCAAGATAAACTGGATACACTGTGTGACCTCGCTGGTGACAGAGCAGAGGGGAGAAATTGAAGAGCTCTCTAGACAAAATGTATAGGTGTGTCTTTTATGGAGTAACTCTAGCTTTTGTTGTCTAGCCTTAGTCTGACTCATCTGCTAACGGCTCCTGAACACTGGGTACTCTAAAGCAGAGGAAGGTTGAAGTAGTCTGTATGATGGGGTAGCAGATGGCTTAGCAGGTACAGAAAGCTCATCTATTCGACCAAAGTTATTGGGCTGGCTCTTGCCTGCAGGGAACTAACTGACTGGGAAGTTCTTGGAAATAGGAACACCACATTTCTTGAGGAAACCATTGTTTCATGGCTTCAGGGGTTATAGAGATGCTATAAGTGTCATTGTAGATCCTGTTTGCTTCCTGATGCTGTTTTTCAAAAGATTGGTTTCCTCTTTCTCCTCCTTGGCTGGTGTTTTTTAAGTGAATCTCCCTATTCATCCTGATGTTGCCCAGACCATCATGCAAAATCAAAATTAGTAAACTTCTGCTTAGTTTGCCTGGCCTACTGCAAATGTCCTATTTGATGTGGACTTAACTTGCACTGGAGGAAAAGGTAGGTGTTGATTACAGTCACTGAACTTACCTTGTTTTAGAGAAATACCATGTTATGTTCTGTTAAGAAGAGTCATCATGGTGATCAAAGTTCCATGGACATCATGTAGAGTCAGCAGGGGAAAATGAGTAGAGAAGGTAAGGAGACCTCTATTCAGCACAGACAACCAGTCTGAGTAATTTAAAATTGATTGGATGACAAGAGTGTTTATAATGTGTTACTGAACTTCCATTTTTTTATTTGGGGAAATAATTTCAGGTAGGAGTTTATCTAATAGTTGGATTTGTAATGCAAAGTAATGGAACTATATTGGAGGGAACTCCAGCCTCCTAAGCAACTTTTTACCTACTACTGAAAGTAGAATCTGGTCCACCTTCTATGCACTTACCACCAGTTGTTCCTCTACAGGTACTCCAGCTAGGAAAGGGAGGTAGACCTTGTCTCCTTTTCTTCCAGTATTAATTGACCATGGAAAGGAAACTAGTCATGACCTCTTTCCTGTGCATTCCTTTTGCTGGGAAATCATAATCTGTGGCGGGGAGACAGGCAGTTGGCACATAACTACTAAAGCCTCAAACACAGAAGTAGGAATACTCTACAGATCTGAAAAGAGCAATCGTGATTGTGTCGTTTCATGTGTCATGCTTGTTTTGCTCAGCTGTGAACGTCAGCGAGGAGACAGCTTCGTTTCTCACTTGAACCTCCTCTGCTGCAGATGGAAGTGTGCAGCCGCCTCCTAAAGTCCTGCTCCTTAGCATGCATTACTTCTGCCTGCAGAGAGTACCTGCTGTTCTTACAATTCATCATCCATCTTCTTCTCTGGGTGGGCAGGGAAGAGAAGGATTAAAGCAGTGAAAGCCTGGAGAAGAGCAGGGGAGAATGGTTTGGGAAGAAAGTGATCAAAGCTGTTTAGGGGACAAGTGAGTAGAGCTATTTTCTGTAAGGCCATCCTTTATCACTACATGTGCTGTGGAAGGGCCCATCTCTTCTATACAAGTGAGGAGCACAGTTTGCACAGTTTTAATGAGATTGTCCTCTCTAGGTAAAATCCCTGCACTGAGACACTGCCAGTTGTATGCAGACCATGGGCAGATGACAGACTGACTGCAAGGTTTCAGAAATCCCTTTTCTTTTTCATCCTCTTTAAGTGCTTCGATAACCTATTAAAAGCTTTCCCATTATTGTTTTCTGCAAAGCAAGTCCATTTATTCTAGTCCTTTTCTCAGTAAAGGCAAGTAATAAGGAATCACCATTCTATTCTAAGTCCTAATGTAGGACTTAAGTTTCTTCTGGAAAACAGAAAAAAAAACAGGAAAAAAAAAAAAAAAAAGTCTCCTGTCTTTTTTCAGACATCACTATTTCTACAGTTCTCATCATTCTTGCTGCCCTAGTTGGGTTCCCTTTTAGGTGGTCTTGTGTATAAAACTAGGCATTGTTTCAGTTCACCAGTAGCCTCTTACCTGAAACCAGCACTCCCACATGGCCAGACCAAGATAGTCTGATGCTTGTCCAGCACAGCTCATTTTTATAGTGGAAAGGTAGGTAAGATGTGAGCAACAAAGCAGTTTACTTCTGTTTTCCTGGAGAATATGTGGGCTGGGGAACACAAAGATTCCAAAAACCTAATCAATACAGAAATTAAGTTCTCCTATCTATCTTTTTATTAAAGCCTTATAAAGTTACCCAGTGGATACTTTGCAGACTTCTAAAAAATCCTTTTTGCTACATTCAAATATTTGGAGAGAAAGCAAAGTACATGTTTGTCCCAAACCAGAACTCAACTCTGTATGTAATTTCTCTTCAAAGGGTATAGAGAGCTTTTCAAAATAACCTATATTTTTTTTTTGTAAAAAGACTCTTCAAGGTAAGATACAACAACTTCTTTAGAATTAGACAGCCCCAAGCTGCTCATTGCTTTCTGTTAATTCCTGTTTATTCCTTATATGAGGAGCTAATACACCAAAGAATGACAAGATTAATTAAAACAGCCTGCCAAAGCTGTTTAGGATAGGGGACCTACATTAGAATACCCTTAGCCATATTTGAATGAAGAGCTTTTCAGATTGTGTCACTGGTGGCAGTCATGATCGGGAAGTTTTCTAGGCTTAGCAGTGCCAGCCTTGTGCAATAGCATTCCCCATAGCTTTAAGGATGACAAGTCTCAGCAGGAAGAAAAAATTAAGCAATGGTGATTTCTGGTGGTGTTCTGCAGCAATTTGGAAGCTTTCCACCTTCAAGGCTCCATTACCCAGTATGGAGAAAGACTGTGGCTGGAACTGGTACTTCTCAATGCTGCCTCTGGTAATCTTAGCTTCACTAATGATGTTGGGAGGGGGAAGGCGAGGGGATATATTCACTGTGCATTGCAGAAGGCAGACCTGTACGACTTCTACTACATTCTTACCGCCTGTTTTCAAAATGTAGCTTCAGCATGAGATCTGTCCCTGAGCAGATTGCAGAGACACATGTTAACCATTGAAACCTGCAGGCTGCTACCAGCATCTCTACGTGTGTCTCGCTCCTCAACTGACCTCTGTGTTCTGGCGTTTTTTCTCTATGACACGTGCCATCTTTCCTAAACTCTTCACAAAAGCCTGTGCCATGTAGAAACTGAAATCATTGATAGAAAAGAGCTTTTTCTCCTTCCAGTAGCTGACTTGTTTCTTGTGATCATCTGTGGAGGAAGGGCAGATGGCTCAGATCTTTGCATAGGAAAAGGAGTGGACTCTTCCTCTGCTAGTCCCAAGAAGGTCTTCTCTCACTGCAGTGAGACAAAGAAAAGAGCAAGCACCCTGTGCAGTCCCTCTTACATGCCAACTGGAATGCTGTCGTTTCTGAGTCACCCACCGCTAAGGCTTTGAGTGCTCTCTTCACATCCCTCTTATCTTCTAGTCCAGCCCTGAGAGACAGTGTGGAAAGAATGTAAGTGGTGTCTTTCCAGAAGTCATCCCCCACTGTCCTCCTAGCCAGCGGAGAGGGTTTGAGGCACAGACTGTGCTGCTTTTCATCTCTACTGGGCCTCCTTCATCCTGGGCTTCAGGCTTGTCTCATGGGGAGCAGAGTATTCCTGCTATGCAGGAAGAACGAGGCAACTGCTACAGGCCACTTGCCAGCAGAATTTCTATGCACTGAAGATTCATTTTCTGAATCTGTTCTTTACTCTTTTCCAGTCTACCATTTGGGTTAAAACCAAGTATTTTTAAAGCACAAATGGGTCATCATCACACCATTTTGATCATAGCTAATGACCATTCATATATGCTCTATGGACTTAGTGCTGAAGTTAGTTTTGCCAGCTTTTCAATTTGGTTTATTTGGTTATATTTAGATAATAAAGAGTTTACTACACAGGAAACAAATGAAGATACTTATGAAAAAGGGAGAATCTTATCAATGTAATTACCTGGAGGGAGGCTGCAAAGAATAACTCGGCTTTCTTCATTGGTATCCAGTGGCAGAACCAGAGGCAATGGGCACCACCTGAAAAAAAAGAGGTTCCCTTCAAACATCAAGAAACACTTTTTAACTGTAAAGGTGACTGAGCACTGTCACAGGTTGCGCAGAGAAGCTGTGGCATGTACCTCCTTAGAGATATTCAGGAGCCATCTGAAAATAGTCCTAGGTAAGAGTGTCAGGGTGACTCTGGTTGAGCAGGGGGCTTGGCTCAGACAATCTCCAGAGGTCATTTTCCCTCCTCAACCTCTCTGTGATCTGCTGTAATTTATGATTCTGTGAAAAAGACACAATAAAACTTGTTAAAAATTTAGAATACTCACTCAAAATATTTTTTTTCTGTCAGTACAATAAATTATTGGGAGAATCATAGTTTAAAAGTGTCTTTTTATTTCAATTACGTAAACTTGTATATTCTCTAAGGAATATTTTGCTAAGGAGGAATTAGATAGTAATCAACATCATGTCAGAATGCAGAATTTCTACCTATTTTCTACCAATTTTGTCTGGATCTCCTTTGGTCACACAGAACTCTACTACACAAGAAAGGACAAACCAATTCTTTGATGACTCATGCTGCTTATTTTTCTGTCCAAGTTCAAAGTCAATGAATCCTGGCTTTCTTACTACTCAGAAGGAATGGAAATACAGAGACAGAGATATGTAGGGTATTTCTGCGACAAGTGCGTCAGTCTTTCCCTTAGTACATTTCTCCTGTGGTTTTTGTGGTATCCAGTGTGATACACACCATTCTCACTTTTGAGTGCATTCAGTTCATCTGGTGCCTGATCTCTGTCTCTTGTTTATTAGTTGCACTGTTGACACACTCTGTAAACCTAAAGGCAAGGAATTTATCATGAAAACATAGGTATTATCAACAGCACAACAGTAATTCTGTGTACATGGTCAAAGAGTCAGATATCCTTGGTGGTTTTGTTTGCAATAGCTTTGCTGTTGTATCGATGTGGAAAAGAGGGTGAAGCCTGGTGCTATTCTGAACATGAGTGCTTCACAATCCTTCCCCCAGGAATCACCCCAAGTCCCCAGGACAGGGAAGGAACTGTTTAACTGTGTCTGTAGATTTCATTCCTCTGTGTATCTGACAGACCTCTCAGGTGCAGAAATTGCTATCAGGCTTGCAGGACAGACAAAAATGGTGCTCGGTAAGAAAGTGTGGAGTCAGTAATTTCAGAACTGTACACTGGAGATGCCAATGGAGCAGTGAAGCTACGGTGATATCTGATGGAAAGGAGGAGAACTGGGATAATCCTGGGAGGTATATAGTTCCTGCAGGTTTTGAAAATCCTGACCCCAGTTTTCTTGGTGGCATGGGAAGTGTCCTCACACTTCCTGCTTAGACAGCTAAGCAGGAGTTGGAGCTTTGGATATGCATAAAGCCAAAAACCAGCAGTGGTGCAGTCTTTGGGTAGGGGTACTGATACATGCCAAGAGAAGGAAGAGCAGAGCTGGTTTGGACCTTCTCCTAGTGGTCATGGCTGTAACGCTTTTAGGAAAGAGCTCATCTATTATTAGCATTAGCACTTTAATAAAGCACAGAGCTCAGACTCACAGATCCTGCAGGATGTGACTGTTTGCATCGACTGTGTTTCCAACAGCTGTGGGTCTCAGGAAGCCTTATTGGCTTGGGCACGATGTCAGAATCAAAACACCTCTGAGGACTTATGAGGGCACATTGACAAGCAAACTTCAAGGACAGTGAGGGACTTGAGAGCAGGCGGGAGAACCTAAGGAGTTCTCCTTGTGCCAGCATGGGTCTGGTGGACTGGCACAGATCCAGAACTAATGGGCCCCTGCTGAACTGACCCAGCTCTACCACTGGGCATCTGCATCCCATATACTCACCACTGAGGAATGTTCCAGTGGTAGAACACTTTCTGAAGCTACTAAATATTGTGACACAAAGGCTGACACAGGATCTCTCCCCTTATCTTACCTTCCTTATCTCCTCTGCTGATTGCTGTGTTGCCCATAGTTCCTTTATCCTGCCATGACACTAACCCCGAAAGTTCACACCCAGGAGATGCTGCATGCTTCTACCTGGTTAAGCAGTGAGCTAATAAGCCTTCCTGGATTTAGATAAGCACTAGGTAGTGACATAAGATGCTAAGGAAATATTGGGATTTTTGCCAAAGGTAACAAGCCCAATGGACTTAAACTAATAGATGTTCATGTGACAATGCAGCCCAGAAACAGCTGACAAGGATAGTATAAATTTGTGGACAGAAGTAAACTGGCTAGCAGGAGCACTCCAGACTTACCCAGACAGACAGTGGTCTTTAGTTACTTGTTTACATTCTCTTTCTTCAGTAATACAATAAATATCAAGTTTCCACTCTTCTGGAACTTGAGATAGAGATCTGTCACATTTTTCAGTCTTGGCACAAATGCTCTTTATTAAAAACAAAAATTGGGGGAGGAGGGGGAGTTGAAACCAGAAAACTTGTCATAGATTTCTTCTGCTGAAAAGAAGGAAACCGATAATATCTGTAGATTTGACTTCACATAGTTTGTATAAGTGCCTGGACAGCAGGAGTCCACAGGTTCCTCTTTACTGCCCATTGCAGTCTTCCGTTTTTCCCTGAAGTGACTGGAAACAGAGAACAGTTTGTTATTCATTCAGTTTACTCTGCTTACATAGCTTACTATTTACTCCTTGAAGTCTCACTCATTTATAGAAAACACCTTGATATTTTTGCATATTATAAATATATTGGAACACAAAAAAATATTTCTGTGTTTATAAGCTCTGCAGGTTTGACTGTGCCATTTCCAAAGAGATCCCAGTGGCCAGCGACCACAGAAAGGGCTCACTCATGAGGTGTACAAGCATCTCTGAGGCTTCTTCCCTCCAGCAGAAAAGCTGTGCCAAGCTGCTGACTAGAGCAGGTGCCTCTCAGCTGATGCCTGTTTGGAGCTTTTGGATTACAGCTATCCCATTAAAATAAAGTTCTATGGGACTAAGTTTGTATTCAGTGATAGAGGGCCAAGAGAAAAGTGAGAAGAAGCCTATGAGGCTCTGATGCCCGAGATAAAGGAGCCCTGGGCAACTAAGATGGGAGAGAGAATGGGGGAAAAAATGAAATGAAATGAAATGAAATGAAATGAAATGAAATGAAATGAAATGAAATGAAATAATAAAATCAAGTAGTATGTCTTTTGCTTATGAGCATTAGATGTGGATCCTGTTTGCCATTCATTTACCTCCTAAAAAATAAACTTGTGGCATCCTTGGGTCAGTAATGTCCCCAGACAGCTGAAGAGGCTGGGGAGGCAAAAAGGACAGTGGGCTGCTGCATTGATTTGGCATGGCCTGGTTTTTGGTAGCGGAGGAGGGACACAGAAGTACCTGCCGTGAAAAGCTGCTAGAAGCTTCCACCATGTCCGACAGAGCCAACCTCTGATGGCTCTGAAGATGGACATGCCGCTGGCCCAATTAGAGAGGTTGGTAATGCCTCTGTGATGACATATTTAAGAAGAAAATCAAAACAGGGGATGCACAGTTTTTCTCCAGGAGCGGCAGATGCAACTGCCAGGGCCATCCCAGCACAGCCCACAGCAATGCGGTCACCGCCATCTCAGCGTGGCCCACGGCGAGCCTTGCCCACTGGCCACTCTTAGACAGCCACGCCATGAGCAGAAGGGCAGAGGTGGCAGTGGAGGCAGTGGCTTCTCCTTCCCAGCACCCCACTTGAAGAGAGGTGTTAAACAGCACCAGCACCACGACAGCTGCCATCGCCCATGCAGAAGCATGACGAGTGACTCCCCGATGCAGAACCTAGACGAGATCAACTTCTCAGTGCTGCAGGATCCTGCAGGAATCTTTGAATTAGTGGAGCGTGTTGGCAATGATACCTACAGGCAGCAGTTTTTCTTCTAGTCAGAGAAGAGGAGGAAGTGAGGACTTGTGAGGGACAACAACATGGTGGCATCAAGGTCAGTGGGAAAAAAGAGGGAGAGGAGGTGCTCCAAGTGTCGGAGCCAAGATTCCTCTGCAAGCCGCTATGGTAAAACAAACTGTCCCCGTGTAATGCATGAAATCCATGGAGGATGCAGAGATCCACTCACAGCCCATGGGAAAAGTGCTCAGACCAGAGTGGGTGGATGCCAGAGAAAGCTGGGATCCAGTGGCAGACCTGAATAGAGAGAGAAGGGCCCCTGCTTCCAGAGATAAAGAGAGAGGGCCCTTGCTTCCAAACTACAGCAGCCTATCCTTAACAGACTGCATCCCATGGACAGATGACCCATGTCACATCAGTTTTGGGAAGACTTTTGGCCCATGCGAGGGACCACATGGCATAGCAGAGAAAAGACTTCTCTTCCTGAGTGAACAGAAGAAGATTTCAAGTGACAAACTGGCCAAAACCCCCAAGCCTTGTCTCCCTGTGCTGTTGCTGGGAAGGAGGGAGGGGCTGGGGGGAAAAGAAGTGTTTTAAAGGCTTATTTTACTTCTCATTATCCTTCTCTGACTCTGTTGATAATAAATTTACGTTATGCCTTTAAATTTGAACCTGTTTTGCCCTTAGAGAGTTTTCTCCCAGTCCTCAATTCATGAGACCTTCATTAATTTTTTTTTTCTTTCCTCTGCCCAGCTGAGAGCAAGAGATGAGTGAGCAAACAACTTTCATGGGTGCCTGGCACTTGGCCAGTGTCAAACCACGACAGCTGCCGGGACTTCAGTGGTTGGCATTGGCAGTAGAGCCATGACTTGCAGGCAGCAGTGGCAGTGGCTGCTCTGGTGGCCAGTGCTGAGGCTGCTGCCTGGAGAAGGAACACTGCTGGTGCCTGAATACTAACCCCCAGGTCACCAGGACACATCCAGGCCAAAATTATAAGCTGGGAGCAGGGTGCAGCTACTAGCTGGGGCAGCTGCTAGTGGCTGTCTTACCAACCATGCAGTGCTGAAATTTAGATTGGATCAGGATGATTGTTGGGATGTCTTTTTTTTTTCCTATTAGTCAAGCGGGTTTTCCAAGTTTATATGTTGTTGCAATTTTTATTTTTCCGGGGCCTCTTTCCTTGGGTCAAAAAATGTGTAGTCTAGAGCTGTTTTGTTTAGCTCTCAGCTTGAGAATGGGAAAAAGTTACTCACGGCTGAGTTCTCTGCATATAATTTAATTTCCTGGGTCTATGAACAGTGATTGAAACTGGTTCTATTTAGGACATTTGTAGCAAGAGCACCTAGGAGTTGAGTTGGCAGGTACAGGTATGCTTTCTCTGAAAACCTAACCCAAATAGGAATGCTACCAAGAACTGGGGACTTGGGTTATTTTGTGTGTACTTTAGTGTTATCTGTGCTGATCAGCCTCCTCAGTATTTGGCTGTCTTTGTTTTCATTTTCACATGAACACAATGATGGTGCTTTTAAACTGAGGTATTTCAGGCACAGTCTTACGCAATTTGCTCTTATACAGCTGAGACATGGGAGCCTATCTGTCTATGACAAGGATTAGTTTATTGCTTATTTAAAAGAGATCTTGAAAACTTGTTTATAACTGTTTACATACAATTTTTTCAACAATTCAGATTGCCTAAGGCTACGGCATGTTCCCTATGCTTATGTGCAGTGTGTAACCCCCATGTGGCCTCAGGCAAATGGAGTGGTTAAAAGATTTATGCACTATGTGGATAAACAAAATCTGGGAGAATTTCCCTGAGGCTTTGCCTGGATTGGCAAAATTGTGTGATTTTAAAACACGATAGCTAGTACCTGGTATTTCTCATATATGCTGGCCTGATGAGGAAAAACCTGTATGAAAGAACCAGAGTTTTTTAATAAGCCCTGCTTTGGCATAGCAGATGCTCAAGCTTGCCCTAACGAATGTTTTATAGGACAGCAACTACCATCACTGAAATAAAACATTTTTTTCTTTGAGTAGACATAACCTGGTGCAAAACAAATACTTTGAAGACTTTCAAGAATTTCCCTGACCGGGCCATGCAAAGAACACACCAGACAGATGGAAAATTAGGGAATTTCTCTTTTTCTGAGTAGGAAGCAAAGAGTAGGCTGCCAAAATCTCCTGCGGGTTAGGATCCTGCCCTGACCTTTGTGGAGGATTTCCTGGAGCCCAGTATCAATGGGAACAATTTCACAGGCTGAAAACTTGGAGGATTTCACCTGCAATGTATTTCCCTTGTTCTGGTTTTGTGTTAAACCCACAAAAGCCTAGAATTTAGTGGAGTGGAAGTAGCCAAAGGATGTGGAAAGCCTTGCTCGCTCTTACACGGCTTGCAAGCAAAGTACGGCGGGCTATATATAGGCAGCGTGCAATACTGATTTCTCTAGGGAAGTGATTGATCTTCTCTCAGTGTAAACCAGTCCCTCACCGGCTTAGCCCGAAACGAAATAGAGATGCTGCCTTGGCTTCCAACACCGACGAGGAAATAAATTTTAAAACAGCCCCGTCCGTGGCAGCGGCACCGCCGACCCTTGCCTAGCATCCTTGCGCCGTTTTGGAGCCCCTCTCCGGGGACAGCTCGGTGGGTGCCGGGGTGCCCGGGGGATCCCCCGCTCCCGGCGGCGCCCCTGGGAGCAGCTTTCCCGCTCGGGGTTTGCAGGCGCCCGGCGCGTCCCGGCGGAGCGGCGCTCCGGGGACGCTGCCGCTGCTCGGGGAGGAGCCGCCTTCCCGCTGGGAGCCGCCGCGGCCCCGGCCCGCGGCTGCCGCCCGCTGGAGGGAGCCGGCAGGGCCGGGAGTCCGGGCTCTGCGCGGCCCCGGGCCTCTGGCGTTTCGTCCTCTGCCACCCGCTGTCTCTGGATCGAGTCCATCCCCGAGGATGGAAATCCCGCATCCCCTGGAAAGGCACCTGGTCTCAGCGGGACGGCATCGGGACGAGGAGCAGCCCCAGTGATCTGCGAGGTGCTTCTCACAGCGGGTTGGCTGCCCATCACTTCTTTCTCACTGTCAGGATTACTCTGCCAGAGCTCCTCTTATTTTTTCTAATTAAAAAGACGTTCAGCAACCTTTTTTATCCCTGAGCGGATTCATTATGCATTCAGCTCATACTAGTTCACCAAATTCCAATTTACAACCCCAAACGAAGTCTCCCATTAAGATGGCCGGTATAAAACATCCTTTCTCACCCATCGCTTTGAGAGCTCCCATCAGCACCCTCACCTGTTCTGTTTTAACATCCGTGTGAAGTGTAGGTGTGAGGTCCAACAACATCTTGTTGTTGCACTCTCCGGGGCTATGTGGGAAGGTAGCACTTCCATGTCTTACCACCATCCTGCCTTTATGTCTCCTTTTAATCCTTTTTGCTGATGCAAGACCTCAAAAGCCCCTTGTCAGATGCCTGCCCCAGTGACCCAGTAACACTGCTGGCTCTGAGTGTAGGCTTTTCCCTGTAGCCTCTGCATGCCAGTTCCAAATTCAGAGTTTTGTCTCTGCTTTGAGATGTCTTTTTAAACCAGCCCACGTCACAGAACAAGCCAGGCTGTATCATGTGTCTGCCCTGCCCAGTCACCTCTCTCATGGTAAAGCTGGTGCCAGCTGCAAATGACAGTGACGACTTGCACATTTCCTTCAATATTATTCCTGCTACTAATGCCTGTGGAACATCTCTAAAGAAATCTTTGACCAACAACTGCTATTCAAGTGTTTTTATGCCTGTCAGCTAAGTAGATTAAAGGCCATTTAATTTGGACTGTTTCTTTTTCATAAGTCATGCTAGACTGATCAAGGAGTTTATCAATGCTCATGTGATTTTTATCAGTGCAGTTACCTTTTTTTATCATAATTCTGACTTTGCCTAAGAACAAAACCAGATGTATTTGATGAGATTGTGGAGGTTTTTCTGTAGAAGGGATACTAATTACACACAGCTTTCCCTCATGACCCTTTTCTCAACTAGCAGCCACCAATGGGCCTCAAGGTTTCAGAATTTTCCCAGTCTTCCAAGGTGAGTATCAGTTGAGCACTAGTGGTCAGCCATTATTCCTTGGACTTTTGGTACAAGTGTCCTGCACATTTTAATGAAAAAACCCCAACCATCCAAATTTGGTCTTTCCCTCTAGAAGAAATCCAGTGTTCTCTTTTTGTAGAAAGGACTATGGGATTCTTAGCCATCCTCATACAACAAGTAAGCCATCACCCATAAAACAGTATCTCACTGCTTTCTAAATACATAAGGTACTAATACTTTTAATATTTTCCTTTTTTTGTATCAATAACAATTTACCACTGGCATATACTAATAGGAACATATAGTTTAAAATTTTAAGTGGTTTTGGTCTCTGTCTTGTACACCTCAGAAACTCTCTTCTTGTATTTAGGTCTGCTGGTCAAGACTCCTTTTCCTACCATTTATTTATTACTGATGAACCTCAGCTTCTTCCTATATTTATTACTATAGATTTGAATTTCTTTCTGTTTGATAAACAATGCTGTTTGCCAACAGGTTCATTTATTTCCACTTCAAAGTAGACTCTGCTTGTGTTGCTCTCTTCACTTTGTCACCAAGAAGATGAAGTGTGAAACCTCCCAACCCAGCTGGTTTAGAAATTAAAGGCATATGGTGGCAGTGTGGTAGTGAGCCGCTTCAGGGAACCAGCATGTTTATAACCATTTGTCATATGAGGTCCTTCAGTTCATGGTTTTACCTTTGTCATGGAACATTCAAATTATCTGGAAAAAAATATCCTGATTATGGCCTACTGTACTGAATCTTGTAGATTTGGTTACAAGGAAAAATTGTTGAGTTTTATGGCTTCACCAGCCACAAACCTAGTTACTTCTGTTCAGGAATCCAAAGTGGTAAGATAAAGGTTGTAGACAGAAACCTTCAAACCTGTCTTTTGCTGTCCCGTGGTCACATTCTGGAAATCATCAGTAAAATGAAATTATTTGAGGAGCACTGTGCTGGCCAAAAGCAATCATCTAGCATGAAGGTTTTTTTTAACTCAGTGGAACTATTCCTTCTCATACTGAAAATGAGTTAGCAGAGAAAAAGAGCAAACAGTTTTAAGTGAAGAGCGTCTGCTTGAAAACTATCAAAGTTAAGTTCTGTCCTTACTTCTCTATATAATTATTCTACTCTTGCTCTTTTCTTTAATATCTCATTAATATATTTGTGGTCTTCTGATCAAATGCACTAGAAAAGAATTGCTGTTCTTTTTCTGTATCAATTAAAAACCAACCTTGTGTTGCTGTAAGAGAAAAAGACTAAATGAGCTATGAATATTATTAGCCCTTATCTTATTTGAACCAGATTTAAGATCTATGAGTTCTTAACTCAAGGTTATATATGGAGAGAGAGGGCAGCAAGCTAAATTGGCAGCTATTGGCTTTAGAGCTGATCAAGAAAGGCATTTCTTGACTCTGCTTATATTTGGAACACATTGCTACTTAGAGTTTACATAGGTTCAGAAATATCTTGCACAGATTTCTACAAGAAAAATCCAGTGAAGATCACTATATACAAAGATTCCACTATGGTCTCACAGACACTGTGCCTCATGGAGCAGTGCATGCTGTGAAATATTGAACACTCGCATTTATTTTAACTATATACAGGGCAGAAGCTACAGACTCCTTTTGCAAGTAGGTCACTGGATTAGATGGAGCTGTGGCCTGATTCAGAACAGCTTTTGCATGGTCCTATGCACATGAATCCAGCTGTCCCTACAACTGCATCCCAGTTCCTCTGGGATGGACATTGGAATACTCACTATCAGGTTCTACATGTGGCATAGACAAGACACCATTAGAAAACTGTCCCATACCCACACATAACCTGTGCAGAAAACCTAGAGAAGCAGGGAGAAGGATCAGGTTATCCTTATCCACTTACTGCTCTTGTTCTCCTCTCCTTCCTTCCAAGCACTCGGCTTTGTGGGTTTTCAAACCCCACTGTTCATCTTGCTGCTCATGAGTGGCACAGATTTTGGCTTTCTCGGATGTGTCACAGCATGGTTTAGTTTTCTGGATTTCTACATAGTCTTTGAACTGAGATTATGAAGGTGCTCTTAGTAGGAATCAACGATTTTTATTGCCCAGCTGTGCCTGACACAGGCTGTCCAGAAGCAAACTGCTGCTGCTTAAGTCAAATTCAAACCTGGTCTGCCAATAGGTCTACAGTGAGAATATTTGAGAGGAACCTATGACTGTATCAGCACTTAAACCAAATATAAAGTTCTGGGGTGAATATGTACAACAGGCCTCACAAGCAGCACTTTCTCCCACAAAATCTGGCAGTGAAACTAAGGAAGTTGCTCTGTTCCATGCTGTAGAGTGGAGTTTAGTTTAAGAGACAGAAATAGCACAGTTGTGTGTAAATTAAATGACATTATTTGAAAACAACTCTGAAAGAATGGAGACTAAAAATCTCATCTAATTAATATGTAACAATAGATGATGATTTATTGACTCTTCTGTGAATATACAGTTTCTATTGGCAATATTTAGATATGTTTTCTCAGAAATTCATAATTATTTATGTTTAGTAATTTATGATTAAGCATTTTACAAGAAACAAGGCACTAAAATGTACAGTAAGTCATCCTTATTACATACGCTGTGAGTGTCAAACATATAGCACATTCCCCTGGCTTAAACAATTATTAAATTTCTTCCCCCAGTGGTACGTCTTGTTGAAGCCATGAGAATATACATATTTTAGGGTCCTGCTTTTTCTCCATTTACTCACTGTTTCTGTAGAAAAAATAAAGAATTTGCTATGAATAATAGCTACACAATAAAGATAATGAAAACTACATTCATCACAATTCTAAGGACTCAGACATACTATGAGATCCTTATAGATTCAAAGTATAATATGGGTGTTTTTTTATTAATTAAAAAAAAAAAAGCACAAAAAAAATTTTGTTTAAAGGTGCAATTCCAGAAGCTACTTCCATGCATGCCAGAATCAGCTCTGGTGGTGTCTGAGGCACTAAAATACTAAAACAACACTTTACAACAGGTGAGATGACTGGGCTGACACCATGCTAGGAAAATCAGATCAACCTAGTGGCTACCACTTGGCTAAAAAGGAGATCTTAATAGCGTATAGTTTTTAGCACAATTTAAAAAGCAAGCCCCAGAAAAAACTGTTGCTACTAAAAGGCAAAGACCACAAGAGATACCATCTAATACTCCATTAAAATACTTAGAAGGAGCGATACATGTTCAAGTATCTTATGACAAACAGCCCAGTACTTAAGTGCTCATTCTGTTTCAGGTTCTTGATGACCACAAGCACAAACATGACAAAATGTAATTTTACCTATTGTTAAAACACAACAGAATCTAATGTCACATACAACACCATGTAAAGAAACAGTGGTTTCCTAATTATTTGACCATTTATACAAAAAGACAATGAGGACTGCCTGGATTCAGGTTTCTCCTTAAGATTCTCAAGCTCCTGTGATGACAATATTTTAAAGATCCAATCTTTAATGCCTTTGCATTTGGACTGCAGTGATCCTGAGCCTCCTGAACACACATGGAAAGATCACCACTTTCAGAGGTTTTCAGAGAATCCTTGCAGTCTCCTTAATCAAACAAATTCAGGTGTAAAATCAGCACTGGTGGAATATACATGCAAAATAGGGGAAGATTCTGCTGGATAAGAAAAAGTGATGGCTGAGAAAGAACCATATGGCACAACATTAGTATATATATATATATAACTATATATATAACTATATACTCATATAATAATTTGGTCACTGACAAATTAAAGTGAAAGTTTCTTTTTCACCTTGGAGAGATAGAACTTCTCAAAATATGGCCACTATTAATGTATCATCACAAGATGGTAGTATAGCAAAGACAGCTGTAACACGTTTGTAAACATATTTTCTCTTACAGCATTTCCACTTCATGGGTAAAAATAATGCTGTTAAACTGTGTGATTTTTTGGAAGCAAGAGGTTCTTCCTCAGCAATGCAAATCAGTCAAAAACCCAGCAGGTCAGCACCTCTGAAGAACAAGCCCTGTAACTATATGAGTGCTGCTGGATGGTAGCTGGTGGTAGAACAGCTTGTGCATCTTGTGACTGGAAGTTCAGAAACGCAACCACAAAAAGAAGGACACGATTAGGGCTATGCCTTTAGGTTGGTTGGAAGCAGGACAGACTGGAATATCACTGTATTTGCATTTACTAATTACCAGAACTTTTTCTTCAGCTACTGTTGTAAGATGTCATAGCCTCTGCATCTCAAAAAGATGAAGATCAGATCTCTCATTATTTAACCCTAAACTTTTGAGGAAAAGGAAATGTGCAAAGTATAAACAAACACAAAAGACCACATGTAGCTGAGAATACAAAATATTACAAAAAATTTAATTGGTTTATATGTAATATAAACCAATTACTGGTTTATATTACATATAAATTATTGCTTTATATGTAATATAAACCAATTTTATTTGGTTGAATTTATGTATATATTTAAGTGGGCATGGATTAACTTAACATAGTTGGCTTAATTTTTTTGTATTATTTAAGAATGCTGACAGAAAACTACACCTGTCAGACTGAAGCTGTGTTAATTTATTGTTCTTGGTAATTGAACACTGACAAGGCATAATTTTAAGTTACCCTATGATTTGGAACATTTTAATGTACAACAATTTAAAAAAAACAATTGTTTACCATACAAAGCCAGTTTTATGCATCACTAAAGTTGCCCACGGCTGTCACTATGTCCTTACTTGTGTTTGAAGCTGCAGCAGGATATGGGATTAAGTTTGCTGTGCTGTGGGGCTTCAGCCGCTTGTGTCTATGCTGGGTATAAGAGAGGGGCCTAAATTTAAGCCAGTCTTGTCCCATACCTGATGTTCTCAGCCTGGCTCCCTGACAGCACTCTTGCACTGGATTTCCAGAAGTAGAGTTGGTGGCATTTGGGCCAGATTGAGAGCAGAGATCAACACTTATCTACCCAGGCCATGGGACGGTGTGGAGAAATTTGCTGGCTTCAGTGGGATTGTGGAAATGTAAACTGGAAGTATGCAACTTATTTATCAGTCTACTAGAGGAGTAAAAGCAAGATTTACCCCATAAGACAGTGCTTTAACTGGCTGAGACAAAGCACTGTTGTGATTATTTATTTTTTATACCTCTAAATTTGCTGCCTTATCAATTTTAGAAGGCACCTCAGCGATACAGTTAGCAATGACAGCTGTCTGCTGGCTAAAACTTCCTATTTTTTTTATTCAAATAAATCCAGCACCGCTGATTTGGTAACTGGAAAAGATGCCAGAGAAGTTGACAATGTGAGCACCTTGCCATGGTTGAGCTGGCACCACCGTGTGGCTAAGTACATCCCAGCAGGAGCATTGCCTTTGAGGTAAGCAGGATAAAAAACAGCAGGGGAAGACTCCTTATGCTTTCAGCCGCCAACAAAGTGCAACAACGCCCATTCCAGCCTCAGAGCCCTCCTGCAGGCCAGCAACTGAAAGCAAATTAAGTGCATTTTGGAAACCAGTGTTGCTTTATTTGGCAAGGACTTCTCATTATGCTTCATTCGAGACAGAAAGTTGGAGGTAAGGCAATATTTATATTGGATATTATTGTTCCCAAAGCAGAGGTTGAACCTCTCTATTAGGTCAGCAGTGATAACTCCCAGCCTGCCAAAATTTCTGCCCTGGTTTAAATACCAAATTCATCACATCACCTCCCTAATTTGCACTTTTCAGAATCTCAGTATTTATAAAATCTTTTTCAAATAAACGGAATTTATGTTGTGTGTGTCAATTCAGACTTCACACAGTCCATGGAATTAGAATTCAAATAGTTATAAAGCCAAGCAATTCATTGGGCTGAAGGAGTGATCAGTGGGACCATGTAGGTGTCTAACAGAACAAAACAATTTTTGGCAAAGCTTTGGTGAGAGTCATATTTCAAAACTCCGCAATTTAACAGAAGCAGGATTCCTCCCCCTCCCCACATTATAGTGTGACACAGAATGAGTGGCAGGAGCTATATGGGCAATTCAGCTGGTCCATTTGTGGCCTAGTACATAATTTCAGGGCATAACTCGAAAAGAAAAGAAAAGAAAAGAAAAGAAAAGAAAAGAAAAGAAAAGAAAAGAAAAGAAAAGAAAAGAAAAGAAAAGAAAAGAAAAGAAAAGAAAAGAAAAGAAAAGAAAAGAAAAGAAAAGAAAAGAAAAGAAAAGAAAAGAAAAGAAAAGAAAAGAAAAGAAAAGAAAAGAAAAGAAAAGAAAAGAAAAGAAAAGAAAAGAAAAGAAAAGAAAAGAAAAGGATCTGTATATGACCAAATAATGGGCAGAGCTTGAGCAGCTCATATGGCAACTTGTAAGTGCCATATAAAAAATAAATTACTACTAAATAGGCATATAATTTCAGTTTCAGGTTCAGCTTTCTCCAAGAACAGCCTCTTATAGATGAGAAGGAATATCTGAAGATTTGTGGAATACAATTAATCTCAAGTTGTGCTGAATACAAACCCCCTTCATCTCTCTTGCCAAACAAATTTGATTAATGAGGTGCTCTAACAGTTGGTTAGAGACTGAAGCACACAACTATTCTGAAGCTGGACTGAACAACACAAGGAAAACAAACAATCTTAATCAAAATTTTAAAAACTCACCTAAATAAAATAAGGACAATCTACAAATCTATCTTACCTTATTTCTGTTAAAACAGAGACTTGTTTCCCTAAATACATATATGCCTAGTGTAGATTTTATATCTAGCCAGCTCCTCATCAAGAAGGGAACAGATTGCTTCTAGCAAATTGAGTGCTTAATTTTTAAATTTTTTTGTTCCGTTTACTTTTTTTTGTGTGGCTGTTTTGACAGACTAGAAGATTTGGCAAAAATACTTCTTGATTCTTAGAGCAGTTGACCGTCTGGTGAGATTAATCCACACACTCTCCTGAATAGAATAGTTTTACAACCACAGCCATGGAGTGAACAACCTTTCCTTGCTGTATAACCCATGCCATTTGGGAGACTATGTGCTGGACAGATTTCACATGGCTTTCCATAGTGTGTGTGCATGTGTGTCTGGATAATGTAGTGTTGGAAAACTGTCCAACTTCAATTTACACAAGTGAGGTCTAACAACTCTGGTGGGATTCCTACTTGAAAGTAGCTACTTTTCTTATTGTCAGGCACTTGTGAATGCTGTGATAGAGGTGTCAAGAGTCTCAAAGGAAAGAGAAGTGAAGACCATGAGGGGAAACTGTTTGACATGTGTGACAATGTTACCTCTTAGGACAGCTAAAAGCTGTCTTCACTTTGACTCATTTTGAAAACCAGCCTTTTTTTTTTTTTTTCTTTTTGACTTTGCAAGTTTTTGATTTGTTATTAACATGACTGATGGTGTTTTCAGATGCCTAATCCCTTCAACATCAGAACAGTAAAATTTTCAGAGTCTCAGCTAGTACATTTCTATTTTACAGCTCTAGTTTTAGGTCCAGCAATCTGTCCACATTTCTATGTGCACCTTATTTAGATATCAGAGAATCAAGCTGATCATCAGCACAGAAGTCAGTCTGTGATACCAGAAACAGAAGCCACTGCTTGCTTTCACTGGAAAACATATTATCCTATTCTCATAGACGGCAACAAATGCTCATCTTTCTTTTTATCAAACGTACAAAATTCAGGGAGAGTGACAATGTATGAATATATAGTCAGTTGTCTTGAGAAGAAACAGAAAAATAATGTGGAAAGATAGGTAATTATCTTATGAAAACAACTAAGGTACATCGGACTTTCAAGAATAGCAAGCTAGCTCAAAATACGAAATCACAGGACTAACTGTGAGGGACTTGTCTGGAAAAAAATTCAATTAGATGTTATTTTAAGATTTACATGTAATTCCTCTACCCACAGAGTAGCAAAATACGAATGTGTAGCAGTTTATTATTTCAATGTCACAAGGAGAAAAATGCCTGGAAACATGATGCTACATGACACTACATGAATGTGTGGTTGTACAGACTGTAACCACAGGGATTCAGAACAAAACTGGAACATTATAATGCAAGTGGGGAAGATGGAAAAGGACACATAAAAGCCACTGTAACTACAACCAGAAAAAAAAAAAAAGTCTGCAAAAAATAATTGAAAACGCCTATGCAATCATACAAATACTTGTGAGACTGCTAAAATTTGGTATTGGAAGCACACAGAGATGAATGCTCATTAAACAAAATTCAGCACAACATCCTCAGCTGCACTATATGCTCAGGAAAAGGCAGCCCTGAGCCATCCCTCTTTCTCTGGCCACAGGGCTGCAATGGGAATATTGCAGCCCTGAGTAGCAATAGTTCAAAGTCTGAGTGCTGAGCCCAAAATCTGAGGGCTGAGCTCAGCCACATGAGGTGCACCTGCTCTGTAAGGATCACTTCTCTGAGCAATGCCTGGGGAGGGCTGTGTTTTCAGCCCTGCCTAAACACATCTCTGCAGCATAGGTGATAAAGCAGCCTGGGCATTGAAAGAAGTAGAATAGATGTCAGGCTAGGTTGTTAGTCAAGGTAAGAAATTCCTTTTGAGGAAGCTGTGAAAGGATTCCACTGAGACTCCTCAACTACCAAGGAAGAAGGAAGTTAATTACCCCAAGGATTTAGGAAGAATCAAAATCGATTACACAGCTTCAGCACCCTGCATTAGCTCTGGTCCTGATGAAGGTCACAGACTGCCCTCCCAAATTACATGGAGCTGGAATGGAGGAAGTGCTTTTCTCCATTTCTCAATACTAACCTCTCCTCAAAATCCTCTGTTTCCTAGTCTGTGTGCAGAATCCAGAATGTACTGGCAGTGTAGAAAAGGTAACTAACCATGACTTCTGTGGAAAGGGAAGGTGATGGTAGAGGAGCACCCATTTCATGTTCAAATCCTGTGATATGGGCAGTCTGGGCAAGAGGAAGGAAAAAGGAAAAGGAAAACACATGTCTCTGAATGAAACCCTCTGCTCATACTGCTGGTTAAAAAACTAAGGGTGAACAGAGACATAAGGAAAAAATGCAGAAGAAAAAAAAAATCAAGACATGAAAAAAATTATACTAGGCAAGAAATTAGATTACCTCCAAGGAAAGACAGCACCTGGAGCTAGGCTCATGTTAATTTGGGGAGTATAAAGGAATTCATCACACCTTGTCTAGAAGGCCACTGTTTTCCTTCATAAGAATACAGAAGCTAAGAACAATGGCCACTATGTATCTGGTTCACTTGCTCTTGTATGGAGTTAAGAAGGGATCATTTTGCCCTGTGTATCTTTTAAGTTCATTCTTGACAAAAAGTTTTATAGCAAATCCAAAAAAGAATAGGCATGCTCTTCTTAAAATACTGCTGTATTCTATCTGTGGAAAAACCTGAAGAATATGCATATATTCCTTGGCCAAATGGTTAACAGGAAAACACAATCATGTGAAAGTATTTGAATGATGTGAGCTGGAAAAAAGGGGAGAGAAACAAATGGACATATTGTCTCAGATGGCTATATTACATATAAGAAAAGTGAAACACAAGAAAAGATAAACTCTACTACCAGAAGGAGTAATTGCAACAGCAACAAAGGCAAAAGTAATTTCTCAAGTAATTTCAATTCCATCACATTGATGACTTTAAAAAGCCAAAGCATGGCAAGGAGATACATTACTTTCTCCTGTTGATCTTTTACATTTTTATGTGTTTATCACCCAATTTTACATCAACCAACAGTCAACTACAAATGGGAAAGCAAGAGCCAGTGTCACCTGTGAATGACCTATTGTCTTTACCACAAAACCTACTTGTATAATTTATGTAGGTGTAGCATTCCCATTCTTCCCCTATGCATGTAATGATCATTCTTTCTTTCATACCTTCATCTTGGGTCTTTCTAATCTTTCTCTTATGGTCTTCTTTCTTTTAAATAGAACCTGAATTAAATTGTCTATTGTTCAGCCTAAGAACTGTAAATTTTGGTCTCAGAATAAGAAAATATACCAAGAAGCAAGGCATTGTCCACTTGAAAACATGCTTACTTTAAAGGATTTTTAAATATAAAAAGAAAACAATCTTTCATGAGTAATCATATAACTTCCAGGAGTTCAAGCTACCCTTATCTCACATTTTGTAAGATCCTCTCTGACTATTTCATCATTTTCTTAGGGCTATCTAGACCTGGATTGTCTCTCTATTCTTGCCCCTTTCACAGTGCTGAAATTGTCTCCACTCATTACCTTCTAACACCTGGTTTTCATTTATTTTCACTTAGAATGAGTGCAGAAGGTTAAGAAAAATGTCTTAATTGGTTAAGACAAATATTTTCCCTATCCTTTTTTTCTGGATGGTGCCTGAACAATTGTCACAACCAGTCAAATAACTGACTCATCTTTCAGACCACAGAATGCAATCTCAGAACAAGGTCCTCACTTCTGTTTACTTTTCTTTTGCCTCTACTGTTATTATACCTTCCAAAAGTGTTTTCATTCAGCAGAAAAATAAAAGTGCCCATAACAACATCCTTTGGAATTCCTGTACTTTCTTCACACAGCCAATTTATAAGTATATTGAGTTTGTGGTCAAAAGATCTGTCTTTAGATTTCACCCTAGTTTTTATATCTTGCAGCAGTCCAGCATATTTTTTTTTCTCTGTCATATGAAATGAGTTGTAATAAATAACTCCCATTGTGATTGCTGGTTTTAGCACATTTAAGGAAGTAGCACAGGTACCACACTGTTAACCACAGCGAGTCCTGTGGTTGATAATGGCAGTGCTCGCACAGATGAATCACCAGCAGTGAAACCAGGTCAAAAAAACCACACACACACACACACACACACACACACACAGACACACAGAACCCTACTTAATCTAAAACAAAACCAAAAAGAACTCACTCCACCAGAAAGGATATCCAGGGAAAGAGATAGGAGTGTAGCTGGGAATGTATGCCTTGTAACATACTCTGCTTTGAATACATTGCTCACAGTATGGACTCGCCCTCAGGAGTTATGATCTGAAAATATTTTATTGAATCATGTGATACTCCGATTTTTCAATGAAAATGTATGGTTTTGTTAATTTTTCTCACTGCTTCAAATGACAGTTGTACACCTTCCTGTAAAACAGGTTTTCACACACCAGAAGTTCTTATGAATCCTTGCGGGGTTCTGCATTTCACATTTTCTTAACTCTTGCCCCACTAGAATAAATGATTGCCAAGGTAAAGATTATCTATCTTTATTTGTGCTTTCCTACTATCTACCATTCTGGACATCCAAAATCTGTGGGGACTTTCATGTGAATGCCTTCATATAAATCATGTCCATCAACCCTCACTGACAGCAAAGGCAAGAAACACACCACCATAATGCACAGGACAGAACAAAACAAAACAGAACAGTGCTTCAAGACAGGAATGATTCCCTTGAACTGCTTCCCACCCTATGAGAAGGAAAAGAGGGTGAGTCTTAGTCTTTTCTTCTAGCTAAGGAGAAATTATCAAGTTAGCTGCTACACCATCAAGTATTGCATAGGAAAATAGAGGGAGGCTTTGCCAATGGACTGGCTGGCTCACTGCATTTTGAGAGCTTTATGAATTCTTAAAAAGCTCTTCCCCTCAGAATGACTTCAGGTGAACAGCACACAGTGCTGGCAGCAGCATTTGACCCTCCTGTTTGGGTACTCTACTTCAATACAAGATGGGCCTGGAAATTAAAGAACAAGCACAGTGGCTTTTGAGGAAGAAGTCACCTTCTTTTTAACTTCTCAAGTGTCAAGGTTCAAAAACTGGAGGGCCATTCCACAACTATCCTCTCAGTCAGCCAGACAGCTGGGAAATATTACTGTTCTTCAGAAGGAGAGGGCTGTTACTACAGTGGCCCTCTTGCTACGTCCTTCATTTTTACATCTTCTATGAAGAGTAAGTTATGGACTGTATTAACTAGTTTATTTTCCCTAAGCTTCAGCATAGTGATCCAGGTAATAGCTGTCCATCACCTTTGTCTCAGTAGCAGACAGCAACTCCAACCCTTGCCTTCATTTGGGAATGGCAGATAGGAAGAGATAGAAATCAAAACAAACACTACAGCCTGATGTTTAAAGCTGTTAAGTTTTCTTAAGAACTCCCAGTGTAAGAATACCCAGAGTACCTTAAACTTCACAAGGATCAAGGGTGTTCTGAGAGGAGAAAATATGTTCACATTTTAGAACACTGCACATGTCTGTGAGTTAAATCAGAACTACCTACAAATAAACAATAGAGTTTTCCTCTTGGTGAACTATACCACTGTTTCCCTAAACATTAAGAGTCATAGTGTGTTCACTATCAGCCAGGCACCTATCCTGTCACTGTACATTCACAGTAGAAAACCCTCTTTCCAGTGCGTGTTACTCATAAATGTGCTAAACCAGACTGACTCTCTGCCCCTCTATGTTCTAAGGTGAATTAGGAAAGGGTCTGTTATAGGATGATACAGGCCATTCTTTTGTAATGGTCTGAAGTTTTCTCTCCCAATACATTTTCTTTTTATTTAGCACTTCCATTTTTATCCTGTGTTCTTCTTCAGCCATCTCGCACTCTCTTTCTATTTGCTGTATCTTTGCAACATGAACTTCATTCATTTGGATTAACTGGAGTTGCAAAATCGACATTTGCTGATGATGTTCTTCCTCGTGCATCTTTTTCAGAGCACTTTCCTGAGATGCTTTACTTCTGTAGTTCTTATCTGCTGCTATTCTGACATCAGAACATGAAGGCTCAGGCTGGGAGGTACCTTCGCATACTGGAAAATGTACCAGCTCTTTGTCTTCATCACAAAGGTCTCTGTTTGACACAACAAATGACTCTGCAAACAAAAGAAGAAAAAGTGTTATAGTATTCTCTTCCCTTCCTTCAAGAAAGAGAAATGTGATAAGTTACTGACACGTGCATATAAAACTTGTGCTCCAGTAGCAAAGCACAGGAGCCACTACATAATGCAGTTCTGCTGCAGAATACTAAGGGCATAATGGGCTGAACAGAACCACTTGGGGCTCTATTGAAAGACCTCCAAAGCTATAGTGGGAATTCAGAAGACTAAAGTGAATGCAGACACTTGTAAGTGGACACTTAAATTTAGGTGGCTGAGCCTGGAGCTAAACCTTAATGCAGCCATTTAAGCTAAATCCATATGTGACTTGCAATATTTTATGAACGATCTGACCTGCAATATTTTATGAAAGATCACAGTGTCAGGTGAAGCTGTGTCAACATGAAAATCAAATGACTGAGGGAATAGTAGGAAGAACACTTCTTATTCTTTCCTTATTTCTGCTGCAGATGTTGTAAATACAGTAGTGTAAATTTTTAGGAAAAAATCACATTATTCTAACTTTGAGAAGGCTCTACCAATTCTTCTGAAATAAAAGAGACCATGCAGGGAACATAATAGATACCATTGCAAATGAGGGTCTCAAAATACATTCCTATCCAAAACCAAATGACTAATTATGGTAAATAGAATTACGAAAGAGGCATTCTAAGAATGTTATCTAACAATGTAGCTGCTGCTGTCTTTTGAGCAAGGACAGTCTCCTGTGTGAGATCCTGCCATAATAAAATTTGCAAGACACTGTTGCAGCCACCCTCCCTTCTGGTATTCAATTATTCCTTCTGGGTATGCTTGCCAAACAAAGAAGAATGTAGTGGTGAACTTTTTCAGAAAAGCCATTCTCCAGTGTGGACTGCAGTGTGAAATATGGCTCCACGTACTCTTTTTAGTCCTTGAAAACAAAGGAGAAAAGACCACGGGGAACTCTTGCAGCAGGCAATTGTGTATCAATTTGCTGGTGGTAGCTTTCTTTTTTTTTTTTAAACCAGCAAAATGATACTTTAAAAATGATAAAGATATCCTTGGGACTATTCTGTGGAAAGCCAGCATGATAGCAACTGTGATGCTTGCCACAAAGCAGCAGATATGTCAAAAACAGACGAAAAAATCTGTAAAAAACCTCACACCCATTTAACTCTTGTAGGCCTCGGGAAATACACACAGCCTTGTAATATCATAGCTCTGAAATTACTTTTCTATATCCAGCAGTCACAGATAAGTGGAGAGATTTGAAAAAGAATCACTGGCAAAATCACATACAAAACAATACTACTCGCATCATTACAGCAACATTTATACCTTGACTAGAAGCATCAGGCTGATATTCAGAGTCTTCTTCTGGTGGGCTCTGCAAAAAGTACATTTGCTCAGGCATTATGCTTCCAATCTTCTCTTTCCCTACGATGTGAGTATTTATAAGTGGACTAATACTTCTTTTTACCTTCTCCCGCCTTTCATGTGCCATTATCTTTTTTGTCCGTGCCTTGATATTTTCCCAGCATTTCTTTAACTGTTTGAAGTCTCGCAGTGATACACTGGGCTGTGAATTATATTCATGAGCTAGTGCTTGCCAGGTGCGCTGTTTCAGAGCAATAGTTCTTGCATCACTTTTTTTACATTCAAGCACGTATTTGTACTTTTCAACTAATGCAAGCAGCACACTCTTCTCCACTTCTGAGAAGTATTTAGCAGGCTTTATTATTTCGTTTTGCATTTTCTACTGTTTCTCCAAAGAAGA
Source organism: Vidua chalybeata (assembly GCF_026979565.1). Lineage (NCBI taxonomy): Eukaryota > Metazoa > Chordata > Aves > Passeriformes > Viduidae > Vidua > Vidua chalybeata. The sequence goes on from NC_071530.1 coordinate 92,438,155, forward strand.
CAAAATTCCTATAAAAACAACGATGAAAGAAAAAAAGAAAAAAGAAAACCAAACACGAATTAGAACTAGTTGCAATATCAGGAAACTGTCTTTCAGCAAAAACAAAAAAACCTCCTAAGCATAGCTTCTGATTAATTTTATTTTCTAGAATAGCTTGTGAATAGTTCTATAGTACATAATGGAATGATCAGATAAGATTAAATAGAATTACATGCTGGTTTGTATTGCCACTTTAGTGGATACACAGTTCCAGAAGTAGACTATAATGAATACTTGTCTTTGTTACAGTATTTACTTAGTATCTTGCTTTTAATATCTTGTTTTCCTGTTCATTGCACTTTTTCACTCCCAGAAAGTTTTCCAAGCTCTGAAGTTAGGAACAAATTCTAAAACCCAGCTTTCGCTAGCTTCACATTTACGTCTAAAGCCACCTTCAACATGTTCGGGTTTCCTTTGGTTTAAAAAATAGCCTCTTCTGTCCTTGCTGATTGTGTATAATTAATTTCTCCCATTTCTCTCCAATATTTGAAAGCTCATTTGTATGAGCAATGATACTGAGAAGTTGTCTTTTTAAAGACCTGTCAGCTTTGCTCTCCCCCATGCTCCATCCCCCCCTGGCTGATACCCAGTAGGCAGCAGGAACTTGATGTGTATTACAATATTGAGAAGCAGCAAGAGTTGCAAGGAGACAAGAAATAACAACAGAAACCAACCACATGGAAGGTACAGGTCCTTCACCCTTGACTGCTGGCCCTGCATGTGTGGCACTTCCTTGCACTGTGCTGCTGGTCACTCAGGAGCCAACAACCAGGCTAAAAAGAGTTCTGGCCTTAACACAGCCACTGCTACACACTTACACCGCGTCAGCAACCACCTTTCTTCTCAAGTCCAGGGCTTATGTAGTCAGTATGAGAAAGGTAGCTGGTAACAGGGAATTCGTGGCCATTTGAAAAAAAATAAACAGTGTTGCCTTGAGTTAACAACATATGACTGTGAAACAAAATATATTTTTGCTTCTTCTATCTTTTCACACTTTTCTCCCCCTTCCTTTCTGCTGTAACTGTGTAGCCCAAATTACTTTTAGATTTTGGGCAGAAATGCTGCCTCAGCTCTCCTTTCTTTTGTTTTTAATCATTAAACCCAGTGATACATTTATAAGATAACTGGTTCATATTCCTAACAGTCTAGGACGCTCCCAAAATTAATTTTCTAGTCGTTTGCCTATTGTTTCTACTACTTCTCTTGTAACGTTCCTTGACGATGCACTAGATATCACCATCAGGCTTCCTCTTCTCAATATATTTTTCCTTAACTCCATTGCACTAGGGCTTTCTTTGTGCCACCCTTGTAGTTCCTTTCCTCCAAACATCTTAGTACCTACAGTTATTCCCATCTCTTTCAGTAAAGGTAACTACTTAATATTTATAAAGAAAGCTAACAGACGAGCTAATATTGAAATGAAAACCCAAGCCTGACATAAAAACAGTGTCTCTCTTGAGTAGCCCATAAAAGATGACAAAGCCCAGCTGCCCTGGTTTCAGTGGGGACAGAGTTCATTTTCTTCTTGGAGGCTGGTACAGTGTTCTATTTTGGATTTAGAGAGAATAATGCTGATAACACATGGATGTTTTAGTTGGTGCACAGTGGTGCTTATTCCAAGTCAAGGATTTTCAGTTCCCCATGCTCTGCCAGAGAGCAGGTGCACAAGAAGCTATGAAGGAGCACAGCCAAGACAGCTGATCCAAACTGGTTAAAGGGATATTCCATACCATGAAATGTCACGTTCAGTGTATAAATGAGGAGGGAGTTGGCCGAGACCTGCAGGTGGTGAGCAATTGTATTGTGCATAATTTGTTTCTCTTGAGTTTTCTTCCTCTCTCTCCCCCACTCTCTCTTTTCCACTACAAGTATTATTACTGTTACTATATTTTATGTTGTTTCAATTATTAAGCTGTTCTTATCTCAGCCCACAAGTTTTACTTTTTTTTCTGATTCTCCTCCCCACCCCACTGGGGGCAAAGGGCGAGCGAGCAGCTGCACAGTACTTGGTTGCTGGCTGGGGTTAAACCATGATGCTAGCAAAATAAAGGAGTCAAAGAACAGGGGACACAGTGGAAAAAAAGCCTGCAATAGCAAAACTGAAGCAAAGTTAGTAAGTAGAAGTAACAGTCTAGGTCAAGTTAGTAGCTAAGTTGTACCCCTACTGAAAAAGGAGCAAACACTTGGTTTGCACCTTCTGTCAGTGCATGACTGGGTTATTTCCAGTCACCTATGTGGGTCCTGCATAGTCACAGTTCTGCTCTCTCTTACCAAATCCTGGTGTCACAAGGACATGGGAGAGCTGAAGTTTTTGCAGCAGACAGGATGAGGGGACTAAGGGAAAGGTCCATAGGAAAACAAAATGTAATAGTGCTACTGCTAATGGAAGAGATAGCTTATTTTACATGAAAGCAAAAGGAGGAAGAAAGAAGAGAGCTGGGTAGCTGAGTTTAAGGAAAACAGGTTTTTGATCTAATATTTCCTCTGTCACACTGTATCAAGTTATTTTTTAATGGTCTGTGAAAACTTAAGTCGCCCCCCATATTGGTGACAGGAACTCTTAAACAGCTATAAACTGACAGCACAAACTAGGTGTAAGCAAAGAAACTTCTTTCATGCATACCAGTTATTTCAATGTCTAGGCCTAATAGAAGTGTACAGCTGCTTCAGGAGTTCCTTAAATAAAACAAACAAGGAAAAAAAAAAGGTAGTCATGAAATTGACATCCTAGAAAAGATACTGAAAACTGGCAAATTCGCTCCATGAAGCCACTCTAAAACCACGTAAAATAAAAGAGACCTGGAATGGAATAGAATGTATCTAAGAATCTATTTTACTTACATACTTGTTGCACTATTCCAAACCATTATGCTGCTTTAGACAGATGCTGCAATGAAATTCTTGGGACTAAATATTGGTTCTGTATCTTAACCTGAATTCCACCAAGAAATGGGATGAAATGCAGTCCCACCAGCAAGTTGTGAAGCCCAGTAGCTTATGACCCTGAAAAACCAGGATTACTCCATGTGATCAGAAAGGACTGATTCTACCTTCTACTGATGCATGTAAATCTTACTTCTAGTTTTGAAAAGGTGAGAGAATCTCAGACAAGAAGAATCATTACATGTTTATTTTTAGAAAATCCCTTTATTTAGAAAAACTGGATTTTCAGAAGTTTGGAGACTACATTCAAAAAGTTAAACATTACTAGGACTTCTGGATTCCAGATGTTAAATATCTAGCTCCACAGACTGGCCGAGATCAGCTGATGTCAGTAAATATCGAAAACATTTATAAATATGACTTCCCATATATTAACAAGTTATGTACTAGAATAAAAGCTCATCTTTCATGGATGGAGCAAATTTAAGTATCACTTTCATACCACACTATCATTTACTTCTATTATTTTTACTGTTGTAGCTTTTGAGATCCCCGGTCTTAATTCAAATACTGAACATTAAAGAATGGAAACATAAGTCCTACTCTGAGAAGAATATATTGGTCTTTTCTTCCACTAATCACATTCCTAGTATTTGTTTCCTAAACATACACACTGCACTTGTGTCCTTTCTGTGAAGAAACCAGGATTATGATCTAGGATGCATAAAGGAACTCAAGAACTTGTGTGGGCAGTTTAATACATAGAAGAAAAGAGTTTTGGAAGACTCTTCTCAAGCTCTTACATGCTAAACCTACTTTCTTCAATGTATTAAAGCCCATTTGCAATGAGGTGAACAAGAAAGCTCTCTGGGATGGCAGGAGATGTTAGAATACAGAGAAGTTGAATCACAACACCACCATGTATTTATTTCACCTCTTTTTTTCTTTATGCATATTATTCACCTTCTTGCAGCCCACAGGCTCCTCTGCAGAATATGAGAAAGGACTCACAAGCCCACAGAATTTCCATTTTGAGGCTAAACAGTCCTTCCAGGACATATGCCTGGGATATAATTTAGCAGGACTCTGTACTGAAATCAAAGTAATTTACTGTGCATAGCTCATCCAGTAAACTGGATTGATTTGTGTGGGCACATGAGGACAGTTGCAGAGTAAATTCAAAGAAACAAAGACTGGAAAGCTTCTCCCACTCTTACAGGTGCCTACGCTCCAAGACACAAGCAGTAAGAATGCATTTTATCCTAAATATCTTCTCCTGGCATGACTCAATTCACAACTCGCCTTAAAACAAAGCAGTGTCCTAAGTATTTGTCCTCTCACACAAACCTCTATAGCTTTAAGATAACAGAAGTATCTCTCAGCTCCTCATCTTTACTGTGAAATGTTGTGCAGCATTCTTCTTTTAAAGACTATAAGGCATGTGATGTGATCTGCTCGAAGAATAGCTTGAAAAAAGAATTACAAAAGTTAGGAAATGCACATATGTTCATAAATATTTCACACACATGCATTATTTTGCTTGCACACATCTGAACAGAAACACAAGCTCCAATCAGTTGCATAGAAGCCCAGTAAAAGGAAAAAAAAATCGGTTTAAGTTGGCATGTGTGAGCATTTTTAGTCCACAAAATGTTTTTTTGGCTCAAGAAAATGCAGAGAGAAAGTTATGGTCAAAGACTTATCCCAAATGTTAAAAAGGTTACACTAACCAAACCCAAAGAAAAGAGTTTGTTAGCAAACTGTGGTCACTTCCGGGGTGAAAATGAAGTTCACTGACCAGTGCCAACAGAATTACTACCAGAAATATTCAAAGATTGACAAAAATAGAATTTATGTCTCTAACTTAAATTCCAGGTGAAGCTCTAAACATAGCCAGTAATTAACAACATTGGAAATCAATCATATTTCTGTCCTTTTCATCCAGTGCTTGAGGACGAAAGAGAGGCATGGAAATGCAATGATCCAAACTAGTCACAACAGGTTTATATTTCGTTTGAATGACAGAAGCAGCAGTAAACAGTGTTCTTCTTCCTCAAATGCTTCCTTGGTTTTCCTCACCAAGCTTCCATCAGTGTTCCAGGCCTGACCCTGCCTACCTTGAAACTTGAAATCACTAGGTAATTAAGAGCACATTGCGAATATGAATGAGATCTATACAGAAAATGTGCTTTAATCAGATTTTTTAAAATCCCACTTCCTTGGGTGCTTTCCCCCCATGCTTTAATGCAAATGAATAGTTATCATGGATCATCCAGCAAACAAACAAGATCATCTACTAGTAAAATTCACAGTACTTTACCCAAATTTCTCCTGTCAGATTTTATACAGCTATACACAGAAATGTACTAATATATATTTATATCTGTATCATATCACACTATAGATATACACAGATGGATTTTAAGCGGGTCATCCCGCTACCTATGGAGGACATCCAAAGCACTTCCCGCAAGCAAGGTAATGGACGCAGGTTGTTATTCCGAACCACTGCCTGAAATCCACCAAAAATAGGCATAATATAGGAATCCTACCAGACTCTCCCGCACCCGAACTTCTCAAACATTAACTCGAGCTTGGTGGGGGTTTTTTGGTCTCCTCGCTAGCTCCTCTTCTGCTTGAAGGAGAAAGCAGAGCAGGTCCCGGCTCCACAAAGGCGGCCGCTCCCCGTCGGGCGGGCGCGGAGGCTGCGGCGCGGTGCGGGCGCATCAGCCGCGGCGGCGGGGGGGGCTCGGCGGGCGGGCGGCCGCTGTCACCCAGCGCCCGCGGGGACCGGCGCCGGCGGCGGGGACAACCCCACCCTGCGGCCCCGCCGGCTCCTCGTAACAAAGCGCCTCTCGGCTCCCTCCCTCCCTCGCTCCCCGCCTCCCTCACCTCCCCGCCCGCAGGCCGCCGGCACCGCTCCCTCCAGCTCCCCGCAAACCCCGCGCTGGATTCCCGCCCGCCGCAGCACGGGCGGCGCGGCGCCGGCCTCTCCCGCGGAGGACACCGCCGTGCCGCGGGGACACCCGGCCCGGGCGAATCCGCGCCTGCAGATGCGGCAGCGCTGCGGGGAAATGCGCGCGTATGTGTGTATATGTGTGTGTGTGTGTGTGTATATATATGTGCGTGTGCGTTGTGGGGAGCGGCGTGCGAACACTCAGCGGCCGCCAGGAAGGGGGTGGGCAGCCCCGCCTGCACCGGGCGCGGGCGGAGCTCCCGGGACGCACGTCCCTAGCGCGGCGTGCCCATCCGCATCCCGGTCCCGGGGCCCGGAGCGGGGCGGGATGGGGAATCCCCGCCCCGGTGCGGCGGCCGCGGACCCAGCTCGGGCTTTACCTCCGACAGCGCCCGGCGGCCCCACGCGCCTGCGCGCCAGCGCCCCCAGCGGCGGCTGCGGGAAGGGCCGCGGGTTGCTGCGGCCGCCCCGTTCCCGTTCCTGTCCCCGTCCCCGCCCGCCGGCGCCGCGCTCCCGGCCCGCCGTACCGCGAGGTGCCGTGCCCGGCCCGGCCGGGCTCCCGCCACCCTTCCGTGCCTCCTCGCCCCGGCGTGGCGCAGTTCCCGCCCGCAAGCGGGTCGGGGGCAGGTGCCGGTGCGGCAGCGGGGAGCGCCCTCAGCTCCTCCGGGCTCTGGACGCTGCCCGGCCCGCCGGGGTGAGTTGTGTGCAGCGGCGGCCGGGCGGTCTCCCGGCTCCGGCGGGAGCAGTGTCTGTGTCCTCCTCGGCGGGGCTGGAAGTGCCGGGAAGGGCGCTCTGCCGCCTAGCGCCGCTCTTGGCGTGGGGTTTGGAGCTTCGGGGCCTCCCTGCTTCTCTTCCTTCGGTCCTTTCCCTCCCTCCCTCCTTTACTTCCTCCCCCCTTCCTTCGCCGCCGCGGTCCGGGTGGGAGCGCGTCCTTCTCCCCGAGCCCCGCCGTGTGCCTCCCGTTCCCCAGGCACGCCCCGGGCGCTCCGTGCTGGCTGTTCCCGATGTGTGTGTCATCTGTGCCAGCCCCTGCGCGCAGTCCTATCCCTGGAAAGAAGGGGGAAGCTTGAAATGGTCCGGATTCGTTTTTTGTTTCATTAGTTTTTGTTCTGCGTAATCTTGTGGTGACGTTAATATTTCCCGAGGGAAGCTCGCGGAGAACAATTGTTTCTTTCCATGCTGTAGTTTTGCTCTGGAGTTGAAAATAGGATCATTAGGCTGGAAATTTAAAGGTTGACTATAACTCAAGGCGAGGCACAAAATAAAGATGGAATGTGGCCAACCCTCATATAGGCGGAACAAAAATGTAAATAATTCTGTGAAGCTTAAACAACAGTTTGCAATCTTTCTGCAATTTTCCTAGAATTTTTTATCATCTAAAGACTGAATATGGACCCTGAAAGTGAAATAAAGAAGCAAATAAACCCCTTTTACTGCAATGTAAGTATTCACTTACAAAGTTTTACTAAACCAAGTGTGAACGTTCATTTTTTCTCTTGAGCAAGCTTGATAAATAGCACTGGAGCTGAACTTATTTTGGTGTCTTTGTCATGTTTGACTTGGATGTGTGTTATTATAGTGAATAATATTATTTTTCTAAATAAAGGCATTCTTTTTAAAAGTGGATGATTAAGCGTAGCTCCTGTTCAGAGCAAAAAAAATCCTGATTTCCCTGGTTGTCAGGTTTACTGCTGTTTTTTTTAAGCATACTGGGATTTTTAGAGGAGAAGGAAAAGATTTGGACTGCTGCTGTTCATTCACGTGGATTTAAACCTAGTCTGCTCCCGTTCCAAACTGGCCCAGGCATAAACCAGCTGTGATAGGGAAGTTTTCCAAAGGGAGCGAGGCAGGCCCCGAATGGATCAGAGTGTGTTAGTGGGGATGCAGCACTGAGGGGAACTGGCTCACCTCAGGCAGGTGGCATGGCTTGTCACAAATACGCCGTGCCTGTGGCTCACCCTTCCTCTGGAGTGTGTGAGGAAGGTCTCGGATCTGTCTTCACTTATCCACACATGCCCACGCAGAAAGTGTTATGAGATAGCTGCAGAGTTCTGGAGCATCTGAAATTCTTACCTGATGTGGAGACTCTGGTTCATTCCACTGTGTTTTGGTGGTCTTGGAGCCTTATAAAATTCAGTTTTAGAAGGCTGCTCTAGTTTGTCTTTGAAGTAGTAGTACTTTTGCAGAACTTAAGCTATGCCAACAATTTGATCTGTTTTGGTATCAGTGGTATTTTATTTCTCTTGGTCTGTGTGCAATGCTAGAAATACTTCTCTTTAATCTAGATTTGCAAAATCTGGTGTTCTTCTGCATTAAACTTGCAGACTCATTTCCTTGGAGCAAAACACAGGACGGTAAGATTAGTTTTTGAATGCACCTTTTGTCAGATTTTACCAGTTTATTTAACAACAGATTATGGGGTTTGAAATCTGGTTTTGGTGTGGTGGTGAAACATACAATTTCAGATATTTAACTAGTTTTCTAATTTACTGTCTTCTCTACAATGATAAAGTAGAATGTGGTTTTGTACATTAGTCCTGTCAGAAAATGTTACGTCTTTATGTCTAGTAATGAGACTGCATGCCTGTTAATAAAGGGAGAATGGAATTACTTAAATCATAGACAATCTCCAGAAGAAAAAAGGATGTTTTTCTTTTTTAATTTTCATGTAATTATTCACCTGAGATAGTCTATGCTGTTGGTATTAATCTAACTTACATATAATAAAAGCTTTGCATTATTATTTTTTGACTCTTAAGTGCCTTCTTTTTTGGTTGATAACTTGGTAATTTAGGTTGAAGAAGCACTGAAAACTCATGGCATGCGTAAGTGCAAGATTTTTTTGCTTCCTGCTGTGTTGTGTACCCACGTTTTTCTCCCTGCCCCAATGTAGGTTTTTATGAAACAATGAGAAAAAGACTTTCTCAAGACTTGTGCTTTAAGACCTGTCTTGTGTTTTTTAATGATATAACTACCTAATCAGTCAGTAATGTGAGCAAGAGGTATGCAAAGTTGATTAACAAGCACTAGCTAGAATACTAAAAATCACTTCCATTAAATTTTTGAGAAATCCTAAAGAATTCAAGACATTAGAGACCTTCAAAATTTAAAATATAATCTAAAAATCTATGCTTTTTAAAGCATGTAGAAATACTGTATATACTTTATATTTGTTTTTGAAAAGGGGTTAATTTGCGTCAAATAATTAAGATATTTTTATTATTTAATATTTATTTTAATAGGTTTAATAAATTGTTAAACCTCCTCTGGGTCTTGATGAACTGGTCTAGTTCTAGAAGGAGTGAAGGTCTAACTACACTCACAATTGTTCTCCTAATTTGGTTTCATTATGCACCAAAATGTCTTTTCAGGTTTCTGCAGTTCACTGCTCCCAGAATTTGGTTTGAAAGCTCTTGTTCAAGTCAGACATAATCATTGGACCTACCTGATCTGAGAATTTTTATTTGGACTGTGATGGAAATTTAAGTGATGAAATTTTAGCAGCTGTATGCTGCTGAAATAAATGTCCTGAAATTCCTGGATGCCCTTAAATGTTCAGAGACGTTGAAGTTGATTGATCTTCCTCTCTGCCTGCTTCATTGAATTTTGCCTGACATGAAATGACTTTGTTGTTTAGTGTGAATGTTTTTTGTCCATCTTTTGGAGCGTGGTGCTAATGACACCAGGTCATGGGTTCAGTCCTTGTACAGGACTCAATGATCCTTGTGGGTCCCTTCCAACTCAGAACAGTCTGTGAATTTGTGAAAAAAATCTCTTAGCACGTCCAAAACTTAACTTAAACATAGCTGAGTTTTCTCATGTCAACAGAAGCTCAAAGAGTTTTTTTCAAGTAGTTAGTCAGTTATTTTACCAAATTATTTTTATACTAACAATTTTATTTCCACTTCTGTGGGATTCTTTGTTTTCTTCTTTTTTTTTTTTTTTTAGTTAAAACAGAAGGTTGCTTAGGGAAGAAATTGAAAACACCTGTGAAACTTCCTGATTTTGGTAAGAATGTTTAATGTCTCCCCCACATTCCCCGCCCCCCCCCCCCAAAAAAAAAAAAAAAAAAACAACAAAATAGAAGAAATAAAAAATGGTGAGGTACAATATTACAAGTAATATCCAGATCTTAGCAGGTCATTTGGAATTCATTTCTGTTCATTGTACTTTCAGTCTGCAGTAATATTTTCTGATAATACTTAATTTGTGCAACTTAAATGCTTTAAAAAGAGAGAGTAAGATTGGGGGGCATAATGTTTTATAATAACTGACTTAATTTGTGATGTGGGACCATGTATGAGCAGGGACTTGTACAGGAGTCAGTGATCCTTGTGGGTCCCTTCCAACTGAAAATCATCTGAGTCTGTGAACAAAATCTCTTAGCACATTCAAAACTAAACATAGTTTAGTTTTCTCGTATCAGCAAAAGCTCAAAGAGTTTTTTCCTAAAGTAGTTCGTTATTTTACCAAATTGTTCTTTCAATTGTACTAACAATTTTATTTCCACTTCTTTCTGATTCTTACTTTTGTTTTCTTCTTTGTTTGCTTTTTTTTTTTTTTTTTAGTTAAAACAGAAGGTTGCTTAGGGAAGAAAGTGAAAACACCTGGGAAACTTCCTGATTTTGGTAAGAATGCTTAATGTCTCTCCCCACACGTCCCTGAAAAAAATAAAAAAAAAGTGGAAAAAATAAAAAATTTTGAGGTACAACATTACAAGTGCTGTCTAGATCTTAGCAGGTCATTGGGAATTCATTTCTGATCATTGTACTTTCAATCTGCAGTAATATTTTTTAAAAATACTTAATTTTTGCAACCCAAATGCTTTAAAAAGAGTGGAAATAAGATTGGGGGGCATAATCTTTTATAATAACTGACTTAATTTGTGATGTGTGACCATGTATGAACAGGGATTCACTTGTATGTGAATTTCTTACAGTGCCACTTGAGGCAGAGAAGTTTAATGGCCAGACATTGGAAGACCAGCTTAATACATGTAAAGATTCAGAACCTGCACTTGGTGAGAACTTTTAATATTGTAGTTGTTTGGTTTTGTGATATTTACCTTTAAATAGTACGGATCCATTTTTTAAAATGTAAAATTAGGTAATGTGTAACAAAGTCTTCTTATGGTTGCACTGAGTACCCAATAGAATGGTATGGAAGTGAAAGATCATAGTGATAAAATCATTGGATTTGGCCTAGAACCTAGTTGGTTAGATACCTCATGTTGACAATATTCTCTAGAAACAGTCTAAAGTGATACAACAGAAATTAATTTTAACTTTGAAGGTTAGTGTGGCTCTTTGCAATTTAACCACCCATTCAGTGGAGGGGAGATGGGAGTTGACAGAAAAAACAACTAGGGACATATATTAAATTACATTCCCTTCTAATTAGTTAAAAAATAATAGTTGCTATTAATTTTTAGGATTTAGGATTAAAAAATTGTTGAGTCCTATATGGTAAGCATAAGACATCCTAAAAACATCAGTTTTATACCTTTGGTGTTCAAAAAGCCTACACACCCAAAAGATAAAATATCTGATGGTTCTAAAAGTCTTCATTGATGTATTTGACATGCAGTAGTAATCTTTTCCTTATATGTCAGTGCTTTAAGATCAGTTCTTTTGCAACCAGCACTGATGATTTGTTCTAGCAAACATAAAATTTCCTAAGTTGTTTGGGTTTTTTTTCAATACAGGGCTTAATTACATAATAGAATACCGAACAAAAGACAATGTTCCTTTTCTCTATGAATGTCAACTATGCTACTGTAAAACAGGACTGAGTAACATGTTCATGCATGTTTGTGGTTCCAAGCACAGACTGGCATACTTGGTAAGTTGTTTGTTTGTTTGTTTGTCTGTTTTAATGTAATGGTTTAAGGAGAGAATTTTTTAGTCATATTTTGATTTTTAAAAAAATCAAAATTAAGGTTTTACATAAGCTTCTGTGAAAATCTTGATATTGCAGTTGTGCAACTGTGATGAATAGACTTAAAATTCTTCTCATCAGTAATGTGTATGTCTGTCCATTGCTTGACAGTGAGTTTAGTTTGTTCTGGTTTGGTCAACCGGTAATGAAATCTATAGCTAAAATGGATTAGAAATAGATGTTTGACTGATTTTTGCATAATGTAAAAGAACAGTAGCAATGAAGAGACTATTCCATCTTTCAGATGCTTTAAAAGGAATGTATTTATAAATTGTACATATTAGAGAATGTGATACATATTAGATTATTAAATGCTGTGACTTGCAATCAGTAGGGGGAAAACCCAACTCTATTCTGTTTTGAGCCTCGGCAAGACATGTCTGTTCTGTTGCTTGTTTTATGACAAAAGGTTCATGAGGTTCATGTCAGCTCACAAACATTCAAATACATTATAATTTTCAATCTGTTTAGACAAATGAGGCTCTCCAGTCTCTGAATGTTTACTTGAGTATATTGGCTTAGAATGGGCTTTAACAAAACTGAGAAAGCAATATTCTGAAAGTATTTTGATACTTTCTGTAAAAGTCTCTCAAAATTGATATTATGTTCAACACATCTTAAAGTCATAGACAGCTGAGTTCACGTAGTATTTTGGGGCAGCTTTAGGCCTAATGTTGGGTGTGCTGCTGTGAATCTGCAGTGATGTCTTTCATAAACCCCATGCTGTTTCTGGTCATTAATTCAGATGTACATGCTGAGTTTTGATGTTCTCTAATTATTGCATTTCTGCTTACTTGGAACTGTTTCTGCAATTCTGAATCTTACACTTGCTAACTGCATCTCTGATAAATTCTTAAATACTATAAAAATATAATAATTCATGAAGGATAACTTTTAAGTTGTGCACCTGAGCTGGATTACCCTCAGTAACGGAAAAGTCAGGAGACTAAATGACTGGAATTTGCTCTGCTGAAAAAGGAGCCTGGGGGTCCTGGTGGATAACAAGCTCAAGATAAGTAGTGTAGCTTGGTGTCAGTGAAGGCTAGCAGCAAGCTGAGCTCTACTAACAAGGGTACAGCCAGTAGATCAAAGGAAGTGGTTATTCCCCTGTTCTTGATCCTTGCTAGGCTATATCCAGGGTATTGTGTTCAGTTTTGTACTACTGCAGAAAGGAGGCTATTTATGAAATTGAGCTAGTCCAGTGGAGAGCTGCCAAGATAGTCAGGCAGCTGAAGCACACTTGTACTATGAAGAGAAGTTAAGGTAATTGGGTTTTTTCTGGCTGGAGAAGAAAAAGTGTCAGAGGGATCTAACAGTTCCTCACATCCTCCAGTACCTCAGAGGAGGTCATTAAGAAGGCAGAACAAGACCCTTTTTGGAGCTTCTTGGCAGGAACATAAATTCAAGCAGGGGGTTTAGCTACATGACATAAAGAAGGTGTCCCTCACGGTTGTATGCTGGGACCAGTTCTGTTTAATGTCTTTATTGATGAGATGGATGAGGGTATTGAGTCTGTCATTAGTTAGTTTGCAGACGACATGAAGCTGGGAGCATGTGTCGATCTGTTGGAAGGTAGGAGGGCTCTGCAGAGAGACCTGGAACAGTTGGATGGATGGGCAGAGTCTAACAGGATGAAGTTTAATAAATCCAAGTGCTGAGTCCTGCATTTTGGCCACAATAACCCTCTGCAGTTACAGGCTGGGGACGGTGTGGCTGGACAGTGCCCAGGCAGAAAGGGACCTGGGGGTGCTGATGGACAGCCGGCTGAACGTGAGCCAGCAGTGTGCCCTGGTGGCCAAGAAGGCCAATGGCTCCTGGCCTGTATCAGGAATGGTGTGGCCAGCAGGACCAGGGAGGCCATCCTTCCCCTGTACTCAGCACTGGTGAGGGCACACCTTGAGTGCTGTGTCCAGTTCTGGGCCCCTCAGTTTGGGAAGGACGTTGAGACGCTTGAGTGCGTCCAGAGGAGGCAACGAGGCTGGAGAGGGGCTTGGAACACAAGCCCTGTGAGGAACGTCTGAGGGAGCTGGGGTTGTTTAACCTTGAGAAAAGGAAACTCAGAGGTGACCTCATCACTCTCTACAACTTCCTGAAAGGTGGCTGTAGTCAGGTAGGGGGTTGGTCTCTTTCTCCAGGCAGCAGCTGACAGAAGCAGAAGGCACAGTCTCAAGCTGCATTAAGGGAAATATAGGTTGGATATTAGGAAAAAGTTTTTTACCGAAAGGGTGATAAAGTTCTGGAATGGCCGGTAGAGTCACCATCCCTGGATGTGTTTAAAAAAAGACTGGATGTGGCACTCGGTGCCATGGTTTAGTTGAGGTGTTAGGGCATGGGTTGGACTTGATGATCTTTAAGGTCTCTTCCAACCTAGTCACTCTGCGAATTCTGTGAATTTTTTGCTGTGAGGGCAATCAAGCATTGGAGCAGGTTGTCCAGAGAAAGGGGGAAATCTCTCTTTCCTGAGGCTTTTAGATCCAAGCAGGCAAAGCCTGGTGCAACCAGTACTACATTCAGTGTCAACCGTGTTTTGAGCTGAAGATTTGGCTTCAGTTCCCTAAATTATTCTGTGCATAACCATTTTAATAATTTCTGCTATGTATATGTAGAAGATGATTTATCTCCCATGATTATTAACTGTGCTAGATCTGAAATGAGTTGTGTGACTTAAGGACTTGCATTTATTTTCTAGAGACAACATTATCCAGAGATAGCACAATCTGATGAAGTTAAGGGTAAAGGCTCTGAACTAAACAAAAGAGTTAGGCAAATTGGATTAACAATTGAGAAGAAAGAAGGAAGAAAACAAATACAGGTACATTTCTCTTAAGAATTCCAGAAGCTTTATATTTAATAAAGAAAAAAAAAAGTAATTTCCATTATGGTGGGCAGATTTGCTTTGGAAGGTAGGAAAATCTTGCTTTTTAAACCTTTATTACAGGTTCTTTTGTTATTTTAGTAATTCTTCCAGGGTTATTCTGGACAAAATTTCTCTATCTGAGTGCACAAATATCGCAAAATATATATACTAATATTTAATCAATTCTCAGCTCTGTGTGTATGTAAAATAAATTGTTTCTTTGTTGCTAGGAATCTGCCTTTATAACTTTTTTGAATAGGTTCTGCTTTGTAAGCACTTGTGGGAATTCTCAGGGAAGCCAGGTAAAATTTCTGATAGTACAGATGGAAGTGTAGGAATTTGCAGGTTGACATGAGATAATCAGCAGTGCTGTGGGATCACAGAAGCACCATAATCTTAAATTCTTAGTGAGCTGCACCCTTAGAAACATATTAATGTGGAGATATCTTCATATTGCTCTTTGTTGATACCTACACTGCAGGAGTATTTATGATACCTTTATGTGGACAGGATATTGGTGAAGCTTCTTCTTGAGGTGCACCAGCTGGTTCACGACAAGATTATTGAGGTGCTCAGAGTTCTTTGTGGTACAGGTTAAATTTGTTTTCTCCATCAACTTCAATTTCTGTCAGCATCCTGCTTGTTATGCATGTTCCTGTTTCTTGACAGGATCCCTAGCTAATGCTACACAATGTGCATTTGGAAGGATATCTCCTTTCAAAGTGGAGCTCCCAAGGTTCCTATGTAAAAGCTGGTGGTGTCCTGCCCATCTGAAAAGAGACTTGTGTTTCTTTCTGTGTGATACTATCACACTTAAGTTCAAGGATTAGAACCTGCTCTGGTCCTACCCATTTCTGATAAAAAAAACAAGTATTAGAAGATCAAGTCAGGAATGAATGCTGTAGAAGGGAGAGATTTCAGATTATCAAATCCATTCTGTCTGTCCTTCATTTTTTAACCTTTACTTAAAAAGAAAAGCAGCTGGCTGTTGGCAGCAACATTTTAATTTGACTTGAGACTGTTTATTTTACTTGAGATTTATGTTCATAGATATGGAAATATTTACTTCCATCTTTTTTTTTTAGACCTTTTTGTTTTTCTAGGTAGTTTATTACATCTATAGGAATCCATTCTTGATGTAAGGAACTTTTAAACAAAGTGTGCATAATCTGGTTTAATTTTACTGCTACATCTTCTGAAACCAGCTGTTTAATTTTTTTTTTTTTTTTTTGTAAGTTCTAGAAGAAATTTATTTATGGTAAATAAATGTCCAGGTAACTAACTTATTGACTTTTTTAATATCCATTGAGGGATTTACACACACGTGTTTTACACTACTAGTCATATATTCCTAAAAAAATACAAATTAATGCTGATGAAATATCTATGAAATAATATTATCCACAAAATAACATAAATGGGTTTTATTTTTAGGTTGTTACAGGTGTTCCAACAGTGAGAAGGAAATGGCAAGAATGTAAGTGTGCTCAGTGGGGTGCAAACTCTCCATTACTAATTTGGTCATCTTTTGATATAAATCAGACCAGGGTAGTCTCTGCAGTGCCAGATACCAGTATTTTGGTGAACTGGACAAAAGGAGCAGACTGAGGCTTTATGCTAGTAGTTAATTTGCAGTACAGAAATCCACACAGAATTCTTAAAGCACACCTATAGCTCTTATTTCTGAAAGAAAAAATTTCTATTTTACTTGCCATTGATACTCAAAAAATGGTAGGAATGTGGTATCTGTGAGATTTTCTCACTCAGTTTAATGTTTTAAAATTCATTGTAGTACAGTGTTGTCCAGGTGGACAGACAGTATGACTGAATGCCACTTGAGGAAATGGCTAAACTTTTGTATGATTTGCATTGCCTGAAAAATAAAGATTTGAATTAAAACGAATGTACTTAATTTTGATGTATATTAGCATGTAAATGGGACCTTAAAATAGCTCAATAGAAGTAATGAGATCATCTAGATTAGCAGTGTTGTACTCTGAAGAGAAAAAATTGCCATTTTGAATCTAAAAGTGGTCTGAAATAAGTTGAGTCCTATTCAAATTGGATTTCTTGACTGTAATCTGTTGGTTAATGTGTCTTATTTTGCATGTGACTTTGTAGCATTCTACTACATTTATAGTATTTACATATTTTAGGAAATGTAAGCATGTAATTATAACCAGGCTATAAAATATTCTAAAATTTGTTGCTAATTTATAGCTCATATTTAATATAGTGTCACATAATAATGCTTATAAAATTATTCTTGGTGTTTGTAAGTACTATTGCATAGAAACAGAGCTAGGTGAAATTGAAGTGCAGTAGGAGAACCACCCTCTATCAAGATTATGTCCATTGTGCTACATTTCAAACATGTTTGTTTAGCTCTCAGTGCAGAGGACAGCCCTTCAAAAGCTAAAGTTCAGCATGTCAACGCACCCCTTAATAATGCAGGAAAAACAGATAATAAAGATGGGAAACTGACAGACCCTATGCAAGGTAAGAGGGAAAATTATTTATTTTATTGTTTTTTTTTAACTTTCACTGGTGTATGAATTATTTACTACTATATGTGTCTGTTCATGGCTTCCACAGCTGAGTTATAAAGGTGAATTTACACAGTTGTGTGGATGGCCTTGGGATCTGTGGTAAAGGAAGGAATTATCCTAGTGTTTGTAAAGAAAACATTCTACTTCTACTGTTTTTTTAGGTTCAATTTTTACTTTACTTCTTCATAAGATACCTTACTTCCATCTTTAGGTTTTATTGATGTTGTCTTTAGAAATATTCTTTGTTTAGAATATTTTTAAAGTTAAAACACTGGAAAAACATTACTTAATTATACTTTTTTATTGTTTTAGATGAAAATAATGTTCAGGATGAGAATGAAGAAAGGCAGAAAGAACAGACAAAACCAGATGAAAAAGTTGAACCTAACAATGCTATTGAAAGCAGCAAAAGCAACAACTCAGAATGGTAAAAGAAAAAAACCACCATCTTCAAACCCATTTAAATTAACTTAAAGGAAAATGTTGTGCGTGCCAATTGTCTATTGGATTTGCATAGTAAAATCCATGTCTTCTGAACTTGTGCTCAGCTGTAAACTTCTGTAATTGACAGAAAACCTGGTGTATGTAAAGTAGCCTCAGACTTTGCTCTGGATGCAGCTGGCTTTTGTATTTAACTATTATCCTTAAGGTATAGTTGTCATGTGCTGCTCAAATGTTCCAAAAGAACATTTCCTCATGGTTTAAAACTGCCTCTGTTACAGGTTACTGTCAGATTGTTAAAGTGGTATGTGAACTGATTTTGGAAGGGAAAGACAATCAGTAATAGTGGAAACAGCTGAGGTTTCTCCTTTACAAATGATTTAGTGGAGGAACAATAAGTGTTTCAAAGGAGCAGCTGTGTTCTAAAATGGTGAAACTGTGCTTGCTGCTTGTGAGCATCTTACTAGTAACAGAGTTGTGAGTTGAGTAAATGCCAGCCTTTGTGTGAGGAGGACATCTCCAGCACTGGTCATCTTCATGCAGCACCAGGAGCCACAGGAGGGCATTCAGTAAGGGATATACAGGCATCAACCCAAACACAAGACTTTTGTTCCAACAATTTAGTTACTTGGGTTTTTTTCTTAATTGTGCTCCCTTGCAATGTGTTCTAACTTTAAACCAGTAAATCTTTTCCAGACATGGAGGGCTAACACCTTTTGCTTGTTTATTGTTAAAGGAGAAATCTTCATGTTCCTGAAGTACATTTTTTCAGATTTGCCTTTCTGTGGAACAACTATTATGGAAAACAATGAGTTGAAACCAGATTCAAGTGCAGGTTTATGAATCTTTGTGTTTACTTACTGGCCTTCAGATAACTAACAGTTCTGAATTGGAACCAGTTTGTGAAAACATGGAGAATAGGAAATGGATAAAAGCTCAGCTATCCACATCTGGAGATGCTGAGGTTTATTTCTACCTGGTGCTGATCGTCATTGTGCAGTCTTGTACTTTTAAATTTTAAGAACAGCTTCCTTTGGAATATCACTTAATGGTTTTCTTTTAATCTGGCTCAGATGGATTCTGGGTGACTATTAGCAGCCGGGTGTTTCAGTGAGAGACTGACTTGGAAGTTAGTTACTAAATTAGGGCTTCAGCTTCTTCCTTTACTATTTTTTTTTGAGACTACTGAGAAGACATGAACTCAATATATAGTGTCTTAAAAGAATTAAGATCAGATCCTCATTGACAACTTCTTTCCACTTAAAGTTTCTGCAGTGCCTGTTTGAGAATTTCTATGAGTCCTCATTTCTTTGTAGTTAAGTTTCTG
Organism: Vidua chalybeata; assembly: GCF_026979565.1. Lineage (NCBI taxonomy): Eukaryota > Metazoa > Chordata > Aves > Passeriformes > Viduidae > Vidua > Vidua chalybeata. The sequence continues at coordinate 92,457,144 of NC_071530.1, forward strand.
AACAAATGGTCATCTGAAGATGCAAATTATTTTATCATCATCTGCTTTTACTAAACTTTTGATTCCTAAGAAACAGTTCAAGGCAGAAGAGGGCTTAGGCTTGGCAGTCATATGGTTTTGGTTAATTTAAGAAACACCCAGCCACTCTCAGCCCTGGTTCCTGGGCTTGCAAAGGGATGGAATGTATCTGTAGTAGTTGTAATGGCAGAACAGCACAAATATGGCACAGGAATGTTTATCCATATGGGCATTTTATGTCCACTATTTGTGTGACTGCAATGTAAAACACTAATTTTTAATAGCTGAATTTTTTAAAGGCGAGTTTATGAAGTGCTGATAAAAATCCATCTGTAATTAGGAGCCTTGTCTTGCTGCAATGTGTACAAAAATCTTAAATTGCCACCAATGTCAAGCTTTTTTATTAACTCTGGGTTTTAGAGCTTATGTGCTAGATAATCACACTAAAACAAACCCAAACTGCATAAATAATTTTTATGATGATCTGGGATGACTGGGATTTTTCTGAGGAAATAATATGTGACCTTTCTTTCAGAGTGTGTCAGAACTACTGTAGTAGTAGTGTATCAGGAATTTAAACTGATTATCAGTTATTGGCTGGCTACACATTTTTGCTGAATCAGCCAACTGAATGTTTTATTTATTCTATTTTAAGGTGTGAGACTAATAAACAATCAGAGGAAGAAAACAAGGATGGCCAGGTGAATATTTTTCTGTTAATGGGTTACTCCAGTTTCCAAATAGTTGGGGGAATAATTAATATTTGATTGGCAATGGTGTTTGCTTACTCAATATTATTCCAAATAAATTAGCTACAAAGTTACTATTAACAACAAGGTTTTCTCCTACTTTGTTATGAAAACCTATGTACACATTTCATAACAGCACAAACAATTTGAATTGTAGAGTAACCATACTTATGATTGTTTATTTGTCTGTGCTGCATATAATAGATCTAAGGGCCTCTTTCTTTTTATGTTAAACAGAAAGAATTTATAGCGGATCCTGAGGAATTCACTAGTCAAGAAGATCTGTTGGGTTATTTGGTGAGTGTTAAATCTAACCTTACAAGATAAGTTTTGGGAAAAAAAATGAAAAACTTAAAAAAGAAATCACTGATTTGCTAAGTCTAAAATGTAGCAAGTAATGAAAGGCAAAATGCAGGCAGTCTGGTAATCAGATTACCATTTTGCCAGAAGGCAGGATTCAGAAAAAAATAAATGTCACTGAATTTATAATGTGTCTATTAATTTTCAAGCTTCTGTAATTTGTTTTTGCCAAATAATGGTTTACTGTCAGAGAAATTACTTGCATTGAAAATTCTTTTTTTTTAACTGTATCTTAGCTTCAGTCTGTAACTACATTTTGAGGTAATATGACCTTTTTAAACTTTATTTCTCCTTTGTTTCTATAACTGGTCTGTAATTTTCAAATGAGGAATTTGGAAAGATGCAATTCAGTAACAGAAGAAGCAGAATGGAGACAAATATGAGAGACATGTAGAAAGGAAAGAAGGGATTTTTAAGACATAAGATGCAAGTTGTGTATTTAAAAATGGGGCTCTCCCACCACCCTGGCCCAGAGTGCCATAACTGCAAAATCTGCGTCTCTAACGTGTCAGAACACTGGAATTCTGTTCAGTTGTTGAAAACGTGTATTATGTACACATGCACAGCACTAACACAATAAGAGTGGAAAACTGTCAGTTTCCAGTTTTTAGATGTATCAACAACAGTCATGATCTTGCATATGGAAATGGTGATTTCCATAAAAGCACTGACAAACTCTATGGAATAGTTGCTAGACTGATCTACTGCATGTAATTTAAGCACTATTGACTATGATAAAATGGTTTTGTCCTCTTTTTTTTATAGGAATTTATTAGGTATAGAGCTTACACCTTGCTAATAAAACTTGAATTTGTTTTGAGGCATCATCTTTCTTAGTATGATTGTCCTCTGAGAAGAAAAGAAGACTGTTGGGAATGTGATTGGAACAATGTTCTGTTTTGGAAAGTGTGAAAATTGTTTGTTTTTGCATCTAGAGTAATTTTTTTCAAAAGCTGCATTGATGTTTCTATTGTTGTTGGATTCAAAGGTTTGTTATGTGGTGAAAGGTAATTTTACAGGTATCTTTTTTGCACCTGCTATTCATATTTTGTAAAGCTGTCCAATAATTATCCGTACTATATTTCTTTTATTACCTCATAGCAAAAATATCCTTGCCACAATTTGCTCTTCTTATTCCAGCTAGCTTTTGACAAGATCTTCATTAAATATAACTTGTGCAAACCAGGACACAGAAATACCATTAGTGTTAAAAATGTAATACAGTCCCTGTTACGCTGTCTCTTATGAACTTAATGCTAAGTTTCTATTACTTATTTTCCATTGTCTGGTGTGTTTAGAGGTGTTTGTTTCTAATCCAGAAAACCTTGAGCTGTTAGGACACACCTGGAGTTCTGTTGCTTTGTTACCAGGAAAGAGTTTTCAGCAGAGCTTTCTTGGTGTAGACAAGAGGATGACACATGTTGCTCTCTCTGTGAGTGCTATTGGTGCTAGAACTTGCTTCCCTAGTACAGCTTCACAACTTCAAGACTGCTTTTTCCTCAGACTTTTAGGGGAAAAGAAGGTTAATGTAAGGAAAGGCAGCATGTACTTTTAAAGTCAGTAGCATTCTGGCTTTTTGCTACAATCCAGAGAAATGGGTTATGACTATATTGCCTCAGGGAAGGTATACACATTGAGTTGTATGCAGGCATCTTGGCAAGAGATCAAAATACTTAAGGAAAAGCATTATCTTCTATATATTTCCAGGCATATTTTTGTGTTACTCCCTTTCAAATTATTGTGTTGGGTAGCTGCATCTTCCTTCTCTTAGGTTTCTCTTTCATTCTACCTTCCTTCCCCCAATTTATGGGATTAAAAATAAAAACTGTATTTGCTTTGTAATTCCATCCAAGTCTGACAGATGGGTAGAGACACAGAAAAAATGAGGTGCCTGCAGGTTTGTTTATAAATTTTGATACTTCAGTTTTTCTGACAAAAAATGTTTTATGGTGTGTTGTTTTGTTTCTTTTTTTTTTCCCTAGCAATGTTTTGAGATATTGAATGAAGATGATGCTTCATTTATCCTGAAAGTTACACAGACTCTTACAAATGCACTGGTGGAATATCGTCAGCAGGCTGCAGCAAACAAAGTAATGCAGATTTTGCTTTGGTTTTGTTCTACAAACCTGTAGATTCCTGTGATTGTGCATTTTTATTATTATAGATGATACAATAAAACAAAAAATGCTGTGGAGACTGTATTGTAAATTTTGCTCGTTAGATACATAAATTTTGGTAGTGATGATAGGGTAAAATCTTAGCTTTTCTGTTGATGAGTCTTAATTTCTGTTCAACAGTGCTGGCTTATTTTTTATTGTTGATAGAAACTAAAAATCATCTTGTCACTTATTTCCCATACTTTTCCTTACATCTAAGTTTTTCTGCTACTTTTTCCCCTTTCTAATTCCGACTTAAGTTTTTCTCATCTCTACTGACTTGCATAACGATCCTGTTTTGTATCCCTTTTCTGTTCTCAGGCTTCACTTTATTCACCATGTTGTCACACATCAGTGACATGAATGTTTTTTCTTATACAGCTTCTGGTCCTAGTCTTTGGACTGTTCTTTCTGAGATCTCTCAGAAAGAGATTCTTCTTCCATTATTAGAAACCCAGTTTGCCCCCTCTCTGCTATTACTTGTGACTTACCTTTACATAGGCAGTACATATGGAGATGTTTTGAGCATTTTTCTGAGGCTGCTGACATGTTACAAAACAATGAAGTTCTAATTGAAATAATTTCCAACCTACAAGGTGTGGAAGACCAAAATGTTTTCCTACATTAGACCTTGTTAGTATTCTAAACTGTGATCTTTCAGCTGGTAATTTTTTAGATAAATCTTCTGAGTATAAAATGCTTCCTTTTTAGATCTGACAAGTTGAGAATTAGGCTCAATGAGTATGACTTCATTTCCTAAAATAGAGCTTCAGACATAGAGAGGTATGATGGGCAGTGTATACATAGAAGTTATTAGCCATTTGATTTGCAAAGAAATACCAGCTTTTTCAGATTTCGTAGCAGAAATACTGGTCTTTTATTTGGTTTGTGATCATTAAACATGTAGTAGTTCATTGTTCCAAGTGGTTGTCCTCATGAGATTTTAAACTTTTTTTTTTTTTTTTTAACTCATAGGACCACTTAGGTGCTGGATATAATGGAGAAGCAGCACTGGAATATTCCACAGAACAGCCTGTCCCCACTTCAGCAGATATTAATGAGTCTGACACTGGTAATGTTGGCTTTGAAGTCTTTAATGTGGTTTAATCTTAACACCTAACCTTGCATAAGTGATAGTAAGCCTTTCTTCCTGCTTTTCTAAAAGCAGTGCTTAAAAGCAGACTAAAGCCAGAGTCAAGTAGCTTAAATCAATAGTTTTGGGTTTTTTTCCCCATCCTCTACTAATATTAGAAAGAGGAGACTATTAAAACACATTTATCCTACTTAACTGTAGGATTTGGGGAGAAATTGAGTTAGTACCAGCTCTGACTTTCCTGTCAGTTGAAAGGCAGCTGTTTCTAAGGAGACTTTCAAAGTTGCTTTGGCTTCTTTTTTTTTGCCCCAGTATTTTTTCCCCTTCTTGATGGAGGAGATGTTTCCTGCAGGTTTAGTCAAATCAAGATGTTAGTAGAAAGTTATGTGGTAGAGGATGGATAATTCTCTTTAATACCTGAATACTCCAGCTACTTGGCCTCAGTATTTCTAATCAGTTTTTTTCAAAGAATCCTGGATTTCTTGGAGGTAATTTTCTTCTGATAGAAACAAATGGCTGTTTTTCTTAAACCTAGGAAGTACATTCCTATGCTTGGAAAGGCAAGATACTCAGAATGCTAGTGAAGCTATTTTGTGTGATTTTTTTTTTCTGTACTGTGTCAATTTTCTGTTTTTTTCTAGGAAGTTTAGCTTTTGAAAACCTTAATTTTTACAACAGCAATAGCAAAAATTGCAGTGACTTTGAATATATGAGATTTGAGACTTTTATTCTGTTTTTGTAAGCGTAATGGAAATAGCTTTCATCTACCTCCCCACCCTTGTTTCTCCATGATTTTCTAAAACTGGACAGCATTTCTGACTCTTGGTGGTTTGAAAGTGTAGCAAAGTCAAATGTGAACTATACCAGCAATGCTGCTGTGCCAGCCCGGAAATGCTTGCTTTGAAAAGCCTTATTTAGTGAAAGAAGTAGTGAAGGCTCTTCAGAATCCTCTCTTACTGAAAAACAATATTTCCCTTCTTTAGACTCATCAGCTAAGCTGTTCTTACCAGCCAATGAAGATGAACCCCAGAACTTTTCAACTGGCTCTTTGGAAACAGCATATGAGAACAACATCACGACGGAATTTTTGAAAAGTGTAAGAAACATGAATGCTGAGGAAGTTACTGATACCCTACACAAAATAGTAGCATCAAATCCAGCTTTCAGAGGTAATTTGCATACACATGTACACACACACACACATACACATATATAAACATATACATAACATAATTTATTAGCTCTGTGAAATATTAAGGACTTACATGGGTTGAAGAACTTTGAGGTATTAAGGAGGGTTGAAGAGAATTCTTTTTTTCCCACCCTCTAACTTTTGCAGGATCCAATTTTAGGAATGGTAATTCAGAATAGCTACCTTCCCATAAAGGCATTAATAATTGCTGATTTTTAAAAAAAATCTTCTCTCATTTTTGCATAATAATATTTGCATGGCAAGAGACAGTAAACTAAAACCAAATATATTATTAGAAAATTAGAATCTTCTCTGCTGTAAGTGGAGAAATGCTAGTTTTGTGAATACCAACAATTTTATTTACAATTTTATTTACCAGTTCCTGAAAGAAGTGTATTTGCCCAGTAACATAGAAATAATAATGAATCAAAGACAAGCAGTCTCCCTTTTGCTTACAACTTTCTAATAAGTGTAAGCTATTAAACCTTCCCACATCTTCAGTCAGCTACTGCTCTCTCTTCAGAAGCTTTATGTGTATGTTTCTAAGCTTCTCAGAGTGTGTAACCTCATAAAGGCTAAAAAAAGAACACTAAACATGAGTACATTGTAGGAAAGCTTACAGTTTTCAGGCACATACTGATTATTCTCCGTTAAGGTATTTTTCTTTTAATAAGGAAGGAAGGATCCAAAATTCAGCATCTGAATGTTTCGGTATAACATGTATTTTTAAATGAATTTTATCATAAAATTGCTTGTTTTTTGATTTTGTTTGTTTGTTTGCCTTTAACTAAGGAATTGATATACCGAATGTTATAAGGATCCTGACTGAAAGTGGAACTCTGAGGGGACCAAGCAATGGCAGCACACAGTGACATGGTACTTAATAGAGATAATATAGCAATGTTTATTTTCTGTAAGTTTGTTGTTTTACTTCATTTGACCTCAGTGGAGTTATTTTGTAACATTTAAGTTTTGTACAGTGTTTTTTAAATTAAACTAATAACTTGGTTTTGATATTCTTGTTATTTATTTTTCCATTTAGCTGAAAGTTCTGTATTGTGGTAAGGTTGTAAAGCTCATTCTTTCTGTGTTAAAACAGCTTTTTAAAACAGGTAACTTGCTTTCTTTAGTATTATTAAATACTGTACACTGACAGTCTGAACTTTTCTTACTGTTGGTTCTTTTACAAAGAATTATCAGCAGAATGAACTACTGCACTCAGCACTACAAACTCACCCTACAACAAATGGTTGGAAGTTATTCCCTGTGGCTGCTGGGACTGACTAAAAAGCCTTTTTAATCAAAAATCCTTTCCCACAAAAGGGTTATGAACAGGTCTCCACATTTTTTTCTTAATAAGATTAAAAATAATAATAAAAAGGCACTGCTGTCAGTCTTATGCTGAGATGAGAAGTGCCTGGATTATAGCTGACTTAGGGAGCGTAGAAGCTCAGCAAAGTTAGTAGAAGTTAGGTATATTTTGCAATTTTAGAGATAGATCCCAACAGGTGTAACCAGGCTCTGGCTAAGAGGCACTGATGTGGTGGCAAAAGTATCTTTTGTCTTTTATCCTGCCAGTAATGAGAATAAAATGAAAGCTGGCTTACGCTGTCCTTCAGGCTCCTTTAACATGAACTTTTTTCCAGCTAAAGTAGTATTGGTTCTGAATGAATGTACATGTCTATATATTAATGACTTCTACTTTTGTAGGAGGGTGAAAAAACGTTTTAAATGGTTATAAATTAGTTTGCTTGGGAAAAAATATTTTTTTAAAGTGATTAAAATTCACTTCAGTTGTGATGCTGGGTAGCATTCCGTGGTTCTAATTAAAGCTCTTCATCTTTGCAGCCATATACTGGTGTAATTTAGACATGCTGGGGCCAGATGGTAAATGAACTTTTTAGTGTTAACTTACGGTTTTTTTTTGAGATCTGGATGGAATTTGAGAATCCTCATCCTGATGGTTTCACATCTTCATACCATGGAATGCAAGATGCAGTAAAACTAGGGTAACAAAGAAAGCAGCAACAAAATCTATGAGTTTTATTATATGAACAGACCCAGGAAGGAAAACAGTTCACAGAAAAATTAAAACACTGTGTTTTAAAGAAACTCTGAGGAATTTCTGGAATGCATCTAAATCTGTTATTATCAGAGGCAGAGATGGAACCAGAGTTCTTACAGTTCATTTACTCTGTATAGGAACAATTTTAATGCCTGCTTAATGGAGGTGAACTTAATCAGTAAAAATTCTGAATTCTGAAAATAAAAATAGAAACACCTTTTTCCTGTTTGTTTTCAAGATGCAGAACAATCTTTGTATTAAAATAACAAAACCAGAATATTCAGCTGTTGTAAATGGCCATCTCTGAGACAGCTTTTTTTTTTTGTCTTACTATGGAATCATTCCAAGTGGAAATGAAGTTACAATAAAGTTGAAATAACTTGGATTTGAGGTGGATTTTTTTACTTGAGTGCAGGAGGAGTATGCTGAAAAAGGAGAGACCCCTAAATCTGTAGTACATTGACATAAAATGGTTGAATGGTGTGCTACAGAGTGCTGCTGTACCTCTCAAAGACTGCTGAGAAACCTGAACTGTGTAAGAGTCAGCAAGTGTATGCTTCTGGAAACATTTTCAAAGAACACAGTCCAACACAGTCCATTCAGCTGTACAATTATTTTTATTTTTATTTTTTCCTTTATTATCTGGTGCAAATAGAGGCTGAAAACGCATTGTATTATCTTATTCTTGTATCTGCCTCTGTTTTGTGATGGCTTGGTGTATTCTTATAGTAATGGAAAACTGTATATTTGTTCCAAAATACATTTTAATGTTTTACTTGGGCCAGTACTGCAAAGTAAGGAAGAAAAAGACATTATCTTTACTGATAATATTTAAACAATGCTGTTGGCTGTATTTAATATTATACATTTTTGGTTTCTCACAATAACAGCAAGGCAGACTTCTGAGGTAACTAGAGAATTAATAAAAGTAAAAGTTAAGCAATAACAAAAATTAAACCAAGAGAAAATGAATTTTCTGTAAAACTTCATCTAGGTTTTACATATTTTACTCAGACCAGAGAGCTTCGAGGAAATTATTTTTAACAAAAAGCAGCAGGGAGAACGTGTTCACAGGATAATTGGCAAGAAATGAGAAGTTTAGAACGTTCAGCTGCAGAGTTAGTCTCGTGTGAATTGAGACATTGCTGTAGACAGGTGTGGAAAGATCTCATTTGTGTCTTCCTGGGTCTCCCAGGGTTTTGCACTCTCTGATACGGGAATTCATTACCCCTTTGGAGCAGCAAGCTTTATCCGAGTACCCACGTACAAAAGCGTGCAGCATGCCTCATGGTTTATATGTGAAATAATAACCTTGTGTACGTGAAATAATAGCAATAACCTCAAATGCCAATGCTAACTCTGCAGTGCCTTCACTGGAAGAATCACAGAATCTAATAGGTTGGAAAAGGCCTCAGATCAAGCCTAACCCATGACCCAACACCATCACGTGTACTAAACAGTGGCACTCCTGTCTTTCCTTAAATACTTGCAGGGTTGGTGACTCCATCACTTTCCTGGGCAGTCCATTCCAATGTCCAACCTTTTCAGCAGAGGAATTCCTCCTGATGTCCTACCTAAACTACCCCTGACACATCTTCAAAGTGTGCCCTCTCATCCTGTTGCTGATTGCCTGGGAGAAGAGGGCAACCCACACCTGGCTGCACTCTCAGGTGGTTGTAGAGAGTGATAAGGCTCCCCCGAGCCTCTTTTTCTGCAGATTAAATAACCCCAGCTCCCTCAGCTGCTCCTCACAGGACTTGTGCTTATCTAGGTACTGGTTATTATTAATGTGTTCTTCTTTCTGCTGTGGTGCCAGAGCAGCCATGCTTCAGGGGAAGGGAGTGCATCTTCACAGAACCAGAGAGTAAACCAAGGTGGAAGGGACCCGCAGCAATCATCCAGATCAGCTCCTGGCCAGGGCTATCTCCTGCACAGGATACCCCAGGAGTCACACCATGTGCTTGAGGGCCTTGTACAAACACTTCTTGTACTCAGTCTTGACGCTGTGACCGCTTCCCTGGGGAGCCTGTTCCAGTGCCCGTGCACCCTCTGGGTGAGGAACCTTTTCCTGATATCCAACCTAAACCTCCCCCGGCACAACTTCAGGCCATTCCCTCGGGTCCTGTCCTCTGGTGACCACAGAGATCAGTGCCTGCCCCTCCTCTTCCCCTCTGGAGGACGATGTACACAAGCAAAGCCCTATCCCAGACGAAGCCCAAGTCTTGGCGCAGCATTCCCGCCGGGCAGGGCACACAGGCGGGACCCCTGGGTCAGCCCGGCCTGCAGGGGGCGCCAGCGCGCGCGGCCGCGGCGGAAGCGCGCGTCCCCCTGGGCGCGCGGGGCGGGCGCCGGCGCCGCCGCTCACGTGGGCGGCCGCTTCCGGGCAGGCGCTCGGCGGGGGCGGAAGCGGGGCTGGCGCTGCCGCGCGCGTGGTTGGTGAGTGAGCGGGCGGCCGCGCGCGGGCGGCGCGGGAGGCGGCGGAGGAGGAAGAGGAGGATCGGGATCCCGAGCCCGGCGCGGTCCCTCTCGGTCCGTCCCTGCTCGCGGGGGCCGCCGCGCTCGCCCGGCCCCTGCGCCAAGGGCCGCCCGCCTTTTGTGCGACCCGCCCTCCCCTCACGTTCCTGCGCCAGGGAGGCGGCGGGAAAAGCGGGAGCCGCCGCGCCGCGGGCCGGGTGCCGCTCCCGGGGAAACCGGCGGCATCGGCTCCGCCGCGCGCCGCCGCCTCTGCCCCACCTCCCCCGGCGGCTTCTCCCCGCCGCCGCTCCCGCCTCGCCCGGCGCTCCCGGGGGCCGAACTTGCGGCCTCCCCGGCGCCGGGCCGGCACTGACGCGCCTTTATTTGAACGCCTCGTAGAGCGACTGGAGCGGGGCGGAGGGAAGCGGCGCTCGGGGAGCGAGCCGAAGGATGTCCCGGGACGGCGAGGAAGGCAGCGTGACGGCCTAGACCCGCGGGAGGAGCGGCCGCTCCGGCGCTCGGGTACGGCGTGCGCGGCGCGGCGTCGGGCGGTGCGGTGCGGTCCAGGTGGCGGCGGCGGGGGATGCGCTGCCGGCGCGGGAGCCGTGCGGAGGTGATCGCCTGTAAGTATCGCTGTGCTGTGCCGGGAGAGAGCTCGCCCGCGGGGAAATCCTCATCAGATCGGAGCAGTCAGTTAGGGCGTGTGCCTTGCCTTCGGGTTTCTCAGGATTTTCCTGACTGAGCAAGGAAATGAGGTTCCCTAAGGATGCCGCTTGAGAGCTGCGAGGGAGTGAAACCAGAATCATTTGGTTGATTGAGCTCCAAGATCATCGGGTCCCACCTATAAGCGAATATTTTCTCCGAGCCTGAGGTGAGGGTGCCTGAGTGACAATCTGAAGTGGTGTCTGAAAAGTGCTGCATGCTGCTTTATGTTTAAGGAAGCCTGCATCGATTGGTTTTAATGTTTTGGATTGTAAAACCGTGTTAGTGCTTAACTGTTAGGTGCTCAGTCTTGTTGGAGGAGGGCCTGGTGAAAATACACAGAATCACAGATTAGTTAGGGTTCGAAGGGACCTCTGGAGATTATTTAGTCCAGTCTGCCTGCCAAGGCACTATAACCTAGAGCAGGTGACTTAGGAATGCATCCAGGTGGGTTGGATTTTCTCCAAAGACCTTATTGGGCAGCCTGTTCCTGTGCTCTTATACCCTTAAAGTAAAGCATTTCTTCTTCATGTTGAGCTGGAATTTCATGTGTTTTAGCGTACAGCCGTTGCTCCTCGTCCTGTTGCTGGGCACCACTGAAAACACTCTGGCACCATCCTCTTGGTACCCATCTTGGAGAAATTTAAATGCAGTAATGAAATTCCCTCTCCGTCTTCCGCAGACTAAACAGGCCCAGCTCCCACAGCCTCTCTTCTGAAATGCAGTTTGTGTCAAAGGCAGTTGTTTCAGCAAGAAGTTTCATTGAAATAGTTACATACTTTCATCAGCTGTATACAGTTTTGCCTGGTGTCTTATTATGTAGCCACTGTGGTGTTTACTTTGACTTTGGTTGTGTAAGGATTTTATCTTTTGTTACAGCATAGTACATATAGATTGGAAATTGATAGGCTTATATTATCAATTATTCCCAGAATATTTTTTGTGAGGTAAGCTGCGCTGCTTTTAGTAGGAGAACGGATATTCTACAAGCCTCCTCCTTTAAAAGAACTTGACTTTGTTCAGTTTTGTGCACACCTGTATTGTGGAGGTTTTATGCTGATTGGGAGCCAGACATCTACTCTTGTAAAAGCAAGCCTTGTAAGTGGAAATAACTTCTACATCAAAGGTTTCTAGCTATTTCTATATATCAAGTAGTGAAATTCTTGTAATTCTTTCCTAAAAAGATGCATATGGTAAAAATCAAACGTTTATAAAGCCATGGTTGTTATAGTTGGACACTAAAGGACCTTTTTCTTTCAGCACCAGGCTCCAAGTTTTTTAAAAGCCTTTTGAGTTGATAGATTACTTACGCCAAATTTGTACTTCAGTTAAAGTGGTCTTGCATATAATTTTTAACCTAGTGTGTGAAAAGCAGAAATTAAATTGCAGTCAAATGTTGGTGTAATCAGTTGTTTAAATTGTTTTAAAATAATAGAAAATGACAGTTTATTTTAAAACATTCTCTAATGATTATTCTGTTGATGTATATATGAAATACTCTAGTACGGCACAAATTTCAGCTTGAAGTCCATTGGGAAAATCAGCTGTAGGAATGATCATCACATTCACCAGAAGAGAATAATTTAGAATATTTAGAAATTTCTGGGTTTAGTCAGTTGTATTGTTGGGGTTTTTGGCTTGGGTTTTTCTTGATTCAAGTTTTTTTTTGTGGGGAAAATGGATGGTGGTTTGTCTGGGGTTTTTTTGAGAGAATTAAATAATCTCTAGTGTAGTGTTTGTTGGGGCCTTGTCAGTGTGTTCATTTGTTTTTTAACCTGGTAGAAGTAAGAGTACTTCAGTATCAAAACAGATAGAACAAAACCAAAAAGCTATTTAGAAACTTACGGGAGTTTTAATTTGTTTTGGTAATTTTACCTCTATTCCAGTATATTTGTACAGCTTACAAGTATAGTGGCTTAGATATCTCAGTTTTTATGCCTTATTAAAAATGTCTTTGTTTTTCTTTCTTTTTTAGTCTGTAGTTGCCCATTTGGTCTCTTCTTTCCCCCTACTTGTAGTTATATTTAAATGCACAGACTGGTATTTTCAGTGTAAGTTTTCTTAGGTTTTTTGTGTCCTTTTATTGGTGAAAGCCTCTTTAAACCTGTGATTGTACGTGTGCAGGCTGTGTGCTGTTAGCCATGGACTTGGTAAGCAGCGTACAATTGAAAGGGAACGATTCACTGAGCTCCTTGGCTTGACTAGAACTGAGTATGTAGAAAGTTGCTTTGTTGGCAGGAGCTTTTTAAAACAAAACCAAATCAGCAACTTAACTCTCAGTAAAGCAGTGGCAGATGCAGATATCTGGATGCTTTTTAGTTAAGTAGTTCTCAGAGCAGAGATGGCCAAAGGAGCAGCAGAATGTTTTCTGGACACTGGAAGAACAGCTGCACGGAATCAGTCTGCATGTCTGTTTAGTCTAGCATCTTGTCTCAGGAGTGGACACTTGTTTATGCATAGACAAAAGAATGAAAGCAGTAGCTATTGTTAGGAGGTTGCTGCTCTTTGATGGAAAAACTACTTTTGTTGTGTATTTAATCAAATTAAATTCTCTTTTTGCAGAGAATCAGAATGACTAAAAAAAGGAAACGTCAGGAGGATTTCCAGAAAGTGAAATTAAAAGTTGGGAAAAAAAAGCCTAAATTAGAGAATGCAACTGATACTACCTTCAAAACAAAGGCCATACAAATTCCTGAGCAGCTTAAAGAAGATGGAGTGCTTCCTACGCAAAATAGAAAACTTAACATAAAGGTATACTGTGATATTATCATTCTGAAATGACAGAAAATTGCTTGCCTTTTATCTAGGTTGACTATGTTTACTGCAATTTGGGAAAAAAAAACATTTATTAAGAAAAAATAAATGCAGCAGCCTATCTGAATGCAGCCCTGTTTTTAAAGAATCTTGTATTTCTCTGTGGGGTGGATTTGTTTTCCTTCCTTTGTGTCATCTTCTGTCTCTTGCAGCTCTCTGCTTAAATGGAGGAAAGCTATTCAGGCTGAGGTTTTGTAGTTCTGCTTTTGAGAATAAGAGTGAGAGGACTTTCCTTTGGTCATCCCTCTGTTGAGTCAGTAGGGTTGTGCATAAATTTAAGAATGAGACCTAAGGACAAGTCATTATATCTTGTTTTTCCTATCACTGAATTCTGATTATTTGTTAATTGTTCTGCTATAAAATGCATACCATGTTAGTTCTAGACACATTTTGCTATATGAACAGCAGTACATCGTAAGAATATTCAGTATTTTTAAGTGTTTAGGAAAAATGTGCGGAAAATACATGGAGGAAATTTGAACAGCTTAAAATAATAATGATGGCAAGTGTATATGTTTGTTTCCTTCTAGGATCTGCTCTCACAGATGCATCACTATAGTCCTGGGGTTAAGCATAATGCACTTCTTGGACTCAAAGAACTCCTGTCTCAGTATCCCTTTGTAATTGATGCACACCTTTCCAGTATAATAAGTGAGGTGGCAGCTGTGTTTACAGACAAGGATTCCAATGTCAGAGGAGCAGCTGTTCACCTGCTGCAGTTCTTGGCTTCAAAAATAAGAGCGGAACAGATTGCTCCATTTTTTCCTTTGGTAAGTGCCCATCTCTCTAGTGCCATGACTCATATCAGTGAGGGAATTCAGGAAGATTCATTGAAAGTCTTGGACGTTTTATTGGAAGCATACCCAGCTCTTCTTACAGACCGCAGCATTATATTGTTGAAGAATTTTGTTGAGCTTATTTCTCACCAGCAACTCTCAAAAAGACTGAAAAGCAGGGACAAACTTTCCTGGATGCTCTCTGTTAACCCGAATCGCAGAGTAACTTCTCAGCAGTGGAGGTTGAACGTACTTACCAGGCTTAAGAAGTTTCTGCAAGCAGTGGTGGATGGATCCAGTGATACAGAGGATGAAGGGCTTCAAGAGCAGAAGGACAACTCTCATTCTGTGAGGAACCCAATATGTATTAGTTGGAAGCTCCATGCAAATAATCAGCAACATATACAACTGTTTGAAAGTGGTGGCTTACGACCAAAGATCAGCTCATCATTTAGACTGAGGTGAGAAAATGTTGGCTAGTTTGGGAATTAATTTCAACTATGTGACCGCAATTTAATTTTTTTAGTGGGATTGTCCCTTAGCCATATTTTAGGACACTTTGTGTAATGTGTAGTCTTACTGCAGGGGCTTGAAAATACAGCAGATAACTGTATTATGTGTATATCATGAACCTTTCCATTATAAAGTCTTTATTTTATGCTATTAATTATAATTTTAGATTATCAGCTCTATTGGGATATTTTCGGAATGCAAACTGACAACTTCTTGCAGGATTTCTAACAGACCTAGGGGCAAGTAGGCAAATTTCTTTATGTAAAATGTAAGCTTGTTTGTGATAATGAATTTTACTGAGATTTTGTGCTTTTACCTTCAAGAATCTATCATAAGCTTAGGAGTCTGTTATCTTTGACTGTAGTTCCTTTTAGAAAGGGCAGCAGGATGAGATGTGTCTGGTGGTATGAAGTTCTGCTGAGTTTCCAATTCTAGATATTTTAATCACTTCACCAGTTTATATATTCACTGTGGATGAAAGATGTCTCGGCTGAGACATGCTGATGAATATGAAAGAAAGCGTAGTGTGCTTAGTCACAGAAAGGTTTGTGTGGGTTTCAGTAGTACTCTAAGCAGATGTGAGCTGAAGTTAAGGGAGAAATAAACAGCTGTTTTGATTTCTCTTCCTCCTCTCTGATTCACCCACTAGAAGTGAACCTCCCACCTCACTTTATGGTGCTTTTTGAACATTGCCATCCTCATATGCATTACTATGGATGTTACATACCTGCTGGCAGGAGACCTGGAATGGTGACTTAAAAAATGGAAGCAGTTTAGCTGTTACACAGCTCTGTTCCCTGTAGATACCAAGGTGGTTTGAAGAAAAAACACAATACTTGTTTTACTGCTGAGAAGACAAAATAAGCGGTATAAAGCAGTTATACCAAATTCATCTAGGGAGTCAGTGGCAAAAAGGGGTATAAAACCCACTGCCTACTCCATTACTATGTCTGTCTTATATCTTTGAAGGAATGAAGGGCAGAAGAAGAGGTGTTCTTTCTGAATACCACAGGTTGACCTGAATTGGCAGGTGTTTTCAATCTCTGTCAAGGAGAGACATCCATTCCTACTCTCCTAGGCTTCCTCTTTGGAGGTAGCATATTACTTATGGTAGGTATAGGAAGCATATTAGGCTAAGTAAGAAGGTCAGCTTATTCTCCTAAAAGTGGTTGTCAGCATAAGTGTTCAGACATGACCAGAAGTATCTGCTGCAGGTAAAATTTTAGCTGGCAACTAGGCTGGTGATGCCCCCTTGAGGCAGGGGAAGGGTTTAGTGCTGAAAACAGAACAGTTCTATTGAGTTCATCTTTGCAGTCAGAAGCACAAAGTTGTGGACCACTGTGTATCAGAGGATGCTTGTATTGTGCCCTGGATGATATGCAGTGTATTGATGTACCAGGCCGTGTAATAGCTGAAGATGCATTGTATCCAAGGTCTAGGAAAATAAACTTTACATCTGGTGTCACCTGAATTGGATTCCACTTTTCTGAGGAGCTAGATTTTGGTGGAACATCGTGATGTGCTTCTGGTTATAAATACTTACAAAAAGATGTTTGCAAGCATGAGGAGGAGCCAGAAGAATAGAAGGAAACATGGCTAGAATCCAAGGCAAGATTGGCAAAGCAAGCTGATGGCAGCAGAACAGAAGAATAGAAAGGGAAGGATCATCTGCTGAAGGTACTAAAATGTTCTCATTTTATTGCATCTGTGCATATTTTTGGTGTATTCGTTTTTCACAAGGGTACAGCTTGTTTTATTGACTATGTGTGAAGTTCCATTAGTGAAGAGTTGTGGTGGTAGTTTTTGTATTGGCCACTGAAAGAATTTCTAATAATCTCAAGGTGTTTAATTCTGTCACTTGCAATCCCAATTGTTGCCTTTTACGGGCATTCCCAGGCCTCTGCTATGGCCACTACTGCAAAGACAGAAATTAGCTGTAGTAAGAGGTGCAGTACTCAGTGTGTGTGTGTTTAAAGTCAAATAGTCAAGTCTATGACTAGCTAAGGATAATGAATTGACCAAACCTTAAGTAATTACTTGCAGTGTGTGTGTATTGATGGTGTTCTCACTAATACTGCAAGTTTCAGCTTTGTTCTTTACCAAGTAGGCTTCCAAACAGCATAATAGCATGCTAAATTTTTTAAGTTCCTTTATCTATTTAATCTTGTGAGGTCATTGGACAGGGCTGGCATGTCACTGACAACCTAGTGATTATGGAATGAGATTTTCTGAATCAGTTTGCAGCATTACTGTTTAATAAAAATTATAGATTCTGAGCTTGGAATGCTGGATGATTCAATGATGCAAACCTTAGGACTTCATTATCTTCTGTTGTGTGCTAGATCTTCCTAGTGTGTGTAAATTAAAAATTGTGGTGTATTAGGAAATTGTTTGAATGTGTTCTCTGCATTATGTGCTGACTGTGCTGCTTTTTGCATCAAACTCATTTCAGGTGTGGAAAAACAGAAAGCCTTCACAACTCAAATGTGGTGGTACCAAGGCGTGTGGTTTTGGGTTTTTTTTTTTTTTTTTTTGACTGGAAGAGAAACAGTTGAGCTTCACATTCTGCTGAGAGAGGACAATATGAAGCTGCAGAGAAAAGCAAAAATGACTTGAGAAACGGAAATGGAAGATGAAGCATAGCCAATAAATATGTGCATGTACATCAAAGAGAAATGGAAAATGCAGTTCACTTGGTGTGCTGTGTGTTTGCTGCATTTGGCAGTGCACACAGAAAAGGAGGACAAGTAACCTGGCTTAAACTGCAAGCCATAAAAACTTAACTTCCAAAGACTTTCCCTGTTTTAAAGAACAGCAAGTTGTTTCCTTATTTTCTATTTCTTTTATGCTTTGTTAACTTCCCTTTGCTGAATTTCTATTGTCTTCTTACTGTAAAATGGCAGATATTTACACAATTTTTGTTTGGTCCTGCTGTATAAAAATACTGGCATTTTAAAGAAAAATGGCAGCTTAGGGGGTACACAAATATCTTACAGCTCCCTTCAATAGTATTTCATTCTGGCAGAAAGGTAATATGCTTTGCTGTGTTTCCAAGAGTTACCCTACCACTCAAGAGTAGTGATATCAGATATGTGACAGTGTAATTGACATCAAACCTGCTCAGGTCGAGTGAACCTGTATTGTTAAGGATACTGTACTAATCAAATAAATGCTGGACAGATTGCTGTAATATTTTGTCATCATCTGTGACTGGCACTTCAATTTTATTTTACACTTTTATTGTTAACCTTGAATATGTGGAGGAATCTTACCTTGAGAAATAGGGGCTTCTTCTGCAGAGGTACATGACAGCTATGCTAGGTATTCTTACCCCAATGCTTTCAGCAGCTGGGAGGAGTATCCCTTTTGGCATGAATTCTTCCTTTTTCCATTCCTTGTTTCAGAAAAGTACTAAAATAGTTGTGTGTATGTTATACTTCTGTAGAAATCTTTCAGTATGGATTACCAGCTTCTCAGGTTTCATGCACTATTCACTTTTTAATTGGGAGATTTTTGAGTCCATTAAATAAATTGCTGGAATTCCAGAGTTCTGCTGTAATATCAGGTATTTTTTAGAAAAGAAGTTACTAAAGACTACTATTTCAGAAGTATTCCAGCCAATTACTGAAATTTCAGACTCTCATCTGAGAGCATAATCTTGTCACATCATAGTATTTACAGGACAATCTCACTTTTTCAATGAGATTATAGTGTTGGTATCAACAGGCTTTAGAATTCATTGTGATTGTAACTGAAAGATGGGATTTGTCTACTGTATTTGAGATGACTGAGAGTTAAAAAGTCTGAGATAGAACCATTTACCTTAAACTCTTTCTAGTCTGAAAGAAACCGGTGTCTACTGCAATGCATGCACTATAGAAAGGAAATAAGGCAAAAAAACCTGACAAATGAACCAAATTATATTTATTGGATATGTTAGTTAAAGCTAAGCTTTATAAAATTTAACATGTTTGAGAATTGTAGTAAGTAAAAGTAAAGCAAATTTTTTTTCTTATGATCAGTTATGTTTCTACTTATCCCTTTTATTTTGTGCTGGAGATCTAAATTCTCTCCCCCATCTTGCCTTCATTGAAAAATAGGTTGTATTCATCTCACACTTTGTTTTTATTCATTCTTGTTCCTTTTACACTTCATTAATACCTGGGTTTGTTTTGGTTTAGTAATTATCTTGATACACTGATATCAACTAGAGAGAAATGACAGAATAAAATTTTCTTTTATTATTTGTATTATAGGTGATGGCAACAACATGTAGCTTCGTAGAAGGATATAACTAATTGGATAATTTAGAAGTGACTAGGGAAAACTGCTTTACATCTCCAATATGAAATTAAAATAGTAGTAAACAAAACTTTGGCAGGTCTGTGGAAAGTTTTTCAGTTCCTGTTTTGAGTATATATGTAAAGAAAAATGACTTGGAGATCATCACTGAAATGGAAGGGAGTTTAGCAGGAGGTTCAGTGTGCTAATCTTATGTGTGTTAGGAAATTAGAATTATGATAGGAATTTCCCGCTATTAATTAGGAAACAAAATCGTAATCGAAAACAATTTTACAAATGATTGATTGAAACTGTTGTTGCCTTTTTTAAAGGAAACTGTACTCCTTAAAATTAACAGGATTTATTCAGGGTTTTAGTTCTTTTAAAGAATCTTCTTTTTAAATTGGATACAAATTGCTTGAATTTATCCACTAGCAGGGTTGGGTCATATCTGCTGATTATCCTTTCAGAGACACAAAGTGTTTTTTGAGTGGGGAGAGAAAAAGAGTTGGTTTTCTTGATTTCTGGCAGATATTATATTAATTTAAACTGTATCTTAGTTTTTAAATTTTTTAAACTTCATTATCAGATAGTTTTCTGTTTAGTTGCTTTTCAGAATATAATAGCTAAACATCAGGTGAGAACCAAAGGTATATTTTTACAGGAACATTTTTTTCCACATTTAATATGAAAAACATTGTGTTTATTATAGTTGGAGATGGTTATTAACTGTAATAAACCTCATGCATTTGACAACACCTTGTAGTCAGCTTCGTTATTTTGCTTTAATGAGCTTAAAAGAGGTTTTTTATTATTTTGTTGTGCTCAGGATAATTAATTCCTTCCTGTTGGTTGAAGGTGATAGGATAATGCATATTGTATTTCTCCATTTCATAGACTTTACATGTAACAATGAGGAAAGAAATACTGAAATCTAAGAAGTTGTTAAAGAAGCACACAAACTTGCAGGGAGACTTGGGAACAGGTTTGTTGTAGATAGTTTGAGCTCCCTTTTTTTTCCATACTGAAATATCTTGCAAGAAAGCCAGCAAATACTTAACATGTTAAAAAAGTAACTTTTCTCATTATTCAGAAAACAGGAAAGTGGTATTACTGCAATCTTCTTTTGAAAGGTGTGATCTTTATCTTTTTATGCTTTTTTGCTTTTGTTGTTTAGGTCTCTGACAAGTGTAATGGACAGTGCAGAAAAAGGCCTGTCCTCGGCTGAAAACTTAAAAGGTTTTATTGAGATAATAATTCCATTACTGATTGAGTGCTGGATTGAAGCATCTCCTGCACAATCAGCTCCCATTCTTGGAAACCTTTTGGAATCAGAATCTCAGCAGCTTATGCAGCAAGTTCTTAGCATAATACATTTATTGTGGAAACTCACAAAGCGACATGATGAAACATACAAAATGGTAAGGGAGAAATGATCCATGGCATAATGATGACAGTTCATTTTGTTTTGATAAGAAACTAGTGGTTTGGTGATTTGAAGTACTGGAGATACTTTGTTACGAGAGAAAAAGCCTAGGCGTTGAGTAGATTTTGAATCTGGATTTTGTTGCCTCTTGCTGTAGAAAAGAATCTGTTGAACTGAGCCATGAGTTCAGTAAATAGTCTCCAGGAATCCTCCTTGAGTGAAGCACAAAGGTTTTGAAACTAGAAATGGTAATGGAAAAGAGCATTTTGTCTCCTGGATAACCTCTAGAATATAAATTGGAACAAAGTGTAGGATGGAATTGTTTGTTCCTTGTTTTTGTGTGTTGAAAAATTTCATGGGGGTGAGTGGGAATGAACAAACCTTAAATGTTTGGAAAGGTAGAAGATAATGGTGATCTGAGATCCTGTAATTGCTTGGTGCAATCTGTGTTGCTGTGTTGTGATGGTAGGGTTGCAAGACATTGGATCAAAAAGGATTTTAGGCAGTATCCTCATAAGTTTTTTTTTGCCCAAGTTATTTTCTCTGTATTTTACTTAGATAACCGAATTGCTTTTTTTGGTAACTTTTGCTGCTTTTCCAAAAATTTGGCAAATTGGAAAATTTGGCTATTGAGTAGTTGGAAGGAATGTCTTGACAGCTCTTGGTTTAACCTGTGTATAGGACTGTAGGGCCCTTTGCTCAATGAAAAGCTACACATAGGGTAATTACTGGAAAACATTTGTGGAATCACTACATTAGACCAAAGTTACCAAACATATCCAGCCAGAGGGATGGATTCAGTGTGTCTGAGCAAAGCACACTGTTCCTCTTTTTTCTTCTTCATCTTTTCTAGAGGCCCTCTTGGAAGTGGGCAAAAAGCAGGCACTTGACCTGGTAAATTCCTGTGGCAGCCTCCTGTCCCTAGCCTTTTTCTGAAGGATCCTGGAGAGCTGCTGCCCTTAGCCATAGGATGCCTGTATTTTGGTCACATGACTGGCACACTCCTCTGTCAAGATATGAACTGGTTTGAGTACACACAGTTGGATTATGACCTTAAGTTGTTTGTGGGGAGAAAAAAAATCTGAGGTTCATACAACTTGTTTTTTTGGTTTTGGAGCAAATTTTGGTTTTTGGAACAAATTTCATTTTAGATTAATGGTTTGTTTTGTCTTTATAGTTACCTTTATATGCAAAATGCATTCAAATGGCTCAGTTTGAAAATTAAAGGTTTGCTTATTTAATAGCCCTTGGGCTTACAGGCCAAAGTGGTTATTACAGTCACTGTGGAAAACCACTCTGAATATGCTTGGCAGAAAGATATTGATCTTTGAAATAGTTTAATGGCCATTCTCTGCTCTTAATAGTTGAATATCAAAAAGATTATTCTGCCTGATCAATTTGATAGCAATGCAGGCTTTTTTAGTGGTGAGTTCTGCTGTTCACTTTGGAATGGTGACTGTCTGCTAGCATGCAAAGCAAAATTATTTTAAAATACTGAATCATTTTTCTGTAAGGGTGGCTGCTCTGCTGGAAAAGGTTTTGTCAGTGGGCTTTCAGTCACAAGTATATTAATGATAGGGAAAGGTGAAAGAAGTATCAGAATATGTTTTAATGAAAAACTCAGGACAGTCATTGCAAGTTAAACAGAGTCCACTCTGATTTTAAGAACCCTGATAAATTGATATAAAAGTACTTCCATTCAGATCTGTAACTCAGATTAGTATTGCATATATCCGCATAAATATGTGCTAAAAATAAAGTGGTTCAGTTAGAAACGTGTTGTTGCTCAACCTTAACTTACAGCATCTTGTTACACTCCCTTGTTTTGTGGACCTTCATGCACAGCACTTGAAAGTAAAGATGTATAAACAACTTGGAATGAGAAGCTAAAGTTCCTAGTTTCATTGATTCCAGTAATGGATTTTGGAACATAATTGTCTGGATTTTTTAACTTACTACCATGTTTTCTGTATCATCTGCTTTCCTTAACAGGAACTATGGCTTCGAATGAATTACCTTGTTGATTTCAAGCACCACTTCATGCGTCATTTTCCTTATTCTTTACAAGATACAGTAAAACACAAAAAGAAAGATCCATGCAAAAGGTAAGAGTAAAATCAACGTCATGTGGCAGCTTTTAATTTCATAAGAGAAGTGGGAGAAATGTGACTCACGTGCTTTATCAAATATTAAGTTTTTAATGGTGGAAAAGAAAACTTTATTGTGTATTTCTGTGGAGATGCAGTTGTAGGAAAGGTTGCACTGCTTCAAATTGAGAAGTTTTAGTTTTTCTTTGTAAAAGTATTGTATAGGAAATTGTCTGAATAGCATCCAGTAGAAATTTAAGTGCTGCCTTAGGGAAATGACAGTATTTTATTCAACTCTTAATCTGGAATTTGCATATTTCTAAATGATGATTGTTTTAGGCTGACTGGTTTCATATTTCTGCATATTTTCTTCAGCTGACTGCTGAATTACATTAACATAGTTCATTCTTTTCACCTCCATATAGTCTCTAGTTGTGTTATGGGGCTGGGTGAGGACAGCTAGTAGGGCAGATGGGCACACTGTGGCTGTCTTGTAGGGCAAAGCAGTACTGGTGCAGATACCAAACACACATTTCTTCACTATTGAGCTGTCAGAACAGATGCACCAATTCTGTTTTGCTACAGGCCAGTAGTAACTTGTCTCCTTTCTCAGCACCCAGATGTGAGACTAAATTCATGCTAAAGTTGTTCAGAAATCATTCTGCACCTTTGCAGTCCGTGTAGAACACTGGTGTATGTACAAGGGGTATCAGCTGGTGTCCATTTTTATTTCAAAAGTAATTTTTTGAAATCTTTCTCCTTCTCCCCCACTCCTCCCCTTAGCAACAGGAACTGTATGAAATCCTCAAACAACATAGACCATCTTTTACTGAATTTAACCTTGTGTGACATAATGGTTTCGTTAGCAAGCGCTTCAACACTTCAGACGGACTCTGGTTGGCTGGACATGATAAGGAAATTTGTGACAGACACTCTTCAGGATGGCAGCAAGTTGAGTAGCAAGCAAGTGAACAGATTGCTTGGGGTGACTTGGAGACTAATGCAAATACAGCAAAACAAGGGTAAGATCAGTTGTTTCTGGAAAGCAAAATTATGCACTGACAAAGCTTTGAGTTGTTTTAGCATTTTAATGCTGTACTTTATGTACTTTTGATGTACTTTTGTTACATCAAAATGTATTTTGTCATAGAGGTAAAATGAATTTCATGGTAATATCCCTGCATGTAGCATTGGAGACTTTATTTTTGGAATGCTGTTAGATTCATACTGTTGATATATGAAGTGTGAATATATTTGTATCTGTTTTCTGGTTTTACTTCTTAAGATACTCTTATAAATGGAAGATCAGCCTTATATTGAAAAAGTAACTACTAAGGCTATAGAGGTGCATGATACTTTAATATACCAGTCCTCATTTAAGGTCATTAACACTCTAACATCACACATTAAGACTCTCGAGTACTGTCAGATGACCATTTTAGTTCTGTGATGATGTGAAATGCCAAGATACTTTTGATGGAAGCTGCTGTTGAGTATTTTCCAAGGTGTTTGATTTGAATCCTTTTCCAAGAGAAAACATTTCCAGTTATGACTTGCAGGACCAGTCCAATTTTCTTTCGTTTCAAGTACTACTTGGTTGTATTCCAAATGAGACCTTGGATATAGAACTTCAAGAAAGAACTTTATCAGTAACCAGAAAAGTGACAGCAGTCTTTTATGTTTTACCAGTGTGATAGAAATGAATTCCACATACAAGTAGTTAATAGAAGAGTCCTTAGCAACAGATACAATTGTTAGAGTTGTAAAATGAAAATATGTCAAATGTCCCTCAAATACATTTTGGCAGTTAGTTATATTTCCTGCCAAATCCATTTTAATTGGGAATCTGTCTATTCCCATGTCCCTGGTGATACAGGTAATAACTACTCTTTCCTATCGGCACTTCAAATTTAGCTTTGTGTTGATGGAAAATAATAATCCAAAGTCAGAGCCTGTTGCACCACCTGAGCTAAAGCAGAGGAGTTGCTGCTCAGGAAAGTAGCTTCCAAGCAGTTGTTAGACTGTTAGATCAGATACTTCAGGCCTTTCTTTGTAATTAAATATTGATTTTTTTTTTTTTTTAACTTTGCCAAACTTCTACCAAATAGTGGATAATTTAATAATTTTCTGCTGATCCTGTAGAAGCTCAGTCTGAGATTAGTTATCTCACAAAGCTGTGTCTGTTCGTGTGAATGGTTTACCTCACCCCTTCAAGATAATCCTTGTGCAGTACTAAAAACCTGATTAGATGTCAGATAGTAATTAATCTACCAGCTGTAGAGGAGATACAGCCTTGACATACTGGAGCAACAGGAGGCTGATTCAACTAGGAGAATTGCAAAGCCCTGCAGCTGGAGAGGAACAAGCCCATGGACCTATATGTGCTTGGGGACAACCAGGTGGAAGCAGCTTGGCAGTGAAGGACCAGGGTCCAGGTGGAGCCAGCAATGGGCCCTTATGACAGAGAAGCCCAGTGGGGTCCTGGGCTGCATTAGGAGTGTTGACAGCAGGTTGAGGGAGGAAATCCTGCCCCTCTACTCTGCACTGGTATGGCCACTCCTGGAGTAGTGTGTCCAGTTTGACAAGAGTGGCATGGACATACAGGTGAGAGTCCAGTGAAAGCTGTGAGGATGGTGAAGACACTGGAGCATCTCACCTGTGAGGAAAGGCTGAGTCAACTGGAGATGAGAAGATATGGGAAGCATCTCATCAATGTATGTAAATACTTAAAGGAGGGGTGCAAAGAAGAGGGAGCTAGGCTCTTTTCAGTGGTGTCCAGTGACAGGACAAGCAGCAGACACAAACTGAAACACAGGAGATGCTGTCTGAACATGGGGAACACCCTTTTCACTGGAAGGATGACCAAGACACAGGTTGCCCATAGTGATAGTGGAGTCTCCATCCTTGGAAATACTCAGAAGCCATCTGGGCATAGTTGTCAGCAGCCAGATCTAGCTGATCCTGTTTCAAATGAGCTCAGAGTAATTTGTTCCCACTTTAATCTTTATGTGATTCTATGGAAGAAAAACATTCTGTCCTTGATTAGTTTTTTGTTAATGCTCTAGAAATTTTGAACTGTGTTTTGTCAGATGGGACTGCAAAAGATGGTACATGAGATGGTACAAGATGGTGAATTGAGTAAGCTGATACTCCTGATGCATTGAAAATAATTTAATAATATATATATATATCTTAGTTACATGAAATATTAGAATGGATTTTATTTTTCTGTTGAAAAATGTTAGATTTTAACTTCTAAATGGCTCCTGCTTCATGCTGGCATGTGACCATGCCATTTCAGTTGATTTTTGTGGTGTGCTTTCTAGTGAGACTCCTTATATGGTAACTTGAAGTTGAGTAAGAGTTTTACAGACCAAGACTGGCTCCTGTCTGGAACCACAATAATTTTTAGAAAGGAACATTCTTGTCCATCTCTGTAGGCAGAAGTTGCTCTGTTCAGTGTGGAACACAATATTTTATCTGGTTTTGCACTCATAACTTACTAAGATTGATCTGTGTACCTGGATGAAAAGACAGATGTTTTGCAGCTTTGGTTTATGAAGATAATTAAGTTATTGCTGCTACTTAAGTATGCCTTAATTGGATTGAATTCCTTGGGACCACAAGCTCTTCTGTAACAAACTGAGTCAGGTCTCATACCTTTCATGTATTTCTTAAGTTTTCAGATATATTCCTATTCTTTCCAGGCTTGTCTTCTCTGAATTCAGGTATTTTTCTATTCTTTGTTAATTTTTCCATCTGGTGGTTTAGTCTGGTTTCCAAAGAAAATGTTTGGTCTCTTTCTCAGTCTATTACAGTAAGTTCTGTGTTTGCTGGCTAATTTTAGCCAATTTGGTTACAGTGGTAAAGCCTTTCAAATGTTGTTTTAAGTCTGGTGATAACACATGGTTGATGAGAACTTCAGAGCAGGAAAGGTTGCAGGGGAGTTAGCAGTTCTTGCTGTGTCTTGCCAGCAGCCTCTTGAGGTATTTATTTTCTGGTTAATTAGCAAGTGTACTTGGAGCCAGCTGGTTCAGAGACAGGGAGAGCTGGTGAGTGTGTGGCAGGGAGAAAGGAATGGTACAGAGAAAACTGAAGGCAGTGTGACAGTGAGGTTTTGGGGAGCAGAAGTAAATGAGTAGAGAACATTAGTCTGAAGTTACTGCACTAGGGGAAAAGGATTGGAAGATAGCTGTGAAAAGCAGGAATTTGTTGGTTTTCAGCTACCTTGCAACCTGCCTTCAGGAAGTTCTGAAGTTTTCACTTGTATGTTATCTCTATTCTTTTGTGTTTCTTTCTGTTTCTTTTTTCTTTGTTTCTTTTCTGTTTCTTTCACAAGCTGCTCAAGAAATGTTGTTTAAATGGTTTAGAAGTCAGTCCAGAAGTTACTTCGAAACATTTTGGTTCTTGCCTCTGGAGTACAGTGTAAGCAGTTGTAGATAAAGATAAAGATCACAGCTCTGTGTGTGTGTGTCTGTGTACAAGTGTAAAATCAGAAGATTAAAAAGTATTACTTCTGATTTTTTTTTCCAGTAGCAACGGAACCCTTGATAAAAGCAGTATATACATTATACCAGCAAAGGAATCTGCTCTTTCCAGTTCGTACATTGCTTTTGAAATTTTTTAGCAGAGTTTACCAAAAAGAAGATTTGAGGACACAAAGAATCAGGTAAAAAAAAAAAAAGGCATATTGTTTTTCATTTCAAAATAGTGTATTTATTTTGGGAATGAGAATACTGAATTTATGTATAAATGTCATAAAACTTCATTCTGTTTTGACACTATGTCACTGGAATTTGAAAGTCTGCGTGCTCTGTGAAATAGAGGCGTCTCTCTTAGCATCAGTACTAGATAGATTTTAATGACATGCATTTTAGCTTGAAGTACACTGCTACAAGCTTATTGTTACTGAATGTGTGGCAGTCAGTGGATGTGTCAAGGTTGTGCAGCTGTAGCCATGGAGCATATCCGTCACTTCAGCCTGAGGTCATGAGCTTATCACTTAGTGCCTTTGTTGGTGTTCTGATAGTGGCTGTGTAGCCTTTCTGACTTACTTTTTTCAAGAAAAATACTCTCTTGTTTTGGGGGTGTGGTTCCAAAGAGACTGGGTTTAAGAAGGTGTTCTTGTCCTTCTGGGCTCCTGGTTCATCGTGGGATCTGTTAGATCATGGGCAGCTTTTAGATACCTCACTTGCTTCAGATGTAGTCAGTAAGAGGAGATTATTCTCTCTATGTAATGCTCTTGCAACAGTTTTTCATTATTCAGGTGTGTGCAGATTGTCTCCAAGTCTTAACTTTTCTAGAATGTATTTTTCAGCCAAGTCATCTAGTTCCAGGGCGTAAAAACCTTAAACACAAATCACATGTTGATGTGTACGTGTCAGTCCTGGCTGCTTTGGGAACTGCAACTCCCCTTCAGGTACTGTAAAGCAGCTCTAAGGCTCTGGAAAGACCTTCTCCAGGCTGAGGAACCACAGCTCTCTCAGCCTGTCTTCATAGGAGAGGTGCTATAGACCTCTGATGATCTTCTAGGCCTCCTTGGACTTACTCCAATAGCTCCATGTCCTTCTTATTTCTGGAGACCCAGAGCTGGATGCGAGACTCCAAGTGGAATCTCACCAGAGCAGACCAAAGGAACAGAATCACCTCCCTCGACCTTCTGCCCACGCTGCTTTTGATACAGTCCAGGACACAGTTGACTTTCTGAGGGATGTGATCTGTTTCTGCCACTAAAAAAATCAAACCTCAGGTCTCTCAGAAGTTATGGCGTCTGCTAACACAGTCAAGTTCTGGGAAAATTGTTCCCTTCTACAAGTTCTTTGCTTTGTTACATCTTCTGTTGTGGTAATGCCTGAGTTCATGTAATTAGATCTACAGCCAGAAATAATCTAGTGCTATACTATGAACATTATAAAAAGTGTAGGGAATATGAAAGACTGGGAAAAACACTTGGGAATATCTCATGTTTCTCCTCTTTTCACACAGAGTGAAAAAGAGATCTTTTTCATACTAATTAATTTCCCTGAAGTTACATAACCACTGTTCTCTGTACTTACCTCAAAGTCTTGAGCATCTCATTCAGTTTCATGCGATCATATGACCATCTGGAAAGCTTTAAGTTTTTATTTTTAGACATCACAAATAGCCGTAGTTTTGCTGCTGTTCCTCTTAGTCTTCTACATGGATCTGTGGTGTTTTTTAGTAACAGATGAACAAAATCTCAAAACTTTGCAAAAAAGTATGACTACACTTATGTCTTAAAATACACTTGAAGACAACATAATATTTGTGTACTGCACTATTCCATTTTTGTCCTCTAGTAACAAGAGGGGTGTTTTAATTTCTTCAAAATGTGGACTGTTCAGTAGTTCCTGGACGTCATTCATATTGTTCCATTCAGTTTGACGTCGTAGCTCCTTCAGCCCTCTTCTGACTGTTCTCCTCATTCTTCTAATTTATTTTTTTCTTAGATGCTTGTCAAGAATGGTCTAAGAGGAACAGAATTCACATTGGAGCATTTTTCAGAATTTTTTGTGAATGTGTTTATTTTTTAGGTGTGTTTCATTCAAAGGATAAAGTAGGAGCTTTTGGCCTATTGCTGCCTTGTGGAAAAAAACCAAATTGACTGATTTATTATATGGTTCAGAATTAAGTTTTCTCTTGATGTTTTAGTTTTTCTTCACCCCTAATCACTGCACACATACCGTGCACTGTGTGTATATATGCATATATAGTGTGTGTCTGTGTGTGTGTGTGCACATACGCATTTATATACTGGTAAGAGTCTGGAAAGGCTATTCAACCTGACAATCTGCCTTCAGCACTGACCTATGTGAGATGCTATAGGAAAAAGACAAGAATTACATAATACTCTGAGCTCCCAACCATTTGAAGCCTGTACTTCCTCACTCCGCAGAGCTTCTGTGAGTTTATCACTCAGTGGGTGTCTGTATCATGAGCTTTTCTAATCATGCTTTGGACCAGTCTAAATCAAGAGCAACTGCAGCATCCTCTGGCAGGGAGTGACAAAGCTCAGCTGTGTCAAGACCCAACTGACTTTTGCTTGTTTAATCCTGGCTCCTTCTAATTTCATTTGATACTAGCATCTGCTTCTTTCTGTGGAAGACTAATCAAATGTTTTATTCCCATCCACTATTTCCGTGTCAAGTGATTTAAGACCTCTGACCCCACCTCCAGCTCACCCACTTCAACAGTCTGTTCTCCAGGCTTTTCCTGCTGTTGAGCAATTCATCTCTATGCAAGGCCCTTCTCTTGTGTCATGGCTACTTAATTTCCTTGAGAAGTTTTTGGTTGACAGGTCTTTGAGAGTGAAATAATCTGTATCATCATCATCATGCTACTCTTGTTGACATCTTCGAAGACCTACTTTGAACTTCTTGATTTGCACTTGGCAGCTTATTTTACTTGTGATCATCACTTTAGTAATAAGCTGATGAAATGATTTTGGTTTCTAAATGATACTTGATTTGATAAGCCAGGGTGACATAGAAATTGTAGCCTATGAAAGATAGAATTTAGTCCATACAGTTGTTTCAGTTTGAGCCAGAAAGGAGAAATAAAAGCAAGTTAGTCAAGAATAGGAAGAGAAGTTTGTGTGGGTTTCTGTTGTTTTATCTTTTTTTTCTGCAACTAATTTTTCCCTCTTTCTTTAGAAGTCGAAGTAAAGTTTTATCTCGTTGGTTGGCTGGCTTACCTCAGCAACTGGCTCTGCTTGGCTTGAGGAACCCTGAGCTTTCCAATCAGCTCATTGATATCATTCATTCCGCTGCTTCTCGTTCAAACAAGGAATTGTTGCAAAGTTTACAAGCCACTGCTGCTCGAATATACGGTAAGACTTTGACACTACAGCATGAGGAAGTTTGTCCCTCACCTGGCAGGCAGGTTGCAGTAGGTGGAAAATCCTGTTGTTTCCTTAGTGAACCTAAAGACTGGATGGGGGCCAGGATTGCAGATTGGTTCAGTCCCCTAAAGGTTAAAATGAACTATGTGTGTCATTTACTAGAGAGTAAAAAGATTGAGATCTTTAGTTCAAGTTAGTAGGACTTAATTCTGGAAACTTTAGTTTTTGTGTGTCAGAGAGTCATAGAATCATTTGAGTTGAAAAATACCTCTACGGTCCAAGTGGTAACCCAGCACTGCAAAGTCCACCACTAAACTGTGTCCCCAGATGCCACGTGTTTTTTGAACACTTCAGGGGATGGTGATACCACCACTTCCCTGGACAGCTTGATCCACTGCCTGACTACCCTTTCAGTGAAGAAATTTTTCCTAATATCAAATCCAAATGTCCCCTGATACAACTTAAGGCAATTTCCTCTCATCCTGTCACTTGTTACCTGGAAGAAGAGGCTGACTTACCTGGCAGCAACCTCTTTTAAGGTAATTGTAGAGAGCAATACGTGCTTCTCCAAGCCTCCTATTTTCTAGGCTAGTATTGCCTTATTTTTTTTCTCCTCTTTAATGTTGGTTATAGCATCCTCATGTCAGGGGGTAGCTGAGGTAGTTGGTCAGTGCAGCCGGGACGTGTCGGGGCGCGTGCTGACCGTGCGTTGTGTGCCGCAGATCCGCTCGAGGGCACGCTGGTGCTGCTGCCGGCCGATGCGCAGCGGCGCCTGGTGCAGCTCGTGTACTTCCTGCCCTGCCTGCCCGCCAGCCTGCTCACCTGCCTCAGCCGCTGCTGCATCATGGGCAGGATGTCCTCCGACCTCGCCGCCACCCTCATCGGCATCCTGCACATGAGGTACCGTGCTCTAGCCAAAAACAACTCTGGGTGGGAATATTTAGTCATGAAGCGTGAACTTGGTGCTCAGTTTGCTCACAGAGAATCAATATAATGTGCAGGAACTGATGGTGTGGTTGGCCTGTTGCTTTGACTCTGTCTTTACACTGCCCGATTTTCTACAATACACGTTGAGAAAATCATTCTACTGTTTAGGTTGGAAAAGACCTTTAAGACTGAGTCCAACTGTTAATCCAGCACTGCCAAGTCCACCACTAAACCATGTTTTTAAGTGCCATATTCATCTATTCATCCATATTATTTTACTGTCTTTGTATATATGAATGAAGTCTGCCAAGAATTTTCAGCTTGAAATACAAACATTAGTGCTTTTAAAACCTGGGTCCTTTCAGTAAGGATGAAAAGCAGCCTTAGCCTATCTTTTACAAAATCTATAAGGCTGCATGATATTGAGCACCTTCTACCCAGAACATTGTCACCAGTGGTCTCTGTTCTGCCACTAATTGCAGCTTTTCCTTGTGAATGCTTCAACCTGACACAGCTGATAATGAAAAACAACCAACCAGTTTTTCTCATGTTCCGCTTTCTTTCAGCTCACTTTTTCTCCAGTTACCACACCTAAATAGCCAAATTACAGTTTCTAGGCAAGTGCCTTGTCTGAAATTATTCATGCTCTTGTTTTTTTTTGTCCTGGCTTGAAAGACGGTAGGTTAGCCTGTGAAGTCAGGGAACAAAGTTGCTGTTCCATGGAAGTGAGTGGAGGGCTTGCTGAGATTTCACAAGGGTGTTTTGCTTTGCTGCTTCTGGGAAAAATACATTTTTCTCCATTGGTCAGTATTGTGGAACCTTGGATAAGCAAACAGGAATTAAGCTTATAGGAATTATGCTTAAAGTAATTCTTGATGCTTTTTGGATCTGAAACATCTTTAATTAAAATAGGACACAACACAATGTACTGTCAAATACAGACCTGTTTGTATTAGCTGTGTATAACATGTGGGTAAGGTGACTAACATAAGAAGCAATAGTGGTGAAATTTATATCCTATATATGTAATCTATATCCTATATATGTAATGCATTACTGCTGTAAAAGTGAAATTCTGTCTAGTTTTGGGAAACTGGACATCAGATTTTATTTTTAAAAATGGAAAATTGCCATATACTGGATGCTCAGTGGCAAAGTGTAACCAGTTCCAAGACAGTCATTGTAAGAACTAAAGTCAGTAATAAGCACTCAGGTGCTTAATTTGTTGTTAGATCTTAATGGATCTTCATTGTAGGGGATTTTTGTAGTAATGGGGTGCCTGTTTTCTAAAAAATTACCGTAAAGGTGCAGGTGGGTTGTGGGCATTTGATCCTTTTGGCAGAAGATGCAAGTGGCAGATGGAAGGCAGTGTCCTCACCAAAAGTATGTTACGTTCTGAGAACAGAGGAGGAGTAAATTCTTTGTTTTCACAGGTGCAAAGGAAATATTTTTATTTTACTTTATGGCATTTGAAACACGTTTTAAACTTACTTTGGATTCAAAGACTGTAGATGATCAACCCAATAAGTCTATTTGAAATCATTAAATGAAAGAAAAATGTACTGATGTGCTTACAATGGTGCAGTTTTTTGTACTGATAATCCCTGACAGTCGTTCTTTCTGGAGGCCTGCAAGTTTTGATGAAACTTGAAAAAGAGAGATTGCTCTTGACCAAACATTGTTTTTGTTTGATAAAGCTCTTCTCACTTTGTTGAGAGGAATTAATATTAAGAACAGGAAGTTTTGTATAGAAGCACATCTGAAAATAATGCAAGTCCTTGGAAAGATTAAAATGACTCTTTCATAGACAAAGTGAATGGAAGGGATTGAAAATAGATTCTTACCTATATATCCAAGTTAAAAGGTTACAAAGTGCAGGTACAAGTTACAGGTTACAAAGTGCTTGTAGATGATAGCTTTTTTAACTTTGGCTTAGGTGAAATATATTTTGTGGAAGACTCCTTTTACTCTTTTTTTTTTTTTTCCTTTTTTTTTTCCAATTATGATGACAGTAAACATTTTATCCTGGAAGGTTCATCTAGGGTGCCTTAAGGACTTAGGGAACGAAGATGATAGAAGTGGTTTTGGCTGAGGGGCATGTCCAAAAAAAGTTGCTTTGTCTACTTAAACATGCAAAGATAGGGAGATAAGTAATAGTGAATATTAACTTTTCAAGAACAGAAGAGTCTGATACTTTTTTTTCATTGGAAAATAAGTTGTACAGTCTAGGAAACAATAGTGGGTTTTCTAGATATGAACCTTAGCTGAGCTTTATAAGCTTCATAACCTGTTATTGCACACAGGATAAATGAACCAATTTTCTGTCTTTTATCAGAAAGACCAAGCTTTTATTGTATCTTGTTTTGTGGCTTGTTTTAGATAATGACATGGACCGACTGGTTTGAGTTTCAAGAGCAAATAATGATAGTCTGTCAGTTGTGATAATGGGGAATGACTGACAGATGGTCATTTTAGGTAGATAAGGCTCGGAAGAAGTCGGAGTCAGCTATGTACAAGATTGTTGAAAAGGAATGGGAGAGTGCAGTTTTAGCAGGATTAAAAATACAGACCTTAAATGTCAAGAGAACGTTTGGTTTGAGTGCTAGCAAAATTTTCTGAAAGCAGAGATAGATACTGGAATGGGTTGTGTAGCAAGGGGATACAAATATACTTCATTGGAAATACTTAATATCAGGCAGTCGGGTTGGACATGGATGGCAGGAGGGTAAAGCCTGGAAGGAAGTAGAGAGACTGGGTAACTCTTGGTCATCATTTACAGCTCTTGTGATAGTCAGAGTTAAACTTTCAAGCTTGTCAAATGAGTGGTACCATAAAAAACTTCTGTAGTTCCACATTTCTGTGCCACAGCTTGGTTCGTGGGACATTGTCTGTGCTTTTTGATTGTGACTTAGACGGAGAAACTGTCCCAAATCCACGAGAAGCCGTCATTTACGGTGCTGGCAGTAGATGGCGCTGTTTCTCTTCCGATACATTCCCGTTCCCTGTGCTGAAGGGGGGACTCTCCCTAAATTTCTCTTCTCCTATGGAATCTACTTATCAGTTAGGCTTTAAATAGATTGCATTCAGGAGCGTCAGAGGGTTTGGTACTTGTTCTTAATTTCTTCAACAGCCTTTATTCCCACGCTATTTTGACTGGCAGAGGACGGCTGTTTTTACAAGCATCTGAGAGTGCGCGTATGGAGCTGTGTGTATTTGTCAGGGACCAGCTACGTTAAGGTGGATTCCCTGAAAGTAGCTATGGATCATAATAAAACTTGCAGTTATTCCCTGAACAATCATTAGCAACTGAAGGAACTCGTAGGATTTTTTGTGTGTAAACTATAGAACTAATAGTAAGTGTATCCAGATGGTTCAAAGCCTGTGAGATGAGGTGGTAACATTAAGTTATAATTATTGTCTGTTACCTTTCAGACCTTTTTTATTTGTTTATTAGAAGTGAATTTTTAAAATATTTAATAGTTTCACTTTTTATTTTTGCAGTGGTGAAGTGAATACCCAAGTGGTGTGTAGGAGCGCATTAAGTGTGCTGTGTGTGCTCAGAATCAAAATGATGTTGGCAGTATTTCCATATAGAATGGGAAGGTTTCTGACCCCCTGGGAGGTTGGTTATCTATACTGTTAAATTATTAGAATGGTTTCTGTAGTGCTTTTGGTCTACATTCACTGAAGCTGGCACAGACCAGCTGGAATGTTCTGAAAAGAGAGTTGAAATGCAGCCACCCCATTTTGGATGCTGCTATGGTCATGGCTGGGTTTGCAGTAATTGGTCATGATCTCTGTGCCAGTGAACAGACATTGCTGGTGTTGAGGTCACTGGGATGGCTACAGCTGGTGAGTTTCAGGTGAAACTGAGGGTCAGAACGTCTTGTAGTGGCTTAATTTCCCTGCTCTTCTCCTCAAATGCCTGCCTTGTGCCTACTGTATGGAATCTGAGATGTAAGTAGCTTCAATAAATCAAGGCAGGTGGAGTTCTGAGAGATGGAAGTGTGCCAGGATTTTGGGGTATAAGTCATACAGGTGAGGAAGGGTGTGAAGCGACATGAGTGAACAGTCTGTCACTTCTGCCTGAGAAATGAGAGAGAGAAGCTTCTTGGCAGGAGATGAATTTTCTGATTTGGCCTCTGATTTAAGCCTTTGATAAGCTTACATTTATGGAGAAAAATGGGAGGGTCTTGGTAGTATTTTAGACAGTGTTTTGCATCAAATCTACTGGATGGATTTCTTTTTGTGATCTTTTAGGTGGTACTATTTTGATATATTGAGATAGACAATTCATCTAGATGCAGTGTGCCACATTTCTAGAAAAGTTAACTTCAGTATTTATTTTTAATTTATTATTTATTGGAACAACTATTAAATAAGCAAATAGTAGTTCACTGCTAGTTCAAGGTGAATGGTTTAAGTGTTGGTTTGGAATATACAATATATGGCACGAGTGAATCTTTGGCTTGAAATTCCAGTCTTAGCTTTGCCTTGACAGCGGAGTTCTGGTAAATCCTTGAGGCCATGGATATGGACAGATAGGCAGTTCTCTCCAGGAAGTGAAGAAATATGTAAATCACTGATGATCTGATAGGGATTAAGTTAATAAACTTGAGCAGTATCAGAAGTAGAGCTGGAAAAAAATTTGGTGTAATCTCCCTATGCCTGCTTTCTGCATTAATAGGGCAGAAGGGCTACTGCAAAATGGTTTTAAAGAACCAGTGAGACCCGTGCTTATGTTTTGAGCACTTTTTGGAAGACTGACTTTGAGGCGAGTATTTTTGTCAAATGTAGAAATGTATTAAATATTGTAAATGTACCTTCTTGTATAAAGTACATTACTTTGTTTGCCTGAAAAAGTGGTAGCTGTACCAAACTCTGTACTGCTGCAGTTGCAGAGAAACCCATTTGTCAGGCTCATTGTTTTTTGTTGCCACACAGTGATTTTGTGGTGATTGAGTGTCAGATACTCTTGCAAACAGAATTATCTTTTTTCCTTCCCTTTTGTATATGGTGCTATGTTTAAGATGATTACTATATAATCTGTGTACTTACTGTTATGTGTTTTATTTTGTGAATTGTGCATTAAGAAATGCAGATTATGGTATTGTGATCAAATATTTAAATCAGGAAGTTAGATTGCTGACTTTATGGGAAAATTTTGCTGCCTCCTCTCATTCCTTGAAGTACAAATAAGGAAACTGAAATGCAACTTATTTATGTGCCTTATTTATGCATAATAGTTATGGTTGTTTTACAACTTCTTATCCATTGGAACAGTGTGTCTGGAAATGATTTCACTGTAATAGAGAGTTGGACAGATAATATTTCACTGTCTAGATAAAAAACAATGGGAGTTAATTTATGGCATTTCTCTCTTGAAGTTGAGTGTCCATAAATGAGATCTCCAATGGCTTCAAACAGCCATTTCTTATTCTTTTGGGACTTTTTCCCTGCTGGGGTCTCGCCAAGTGTTGTTTCTGTTGCTGTAGAAAAGGAGCAGGGTGAGGACCATATAAATGAAAGCTGAGTGCTGTCTGGCATAAATTGTGTGGGTGTTCCATGTTTTCACAGGTTTGAGATAACCCTGGGGGTAACTTGCATTCTGCTTGATGTAACTGTAAATGAACTCTTCTCTTAAGAGGTAGTGCCTTTAAAATATTCTGCTGCTTTCCAGACAATAATGAGGGAGCTCAGCTGGTGTCTCATCAAACATCCAGGCACGCCTGTTGGTTCCTGCTATCCTCTGGAATCTGGTGCTTAGAAAGAACTGAGATGGACATTTTAATATTTGTTTGCTGTAAGGTGTCAAATTCTGTGTCTTCAGATACATTACTCAAAGATGTTTTAGGGTTATAATAGAGTTCTTTATGGATATTTCCTTTGTAATTAAATCCTGCTTTTTCTTTATTTAGCCATCCTAGTTATTTTATCTTCAACCTTTGCCAGTGCACCATGAGGAAGCACAGTGAGAATGCAAAATGTAGCTAATGAAGACCTTCTACACTACTTGATTAAGGAATTATTGAATGCATAATTGTAGTAAAGAAAAAGAGAAATAGCACATTCCCCCAAAGTGTTTACAACCAGGAGAGAACTGGGAGAGGATATTGTAACCTATTATTGTGGTTAGCAACACTGATAGAACAACTGAATTCAGTGATTCTCATGTAAGTAAAGTGTAGAAAATATTCCAGAATGGCATATTTATTTTAAAAAGACATCAATAAAATGAAAGTTTTGCCAAAATAAGCTACCTTCATATTAAATAAATAACACAAATCAAAGAAGAGGAAACTCTCAATTTTTATATACAAATGGTATATAATGGAATGTCAGCTCAGTACATCTTGGAGAATAAGTCAAAAATCATACATGTATAGAGAGGTATAGTAGCTATGAATGGGTTGCTAGGAAAAATGCAACAATAGTAAAGTCTGTATTCACTGAAGTGCCTTTTCTGGCTGTATGTTTGCACCTGTCAATTTGGAAACAAAAGTAAAGGAGGAAAGTACTAAAATGGTAACAAAAGTGCTTAAGGCACTACTGAATAAACTAAACATTAGAGTGTGCTTTCAAAATGATGGCTTTTCCCTCTTGGGGTACCACTGAGGATGAAGGGTAAAAAAATGATCTGTTTTCTTTGCTGAAAGATGAGAAAAGATCTGTAGTTCTTGAGAATCAGACCCTGGGGCAGGTTACAGTGCATTCCTTCATCCACATCTGGTCAGCAAATTTCCTTTTTCTTGCTCACTCTTTGTAAATGTCTAGGACTTGAAAGACGGAGAGGTCCAAGTATGTATTTAAGGAGACAGCCCCTAAATTTTTCCCCAGGTTGGTTGTAGTGTGAGGTTCCTAATCAAAGAGAAAAGAATTTTGTTGCTGCACTACAACTGCTGCCGTAAGTAAATGCCATTTGCTCATTAGTGAATGTTTCTTCTGATTTGTGCTCTCATTTATAATGTAAAAGCACTGCTTTGCTTCAAACAACCTCTGCAGCTCTGGAGCAAATGAGCAGCTGACAGGCTTACTTTTAACAATGCATAGCTTAAATTGTTGTTTTCTTAAAATAGGCTTCATATTTTTCCTCAAATCCCTGGTAATTCCTTTCAGATGTTTCTTGTATTTTGCTGCATTTTCAAATGGAAAGACTTGATCCTTCAAAAGAGATAATGAAAGTTAAAACAAAAAACTCACACTACAGTGGCTACACATGGTGACCTGTTGGAGGAAAAGGAAGATAAAAACCCCTCACTTGCTCTTGGAGCTTACATTCAGGCCCTGTACTACCTGGAGCAAAGTTGGTCTGAATGATGAGATGGGTATACGGTTAGAGAAGTATTCAAAGATTCAATTCTTTGGTTTGTTGTTTTGGTTTTTTTTTTAGAAATTTCAGCATAATTTTGTGACAGCATGGTTTCCTGTGTTTTTCAGAACTGATATGAAAACTGAGAGTGCTGATCCTCATTAGCAGTAGAACTCAAAAAACTGATTTGATTAACTTGATGCAGGGATATGAGTTTATACTTTATTGCAGTTGCATTTCAATCTGACAGAAATTATTTTTCATTAAAGCTGAACAGGCATAAACTGTGCCAAAGCTGAGATAAATATTGGCAGAGGGCTTTTTAATGTTTGGAAAGAATGAGTTTTACAGAAGTGCAACTACATGCCTACACTGGGAGAAAAGGTTGTATATTTTTCTTCCATAAAGGTGCAACAGTCTTGGTTTGGTACTTGTATGTGATTTTGCTCCTTTCAGTGTGTTTTGTTGCTTATACACACAGTTCCTGACAATGATAATATGAAAGTGTTTGGGATGTATTGTAACATACTTTTGATGCTCATAGGTAATGCCATAAGTGATCCATTACCTCATATTTGACAGGTGTTTTTACATGTAAGCACTATTTTAAATGGCACTCAGACAATGCAGCTGTCATTGCACAGCTGGCTGGCTGTAAGACATGCGGAGTTCCTAACAGTCCTGTGAGAAGGCTGGCTAGGAGACACGCATGTACAGTGTTGTCCCAGTGTGGTTTTATCAGCAGAACAGTGTTTCTGGGCTCAGACAGTGACCCCTGGGCACTGTGCTGAAGGATTTGAATGGGTCTTCTAGAGCTGAGGGAAAGATGCTGCAGTATCTGTGTGGAAGTCTCCCACTTCTGATGTGTACTGATCAGCAGCTGAGCAATTCTGTGTTGATAGATAAACTCTGGGCTGATGTTAAACTTCCTGTGTTGAGAGGCCATAGGTAGCACAGGTCATAAAAGATAGGAAGCCAAAAGAAACAGGGAAGCCTTTTCTCTACACTTCTCTGTGTATCAGTAAAGATTTTATTTTTTTCTCAGTGCAATTTCTGGTTGATCACAACGGAAGTTTCACAAGTAATAAAGGAGTGCTGTTCTACATATCTGTGGCCCTGGGTTGTGAAGAAAAACTCAGGCCTGTTTCATGCAGTGGAAACAATTCTTTATGATCTTTGGTTGCAGTGTGATTATTTTGGCTATTGGGGAACAAGCACTTCTCGTATTTCCAAGGCCTTAGCGGATCTCCTGGGTATGCCAAAAGAACTGCTCTGCTGTATCCTGAGGAGCTGCAGAACAACAGAATGTGGAAGGTGCTGGTGTGTCATTTCCACTGTTAGGTAGATAAAGTGACCAAATTGCTTTGTCAAGAGACAAAAAAGTCACAGTAGCCTTGATTAACTTACACTTCTGAGTACTTTTGTATACAGATAACGTGAATGCTTGTGGACTTTTGTCATCTTTCTTTTTGGGTTGTACCTTAGTAGTCACCAGTGATGTCTATCTTCTGCTGTATGAGCTGATCAGTTCTACCCACCATCTCCTGCCTTTAAACCAATTATTTCTTGATATAAGGACCTTTGTTCCTACCCTGAGGCTGCTTAGATTTCTGGAATTTTTTTCCTAAGTGTTTTAGGGTCTTTCATATTCGTGTGCAACTACCATTAACAAGATTTCTACGAGATGCATCTTGCAAAAATTTTTTTCAGAAAGTGTTCTGCCTGTTCCCAAGTGTGACACAGGTGTTCACGTGTCAGCTCATTTCATCCATTGTTACAGTGTTAATTTGCATACCAACCAGCTCAAAAAAAAAAAAAAAAAGAAAAAACCAAAAAAACAAACCTACAAAAACACCCAAAAAACCCTGAAAACATCCCAGCATTTATCACTCCATACTCTTGCTGGTGTCAGGGAAGTTCTCAGGTATCATCAGATTGCTCACAACTGCTAGTTCAGTTCATTCTTGCCTTCCCTTTGAGTTCTTTTGCAAGGTGAATGCCATCTCATCCTGGTAATTCCCTTCTGGTTTGTTTGGTTCTGTAATACTTTGTGCAGCTGCTTGCAGTTACAACAGGATATCTTGAGGAGTTGTTCTGGGATGGGAATCAGAACAGTTTCTTCTCTGGTGATCAGAGATGGGCAGAGTCCCAGCAGAGAGCTGCTGTCCTAGAGCCTTTTCCTGCTTGATTGCCATCCTCATGCAATGGCTGTCTTCTGGGTGTACAGAATCTCAGGAAGATTTCTGTTCCTGATGTGTTTGAAGGACAATTTAATAATAAATTATTAATAGTATCTTGGTTAAAGCACTTGCTGAGGTTGTGGAAAGTCTGTGTTCACTGTCTTCATCTGAAGGGGAGATTGATTTCTTATTTCCTAACACAGTGACTTAGTCATTGAACTACTTTGAGGATTTGTACTTAATCATTTTATTAAATTTTATTCAATTTTCAAAGAGTTGAGGCCTAGAATGCAGTTAGTTTTTTTCAAGAAATGAGTGAATCAGCTACTGACTGTGCCTGTGACTGTTTAAATGTTCTGTGTGGAACAAAAGTATCAGTGGAAGAAATAGATGGGAAACTCCTTTTACAATGATTTTATAACCTAGAATTAATAAAAACAATAGTGGGAGGGCTTGGTTTAAATCTTTTATCAGTGGTTGATAAATCAATTTAAAGTAAGGTCACTTAGTACAGTACAAGTTGTGTATCTCAGGCTGTTGTCTTGCCAATGTTCAAATAATTCTGCAAAGCTTTGGGAATGCTAGGTATTCCCAATGATGCACTAGGTATTCCCAATGATGGTACTGGGAGCATTTTCCTGGAAGGTGGGGAAATTGGGTTGTATTTTCCTTGAACAGTAAACACAAACCTTGACCTTGCACTTCTCGATTGTTATAACCCTCACATTTATGAACAAAAGGGTGATCGTATTAATGCCTCAGAACTGTGAATCTTGCATTTGCTTTTTTATGTTTTACTTTAAAAATACTTGGAGAATGAACTCGGGTTTAAAATTAGTCACAGTTTTTTTTTCAATTTTATTCCTAAAAAACATAAAATCAAAACCCAGCTCCAATCCAAATTCTAAGGAAAACTTGCTTAGCAGGTGCTAGGCAGGTGAATTGCTGTCTGTGCTGGAGTTTGAGCAGTGTGTTTGAGGACAAGTGGAATGATAATTTCTAAAATGAGTGCAGCAAGGTTCATCAGAGTTCTTCTGCTAGAGACCTCTAAATTACCCAAAGACTCCTTGTGCCCGTATAAGCCAAAATCAACATCTTAAACCTGAACCTTAAATCAGTTAGTAGCTAGTTTAGGTCAGGAAGCACAGAGAGATAATAGTCTGCAGTTGAGGAATAGCTAGCTACTTGTGCACAAACTGCAGTTGTTTTATTTTGCAGCTGTGTGATATAGCCAATGTGAAAATAACAGTCCATGAACAAAAGTAGTGAAGTCCATCTGGAGTTAAAACTTTGCAGCAAGTGATAAAAGGAATGCACTGCACACTTGCTTTGACTAAGAAATATTTTCTCTGCTAATGACAAGAGAAGCAGTAATTTTTAAGTTAATTAGATTCAGCTTTTTTTTTTAATACCATTTGGTGTACAGAGCAGGTTACCTAAAGGTGCAATTCTAAACCTCAAAAGAGAGGTTCCCACAGAGAGCAGGTGACCTTATGGAAATTACAAGATGTAATTCATCATAGTTAATGTGGGTTTGGACTACATGACTGGAGAGGTCTCACTCATATGCAGTTTGATAACAGGTTCCTATTGTGAGTAATAATTTATACAAAAATGAAGTTATAATATGCTTATTACCTCTCTTCCATATATGAAGCAGACAATTTTTTTAGTTAGATGTCTGACATGTAATTTACAAGCATCTTGAAAATGCATTTTCAAAGTGCATACAGTCCCCAGTTATTCATGGTAGTCTTAATATATTAAACTAACATTTAAAAAATAATTTTAAGATACTTATAGTACATCAGCATCTGTTGCAGAATGGAATCTCTCTTGTTCTGTATTCTTTACCTTATTTTTTATTTTCTTTAATGTGAACTTCAAAATTGAACAGCTTTAACAAGTATCTACATTATAGACACTTGGGTTCTAAGGTAATTGAAGTGCTGACAGCTAGTTAGACTTGTATTTAAACAAGTTTCTATGCTGTAATGCTGCTCTGTTTGTGTTTGTATTATTAGAAAGGCATTGGTTTTGGTCTTAATTTGTTTTGAGATTCTCATGTGGTGTTTCAATTACATGATTTCGTGTTTTTTCTCCATCCTGCTTTCTGCACGGAGTACATGATGAACACTGAAGGAGCATTTACTTCATGGTACAGTTTGGCTCTGTTTCAATAGGAACCTCCGTGTTTTCTGTATTGTATTAGGTCTCACTTGGAAAACAAAGGGATTCCCTCCCCCTGCCCCCACACAGGGAAGTTTTTTGATGGGCTCAAGTAATTTTCACAGCTGCAGGAGATGGGAAGGTGATGTTTTTCCCAGTTTAAAGATGAGGGATGGAGGCAAGGAAAATGTGTAGGCAGAAATACGTAGATGTCAGTACTTGATAACTTTAGGAATTCAGTATGAAACATTTGGGCTCTGATTTTTCAGAGCATCTTCTGTCTTGAAAACAAAAAATTGACCTTAAATTCACTGTAAGTTCAAGTGGAGAAGTAGAAATAGATGGGTGCTGCTCTTAGAAATAATTGAAATTGTATCTCTCCACAGCTGTTAGTGACATTTTAATCTTTTAATCACTGTTGAGCTGTTGCAGGACTATGGATAACTAGCTGAAAAAAAGGGATGAGAGAAGCTTCCAGTATGAATAATGTGAGTTTCTTCTGTCCTATAGTAAAAAAAGAAAAAAAAAAAAAATCTGATACTTGAAGAAATGTATTACCACTGACTTCTCTAGTTTTAAGAAGTATTTATCTTGCATCTTGTATAACCTACCTGAATTTGTGAGCTAATACTTTCTTCTGCCTTTTTAATTATGCCTCATACACTGTGCACAATATAGATGATGCAATAAATAAGGCAGGGACAGGTCAGACTATGTTATCCTTCATGGTGTAATCCTGATTGATTCATTCATCCATGGCTTGAATGAGACATAGATTTTTTTAAGGGAAAATATGACACATAATATTATCATACTCTAAGGTGTATGCACAGAGAGGCCAAGCTGAAGAGCAGAGGTGACCTTCTCTGCCACTTTCTAAATTTAATACTAGATTATATTTAACCTTATTGCTCTTTTAACATTG
This sequence comes from Vidua chalybeata, assembly GCF_026979565.1. NCBI lineage: Eukaryota > Metazoa > Chordata > Aves > Passeriformes > Viduidae > Vidua > Vidua chalybeata. The sequence goes on from NC_071530.1 coordinate 92,501,201, forward strand.
AGGCTGCTTCTGTGCATGTAATAGCTTTCACTCACTGAGAAAGTAAACTGCAGCTGAATTTGGGGATCTTGATTTTGTGCATGTGTGATTCAGCATAGCTCTGCTTATAGAGCTGAATCTTAAATTAAACCATTTAATAGCTCTGTCAAGGGTTTGTTCCTTATGCTGCCTCTGCGTTCCCAGGGCTGAACTGCAGGGATTCTCTCTACTTCCTTTTATGTCTGTATCAGTGGCCCTTAGCCTTTCTCTTAGGATGCTTAACATGCTTGTCCTGTTTGTGAGTTTGTAGATGTGTGGGAAAACAAAACTGATGAAGTGTTTGGTTTCTGGATGTTTAGCAATAAGCTTTGGAATTACTTTTCCTGTCTGGGCTTCTCCTGAAACTATTTAAGTTTCTGCTTGCTAACCTGCAGTTAATCTTGAGTTTTTGTTCCGTCTCTTCTGGAGCTTATGTAAAATTTTTGCTTGCCCTAGTCCTATTGTAAGGAATTCAAAGAATCTGCTAATGGTTGCATTTGTCATGCAAGTACCTACTTCCTGAATTGGGCCTTATCAGATGTTCTTTCTTTCTCTTTTCCTACCCAAGATTTATTTATTTTCACATTTGTCTGATTGCCTTCACAGCTTCTCATCTGTCGTTAGCTCCCCCAGCTTCTTGCATTCCCACCTTTTTACTCAGTGGTTGCATCACAGTTTTAATTTCTGTGTCTAGTCTAGCAAGTGCTAAACACTCTTGAATCTCTCTCCATGCTCCTCAATGCTTATTTTAGTAAAAAGAGTGACCTCAAGTTAGAATCATGGTCTCTCTGCATCAGATTTGGGGAGATTCTTCTGCTGTGCTGAGTAGGACATGGATTTCACTCTCTCTTCTGGTGTATGGATCTGATTCCTGTGTGAATATGGGGGAAGTAGTGGCAAGAGCTCTTGCTGATTTAGTTGAGTATGTATGAAGTCTCTTCCATGCTGTAATGAATGGGACTGGGACCTCCTTGGAAGGACAGAAAAAATTCACCGTTCTCCTGGGAGACCACTGGCCATGGCCAAGGGATTTGTCCTGGGAGAACTTGGCAGCCAAGTAGCAGCCTTAGGTCTGGGGAGAGATTGAGTCAGTGGGTTAAGAAAAGGAAGTAGTGAGCCAAGCCTCAGGGCAGGACCGAAGGTGTGCTAGGAACCAGAGGGGAGCACACAGAGCTGCCTGCACTTGCAGAGTCACTACATCACCTGAAATATGGCAAATCCCTGCTGCCAGGCATTAAGAATCCAGTGGGAAATGGGAGCTTTATTTAATAAAGCCTTACTTTGTGCTCTCTCTCTCACCTATGATTTTTGCCTCCCTAGAATTAACTATATTCTACATGGTAGTCTGATGGAATCTTGAAATTTTTCTTTAATTTGAAGAAATTCTGAAATTCCTGGGTTTTTCTCCTTTCTTTTTGAATAACTCCAGACACGTGCATATTCTAGCTGTCATTTTTGTGGATGCTGAAATATGGATGGATTTCTGTGGGTGGCAAAATGTATATGCCTGGCACAAAAGTATTCCAAAGTATTCCAAATTTGATATTTTTGCTCCCAAAGCACGGAGCTGTAAAAAATTCCTGCATAACGAGCTTTCCAGAATTTTGTTATCCATGAGCTAAGCCTTTTTGGCTGTTGGCACAGAGAAATTAGGGGAAAAAAAAATGATCTGAGGCAGATAGTTGGCTTGGAAAATGGCATTCAGAAGCCCTGAAATTTCACAAGATTGTAAGAGTGGAAAGCAGCAATCTCTTACAGCAAAGATGCCAGTGCCAAAAGCAGCATACAAGGCAATTTGAATAATATGCATTTTTGTATAATGTGATGTGGGTCTGAGCTTCAGCCTTGTGAGGAAAACATGTGTGAGATGTCCTTGTTCCCAGCTCCTGGCTTCCTCCTGGTTCAGCACTGGCACATGGGCCAGACTCTGCCATTAGGTGGTCACTGGTGTCTGTTTGCTCTGAGTTTCCCCAAGCACTGGCTTCTAATTTGAGCCACCCAAGCAGGCTGGTGCTCCACTTGTTCCAGATTCCCTTGAGATGGAAAGTGTCAGACAGCTTTGATAACAGGTTAGCTCCTGTCTTTGCGTATTGCTCCTTTTTGTGTTCTAAATCTCCAACTAACTTTTTGACTTAGCTGTGTTTAATAGTTTCAGCAGTTCTGAAAGAGATGCTGAGATTGCTTTCAGATGGGGTTTGTTGCTTGTGTATACTTAGTAGTGGATATGATTAAAAATATAGCCCAGCATTTGTAATAGAAAGACTTTTACCAAGTTAGGGAAATAAAATTAGTTTAATTTACGGTGTCATCACTGTACTGACGATTATGCCAGTATTAATGAAAAATTGCTATCTCAGTTAATTTAAGCATCTCATCTTAGCAACCTAAGGCCATGCAGGGGTACAAAGTTCAGTGTGTCTTGTCTTTAAAAGAGCCAGTTCTGGTTTTGAAGCTATTTAAAATGCTATTCTAACAACAATTAGAAACAGGAGTGCTAAAACTGTAACAATTTAGGCATGCTAATTGATTATATTGTGCAGGTAGGTTGTGAATTCTTAATTATATGGTTTTTAATAAACTGTCTGCTATTGGTTTTGTGTAGATCATCCTTTGCAGGCTGGAAGTGCCAAGTGCAGGATAATTCAGTGAATGATGTGGACTATTTCAGCTTCTTGTTTTCAACCCTTATAGGTAATCCATATGAATGTAATAATTCAGAATTAACAAAATGAAATTTGTTTTGATAGTCAATTACTGAATTTAATTTAGAGTAAATGGTTTAGTAAGTACTTCCTGAAAGTAATTCTAAGCTTGTTTTATATTTTTGACATGAGATTTTATTTTTTTGATCTGATTTTTGACACTCGTACACTTTTCCCTTTGGGCTGGATATTTGCATACTTTTTTTTCATTCCAGCAACTTTTTCAGGAAAGTATGAGGAAAACCTAAATTTAGCATATGATTTAAACAAGATTTTCTTTTCCTAGTAAATGAAGTAAATGCCTTTTATTGGCTCATAACAATATAAATGAATGCCTCTGGGATTTCCTATGAATGTGCTTACGCTCTTAAAAACATTCCATCAGAATAAAGTAATCAAAGTACATTAAAGTGGGCTGGCCAAGGTCAGTGTGTGAGCAGAGCTACTTCTGCTACTCTATTCTTACTCAGCTATAAAAATAGTTGCATTCTGTGCTGATGCAACTTTGGGAAGTTAGAGTGCTTAAAACGGCGTAATATTGCTGAGAAGTAACTCCCACTAATTTGTGCTGTGGTAAAAAATAGTGTGTTTTACTTATCACCTTGGTTATTTATAATGTTCAGCTACTTTGTTTTTGAAAATTATCTTTTTGTTCCTAAAATGGTAAAGAGTGCTGAACTGATAGCAGAGAAAATGAAAGCAAAGCCCAAGTAATTCTCGTGGAGTGGTCATCCTGTTTTACTAAAACATCTAATACCTGTCTAGAAATAATAAGCCAAATGATTTTTTTTTAACCCTGAGGTTATATTACTTATTACTGAGTTATTGTGAACACATGAAGTAGTTTGCATTATACCCATTTTTGTTATTTTTTTAAAATACATATATTGAAAATAGCATAACACTGGCCTCTTAGTTTTTTTATATCACATTGTTGTACTATTGGATTTTAAAAATATTTTTATTTTCTGTCAAAAGTCAAAATTTGTACTTTGATATACTCAGTTTATTAAACCAAGCAAGAGCTTTTAAGAAAAAATTGTTATGTTGACATAGTGTAAAAGACAGTGTTTGTCAATGATGCTGTTGAAGTAGAACACTGTTTGGCTTGTTTTGTGATACTGTTGTACTGCTTCTTCTTCCCCAGGGTTTTCAAGAGAGGAGCTGACTAGTCTCCAGGGCATTAGAGGAAAACCACACATTAGCCAGACACAGCTTTCACCTATCCGTCTTTACCTAACTGATCTGGACCAGTTTTTACACCACTGGGCTGTGACAGAGGTAATAAATCAACCCTAATTCTAAATGACAGCATACAAACTCTGAGTGCTCTCCATCCCTTTTCCACAGATGGCTAAGTCCTGTTGTGATTTGAGTTGAAAAAAGAATGAAAAATATAAAAGCTGTCGAACAGCCAACATTTTTGTACAGCCATCAGATAATATTTTGAAGGAAGCTGCTTTAGAAGTTAAATGTTTAGACACGTAGTATGCAAAGTAATACTCAAGGAACAAATTGGTAGAAACCTTGGTGGAAATTCTTAAGCACTAATATTAGGACCAGCAATATATTTTGGCTTTCAAAAACAAATTAATTGTAAAAATACTAATTCTAAAGAGTTTTCCTGGAGAATAAGTGCCACTATTAATTAAGACGCACTTGCATTAAATAAAATTTGAACTTTGAAGCAATATTTACTTGACATTAGTCAGTATTTTGAATAATTCCTGATTAGTTAACCAAAATATGCTGGGCTTAGAAACTTCACTCTGAATTCAGTACCTAACATCATAAGAGCTGAAAACTCAATTTGATTGTTGGTTCTAAAAGGGATTTGAGCCACCAGATTTTATTCAAAACACGTGCATTAGCTGTCGTTCTGCATCAACTCTTTTTATTGTTTAGCTCACCAGAAACCACTTTAAGGCGTAAAGTCATGTTGTAGTGACGTGCCAGTTTGATGGTATTTATGAAATCATAGTCCTGAATTCAGAAAGAAGAGCGAACAGAAGGTTTTTGTTGTATGTTTTTTCATTCAAGAAAGCAATATAGATGTTTTCTACTTCATAGTGTTTAAATGATAATGTTCTGAAATTGATGATAGTCTGAAATACACATTGAATGTGTGCTGCTATGTGTTAGAAAGTATTTTAAGCAGGGCTGTTGTTTGCTACCATGACTCGCACATATTTTAAGTGTCCTGCCTTCAGTCATTCAACCTGTGGAGCAGTTGAACTTTCTAATTAGTTTTGCTTTGTCTCTTCTGGACAGTAATGAAGTGTTTTATCACCAAAATACCTTTCTCCAGTATGGAGGGATCAGAATGCTCTCTTTCCTGTTACTCTGTGAATGCACAGAGCGATTTATTTGTTTCTCAGAGTTACCATAATCCCATACAGCATTTGAAGGATTTATGTACACCTTACCTTTTCCTAAAAATGTCACCTTTAGTGTTTTCTCCTTCCTCTTCTTGCTTCTATTCCATAACGCTTTCAAAGTTGACAGTGAAATAAGACTCTTTTCACAAAAGGAACAGTGAAGTAGTTTGATTTCTTTTTTTGTGCCTTTGGTTCCTGGTTGCAAGTTTGAGTCTCTTCTCCCACAGTCTTCAGTGTTTTTTGGTGCTGTCAAGGAGAGTCAGTATTTTCAGAAACTTGAGACTCCCTTTTGTTAAAGTACCTTTTCTCAGGAAAGAGACAAGGTGCTGTCCCAGGTTGTTAGAAGGGGATGGTGCTCAGTAAGCAAAGAGCTGGATATCCTTGGTTAGTAATGAAAGATGATTTGGACATCCTGTGGAGCACTGCACTACTTCTGCACTTATGTGTCAGCCCAAAGTCTTTTCTGGAGACTTTTATCAAAGAGAATAGGAGCAAAAATCCCACGCATCAAAAATCTGTGTGAATGATGAGACCTTCTAGACCACCTGATTTTGTAGGCTCTTAACCAAAGAGAGTTCTGAACTTGCATTTTCCCAGTGAGGGTGGTCAAATACTGGAATCAGTAGTCTAGAGACATTTTGGTTCCCATCTATGGATGTACTCAAAGCCAGGCTGAACTCAGTGCGGCGTGACTTGCTGCAGATGACTCCACTTGAGCAGGAGCCTTGGATTAGAGGAACTTGAGGGTATTCCTTCCAGCTCTAAGGATTCTGTGATTATTTGAAAACTCCTTTTGTAAAGAACCAGGTCTTTTTGTTTCACCATCAACAAATCTCTTTGCTTTTTAGACAAAATCTCTTTTTTTGCTTTATAGACAAAATGGAATTCACAGTATGAGTAAGGGTTTATGGTTTTCTTTTATTTGATAGGTTTGTTACACTTATATTTGATCTAAAAGTCACACTGCTCCCATTAAAGACTTGTAAGGTACTGCAGTGCTGTTTGGGGTGTTCCCCCCAGGTTTGCTAGGGTTTTTTTCCCCATGGAATTTTGGGAACAAAAAAGTAGGGGCACCTCTTCAGTAGCTTGTTATCATACTGGAGGAAAATGAAGATAATCTTGCCTCTGATCTGGTAGTAATGGTGGTATATCTGGTTGTGTTACAATGAGAAGTGATGAGAAGTGAATTGGTATTGAGGCAACTACCTCGTTTTATCAGTTGCAGAATTCCATTCATTTTTCAATTGTCTGGTTTGGATTTCAGATGCAGTCATAGATATGGTAAATGATGCATAAACAAAACTATTCTGAAGCTCTTCAGCTTTTAGATTACTTTTTTCTCGGTGTTTAAATATCTGATACAGCACTGTGTTCTTTAAGTTTTGGGAGGTTTTATCTTTTCCTTGTATAAGTACCATTCTCCAACCTCAAACATGTCAACCAATATGCTATATAATGCTCAGTTTCTGAAAAAATTATTCTGGGGACTGTAGTCCATTAAAACCTTGGAATTTGGAGTCTGGACAATTCCTTAAAACTAAGGAGGTAAAGAAGGTAAAAAAAAAAAGGCAGGCTTGTTAAAAAACTTTTGCATTCAAGATTTGCCACAAGTTGCACAGGAATACTTTTTGTAGATCAAGTAATTTTCACAACAACAACAACAAAAAATCCCAGCCAAAAAAGCAAACCCCAGAGTTGCAGGCTCTGGGGAGAAGAAAACTGCCAGCAAATCATGAGGCTCTCCTAGGGTGCCTGGAAAGACAGCATGATATGAGGGTTCTGTGAGCATTGAGTGTGAGGGAGGTAGGTTTGGAGACTACACTTCTTCCAAGTGGAGATAGTTAAAGGTGAGATAGAATTTTGGAGTCAAAATATTTTTAGCTGTGGCAGAAAATTGCTTTATTTAGATAGAGAAGTGCTATAGGAAATAATAAACCACGTCTTGAATTAGTCATGCTTTTGGTGGAATTTGGTATAGTGCAGAGCTTCTGAATGCTAACCTTTCATCTGTTCCCTTGCTGGATAAGGAAGTTTGTAGTGCTGCTGTAATGTTAAGCAAAATGTTTGTAGTAATTTTAAATACCTGCTAAATGAGAACAGTGTTTGTTGGCTGCAGACCAAGCCTTCACTCTGTGTTGAGAATTGTTTGTTTAAGAGTTCTCATTATGTAGTTGTAATTCAGGATTTCCTCTCAATGGAAAAGTATTTTAATGTAGATGAAAATAAATAAGGAACTATGATCAGAATCAGAATTTGATGGCCTGGTTTCCTATCAATAAATGAGACTAGTGATCAGATTCCTATTAGTCCATCCACCATCTTCTTTCATTTCTTCCACCTCTAGTTTTGTCTAAACCATTGTTAGTTTTTAGCTCTCTGCTGAAAAGAATAGAGTTGCAAATACTAATTCCCTATAAGTTCTATGAAAATAAGCAGGTGGAAGAGAAAAATCTCTTACCTTAGTGCAGGGTGGGTTCTAACTCTGTTCCAGCATTCTGCTTGGCAGCACCCAGCCTGCAGGGGCTGTCGCTTGGCCCGGTGGGTGTCATGGTTGTGAGAAGCAGCAGCCAGGGTGGTGGGACTGAAGAAGGGTCCCAGGTGTGAATCTGCAGGCCACAGCTTGTTGGCCTTGCTGCTCACTGCTCAACTTTGTTTTCCAGTGCAGGGGAAGACAGTCCCACCTTCCTGTCCATAGATGTGCAATGGGTGATGTGTGTTTCTAAGGGCAAAGAGCTGGAAGAGGGAATTTCATGTGTAATGTATGCCTGCCAGAGATTCAGGAGAAAAAGCAGTGTGCCTCTGGAGAAAGGGCAACTTCTGGAAAGGAAAAGAATAGCTTCAGGCATTTTCAAACAGCAGTTTGGACTTCTGAAGTGTTATTATAGCCAGGGCACTTGGTAGCATGTGGATAACAGTGACAAATGCACTTGTGATAGGAAGTAATGCTTTTAGGTAGCTTTTAACAAAACCTGTTTTCAGATAGATATTGTTTGTAAATTACTTTTCTTTTGTTTAGAGAGTGGTTTGGAATTGGAATCGTGGCAATCTGAAACCATGTTATTTCTTTTTTGGAAGCTTTTAAATAGTGGTGATTTTCAGTTAAGAAGCAATGCTTCAGAAAAATGTCTCTTTAAATGCTGCTTTGCATAACTCTAAAGGTTAATCTTCATGATTTTTCTAAAAGAGATGTTAAATGTGGGAAATTTGGTTCCTTTTCTGGAGGAACTTCTGCTTAAAATTACTTCTGTCTTGTTGAAGCCAATTATTTAAAATCACCCCCCTGTAGCTGAAATAAATGGGACTCCAGAATAAATGATTGCAGCCTGAGGGAAGAGCTTCAGCCTTGGCTCATTTGAACTGTGCCCATAGTGTTTGTCAGTGATATTGTTCACTGTCCTCTAATTGAATTTCTCTGCCAGGATCGAATGAAAAAGTGCCCACAGAAATGAAGAGTTTAACAAGATAACAGTGTATACATGGTAATTTCTGTTGTAATATTTGATTTTTTTGACGGTTGAACATTTCAGAGGGGGAAAGCAAATTATAATTTAAGGATTTGCTTGAAGTTGAGATTCCAGAGCTGTATCGAGCCTACAGCAGACTCGAAGAAATAAAATATTCAACCAATTGTTAAAAATGTTTAAGAGCAAACACTAGGGACGGTCAGCTGCTTTTAAAAGCAGACTTGAATTCAAAAACTTGGAGATACATGTAGTGTAATACACTAATCCGTGTCCAAACCTGTTCAGTCTTATAAGTGAAATACAGTTGGGAAGGCTGAATCTGCACAGATGTGCTATGAAAAAATTACAGCAAATCAACAAAGATAGCAAGTCATTGCATATAAATTAAAAGCCCTGCCAAGGATGTTTGTCTTGAGAAGTAAATATTGGTATTGTAGTGCTGTAGCTTAATTTGAAGCAGAGATTAATGCTTAAAAAAAAAACTCCGAAAATTTTCACAATTTAGATTTTTGTATTGAAGTTCCTGAAAGATTTCAGCTTTCTGAACTAGGAATATGGTACAATTTTAATCTTTAAGGAAGACAAAAAATTTGGTATAAGCCCATTAGTGTTTAGTAAAGCTACATCCCATCCCAGCATTAATGTTTAGAGGTGAAAATAATTATTACTTTGGAAAGTAGTGCAAAGTCCAGAGAAACAGAGGGGAAAGAATTTAAGTAAAAGGAATGCCTCCTAAAAATAATAAAGATATTTTTCAAAAGTCTCTTTCATAAGATGTAAAACTTAAACTCAAAGCAAACAAAAAAGCACCAAAACTAGCCCCCACCAGTAAAACACAAACAGTAAAACACAAACTTCCAGAAAACCTAAGCTGATCTTCAGCCCAGTGCTCCATTGTACCTGCATCATATACTTCCAGCATATCTTGTACCACCTGGGAGCTCACTGCAGTGTTACTGCACATAACTAGCATGAATTTACAACTCCACAGGTACTGTGTATTGTGCTTTATATTCAAATTCTGGCTTGTGATACCTAACCTAAGTTTGCTTAGAAAGAGAGACTTTGTGGGACAAGAGCTAAGTGTCGGGTTTTCTGTGTTTTCAAGTCCTTTTGTTTGTAGAAGAGGCAGGCAGGTGAATTTGGAGACTTCAACATCAGATGTTCCTTTGACTGTCCTGCATGTAGTCTGACGAGGAGGCATCCTGAGGAGGAGCACTTGGCTGTGGTGACATTTTATAGCTGTGAGGAAGCTGCAGAGCCATGAAAGAAGGGCCCATTATGGCTGCAAGAGGATGAAACAAAAGCTGTTTCGTGGTGTCCTTTCTTTGTTAGTAAGATGGCTCTGAGAAGAGAACCCGACCTGTGATGTTCTTCACATGGTATGGCTTTGTCTACTCTTGGATAGCACAGTGGTTGTTCAGCTTAAACCCTGGTTTTGCTAATAACAGTGTTTTCAGAAATGCCCCTCACTTAGAGAACCAGGGTGATTGTCTCTAGCGCTCTCTGCCTTGTAGCACCAAATCTTGCTGGTACGCAGACTTCAACACATGATCAAGGACGAGGAGGTGCTTGCTATTCAGATATTTGTGTCCAGTGGCAAATAGAGATAACTTCACTTAGTTTAATTGATTCTCAAATATAGATTTTTTTATTAGACCCCATGTCACAGCCAAGGAGCCTGCAGCCAAGCAAGTGTCACAGTTAGCAACTGCAAAATGAGTTTGTGTGCTGCAGTTATACTGACCAGGACATGAACTGTGTGTCATAATTCTTATAAGTCTTTGGAAATAGCAAGTCTCTACATGTGGGACACCATATATGTTCTTAAACATTTGTAATTCTTAAATAAGTTTTTGCATTCCCGTTTTGCTACCCCAAATGTAAAATTAGCCCAATAGTGTGGTTTTCTCGCTTGTTGCTCACCTGTGTAATGTTCTCCTGCAAACTCTGTTCCTCTTTTTTGCTATTTCTTTTTTTAACTTAGGTTTTGTTTTGTTTTATTGTTGAGTGTGTAGGGGTTTCATATGGAGGTTTTTATGGGGTTTTGTGAGTTTTTTTTTTTCTGGAGTCAGTGAATCAGTAATATCTTTCATATCCGCCCCTGTGAGCTTACCCAAGGCAGATGAACAAAGATCTCTTGTTGTACGCAGCTTTCTCAACAACTCAGGGCACTGTTAATATTGCCCTGTCAAATCAATTTATTTCAGAAAGAGAAGCAGCACCTGTCAGGGGAGTACAGTGTCTGATAAGTGAGAGTGCTTCGGGGGAGCTGGCCAAGCTTCAGAAGCCAAGCTTCATTGCCTGCCCCATCACCTGAAAACTTCTCGTTTTCTACGCTCCGCACTAACATGTTACACTGGATACAGTCCTGCTCCAAACAGGCATTTCACAAGGGCTGGGGAATTCACTGCAGAACATCCTGTTACATTTTAGTTATCCGTGTCTGAGGTCCATGTCAATGGGAGTTGAAAAATATATTTTAAAGTTCACCTTAGGTTATAATATCTGGTGGTGCCAACTTTCTTTTTTTATTAAAATCTTTTCTCAGCGAGTCTAAACATGCCACACAGTGGCATGCTAAAATACTCGATCCATTATATCATTCCTTCTTGCTTGGGTTCCTCTCTGTGCTCCTGCTTATGTGTGTGTCTTCAGAGGAAGGTGAGTATTTTTCTTTGAAAAAAGAGCACTTTGCAGCATGACTGAACTTAAAATAGTACAAAAATTTTCTCTGGACAGTTGCTGATTAGTAGTTTCCTTGAGACTTTGAATCAGGATTCTGTTGTGTTTACAGGAAGCATCAAGGGAGTGGGAACAGTTCAATAATGAACAAAACATTAGTCTTGGTTCATCAGGTGTGCTTGTTCCTGTTGCCATGAGGGCTCATACTGAGACTGGGCTTCCTTGGGTCATCCCAACTCTGTCTTCTGGAGGCGAGAGCATCTTAGAGATGAACAACATTAAACTGATGAATTCCTCTGATTTTGCATTAGACCTGTGAAACGCCTGTGTGGGATTGCATTGTCAGTCAGGGGGGCTGTCAGTGGCAAAAATGCTTTTAACCCATTCAGTTGAGGTAAAATACTCCATGGTGTCAGGATCTCTAAAAAATCTGGGTCAGGCTGTGCTTCTGAGGGGCCTTTCCAATTTGTTTTTTTTGTTTGTTTGTTTGTTTGTTTTTTTCATTTGTTTGGGGTTGTTCATTTTGTTTTGTGGTGCTTTTTTGTTGTTTTTTTTTTGTTCCCTGTTGTGGTTGGCTCCTGTTGGAGTTTGTCTTCAGTGTGACCAGCAAGGAGGCCGCTGTAGCAATGACTTCCCAAAGCACCAGTAGGGAACCTGCTGTTGCAGTTGTGTGGCTCTTGATACATGGGCTTGTCTGATCAATAGGGTTTGTTTTGAAAATCTGCCAATGGATTACAGGGCCTGTAGCATTTGCTGCATAATGCTAACAGATAATCCCTGTATTTAAGAGAATGCTTTTCTTTCAGTTAATTTATTCAAGTGAACATTCAAACAAAATTTAAAAGAAAAGAAAAAAATACCCCAACAAAATGTCTAAGCCTAAGCCAAACCTGTTATAAAATACTTGCCTCAAAAAGAAAAAACCCACCCCTTCCTGATCAAAATTGCCTGTTCTCAGTCCATTCACTTCAGGATTGCTCTGAAACAAAACTACTCTGGCTTTGGTCCAAAATCAATCTATGAATGTGCCAAAAATGTGATAAATGCTAATCAAATGTAATGTAATGAATCAGCTGTGACATTTTATTATGGAAATTAAAAATCATGCAAAACCTTGCCTAAGGAAAATAAATTGTCAGGGAAAATACTAATTTTCATGTGATAATTAAGTTTTCTTTTCCTTTCATTTCCATGTCTAAAAACGTTTCAGTTACACTTTTTATAACAGGCATTTGGTATGAAAGCCATTTCAAGCAGGATTTAATTTATGGAATTGAAAAGAATTGCCTCTCCCACTTAATTGCAGGAAAACAGAAGTGATGTGGGGAATGGTGGTGCTGTTTTGAGGGTCAGAAAGATCTAAAAGATTGGAAAATCAACTTGCACTTTACCATAACTCTCCTAAGGAATTATGCTGCTGTCCAGTGGTGCCTGTTTTCCTTGCTATTCAGGAAGAATTTTGAGTGTGGTCATATTGTACCTGTAATGAAATGCTCCTGTAATTTGTCCCCTTGGGGAGAGCCTCAGTGCATGATGGGCTTGCTCCAGGGACATAGTCCTAAGGGTGAAATATTAATAATGAATCTGTATTTTTGTTGGGTAGGCCTGGTGGATTTGCCTTCAAGGTCTTTAATTTGTGGGTCTGTACTGAATCAAAAGGGGATCTCTCTGGCAGACTGTGTCTGGTGTGATGTATTCACAACCATATGGTAAACCCCTTTGTAAAGTGCCCAAGCTCTGCCCTATGAGCAACAAATGCCTTCTGCATTTTCCCCTTTCATAATAATCCTTCCCAATTTCCATCTCATCTGCATTTCCAGCCAGCCGTGATCATTGTTATGTTTAGTTGTTGTTTGGTTACATTTGTTTCGGTGCAGCATTTTCTGCAATTTTGTAAGTGACAATAAGATCCCTTCTTGGGTGTCGCTTTGCCAGCCCAGGCAGGTTCAGTTTTTGCACTGACACCAGTAAGACAGGATCTCTCTTTGTGCAATTTTTCTGTGTCTGGTTGGTTTGAATTTGCCTTTCCTGAAAATGAGTGGCTCCTGCTTTGCACACTATGTCAGAAATGGTCTAATTCTAAGATCTTACAGAGTAGTATTGAAGAGATGATCCTTATTCTGTCTGAGCACTTCTATTGGAATTATCTTTATTTTTACATCCTGAAGTAACATTTGCCCATTTTGTGGTGGTATCACAACTGCTTGTGGTCAGCTGTTAAGAATTTCCTCCTCATTTCCAATTGGTAAAACTCATAGCTGCATGCAGAAGTTTTTATTTGTCTCCAGGCAAATGACCCACCACTTTTTTCACTGAATTTTTTTCTGAAGGTGTTACTCATCAAACCTGTGTGATCTTTTCCATAGGTTAGTCCATGCCTTGGCAGGGTTTCTCTCTGTTGGAGCTGTCATCCAACAGATTTCATCAGTGCAGCTTTACCTTTTGTGTAAGTGCTGCTCATTAAAATACCAGGTCAGATTGGTGTCACAGTTGTCCTTGACATGACAGTCCCCAGTAATAACCTCTGTTGCAGATTGACTTTATTCCTTGATACTACTAATAACACAGATGTTTTGAGGTGATTTCTTGGGAATATTCCAGAGTACTTAATATTTTATCACTTTCAAATTGCAGTGGACAAAAGCCCTACTATATTTAGGATGGTGTACTCAGTTTTAATAATACTGTTTCATTATAAAGTAAATGTATAGTAAAAGTATTCAGTGCAAGAGTATCTATGAAATTGCCTTTAAATAGTCCTACTAGTCAAACAAAACACTTGCAATACACCTGTGATACTGATTAACATGAGCAATGTCCTGACAGCCCAACAATGTTATGTGCCACTAGGCAGATGTGTTAAGGATCTCCTGAATTTGGCTGGCATAAGCAGGGCTAAAAACAGGTGTGGCATGTAATTTTGGAAAAAGCTGAGTGTACTTCTGTATCATCACAAATGGTGGCTCTTTCTGATTAAACCAGCGCTGGCATCCACATTAGTTAAGGCTGAGTTTTCATACCACTGGACCTTGAGCTAATGGTTCTTTCCTTAACCTTTCCCATCCTCCAGCTGCAAATCTTGTGGGCTATTATTTTTCACACAACACAGTGGATATGTTCTGTTTTGTCATTATTTTGTTTGGGTGTCTTGACCTGCCTGATTCAACTAAAGTCTCAAAACCAAAACACTACCACAGAATTTAATCCCTCAGGTCAGATCCTCCTATGCAAGTTCTCTTTAGATTTTGAATCATGAGGCATCTTAGAGGAATGTGTTTTGCTTTGTCGAGATATTTGTAAAACTCATGGACTTGAATTCTTCCATCCTTCAAACATCTTATCTTGTTATTCTCTGATTCCCTTAAGCACAAAGGGAAGATTCCATTCCTCATGTATTGGTTCTTCCATCTTCCTTGTCCTTAGCAGGACATCACAATTGCTTGTGGTCTGATAACGCATTTGGGATGTGCACATTGGCTTTTCCAGAGGCTTTAGTTGCCACTCTGGTGAGATAAGCAGTGAATGTGAACGGAGAGAGGGCATCCAAGCTCTCCAACTAGTTTGTGAATCATTGGAATAGAGAGGAAGGAAAAGAAGAACAGAGAAAGCCATCTACTGAAGATTGCAGTACAGCTTACAAGCAGTTCTACTGGACCTCTGGTTTCTTTATCCTAAACAGGAGACATAGAACATTTCATGGTAGTTTGCTAGTGTCTGATTATATAAGCACCAGAAAGTATTATGCAGTTTATAAGACAAGATTTCCCATTGTAGTATTACATTTGGCATCATTTTTGAACGTGAAATTTTTGGCAGTGAAGAGGAAAATATGTTGAAAATGGATCTTTGCTACATTATTCTTTGTTGTATTACTTTTCTGTTTCACTGTGACTCTTCTGTTTCATGCTTGATACAGTTATTTGGGAGGTTGTTTTCTGAAATTCTTCAGCTCTGAGGGAAAAAGGCATTTGGAGGCTTGGTGTGGCAGTCTAGCTTGATAGAGTATTTTTGGCCTTCTATCACAGAGATAGAATGCAGAGAGCCTTTCCCAAAAAAACTAATGGTGTAGAACATCATCTCTTTAAGCAAGGAACAATTTATGTTAACAGTGCTACTCTTCTACACTGGAAAGAATCAGTACTTTGAGACAAAGCTGCTGCATGTCCCAGTAGGTTCTTTGGATTTAGGTCTGTCAGCAAAGTATGACTGCACAGTGAGTGATTGCTGGTTGCATTTGGAGTGCTTAAATATAACTTTGTTTTATTAAAACAGGTGATCTGTCACAACTTGTCCACTATACCTTCACAAAGTCAGTGTTTTGACATTCTCCAGACTGGTATCTGTAAATATCTGGTAAGTACCATTTTGTCTTCTACATTAAATCTTCCTTGTGATAAATTTGCTAGCAGTCTCATTAATTCTCAAATCCACTTATCTTGTGTATTTAATGTATAATTTGAAAAAGCTTTAAACAAGATTTGGAGGAGTTTAAGAAATACATAATAACTTGGTATCTAAACTTATATGGGTAATTTTGCTTAGATTTGTGAATACTTGAGCTTGTCTTCGAGGCAGTTTGTCCATAAATGAAACACTTCTTTGTTTGATTTGCTTTTCAAAAGAGCAACCAGCAGCTTTAGATGAGTTTTTTTTTTACTTCATCTATGTAGATAAGTATCTAAAGAATGCCAAGATGATGTATGCCAGGCTCTTTGTGGTGCTGAGCAATAGGACAAAAGGCAACAGGCAGAAACTGATGCTCAAGAAGCTCCACTTGAATATGAGGAAGAACTTCTTTACTGTGTGGTTGACTGTTCTCTGAGCAGATTGCCCACAGATGATGTGGAGTCTCCCTCACTGGAGACACTCAAGAACTATCTGGACACAATCCTGTGCTATGTGCTTTGGGATGACCCTGCTTGAGCAGAGCAGGGAGGTTGGACCAGATGACCACTGTGGTCCCAACCTGACCCATTCTGTGGGTTTTACAGCCTGTCTTCTAATCCTGAACATGCCTGAGCTGAAGATGGGGATGGCAAAGCAAGAGCTGGGTAACACAATGGTCAGGGACAGAATCTGCAGTTCCCTGTGATGCTGCCTGCTGAGAGGGAGGACCACAAGGTCTGCCCCTGCCCTCCTGTCAGGGTGGTTCTGTGATCTAACCAGGGTCTGCCATTCCCTGCTTGGAGCCATACTGAGAAGTTACTAGACCAAAACGTCCATAGGGAGTAGCTTACCTATAACCATAGTCTGGATTTTGAGGGGTGGATGTTGATTTAAATCAACTTTTAAAAAGGCTTATATGTTCTACTGCCTTGTCCCTTTGAGAGCAAACCATTAAGTGGGTTTTTATGGTTGGCAAGGCTGCTGCCCAAGGTCTCCAACTGGCTGCTGACACCTCTTAGGGAGCAAAGTCACCATGGAGGCAACATCCTGTATGGGAACTTATCTGAGCAGCCTCATCTACTGGACTTGTATAAATAGAAATGTCTCCGTTCCTGTCATCTTTCAGACTGGCTGACCAGCACATTCCATCAGTAGTGTTGGCCCAGTTGGTCTTCAGGATGGTTCTTTATATCCATCTAGATCACTATTTCTTAATTATGGTTGATCAGGAAGAATGTTACTCATTTTAATTGTTTGGTGCCTCAGTGTCCTTAGTATTCAGCAGGGTCATGGTGACTGCTGCAGTCCCACCTTTTGTCAGGCAAGACCATCATCATCCTCCTGCCTCTGCACCTGACTGGTACAGGGTCAGCCTGGGACAGCAGTTTGTGCTCATGGCCTTGGAATACACCCAATGCCTTAGGCTGGAAGGATTTAAAAGTTTTAACTCATAGTTGTTCTGCACCTCTTACCTCTCACAAGTAATGGTATGAATGAAATACATTTCATATTTCTGTAGCTTGTACTTTATTGATTTTTTTTCTAAACATTTCTAAAAGAAACAGCTGACCTTGTTAAGTGAACCAACTCCCTCTGTCAGCTTAAAACAGTGTACTTGCAGGTGAGCAAATTAGGCTACTCTCAAAATCCTTAAATAGTTCTTTAAAGGTAAATGGTGCCACACTAGCAGTGCATGATTTTTTTATGGCTTTACAAGACAAAAATCTAGGGTACTTACTCCATAGTACTTCAAAATTTAAACTGCTTTCTAATTCACTGCCTCTGCAAAAACCAAGAATTTTTTCTAAATTATTTATCATGCCTATAAAATCCTTACTCAAGATGATGTTATCTCTTTAACAACAGCAGAGCATCACCGCACTTTGGGCTCACAATCTATTTCATTAGCTTTGATTTATGTTAGTTCATAAAGCTCCTGTTGGGCTCCAAAGGAGACTCACCCTGGTGACAATCCAGTAGAAGCTTTCCTTTCTGTAGCATAAATCAGAGTTTCCTTCTACCTGAGTGACTGCTCACTGCCATTTCAAGACTCAGAAGGCCTTCCCAGTCCCATGATATATGCTTAAAAGGAAAGACCTCCTCTGCCCAGAAGATTGTTTGTGCCTGCACTGTCATTCAGAGCAAAGCTCAAAGCAGTGCTCTGTTCTGCAAATATGTTTGAGATGAGTGTTTGTTTAGAAGGCACGGAATGAAGATGTCAATTTAACCTTCTGTTGGTATGGGTGGCAATTTATTGGGAAAGCGGGGATTTGAAAAAATGCAATGGGCCGTAGAGTTTGAACAGAAACAAAGCAACACACATCACCATAGGAAAGCTCTAGGTTTGCTTGTATCCCAGCAAAAAATCTTGTATAAAGGGATGAACTTGGGTTGTTGGTTTCTTTGTCTCATTTTAATACAGGTTGGATTGGTTGTAATACCCGATAGCACAGCTGGATCTGTTCTATGTGCCATAAATAAGCTCTTGGATCAAGCCTGCATCATAAGTGAAAACCTACACAGGTTCTTGGCCTCTTGTTGTTACAGTCTTCTGTACTTTCTGCTAACTATAGACAGAGAGGATGCAGAACACTTACAGAAAAGGTAAAGCTGTTCTTCCTACCATTTTGCCTCTATCTTTGCAGCCACAAGTATTTAGAGATGTGAAATGAAAGGATACCCCCTCCCCCAGAGGTTTTTTCCCTGTCTCTCTTTTGCTTACTTCAAATCAGTACTTAGATTTAAGAAAAACACCTGCAAAGTTACCAGGAATTACTTAAAACAGTAACTGAAGAAGGTTTCATCTCAAATTGTTCTACTTGGATGCCAAAACCATCCTGATTTTGTAAAGTTGGATATTTATACCTTAAGCTTCATTAGATACATTGAAAAACACCATGCAAAGGATTTGGCTTTATGAGTACTCTTAACTGATCTATGTTTCAGTTTTAATACTTCCCAGGCATCGTTACATAGACTGCAAAGCCATTTGATTTAAAAACCCCAAAAGCTACAGGTAACAAGTTTGAACAAATTCACCTGAAATGCAGGAATGTCTTTAAACAGGTCAAACTTTACCATGTACAAAAAAGTTGTTAAAAGCTTCCTGAAAATTCAAAGCCCAAGTCGTCCTTCTCTTACTGTATTTAATGACTTGCATATCACAAATAGCTGAGTTCATTACTTAATTTCTTATGAATCTTAAACAAAGATTCAGGTGTACCTGAAAAGTGACTGAAACAAAAATCTCTTGGCAGCTTTTGGACGCAGAAATTGCACTGCGTGAGAGATTAAGCAACATTTATAGCTTCCAGGGCAGGGCCTCAATTTTTTTCCAGTGCTATACAAAATTTTGGAATATTTTCAAGTTTGGCATTTTCTGGTACAGGATTTTCTGCTTTGCCACTAATTTTGGTGAATGCAGCTGGTGTGATTGAATCCACAGAAGCAGGTTTCCTTGTACAGCCATGCAGCCAGTTCACAGAGGCATCCTTGAAATGTGTGTCCTCAATCATTTCAATTTTGATTATCTTCTCCCCTCAGGGATATGCTGTGGAGATCATGCATTTCTGCATTAGCACTCCTGCCACGGTTACTGAGGCTGATGCTGCAAAGCCTGCAAGTGAGCAGGATCTGTCGGGAAGAGCTGCCCGTCGTTGCTCAGCTGCTTCGCTTACTAATGCAGCACGGGCAGCTCAGGAGCCATATGATAACAAATGAGTTTCTGGTGCAACAGATCATCAAGGACATCATGGTATGGAACTTCTTGTTTCCCAGAGACCACGTGTATGTCACATTTATTTTTAAAAGTCATTGCAAGCAGTCAAGAAGAGCCATTTTCAAACAGTGGTGGTGAAAGCAGATGTAAGACATTATGGTGAGGTTCTCTAACCTGCAAGTTAGGAGGGGGTTGTTTCTCTTTAGTGTTGAAAATGCCAGAACCAATTCTTGTGCTGTTCCACCGTGGGTGGGTTGTATTTGTTCTTACTGGATTTTTTAAGCTGCCTACATAATCCTGAGAAGAGGGAATTCCTGGGCTGGGGTAGTCTGTTGGTAGCAGTTCTCAGACTGGGCTGGGGAGCTCTCCTGCACTGGTAGCACCATGCTCATTTGCATTTTAATTGCCTATAAATTGCAGAATTGCAAAGTAAGTGAGCCATTCTAATTAAGAGTAAGGAAAGCACATCTGGTATTAACTCAGACACTTGG
Organism: Vidua chalybeata; assembly: GCF_026979565.1. Lineage (NCBI taxonomy): Eukaryota > Metazoa > Chordata > Aves > Passeriformes > Viduidae > Vidua > Vidua chalybeata. Next base: position 92,521,043 of record NC_071530.1, read on the forward strand.
TAATATAATGACTTAGTGTACCCAGTTGTAACACTTTATTTTTTGAGCTTTAACAGACACACTGTGTTGAAGTGTATAAAAGAGAAGAACAATGTCAGTGTGTGCAGGGGAACAGGGCTGTCTTGTACCTTTAACAGTGCACCTGATTACTGGTAAAAACAAAGCCAAGTTTTGCAAATGCTTGGGTTTTATTTATTTATTTATTATTTATTTATTTATTTATTTATTTATTTATTTATTATTTATTTTTTTTTTCTCCTTTCTAGACACTGAAGAGTGGTGAAGTTCAGGAGCAGTGGCTCACAGACCTCCATTACTGTTTCAACATCTACCTTGCCTCTCATCCCCAGACACCTGGCCCTATAAACACAGTATATTGAAGAGGTCCAACTGCATTTATTGTAAAGCATTTACTTCTATTTAGTTTTGAATGGAAGGTGTTGGAACAAAGCTTGTCAATTTTTTTGTAAGTGAAACAATAAAAATTTTACAGAGAACTGCAATACCTCTATTGCCTTTTTTTTTTTCAAGCAAGTAGATCTTACTATAAAGTGTTTTAGTAAAATGTGTTGACCACAGTGAGAGGTGTTAAAGAAAGTCCAGTCCTTGATGCTGAAGAGCTTGCAGAGAAAGACTCATACTGACTCTACTCATCTATTATTTTGAAGCATCACATTTTTTAAAAAAACAGTAGAATTGTGTAGTATCAAGTTGAAAAAAAAATTAGAAAACAATATGCCTTAGAGTAACATTTTTTATTTTTGCTGAGTTCATATTTTTAAATACTTTGTGCAAGGTAAATACTGTACACTGTGGCAGCTCCAAAGCTATTACGAGAACTATTTTACAGAATAGGGCCCATCTTTTCTTGCTTCTCTATGTAATGCACATAGAAGAAGAGTTATTTAAAAAATTGGTGATAGTTTCAAAGGGTAGAAAACACAGCCCTATTAGTTTCCATAGGTTGTGAAAGCAATTTCTTTAGTGTTTTATGTCAACATGTCTACATTTCCATTTCCTTCCAAATCCATAGTTAGCTAAGGAACAATTAGTTTTTTAGTAGAGAAGTGGAGCATGAAGGCTGTTCTTCCATTCCTGCTTCGATTTTGAAATTAATTTAATGAACTTGAGATAAAATTAAACATTGGTTTCTCAAAACTGTAATATCTTTAGTACAATTTTGCTCTTTTTTTGAAATGCTTTTTTATGAACACATTCAAAATTCCTACTTTTTGCAATGGAAAGCTCTGATTGCCTCTACACTGTTATTGCAATACCGGGCTTAGTGCTTCATTTTCTGTCTTCAAAAGCAATTCAGATTTCATCCTGTGTTGGTAAAGAAATTAACAGTTGCATTTAAAAACCAGTTTGTACACAAAACGAGTCCGGGTCCTTAGCAGTCTGCTTGGCATGTAATGCTGTGATAATACAAAACTGAAAATGTTCAAGTTTAATACATCATAGATGGCTTATACATTATGAAAGATAACAGCTGTACTGGAATGGATTTCAAATTCTAAACACTGGTTTGCTTAATGCTTCAGTCTTGTATTTTTTGGTTTTGCAGCAGTGGTTGGTCTCATGTTGTATGAAAATTGCCTCGATTTTCCCATGTTCTCCAACAAATTAACACACTGTAGGTTGCTCACTGTAAAAGAACAAAATCGTTTTGATGAGTAACCCTAGTGGGTGAAAAGCAGCTTCATCTACACTGTGTTCTAGTTTTCATAAGCAACGAATCTGCTGAGAGCAGAAAGTGACTTTTTCCTGGCATCTCACTGCTGATTGTCTCTCAGTAGAGTTTGGTTTCTGCAGCACTGGGTACAGCTTCTGTGGAACACTGATGATGCTGCTGCTGCGTGTGGGACTTCAGCAGCCTCTCATGGGTGCAGTGAGGTTCACCCCCATAAATGAATGTAGGGCTCCAGACTAACACTATACTCTTGGCTGAATTTGCTGAAGAGCAGAAAGAGATTGTGTTGAGCAATCTTTAGCAACATGAGCAATGTTTAGCCCATTAGGCAATGGGCTCTTTCTAGAAAGTCAGGGAAAGTAGTCCAGGGGCTAAAGCGAGTGCTCTGAATTGCTCATGCAATGTTTTTTTATTTCCTGTAATGTGCTACAAATAATATGACTGTTTTCCTTTCCCAGGTTTGTAAAGATTAGCTGCAAACATTTCAATGCTTTATCCCAAGCTAGAATGGGATAAAAGTTGATCCCAAGTGCAAATCCAAATGTTTCACTGAGGGTGTGAACTCAGCAGATCTTAAAGACGTCTTTCTAATGCCAAGAGTTGCAAAACCTGCTCCTTTGCAGCTCTGAACACACTTTAATGTCCACAGTGAAACAAAGAACCAGGCTGTCTGGTTCTGCTGCAGAGCACCTCTTTAAGTGCCACTTGCTGAATTGACAAAAGGAATCTATTTAATTTTAAAAAGCCAAACAAAGTAGAAAAAGAACAAATTTCGAGTTCTGAAATGTTTTAATGGTAACAATCGTAAAGGGCCTATTTGCCAGAATATTCCAAAGTACTTAGCCCCTGCCTGTATCTCCCGTCCCTTTTCTACCTGTCACGTGCCTTACTGAACAGTTCCTTTGAACACTCTACATATCCCCCATCCAAAGTGTTTGAGTGTCAATCCCTAAGACAGATTTGTCACTGCACGCTTCTTCCACGGGCTCTATGAACATTAAAACTCAGGCTGACAGTCAGCCTTCACCTTCCCAAGTGCACCTTCTGCAAGGGAAGAATGAAACTGAAAAGTCCATTCTGACCTACTCCAGGCACCTACGTCAGAAACGGAGTATCTGGCATTAGCCACTGACAGCTCTGAACTTTTCCAACAAACGTAATGTTGTCATGCACAAAGGCAGGCAGATGAAAAACATGTTATTGTCTTTTAAGTAAGGGCTAAAGTTCCCTGAGCTCCTATTAGGTGAATAAAAGTAGGTAGTGTTCTGATGGAACTGGGCAGAGTTCCTATCACTAACCTATTCGTCACCAAGTTATGAAAGCAAAGGCCACTCCAGCCTCAAGAGAAAGCCTTTTTATTTCAGAAGACAGGGAGATCTGTTGTCCTGAAAAGTTAAACGAAAAGAGCTAAAAGCTCTTTTAAAATTTAGATTCCTATCTGCATGAGGAGGTGGCAATCAAACACCTGTTTGGTCATGCCTCTTAATTAAAACAGTTCCCAGGCAGTGAAAGAAAAAGGCCTCTGTCTCTTAGTGAGGCAGAAATTCACCTACAGTTCTAACAAACTCAAGGATAGGTCCACTGTCAGATTTCCTTCTGACTTCAGAGTTGTGTTAAACTACTTGGAAAATGTGTTTTACTTTCCTTTGCAAATTACCTGAACTTCTGACTCCTTGAAGCAGTTGCTGTGTTCCCACCTAGCTGTGGCCTGTCTGACTGAGGTGTAGCACAGCCAGGAACTCCAAATGCCCAGCGGGGCACTAAATCTTCACATGGTGAAGCATCAACATTACCAAAGCCCCCAACCCCAAGTAAGTCCATAATTTTTTATCCAAATCACTCAAGGATAGAAGTGCAGTGCTCAGTTAAGCCCAAAAGTGTTGAAAGAAGGATTGTGCAATCACAAACAGTTTGCCAGTAGTTACACATTTTGATAAGACAGCCCAGTCCTTAAGCACATTGTTTTCATATCTAAGAAGAAACCAATCTCAGGTATATAAACATCAAAGTATTCTTAAAATGGATGTGTCCTACCTGAGACCAGCTGCACATCAGAAAGTTTCAGCTTAGAAGGAGATCTTGCTGACTGACACACTTTGCCTTCCTGAGAACGCCCTTTAACAAACAATGTGAACAGCTGTGTGTTTATCATATAGACATGTGGTTGTGCATAGCTACAAACTATTTCAGTAAGCTACAGCATTCTTTTATCCTAAAATTACTCTCATTTTTTATGGGGAAACTCATGAGACATTCCGTATGACAGAAAATCGTGACAACCACAAGTGAAATTTAACTAATGTTAAAATACGTCTTGCTATAAAAACAACAAAAAAAAAAGAAGTTACTATAAAATAAAAAGAAGGAAAATAAATTTATTAGCTTTATTTATTTTATCCTTTTTGGTTCTCAAAGCTACAGAGCCATGATAGAAGTGACTTAACCACCTGTTAAAGTATAGTTAGCAGATCCTTACTCCATCAGTGATCCATACTGTAAAGGAACTCAAGGTCTAGAAGCAATACTTTACCTTTTCTTGAAGATGCATTTCTTTGCACGTGCACATTCAGGCACAGCGCAAAGCACTGCAAAATTATTATAAAAGACAACCTTGCTCTTGCCATAAAGACCACATCTTCATAAAGGAAAGTTATCAACATGGAACACATTCTTCATATGAAAATATTTTTAAAACAGTACAAAACAAACAAAAAAAAAAGTTTAAAACAATGCTTTAAAAAAACAAACTATGATCCAGACAGTCGCTCTGCATGGATACAGCCAGCTATCCCCAGCTTAACTGCTCTGTTCTCTTTCCACATTGATATATGTGAGCAGCTCTGGCAACGGAATTATTTGATTGCTCAAGACCTGTGCTGAAACAATGCTGTGTGGGGATTCAAACAGCTTTAGCAGCAGCCATTTTAAATCACTGAGTTGTTTGGTTTATTTAACCTGAAACAGAAATACAATTGCCCAGAACACCTGAGACTAATTTTTATAAATTGTTAAAATTCTTAACAATTAGATAACAAGTGCATAGATGAACAGATTCTGTTATAAAAATGAAAGCATAGTTATACAAATAAATTATAGTGAAAAGAAAATTACCATATATCTGCTTTAGGATGGACTGCTTGCTGGTTTTTATGGCTGAGCTGGTTTTGTTTACAGATTTCGGGTTTTTACATGAAGGAACTGATTTCAGAGGGCCATGGTTCAGCTGCTTCTTCCAAGCAACCTGAATGAAGAAGGCAGCTGCCTCTTGTCTCCATTTGTCTTCATCTTCCTTGCAGTGCCGCTTAGCACTAAGGAGCTGAAACAACTCCTGTCTTAGCTGGTAACTAGAGAGCAGAAAAGAGAAGAGCGCTTGTTTTAGGTGACCTGTTTTAACTTCCGTGCTTTCCACGCATCAGTTCACATGGTGGATTACATGAGTAACTGGGAAAACAGAACTCCCACTGATGTGCTAAGTCACTTGGATGACAAATGTTTGTTCAGAAGAAAAAGTAGGAGTTGGGTTCAATTTTGGATGCATCCTTTATTTCACATAGTTAGGAAAGACCTGGCATTACAGGTATCAAAAGTTACAGTGCTTCCACATCAGCTGATCAGCTGCTTTATAAATAGAAAATCGGCAGAAGACAAAAGTATAAATATTTATGGTAATAGTATAATCAGTACTGCTTCCTCATTTTCACTATATTCACAGGTTAATAACACCAAACTTTCTCGTGTGCCTTAGCACTTCATGTCCTCAGTCAATCAGTGCAAGAGACAAACCAAATCTGCCTCTGTGGGTTCCACTGCACATTCCCTCTGCAGAAAGCTGAGCTGCTCTCCACCCCTTCCTCTGAAGATGCTCCCCTCACCTTGTTTTCAGCAAACTCTGTTTTTTCCCTTCCCTTCAAAGGTTCCCTGTCTTCTGACCCAGCCTTGCCTCAGCTGCTTTGATCTTACACACAGTCACATCCCTCTGCGAGTGGCAGCAGCAGATTATCTGTCCCTCACACTCCGGTGGCAAATGGCACCGGCAGCAAGGAGTTGTTTGGGGTTTTTTTTTCCCCTTGAATCGGACGTAAGTATTCAATCAGATATCGGCGTTTCACACTCACAAGTCAATTAACTGGCTTAGCAATTAACTCTGAATCCTCCCAGTACAAACCTGTCACAAATGAGCATTGAGTAACACTTGTAAAATATTAATTATAAGTTGGTAACAGGCCAAAACACATTGATCATCATCCCCTCTGGTGTTCAGAAAGCCTTCTAATGGATGCCCAGTAAAGCAAAGGAGGAAGGAGAAAGAGGTGATTTTTTTCTGTTGCTCCCTCTGCAACAATTTCTAAATTAAAACAAAAGACAACAAGCCAAATATAAATTGTCTAAATATATGTTCTAAGCCAGTGAACTACATAATTCAAACAAAGCAGCAGCTCATATACAAAAAATGAGTACATAAAAGCACAATAGAATGCCAAAGGGAGATGATATGCTCCATTACAGCCCAAATAATTTTAAACTTCCAATAAGCTTAGTAAATTACCTCTGTGAAATTTGCTGGGTGAGACAAATGTATTTAATCTTAATTTAGTGAAGCTTCAGAATTCAGGCATGTACTGTTATGCAGCTCATTGAAATACATAAATGCAGGCAGCAAGTGCATCTTGTCAGGGCCTGCAAGTTGTGAAGCATGGTATGAATTCAGAATGGGAGTATTATTGAGACAGAGGGAAAAATTATCCCGTCTTCTTAAATAATATGCCACTTTTAACTTTTCAACGGGGTAAGAGAGGAAAAGAAAGTGAAGAGAGAGAGAGTACAGTTGCAGTTACTTGTTAAAATAACTTGAGCTAAGGACGGGTTAAGTGAATACTTAACTGCAGAAAAAACAATTGGGGAACTGTTTTATACTGGAGCAGAAAAGAATACTAAGCTACTCTCTTGGAATTTAGTAATTACTGCCAGATGCCTTTGCTGATACGTGAAATGACCCCATTCACAGTCACTGCACCTTTGCACCCAGCTGTGATTTCAAGTTTGCAGAGAACTTCTGGTAGTTTTTAGCAACAAGAAAACAACTGTGAGGTTCTGACACTGAGAAGATGCAGGCAGTTATCTGTAGAGCAAGTGCATACTGTTTTAATTTAGCTCTCTTGTAACAGATCATTCTGATCCTAGTGAGAAAAAAGGAGAGTGGGACCAAGTTTGATACAACATGAATCTGACATGGTGCCTTAAAATATACCTGCTGCTTAGTCAATTAAACTACTGCACATAAAAGAAAAATGGAATATCCACGTGCAGAACAGCAAAGCTGGCAAGTGGTATTCTCACTCCTTGTTACAGAAACTCTAGTCTTAAAAAATACTGCTGGCCAAAGTATGGACACAGCAATAATATATTTTAAAAATACAGCTTGACTCCAGCGGGAAAACAACAGTGACAGCAACCAACTTATTCCAGCTTCTGTCGGCTTCCTGTGGGCCCTGGAGCATGGTACAGGCCCTGGTGCCCCCCAGGAGAGAGAACACAGACACAGAATGTGTAAGCCTCACTGAGCAAGATAAGCAATTAACCTTTGGCAAGCCACACACCTTAGACTATACACTTTTGAGGAGTACATTTATAAAGTTTGCAGATTTGGGAATTGAAACATTCTCCTGAGAACGGCAAGTATAATACACTTAAGTAGACCAGTACCACTCTGCTGTTGTGTTTGCCTTCAATAAGGAAATCAAGACTATAAAATTTGCAGAGCGAGACAAATGCATTTAGTTCTAATTTAGAGAAATTCCAGAACTCTGGCATGTACTTCTACATGTTTCTAATGTAGAATTACACAATAACATTGTCTAATTTTACTGCTACCTACAAGTACATGCTATTTACCACGTGCAAGTTCGGAACAAAAGCAAACACAGGACTGTGGAAGAACTGCCCAACTAATGTCTCCTGCAGCCTTGCAGAATTTAAGATCTTTGTTAGTGTTCTATGAGTTCTTGCAAACAGAACAAAGATATTTACTTTTCACAATACTGTATTTAAATAACAAATGTAACTTAAACAATCTTTAATTCCCACAATTTCCAAATTGAAAGTGTTAGTTAGCGCATGCACTTCTTGGAGAGAACGCACACCATCCCTGCTTCTGCAGGTGCAGAGTTTCGAAAGGCCTATCCAAAATCTGTAGTGTGAATGGAATGCAGATTTCTGTGCAGGTAAGGAAGTTTAATGCATGGCTTTGGATCCCAGTTCCTGTGGGGAAATTTGCACAAGCACTCACCACACATGGTTTTGCTTTGTCTTAAAGCCACGGCACATGCCTGCCCCTCTGTAAAGATTTTTAACTTGCAGATACACTCTCCTAAGCTACTCCTGGCTTCCTTTAGCTTTTGGTATCTAAGTGATTTGAACCCATAAGACAAGAACTTGGGATCTACATCAGAAAAGAAGGCCAAGGAGCAAGCAGCAGAGAGAGCAGAAGTGGTGGAACCCTGGGGAGAAAAAGTGGCTGTTTTGCTTCACAGTTCGGAGGAATATGGCATGGAATCACAGAACCACAGAGTAGTTTGGGTTGGAAGGGATTTTTAAAGACCATCTCATCCACCTTCCCTGCCATAGCCAGGGACATCTTCAACTCGGAGTCCCCCAGAGAAACTGTTAAACTAGTGAGAGACCTGGAAAGAATATTGGTAAACATATGCAATTTATAGTTTTCCGCATCCAGTAAAATCAAAGAAAGTTTAAATTAAAACAAGAAATAAGAATAATTTGCATATTATATACTTCCCTTAGATACTCTTCCTGCCCATTTTGATAAGAAATTAAATATTAAGTAGCAGGTATTTTTAAAATGACTGCATTTCTGAGGCTGAAACTCACACATTCATGAACGCAGGATAATGCTGTGGAAAGCATTCTTCTGTAGAGCAGTTGTTCCTGCTTAATCAAGGTATTCAAGCTACCTTCAAATTTTGTCAACGAACACTCAAAGCTCCCAAACAGTCCGTGGTTTGATTATCTGGTAAATGTTAGGTCAGAGCACAATTTCAAGTGTGTCACTGAACTCCAGGTTTAGGCAAATCCTGATTTGCACTCTCTAAAGAAATATCAGAGTTTGAAATAGAAGTTTATTTTTTTATTATTTTTTTAAATTGAATTGAATTGAAATAGAAGTGTAACAATTTCTCTGATTATTAAAAGACATCACTTGCACTTTTTATGAAGTTACTAATGTAATTCTATGCAACTGGAACCCACTTCCCTTGTGTGGAGAAAGATTAGTAACTGCCTCGTTTGTCACTGGCAACATGGTAAGCAAAATAAAGCACACTGCCAACAAGCCTAGTTTTATTTACATCTGCTTGTATCTCACTCTTCTCTAGCCACTGAAGCAGTAATCTTACCTTCTCCACGTCCTCTGTATGACTGTGGCAGCGTAGTTCTTCTTCCGAAAAAGCTCTTTCCTTTTCCTTTCTTTTTCTATGATCTGCAGTCGAATCTCTAAAGGGATTAGTTCAATATTTGTACTTTGCCATGGAACAGAACATAATTGATCATCTGCATTCCTGGATCCAATTTTGCCTGTTTTTTCCAAGTTCAACGCAGAACATGCTATTGGGTTTCTTGGCACAGTCCTGGTAGGTTCTGCCTCAGCAGACAATAATGAAGAGGCCTTTTTTGCTGTTTCATTGTTTCCCACTTTGACAGTTTGCTCTGCAGCATGCAGGCTGTCATTTCTGGTGCTTACAAACACTGTTTTGGCACTTCCTGGTCTACTAGAACCAGCTGGTGAACATCTCTTATCATTTATCTCTTTATTTCTGGGTTTCTGCTGGTGCCTTTTGCCTTTGGAAGAAGCTTCACCCAGCTTTGAGTTTTGCACCACTCCACCCGTACAACCGACATCGCAGAAGAACACAGCCCTTCCTTCACCATGGTCCCTCTTGCCAGAGGGAGGCTGACTTGGATCCTTCAGCTTCTCCCCAGCACTGGCAGTCCTACATGCAGAAGCAGAAAGCCTCCTGCTCCTCCGAGCAAAGGCATCCGTTGTGTCAACAGCGTGTTCCTTGTGCTTTTCTCCGTCCTGCTCCGCAGCAGCTGCAACCTGATGTTTCACCTCAACTTTTGTTTCCTCGTTTGCTTTGCCACAGTGGAAATGGACACAACTTGACTTGCTTTTGATGTGTTTCCTCAGTGAATCTTTAGACAGAGAAATTGAAAACAAATTCAGTCTCTGACCCAGCAAAACATAATTTATGTCTCTGATTTTTTTGCTCAGTTACCTTTGGGGTACACTAGGATTCACTTAAATGAACAAAAAAACATAAGCAGGAAGAATCAGAAGAGGACACAATTGCCTGTCACAGTAGCATCCCAAACGCCTTCATTTGCTTAATGTTTTACAAGTGGTTTTCTTTCTAACATTACATTTGAGTTAGATGCCTGAAAAATTCCTGCTCTGTCCACGCTGTATCCTGGCACAGGATAACCCACTGATCCAGGAAACCCAAAGCACTTGGCTTCTCAGTACTTCCCTTGACATCCTGAATGATATTATCAAGTCCTTTCTATTTCTCCCTTGCTGCTGTGTGATCATTGCTTCTAAACAGTCTGGTGAGGTGACTTGGAAGCCAGACTGGAGTGCAAAACTGAAAATTCACCATCTTCCATCCACCTTCCATTCTGCTTGGAAATTAACAGGAGAATGAAAAAAATAGACCAGAGAGGATGAAATGTAACAGACAGGATGTTACAGGGTAGACAGGAGAGGAAAAAGAAAAGAAAGAGATCTTTGATATACTGTCATTCCAGAAAATCATCTGGATCACCCAAAACCTGATGAAACCTGCTATATTTGTAATGTCTTTTTATATTTGTAATGTCTAACAGGATACCCTTTTGACTGGATAACCAGATCAGAAAACACTCAACAACTGAATCACAGTTTTCACAGCCCAAAGGGTCTAAATTTATATTTAATTCCAATAAAATGACCAATGAAGTCCATTAAAGTTTTGGTCACAAGAGGATTGATTGAAACACCTAATGAGAACTGACTATACAACTTTAAGGTTTGATCCTTGTTGCATCAACTTTCCTGGAATCACTTCAGTAACAAAAAGAATTACCTAAAAAAGGCACAGCATTCTTTCAAACACCGTTTGGATTGAGCGAGAGGATAAATCTAGTTTAAAAACCAGAGTTACCATTTCTCCATTTACATTTTTCACGTGCACCACAGATATGTCAAATATCTTTAACCTTATTTTCTCTGAATGGTGCAACTAATAGAACAATTGCCCACAACCTGTTTTCACATATTCTAGGCATTTTTATACAGACCGTAAGACACTGTGCTGGTGTTTTTCATTACTTCATCCATGTTTCATTACTTCACCCAGAGCAAAAGAATCTGTATCTAACTTTGCCCTGCTGCACAAATTGCTCACTGATGAAAGAATTTGAAATCAGAGAAAGACAAAATGGATTCTATATATGAAGTACTCCCAAGAAGTGGACAAAGCAGATAAACAGCACAATTAAAGAAGATCACAAACCTTGCCTGATCTTACGACCTTCGCTCTGAGGCTCTGCTGACAGGCAGCTCTCCTTTGGGGTCCCTTTGTCATGACCAGCTTTAGGTGAACCTCTGCTGTTTCTCCCTGGCTGGATGTGTGAAGCATTGAGGGACAGAAGCCTCTTGCTCTGTGTGTCAGCTGCTTTGTTGGGTAACCGTGGGACACTGGTGGCCTTCTCCCGATTTGTGGGATTCTGTTGTACTTGAAACTTGTTTTGTTCCACGTTCTGCATCCCTTTCTGCAGCTTGGCTTCTTTCCTCTTACTTTCCTCTTCACGTTTCCTGCAATTACAGTCCATACCATAAGAATTTTGAAGATTAAATCTTGGGAGCATATATCTAACTTGAACACACTCCTGTCTAAAAATCTGACACTGTCACAACAAAGCTTGACTTGACATCTTTTTTTGTGAGAAAAGGACACGTATTGCATTGAAATGTCTTAGCATGATCCAAAACAACAACTGTCTTGCAGCTACAGCCTGATGAAGGTTAAGTCCCTGTCAGCCAGCTGCCCATTCAGTTTGCAGTTGTTTTGACTTATCTTAAAACACTCACTTACTGAAAACAACTAAATTTAGGGGGTTTTATAAATATACAAAAATTAATCATTACACTAGTAACTGTGTTTGCAATTACTAATGAGCAATATTTTCATGTGAATAGTAATGCAATGCACAGTATTTGAAAAGCAAAAAAATTTAACAGAAGACAATATCTTTGAAAATTATTTTTTTGTACTTAAATGTGTCAGCTAGTACAGACAATTATAAACCAATTTTGAACTAGCTACTGATACTAACTAGCTGCTATGTATTTGTCATTAGCGGATAATTAATTTTACATAAACATTATACGTCATTTAAATGACAAATACTGATAATATGAGCTGTGAATTAAAAACTTGTGTGCACATAGTATGCCATTACAATGGTAACATTTGGGTTTGCAAAATTAAATAAGTCATGCATCTCTTAATGGTGTAGCCATAAAAGAGAATTTTGGACAAACTTAGGAAAGGTGGATCCATTGAATAAAATTTTGCAGCCCATTTTGAAATATAGTGGGCTATCATTGCACTTTATCTTTTAAATTCTTGTTCCTACCAAGCAGAATAAACCCAATAGCACACGGCAAATGTTACATGCCTACCTCCCACTGAATTCATTTTTATAAATTAAGCCCTGGTTGTTGGATGAAGTGACACTTTTCCTGTTGGAACGGACAGGCGGTAAATGCCGTATCATGTAGCTGCCTGGTATTTTAACTTGCTTCCAGTGCTCCAACACAGTGTGCAGACTGTTGCCACATCACCTCCCAGCATGGCGTGTGACAGGTGAGTTATGCAGCACGCCAGCCCCAGTTCCTGTGAGTGGTGTCACTGCCAGCGCGTGTCACTGCAGCGCGAGCTGCCAGCCAGAAGCCCTAACTTTATCTGTCAGTGCTATCTTATCAAGTATACTCTGCAGAAGAAGCTGATTGAACTTTGCACCTGAAAAGCTGCTAATTGATCTAAAAAAATACACTCCTAGCAGCCTGGGATTCAGTATTCCCTCTGGCATGAAAAAAAAGTGGCTGCTTTCAATTAATATTGGCATTCCACAACCGGACTGTGTGGGGATGTTGGGACTGTGTACAGTATGGATCTCACTGCCATTACTGTGCCATTTGAGCTGATAAATCAGATCTTGCTATTCACAGAATAGTAATTTTCTATTCTTCACAAGAATAGGCAGCCTGTTACCAATGTCCTCTATTCAGGGTATTAGAAAAGGAAGTGTGAGATGGGCTGTGTGATACACAATCAAGCTGGAGTGACCTGCACTCCTCTGATGAGCAGATCAACCCAAAACAATAACTTCAGTAAAGTTATTCAAATGACACAGGACCAGAAACCAAGAAGTAAAAAGTGTTTTTTTTCTTTAAAGGTTTTATCTGTGTGCTAATTTTTCAGATTAAACTGAAGACAGAATAAAGGGAAGGGATTTCAAAGCTCCCTATTCATAAAGCATCATCAGAATTGTCACAGTACAGCTTAGTTGAATAATAGACTCCTGAATACATAAGACCCTTCCTTTGTGTTTTGCTTTATTTAATCAGAAATTCAGTTTGTATTACAGTGAAGGATCTCTTTGAAATTAAAATTTCTAAGTTTTACTGATGTCCAATTTAAGAGGCTAGGTTTCATGAACTAGTGAAGGAAGTAGACAAGATTCTAACTTCAGGTTCTAACTTCTAACTCTCAGTGATTCTCAGGAGGTTCTGGCAAACCGAACAGGCTCCAAATTTGGGCTCTGAAGTTAGATAGCTACAGCTCAACAGTGCTAACAGAGCTGGCAGGCCAACATTTTCCATTGCAAATGCAACATAATTTTGTCCTGAATGGTCATAAGCTCATATTTTGTTGCAAAAGTGAAAGAATGAAAACTGAGACTTTAGCAGATGGAAAAGGAACAGTTACAGCCTTACATGCACATTTGTGAAGACACAGAGATGTTTTGCATTTTTGATTCTGCTAAAATGAATTCAACCTTTTCTATTCTGTTAAGAATAGAAACTTAACTTTTTTATCTACACGCTGAAGGATATTTTAAAGGAGAGCGTTTTTAAAGTTATCCTTGCAAAAAAACCCCAAAAATTTACTTAAAAAATCTCAACTGAAAATAGATCTCCGGCTATGATCCTATTACTGGTAGAGATTTCTCTGGACTAAGAGCAGTTATAGTTCATGTTGTATAAACAGCATCTCCTGCTACACAATCCAGCACAATGATTATTTTCAAAAGAATGATACCACTGACTCATGATGTGTTCAGCCTCTGATCTATAACTATCTTTTAAACTGATAGTCCTTAATAAAAGTGTTAAGATGACAGTTAATTTCTGTCCAGTATTCCTATGTTGACGGGTCTTCCCAAATGTTTAGAGCAGTCTGTTAGCTCTTACCTAAGTACCTATTTTTTCCTCAGTCATTTCTTGTATGTATTTTACCACCATTCTGATTTCTCATTTAGTCTTCAATGTGCTTACAATCTTCTGCATCTTGGTGTTATTTTCAAATTCAAATTTACTTTTTAAATGAAAATACAAATTCATGATGGATTTATGTGAAATTCTTATCAATATACACTTCCAGCTTAAAGGTGACAAATAAGAAATTTCCCATGAGGAAGTATGAAGACTTCAGGCAAGTCTGAATGACAGCTACTGTTTCTCCATGGCCACAAAACTTGTTATTCAGACACAAAAGAAAATTGAGTTAGTTTGATGTAATTTATTCTGAAGTGTAAAAAAAAAAAAAAAACCCACAGAACAGTTCAGTCTACTTAGCATCTCTCATGGGCCAACTGGTTTTTCACTCTTCCTTTTCCAATGAGTATTTTACAGTGTTTTTTTGTGATATCTACCTCACATCCTTTGTCAGTTCTTATTTAGCACCTCAGCTTGTTTAGCTTTATCATTGTACATTCTTCTTACTGTCAATTTTAGTAATTACATCAAATTTCCAATATTTGCTTTCCCTTTTCAGGTTGCTGAAGAGCTCATTATTTTCTCTGTTGCCACACTCTCCTATCTTTTCTCAGCATGCAGCACTAACCACTAGTCTTCCGAAAAACCTCATAATCTACTTGTACCCTCTTGGCATAAGAACATTTTTCTAAATCTACTGAGGGCTGTTTAATTGAACTGCTTATTTTCTTCTTGTTCTTCTCTTCTTAAATATCATGAGCTACTTACTCACTTTCATCCATTTCCCTTTCACATCCACATTCTCAATCAGTTTCCTTCAACTAGCCAGAATGAAAAACAGAAGTATGGATTCAGGAACTTATCCTGAGAAATTGAAAGGGGAGGTGAACAAATGAGGAATGAGTTCTGCAGCCCTTTCAAAATTCAATACATTGAAAATTAGTTTTCTCTGAATATGTTTTAAACACATAAATATTATTTTCTTAAATAGCTGGTTTTGCAATAAGTAAACCAAAATCCTATTTTTGAAGTCTGGAAGGGATCTCAGGAAGTCAGGAAGGCTAACAGGGTCAAATTGGGTGGCTCAGTTTTTTATCCAACTATGTCTTGAAAACCTTTATGGACAGAGACCTCTTTGGGCTGTTCTACTGGTTGATTGTCCCAAGGGTGAAAGAATTTATCTTTATTTACCATTGGGACAAAATCTCTTGTCCCAGCTTTTGCCTGTTAAAAGTTTCCCAGAGATCAGAAACACCAACCAGACTACAGTTCCCCAGATTTTTTTTTTTTTGGCCCTTTTTGAAGCTGGGTGCAACATTTTCTTTCCTCCCATCATAGGGGACCTTCCCTGGTCTCTGTGATCTTTCAAAGATATTGGAAAGTGACCTTTTAAGGGCATCAGTTAGTTCCTTCTGTACCCCTGGATGCAGCCAGCCTGGTCCCATGGACTTGTGTAGGCTGAGTTCTCTCAAGCCTGACTTAATCTTTATTCACAGCTGGCAGTTCTGCTCCTCCTTGAACCAATTCTCTTAGCAAAGAGGCCTGGCAGATTGAGGAACAGAAGGCATTGAGTACTTCTGCCACACCTGTGTCTGTTGTCACTAAATGCACCACTCAGCAACAGGCCCACACATTCCTTGCTCAGCATTTTACTAATGTATTACTACTTTTATTAATGTAGAAGCACAGTCTCACTTTGTAACCTGTAACATGTCTTTGAAGTCTCAACTCCATTTGAGTTTTGGTATTTCTGACACCATCTACATGCCCAAGCAATGTTTTTACACTCTGCCTTTGTAGTTTGTCCCAGCTTCTGCCTTCTGGAAACTGCACTTTTACATTTGAGCTCTGTCAAGGATTCCCAGCTTACCCAAATTGGTCTCTTGGTGTGTCTCTTTGCTCAGTGACATAATACTGTGCATGTTGTTTTGGCCTTCATCAAACTTAATTCTATAAATTATGATTTCTTTGATATAGGAGAAAACATGGGAGAAGGTGTTTGTATAGAAATATTTCTATAGGATTTAAATACAGTGAATGTAATTTTAACAGAAAATAATACAGGTATGAGATGCTGGCTGACTTTTTGTCATGGTAAAAAGGAAAATAAAAACCAAAAAGGAAAAGAACAGACTATCTAAACCCAAGTAGATTTAGGAGCGATTTATCTTAGAGAGACTCTCTAAAGTAACATATTACAAAGCAAGTTTAAATATCTACACTGAAATAGTTGGGGAGAGGGTGTGTGTGTTCAATCTAGAAGCTCACCATCATTCTGGATCCCCACATAATGTCTACTTTTATCTGGAGACCAGATTTTTAAACACCAGTAGGGATAATAGTTTTCTGTATGCAGGAACACCCTGGCCAATTTTAGCTGTGGAATGCACAGATGGGGACGCAGAATGATGACAACATAATGTCCCCTTCAGTTTATTACAGATCATAAAATTGCAATTAAATAAAATTTGTTATGTGACAACCTGATTTGCTTGTACACTCCAATTGTACTGTAATTCTCTTTTTATGGTATTTGGTACACAGACTTTGTTTCTGTTGTTTTCAAACAAATCAACAACAGCTAAGTAAGTTTCAGAAACTACATCAGAAACTCACAAAGGAAAACGATTATAAAAATATCCCCAAATTTCCATGAGGCAATTCTTTTCCATTTAATCTTCTACATAGTGGATCAGAGATTTTTCCAAAAATGACTGTCATCACAAAGGATAAAATTATTTAATTTGGTAAAGTCAGTTGTGACCACACAGCAATAAGAAGAGCCCTCCACATTAAAAAGAAATCTTTTTCAAGGCAGCTTCTTCATGCATAGTTTTGGCTTTACACTGATTTCAGCAGAAAAGGCAAACAGTAGGAGAGTTACAGGTTACAACTTCAGGACATAAAGATGTGAGTAAGAGATGAGTTACCCAGTATTTCTAGATTTGTTTTTCCTGGGGAATAATAATTATTTTATAGTAGCAGCAATCAAACCCAATGAAGGTCTGACTGGCCAATTATGCAGAACATCAAACTACCAAATTTGATACAGACTGGAGTGCAGCTGAATTTGTCTGTGATGCACAGATGCAGCAAAAATACCTCTAGGTGGAATAATTATGTT
Source organism: Vidua chalybeata (assembly GCF_026979565.1). Taxonomy (NCBI): domain Eukaryota; kingdom Metazoa; phylum Chordata; class Aves; order Passeriformes; family Viduidae; genus Vidua; species Vidua chalybeata. Next base: position 92,538,413 of record NC_071530.1, read on the forward strand.
GTGTGCTTTTTTCATATGATCTCTCTTTATCAAAATAATACTCCCAAATCATGCAGAAATCTTTTCAGACTTATGTTTTTTCATTTCAGAATCAGATTTCTTCAGGAGAAACCAGCTGCTAATTTCATACTAAGAATCTTAAGGGTAAACTCCGAGCAAGCAATATATTATGATAACCATTTATGTACCCTCTGATTTTAGAATTTCACCACTGTGCTACCATTACCACATTTAAATTGGGCTGAAACTCAGCCAGGACCTACACATCTTGCTGATAACAATTTGAATTGCATATGTTAGTTATCTGTAATCCAATATAACCAATTCATAGGAACTCTCTAAATCAAGACCACAAAATATAAGTGCAGAGAATAATAAGGCCCAAAATGAAGTTGCAGATAGAAACCAGGAGTCCAGGTTGCTAGAGAAACATTAAGTTAAGCCTTATTAAATCAGGCTTTCTCTGGTTTGTTTTCAGTTTTTTTTTCCTCAGATACTGATTAATTTCTGTTCAAAACTGATATCAAGACTTGATAGGCAAATAATTATTTTCATTACCTTAAAGTGATAAGTGTTTTCCAAGCATTTTTATCATACAGAATATCAGGCAAAGTTCATGGTCACTAACATGTTATTTCCTAAGCTTTTGGTATTTTGCCTTGCTATAGTATATTATACAAGGTTTGTTATTTAAACTGGGATTATATGGAAAATAACTTCCATCTGTCTATAGTTATATGGATGTTATATGCTTCCTTCAGTTTCATGAATTTCACCAAGAGGAACAAAAACTGATGAGGAACAGTCATACATTGATAAATACAAACTTATAGCAAATGTCTATGTGCTGGAGTAAATTTCAAGCCTCAGACTTACTTGGCAGCAGCATCTTTTCTCAGCTGTTCATGCTTCATCAGAAGATTCTTCCTCTCTTGAAAAGCCTTTCTAACTTTGTATCCTTTGTAGACAGCCTGGATTTTGAAAGCAGCAATATCCTGAATGGCAGCTATAGACAGAGCCCCGTGTTCTAACATGAACTGAATCACTTCATGGTGTTCACCAAGCAAGGCATAATCAAGTGGAGTATATCTAAAAAAAAAAACAAAAAAAAAACAAAAAACACAACAATTACTATTGATCTAGAATTCCAGTTATAAGGTGCTTTTCTTCACCCTCATTTCATAATAAAGCAACTTCTAGTATGAAGATAGATTAAGCACTATTTCAGTGGGCTGTTTTTCTCATCTTTTTAGGCATTGTTTTGCTACTTTATTCATTCTACACACTGTGGTTATGTTTAAAGCTTTTTTTTAGCCTCCTAATATGGAAGGGGGGAGAGGGGAACCTGAAGTGTTTGGACTAAATCTCCCAAAGTCCCATCTACAGTGTTAAATGCTTTTAAAAAGCTGTCTTTAAAATGTGTGATTGAATATTTCATATAGAAATGTAAAGAAAAAGTAAGTTAAAATATTTTTGTGTTATTTCCATATGCATTTAAGTTCTAGAAATCTACTGTCAAATCTGGCTTAGCTTCTATAACATCGACTGAAGACACTATGACTGACAGAGCAACAGGATTAGATCCATATCGAAGGATAATGTCTTTTTTAGGGTATTAGGAAAACTTAAGTCTGTTTTCAAATGGACACAGGTGTTCAAAATATTAAATTGCTTTGGGTTTTAATGGTAGCAAAGACGTCTAGGCCTTTTTCAAAATAATTCCCAAATTACCCACTGTCGACATGGGAGCAGAATCTACCTAGCTCCCTCACTAACACTGAAACTTCAGGGAAAGACATTTATTGACTGAAAATTATCAGTCACAAACCATAATCAAGACCATGTAACATAAGACTATCCAATAACAAATGTCAGTGCATTTGACTGTGAAAATTAGGGCTCTTGCTGATGGTAACTTGCTGGGACGCAGCACTGGTAAGTAAAGAAAAACAGACAGAAAGCACAATTGGACCTGCCACACAGCAATGGCTTGATGGAAGGATAAACAGTATCTGAACTGAAGTGTCTGCAGGAATAAAGACAGTGACATAACATGAAAATTTGGATGTCAAGGTGTGTGGCTGATAGCATTTAAAGATAACCTAGCATTTTGATAACCTAGAGATGGGAACTTCAGATGGAACATTATTTCAGAAAAACACATTTTGGAAGTATTCCTTATGTTGAATACTTTAAAGACACAAAAGATACTAAAGTAAACTTTATGAAGTTTACTTTTACTTTAGCAGTCATGAAGATCCATATTTTTAAACGTGGATTCTCTAACTCCATCTGAGCTACCTTTGAAAGTAAAAAGATCACTTAAATCAAATCTGAAGAGGGATTTTTATGACTGGACACTTACATACACTCCTCTGTTGTGTCAGTTCACAGCTTGATGTAAATTTCCTTTTCCCTTGGTTCTCTCTAAAGCAGAAAGCTTTTAAATCAAGCTGGCTTCACAGGGAACCATATGAAGACATCAGCCATCAGCTGTTATAGGCAATTTAACATGAAGGTGGTCAAGCAGCAGCTTGATGCACCCAAGACATGAAGCTGGACTACAAAATAAATTTGCAAAGAACAACAAACCCAATAGCCTCCAGATTAGCACTTGATCACATATCCGGCAAGGAAGAGTGTGCTTTAAAATTCTTGATGCAATCTCAGTTCTATCTTTTCTCTAATCTTTTAGTTATAACAACTATGTTAGCATTTTAACTGGTATCTCATACTACTCTCTAAGAAAGTAAAGAAGGGAAGCTTTTTTTCCTATAGGAATATTTAAAAAAAAAAAAAAAGCCACTATGTAGTGAAATTGTTACTTATTAAAAACCAATTTCATCCAATTACAGGTGAATCATATCCATGATGTTATTTTTCCTCTCTCTTACAACACTTAACTTGATTTTCCACTTTCCAAACTTCCAATATCTTAACAATAACACAAAGTTTGTCGATATTTATTAAGATGCAAGTATGCAATTTTTATATGTAGTTTAAGAGAATTGTATTAAAAGATTGATCCATCTAGAAATACTGGGGATCTCTTTTGTCCTGCACATGCACTAGTGTTTATCAGCAGACATTTGGAATACTGCTAGTTGTATGTTGAGTAATCTAGATTTACACATTAAATATATATTAGTTCCAGAAGGGAAACAACAATATATACTATCTGAATGACTGTAATAAACCACAGCTAAGGTCTTTTCTTGACATTTGAGCACCATGAGTACATTTCTACAAAGTAAGGATAACAGCAGTCTCCAATCTGGCAAAATTGTGGCTTTTAATCTTACTTATTAAAAGTAATTTAATTAAAACTGTTTATTCAATTTTCTATCAAAAATTACTAAAGACAGCCTTGACACTACTTAATTAGAAACTAGTTATACTTTCGTTTGTGTTTCTCAAGAAAAAATAAGAACAGAAAAGGAAGAGAGATCTGAGTGATTTAGAGTGGAGAACAAAAGAAAAATGATAGAGGAAGAAAGCAATTAAAACCTGGGGTTAAGTACAGAAGTCAAAAATTGAAATATGAGGTTGCAAACACCTTAAGTTATTTAAAATGCTGAAATATTCAAATTTATATGGCATGCTGTTCATAATCTTATAATTATGAGGAGGTCATCTCCTCTAAAAAAAGGCATTAGAAATTTCTGCTAATAGTAATTATCTTCATGGTCAGGTGACTAATTCGAACTCCACAACCCAAATCACTTTTAAAAATCTATTATTTATATGTCAATGAAAGACAAAGAAAAGAGATGCAAATGTGCCGTCTCTTTATGATTATAGGAGACATTTTTTTTTAAACCAGGCCTTTAGAATACAGGTAACCACCAGGTACTTTGTAATCACCATTTAAAAACATAATATTACATTTCTCCCATTCTCTTTCTTCTTGCTGTATTTGTATCAAATATAAAAGTAAAATTCCAGTCTATTCCAACAGCAGCAGAACTGCCTTTTCATCCTTTGTCCATACAAATCTGCCTTCAACTCCATATAAATAAGAAAGATCTTTAATATTTCCAACAAGATTAGAGTGAGTAAATACTTCCAGAAGATGGTTCAGAAGTATAAAAGTTGAAGTTGCAATGTCTTAGTTAAAGAAGGGAACTTTCACATCAGAAAAGCTGCTTACACTGAAGCCTAAGGTCATAGCACTCCTCTGAGATACAAGATGACAATTCTCTTGCAGCATCTGAACATTTAACATTTCAATGGAAGGCAGTGCTTTGGCACAATTACAAAATAACACCTTGAGACAAGCAGTACCTCTCTTCGCTGTTCTCCATGTGATTGGGGAAAGCATCAAAGCCAAGCAGTAACTTTATAGCATCAAGGTAGCCATTGTTGCAGAGCCAGTGCAGGGCAGTTCTGCCCTGTAAAACAATAGAACAAAACAAAAATAAACATTACCCCCAAACTCTACCACATCACAATAAAAGTCATAAATCGTAGTGTAATCCAATGCTTTTCTGGACATAAAGAACAAACAGTTCTTCTAAATAAACTTCCTTGTTAAAATAAAAAGAACACAAAACTTAAAAAATGATTTTTTTTTTTTTAACAAGATTTCAACACCAGTGCTTTTTCACCTAAAACAGCTGAAAAGTAACATTAGAAGACTAGCCTTAGAGTTGCTTTCTTTGCAAAAGATGTACAGCATGCTCTGTAGAACTCATAATGAAAACCACATTTCCATTACCTGGAATTATCTATGCCCTACGACAAATAGCTACAGAAAATTTCAATAAATTGGGTGAAGCTCTTTTGACTGATGAGGTTCTACTGACTTCTGAGAAATTACGTCATATAACAAAGAAATCTGTTATAGGTTGCACAATTATTCTGGCTCCTAATTTCAATTATTGCCCGAATAATGGCACAAAAGAACACATAAACCAATCAGTGTTTTGATTTTTTTTTTTTTTTTTAACCTGGAAGAGATATACACATGTGGATACTTAATGTGGACAAACAATTGAAGCAATTATTGTGCAATCTCACTTGCAGTACCTTACTTTCTTACTTGCTCTCTTTCTCTCTCTATTCTGGAGAACAGACTAAAATCACATTCCCATGTCAGCTGTTAATAAGGAATTATAGAAGAAATCAGATCATTAATATGACTCCTCATATGATCACACTTCGATAAGGAAAAACCAAAAGTGATCTGGAAAAATACTAATCTTCAATTCATGCTACATATTAAAATACTACTTTTCTTTTGAGATTTTGGAAGTGAAGTCATAGGGAAAATGACATCAGGATGCATTTCCTTTTGTGACAAACAGCAGCACAGATGTTTCTATGTCCTGGAAAAGAGAATGACCTTGAAGAAAAGGAAAATGTTTTGATTTATGGTTATTCTAAAGTTAATGATATACCTCAGTGAAGAAGAACAACATACCTCTTTATCCTGAATATTTGGATCTGCATTGTTTTCCAGCAACACTACCATGCAGTTAATGTAACCTCCATAAGCAGCACACTGCAGAGGTGTTCTACCTGCATAATCCTGCACATTAGGGTTGATTTTATTTTCTATCAGGATTTGGCACACGTCAGCATTTCCTCCCAGGGCTGCCCAATGAAGGGGTGAATGCCCATCTTGGTCAACCAAATCTACTCTTGCTCCTCCTGTAAAAACAAATACATTTCTGAGCACAAAAAGAAAATACCACTGAATGCTAAGAAAAGAGTGAGTTGTGTTCAACTAGAACTTATTTCGTAAACTGACAATTCAGAGAAGTATTTCAGAAAGCAATTTCAATTTTGTTACTCAAATCCTTAAACTTAAATCAAAATTAATTGGGAACGAAATAATTTCAAAGAAGGTCAGGTATCTAACTTTTTTACAATCTTCTGACTATCCTCTAATATGCTTTAGAATATCCAGACTTATCAATTGCCTATGAAAAACCCATTTTATTTGTTTCAGGTCTATGAATTTTCATTAGAACCTTTCTTTCTTAAAAATAACTCCTAAAAATTAGATTTCAGATTATATGTCTTTTTAGATCTCTAAAGCAGACAAGATTAAATATTCCCAATGTAATAATAGTTTTTAAAATAAGCTTTTTTTCAATTCAAGCATGCTAAGACTCTTTTATGCAGATAATTAATTTCTCTATATGTTCATGCAAAATGTAAAAATTCTGTTCAAAAGTAAAACTCCACAGATACAAGAACTTGAATGAACCAGCAAAAATGACTCTCTATATCATAAAATATTTAATTAAAAACAACTTAGATTCTGATAGCCAAGCTTCTTGCATCTACAAAAGCTAAATGGCACAGGGAGTGGGGGGAAGAGCTTAACAGGAGGTTAAAATATGCCCAGCAGATCATGGAAGGAAGAACATTTTTAGTAAGAAAGGCTGGTTGATGGAAAACTTGCAAACTTTAGCCTGGAATACGTCATCTATCCCTAAGTGTAATAATGTCTGAAGTAGGAAGGAGATGTTTCTGGGAAGCTAAAATGACAGAATTTTGCATCTAAAATGCCACTGTTCTTTCACTGTACTTCTTACCCTTCAGCAGATATTCTACAATTATCTAAAACTGTGTACTTTGTTAAATCCTATTTCTGTCTACAAACAAAATAATGCTTTAAAGAAACAACTAGAAGAAAATATTAATGATGTAGGCTTTTGATATCTATCTGTATTAAAAAAAAAAAAAAGACTCACATAAAAAGCCTTCAAAGAACCCTAAGAATGTTTTTTTAACAGAGGTGAAGAAAGCATAATTTGGTCTTATTTACTGGGGAGAAAAACCAAACAAATAAAAAGAAAAGAAAATACTTGCTGTGGGAAGAGTTAGTTTGAGAGACTAGGATGTACTTGCAAAGGCTTGAGCAGAAATGAGCTTTGCAAAGAACAATCCCAATTTTGAAAGTTTTGTATTTAACACTTCTAGCCATTTTGCACAGCACTGATAATCTTTTAGATTCACTAGAGCTATTTCACAAGGGGAACTTACAAACAAAACCTGCTTTAGGGAAGCAATTTCCTACCCCACCTCTTGCCCAGCTGTTTATTTCCCATTCCCACAGGAAGCAGCAGCAGAACTCTTGAACAGGTTTGTAAAGCCCTGAGAGCTGACCTTTAATGAGTGTTTGAATCACCTCCTTGTGACCCATCTCACAGGCTCGGAAGAGCGGGGTGTGTTTCATCACATCCAGAGCATCTACCTGGGCTTTGTGCTCCAGCAGCAGTTTCACTGTGCTGACGTGGCCAGAAAGGGCAGCAGCATGTAATGCTGGAGAATAAAGTAACAGGGAAAAAGAAACCATAATACCATGAGCTTTAGAGGTCCACAATTAGAACAGTCAAAATAAAAATCAATTACAAATATTTTGGTGGAAAAAGTACTTTTCAACCTCAAGAAACTGAAGAAGCGATGATGTAACAACACTTTCTTGCCATACAAGCAACAAGTGGAAAATCTATTAGCCCTGAAACATGTTTCTAACTTGCACAAATAGAAATTTTACATTTAACACCACTAAGATTGGCTTATAGTGAGGATTTGTGGAAGAATAGCAGCTTCTGATTAAGAGAACATAACATGATTTATTTCTGCCTCTGTTCTGTGGCATTTTTGAGATTGCTCATCATCAGTAAAAGAAAACTTTCATTATTTCTTCAATGCTTTCCTGAAAATGACTTTTTTCTTTCAAGTAAGCAAAGTCTTCTCAATTAAAACTAACTTCAGAAAACTACCCAGCTGTTCCTACTCCTCCTTGGCTCCCTTTCTTGTTTCAGAATTGCTTGGAGAAAATTTTATATGAAATTATGTTGCAAGACAATCATATCTTGCACAGTATCCCCAGCTCCCTGTTTTCTTCAAGAGAAAGAAAAAGATTACAGAAAAACCAGATGCTGCTACTTCAGATACTTCAGAACTCAGGTAAAGATGTGGTGTCCTGTAATTGGAGTTGCTATTGCCTAACACAGCATCCTGCAGGCACTGTTAGCCAGAGTTGTGGATGACCAGTTCACAGCTCTTTTTGAAGTAAAGAAGAACTGCACACAACAATGAGATTTCAAACCAATGGAGAACAAATGTATTGGTGGTTTCACTTACAGTTTGACTTCAAAATGCTTTGGGTTATTTCCTATAGTCAGCAGTCAAATCAGACAATCTACATTCTCACGCTGCCTTAAATGTAGAATATATTACAGACAATAAAATCAAAATAATATAGAATAAAACCACAAAACTATGTGTTTCATAAGTGTGCCTTTAATAAAATGAATTCATATTTCCCCATGAAATTTCAGAAATAGTCATGCTTAGTGAGAACTGAATCTGCTCATGCAAGCAAAATGTGGAGCTGTAAATACTACCTGCATGTCCACATTTGTTTAATGTTAAAACAGACAGGGTCAGGATCCAGCAGAGGCATTTTACAGAAATGCACACCACAAAGATCAGCATTAGAAGGAGCAGCTTCTTGAACCATAGGCAGAATATAAAACCAGCATTTTTGTATTTGCCAGCTACTGTTTACAGCCAGTACCAGCTTATGAGACAGAAACCCTGCACAACCTGTTACACAGGCCCTACTAAAATGCTCAGGTTGTTCATTTTGTCATTGACCTGAATCCACCTGGTGTGCACTGCCTTAAAGCAGAGTCACAAAATAAGTGATAGTAACATTGTGACACGGGCTAAGCACTGAGGTCAGAGCCAGAGACACTCTGAGGAGTGAAAATTGAGATCATGCCTTTGAGAGGACGCTGATTTAAGTTTAAGTGCAGCAGCCTAAAAGCACAGCAGAGCTCATTGCACTCGTGAAAAGTGAGTGCCTGCACAGCAGCCACTGCAAGTGGGTGGCTATCAGTAGGAATTGGACAAGAATGAGATCCCTGCCGTGTCGTACATTTGGATGGGCCTGGTTTTCATGGTCTGACCTCACAATAAACTCTAGGTTCTGGTTTTTGTCCTGAATCCCTTATGAAACCAAAGGCAGTAAACCACTCCATCAGATGACACATGGGGTGTGTGTAACAATACAATAGAAAAAGAGCTGCTGTGTCAGCTTGGCCAGTTCTTCCCCCCTATCACTCATTCTGACGCAGGCATCTTGTTTCGCACTTTGTGCTCAATATTTTCTTGTAAGCCAAATTTTCTGTGATGGAGTCACGGTGACTGAAGAGATTCTTCAGCCAGCTGCTCACAATGGGCCCTTTGTTCAGCCGACAGACAGAGCCCTCTCCATTGTGCGCAGTGACGGCAGAGCTATAAAGCTGCCCCTGTAATGCTCCTGCAGCGCTGATCTCTGAGAGGAGGGAAATTCCTTTCCCTTGGTGTCATTCTCCTACACAATGCCCAGAGTCTCGATGTTCTAGCAGAGCTCAATGGAGAGCTTGCTCTTTTTGAGCAAATGCAAAAGGCTGCCTTAACGCAACATTACAACCGCGCTCAAGTGAGTGCACACAAAAGTCAGAAAAACACAGCCTTGAACTCTGCTCAGCAACTGTATCCCAGGCACGGAGGCATGTGCGCTATTTTCTATTAGTGCATAGTTTCCTGTCCGAACACAACACTGCTTTTCCCTCACGAAAACTTGGGAATGATTAAAGCCCTTTGGAAAGAAAAAAAAAAAAATTAAAAAAATCAGAGAGTGATTTACTGGTGGGCTTCCTTTTATGTTTAGAGCTCGCTATAATAAAGCCCATGCTACGCACTCGCTGGCACAATGATGCAGCTCGGGCTGCTCGGCAGCACAGCTCCCCACATCCAGACTGTTCCCGAGTTCTACACAACGGCACTCTCAAGCAAATGGAAAATCCATTCATTTCCTTGGATTAAAAGCCCTACAACGAAACCGAGATTAAAAGGTGATTACATATCACCACTAGGAAAGGTTTAAGACTGAAAGATAATAAACCCAACCACCTGAATTATTCAAGCATGAAATCCACACCTGAGTAATTTCAGAAACACAGTATGTGATTACCGATTACTGCCTGCAAAGAAAAAAACCCTTTGTAAGGAGGTTTGCACAGTAACAACAACATTGTTGCACCTTAAGGTCTGAAACAAACACTGAGAGGTATTTGAAATGAACTGTCATGAAGTAGCAAGTGTAGGTGAGACTGATAAAAAATTAAATAAGATGAAAATTGTAGAATATTTCATTTGTAATGTCATCAAACATTGACATGAAAAATCTCATGAAAACGGAGATTTTATTTGTTGCACTATTTCTTACACTCAAAAATTTCAAACTATCACAACTTGGAAAGACTGATGTATTTAGTGTGTGTTACATTTTAAGAAAAACAAGAATTTAGATATTTAAACAGAATTTTATGTTAATTGTAAATTGCTTTTTGTTAAGATCCAGCATATTATCAAAGGAAACTTTAATTTTTTTTAAAGGAGATAAATTCATAGTTACTACAGGAAATTCTGTATTTCATTACTTGCACACTTGAATGCTGAAACACTGTGTTGCCTACTTATATTTTGTTTCAGGCTGATAACAGGATGATAAATTTGGAGGATATCAAGTTTGATCTCTTGTTTGGACATCAGAAATGCAATAGCTCTAATCTTTATTTCACTATCTCTAAAAATAACCATGGAATGATTTTCATGATAATTTAGTTACTTCAGTGGTTAGTTTGCTCCATATTGTTTCAAAGTATTTGTGTACTGTCAAATACATTTTTCAACAAGCATTTTCAGGAAGAACTTTTTATGCAACTATGTTTCACATTATTCTTCAAATTACAGAACAGCTCTTCCTTTCACAGGATTACAAAACTAACTAAACAGCATTGCAGTACATTTCTTCTTTCTACATTTCAAATGAACTGTTCCAATCTGTGCAGAAAAGGTTTGTTTATTTCCCACAATAAGGCAAAGAATTGACTGACACATATAATTACAATAATGCAGAAATGTTTTCAGGATTGAAGTACACATTCAGAAAAACATTAATATAGATTCTATCAATGTTTCCTCTTGGTGGAAATCACACCGATTGGAAACATACAGTGGCTCTTTACTGTAAAGCATCTTACCTGTGCCAGCGTATTTGTCTGTCATATTGATATCAATATCCAATTTTAAAGTCAGCATAGTCCTAATGACATCATCACTGCCTTTGCCAGCTGCCCACATGAAGGACGTTCTTCCCTCAAGATCTGAGTCATCTTTTACAGAAGGATGTTTCAAAAATACTTCAACTGTTTCCTGAAAAGACATACTGTTGAAATTAACATTAAAAGGAATCTGCAACAACAAGAAACCATTGTCTCATGTAGCTGTTTATGAAGCAAATCAAAGCTTCATTTTTCATTTTAAGTTTATAAAGAGTAACTGCTCAACAGAATCACTGTATCTCCTGCTATGCCTTTTCCCTCACCAATGATCATAGAGCATCCTTAACTATGAGTTTAACACTGCCATTTAACACTTTTTTCTTTTCAGTGTCAAATATGATGTGTTCCTAACAAGGAAGCAGAAGACACCGTAGTCTCTGTGAAGAAAGCAATGGGAAAAATATCGTCGGTTTATCCAAACCTGACTGTAATACTGTGATGAAAAAATGACAGAATCCTTTAGGCTGGAAAAGACCTCTGAGATCATCGAGTCCAACTATGACCCAACACCACGATATCAACTAGACCATGGCACTAAGTGCCATATCCAATCTTTCCTTAAAAACCTACAGAGACAGTGACTTCACCACTGCCCTGGGCAGCCCATTACAACATTCCATCAGCCTTTCTCTGAAGAAGCTCCTTCTGATGCCCAATCTAAACCTACCCTGAAAAAAAATGTTCTTTCAAAATATTTTCCCAGTATATTTTTTTCTCTCCAATTATAAATACAACTGCACATGCAAATATTTTACTTAGCCTATCTTTAATATTTTGACTGTTAAAAAAAAAAAGGGGGTCAACATAGACATATTTCCTAATGTTTAATAACATCATCAGGTTACTAATTACTGAAATACTATATTTCAGAAAATATTAAGGAAATCTTTACACCTGAGTCCAGTCTTTCCACTGTAACTGTTAAACTAAAATCTCAAATCAAGGCAAAAAATAATTATTTCTTTAAATGCTGTGTTTGTATTAAGCTATCAGCAAACAAGTCCACTTGTTTAACCTGCTGCTAGATTCTTAACGAGTCACCCAGGAAAGGAAGGGAGAGAAAATCACAACTATTAGAAAAATAATAAAAAGGAAGATTTTCTCTTTTCTATCTAATGCCTTAAAAGGCCATGTATGTAACAGCTGGGAAATATCTGATATGAGTCACTGGTAGGCCAGCCAATAAAAACCTGAAAAAACCCAGGTTTCATTATTTTACTTTATATTTCTATTTTATTATTAATACTATCTTAGCCTTTCCTCTGTGTGACCCCACAATAGCACCATCACTGCTCTTGAGAGAACAAGAATCTCCTGGCTATAATGAACTTAAATTCTTTTAATCATGAAGGTGTTTGAATGCCGAAGTACCACTGATTAGTTTGGATTTGTTTTTTAACTACTACTTATTATTTCATCCCTCTAAACAAATAGGAAATGTCTCATTTATCTTATGCTACTGATCTAGGATCTTTACAGCTTTGTGGATTTAGGTCTGAACTAACAGTTTATTGTGAAAAGGTCCAGCCAGAAGCAAGGAGAGATGGAAGCATAAAGCTTTCCACACAAACCCAGCATGAGTTTATATCTCTGTGTACTCACACTGACCACCATTACACCTCAGACACAAACAGCCTCTCATTAGGCCAGAAACTCAGCACCCTCCCAGGGCTCAGCCCTGCTGGAAATCCTGCAGAGTGAAAAGCACTGCAAAGGCTGCACTTCTTCAGTTCTGAGGCACACATTCTAAAAAAATGCAAATATTTTATTTTTCTGTTAAGTTTTGGCAAAACAATGCTTCTTTCAATGACTCTTTCTTTCCTACAGCTTTTAATTGGAAAAAGTAGAAGAAAATCCGACAGTACTATAAGCATTATTTTTCAAAATGAAGTTACCACAACTTGAAAACAAAACAAAATTAAATTACACCAGGATAACTAACAAATCAGGAAATAGAAGTATCAATCAATTTAATTCCACATGTATTTTGCTATGAAAGATCACATATATTCTAATACGACTAAAAAAAGTGGAAAAACAAAAAAAACCCCAAAAATAATTAAAAAAAAAAAAAAAAAAACAAAAAAAAAACAAAGCTGAAAAATAACAGTAAAGGAGAGAGCTAAACATGAAATATTTAATTCTGTGCTACCATGAAACTGAAAAATACTACATATTATTTTTTAATATTTAAAAATAAGGCAGGGGTGTCCATATTTCATTTACTAGATCAATCTATGAAAGGAAAGCACATTGTTTTGAACACCTCTAGGAAAATCCAGAAAAAAAAATTTAGTCCTGCATACTAAAATCAGTATGAAGGGAGCATCTTAGCTCAGTTGGTTAGAGTATGGTGTTAATAATACCTGGGTTCAATCCCTGTTTGGACCATTCGCTTTAGAGCTGGACTTGATCCTTGTGGGTCCCTTCCCACTCAGAATATTCTGTGATCTGGAAATAAAGATCCTCTGATCTTCCTTCACACATGAAGTTCAAAAATTTAAACAGCAGTGTTTCTTGGGACCTCCTTGGGATACCCAAGACATCTAAATTTGGGTGGTTATATTGGGTAATGTCATTTCTTCTAGAACTTTTCCTGTCTATAGTAAGTGGGGATAAGTTAGTCTTAGGGAACAAATTCTTCACATACATTAAGTGCTGGCTGATCCTCTTCAATCTTTAAAAAACCCAAAAATGTCATATTATAGTAAGTAACCCACAGAGAAACAGAGCAAAGAACAAGATAGCAAGGCAAATAAAACTGAAAGCCATGCAAATATTTACCATAAATACAAAAGAACAAACTTTCTTCTTGTTAGAGACTAAGAAACATCACATTTTAACTGAGAAAAACCACACCTAACCAAAGTTGGGCAGAATAGAACAACAATGTGGCTCTCAAACCATGAGTATAGAGGTGCTACTGCCAGGACAAACATGGATGTATCTCCACTCAGTTGTTTGACCATGTGTATGGAGTGCAGTGGTGGGAATTACTCAGTGATATTGTATCTAAAGGAGGCTTGCAGATCTGAATGAAATTCTCCTGTGTGATTTTTCATGCAAGACGGGAAACAGTACATTCATTGTAAGTACGGAAGATTACAAAAGAATGTCTGATTCCACCATGTATTTTACTTCCCCTTAAAACACAGATGATATCACAGTTTGGCTGGTTGATGGGATCAAAAGGCAGCAACATAATGAAGATGTTTCATTCAACTGAATCAAGCCCAAGGAAAGAAAAATCTTTTTAGGAATACATCAATATAGAAAAGGAAAAAAACAAGATAAAAGAACGTGGAGATAATCACCAGATGGTAAATACATTTTTTTCTTTTCTATGAGTCTAACTCAAACATGAAAGAAAGGCTTTTACAACACAGAAATTTTAAATGTATGAGTTAGGCCCAAATTGTACACAGCCCTAAACTGACAAAAGTCAGCATCAACAAAAAACTCTTTAAAGTGAAGATTACATAGAGAGATATGCTTCAATAAAAGTCTGAATTTAAAAAATATCTGTATGGTCTTAGTAAGACCACCTCCAAGAAAACCCCACCAAAGCCCCAAAACACATTCTCATTAGGGAGCAAAGATATTGGTCTATTCCCTCTTTCAATACTACTTCTAGATTTGTTAACTTGAATTGTTCTCAAGGGTTTTTAAATTCTCCTTTTTTATTTGCCTTGTTAACATGTAGGTATGCAAGAAAGACCCAAATTACTATCCTTGCTAAGAAAATGTTGCAATGTGGACTACATAACTATTACATTAATTAGGCACTAAATAACCCTTTCTGTAAAGGGAGGGTATGAAAACTGTGAGAGGTAAAGGAGCTTAAGAAAAGCTTTCTTAATTTCCAGTGCTTGAGAACTACTTATGCAACATCTGTGACTGACAATCATTGAAGTGTTGAGTTTTATGCTTGGCTCTACTGTATCTTGGATCTTACTCTGGAAAAAAAAAATTACCTATTATACCAAAGTATAAGAATTAAGCTGTCTGAGAAACCAACGTTCTTTGTTGTCTGAGTTTAAAAAATATTTCTAAAAATTTAAAAAATATAGTGATCCTGAAGAATTATGACAAAAGGCACTCAACTCTTCAGCTGTGCTTCATGAAACAACAGTTCATTCATAATGCCCAATATTCATAAATTAATTACTTTCTTGAATGCAAAGACTGGTTTGACTGGTCCTGCAGCAGCTGTGCAAATACTCCTACAGGTCATCTTACCCTAGATACCTTCTAACTGCTTAGACTTCATTATAATGAGCCCTAAAACCTGAAAGCACTGTGAAATAGTAGGTGTCATTCTGCTTTCTGTTGAAGTAACTGACTGGCTATTGTGTTTTGTGATGCAAACATATAGCTCAAAGGGCCTTTTTGGTACAGAAAGTTAGTTTTTGTACATCTATCTTTTAATAGTTTGAAATTAACCACATTTGTATCAGATTACATAGGAGAACTCTGAATTGACTCATGCCAACAACACTGTGTTTATATGATTTCAAAAACAACTCAAACACTCTGCTAAACTATAAAGATTTCAGTAAAATATGTTTACTTCACATTTAGGGTATGTTCTACTTACAGCAAAGTTGCTCTGTGCTGCATAATGTAGGGGTGTTGCACCTTGACTATCAGATGGGATAGTTCCAAACTTATTTCTTTCTAGTAAGAGATGGACAATCTGTGCATGACCTGAGAAAAATAATATAATAAAAACAAATTTGTATCAAATCCTAAAGTCAATAAAAAGCTTAGTTAAAAAAAAAGTTTAAAAATCCTGCTGACAAACAAAAAACCTAAACTCCAACAAAACAGAAGAAAATGAACATACTTTCATAAATAGTCACATATTTGCATTGTAGCCATTATAGTTTAAATGTAAGAGAGAAACATAAGACTTGATATTTGAACTAATAAGTGTGGCATGTACTTTCTTCCCAATAATGCTCCAGTGCCATACTCTGTATTGCCATTTTTAGGGGGCATCTATAAATCAGAATGACTGATAAATACAACATTTCTTTTAACAAAAATCTAGAGCTTCTCCCTAAATAAAGAAACCAGCAATAACTGGCCAGACAGCTATGCTATTAACTTTGTAATGAATTGGTTGGATATTTCCAGAAAAAGCTTATAACTCAATTGAGATGCTGCATTTGAGTGACAGGTCAGTCAGAAAGAGTAAAGTGAGCATAGGCTGATGATGATGAGCATTTGTCCATCTGCATTAAAAGGCATGCTAAACCAATGTTGACAATTTCATTTCACATCATATTGTTTTACAGAAATCAAGTGTAAATTCTTCACTTAGGTTTTATTTAACCAAAATTTAATCTGAGAATGAATAGCAAAATCAGAGACTAGTCTACTACCAGCTGCTATAAAAAAGCTCACACACAACTCCTTCCATAAAAACAGATTTTAAAAGTTTGAGATTAAAATCACAACACTTTTGGAGGATGGGTAAAGTTTATATTCACTTCACAGACAGGAAAACAAAGACAAATACAGTATATTGCCACTGAAGTCAACCAATCCTTTCATATACTTGTGTCTGTTGGCATATGCAGCTCACAGAGTATCTTAAAGATTTGGTATTTCAAGCAAGACTATAAAACCACTCTGATTTTACAGGTGAAAACCTCCAGTACCTCATATGTCAGAAAAGCAATCAATTTTGCAGCTTGTTACTTTTGCACAGTTGTCTTGAATCACTTTAGAATAAATAAAAAGGTAGGTAAACCTTCCTGCTAGGAGTAGATTATTTTAAATGAAAACACCAACAGTTACAGAATGAAGCTGTGATACAGTTGTGGTCTGTAGCTCTTAAAAACCTAAGACATGGAGAACTAGGCAAGCCCTCTTTTGTGAAATGGCACTTTGAGACTTTATATGTACAGAAGTATCAGAAGTGAGAGAAAATGGTAACTTGGGTCAAAAAGGATGAAGAGTTATGTGTGCATTTTTTCTTTCTAGGGCCCTTAGGGTGTACAGGAATATTCCTCTTTCTTTTTAGCCATTAAGAGAACCCTGGATACAGAACGTCACATTATTCTGTTCCTTCCTACAAGAAAAAAAAAAACAAAAACAAAACCAAAAAGAAGAGATATAATGTTGCTATGCTATTCCCACCTGAAGAGTATAGGAATTAAATTGAGGTTCACTGGAAGAAGTTGCTTTGGAGTGGAATCCTAGCAGAAAAACCATAGGAGTCCTGAGCCTGAAAAAAAAAGATTCCTGAACTTTCAGGACAGACAACAAGCTAAAGGGAACCTAACTTCACAATCAGGACAGGAGGTCTAGCTAAATTATTTATAAGAAAAAGGCTTGAGGGAGTTGAAAAAAAAAAATTGCATTGAGTGCAACAGTAAAGAAATAGGTGCAAAGGTGGATCTTGCTTGGTCATTAATCTAGACATTAAAACTCATTTCTTGAGGTCAAGAATTGTCATTTCTGTTGTACTTAGCAGAGATGTAACTTGGGTGAGACTTTTATCTACGCAAAAACAAAAGGTAAGAAGAGCAACAATTCCCTTAAGATGCAGTCACATGCCATCCACCACATCTAAGAAAAGTTGTGGCAGCATCCCTGCACTGCTTTAAATCGCCTGTTGTTAACCTATATAGTAATATCATACTCTCTTTAACACCTACATAGAACATTACCTTCAACTTAAAACCATAACCCTGAAAATTAATAATGATTTATTAACCAGAAATTCCCAAAGAGCATATGCCACCTAGAGACCTCATCAGGTTCACAATGTAGTCTGAAGGTCTTGGCACATCTTCCCCCTTTATTCTACATTGATTAGACAATCCATTTTTACAACAGACAAAACTTCTCTCTTAAATTTCAAAACAGAATAAATTTTGCTTCTTGGACAGAACCGAGTGATAATGACTATTTCTTTGGAAAGCTGATCCTATGGCACTTAAAATGCTTCACAATTTTTTTGCTAAAATTCAATATCTCTACATATATACAAACTTGAGAACACCCTTCCCTCTTTTTTGTTTTTAATAAACACAATCAAACTACATGTATATTGCCACTGGAGTTGCTGTAATTCGCTCCAGTGAACATCTGATTCTTATATTGGCATTCTTTGTCTGCAATGTCCCAAAGGATCATTGGGATGAAGCCAGTTAAAAGGGGAGAGAGACTGTTTGAAGATTCTTTTATCCAGTGGTTATTTTTTTTCCTCCTGAATGGAAATAGGAGGCAAATTTTCTAAATCATATTATTTTTGTGTCTGTCATTTTACGGGTTGTGTTTCCCTGCATTTAGACTATTTACATTTAATCATATTTTAACTTGTTTTGCAAGGATCTCGTTTTTGTAAATACAAATCAAAATTCACATATGCAAGGTTACAATTTACAGAGCATCTGAGTCTCAGAGTAACAATCTAAACAGAGAAAAACTCTATACAAATAAAACTCATTGTCAGATCTGATTAGATTGTCATAGCGTGTCTGATGAAGAGCTCATACTAGAAGTGTGAACTCTGCTATTTTTTTTTTGTTTACTTGTGCTGGCATTATCAGAGTATCTGCATTTCCTTTGTGGGAATCTTCTTAAGGCCCTTATTTAGTTTGTGAGGGGTATTTTAATAAAAACTAGATGATATAATCATAAATCCATTTAACCAGACAGACACAAACTGCAGTACCTCACAACAGGCTGAAAGTGAGCATGTGACTCATGATGCCACCATCAACCACTCTGCATTGTAGAGCAGCTCAGCACCCTCAGGCACCCTGCAAACCTCCATGTGGTTTTGCATGGTCCATGGTCCATCTTACATATGGACCAAACAGGGTACTAGCTTAAATCTGTATATGAAATATTAGTCACGTTATCTTTTCAGATAAAAAATAAACTCTGATATTTTCTTCATGCACTCCCATAGATTGTGTTGCTCTCATGCTGGGCTGTGCATACCCCACTTCAGACACCACTGTTCCAGAGTATCTGGGTTTTTTAACCTATGATCAAAGCTGCATATGCAAGAACAATCTCATTATGCCCTAACTGTTCTTAAATCATCAGCATATATAACCTGTTGAAGTAATGCACTGTACAATGCTCTGGAGAATCTGAAGCTAAAATAAGCACTCTACACACAAACTTCTAATCCTGGTTGAGCAGAAACTCTTATTGGTCTAAAAGATTAGTTATACTGCCAGGCTGGAATTAAATAAAAATCAGAGACAAAGATTAAACAGTACAGTTAATTAATGACTAAGTGACTTCAGCAGTGTCAAGTTTACCAAGTAAGGCTGCCCAGTGGAGGGGAGTTCGAAACAAGTTGTCATAAGATGTCACATTGCAGCCTTCGTAGGAGGTCAGGACATCCACAACTGCTACATTCCCATCTGCAACTGCAAAATGAAGAGGAGTTCGTCCTTCATAGTCTTGCCAGTTCAGAAGAGATTCTGTAGGTGCAGCTTCCTTTAAAAAAAAAAAAAAAGAAACAACAAAATTTTAAGAATATTTAAATTGAAGAGAAAACCTATACAATCTTTACAGATGCTTTTACAGAGAGATACACTGTCCTTGTTCAGTAGAATGTAGCTCTACAACCAAATGCTTTTGTTACAGTATAGGTTACTTTCAAGTATTTCTTATGGAATGCTTTTTATACTTAATTACTGTACAAGACCAGATTTCTGGTACATACCCCATAGTTTTACCAGTCTGCTGTGCACTTGGTTCCTTAAGCAGATCTTTAAAAGATTAACTCTGGCTGTTATGAAAATAACTAGAAATTCTTACATGATTTACAAGTTGAAAATGACATATATATCTTCAGATCTCCAACCACACTTCCCTTTTTGCACAAGTTAATTCTATGACTTTCATTATAATATTCTTCTAGCATTTTATACCCCTAAAGCATCTCCAAAGGAGATGTCTACATCTTTAGCTGCCAGGATAGAAGTGAGAGAGCATTTCTAATAATGCATCTGCTTCTAATGGGCTTAATTTTGAATTTAAAAAGTCTTTTAAAGTTACATGATTAGTCACTTGATCATGTAACACAGGCATTAATAGATATAACTTGACTTTTCATCACCTTTTCTTAAAAAATATGCTAAATTACTTTCACATAAGGTCCCTAGCTATATAGTTTTGTATTGTGATAATCTCATCTCTCAAATGTTTTTCTATACAGATTTCTGTTTGTGACTTTCTTTTTCAGGCAAAAGAGCAGAGCAGGTACAAATGAACATCATCTTAGCATCTGAGAGATCTTCAAATGGCAAATATCATAAAGGCCCATGAAACACAAACTTTAAACATCACTTTTCTGAAAAAAAGAGGTATTACTAAAAAAAGTGGTAAACAATAATACAGTAGAAACTCGGGATGCAGGACACTAAACATCTAGAGTAGAAGCAGACTGTCAAAACAAGAGTTTAAGTAAACCAGAGTGAGTGAGTCTGTTTTTCTATCTCCAAGAATTCAGAACAATTCTGTAAAATCATGGGAACCCTGTGCAGAATTAAAAGGGAATGTAATCCTGAGATTTTTAACTTTCAACACTAGAGGGGATTTTAAACCATGATAAGTGAGAAAAGCAATCCTCCTGAAAACAGAGTCACACTATATTTCACAATACATTTATGAAAGAGAAGCAAGGGATTATGTTAAGTGCAGCTTGTTAACTGTTAAAGCAAGTTCCTGACCCCCTTCTCACTAAACTAACTGCAATATTTCCTTTTGACTCCACCAGGTACACAAATTGGCTGTAGAATCACTTGCATTTGCATTATTTGATGTGCAGTCACTATTACACAGAAAACAAATACCTAACACTGAGAACAATAAATCAAGAAGAAGAAAGGAAATTCCAGAATTATGGTTTTCTATGCAAATATTGATTGACCAAAGTTGTACAATCTATATTTTCTACATAATGGATAAATAAACCCTCAAAACCCCCCAAACATTTAGAGTTATATTTTACTATATTTTCTAAGCGCAATCTGGCTAAATTAATACAGCAGTAGTAACTTCAACTCTGCAATGCCCTGAATCTTTGTTTCTTACTGTTTAGTTTCTTACAGTGCCAAGATAAACATCCTAATATTTGGTTAATGTAAGTTTTCTAGATCTAAGGAGCTACATACTTTGCACACTGCATGTAAATGACAGAATCACAGAATGGTTGGCGCTGGAAAGGATCTCTGGAGGTCATCTAATCCAACCCCCTACTACAGCAGGTTCAACCACAGCAGGTTGCACAGAATTAAGTCCAGGTGGGTTTCAAATATCTCCTGAGAAGAAGACTCCACAATCTCTCTAGGCAGCTTCTTCCAATGCTCAGTCACCTTTCATCTCAGTAAAGATGCTTTCCTTCATATTCAAATGGGAACTCCATATTTCAGTTTGTACCCATTGCCCCTTATCCTGTTGCTGAGCACCACTGAAAAGTGTCTGGCTCCATCCTCTTGACATCCACACTTAAAGTATTTCTCATTGATAAGATCCCCTCTCCGTTTTCTCCAGGCTGATTCCAGCTCTCTCAGCCTTTCCTGATAAAGGAGATGCTCCAGACCCGTCCTCATCTTCATAGCATTTAGTTGGATCCTCCCCACTAACTCCTGAGCTTTCTTGAACTGGGGAGCCCAGACCTGGACAGAGCATTTCAGATGTGGCCTCACTAGGGTTGATCCTCTAGGGAAGATCACCTCCCCTCAACCTGTTGAGAATGCTCTTCCTAATGCACCCCAGGGTACCAATGGCCTTCTTGGCCCCCAGGGTACACTGCTGCCTCAGGGACAGCCTGTTGTGCCTCAGGAGCCCCAGGTCCTTCTACTGGTGCACAGCGTGATTCCTCCCGCCGTGCAGGACGCTCTATTTGCCCCTGTTGAGCTCAGATGAGACTCCTCTCTGCCCAACTCTCTGGCCAGCCCAGGTCCCACTGACTGGCAGCCCACCAGGATGATGTATCAGCCACTCCTCCCAGTTTTATATCATCAGCAAACCTGCTGAGGATACTTTCCCTTCATCCACGTTATTAACAAATAAATGGAAAAAGACTAGCCCCAGTACTGACCTCTGGGGAACACTTGTAGATGCAGGCCTGTAATCAGACTCTGTGCCACTGATCACAGCCCTCTGAGCTCTGACATTCAGCCAGTCCTCAACACACCCACTGCCCACTCAGAGAACCCACCCTCCTTGAGCTCACCTATGACAAGGTTATGGGAGACAGTGTCAAAAGCCCTGCTGAAGTCAAGGTAGACAACTGATCTTCCCTCATCTACCCTGCCAGTCCTGCCATCACAGAAGACTCTCTTACTGGTCAAGCACGATTTCCCCTTGGTGAATCTGTGTTGACTACTAATAACCTTATTTTCCTTCACATGTTTAGAGATGACATCCAGGAGGAGCTGTTTCATCACTTTTACTGGGATTGAGGTGATATCCACAGTTTCCTGGGCTGTCCTTCTGGTCCCTTTCTCAAGACACTGGAGTGACACTGGCTTTCCTCCAGTCCTCAGGCACCTTTCCTGTTCTGCATGACTTTTCAAAGACGATGGGCAGTAACTGAGCAATAATATCTACCAATGCTAATTAAGTTGCCCATCTCAGACAAAAAACTGTTATCAATTTTAGATTAGGTATCAGTGCTGTCAGCCATGTTTTGTTAGAGTCAAAAATTAACATACTTAAAACACACTGGAGTTCACTAATATATGTAGTCACCAGTACAATAACAAATAATCTATTAAAAACATAAAAAATTATAAATATGACTCAGCTAAAAATGCAATCAAACTAAACATTGTTACATGCACAAACCACAATAATCAAAGCATGTGTAACACTTCTTTTGATAAGCATTCAAAAGCATTTACCTGAACCGCTACAGTGAAAACTTGTATGTTGTTCCCTAACTTCAATAATTCTCAAGAGAAATATGTTTACTTTTTGTCTATTCATAGAGCTCAGCAGGGGGAGCATAGAGCCTACTGCAAAAATTCATTTTATGAGAATCACTTTTAAGAATGGCTAAACATGAATTATGATAGGCACAGAAGTTATTACTGATATTCTAAGTCCACCAGAGGAAAATGTGTTTGAATAAAATGGACAAACAATTAAACAAATACTTCTTCACTTATAATTTGCTGATGTAATCCTGATAGCCAATTTTCAAGCCTCCCAGAAGCACAACAACATCCTAAATAAATTAATCCTAAAACTCCTGGCTTAAAGTCATTGATGTTGCCAAGAAATACCCCCATACTCAAAAGTGTTATTTTGTTATGCTACAGATTCTCCAATGACAAAGCCACTATTTATACTCTAGTCTAAAAGTATTCATGTGTTTTGAATTTTTTGGCCACCTAAATTAAAATTTTCTAGGTCTGTTTCTGCCTACATTCACAAATATAATTTCTTTAGATTTTAAGTGGGTTTGGTTAGCTATAATTAAACTGTCATACTGTATTAATATTTTAAGCACAATACAGAGAAAAAACAGAAGCTAAGCATTTTTCTGTGGCAATTAGAACAATGGAATTGTAGGCAATAATGAAAAGTGTGGTATAAACAAATGTCATGTCTCTTACCATGAAGAATAAATAAAGAGAAGAGATACAAAATAGACAGAGAATTCTAAGCAGTTGCTTCCATCATAATAATGGAACCTTATTCTATTATTTTCTCCTTAAATCTTCCCAACGTTTTTCACGTAACTAAGCACAATCTGGAAAGGTGGAAAAGGAAGTTGACCAGGAGAGGATCTCCAGATTAGAGTTTCTCTCTACTTCACATGTTTACTTTCTACATATGTCGAGTTCCATTTTGGCAGTATTTCATGGATTTCCATATCAGATATCACCAATTTGTGCCTGTCACCCCTGCACACCCAACCTACTTTCTCAGCATTCAGCTGAGCTCTTCTCATAATTAATTATTTTGACAATACCAATGGACTATGTACTATACAAATATCAAAAAGAAATATGACCCTTAATTTTAAGAATTTATAAACAGGAGGCAATATCTGGCCACACCCAAAGGGCAAAGTACAGAAAAACAAGACAATATTTTTCAGTACCATAGACTGTGGTCTCGATAAAACCAGCAGCTCCAGTTTTCCTAAAGCAGCACTGGAGAATTCCAAGTAGGATACTAGAGAAAAAAATAGTTTTCTGGGGAATTCTTCCACAGTGTTAAAGATAACAAGAGAGAAACAACAGCAGTGTTGTTTTTCATAACTCAGCCAGCAGGCACCAAAGGTAGTCTGGAAGTAGATATTGATACCTCACTGCTGTCTAGGCAATGACACAGTGCTTAGAGAAAGCAAAGACAAATGGTTTGGCTAGATGTGATTAAAAATGGGGAAGCAGCAGTGATACAGATGCTTGCCTTCTATATTGCTATATTGCAGTGTTTTTACAAACTTAAAAATGCAATTATAGGTTAAGACGCAAGATGACAGAAATTTTCACTTTACGGGTACATCCATTAGCAATACAATACGGAATGTGAAAATCTGTAAAGTTAGAAGACCTAGAAAGGAATGAGAATCAAACAAATATGGCAAAAAGCAGCTAAGAAAGGAGGGGAAGACTGTGAGCTCTGCTGTGTCTGTGCTGTGCTGTGAAGCTCTGTCACTTCAAGACAAGTACAAAAAACCCTTCAATTTGGAGAGAAGCTCTTACTACAGCATTAAACTCAGGGCACCACCACTATCACCACAAAAAGGTATTTATACTCAACAAAAAAATTCAGTCAACAGATGGATTATCTAATAACAACATTCCTCTATCATCAACTTTAATTTAGCATAGCTAAATTACTTTTTCATTTAAACTTGTTTTTAACTTACTCCGTTATTAAGCACCTATAGATGTAACTAATTGCAATATAAACAATTAAGCTGATGCATAAAAAAGCCTAGATGAAATCAAGAATACACTCTTTTCAGCCCAGTCAAAGTGCCTCTATACCACTGCATCCAGCATGAGCAACAAACAGGAGGAGTTGAAAGCCTCCAGAAGAAAGCTATGACACAGTTGCCACTACTAAAACTTGATGGGACAAATCCATGACTGGTGTGTGGCTACAGGCTGCTCAGAAGGGACAGGACAGGAAGGAGAGTCAAAGTCTTTACAACAGATGGATAGAGTGCAACGTGCTGTCCCTGAAGAACAGCCACGAGCAGGTAGAAAGCCTGTAGGCAGGAATCAGAGACTGAGGCAATAAAGGGAACCCTGTGGTCAGTGTCTACTACAGGCTGCCTGACCAAGGGGAGCCTCCTGACAAAGCCTTCTTGCTCCAGCTGCAGGAGGCATTGTGCTGGAGAACTTCAACCACCTTGACATTTGTCAGAGAAGCAGCACGGTGAGTTATAGGGAATCCAGGAGGCTCCTGGGATGAATGGAGGATAACTTCTAAAGACAGGTGACAGACAGCCCTAACAGAGGGAATGTGACACTGGACCTGGTGATCACCAAGGCATGCCTGATTAACCCAGTGGCCTTCTATGATGGAGTGACTACACCAGTGGAATGGCTATGGATGTTATTTTTCTGGACTGCTGCAAAGCCTTTGATGCAGCCCCCTACACTGTCCCTGTCTGTTGTTCACTCACACTATCCCACCCACTCGCCGCAGGAAAAGAACAAATAAAAAGTAAAAGGGGCCGAAGCTGCCAGCAGCGGACCACTCACGCTGTGCACGGTGTGTCCCCTGCCCTTGGGAGCGTGGCCAGCCCACACCCAGTGAGGGAAGCCTGGCCGGGTCCGTCCCAGCCACTGGAGACTTA
Organism: Vidua chalybeata; assembly: GCF_026979565.1. NCBI lineage: Eukaryota > Metazoa > Chordata > Aves > Passeriformes > Viduidae > Vidua > Vidua chalybeata. The sequence goes on from NC_071530.1 coordinate 92,564,357, forward strand.
CCCAACTGGTGTGCTTTGGAAATATAACTGTGGCGAGGGTCCTCGCTCTCAAAGGCAGCTTCCCATAGATTTCTGTGGCCAGTGAGAAGTTACGCCTTCCTCCCTTGTAGGCACGGCAGGACAAAAATCTGCGTGGTCCCTCGAGGGCAGTGGTGCTTTCACTGACTCTAATCCGTAGGACCAATGCCCTGAAATTCAGTCCGGCATGGGGCGCTTCCACACAGAAACGGCGGTGTCTGCTACAGCTTGGTGGCGTCTCTCTGCGGCTCAGAAATGCCCCACATTGAGCGCCACCTGCCACGACCTCAAGCAGACGAGATGAGCCGGCTAGCACTGCCCGTGTGAGGCCGGGTGGCCGCCACATGAGAGGACACCCCAGGGGAACGGCGTCTGCCACCCTGGTAGTGCTGAGTGCTGCAGCATGGGTTACACAGCTTTGGTAGCTTCACACGCTGAGAGGAGATGAAGAGATGAGAGAAGGACACTTGTTTGCGAGCCCAAAGAGCTTTTATTCCCCCAGGCGTGGTAGGAACAAAGTGCTCTCGGAGTGAATGCAGTGACAAAATTCCGAGGAAACAAAGAATGGCAGCCCGTTAAATAAGGGGTGGGCGGACAGGGGTGGAAACCTGGCTCACCCAATGGGGATAAACGATAGAGGAATGACATTGATTATAACAACCAATGGTAACATAACAGAGGTGGGTACAGAGTCCTGGGATGAATAGAAAGGCTAAGGTGGGGTGATTGATACAGAACTTTCTTGAAGAAGCTGGGGGTGGTTACAAGATTGACAACTGACAGGGAGTGACGAACCTTGACTGATGGGACTAAATAAGGAGAAAACAGGGAGACGTGAAAAGATTGACAGGTTACTGTGGATCCGAGTGGCGGGAACTCTCAGGGTAAACAACTTGGAACAAACCACTGTGAGGGAAAAATAGGGAAGTACAAGGAACAAACCTAACTAACATTAATAAAACATCTGACTAAATAAACCCAACCTACAACACTTGTCTACAAATTGGAGAGATTTGATGGTTGAACTGTTTGATGGATAAGGAATTGGTTGGACAGTTGCATACAAAGCAATGGATATGTCTCAATGTCCCAGTGGATAATGACGATGTCCCTCAGGAGATTGTGTTGGGACCAGTGAGATTTAATGTATTCATTAATGACACAGGTGAAGGGATTGAGTGCACCCTCAGCAAGTCTGCAGATGACACCAAGCTGAGTGGTGCAGCTGACAAGCCTGAAGGATGGGATACCATCCAGAGGGACCTGGACGAGCTCAAGAAGTAGACCCCTGGGAAACTCATGAAGTTCAATGAAGCTGAGTGCAAGGTGCTGCAGCCAGGTCAGGGCAAACCCAGTATTAACACAGGCTGGGGGATGAACAGATCAAGAGCAGCCCTGCCAGGAAGGGCTTGGGGGTGCTGGGTAAAGGATGAGAGGCTGGACTTGAGCCTGCAATGAGTGCTTGTGACCCAGAAAGCCAAGTGTGTTCTGGGCTGCATCAAAAGCAGTGTGGTCAGAAGGTTGAGGGTGAGGATTCTGCTCCTCCCTTCTGCTCTCCTGAGACTCCAGTTGGAGTACTTCATCCCGTTCTGGGGTCCCCAGCACAGGGAAGATATCAACCTGCTGGAGTGAGTCCAGAAGAGGCCACCAAGATCATTAGAGGATGGGGCACCTCTCCTTTGCAGAAAGGCTGAGAGAGTTCTCACATGCAGAAGAGAAGGCTGCAGGAAGACCTTACAGCAGCCTGCCAGTACCTAAAGGGGGCCTACAAGAAAAATGGAGAAGGACTATTTACAAGGGCATGTAGTGACAGGACAAAGGGGAATGATTTCAAACCGAGAGTAGGTTTAGACTGGATATTAGGAAGCAATTCTACTGTGAGGGTGGTGAGGCACTGGAACAAGTTGCCCAGAGAAGCTGTAGATTCCTCATTCCTGGAAGAGTTCAAGGGGCTGGACAGGGCCCAGAGCAAGTTGATGTAGTTGAAGATGTCCCTGCCCATGGCTGGACAAGATGATCTTCGAAAGTTTCCTACCAACTCAAACCATTCTCTGATTCTTTTAATTGTCAGAGTTTAAAAAAAACTACAAACACAAACAAACCAAAAAAGTTCTCCAAAAATCCTGGACATGATCATGATTCTGGATTACCTAAAGAGAATCTTTGAGAACACTTTCAGTATGGGGACAAGTATTTTTGACCTTTTGTAGTACATCTGTCAGAGATGGAGTTAATTTTCCTTGCAGCAGCTGGGCTTTGTATTTGTGATTAAAACTGTTGATAACACACCCATGTTTTGGCTATTGTGGAATAGCATGGATTCATTCCTCTTTTTCATGTCCTGCTTCCCTGCTTACCCCAGTGAATGGGCTGAGGGGGGGCAAGAAACTGGGACAGGACACAGCTGGGACATTTGACACGAACTGACCTAAGCAATACTTCATACCATGTAATATCATGCTCAGCAAATAAACTCAGGGACAACGGGAGGGTAGGAAGGATGCTCATGGCTACACCATTTGTTTTCCCAGGCATGCTTAAGCATGCTGAAGCTTTTTTAGCACTTTCCTGGAAGTGGCTGACATCTGCCTGCTGATGGGAAGAGTGAATAAATTTCCTTTTCTGCATGCATCTCTTGCTTTCTATACTGGGCTGGCATTATCTTCATCCACAAGTCTTCTTGCCTTCCTTCTATTTTCTCTGCCTTGAAAGAGGGCAGGTGGATGAGTGGCTGTGAGGCTGTTGTCTGAGCCCAACACACCATAACTTTAAAAAATATTTGTCTTTTGACTACCTAATGTTTGAAAAAGTCTGTAGTTAAATACAATAATCTGCATGTATTCTGCAGCAAGTTTACTTCTCCAGTGTGGCAGAAAAATAGATACAAATTCAAAGTTTGTGGCAAAATTTTGTTTGTAACAAATTATTTCACAGTTGGATACAGATTACAAATATATTGAATAATCAGCAGTAATACAGAAATACAATCTCTTTGATGCTGGAAAATTCTCTAAAACTATTTTTTATAGTAAAAAAAGTATCAGTAAGATTGTCAGTGTGATTTGAAAACAAGCAAAGAAAGTTTTCATTTTCATATTTAAGGTCTCAGCTTGCCAGCTAATCAGGCAGACAGACATACAAGTCCTTGTAGTTAAAGTACAATCACTATGTGTCTACTTCTGAAAGACTTTTGAAAGACAAAGATACAGGAAGATTGTTCTAATGTGACAGAAAATTTAAATTGAGGCTTCTGTTTCTTTCCATGTTAGTGAAGCTCAGAAATTTTCACAAAATAAAAATCAAGGTAAAAATCAAGCTGAGCATATGATTTCATGGTTCCAATTATAGCTGTCATTGCAGAAGTTAAACTCAAATATTGCAGAAGGATAAAATATGCTATCAAGGAAACAGTATTAAATTCATACACAAAATTACATAGAAAAGTCTCTCAGAAAACTGATTGTGGGCTGACTGACAATTGATCAAATATTTCCCAGAATTCTAACTTGAAAAATTAAACTAAATTTTTCAGTACAGATAACTAGACATAAACTTTCAAAAAAATTAAGGAAAGACACCTAACAAAGAAATCAGTGTGCAAAATGCAACTGAAATGAGCAATATGACTGGCCATTTTATCCATGAAAACTTTTAAGTCTTTCCCCTCCTCCTCCCCTTACAAGACTTAGAGCAAAGACATTCACCCACAGAACTCAAAATAGACTCTTTTTGAGAGAGCAAAAATATTTAGGATTATTTCTTACAAAGTTCTGGATATTAGAAAAAGCAAATTGTTTCATTCTTAAAGGGTCAGTGGACGAAAATGAGAAATCTTAAGAGAATAAAAAAAAATACTTCTATCAGAGGAAAGTAGGAAGGACAGAAAATGTTATATACATATATAGTAGACTTTCTTACCAGAATACATTTCACTGTGTGGATTGCACTAGGGTCCTTGTTGTTAGCTGCCCAGTGAAGTGGGATTTTTCCTTCAATATCAGGAATTCCAATATTTGAATCATGTTTTATGAGAAGTTTCACATGCTCTGGGTTATTGTAGTAGGCACTCCAATGCAATGCAGTTTGCTGCAATACAATTTTCACAAACTTTTTCAACATGTTGAAAAATTGTTGAAACATTAAAGTTGGCTAAAACCAGCTTTAAACAACAGGTAAATAAGCAAGCATTTGTTATACTTCAATAAAGAGGACTGACAAAAAACTGAGCACACATACCTGGGGTGACTGACAAATGAAAATCTGTGAAAACAGGCTTTGAACAATGCTGAACAAGTGGCCCATTTACCTTAGTAAGAGCAGATCATCACACACCTACTGAGGTCTGAGTCAGGTCTAAGCTGCACCACCTTATATGAGATCCAAACGGAGAACTTGGAACATAAGTATCTCTGGCAGGAGACTAACTGCTTTTTATGAAGATTTCTTGGACTATGGCAAGAGAAAAATGTGCATGCCACTTAGCACTGCCCTGATGGCTATTTGGTGCAGCAGTTCAGACCCAGAGAAAATATCTGTGCTTGGTACTAAACAATGACATCCAAGCTAGAATGATGATCTGACCAGGCCTCAGCACCAGAGATGCACTATAGAACAACTGCAGTGATTAGTGTGGTCCCTCTTAAATTTCAAATTCTCTTGGGATAACACGAATTGACAGAGACCACTCTCCACTAGGGGAAGGTGACACTATGCTGACACTGGACTTGGATCCACGCTCCTATTGCCAATTCCTGACTGTCAACAGCATTTTTGCAGGCCTTATCAATGTTCATAATTACATAAGCAAACCAGTGTGTGGGGGTTTCTTAACCAGCAAAACACTGGCATATTAACAAGTATTTCATTTACCAGACACACATCTCCCAACTGCCAAGTAACAGAGAGTTATAAGATAAAGAACAATTTTTTTTCCCAGCTCTCTTACCCCCTCACCCCTACTGAACATTACCTGGTGCTTTGATTGGAAACAGAGAAATAACTCTTGCAGGACATTTGTGTAGAGAAGTACAATACCCTGGATTAGCACCCTTAAACAGTGACATGGAATATGTAAGTTCACTATCATAGCCTTAATTTCTCTGTGAAGGAAGAAGACAAAAAAGAGCCTATTTGTGTTTGTTGCTGCCAGCTGTTAGCTTAGTACCATGGTAACAACAATAGATGGCCCAGCCTTTTCTTCTGCTTGCCACTCACTGAAGAAGAGCTCCACAAAGTGCCACCACAGCCTTGTACCAGTAAAAATTTGTAAAACACAGTAAAAACACTAAATTAATTAGTGTTATTTATTAAATGAAGCTGACCAGTTTTCCTGGAAACTGACAGTTGCAATGAAAGCAGAAAGTTTTGGTTACCAGAAGGCCAAGGTAACCTTGGTTCACTGACTTCTCTCACCTACAACTACTTTCAGTCAGTTACAGACATGGAAGCAGATATAAAGGACACTTGTTCTCCCTCATGTTCAGGAATTGAACAAAAAATTGAACAAAATTTGACAATTTTGATGTGCACAGTTGCAGCAAGGAAACTGAAAAGGCAATGTGCCCAACAGGGTCAAACAGGTCGCACTCTGTGCCCAAGATCATCTTTCTCCAACCTGAATTCCATTTTTGGTACTGTGACTACTCATGACATGAACTGGGAGAAAAGTGCTCCATGTTTTGTGGGGAATCTGGCAACGCTTTAAATACTGGCTTGGGAATCTGCTGAACAGGCAAGGTTGCTAAATGGTTTTGGCTGATTTATGCATACCTTTGTTAATTAATTAGCATGGTCAGGAAGTCAGCATGACCTCTCCAGAATGACTGCTGTAATTATAGGCAGTTTTCTAGTGACTCTTATCATTAAAAGATTCTAAATGTGAGGTTTTTCAAAGGCAGAAAAGCAACATAAGCACATGCTATCCAAACTCTAACAAACATTACAATGTTACAGGAAGACTTGGATGGTTTTTGAATCCTCTATTGCTGTAACTACTCTCAAGAAGAATGTCAGTGGAGCCAGTGCCATGAACTTTGATATCACTATCAGGAAAATATTAATATTTCTTCTTTGAAGACCTATAACAAGTTTACGACAAATAATTTTTTGCACACGACCACTTGATGTAAAACCAATTTCTAAAGCTGCTACAAATCTTAAAATAAGCAGTTGTCTTAAAATGAGAAGTACTTTTACCTTGTTTCTGTCCTGGGTATCCACTTCTCCAGGTGCCATATATTTTAACAACAAAGCTAAACATTTTGGACTTTTGTGACGGGTAGTCAAATGTAATGGTGTCATATCCTCTAAGTCCTTCTGCATCCAGTTCCCTCTACGAGCCAGTAAAAGTTTCATAAAGCGGTAATTTCCCTGGGTAAAGAAAAATATCAGAAATTTATGTTAGTTTATCAAATCAAGTTATGATACTTAGATATTTTTTTAAACTGTATTATAGTGTCTAAAAAAGCTTGAAGCAAAACAGCTCAAAGCTTTGGAAACATCTAATGAACTTTTTTTTTTGTTAACATGAACTCTTCATTTTTAGGTCTCTCATGCTAGATATTTATATCTAGCTTTAGATATTTATATTCCATTAGCAGAATAAGACAGGGTTCATTATTACCGGAAATTCTGTAATATTATCAGAGTTTCTTAACTGTTTAACCTCAGTAAAAATCATGTAAAAACTGAAATAAGATCATTACACGCTGGTTTCAGCAAGATAAACAGTTATCAGATGAGGAATAAAACTAAACATGAAGAAAGAATATAATTTCCAAAATGAAAGTGAGAAAAATAATCAGGAATGATTCAGAAAGACAAAATGTACTCATCTGAATACACAGCAAATATCTACAAAAGGGATCATTTCTTACATTTTTAAATTGAGAACTGTATGAGTTTTGGTCTACAATATGTATAATAAATGAATGGGGCAGCTAGCTTTTCAACACATTGAAAAATACTTCACACTAGGACTTTCACTAGGTTTTCACTATGTTTTCAAAAGAAATATCATAGAAATGCTTCTTTGATATAAATATAATGATATAATAAATAAGGGCGGATCCCAAAAAACCCAATCTGGTTTTATTTCCAAATCACTGAAGAAGCTAGTGAAAAATTAAAGACATGAACATGCAATCATGAAGAAGCTGTACTGATTTAGTAGTAGAGCCAGCCTTGACTTGCTACTACCCCTTGCTTGAAAGTTATTTTCCATATAGGAGAGATGCTACATACAACATTTTGATGCTTCCACTTCCCAAAGTCTATGGGTTTATCAAATCACCTTCAGCAGTTAAGTTGCAATCAAGGACAAGCAACTGCTGGAGTAATAACTCATTAAAGTAAAACATCTGCACCTGCCTTCAGTCATCATGATTTAAACACCTCTGTTCTTTTCACAATCTAACTTTTAACCTTTCCTAAAATGAAGAGTGTGTTGTCTCCTACTTTTGCTCACTGTCTTCCAATTTTTTCCCAAGATACTAGTTTTTGCCAATTTCCCATACAGATCATTACCTATAACTATAATGAAAATAGAAAGCTCAGAAGAGAAGATAAATTGTACTAATTCTCCCCCACTCAGGGAAAAGCTGGAGCTTTATTAGACAATGTATAGAGGAAAGGTGACACTCAAATCAATAGAAGTCATGTCTTTGGATTCTTGTGCTTATGAAACTACCTGCAAATTAACATACTTCAGTCTGCTACAATTATTTTATAAATTCTGCAGGTTAACTTAGTCCCCTTAGGCTGTCTTTGGAAAAACAATGAAAAAAGGCAAATAAGTAGACAAGAGCAAGCAGTGCTAATGAACGGGGGCACTTTAGTATCTCATAAGGCTCCGAATTGCAAATTGCTTTTGTCAGCGGAATGGTAGGATGGAGTCAAGCCAAAGGATTCTGGAGGCCTCCACAGCATCCAGTACCAGAGCATAAAAAATATTCAAATTTCATTTTTCAATGCAGCCATAAACATTGGAAGGGTATACTTTATAAAAAAATCACTGTTCTGGTTTTTATCTAATAGCAATGGAAGATTTGAGCTTTACGGATGCAGTATAGATTTCATCAAGTATGGCCAAAATAAATGAATGTGAGTTTTTTTCCCCTGTTACACTATTTTATTTTAAAACACAAATCAGGGAAAGCAAATCATGAATGAGCTCAGACAAAATTATCTCATTCTGCTTCTACCTTTTATTGTTACTAATCCTTGCTCGTCAGTGACAGCTTACAGGAAAAGTCTGCCACAGAATCTACCACACACCTGCCTGAACATGCAAACTTCTCTTGACAGAGACAGCACGGCCACTACAGCATTCCCAGTGAGAAGTGACCAAATACATATTTTTCTTCTGCTGGGTGTCAGGGAAAGCATAAGCTCAGGATTTTGTCCCTTTAGTACACAGACACATAGCAAGGCATACTCCGAAGTACAGGGGCAGAACAGCATGATGTCTACAGAGCTCCTGAACTACAGAGAACACACTCAGAATTAATTGATTATAAACTTGGAGTTAGGGATGAGAATACTGTACAGGCAAATATGAGAAAAATTTACAAAACTCATTAAAAAAGAAAAATTAAAACTAGCAAAAAAAATCTCAGTGTATCATGATGTGGTTGGCAATTAGACTGGAGGAAGACAGTATTAAATAACTTGAGAGAATATTAGACTTGGAAGAAATATAGCTGTTTTTCTCCATCACAGAGGATAATACATTTGGGTTATTTTCAATATTTCCTGCACACAGTGCATGCATACCCACAAGAGAAAAAAAAAACAAAACAGTTTTGTCTTGTTGATGGGTACTTATTGGAAGATTTATAAGTATATTCTGCTTTTTGAATGAATTCTACTGTAAAAAAGACTAAAAGTTAAAATAATGCATAAAACTAACTTTTATTATTAGAATTTCTCTCCCTATACTGTATTTTATATTTGCTATTACACATTTTTCCATCAGTTACTACTACATTATTCTCTTGCATGCTTAGACAACAAATCCTTCTCCTTAGCAAATGTATTTTTAATAAATCCCTTCATTCTGAAACAAAAAGATTCTGTTTCTTCTGAGTGATTTAAGATTTTTTTAACACTACCACAGAAAACACCTGTACTTGCATTACTTATTTGAATTATCTTATTCATGCTTTTGCTTCTGACTACTGTTCTGTTCTTTAGTAATACCGTGAATTTTGCTGTCTTCCTTTCACTTGTTAGAAAACAATACTGTGCTTTTTAATGACAATGGAAAATTTCCCCACCTTCAATTGATTACTGCTTAAGTTTGTAAGTATGGAATGTATCAACATGCCTTGAAGGCAGATGTAATTTAGGTCTTATTAGGTAGAGGGAGGGAATGCTTAATTTGAAAAGCCAATTCCTCTGTTTTTATAAAATTTTTGTGTATAGAAAGTCTTCAAGCTGGTTAGGTTTTTACTCATAAATCATGCACTTGACTGGCCTAAATATTCCTGGGCAGCATGAAGCTCTCTGAGTCAGTCTGTGGTCTCTTAGTATTGATAGTGACTCAAAATTTATTCTATTATAAACAGAAAACATTATGAGCAAACAGGATTAAATACTTGTACAGAAAACTTGGTTCCTGGCAGCCAAAATTTACCATTCCAATACCAACTCTTAAAATTCCTTTAGATTCTATTAGAACTATTTGAAAATCAAAATATTTGACTCTGTAAACTACAGCAGAGTTTCAGAGAACAGCTGACTTCAACATAATCAGAAGAAATACTTCAGCTATTTCAAAAATTCAGCCACAGGTACTAACTGCAATGATGTAGAACACATTTTTTGGCAGACAGTTCAATAAGCAAGCATGGCTCTGCCATCAAGTAATGACTTCAAAGAAAGCTCTGGACCCCAAGCTAAACTACTAAGCAATCAGAAAAACTTTCCTTTCCTGAATGTTTTAATAGAGAAGAGAGTTATGGAAGAAATATTTTAGTCAGAATCAATGAATTTGCCAGAATTTAGATTATCCCTGAAATTGAAAAAAATATCCCCAAAATTGCAAGTTTGGTCATTAAAAAAAGCTGTCTAGTATGTATATTCAATATGATTCTACTGCCAGGGAAAGGTTTCAGTGGAAAATTACTGGTAAATTTTTCTACCTAGTTTTCTGGCTCTACAAGAAAATGTTGTTTATTTCTTTATTAATCTAAAGCAGCTTTTCCAACCTATTTTCTCTCCCTGGCTTTTTGAGGAAGTGTAGAGGGAGAGCAGCTGGGTGGGCATCTGTCAAACAGCCACAGTCAGGCTGTCCCATATGGTCACCTAAGTGAAAGGCTGAAGAAGAAATGAGCTCTGTTCAGTGGTGCTATAATCCTAATCACAGGTTGATGCTGAAACTACTGGTTGCATTACCAATGCACTACAAACATCGGCCTCACATGTCACATCTTTCCACTCTGCACAGTCCACGGAGTCCTGCTCTGAGTCACTCAGTGCCACGTGGCTCTGTTTCAAATACTTCCTCAGAAGTTAAGTATTTTTCCCAGCAAATTTGAAGTATTTCACAAGCATACAAACTTGCTTTAAAGAGTACACCTGGGTTCTAGAAACGTTTTACTGATGTGCAACAGAGGTCTGTGAAAATTTATTCCCATTCTCATCCCACTATTTCTTGGTGAGTTAACTTGGTCATTATATTAAGCTGTGTGCTTCTACACTGACTAACCACTTCTCCTACCCTGTAGTGTGGGTACATCTCTGACACTAAACTTTTCATATTCAGATTTTAAAAACACACTGCATAGATAAATACAACACAACATAAATAAACACAACACCTTTTATAAGGGGAGAAACTGAGCTGTACAAGGTAAGGCTGAGTCAGAGGAATATGTGCATCTCTCCAAGCACAAAGGCACACCCATAGTTGGGCTACTATCACATCATCATCAGTAGGTTAAAAGGGGACAATGAAAATAGAAAAATTGCTCATTTCCCTATTAATTGCTGAGACCACATTTTCAAAAACCATAACAATTCTCATCCACATGAAGTACTTAACACGACTTGAAAGACTGGTCTGTAATAATTTACAATGTAGAGCACATGAGCTGACAACTGTTACAGTACAGCTAGGCTCGATTTTCAGAGTACCTACAATGGGCCTGTAAAGATTTAGGGCACTGTAAGGGTTGCTAGAGGAACTGGGGAAAAAGCAGCCCAACATCTCTATACAACCTTCTGGTAAAAACAGCAGGGGTCATTAAAAAGAATGCCAAGCTGTTAAACTGTGAAGATGCTACTTTGGCTCCACTCCAAAATTACATACCTGCTTTCCCAGGACTGGGAACAGACAGACCAAAATAACACAAACCCTTACAAAGGAGGTGGTTTTCAAGGGCTTTTCATTGCTGACAGTCATAAGCACTGAAGATGCAGTCAGGGCATACACTTGCAGCAGAACAGAAAGCCTTAGAAATATTTACAGATAAACCACAAATTAGAACTGAAGGTTAAAATTGACCCTCTGGATTAGTAAATCCATCCTCTAGCACCATAGGGAGTAAGAACATCTAATCCTTTTCAAAAAATTCCTAGTGATTTCTTTTAAGTGGAATTACACTGTTCAGGATTTTTTTCCTCCCAGTTCTCTGTTCCAGGCTCAGGCTTTCAGGTTTTGTTTCTTGTTTGGATTTTTTTTTTTTTAAGCCAACACACACACAAGGACACATTTCATTCTTCTACCCATGAAAATACAGTGTGGCCTTTAAAATCTAAACAAGCATTGGGGTTTTTAACTCAGTAACAAAGGATAAACCCTACACTGCCCTCAAAAAAATCACTTGCTTTCTGCACTCATTCTAGTTGGAACTCTCGTATTTTGAACACAAGTAAGTAGAGATTACAGGGCTACCAGAGGGGGTCCCACAAAGTACCCTACTGAATCCCAATGACACTTGTCTACTGCTAGTGCATCTATCTTGTCAGATACACCTAAAACTGCATTTCTCCCATAAATGAAGTACATTCTCTAATCAGTTAGCACATTACATCTTTCTCAGTCATGTTTCAAATAATAAATTCATAATACAAAGAATAAATCATTATGTGTGTTGTCCATCGTCCCCCCCTATCCACCCCTGGGACTTGCACTTTGGACTATAATGTTTCTAATGATTTCCATTACTTTCAGTATTCCTGTTGTTCTGATATCCTAGCCACTGCCATCCTCTCTTTGACTGACAATCATGCCTAACACTGTGCCACTCCTAAGTATCCTTTAAAAAACATACTACTCATGATTCCAAGTTTGCTCATGAAAAATACTGACTAATATTAGATTCGAGTGCAACTGTCAAGGACTTCTAACACATGCCTTCTGATCTTAAAGCTCATATTTCAACTGTATCTGTTTTCAGTTCATTATCAAATAATTTACCATTCTCTTACATTTTGCGTCCTAATTTCTAATTAAGCTTGCAATTTTCTATCTAGCATCACAGTTAATATTTTTGTACAGGCCTAAAAAGGCAACCTATTGAATTTATTTCTATGAAATGAGCTAACTAAATATCCAGCTACTCTTAAAGAACCTACTGCTGACAGAAGGTGCTCATTTTACCCAATTTTCTATTTCTGCCCATATTTCTATTTATCCCCATATAATTTCAAATTCTTATATGCTTCTGAGGTCAAATAGGCTGCCTCTCTCAGCTACTTCCTTCTTAAACATTACTTACCACTATTTTATAATGTTATTGAATACCATAATTTCCGCAATGTCACAATTCCTAAAGAATGATTCATTGATTAAAATTCTTTTGCACCTTATCCCTTGCTGTTTCTGTATTCATGAGATGAGATTTACAAAAAATCAGGCATTAACCACTGACCACAGCCCCAAACAGAGAGCCCTGCAGTAACTAAGGCTGGTCAGCAAGTGTGCAGCAGAGTGCAAGTGGTAAAACAAAGGCTCCACAAAATCAGGAGCACAAAGGTCAGCCTATTGAAAGGGGTGTGTTTGAAGACAGCAGCGCAGCAAGTCCACCAACCACGACAGAAAGTATTTCAGAGATCTGATAATTATACATCTCTGCCATAGATTAATAATTTATTAGCTTATTAAATTTTGATTGTTGAAATATATTCATTATTAATTAAGCAGCACTTATGTAAGACATTTTAGCAAAATTTTCTTAGCAATCTTTTGTGAAAAGATAGACTATTTAACAATCAATAAATCCTTTTTAGAAGAATATAATATATAATTCTGTTACTTTTACTCTTTCACAAACAGAACAGCACAATATTACAGTTAAATTAATTGCAAAGATAAAACATCTGTTCTAATACTACACCAATTGTAACATGGGCAGTGATTATACAACTATTAGATAATTATTACTGTATTTAAATATTAATAATGTTTTAATTTTTCTTTTAAACTCTTAAATAGTATTTAAGAAAGTAGAATTAGAATGTATATATAACAGCATCTTGAGAACAGAAAAACTAATTATATCATAGGTTATAGCATATGTACTCACTCATGTACACTTTTCATTTGCTTCAGCCCTAGATTAAGAACTGGTAATGTACATTGAAATTTAGCGTACCAGGCCACTGATCTCCTTCTCCAGAGAAACACAAATATACAGATAAATAAATAAATAAATGCATGTAAAAAACCCAAAACAGAGTGCGATGATCTTTTAATAGATTAGATTAGTTAAGCCTTTTAAACCCAGGACTCCTTAGAAGTTGGAGTCAAGACTTAATTGTTGCTTGTGCCTGAAACACAAAAATGTCTATACTTCTTAATAGTGGCACATCAGTTTCTAAAGCCAGTAGAAATCTATACCTTGACAAATACTAAACCATATTGTACACTCAGACACTCATGGAGGTAAAATATGTACAACGTGAAAGTATTTCAGATTTCACATTTCAGTATTTCAGTATTTTATATTTCAGATTTTTTACCTTAAAAACCCAAGCAGAACATATCAGCCACTTGGCACTGTATTAAGACACTTTGCCAACAGATTAGCACAGATGCTAAAGCCAAAGTTGAGAACAGTTCTTTGCTGTCAGATGCTTTCAAGAAGCAGTGAAAGTAAAAAACTTCAACTCCTTAATTGCTAGCTAAGCCTTTGAAAGACAAATACATCCATGAGGTTTCCCTTTAAAACAAAAATAAATTACCTTATAACTAAATTTAACCTGCTTATCTTCACAGGGTAGAAACCACTTTTTGATCTACTCTGTCTTACAGAAGATAATCTTACTGCATAGACGAACATGCTCCCTTTCCAGTGAGGAGGTGCTGAAGAGAGGATGCTTTACCCTACAAATAAACTTTGTACAAAATAAACAAATTTTCAAACCTCAAATATTTTAAAAACCTTGGAAAGGAAAGGGGCTGTGCACGTGGTTTCTTTAGAGGCTGTTTAATCTTTTAGTGTCACTTTGAGAAGAGGTGTATTCTAAGAATGTCAGAAACCACTTGGAATGATGTGGACTCTGTCACCAACACCTACCAGTTTCAGTAGCTTTTCAGGAAACAAACAAAGCACTTAGAAAAACAGAATCTATCATACTTCTAATATGATACTATAGGAACAGACTACTGTTCCAAAAGTAACTGAAATCCATACATCAAAAGGAGTATTTTGATATGCTTATATTATCAGCTACTTGCCAGAAATCTCACAAGAATTCTTCAGAAGAAAAACTATTAAGAGAGGCTAGCAAGTAGATATATGAATTTAATTGCAAATAACAATTATTTGGGTTTATAAATTAGCACTTGTGTTTTGAAATCTTACCTATGCATGAAATACTAGAGCTTCTTGTCTTCTAGTACACTGAAACTGAACTCATATTGCCTGGTTACAACAGCTATAAGCCCTGTAAAATCTACCCTTTACTGTATATGACTGCACCATTCTTACACTCCTTGAATATCAGTAAATTGTTTTAAACAGCTCCTGAAAAAAAAAAAACAAGGTCAACATAGCTACTTAGAACCCCAGTTTCTAGCTAAAATTAGTAAAATTACCATCAAAATATCAGGCTGCCTCTCTGGTTATCACTATCTAAGCATTAACACCTTGATTAACAATGTAACAGAAAAATAAAAGTAAGAGAAAATCTTTAGGATTATTTTTTTAGACATAACCCTTAGCAGACATCCATTGGATCATAGCTTTGGAAAAAAAAAACAAAAAAACCTGTAAACTCTTAATTACCTCTGCGTGGACAAGGATGATGGCATGCCTTCTATCTAGCAAACCACTGGTGGATTTAAATATGTAATGCTCTGCTAACCCCTTCAAGTCGACCATGACAAAAACATCACTGATTTTTGACATTGGGTTTAATCTCAAGAAGTACCCTTTTAGCAACTTTGTTAGCAGCATTCTAGACTCAAAAGTAAAACACTCAACTGGAGAAAATCTCTCAGACAGCTGAACAGAAACCTTATTTACCAGATTTCAAGCTGAACGTGTTCATCTGTCAGGCAATACATCAGCAGAGAACATCAGCATGACTTGAGGCCAGTTCTGACTATCAGACATTTTGACTGAAAGCAAGACAGTGTCTCAACTACGAGCAATTCTCCCTAAAGCCTCTTGCAAGATTGGCTTTACTCTCTTGGTTTCCATAGGAATAGACAGAACTATCAACTGGCACACAGTTAAAGAACACAATAGAGAAGACAACAGACCAGTGCTGTAAATGCCAAGGTAAAAGAGTTTCCCAGCATAGGCTGAAAGAAAATAGGTGTTTGTATCTTACAGCCTTTGACCTAGTTTATCCAAGGCCTATACATGTTGCTCCTATGTAGTGTTCTCAGCTCTTCAGCAATAAATGTTATGGTCAACCTATAGAAATTAGTGGCTTCCATGTAAAAAAACACTTCAAGGATGAAAATGCAATTAGCATTCTCATTTCCAGTTGATCTCTTCCACTGTTACTGAACTTGTTTTCCTGTAGTGTTCTTTTGAAGTCACTCAGGCAGAAGCACCCACAACACACAATCTCTAGGGATTTACGACAAAGCCTGAGACACATCAACCATATTTACAGGATCACTGCCCACCTCTCCATAAAGAATCAAACACTAAGCTTTTGAAAAACACCTTATTTCAAAAAATAGTGATTTGAAAGCTTTGTCAAAAAGTACTGACTCCCTCCTCCCCAAAAATACAAGGACTAGAAAATAGTTACTACGTTCATTTTCTTCATCTTAATGGCTTTGAGTTGAACTGTCTTGAAATAGAGCACTGTAAAAAAACTATGAAAATATATCCCTGAAACAGATGTACACCTTTAAAAAAATCTAATAAAAATGTTACAAATCACAGTATAATCCATGACAGAATTCTACCTGAAAACAAGCCTAAATAATAATAAGCCATTAGTCCAGTCCAAGTCTTTTTATCCTACCTTTGTGCAGTACTACTTCATTCTGGAAGCAAGCTAATTGCCATTACTACTAAGCATCACTCTGACTAGTACTGTGTCACTACTGCCTTGTACTTCTTAATTGCACCCCTCTATGTGCATGTCATGTCCTTACAGACTGCTGGAAGCAACAACGCTTGCAAAGTGAAAGCGTTGCATATATGCTTATTTTTGAGCACAGCTTCATGGAATTTTTTGTTATTATTTTAGCTGCTGTTTTATCTGCAAATAAATGCATGCCTTTTATGTGATTTAAATATATTTAAAACATATTAAGTCCTATAACAAACTGCTGTGTGAAATAATTGCAAATCTACCTATCAAATTCTATTGGATGAGAAAAGGTCTCCAGCCACAGCGAAACCTCCAGAACTATTACAAAAGTAGACAGACAATCCATATTGAAAACAATCAACAATAAAGGTAGCTTTACTCCTAATTTAAATAATTATTCAGACATTTCAGGCTACTTTTACATATGGCATAATTTTATAGTTTCTATAGACACTGCAGTGATGTTTGATATTTAAAATGAAGCCATAATCTATTTACAGTACTGGTAAATAAATCAAAGCCTTCATAATCTATTCAAACTGTATCCTAGCAGTAATAAAAGTACTAAATTTATTTCTCTTTGTTCAGACTAGAAGCAGATAAAATAACAGCTCAAGGTTGGTGTTGCAAAGCCTTCCCATATCCACACCATATTAACAATGCTGAAAAAAAACATTCTTTGTGTATCTCTCTATCTATGTTTAAATGTTCCCATCATAAGGCTGAACACACACAATTTATATTCATAAAATAAATCAGTTAATATTTTAGCAAAAATTATTCCTTATTAGTAAAAACTGGTAATATTCTTCCTTATTCCTTCATTAATTAAAAAAAAAAAAGTGTAACAAAAGACAGCTCCAAACCGCTCTACAAAGAGACAAGAATATTTAGAATCTTAATAGGCAAGTTAAATTAATTTTGTATTTTATGAAATGCTGATATTAGCTGTTGCTTTTCAGGCAGCAACAGAATTTGCTTATGCAGTTAATACATATCAATTTTGACTTAAGTGTGATTCACTTTATTCTCTTTAATCAACAATTTAACCAACTGTTTACAGACAAAGAGAGAGACAAATGAAAGATTAGTGCTCCTGGAGTTTGTGGCTGGCCATAAGATCTGAATTTATTTTTCAAATACCTCCTGTAGCAGTAGGCTTGCATGCTGAAGACATCCTATCTAGTATCCTATTGATTAAAATGACAAGCCTGAGCATCAGATTAGGGATGTGTCAGACACCTGATAGAAGATTCCTGGAGATTTCAGCAGAAAGGTGTCCTGTTTCAAAATGATCTATTGCTGGTACTTCATGTGTTGAAGCGTATGCGGGTACATTTAACACAAAACTAATTTGCCTGAAGTTAGAATAACATTTATAATCAGTGAAAACAAATATCTTCCCTTTTTTCTGCAGAATAGCTGGAAAAAGACATCTTATTCCAACAGAAATCACCCTACAGTTCACAAAATTGGACTAAACCAAACTGATGAGCTAATAATAGTGGAAGTTCTGTTTTAATTTGTCAGTGCCAAATCTGGACACAAACAAGTAAGTGTTTTCTCAGTCCCAACAACAATATTTCTTTTCATAACCATTAAAGATCACTCGTGGGGTCAGCTGCAGAGGGGCAATTAATGCAAGAATGATGTTTTAGAAAGGACACTCAGACAGGGAAATGTCTTTGTCTGCAAAGGTACTTTTTAAGGTACAGACTTGGCAGCAGACATCAATGTCCTGGGAGAAGAGCTGGACAAGTCTCTTGAGCACCAAGGCATGCCACAATGCTAAACATGCTCAAGGAGCAAAAATAAGTGAAACAAAATGAATTCTATTCAGTCCTGAAGTGTAACTCTCCAAGTACTGCAAGTGCCATGTTTAAAAAGAAAATACCATTTTTAAGATGCAACCATTATCTTCAGGATCAAATGATCGAGAAATTTTCACCTGCCCTTTGAACAAAGCAAAATGAGAGAGAGGAGGCAGCTGTTTGACAACAGTACGTAGGAGACAACCAGCAGTTGAAATCAGGATAATTAAGTCAACTTAAAAGAGCCAAACATCAAGCAATATGGAACAATGTTCTTACAGGAAAAAGCACTGCTCATGCCTGAACAAATTATTTGTCTTTGCTGGGCATATTTATATCATGTTCAATTCTAGCTGGTCTTTGCAACAAAATCTCTGAGTTGAAGTTATGCACCAATACTTTTCCAGACTTAAATACTCATTTAAGATGCTTTTTTAAGACAGGATTGCTTTACCTACTCACTCTTGGTAACTGAGAATCTTCAAAAATTAATACAAATTATTTTATTTATTGATAGTAACCTGAAAAATTATTGTTATGGAAGAGGACTTAGCAAAGATCAGAAAAAGTAACAATAGGTGAGTCCAGAAGCTCTTCTAAATTTTACTCACAAAAGTATGCACTGAACTCAATAGATGAAAATAAAGTAATTCTACCAGCTGGCTGCACAGATATTTAAGATATCATTCCATATGCTATGCAGAATTAGTTCCTTTTCACTGGGAAACACAACACAAGCAGAGCTCCTCAATGTTCTGCCACCATGGTTTGCACTTAAACCATATTTGCAAAATCTTTTAGAAAATCACTGCAGTTGGAGGCATTCCTTTTCTTATTATTTTAATGACATTTCATACTCAAATTTCAAGTACTTGAGAGCAAGACTGCTCAAGAGAAGCATGAGGATGATAATACGATATATATTCTGGGCTTGACAATATCTTCCTTGGATTATTTCAAGCACACAAAGCATGGTGGCAAAAGATATAAACTCAAGTGAAGGAAAGGAGGAGAGTTACCAGAGCAAGAAGTGAAAACAGAGATACAGAGAAGTAAAATTACATCAAGTTTGAAAATGGGAGAGAGTGGTTTGTACAAAGAAAATAAATCAATTAGGTTAATGAAAATAGCTGTGATATTGCTGGAGAAAAAGAGAAAGAAAACAACACCCATACTGATGTCTGAGCTGGAGAAAAAATGGGAAAAACTGGGGAAACCACAGACCACTGCCATGGCAAGGCAGTTGTCTGGGAAAAAATATTGGGTAAGGATTTTTAAAAATGAGGGAGTTAGAAGGTGGGTGCTGCTGCCTATTTTCATACCAAGTGTTTGGTAAAATTCTAGAAATTAAGATACTGAATTATGACACTCTTTTTATCACAATGGGTAAAAAAAAAGATGGAACTTTGAAAAAAAAAAATCAGGGAAATTGATAGATTTTCAATAAGGTAAATATATAATTAAAAAAAATAAATAAATAGGCCTGAGCTTGCTCATTTTACCACAGTGTGTCTACACTGCAGACAACCACACAGTGCAGAAATGCTGGGTCAGCTTCATAGATATTATGGATACTGAAGCCAACCAGGCCACAGCAGCACAATACTTCTGTAGCTCAGCAACCCTCAGCACACTTCAAGCTGTGAGAGTAGGCTATGATGTCACTTCTTCATCTGTCCATCCTGTAGCTCACACCAGAAGGTTAAATGTGCTTAAATCAGGTTAGTCAGACTCAAAAATAAATATCAAGATCATAAAGTCCAAGTTGGGGAAGCAATGAAACCAAGCAGAGGAAGATAAGTCAGGAGAACTGGATTATCAGAAAACAAATGACAGAGGTACAGTACCTGTCAGATAAGTAATTGCAAACTCAAAAATTATTCATCACACATGAATTCAGGCTCTCATGCAAAGATGGGTGTTTGAGAGCATGGCAGTTTATCTCAAAGGGATAAAACCCCCATGATTCCTGACACATAATGCCACTGAAATGTGATAACGGACAATCCGTTCAAAATTTCTGCCTCTGGAATACTTACACTATTGTACTCATCTATGAAGATAAACCTGAGATTAAGGATGGTTTGCCACTGTTTACAGCAGACCACCAGCAAAAATGATGTTGCAAGTGCAGACGACCATCACTAAGTGCTGCAGAAGAGAGGGGAGCAGCAGGGGAATCAATCCAAATTGAAATACCAATAGTAAAACCACCACTTCTAAATAAGTGACCTAACACATAAGGAAAAAAAATCTGAGAGTTTTGAAATACCCAAAAGTCCATAAAAAAAAAAAAAGATAAAATTGTCTTTTGTTAAATTAGCTGATGCAAAATAAAGAGCTTTATTGTACTGTCTAAAAATACTGCTATTTCCAGATCTGTTATACAGATAACTATGGCCAAGTACTACAGATCTCAAGGCAAATGTGTTACTTAGAGAAGGGGAATACTGGCATGGTTACAGTTAAGGCTTGCTTTGAAGAAAGTGGCAAAATAAGATGACAAATAAAAAAAAATCACCATTTCAGTAATTTTATAAGCAAATCCTTCATTAAAATGTAGTCCTATTATTTATTCTGGTAAGGTAAATATTAGCACATCTGAGACATTAAATTACTTGTTGTACCAGCATAACACATCTTTCATTGGATTTATCTTATTTAGAACAACAGAAATCTTTCTCCAAGAAACAAGCACAAAGCAAAGATCAAAAGCAACAGTAAGAAAATGCAGACAAAATTCAACTGATGATTTTGAAGTCCAGTGCAGGACTAGATCATAATAATTACTCTACTTACAGCAACTTTGAAACAACTGCTTATATTTCAAAAAATATACTGGTATTATATACTGGTATTATCAGACTGACATATCTTTACAACAAAATATTAAAATAAAATATTTTATTTCCTTACAGCTTCTATTAAGTGATTCCTTCAATTGATGGATATTTTCTTCCCGTATGCCATAATCTTTTTCATATATATTCCCTATCTGAGTAGTTAACTGGCTTTTTCTCAAGACATAAAACCAGTCTGATCTGGTATAACACTGCCAAATCTGTTTCACACAAATTCTGCCTGTCTCAGAGAGCGAGCGAGAGAGTGCACACCATGCATCCTCATTAACTAGAAAGATATGTAATTAAACAAGAAAGGGTTAAAGCGTATGTTAGCCTATTCTACTTTTCTATCTGTTACTTTTTAAAAAGCTTTCATATGTCTTCTTCCTTGTTTCTGAAAGCTAACCATTCCTTCTTCCTTTCAGGAAAGCTGACATTTGACAGCTTAACATAGCTGACAGGGTTACCCAACAGCTCACCCTCCCTATTCTCAATCCAATTAGACCTCTAATCCTCCAGATGAAAGGCCCAACTACTCACGTTCCTCATGACAACGACAGCTATTGATTATTTGTCACTACAGCTAACACCTTCTCTGTCGAGGCCACTCTGACAGAAGCAAACCTACCAAATTAGACAGCACTTTATCTGCCCTGGAGGCCAAATGGCACAACAAGTAAAGGCTAATAAATGGTATAAAAATGAACAAATCATAACATTATGACAGGTTGATCGTTGCCAGCAGCTTCACAGCTCAAGCTTGATGCTCTGTTAGACCTGTTCCTTCTCTTTTCTCTTCCACTCCTGCACCAACTTTGACTGAATTAAAGGCCAGAACAATTAAGGCATTTGACCAGCAAAGATAAGCTAGGATAGAAGTATCATCAAGGGACACGAATGTCAATAGCAGACTACCGTTTGTCAATAAAAACATTCCAGAGATGCAAATGCTCATGACTCTGCTCTCCACTAGGCTGTACTGACTCCCTTTGTACAGGGCTCTTGGAAAGCCCAGGCAGACACTCCAGGAAAATTAACCCCAGAAAACCAAGCTTTGAGCTGGGAAACACTGAGGCAAGGAGCTGCACCACGGAAAAAGGAATCCCAATACCGTGCTAGGTGACAGGGAGATGCTACAGTCGTTATTCCATTTAATAGCTACATTTTTTTTTCTTTGTAGCAGAGTGATAGAAACCAGGACTACATAATTTCAATTATCATTATAAATTTGCTTCAATTGTTTTTTTTTTTTCTAGGACAATATGCAGTATCTAGTGACACAGGACCTCACAAGTCACATCACTCTGAGGCAAATTGAAACCATTTATTATTCTCAGGGTGGTAGTATCCAAAACCAGTGAGATCAGAGGCACAGTTCCTAAACTGAGGCTGTTTACTACAGCAAACAATAGAAGAGAACATTAAAAAAAACCCCAAAATAAAACACCACAACCACAGGAATATTGTTAAGACTGGGCAACCAAAAGAATAATGTGAGTAAAAATATGCACGTTATTTCAACAGTTAAAAAGCAATTGATACTGCCCTGCCAAAATTAATAAATTGATTCCTCAACTATGCTAAAAGGAGTATGTTTTCCAGCAAGGGATTCCTATGCTTCTGAAAGTACTTAATAACAGAAAAATATTATTAAATCAAATTACATGAAAACAATTTAAACTTTAAGTTTTATTTAAAGACATAAAACATTATTATCTGCTATTCTACTTTAAGGAAAAATGTTCTTGCTCAAAATACAGGTTGAAAAGAAAGAGGAAACTACTATGCAAGGGGAACACAATGTTAATTTAAGAAATCTAAACACTGTGAGAAGATTTATTTAGCAAAAAAAAAAAAAAATCAAAAGATGTAGTATTTTGTTGTTTTAACTTCTTAGGCTTATAAAATATTCCTGGGGATGAATACGTATTTATTAATAGTTTCAACCAGACACAGATGATTTAACACTTTAATTATGGGCAGTACAGAACAAAATACAGATATTTAAATAAGTAGTTTGGCAAATGGATCCTTTATGACTACTATTGCCTGAAGAAAACTTGAACCTACAGGACATTTGGGTAAGTTGGCTCTCACAAAGTTCAAGCAAACCTATAAATAACATTTGAAACAATATGTAACATTTCTATGAATAAATTTTAATGAATACTATTCCACTCTGAAATGTACTCCAAATATAATAAATCACTGCAAAGAAGAGACAAATATTGTCATTTTCAAATCCTATAGAGTAACATTCAGTAGATACATTTTAAATTACATTTTACACATTTTTAATAGCCTTCTGTCCTTTCCAAAAGTAGACCAGTTCAGAATTCCTAATGCTGAGTTGCACAGAAGCACCTGTGTGAAGGAGACCTACAGAGGTGCAACTGGCCTGACCCAACCCTCCACCCCAGGGAAGACTGAGCAAACTCTTTCCAAACTCTCACTCATGTACAGCCACTTATGCCTGTGCTGGTGACAGTGAGCTCACAGTGTTCTCAGAAACTGTTCAGGTTTTCCAGGATCAAAAAGCCCCTTATTGTTTATGTTACAAACCTCCTACTTATCACAGGTTATAGTTACTGCTATGGTTTGTTCTTACTTAGCAGACTCTCATTGTTTTTAACACACACTTTGATTAAAGAGAAATGGAACACATATCATTGTCCCAATTTGCTTTTATTTAAAAAAAAAATCCACAACAATGCTATGCTAGAGGACTAGGTGGTGCCAAATAGTGAAGAAAAATTACTGTTCTTAACACCTAATCTTATCAGCAAAATCTGTAAATGTCTTTAAGACTGAGACTTATTAGCCAATGAGTTGTCTACCTGTTATTACTTGTGGCTTTCTTGCTGCAAGCCTTATTTATATTTGGTTTATGATCACTATTTTTGATAAGCGAGAATCTTTTCCACTATTACAAGTCAGAATCAGAAATGGTACACCACTGTATTTTTCAAGCTGTGTTCCACATGTGCCTCCTGGAGAATCATACTGAACATGGCTTGCACAGAGCAAGAACTAATCCACACATCTTCCCCAAAACCTTAGATGTATTTATTCTTTCTTCTCTTTAGAAAAATTCTGTTTATTCTTTTCTTTCTGTGTTTAGATTACGTTCACAACCTCACCATTAAAACAAAATCCTTCAAAATACGGATGCTACAGTGATGGCTGCCAGTCAACAACTGCCCCAGGCAACTAGAGACCAACACTTCAAATGTGTGCCAAAGGGAACACACGACACTCAGTCCATCCCTTTCCATGCAAATATACTCTACTATTGGGTAGACCACTGGGGTAAATACTCCACACATGCTCCTACTGCAAACCCTCTCCTTAAGAATCCTCCATGCTCCTTCAGCTTTTACTTCTACTATTCTAAATGGGGAGAAATACTATGTTGCTATTCTGACTGGAAGTAGATAGAACTGTTCTGTCTACAGCAGGCTATAGAGCAAATCTGTCATATTTATAGAATAATTTACCATCTCAGACAGCTTTATTTGTTTTCTTTCACCAGCCAATCAGATAATAAACACAGACAGTAACAGACACTATGTTTTTTGGTTAGCCATGTAATAACTCCTTTGATGTGTAAAATGTCTGCTGGAAAGTAGCTATAGTCAGGGAGGTAGCCACAAATTGCAAGCAATACTTTCAAATATGTTTTACCAGAGTAAGTTAGTTTAGTAACCAACTGCTTCTAAAATAATTTAAAAATCAACTCTACAAGTGACATTGACTATAGACATTCATATCATATTTATCAGTGAAGTTTTTATAGAAACCAAGTTTGATCTTACAGCTAGTCTGAAATTCTGATCTTGAACTTCAAGTCAAAAGAATACTTTGGCATGTAAATTTTTGCATAACCTTGTCTTAAAATATGGTTTCACACTAACATAAAACCAGTGAGAAATCAGATTCAGATGTCTTAGTATCTGCTGTGCAACTGAAACCTAACATGTAGAACAGTATTTCCAGTTTTATCTTTTGCAGAGAAAAGAATTGGCTGGATTTTAACCCACATTTTGACAGTAGAGGCAGACAATTGTTGGATACCATATGACAATAGCAGCTTAACACTTAATGAGGAAACAATAATGTGCATGTTCTTGCCTTGTTACAAGACATGACAAAGTGTGCAAGCTGAAAATGCACTGCATGAATATATGAGAATAGCATATCAGTCTTGCAAAGTAGTGCCCAAATTTCACTCTGAATCAAAACTCAGCAGAGGCAAATGGAAGTGTTAATGAAATCTAAACAGTAAAAAGCAGAATTAGGAGATAGATACAAGTTCCTGAAAGAGAGTCACAGCAGCAATTTGTCACACACAGAAAAACACCAATTTCAAAAGGGTTCCCATCCTTCCTGAACTCAAAAGGACGCTAAAATTCTTACCTATGGTTTTGAGAATATTTTTCGTTATGCCAGTGTTCATTTAGGAAATTCCAGCCTTGCAAATTTGCTGTTTAATTGTTCATTCTCAGCAGTGACAGAACAACTTTCTTGGGGAGTGTACTGGGAATCAGATCTCTGTAACAATGCAAGTTTTCTCTTCTTAATTTTTTTCCTGTAGCTATTTTTAACCATTTCAATAGGGTTTGCAGCACACATCAATGGTAGTATCAACCAATAGCAAAAATAATTTGGGAACATGGGGCCTTGTGTTAAATAGGCAGAAAATTAATTGTTCTTTTGTAGAGTTCATTTTCTGTCAACTCACTGCCCAGTGAGCAGTTCTACAGCTGTGAAAAGGGCCCAGGGGAAGGCTGTGGATGGTATCAACCCCTTGGTAGCTAGGACAGCTTATCTGTAGCATAACACACACACAAATCACACACAAGGAACTACTCTGCCTTCCACCCTTGAGCAACTTCAGGCCACATTCACTTGAGAGAACTCATTGTTCAGGAAAGTAAAGAAAATATTTATATCATGGTTGCTGTCTGTGGCTTAATTAATCACAAAGAAAACTACAGTCCCACATGCTAAAAAAAATATCACCTCTTCTGGCAGGTCAGCAAACAGGCCTGTTTCATATCCTGGTGTGTGCAGATTTCTCACATTTAATCAAATTGTATGTTCAGATGAAAATACCACAGATTGAATGTAAAGCTCATTTACATTTCAGGAACCTACATGCATAGAATTAATATTATTCATTATGAGCTCTCACTTAAGGGGGTACATCATAAAAGGTTATTGGCCTGAGGAAAACAAGAACATGAACTAGCCACCATTTGTCTCTGACACAATCAGTTATTTTCATTACATAGATTGGGAAAGAAAGTTAGAAGCACATGTGCTCTTTTATGCAGATCAAATAAAGTCTGATGAAAGATCTGAGAGACTACAGCTCCAGGAAATACATCTTGGAAAAGGTAATGAGGGAAAAATGTATAATCTGACTCCCAGGAAAGCTAACTCAAGAATTTTTAATACATACACCTTTTATTTGCTCAAGAAAAGGAAAAAAAAATCTCTTTTTGCAGCTCTTGGACTAACCTGACAGTACTCATTAGATAAGACTTGGGAATAAACTTTCATAAAATAAGTGAACTAAAGACTACCTTGTGTTTCCAATTTTCTACCATATCTAATGCTTGCCACAGGCTGTCTTTTTTACTTTACTTTTACTGTTACTGCTGAATACACAGAAACAACCATTTTTTCTAGTTTAAGAAAAATCAAAGACCATTAAAATATATCCTCCTACTTTACACAGAATTCCTAACTGCATCCTGGATGTACTGTTATTTATCAACAACCATGTCAGCAAATAAATAATAGAAGCTACAGAATATTTAACACTACTAAAGTCACATTTTCCCCCTGGGGTTATATTAATCTTCCTGAAGCCAAAATTAAAATCCTCCTGACATTTAAGCATCCTGATAGATTATTTCAAGTGCATATTATTAGAAACCAACAAAAAAATTGAATTTTTTCTTTTATCCCTATGAACACAAAAGGCTATGCCTAAAGTATTCAGAAAGATTCAGGTAGATTACTCCCCAAAGTAAACAGATTGCTAATAAGTAAAGATCCCCTGTGAGAAATTTTGAAAGAGGCAAGCCTGCTTCCCCCCCTCCTTAAATTAAACTGGAACTACTTAATGAAATTTAAATGACAAAACATATACAGGTATTTTGGGTATGCAGAAACATTTCCATTCATAAGTATCACATGCGGGTGTTTAAAAAAGTTGCAACTTAACACTAGAAGCAAATTGCTACAAAAGCAAAATGCCTGCAACTAGAAATGAATGCCTGTTATTAAACTGTAATCCCAGTACTCAAATCTTCATAGCATGTTTATTTCACAATAATCTAAATTCTACAAGCTAAAATAATCTGTACCCATATAGTACTATAATTCCTCAGTGCAAAATTGCTGACAAATTATGCTAATGATTCTACTTCTGTTGCAATCAGTCACAGTTTCAGTTCCCAGTAAATTACATCCGTGTTCAGGAAGTTACAACCACCTTCTGAAACTCCCATGGCAATCTTTGCAGGTGCACTCCTGCAATAATTTGTATCATTTTCTGGTGGGTTTGGATTTTTGAGGGTTTTTTTGTTTGACTGCTTTTAAGTTTTGTGAAGTTAATGACTTGACCTCCCCCTTTTTCTTATTTTTAAGGGGTGTGCACCCCTTCAAAATTGCTTGTGAGACCCGTCCATTCAAAAACAGAGACCAAAGGAGTGGAACAGAAGAAAATCCAAAAGGAAAACCACCAAATAATGTGATTTACATGGCCTTCTGCCTACAAAGACTGGATCATCTCCATCGTAAGGCTAATGAAAGAAAGAAAGACTGTGGAAGATCATGTCAAGGACAATCAGAAAATGAGTTGCTAAAGAAATGTATACCTTGGGTAAGATTAATTCAACACAATTACAATATCAACAATACAAAAACTTACATCAAACAGATGCCTAAAAGAAAGAATCAGCTAGTCAGTATGCCCTAGAGTACTCATCTTACTTTAGGGTGGATGACTACACCCTCAAGTGCATTACTTTTAAGTTATCTACATGACTAGCTTATATGTAGATGTCTGGAATGTAAATTTTTAGTTACAGGAGATTATTGTCAGCCCATCATCTTACATTGCATTGTACTATATTATTTTCCATTGAAAGAAACATATACTTGTTACATTTAAGCACACAAAGTTAAACTATCTTTTTATTCAAGCTAAAAATCTTTCTCAGACCAACAGATGTATAAAACTTAAAAGCTGTAATACAAAGGATGCCCATCACTAAACAGAGGACTAACCATTAAGAACATAATTATTAGCATGAAGCAGCCGCTCAAAGGTTATCATATCAACATATAACCACAGGTGTTTTTCAAAAAACATTAGTGCTTCTAATAGTACATCCAAAATTTCTAACCTTACCTTATTAATTTCAGGAACTTTCTGCAAAGAAAGGTGCTTAGCCTTAGAAAGGTGACAAGGGTAGTAGTGAAAAAGCTTTACTTCTTGCAAATAGTCCAGAATGTCACTAGTGAAGTCGGAGACAGAGAGGCTATAAGAATCTTTTGTTCAGATGAGAACAGATGTTGAGATGAGAAGCTGACAGCTTTTCACCTAACTATTGCTTTGTAGACATGATCCAGTGACAAAAACCATTTGAATGAAGCATGGCAAGAACAGGATGACACAGCAGCTCTGAGTTCTGAGACATGAGTTTCCTCATTAACTGGTAAATACAGCCTGGTTATTAAAACAGCACTAGACAGAGGCACTGAAATCATCAGATCACCTTCACTTCTTACCTGTGTTGAAACCCTTGGAATAGAAAGAACTTGTAAGAGCATTGGACAGTCTGCCTAGGTATGCTATCAGAAATGGTTTTGGTAGAGCCTTTGAACTGCTTTTATAGCAAGTGCAAAAATTCTGGTACTGCTTATTGACACCCAAATCAAAATAGAGCTATTTTGACAAACCATGGCTCAGAAAAATGTCTTCTAGGATGTTTGTGAAACAAAGCAAAGGCACTTGGAGTGCACCAGAATATCGGGAGGAGATCAACTACACAACTGCAAGTAACAAAGTAACTACTTCAGAAGGACTTAGAGGTGCCATTAGGAACAGAAAAGGGATTAAGGAACTATTGTGAAACTATCACATCAGATGTTTTATATGACCACATGGATAGTGCCAAAATCTTTACCTATAATTTCAGAAGAACTCTGTACTAGCAACAAATATGAAACTGCATTTTGAACACTAGATGTGATTGTTGGCATTTTGAAGGACTGGAAGAAATGCTTTTACAGAATGAACTCCTTATGTAACAGTAATGACAACCACGATGGAAGCATAGGCTGCCTCCTATTCTGCAGACAATAGCTGGAAGAATAAAACTTGCAGAGAGGTGGGTGTTAAGAATAACATAATGTAGAGCTGATATGTACATATGTGTATGCATACACACACTCACCCAGTACAGCCAGGCTTGCAACTCACACAGGTTGAGTCAGAAGCTAATTTTGCAAGTGTTAATGGCATGATGTGTTACAGTTGTTCATTTAAGCCCTATCCAACCAGAAATCCATTCTAAAGAAGAAAAGCAACTGAAGTCCTAATTAATTTTACTTAATACTGATGATTTATGACTGGACTCAGGTCAATGCCACATTTCTGAATATTTGTTCTATTACACGGATTAAAAACCCACAAGCAATTTTATTAGGACTGAAAGACATGAACTGGCAGTTCTCTTACAGTGAAATCTCCAGACAGAAAAATGGGAACAGTTTCACCTCATCCTGCAGAAAACACAACCAATTGTTTTTATGATAACCAGGATTACTAATGGGAGAGACACCATCTTGAATCCAAACACATCAATGAATATATTCAGCTCTCTTCAGTACAAGACAACTAAATCATTGCTTCTGTTTGGCATTAGAAGAGCATTTTCTCACAAACTCTTTGCCCCTGACACAGTTCTGAGGTTCCCAAAGAAAGGCAGCAGAGACCATTTTTTTGTGAAATCAGCTGCAAGATTGTTTCAGAGGAACAAGTGCAAAGGGACACATAAAGACAGCCTGTAGAATGATGACCTAAGGAGTTTCAAATATTCTGGCAACAAACTCTAGCCCTCAGAATGTCTGTCTGCTGTGATCTGATAAGCAAGGTGTCCCAAAAGCTCTTCAAAGAGACAGCAAAGAACAGCAAAATCCTGGTTAGATGGGAAGGTTCTAACTCAGGAAACGTTCCTTAATTTTACCTTCATCTGCTTTAGTTAGCATCAGTGTAGAAAGAAGTGTCTTTTTTTTCCTACCTCTTCACTGGTTGCATGTAAAGGTCTGAAGCTTAGCTTCTCTCTCCAAAGAAAAGGAAAATTAGGATGCAACACAAGTACAATTTAGGAATCTGAATCTCCAAACAGTGCCCTTCTAAACAACTTGTACCTGTGACTACCAATGAATGGGGATTTATAAAGTCATGTGAATCTGTTTTTGATAAAGCACAGGACAGCTACTGACTCACAAGCTTGAACACAACAAAAAACCATACAGTGACCCTGGTAAATATGTATATTCATGATTAACCAACAAGGACAAAACAGCTTTGGAAATGGGTGACCTCACAGCATGTTTCTTTTTCTATCTGAAAGTCAGCTGCACTGAGAAATTTTAGTTTTGAAGGAAAAAAAATGGAATATAATCCAAAAGTATCAGCAAGAAATAAGCAGAATGCAAAACATTAAACAGCCAAAACTGCATGAAACATTAAGTTGTCTTGAATTTTAATTTTACATATTTTTCAAAAGACACTCATGACAGAAATGTAGATCTAAAAATGTTAATATGGAAAGACTACAGACAAAATTTTACACACATGAAATGTTAATTTCATAAGCTGCCATCAATAGCAAGTAACTGTTCAGAAGACACAGAAGGGAATTTTAGAGGACAGCTAAGTGAGGCAAATAAAAAGCAGTTGCAAGGGCTGTTTCCTGACCCTTTTTGCTATGGGGTACATCACATCTATCTTACACAGTAAGAGTGTGACTACATAAAATCTACTGCTACAATCATTATCTCATGTTGTTTTACCTTCCTTTTCATTTGCACTGTCAATTGAAAATCCATCTAAGATGGTCCAAGTATCCAATGTTACAATCTGACTTTCAGGATTGAAGTAAGGCGTAAAGGAAATAGAGAGCACATGCAGTTAGAGGATATTACTTCATGGCAAAACCTCTCTTGCCTTAAATTTCTATAATACAAATATCCACAACATGAACATTCAGACATGAATTTATAAAGTTTTAATATGCTAAAATGTACTTCTAAAATCTGGGGAAAACAATTTTTAAAATAAAGTTTTTAATATGGTTAAAATGTTCACATGTCTATCACATCATAAAACCTGAATGCCTGTATGAACACCAGGCAAATAAAGTATGTTACAGCAATTTTTTAACTCTCTGACATTGCTGCTTTTATGAAATATCTATCTTTGAAACAACATTCATGGTAAACAGGTCAGTCCCTTAGAAATACAGAATTAATCCTGGAAACAAGGTTATGATGATGACTGAATTATTTTCATCAGAATGTAATGGTATGTAACCAAGCAGATGAATTAGCCTGTTACAAGTCAACTACAACCTACAACATTATTTCCCTGTAAGGGATGCAGTAACACAGACCACACAGTCCCTATGGACTCCCATGCAAATGTACCTGGAAAATATCACTTTATTACAGTCTTCCCAAGATGTTTTTCTATTTAACTGCTCCTTACTGAAGATCATGACTATACTGTAGCTGCCTTTACATAAACCTAATTAAAATAAAATTATAAAAAAAATGCAGATTGTATTAAAACATCTGAAAAATGTGAACTATTATGAACAGGTGACAAGATATATATGGAAATGGTTTGCTATGAAAATCATGGCAGGTGCTCTAACTGGTACCGAAAGACAGCTCACGCAGACAAAAAACTGCTAATTTTTGAGCAGTTACAGTTTTAAACATACTATAAAAATTAAAATAGTAAATAAAAGGCTGCTTCTTTCAGTTTGAATTTCTAATCTTCTCTGTGGAGTCTTTTTCACAGTTTATGAACTCAAATGTCTTGGTTAGCCAAAGCCACTCCTCATTTTTTTCCCTCCCCATCAGCAGCCTGTTTAGTCTTCTGTGGAGAGACTGTGGATACTTCCTCCAGGCCTAACCACACTCAAAATTTCTTGCATCTCTGAAGTTATATTTTCAATTGCCTTTTATTTTACTGTTGAATGCTTCCTTTAGCACTTCTTCAGGGAGACAATGTAACTGGACAGTAAAATAGACTGAGACTGTAGAAGGAAAAATGATACAGTCAGTAATGAACTGATGGCACCCCCCTACACCACTGGCTGCAGGGTAAGGTAGAGAATTCAGGAGCTAAGTTAAACCCAGGTAGAAAGGTATGAGGCAGATGATTTTAATGTTTGGGTTTATTTCTCATTATGCTATTTTGATTTGACTGGTAATAAATTAAACCAATTTTCCCAAGTCGAGTCTGTTTTACCCGTGACAGGAGCTGGTGAGGGATCTCTCCCTGCCCTCAGCTCAGCCCATGAGCCTTTTGTTATATTTTCTCTTCCCTGTCAAGCTGAGGAGAAGAGTGATAGAGCAGCTTTGGTGTCCAGCCAGGGTCAGCCCACCTCACAGCTGTGGTGAAAGTCCTGACTTTAAAAGCACTTACACAGTAATTACCTTTTGTGCAGCAAGATGGAGAGCAGTTCTTCGGCTGCGATCAGCTCTGTTAACATCAGCTCCAGCCTTCAGCAATGCCTCTGCACAGTCCAGCCTGTCAGCCAGCACACAGTACATAAGTGGAGTTCTTCCAAACTGGTCCTCTTTATCCTTCAGCTCAGAGTTTCCTGAAAAAAAACAACAAAAAAAAGGCCAACTTAAACCAGCAAAGTATATCAGTATATAGCTAAAAGCAGTATTTTTTATTAAAAAGTCATTATAATAGGAACAGCATGTATCTCATTGTAATATGGTGGGCTGAACAAAAAATTGAGTATGTGATAAACTCAAAGTCACTACATTTTGTCCTACTTTTACTGACAGTTAAAGAATATTTCAAATATATTTGCAGAAAAAAAGTAAATTCAGAAAACATTAGTTCCATGAATACACCTACCACCAGTAACATTCTGCAGTGGCATACCTATAAATAATTTTCAAATAGTTACATGGACCTCAGCTGCACAGATTAGTTCAAAAAATAACAGCACAGAAGCCAAATAGGCCTCCTGAAACTTGTAAACACTGCAACTAAAACTTTGAAGCCTACTCACAGTAATGTTTATTTTAAAAGCATAAACATCAATTTTACATCAATACCATCATTTACTTCAGGGTGCCTTACAATACGGAAACTACTAAAATATTTCTCAAGTTTTATTGAATTTATAAGGTTAGTAAGGCAGTAATCTCAGATCCTATCCAGAAAAGTTAAAACACTATTCTTATTCACAGTCCAAAAAACCCTCCAAACAAAGCAGTTTCACTATAAAGTTTCATATTTCCATGATGTCACCATATAAAGGCAAGCACCTTGAACTTCATGGGTATCAACTGCCCCACACATCCAGATTCTCCAGATCTCCAGTGGAGAAGCACTTTTGTCTACAATTACCCAAGGAACACTGAATTTTACAGGCAAGTTAGTTTTGCTTTTTAATTATTCCTTTGTCTGCATGACTGTTGATGCTTCAAAAGCACTCCAGCAGAGGCATGCTGCTTCTTTACACAGTCTTTGCTCTCCCCCAGCATATTATACTTATCTACATATCCAGTAATTTTATTCTTAATTATGATTTCTATTGATTCACCCAGAAGAATCGAAGAGATTAAATATGAATCAAGGGGAATATCAAGAAATAAAATTCATTCCCTACCAATCAAGCCACTTACAAAAAACACTGTCAAGTAGGATATTGCCAGTTAGAGAAATCATTTACTCACTCAGTACATTTTTTTAGTTCCTTTAAAACTATAGAGTGAATACCCTGTCAATCACATGATTCACTCTGTAACACTTTTTTTTGCCTTGAAAGTGTGATTTGCATTGAGAAAAGTCTTTCTGCTCTGCAAAAAAAGTTTAAGATCATTTCCAAACTCCTCTGTGATGCAGATATAGAAAAATTCTTTTTATTCTTCACCTGCGGCCTTGTGTTCTCTGACTGCCACTTCACCTTGACAACCCACGGTTTTCCAGCTAACCCTGATGCCATTAGCAGTTTACTAAAAACCAAAACAACAAACAAATAACCCCCAAAAATCCTACAAGGAGTCTTTTACAGGCCTGCATCTAGCTCTCTCAGGAACAGTCTGGTTTCTGAACACCTTTTTTCATTATAATACTCACCTTCACACTGCTGTTTAGCCTGCTCCTCTGCATACACTGTGGTCCCAAGCATGATTTAACATGTCACTGATCCCAACCAACAAGCCAGATTCTCTAATTAACTATATAGAGTCAGGTGCTCTTCCAGTATTAGCTCAACATGGTCACTTAGATATCACTAAACCACATTTCACTGTTAAGTTTTAACATAACCTCAACAGTGTCTTAAATTGCTTGAAGCTGATGGAACTTGAACAAATATATTAAGAGAATTACATAAATATTCATTTCTCCCAATAAGACACAAGCGCATGGGCTTATGCTCAGATAACATTGGCTCTTACATCAACAGCAAAACCAGCACCTTTCTCTTGAATTCCAGTTCCCCTTCTGTTACAGAATGTTAGAGGATATATAAAAAAGATTTAGAGACTTAACAACAAGCAAAAATGGCCTACAGCTCAAGTGAAACATAACTAAGTAGAGCAACAGATATCTATGTTCATTTTCAGTTCCCAAAAAGTGATGCAGCTGATGACAAGGAGTTTCCATGACTGCATACAGTCTGAGGGAAAAAGGAGCAAGAGCTTCAAAACTTGATGCCAGTAATTTGCCTGAAGCTCCTGCACTATTTTTGAAGGTAAAGAAACTATCTTCAGCTGGCAGTAGGTTTTCTCCTGCTGTTTACCAGGGCCCTTAGAATGGTTAAAATCCTGTGAGCACGTCCCTAAAAGGGTGTCTTTGTGCTCAGGCTAAGAGACAGGACAAGGGCTAGGAGCCACTATATCACCATCAGGTGCCAGGGAGAGATTAAGCTGATGAAAGTCACTAGCCACAGGGCCTTGTGAACCTCACAGCTGCAGCAAATTACCACTTTCTGCAATCAAGAAAGCACAGGTAGCCTTCAAAACATTCACATTTAAGTACATACCGTACCTAAAATCTGCTTTGGCAAAAATAAATTC
This sequence comes from Vidua chalybeata, assembly GCF_026979565.1. Classification (NCBI taxonomy): domain Eukaryota; kingdom Metazoa; phylum Chordata; class Aves; order Passeriformes; family Viduidae; genus Vidua; species Vidua chalybeata. The sequence continues at coordinate 92,599,896 of NC_071530.1, forward strand.
TCTTCACGTACCTGCCTAATAAAGAAAATTTTTTGATCCCTTCCCTTTTAGAATAAAGGTCCCACCAGAATATGAATTCCATAAGCGTTTGGCCAATAGAGGTCATGATCACAACAGAATCCAGGGCCCAAGTCCAAAATTTAGCTCTCATAGCTGTACTTCATCACTTCCTTACCTGTCCTTCATCACTTCCTCACGCTCTATGCAAGCAGTCATATCAGACTCTTAACAATGCTATGCATTTTTAAAATCAGAAAAGGAGAAAGGGCAGCAGGAGGATGTGAATTCTCCCTAATTATTAAAAGACAGACCATTTCTTGTCACTTCCAATAATCTTGCCTTCCAAGAGTATTGCCTGCTGCAATACCTGAGATTTATTCTACCTCCCACAATGTAGAACAGGCAAGAGAGAAGTAGAGAGGAGGATCAAACAATAGCACACAACTGCATATTTGTAAGCCATAGTTTAGTTAAAATTTACAATGAAACATCACATCAGGGATTTAGAAGCATTTGGATGAAAGCAATGCATGATAAGGGTTTTAGAATGATGAGCTGGACTGAACAGACACTTCAGTATAATGCCTACTGTAATCATTATTATGTTCTTTTAAACAATTAAAACAATTAGATGCCTCTTCTCAAAGCATAAAATGGAAAATGATCCTCCAAGTACAAAATTAACTTTTGCTCGCTTTTTCCCTAGGATCAAAATCATACAGATGGATTTTAACACTGTAGAACTGTTAATTAAAGACATGTTCAGTGTTGTGTAAAACACAGGAAAGAAAATATTATGAGCATTCCCCAAAGCCCAAGAATATACAATTCTAAAACAACATGATACAGTACAGGACAACTCATGCAATGCAAACAATTAGCACATTTCTGTTAGAACACTGGTTATACAATTAACACTTGGCATGTACTTTATGGTATTTAACACACAGGCTTTTTAGAAAGTCCTGTGATTAAGCATTAGCAGCAGTTAACATACAGAGATACTTTGTTCCAAAGCCCCCTTGCTCTAAATAAATTTTCTACCTACCTTTGAATCTGTCTGTGCTTCTTTCTGGCACAGGGCGTCAAAAGGAACACATTATCCAGAATACACTGTATTATTTCAAATACCTGCTCCTTTAAAATTCATCCATACTCTAAATATATGCAAATAAAGCATCTATGTTTATATACAGCCACATACACTCCCACCAAGCTACAGATGGCAGAAGGAAAAAATCACCAAAGAGGTTTGAGGGGCTGCTCCAAGAGACTGTTTGGCCAGCCTCTATGCCCCTCCTATGTTAATAACTGAACAGGGAAAGCATGAAGAGGAAAGTAATAATGAACTTTGGGGCTAAAAGGTCCTCCCTGAAAGGAGGAGAAAGTCAGGACTTTCCATCGCTGCATCCACTACTAGCTACGTATCCAAGATGCAGAGCTTGGCTGTATTAGAAAAGTGTTGTTAAGCAATCCAGCACACATAACACTGGAGTACTGTCCTGAATTAGCCGCTGCTGCTGTGTGCAGTCATGAAATTCAGTGAAAAGCACCAATTGCTCAATTTGCTTCTGGCATCAAGTCATAGCTTCAACAGTGACTGGTAAACAGCTAAAAATATTACTCTAATGCATTCTTCTTCTGCTAGGCAATACGTGAAGTTTTGGGTCGGGTTTTTTTTTTTTCTTTTTGGTCCAGTTCTGGAAAAAGTAAGGTCTGTGTCATATCCTGTCAAAACACGGCAAAGCAGAAAAGCCAAATTTTGCTAGTGCAGTAAATCCTACAAGCATTGTGCAGTTTTCTCTCCCATGCAAAAGTAAAACAGCATTTTTATCTTGTTGCTGTATGATCATCGTTAAAAGAAGAGCAATTTTCTTATCTGGTTCTAACGGCTGTTTTGTGGTATATTTGACAAGATGTACCAGCAACAAGAAATAATATTTTCTTCATGTTTCCAAAAATATGCTTTTTGGCTCTGAGATTAACAAAAACACACTGAAGTTAGCAAAAACTCTTTGTTGCTTCTTCAGAATTTGAAAGCCCACACTTTTTTCACCTCCACATGCAGGCAGAAGGGGTTTTTAGAAACTCGGGTATTTAAAGCTAGACTGTAGCTGAATCTCACAGATTTCTAGAATGCTATCTCCGTATCATCTGCTGTTTATAAAATATTTTTAAAAAGAGCAAACAGATAGCATTAAATGCAAACAGTATAAGTTTGAATCATCATATGACAAAATAAAGTTGAAGGCCCAACAAAAAAATAACTGTTTCAGCAAGTGCAACAAGCTTCAACAAGCTTGTTTTCAACAGGCTTCTATAAAGTCAATTCCCTCAAATGTGTTCCTGTTGGAGTCAAATCAGTTCTAGTTACATTTTGAGAAAATTAGATACACCTTGTAAAGAAGAGCCCCTTAATGCTTTCTGTGCAGCTTGGACAACACATGCACACAGGTCTTCACCTTGCCCTCAACGAGGTCAGTAGAAGATAGATAAAGAAACCTGACTGGTGGTTTCATGCTATTGACATTAAATCCTTCACACACATTAAAACTGACAGTAAGTGGCATAAATACAGACTGTGCTTCTTACTATTTCACAGTCCTTCAATCCTTGCTAAGCTCTGGGAATAGGATTTTGCAAAAAACACTGATCAAATAGAGCTTCTTCAATATCACCTGGAATTGCATTTAATCAGAAGCTCTGAAAAATCCAAGTCTTCACCTACCATAAGGCAGCCTTCCAAATATTATGTACAAGACTGGTTTTGGAGCACAGAATATATACTGCTTTTAAAAACTATTAACCTAATGCCATACCATTCCTGGAGAACAAGGGACGGCAAAATCCTGAGCTTTTTAACGGATGGGATTTTTTTTTTTTTTTTTACTTCAGATTCAATAGGACTAGACTCTCTCATTACCTTTAATTTCTCTTGAGAAACATTGCCAATCTATCAGAATCAAAGGAATAAATAAGGCTGGCTCATTTTGTTCACACATACTACACAGTAACAAGACTTCAGAAACAATAATGAATAATCTCTAAAAACACATTTATCAAATTTCCCAAAAAGCAATTAAAAAAATTAAGCATTTGCAGCTAAAGTATTTCAGCATGAAGCACTTCTCCAGAATTTCAAATTCCCTGAAAGATCTCTCACCAATTTTCTATTTTACTTCACAAAGAAGTACCAATCAAAGGCAACAGGTAATAAAAAGTAAGAAAAATCAGTCGTATTTTCAGGGCAACATTTATTCTACAAGCACATATAATGAAGACATCAAAAGTATCTTAAAGATCAGAGCTGTAAGTCAAAACCAAAAAGCTTCAGTTCTGAAGTAATCCAAATGCATCTACAATGCAAACATTTACCTGCTATTAGTTTTTGGAGAGTACTCTTATCTCCATTAACAGCAGCAGCATGCACTTCAGACGCTAATGAGGAACCACTGAAGAGGAAGTTTGCTGAAATATTCATACTCTTTCAAGGTATTACTGTAGGTCAGCTCTGTGCCACCAACATTTTTTGTAGAAATTCAGTTCTAGAAAAAAACCCAAAACCACATTAATAACACAGAATTATTTTCATAATGAGTCATTAACATTATTCAAACAATGCTAAAGAGAGCAAACTTCTGTTAAAAACAGAAAAAACACAGGTTTTATCTATGAATTAAATCTACCTCTAGCCAAAATTCACCAGAAAAAAAAACCTTCATTAAGAAATATATACCTATATGTTGCAGTTTCATTGCCTTAAACACAAATTTTAATTCATAAGCTTTGCAAAAGTCTGTAAAGTGTTTCTGTGCAAATCAGACTTCTTCAGAGTACTGCCATGCATGCTTTAATTAAGTAACCAATAAAGTTAGTTATCAAGTATCAACTTATTATAGTCCTTCATATAGAATCACAGAATCCTGACCTGGAATGGACACACTGGGACCACTGAAATCCAGCTTCTGGCCCTGCACTGAACATGCCCAAGAGTCGCCCTATGTGCCCAAGAGCACTGTCCAAACACTTCTTGAACTCTGTCAGGCTGGTGCTGTGACCATTCCCTGGGGAGCCTGTTCCAGTGCCCAAACACCCTCTGGGTAAAGAACCTTTTCTTGATATGCAACCTAAACCTCCCCTGACACAACTTTAGGCCATTCCCTTGGGTTCTGTCACTGGTTACCACAGAGAAGAGATCAGTGCCTGCCCCTCCTCTTCCCCTCACAAGGAGGTCTTAACAGCAATGATGTCTCCCTTCAGTCTCTCTTCTCCAGGCTGAACAGACCAAGTGACCTCAGCTGCTCCTCATACGGCTTCCCCTCAAGGCCCTTCACCATCTTCCTTGCCCTCCTCTGGATGCTCTTGAATGGCTTAATATCCCTGTTATTTTGTGGCACCCAAAACTGCCCCCAGCACTCAAGCTGAGGCTGCCCCAGTGCAGAGCAGAGCAGGACAATCCCCTCCCTTGCCTGGTGAGCGATGCTGTGCCTGATGCACACCAGGACAGGCTTGGCTCTCCTGGCTGTCAGGGCACTGCTGACTCAGGTTCAACTTGCCATTGACCAGCTCCTTTTCCACAGCACTGCTTTCCAGCATCTCATTCCCCAGTCTGTCCATGCACCCAGGTGCGTGATCCAGCATTTTGCCTTGTTAAACTTCACACGGTTGGTGATTGCCCAGTCCCCTGACTCGTTGAATTCTCTCTACAGAGCCTCTTTGCCCTTGATGGAGATAACAGCTCCTCCCAATCTTGCATCATTTGCAAACTTGTTTAGTATCCCTTCCAACTGTGCATCGAAGTCAATAATGAAGATATTGAAAATCACAGGGCCGAGGATGGAGCTCTGCAGAGCCCCACTAGTGACAGGTCCCCAGTCTGATGTCACCCCATTCACTGTAACCCTTTGTGCCCAACCTGGGAGCCAGTTTCTCACCCAACACATGACACGTTTATCCAGTTGTGTATTGGATGTTTTGTCCAGGAGGATACTCTGAGAGACAGTACTGCAAGCTTTAATGAAATCCAAAAGCATTCCATCAACTGATGAGTCACCTGACCTTACTTCCATTGCGCATACACCTTCCTTTTTTCCATGAGCTCCAAAAGAAGATCCCTGGTCAGCTGTGCCAGCCTTCTACTTTGTGTGCTTGAGTTATGACATTTTGGAATTACCAGCTCCTGTGCCCTTAGAAGGTGGTGCTTGATCAGCACTGACTGACCCCACACCTTCAAAAGCATTTTCTCAGGGGATCTTATGATCTAGTTCCTCCACTTTCTTCACATTTTACCTCTCAACAAATAAACGAAAATATAAGAAATCTAGGGGCAGCAGCACAAACTTCAACAAATAGCAAAGAACTCAGTGAAGCACCAGAAACATCCCAATAACACCAACAATAATTTTTCTATAAAAATGACTGCATATAGAAGAGAATTAATAATGAAAGATGTTAATAGTTTCCAGATGAAAGCAACAGTTATTTCTGCATAAAGTGTTAGTAATTATACAGGTGAGAGAAGCAACCCATTACCTCTACAGCAATTCTTACTAAAGTGTTATGATTCCATTGAATGGGTTAATTCTGCATTAGAGAAGTTTTGAAATATTAAGAGGGACTAGAAAAGGAAAATTTGTAACATTCTTCAGGTATTTTTCTCATTTTTGTAAAACCAGATGAACTGCTGTCTGGAAGATTTGCTGGATTTTTTTGCCCATTACAAAAAAAAAAAAAAAGAAATATTTAGTCAATAAAAATCAAGAAACAAGTAAAAGATCTGCTTATAAAATGCTACATAATTGGCAATATCGGTAATAAGCAATATCGGAACACACCCAATTCATATTACTGGAATCAAGTAAATAATTAATTTTTCTTCTTTAAGCTAACATATAGAAAAATATTAGCCTTCTCAAGCGACTTAGAATGAAGGGACTCTTACATGGACACCAAGGTGTGTGAAATTTCATACCAAACTACAATATGTCTACTTTGCATTACGCAGATAGCAAGAATTACATCATTTTTCTGTTCAGCAAAACACGGGGTTGTTAAAATTTAAACATGATAGCACAATCACGCTATGAAATTTTATTGATGGCTTCCAAGTGAAGACTGAGCTTTGAAAAAATATCAAAGATTTTTCAAATGTGAGTTATTGCACAAGATGTTCATTCTACAGATCAAAGAGCACAAGTTCTGTAGTCATAGCAGAACTGATAAAAGCTAAGTTTCAATTTCAGACTATAAAAAATACATGACTTGTGTGTATATCTATGCGTGTGAGAGTGTTTGCAGCACATGAAACTGACAGGCCACAAGATCTTTGCAGGGCCACACAAAGTCTGAGACTGTCAGGCTTTCTTTGAAACCAAGCAAGTCCTAACTTGAGAAAGGCTGATGTAAAGGATTTCCTAAACGGCGTTACACCCCGTCTCCCTCCTTGCACTCGTGTGCATACTGGAAATGTGACAAACGCAAAGCAGCCTTCTGTGATCCTTTTGAGCCAGCTCTGCAAGGTCTCAGAGCATGTACGTATTCTGCAAGGTCCAAAGTTTTACTGGAAGACGGCGAAGCCCTGAGTTTTAGATGTTCTTCATTTTCAGCATTTATAACCGAGGAAGCGACAGAAAGCGCAAATCTGTTGAAGCGCCAAGGGAAAAACATCAACGATGACGTTCCGCCCGAGCGAAAGTTTCCCAACGCTCCCAGCAGCCGCTCTGCCCCGTCACACACAGGCTTCCAAGCAGAAAGTTTCCTCCCAAACTCCGAGGACACGAAGACCACAAGGCGCACAGTGCCTAATATACCGCTTCTCCTATTCCCTACGCCAAACCCGCCTGCCCAGTCCCGGCTGAAGGTACAAGGCGGGATCCTAAGGAAACGCGGACAGCCGCTGGGCACCGGCAGGGAGCGACCCAGAGCGGAAGAGGGTGCGGTGCCACAGGACACCTCGCCACCAAGGCGGGAAGGGTTAACCCTGCCTCGCCCAGACCACAGGAGCCGCCTCCCTCTCTCCTTCCTTTCCTCCCTCCCTCCCTCCCTTCTCCCCTGCCCGGTGCTGCAGCTGCGCCCCGTAACTCACCTTCACCCCGCCCTTCTCCTCATCGCGCCGCCGCCGCCTCCAGGCGCCGCCCCGCGGGCAGCCCCGGTGCGCTCTGGGTTCCACGCCTCCTCTCTCGCTCTCTCTCCTTTCCTTCCTCCTCCTCCTCCTCCTCCTTGCCCTCCCCTTCCCGGAACTACGCTTCCCGGCGTGCCCCGGGAGCGCGCGGCGGAGCGCGGGCCCCGCGGTGGAACTTGCCCGGGTGTTTCCTGGCGACGGGGGGAAGTGGAGGAGCCGCCGCCACCGCCGCGGAGAGTGGGAGCCGCGCTTCTCCCCTCCCCGCTCCCGGGCGCCCGATCTACCATGAGACCCGCCATCTTCCCGCTCCAGCCTGACCCTGGCTGCCTCCTGCTCCTCCTGGTAAAAGCCGCCGGCTCCCCGCTGCCCTTCCCTTCCCCGCGCCGGCTCGGGCAGGGCGACGCTGGGGTGGCCGGCGGGCCCCGCTCGGGGTTCCTCTCTCGCTCCCCTCCCCCGCCCAGCAGGTGCGGGCGGCCGGGAAGGAAGGAGGCCGGGAGGGAGGGCGCGGCCCCGGCGGCGGGGCCCGGCGGTGTGGCCGAGGCCGATAGGCTGCGCGCACGGGGTGGGGCCGCTCCCGGGCCCGGGCCCGGGGTAGTGGCCGGCCGGGCGGTGCGGCCTCGCCCCGGCTCCTCGGGTGCCGGAGCCGGCGGGAACGGGGGGCCTCTGCAGCCCCTTGAAAGAAGGCTGTGGCCAGGTGGGGGGCGGCCTCTTCTGCCAGGCAGCCGGCGCCAGGGCGGGAGAACGTGGCCCTAAGCTGCGCCAGGGGAGGTGTAGGTGGGACACCAGGAGGAATCTCTCCACAGCAAGGGTGATTAGACACTGGGATCGGCTGCCCACGGGGGTGGTGGAGTCACCGTCCCTGGAGATGTTCAGGAAATGACTGGATGTGGCACTTAGTGCCGTGGTCTAGTTGACACGGTGGTGTTGGGTCATAGGTTGAACTCGATTATCTCAGAGGCCCTTTCCAGCCTCACTGATTCTGTGATCTTTAGTTGACAGACTAGAGCTTTTTTTTTTTTTTTAGTTTTTTTTAAGGCTGGCATTACACGCATGGCCTAAGCCACCTCCTGGCTTTGCCAGTACACAAACGCAATCACTGATGTGTGTGTTTTGTGGCGATAACTTGCCTGCACTATAGTTCTTTTTTTCTTTTTTCTTTTTTTTTTTTTTTTTAACCAGACTGATGTGGTGGCTCTTACTTTTCCAGAGATGTATTGGGCCGGATTTTGGACCTTTTGTAACATAAGTGACTTGCAGAACTAAGGGGGAGTTATGTGAATAAATTTTAGTAGGATTTTTTGCTTAAGATACTAAGGATATTAGTCAATCTATTTTAAGCATTTGGGAGAATAAAATGGGCCAGAAAATTAAAGAATAATTGGAGGTAATGGTAGCTAGAACTCTAGAAGGCCAAGGAGGAATACAGAGTAATATAGCTGCTAATGAATGGACGAAATAGTTAGGAATGTGAGGACATTTCCATAATGAACAGTAGAAATATTCATTATCCCTTTGAAATGTGCACTTCTACCTGGGTAAGCTCTGGTTAAAGAATTGCGAACTTGCTGTCATTTCAGGGTTAGAAAACGTGATCGGTAGGGTTTGAAAAAACACGTTTGAAATGTTTATATATATATATATAGACGGCAATAGCATGCCAAAACACTATATGAGAGACTGAAGTTAGGAACCTCATACTTTTCAGTCATCTGTGTATTAAAACAGTATTGCTTATGTGGTTTTCACTATTATTTTAAATACAGACTAATGAGCAAAACCAAGAAGCGTGTACTGTTTAAAGACACCATGGAATGTGTCCATTAAATAGACAGCTAGAGATTTGAAAAAGTGGGTGCAAGTTATTGAATTTTTCTTTCTTCATGGCACAGTTGATCAATGCAAGTTAAATATGCATCAATAATAATTATGTTTGCCTACAAAAAAGAAAACTAGCAGAAAATAGCTACAATCTGCAACTTGTCTGGACTTTGTGTGCTATTTCCTTGTGTATGGGTCATTTAAACCCATTTCTAATGTGGTTTAAAAGAACTCTATGCGTAAAACTTTAAGAAGAAAACAGTTCAGAGTTGTTTTTTAAAAAAATACAATTAAGTGTAATGTTATCTGTGTAACTATTCAGTGTCATCATATCAGCCATGGCTCTGTGTTGTAAGATGCCTAGTTACATGAATCAAACCAATGAATCATTCCTTTTAGTAGATTTGTTAAGGGCTTTGGAAAAGTTGTTCCGAGCAGTCTGGGAGTGTGAGGGGATCCTCTTTCAAACTTTGTAAAAGTGTGTTGTTTGTTTTCTTGTGATACTCAGTGTCTCTGATAAGATGTATCAGATTAGCTTTAAAGTTCTGGTAACTTTGTTTTTCTTGTTACCAACTGCCATGAATACTTGAGACCAGCAGTGCAACTTGGCCTTCTGCTCCAGATCTAAAGGACGTGCACCTAACAGAGGCTCTTGGGGAATGGCGTATTTTGTGGATAAGTGAATTTGTTAGTGTTACATCAGTGGTTCATAAGACAGCACACAGAGTTATATGTAGCTGCAAAAACAGCTTACTGAGCTGGTCTTGTTTAGTAGTAGCAATGAAGTTATCGGGAATTCTTTTCCAGACTTTTGGATAAGCATATTTCTTTTCCAGATGGGAATTTAATATGCTGCAAAAAGAAGAAAATATACAATGTCAAATCAAAAGGAATTCTCTTGTCTAAAGTTTGACAGTAGGAGATTACTGCAGTTGTAGAGGGCTTTGTGTCTCATGCTAGTGTCCTTCTTCCCTGGTGTCACTGAAGTTTGGGTTGACATGAGGGAGATTGCATTGCAAAGGGATACCTGCAGTCCCAGCACAACTCTTTGCCCTTCCAGCTCTTCAGCATTGTACTGGGCTGCTGTGAGTTGAAAGGAAACTGGAGAGAGGACAGACGAGGTTAGACGACCCCTGCCTCAAGAGCTGAGTGGAGGGGTGAGCAGTGCACAGCACAGACTGCAGAGGGACTTGTACAGCTGTTTGCCAGACAGAAATAAGACATGCATAGTAATGTCATGGGGGTCCTTGGAGAGTGAGATGTTTCTGCCTTGCTGGTATGTTGCTTAATGCTGGGCAGGACAGATCTTTAAGATGAATCCAAGACAGAGGAATAAATGCTGATGGGAGAGTGGCTCATCACATTCTCCCCTAAGGCAAGGTGTGGCTCTGGCTTTGCTCCATCCAATCATTCTGTATGTTTGCCTCTAGTCGCAGTCGGGTATACTTTGCCTTTAAAGAAAATTCTAGAACAAGACACTATTGCACATGCTTCTTTCTGCACGTGTTTGAGAGGCACTTGTATTGCTCACTGCTTCCCTGGGAGGCTCATGCACAGTGCCCCTGAGCAAAAGCTGTGAATGGAGGAAACCACCAACGGATAGTGAGGGAAATGAAGAGGGAAGTTCCTAACTGGAAAAAATACTGTAGAGTAATATTTTTGTTTCTTGTTTTACCGCCACTGCCTTTCATATCTTGATAATATGACACCAAGTACCCAAATAATGAAAGTAAAATGAAATAAAAATTGTTTTTAGCTTAGTGTTAAACATGTAGTAAGTTGCCCAAGGAGAAGTTGAACTCTGTAAATTTTATGTCTAGAGCGTATATCTGTTCATTTGCCTCTCTCTGCATTTGTATTAGAAAACTAATTTTGTAATTGAGACTGCTGCTCAAAATACTATATTCTGAATATGAGCATGAGTCAGAAATTGTAATTACAGGCAAAATTTAGACCACTGAGCCTTATACAATGAAATGGGTTCCCTTCAAGAGTAGCGCAGGACTTCTGAGTTGTCCATCATCTGTCATGATTTCTAAATGAAATAGCAGGCAACTGAGGAACATTCCCCTTTGGAGAGGGGAAGCAGAGGAGTCTTGAATTTCTGTGATGACAACTTGTATTCTTCATGCTATGCCAGGCAAGTTTCCTGTTTGGAGTGCTCAGGAGGGAAGAGGGAAGAAACTGAACTGTTTCTTTGAACAGAAGACTCGAACAATGCTGGAAAATGTATAAATGAGTTATTGACACTAAGATCTCAGATTCTGTTGCTGGTGGCTGTGAAACTCCTTGCTTTTTCTTTTGATGTCCTTACTGTTCACCTCCATAATCTGCTTTGGTTTTTGTTTGGTTGGGGGTTTTTTGTGTTTTTTCTTGCAGGACAACTTTCTTAAGCAAGAGATTGGCCCTAATATTGCTTTCTCAAGAAAGCAGAATTACCATGTTCTATATGTTTTAATCAAACCTATTTCATTTGAAAGAATTTAGGATTCTATGCTGCTGTTCAGGAGAACCAATTTTTCACCTTGCAGACTCTTTTGTAAGCCTCACTTGTATAGCTTCCAGATACTTTGTTTGCTTAAGGGGAGGGAATTGTCTCATGCATAAGACAAGTGTTCAAATCTGCTGTAAATTTTATACCAGACCTTCTTCAAAACTCTTCAGGAGAGTCTAGAGATAATTCAGAAACAAGTGCTTTAATAATGCTTTAAGTGGGTTTGGATGCATTAGCAATAACTCATTTGTTATTCCCCCTGTCCCATTTGAGAGTGAGTTCTCTGGTGATCTAGAGGAGGAAATGCAGGAACATTTGTGGATGTAAGCAGAAGCAATACAGAGTGTAGACATCAGAGCCTAAGGAATATTCTTCCAAAACTCCAAACTGGAGAAAGCTCCTGGAGAAATAGAGGAGGAGAGGTGTGTTACAGAGAATTAGAAAAAGAAGTGAAATCAAATTTCCTTTTGAGAGTTCTGCCTTTACCCTTCTTTTCTCCCTGACATGTCTTCCTTTATCAGGAGCATCCTAACCATCGGAAGAAACACATGCAATTTTCTTTTCCAAAACTGTTAGTAATGTCACGTGCTCATATAGTCTAATTAAAAAAAGTTCATAGATAAGATTTTAGAAGTTTGAATAGCTTTAATTTTATTTTCAAATTCACTGTCTCTCAGGTAATTCTTTTTACCTTGTTAAGAGTTATTCTGCAAAGTTATTGCTATACTATAACATTACCTCAGAATGGTTTTTTCACTGCTGGTTGAGGATGCTGTGTTTTTCCAAACCAGCTGTAGCACTGTTTCCACATTTAATCATGCTTTGGTAAAAGTGCTTTACAAAAAGGCATGTTGGAAAAGAATTCTGTAATTTTTCCTATTTTTATATATGCTACTACTGAGAAACTGACTACCCTGATAATACACCCTTTATAGCTAAGAGCCATTCATGCCATTAAAACATGTGCAAAGTTCCAGTACTCTATCTTCCACATAAGCACCTGTGACTTGGAGCTTCTTCTAGTGAAGAAAGTGACTAAACCAAAACCTGGAAGCTCCTTCACATGCATACACAGAGACCTTTAATGGCAGTGATCCACAAGATCTACTCTATGGGTGATGATAGGACATTAAAATGTCCCCTACAGTGGCACTAAGCAAAATGCAAAGTGCAGTGATCTGTACCTTAAACCATATAGTGCTGGAAAGGTGAAAGCATGGAGGACAGAACATCGTACGTTGTTACCTAAAGGCAGATGCTCTGGGCATACTTCCAGCAAATAACTGGTAATCATATATGCAGCACAAGGTTTCTGCTGAACACAGTAAATCTCCTTTTCATCTGTTGTAATTATGGTAAATGTTCTAGGTTTCTTCCCTCTCTTGTTTCTTGACCTATGTCTGGCTTTAGCAAGAAAGATTAAGCGTCTCACTGTGTTTACCTGATAGGATCAGGTTGAAGAGTTCTGGGTTTTTTGATTGTCACTGGAAGTTTGATCATTTAAATTTTAAAGGACTTGTTAAAGTCATCTGGTATTACTCCCTGCTCAGTGCAAAACTACCTTGGATGGAATTGCCCAGGTTTTTTTCCAGTTGTCTTATAGAACTCCAATGATGGAGGTTCTGTAACTTCTCTGGTCACCTGTTTTGGTGTTGAATCAAAACTTCGTTGCAAGTTTTCTTTGAAAAGTCTGTCTGAAGGTGTGGATTGTATATGTTGTCTCTTGTCCTGTCACTGCATCTTTGGGAAGATAACTTCTCTATAACCTCTGATAAGGTCGCTGGTAGCAGCAGTAATAATTTTTCCTTAAGGGTGAACAAATGCAGCTGTCTCACCCTCTCCTTGTATACCCTGATCTCCTGTCACTACTCACTTCATAGCCATCTGCTGGGCTTCACTTCCATATGTTAATGTCTTGTACAGCTGGTCCCAAAGCTGGGCAGAATCCTCCAGATGTGCTCACACAAGTGCCAGATGAAAGGAAAGAATCACTTCCCATGGTCTTCTGGCTACACTTTTGCTAACACAGCCCAGTGTGTGGTTGTCTCTGCTGCAAGGTCATGCTTCTGACTCCTGTTCAACTTGCTCCCCAAGATCTTTTCTGCAAAGCTGTTTTCCATCTGGTTGGCTCTCAGCCTATTATTCCAACAGAGATACAGGACTTTGCCTTTGTGGAACTTTGCAAGGTTTCTGTCAGGCCACTTCTCCAGCCATTTGAGGTGTCTGAATAGCAGATATTCCCTCTAGCTTATAAAGCACTTCACCCAGTTCCTGTATCCTCGGGGAGCTGCTGAGAAGGCACTCTGTTCCATCTTTCTGGTCATTACTACAGACAAATCTTAAACGCAGTATTGGTCTGGAGAAACTTCCTTAGAGGCCACTTGGACATGGTATCTTTGGTTACAGCCCTTTGAGCTCAGCAGTTCAGCTGCTGTGTCACTCACTTCATAGTTCACTTACGCAGTGCATGCATCAACAATTTAGGTCTAAGGATCCTTTGAGGTGCTGTGTTAGAAGCTTGCTAAAGTCAAGGCAAAACATCCAGTACTCTTTCCTTGTTTACAGAGCTAAATGTCTTGCCACAGAAAACAGATTGATTTACTTATTCCAGATATATGCTGGATGGATGTGGCTTCTGGAAAGAAAATTTGTTTTCATAATTGTCCTGGTGACCCAGAGAAAAAAAGCCATTTGGTCTGGTTCTGTGTCTCTGAATACGTCCCAGTTGCTGAAGAGCTTTCTAACTTGGTCTTCTACTCATGTGAGTAATGCTTCTTTTCCCTGGAACTCTGCTATGGGCTCAGACACTGTCAGTATAAAATCAGCCAAAGACAACATTGAGTGTCTAAGCCTTTTCTGTGTACTTTGTCTCTGTGTCCCCTGCTAGCTGAGCAGCAGCCTACAATTTTCTTACTCTTCCTCTCTTCCTTTTGTTGCCAGCTTACCGTAACATCCCTCTCTCAACTCCAGCTGAGCTTGGACTGCTGCCACCTCAAGCAATGTTTCTCTGTTCCTACCAAGTATTTTTCTTACCTCTACCTTCTGTCTGCTCCCCTCTTTTTTTATTTTTTTTTTTTTTTTTTTTTACTCATCCAGAAATTCTGTGTTAACCTAGCAAGTCTTCTGCCGTACCAACTTTCTGCCCCATGGAGTGGATTGGTTTTGAGCTCTGAAGAGGTTCTCCTTGAAGGTCAGCAGGCTCTTGTGGGCCCTTTTGGCTTTCTGAGCCATGTTTCATGAGTGAACTGAATTAAAACTCAAGTGCCTTCAGGTCTTGTCACTTGATTCAGTGGTCCTGTAAGGTGCATATTTTTAGGTAAAAAATAAATAGCATGATAGATTATAGATGGGATTTAGTGCGAGCCCCAGTCATATATGTAAAAGTTGCATTAGCAGTGGCAATGAAGTGAAACACAGGAGGTCCAGAGTCTTGTTTCCTGGAAGATGTAAGTTTCCACATTTTATATGTCGGAGTCTCCCAGCTGCTTCACTTTGGGACCAAAATGAAGGATCTGTTAATTTACAGAGAGATTTCAGGTGTATTGTTTGCTACATTGTTTCTAAGTGAGATACAGCTCTGTGGATTGGATTTCTTTTATGACTGAAACTTTGTATCCTAAATGATGTTCGGGAAACCGAAACCTGAGTAGAATGTAGAACTCTAGAAATGGAGTATAGTAAATGACCTGGTTCCTTGGCATGCTTTTTTGCAGCCAGCCTGTCTTCTGTCTTGTTTGGCATCAGTGATTCTTGCCTGTTTCTTGTGTATTTCATTGAGGTGCATCCAAAAAAAATATGAATGTCTGCAAGGGTTTTTTGGGCTTTATTTTCATAGATTTGTGAAAATGAGAGAAGAAGAGCAGTCTAATCTCTGTTGTAAAATAACTGGCAGTAAAGCTTATATTTTGTTTCCAACTGGATTCGTGTGGCAATTGGGCATAAACACAGAGAGAACTTGTTCATTAGGAACTCTGCAAGGAAGTATTTTGAAAGGCAAGGAATAGGTGCCTGTTCCAATGGTCTGGAAAAAGCAAACAACATCTGTGATAGTGTTTTGCTGTTTCCCATAGCTGTCGTGATTATGAAGTGATGATATAATTAACTTTTTCAAAAGCTGCACAAAGGGAAAGCTTTTCAGTGATGTATCCATATTTGTAATCCCAAGAAAAGCTTTTTGTTCCTTTAGTCAGTCTATCACTTCTGACTCTCGTAATTTACTGAAATCCCCTTTCTTAACTCTTGCTAGAAACACTTAGCTCCTAGATTCTTTGCCAGTCATACAAATTATGAATTTTCATAAACGTGTGTATGAAACAACTTTTTTCCTTTTTTTTCCTTCTCCCTGTTGAGTGAATTCACTTGGGATTTTGGACACAATAACTGAAAGACAAATTGGTTGCTTCACAAAGGTAATTAAGACAGTATGTGGTGCAGGGGGTGAACAGTTAGAGGTTCTTTCCTACTAATGATCCATTAATTAGTGAAGGGAGCTCAGCAGTGTTCGGGCCTCTCAGGAATTACCTTTGAATGACATTTAAATCTGCTTTGGTTAAAAAGGTATAATTGAAGGGGGAGAGGACTTTTTAGAATTTTTTTCTGTCAACATAGGCCAGCAGAATTTGCTAAACCTATGCAAATGTCTACATATAATTGACCTCGATGAGGACTTTGGTAACAGTTTTGGTTGCAGCAGACTTCCCTGTTGAGAGCAGTAAGATTGCTACATGAAGCTAGTTGATTGCGGAGCCAGGGTGTCTGAAAATTGCTCCCAGTTCAACACTGCATGTTAGTGTATTCATACTATTTTTAGGACCAGTCTGGAATACTTTCTTGGATGTTTTTGTGGGAGTCAGCTTGAAGCTGGCAGGTCTAATGTTCCTTGAAGAGAAGTAGACCACTTTCTGTATGATTTTCTTTTGTGCATTTCAAAATATGTGTGGTATGTGTCCAGTCGTCTGCATTATTTATTCTTCTGCTGTTCAGAGTTATCCAGGATAAATTGACTGCATATGTGCAGGACCTTAGCAGCTGTATAGGGCAGAAACAAAATAGGTCTTACACAGTCTGAAATTAGCCTCTCATTCTTCAAGGTACATGCAGCTGTGGTCCCAAGGGTGAATTTTCTCTTCAGGTTCAGGTGGCATTGCTTTAATCAGGGCTCTTTCCTAGAAGATAAGCCAATGGATTAATTTGTAAAAAGATATCTTTTTTTTTTTACCTCCTCATTTGAATTGGGAGATTTTTCCAATGCCAACTTGTCAATTAGAATGCAGCTGTGGAGTAGTATTTCTATTAAACAGAATCACTGCTTATTTGGAAAGATCTTTTCCATTATCCACTCATATGTCATTTTAAGGTAGCAAATAATAAATGCTAGCCTAAAAATTGTTTGCTAGAGACAAGCTAATGGATGTCCCAACAGCTTTAATATGCTATGATTGGCAGTTTGCATGTGTAGAGTGGAAGTTTGTAGAGTGTGCATCACAATTATGCCTGGCATGAAGAAAATAAAATAACCAAAGTAATGTAAGTTCAGATTATGTTTTAAGTGGACTTATTCTAAAGTTCAGAGTTCTGATGTTAAGGGAATGATAAACAGAGATCATCAAAATGCCATTGTATTTTAGAAAGCTTGTAATTTTGACATTCTGAGGTGTTCCTCATTGTGATTTCTCAGAAAAAGAGGGAGGAGCAACAACACTGGACTGAATCTCTGTGGTTTTAACGTGTGGGCAGACATTTCATACTACGAATGGCTGCATCACAAATTATTGTAGCTGTCTTTTGATAGTAGTGCAAACAAAATCTTAGCCTCTTGCTGCGGTATTAACAGGTAATTTGAGGAGAAGTGGCATCTCAATCATGCTGAAGGAAAAACAAAATCTACAGCACAAGGAGATAGTGATACTGGAAGTACTAGTGTTGAAAGCTCGAGATCTGAGGTTAGGAAATGGGGTGGTTACATGTGAGTTTGTTGTGGTGGAGATTGCAGAGAATAACATGATGGTGTAATAGTAAAAGTGGAAGAGGGTCAGAATTTAACTTGAGCTGCTAATTGCCACAGCAGCATCCCTACGTTTGCTGCTGCTTTGCTGCTCTGCTCCGTTGTTTAGTTCTAACCATCATTGCCCTCAGCATCAAATAAGGCTGAGCTGAATCACAATGGCTGTGATTCTGTGCTTTCAAAAGGATTTTGTTATTCAGAAATACAAACAAGCACCTGCACTAAGGTAAATGGTACAATTTAAACAGTGTTATTGGAAACTGGCTTGTCCACTTATATTCCCTTTGGACTTCCCTTATATTCCCTTTAGAGTCCAAGTTGAAACCAGTATGTTTTGCATCCCTTTGGGTGAACTAGATGAGGAGAATGACCCAGCTGTATTTTCCATTTAAGTGTTTTGTTTGTCTATTTATTGCTTTTACTACCTTTTTTTTTCCTCTTAACCCAGCTGCATGGTTTAGAGCAGTGTTGGTCCAGTGTGGGTATTTTTCTTATGGAGAGCTAGATGCTGTGTGTTTATTGGCATTTGAGCAGTTGGTTTCAGTAATTCATACGCACTCTTAAAACAAGTTCCAGCTGAAAGGTAAAACTGAATAGGTTTGTCTTTGCTCAAAGTTCCCACCTTTCTTGATAAGGCAAAGATATGGAGAACTTGATGTTTTGGAGAAGAAGGGTAAAAATGTGTTCAGTATTGCAACTAGATTGTGTCATTAATAAAAAGCTAAGCAGCTAGAAGTGCATAGGTGTTGAAGTTGATAATTTCACTTTAAAAAAAGTTGGTTTTGTCTTATTGAAGAATAAACTCAATATGTAGTAAAATTTGTCAAAATAGAAATTGTGTTTATTTTTAAAGCAGTAGAATGTGTTCAGGGAGCAAGGATAGAAAATTCAGTTATCCACTAATATGTTAAATCTTTCAAATTATTCCAAGGTAGTAAACATTAATGTGACATAAGAAATATAGTTTCTTATGGAAACACTACATCTACTTTCGGTTTCTTCCTCTAAGATTATGCTTTAAAGGAGAGATTCTGAATTCCATGGCCACTTCTCCCACAGAAGAATGTAAAAGTTTTTGTTCTATTTTAATATGCATTTTCATCACCAGTCCAAGAATGAAGAAAACATAAATATATTTGTATTATTAAAAAAAAAAAAAAAAGCTAATTTCTTAGCCTTGTGTAAAAAGTACAATAAAGAGCACAGGAAAGCCTGTAGTTTATAGTGAATAACAGGGTAGTATGTTGCTTTCTGTAATGAGGAATGGAGTTAAAAGTACACAGTGTCCAAGATTTAAACTGTCTACAACAAATTTTTTTGGTAGTGGGTTTTACGTTTAATGGCAGCAGCCAAAATAGAACAGGGCCTTTTTCCTTGACTTAGTGAAAAGGGACAACAAACTATTCTGCTCTGCCAGCCGTACCAAAGTCTTGACAAGGCCAATCTGCCCTTTATTTTGTATTGCTGGATCATGCTTTAACAAGTTGAGGATGTTAAGGGTGCTGGCTTTCATACACAGCAACAGCTGCTTAATTTGTGCTAATCATTTTGGAGATTGCATTTGTATATTATGTGTGTTACTCCTGCTTGAAAGTGTATCCTTGTGTTGTTGCCAAATAATCAGAGCAGTTGGCAAAATGGAAAAGAAAGAGTTATCAGAACATGAGGTGTTTTTTCCTAAAAGGCTGCACAAATGTGACCTTTCTTTTTCAGGGGAATTCTAGCTACTTGTTTAAGAGAAGCAGCTTGGTAAATAAAATATCTAAAAATTCAGAGTTTTCAGTAGTTTCCTGGGGAGCTGAATTCATAGCTTTAAATCTGCGAAATAGGCTTTAAGGTAGATTCCTAGTTGTAGAGATGTGGAGCACTCTGACCATTATTCACAAATTAATACAGATGTTCAGACATCTGTTTACATCTTTTGAAGGTGTATGTACTGGTTTCTCTCTATGTGGATGCAAGAAAAGCAATGGATCACAACCCTGACTGGAGATTACTCTTTTCCTTAAAGGCCAAGAGAAATAACTGAAAGTTGCAAATAATTCAACTGGAAATAAATTACAGGTCTTATCTCTGTGACATTTTTTTAGACATGCCTCATGTCATTTTTTTGAGTCCTTGCTTAAACATTACTATAAAAGACCACGATCCATAGGTTTGTGCCCAGAGACTTAAGCTTTAGAATTGTGTTTGGGTGCACAGTTCTGCTACTAATAGCTTTGTGGAAGAAAATGCAATGCGTTGCACTGCATGTTGTGGTTATGATGTTTAATTAATATCTCTGCAATGGACTTTTTGAATGAACATCTTGTGTCTTCTAATGATAGTTCACAAACTGTTGAGACATTAACTTATCCATTTTTCTGGAAATCCTTGGTGCTGTGCTATCAGGCCATTGAGAGATCTCTGCAGCTGTGAACCATGCCCAGTCAAACAGGACAATCCTTCAACTCCTTTGCTTGTGTGTTAAGTTCAGTTTTAGGAACCTTTAGCTGCAAGTTCTTTTTCCTAATTTGGCATGTCAAATCAATATAATTTGGATTTTCAAAGATAGCATTGTGAATTTCTCTGTTTCTAGTATTTTCATTTGAAAATAAGTTTTTCAGTATTACTAAGATATGCAGCTACTCCAAATATTCCTTCCACACACTTAAAATCAGAGCAGATAACAAGATATGTGGAAGACAAAAAATTGCGTGACTCCTTTTTCATATGGTGGTCTCTACTCTGCTGTTAGCTTAGTTCAGTTACAGCACTGTTTGGCTAAAACAGTGTAAAAGTGAACTGTCTATCAAGGCTGAAGAAGGAAGTTTACTTTTCTAATTATATATTATCCATATTTCTGTTTAGTAAGATTTTTTCTCTGTTTTCCTGAACACTAGTAACTGCAATCTTTAAATCTGTTTTAAGTAGCTTATTTTGAGCATTTTAAATTTTTCTGACTAAATTTAAGATATGACTCTTAAATGAAAAATTATAAGAAAATTATTTCTTGTTACCCATTTAAAATTGCTCTAAAAACTTGAATGTAATTGAGAAAGGATCATTAGTTAATGTTTTGAACTAATAGATCTTTGTCTCATAGTCTTATCAAGATTACATTACCAATAAAAACTAAGCAGATTACATTACCAATAAAAACCCTGCATATTCATCAGGGATGGCAGCAGTCAGTCTAAGTGATGAAAATATTTGGGCACAGTCTGAAATCAAGTGGTGACAAGTCAGAGTTGAACTGTTCTCACTGAGAGGGTGAATAATATTAATTTTTATTTTCCCTCAGCATTCTCTATTTACTGTTACCTCTCTCTGCTCTGAACTTTGTGGTTCATTATGGGGCTTCTGGGAATGCCGCCAGCAAGATGTTCCTGATTGATGGTTCTGAAGCCAAAATTCAGGGGCTCTTACAATGTCTAGCCAGCTTTGGCATTGCTGTCTTCTGGGATTGCTTTCAATTTGTATCATCCTACAGCAGTCTGTAAACCCGTCTGCTTTCTGTTGTCCAGGAGTTTAATGCAGACCTCAGAGCAGCAGCAGATCAGCAGCATGCATAAAAAAAGAGGTACTCAGGGACTGACAGTCAGCAGCAGGGTCCTGGGGGGCTTGGACTTCAGGTAGTTACTTCAGAATGCCAATCTGGATTAGGTGTGGGCTAGAACTGGATGGCAAATGTAAAATGATTTTGTGTTAGAGGAGAAAGATGGTTTAGTTGTATGCCTTTAGGATTTCCCAGCAGGAGGAAAAGGTAAATGAAAAGTTTAGCAAGTGAAAATGAAGGCTGTTCTTGTTGATTGCTTTGCAGGTGTAGTACTAATTAGAAATCATAATGCTCCTTGAATACATTTTCTGTATTCTACAGATAGTTTGCTTTGGAAATGAGGGCCTCTGCTTCATTATGTATATTAAAAAATAAAGGCGCAAAGAGCTAGAATGCAACAGACCTGGGTTCTCTTTTCCTTTTCTTTCAATTTTAAGGTTATGCACATTTAAACTGTTAAAATCTTCTACGAGAAAGTGGCATGTAAAGTATAATACACTTGAAAAAGAAATACCATTAAACTATAGGTCTGTCTCTCCAGTTAGGAATTAAAGAACTAACAACACTGGTGCTGGTAAAATGTTGATAAAAGATTGATCTAAATTTCTTGAGTAATCAGCAGGCTTTATTAATTGGATATGTAGAATGGCAATTGAACAGCAATACTGTCAGCAGAAGGTGAGTTGAAACTGGATGTGCTTGTATTTCCTCTTTGGGAAAGCGGTGTGAAACCCGGCAGAGGTTCAGTGTTGGGTATGAGTTGAATAGGTTCTGTCCAGGCGTTTTGTTTTGCGTAAGGTTGCTTGTGTGGCATCACATGGTGTGTTTGGGAGGATCATAGTGACTTTCCAGCAGTGCTTTGAGGTCTTTCATTGGAAACAATCAGAATAAATCTCAGCTAATTCATAGTTACTCCTCAGAAGTGACTGGTACGGGCTCCCTAAGCTGTTGGCTAACTTCAAGTGAGGACCAAATCTTGATCAGAAACACTAACATTTCTGTACTAATTAAACTTCCCAGTAAAAGCATGACCACTTTTATCTTCAGAAACTCCTAGGAACCTGAGCCATGATGTTCCTGCTTTATTTGACAGTATTTTTGAGGACCAGAAGAATATAAGTGTATGTCATCACCTCTTCTTCCCTCCCCCCATATGACCTAAATTTTATCTTTCTGAACACATTGTTCAGTTCCTGATTTTTTTTCCCCCCAGCAATGTATTCTGTAAGTGCATAAAGCCTTCTGCATTTGCTTGTTTCAGTCTACATTTGTTTTGTCATTTTTCTGTAGTGTCAAATGGTTGTGAGTAGATTATAAACATCCTAATCTAACTTGAGCAGTTTCACTCAAGTATTTAATGTATTATATTCTACTCTATTTTTAAAAATATTTTTATTTTGTAGCTACTTAATTTTACCTTCAGATTTTCAGTTTGAATATTTAAAAAATAGAAATACAAAAATACTTAATTTTATCCAATGTAAGTGCAGAAAGTTGAGTTATTTTCAGGTGCACTTAAGTAACCAATTTTCCTTTTGAATTATTTTTTCAAGATGCAGTGAGTTTATAATTATCTTGTAATGCCAGTTTGAAATTTATTTTTTTTACTTCAGTTACAAATATGAACCATCATCCATATGTCCTGCTATGAACAGCAGAATGTAAGGTTTGCATTTAAAAGTGAAAAATTTCTTAGCCAGTATGTTTTTCAGAATTTATGTTCAATACCTATTATAAAGTAACTGATATTCAGAAATTATTTCCTCAAAAAATATCTTTTTTTCTGCTCATGAGTATGAAGCACAGACCTCAAAAAAGGTCAGAAAATATTCTCAAAACAGTGTAGCTTCTTAGAAATTCAAATACAAATTTGTATTCCTTTATGATAAATATTAATACTAATAATATCATAAATCCTCTTGCATCCCATGGGACAGCAAGATTACTGGGTCAAAAGGAGGTGTTTTCTTCCTTACAAGCATTATACCTTAATGAAAGCTTCAGCCTGAGTGTGTCGTGCATATTTATTGACATTTCTTCAAGGAATGCTTTTTTTTCCATGAGTCTTGTCTACTTATTATTAAAAGTTTGGCACCCACAATTATTTAGTGAGTATAAAATGTTTGAGAACGTGATTATGAATATATTTAACAAAACAGAAATTTTCATACTTCTAGTGGGAAAAGTATTTCAATTATCTCAGATTTTGTGCAACTTTTCTTAGTCTTGGTGTCTTTCCACTACTGTAATACAAAGGGACAATAGGGTATATGGTTAATTCGTTGTTCACCTTCAGTACATGAAGATGTTTGGAATATTTGTTTTGGTGTTAATGTCTTAGTACATGCAGCTTGCACCACATTTCCACAGTAAGAGTTAAGAAAGCAATCACAAAACTTATTTGTGCTATAAAGAGGTATTAGTTTTAATTCCTTTTTTCTGCACATAGCACAGTCTAGAAGAGGATCTCATTGGTTAGGAAGTCCTGTGCTTTCATGGAGCACTTAAATATTTGCATTGCAAGTTAAATGTGTTTTAAGTGTATTGTGGCAATCTACAAATAGGAGTACAGTTCCTGATCCATTGAAGTATATCTGCTAAGTAACAGAGCCTATTTCTTGACTGCAAATAATACGCTTATCTATGTTATGTTTAATTTATGTGCAACTTATCCTATTAGATAAGATTTGTCTTGCTGCTGGAAAGTTATACTAGAAAAAGCCAGGAGGGTTTAAGAAATTGTTATCTTAACCATTTGGTTTGTTTAGACAATATGAAGTGCTACTGCTGAGCTCCTGTGAAAATAGTTACACCAAGACCTACAGTGGAAATTCTTTTCAAGTGTGAATGGTGATGCAGAGCTTGTGTGCAGCAACTGAAAAGTTCTTGATTTCTAGAGGCTTATGTGGATTTTCTCTGTAAACAAACCTCGTCCAAGATTACAAGCAGGTTAAGTAACTCTGTGGTCTTCAGGGTGATCAGAGGTTCTTGAGACCTTGCAAGGCAGCTAAAGCCTTAGAACATTGAATTTGCAAAGTCACCTTCAGTAGGATCAGATGATGGCCAAGAAAATTATTGTTGAAATACCCTATCCATTATTGTCTAGAGCAATATTTCAGCTGTTATTGTTAATTGTAGCTACTGCTTCAATTGTACTCAAGTTAGGTCAAACCTAACATTTACAACAAAGCAGCACGTGCATACAAATGAACCTGTGCTAGCACATGCTGACCTGACCCATTACTCACTACAAACATAACTTCTAGTACCAGAACCTCCCCCCAGCAACACCATGGAAGCTGTCATCCCATGCACTACGCAAGGGGTGTTGGGGAGGTGTCTGTGCTAATGGTCGCCATCAGTTGTTAGTTGTCTGGGTATAATATGGCTGGTGTGGATCTGGGTCCATACAGGTAGCTTCTCACTCCAAAGGCAGAGTCCTACCTTCTTGCTGCTCACTAGTCAGCAATGCCAGCATCTTCAGGGAATTTCCTGAGCACTGGCCTTCTGGAACTTGTGCATTGCATAGCTTGCTTAATCAGATTTTTGGCAGATTGTGTTGTTACACTGCCTGTTTAATCTCTGGACCTCACAGCTCAGTTTGTTTCTCTACAGTCATCTTAGAGCCACAGTTTAGACACTTGTCTCAAGCAGTTGAAGTGCCACAGGAAGAGTGTGCAAACTCCACCACAAATCTTATGTTTGCATTTAAGAATGGTATCTTATTCAACTACCAAGAGAGGAGCACTGGTATGCATTTTGTATTCCAACAGCTGGTGTGTTTTCAGCCTGTAGTGTAGGATAGAGTTCTATGCTACCCAAGGGCCTCCATATAGGAAATGCGGAAGGATCACTATCTTCACTGGGAAGTGATTAGTGATCCACATTAGTAATCTTTCTGATTAGTGATCCACGAGTCAGAAAGAATTGAAAATTATTGATTGCTGCAAATCTCACCTGTGTGCGATTTACAGTGATAGTTTTAGAGCTGTTAACAGTCTCTCACTGCAGAAGTTTCCTACCATTTTTGAAGCTGATCTTAAGGAAAGCAGGGATCCAGTTTGGTGATTTTTTTTCAATCAAATATTTCATATACACTTGTTATAAATGTTACAAAATTTGGTGTGTGACATTTTTGATAAATTGTAAACAGTGTCAAAGGCAGGTATATCCTGGAGGTTTGTTCTTTGTAGTCATGGTCCTACTATAGGTTCAGGGTAGGTCTCAAGCTCTTCCATAAATGCAGAGAACCTTATATCAATGGTTCCTGCTATACAGCTGCTCTCTGTGGTTTTATTTGGATGGTCTTTATGCTTTTAGCTGTGTTTTTCCTTGGTGCCTCTTGAGCCATAGGCAAATATTCTTGGCACCTCAAGGGGTAAATAAGTCTCTGGGAATATCAATGGCATGTATGTTGAGTGCTGCCACATCTCAGTGCAGGGTGTCTCTGTGAATCTCTGGTCTCTGCCCAACTCCTTGGTCTGTGCGTTCCTCTCCATTCTCTTCCAAAAACCTTCCTTTTCTATTGCTGTTACCTTTGTCAGCTGAGGAACCATACATCAATTGAAACCATGAAGGCATCACAGCAGGGCGTCTGGTCCAAGCCCTGACTGTGCTTAGAGAAGTGATGACTTTCTGACTGGCTTACTCAGGATGGAAACATTCATGTCCCAGACAAGAATCTATATTATCCTATTCAAACATTTGCATGCTTGTCTCTCTCAAAGCAAAAATAAATTGTAATTCATCGATGCCTCTCACGTGGGATAGAACTCTACCTCCTATTTCTTCAACTGCATTTTAGAAAAAAAATATCTGGGCCAGTTGCACTGAAAATGAGAGTGTCCATCCATAAAATTGTGTATTGCTATAAGAGTTGCATTAAGAGTAATATAAATGTTGCTTTGTAATTGAATGATTTGGCTGATGTGGTGACATGGTTTTTGTGGTCTGATAAGCCTGTTGCATGCTGAGCCTGAAGTAGTGTCAAGTGGAAATACAGAAGGAGATAAAAGACTGTAACTAGTTGAATTAGATGTATTAAAATTGTTTCCTAAAACAGCAATAAAAATGCAGGTAGTTGAGGCTTTACTTATTGGGAAACTTTTTTGTCAGACAAGTCCTGGAAGTGACAGAAGGAATTACTTGTCTCTGGGTAAAATCTACATGCCCGCCTGTGTGAGGTTGCTGAAATGGGGTTTCATTTCTTTCTTCAGAGTGAAGTTATGAATATAAGTTGCCTTAAAGGTACAAATTTACCTGTAACATTTCTGGCTACATAATAGAGAATTGTATTAAAAAAACTAATTTTTATTTAAATGTGTAAGTATGTTATATTGGTAGTTTATTTGTATATTTGTAGTACTGCAGTCATCTGAAATGCATTGACTGAATTACAGCTCTTTTACTGTTCTTCTCCAGCTTTTGAACTGCAACACTTAAAAATCACACATCAGTTACTACTTTACTGCTGAAACATACCTTACTGATTTGCTTTCTCTTTTTAGGTGTCTTGGCTTTTTAATCCAGCAAGAAGTGAAATAACAAGTCTAGATAGTGGAAATATAGATGACATTTTAAGTGAGTACTTTGAATAATTTTTTTCCTTGTATGTCTGCAGTTACTTATCTGTGTGAATATTGCAGTGGTATTAAATGAATATTCATACCCTAGCTTTGAATATATGAATTGCAATCAGCTTAGAAATATTAAATGCCTGTGGTCGAAATTAGCTGTCTGAACTAATGTACTGCACTGAGAATTTGAAGTGTCTTAAGAAAATAACTGTTACCTTGTTTGCAGAAGGGAATGCTTGATTGCATAACCAAAAGTAGTCTGGAAGGCATTTTAAGTTTCTCCCCAAAAAATAGCAGCAAGTGAAACCCATGGTTATGGGCCTTAAGTATCTTGCTTGTTCAGCTCTGCCTTTTCTCAAGTTAAGCACTGTCCTGATTCTGGTGGCTCATAGAATGGAAATCTGTAAATTAAACAGATACGTGTTTCTTGTCTGAAACCTTTCCCTCTGAGAAGTATGCAATTTGCCTGTATCTGGTTGTCTTTGCTGGAAAAAGTTATGACATTGTTTCAAATATATCCAGGGTGAAAATCTTTAATAAGGTCTGGACTAGAATCTGCCTTATGATATGAGATTGCTTTGTGATATGACAGCTGTTTGTAAATACCTTTTCTACAGGGGAAAATGTACAATTATTTTATACAATGTAATTCACAAAAGGGAATATATGCTAACTGTAAGTGCTTCTGAAATTCATCCCATTACTTTCAAGAAATACTTTATACGTTGGAGGTAACCCTAAGCTTTTCAGTGCTTGTTATTTACCTATTCACCACTGGCATCCCTTGCTGATAATGAAAATCTTAACACCATAATTGTAATCAAACTGTGGTGTTCTCCAGCCTACTCAAGAGCTGTCTTTATCAGCATGTTGTCTTTTCCAGGCTTTCAGCATCCTTATCTTCACATGTAACTGCTCTATAGCTTTGTCAGTTTTCTGCTTTGTCAGCATTTCTGCTTTATAAAGCTGTGGCTGATATTCTGTAGTTTGAGTATGTATTTCATTTTTTTTCAGTGTCTAGGTCAGTACTACTACTAAAAATTAATTTAAAGAATGGTTACTTATTATATTCTATAAAGATAATACTTAATTTTTGGGCTGGAAATTTATCCTTTTTTTTTTTTTTTTTTTAAATATGTGAAAAAGAATGCATAAGAACATTATTCAGTTACTTCATTATGTGTATCCCTGTAGTACTGCATTTTTTTAGTGTTCCTTAGCATTTTTCTGGTTTTGGGGACTGAAAATTTCTTTGCTACCTTTTGCCATGGTATCCAGATTAAATCAGACAAACCAGAGTAAGTTGCACAGACGGGTTGCCCGTTCATCAGTCTTCTACCCCAAATAGTTGGGATTTCAGCTTTTAACTAATTTTAACACTTAAAATAATAGAGCTAGTGCTTAAGAGCTACTAGAGTTCAATTTCTGGATATGAGTGCCTTAATTTTAAATCCAGAAATAATTTTTGCTGCATGTGTCACTTAATTACTTTGTGTGTCTTAATGCCTTAAGTATTTACATTTTTTTGTCTTATATGTCAATAAAGTCAATAGAACACTTGACTGAAGGCCTCTTTCATCTTTTTCCCATTTGTTATAGATTATATTTCAGATGAGACTTAGCAGTTTTCTAGCAATCAGACTAAGCTTTATGCTGAATCATCTAGAAATATTTGCTTTTGTAGCTTTTTTGCACATACTTTTATAATCTCGAATAAAAGAACTGAGAAGTTTGCCTCACAATGTGACATTGGGCTTTTTCTTTTTCTTTCTTCTCAGACAATGCAGATGTTGCTTTAGTTAATTTTTATGCTGATTGGTAAGTTATTCAAGTTGGATTTTTTTTATATTTAAGCTTCTGTCTTTTGAAAACTGTCATGTTTGACTATAGTTTTCTAATAAAAAATACAGTAGTGTCTTGCTTTCGAACCAATTCTTTCCTGGGTTTATGTCCCAATTGCTTCTCCTTCTGTCTATGCTTGCTTGATTCACATTATAATAGGTTATAGTTTTAAAACATTGTTGCCTTAATTATGATGATTACTTTTAGGCATACAGCAATAATCTCTCAACATAGCACATTGCCAGTCTGTGATGTAACCTGACTTATGAGTGAGAAGAGATCAATTTTGGTCATGGAACTTCTCTGTTTTTAGGGTGGAGAAGAATGGGGGACAAGAAGCCATTGTAGCATATACATGGTAACATATACATGCTGCATAAATGTGTAGCATGCAGCTGGGATGCCCAGAGTCAGGTTTTTTCAGAAGGTG
The DNA here is from genome assembly GCF_026979565.1 of Vidua chalybeata. Lineage (NCBI taxonomy): Eukaryota > Metazoa > Chordata > Aves > Passeriformes > Viduidae > Vidua > Vidua chalybeata. The sequence goes on from NC_071530.1 coordinate 92,628,718, forward strand.
GACTTCAGCTCTCTTGGCATTTTGAGAGCAAGACTTGCTCTTCACTTATATGTTTGATGTTGCAGACATAACTGCATCCCCAGGCTGTCACTGTTATGTTTAAGGTGGGTTTCAGTGCAGGCTGGTTTATTGCAAATCTACTCCTTGAAGTCTCATTCTCACAATTTGTACAGTGCCATTTTGCATCTCCAATTTAAAAATCTGCCATATGCCTGCAAGGACAGAATATAAAATAATTTTATTGACATATTGGTAATGGGCTTGTGCACTACTGTTACCCTAAACTCCCTAAAGCCACTGAAGCATCTTTACAATCCTACCACCTTTTCCGTGGGCAAAAAGAGAGAATTTGCATCAAAATCTGACATTACTGGAAGAAGGAACCCTTAGGGTTCTCTTTGTTCTTCTGCTGTAAAGGTAGTCTGCTCAAATTCTGCCAAACCTGAGCAATAATATAATACATAATACTTATAACTTGTATTGTTGACCCATAGAAAATTACCTGTGATATGTCTTGAAGGTGTTGGTGAATATTTCAATCTCAACAATCTAAGGAACAACTTTTACTACATTTTTAAAATCACTTTCCATGGGGTAATTCAGGTAGAAAAAAATTAACAACATACTTTCTGAATAGAATATATTTCCTAAAGGCTTATAATTGATTAATGGTGTTTCCTAGGGAGATAAAGGAGGGGAGCATATCTTGAACTATATATTCTTTCAGAATTACTTTTTTTTTCTGCACCTGATTCATTCACGTTATTGTTGAACTGATTTTTATCCAGTCAGTTACTGGGATGATTACAGGTAGATGTGATTTTTTTCCAGTGGCTTTTCTTTGTTTTTTTTTTTTTTTCTTTTTCCTTCAAAGATTGAAATGTTCCAGTAGTCATCAACTGAAATATTTCAAAGTGATATTTTGAAGTCACAATTTTGTGTTCTATTTACAGGTGCCGCTTCAGCCAAATGCTGCATCCTATTTTTGAGGAAGCTTCTAATGTAATCAAAGAAGAATATCCTGATAAGAACCAAGTGGTGTTTGCTAGAGTAGACTGTGATCAGCATTGTAAGTAAATCCTGATTTAGGTTTTTCTGTGCTGTCTTGCTACCAAGTTAGTAATTGTATTGAAAAATATGCTAAATAGCCATGCAAAGTGTAGCTGTAGCTGGCCCATCATTTAGGCCAGGGTTGCTTTTATTACATCAGCAAACCTCTTCTTCCAAATTTGTCAGGGCAATTTCCAATATTTCTTTCTCATTGCATCCCTCAACATCCTTTTTTTAAACCAGTTCAGCCTATCTCATCATTTAATGAGGAAAAAAGGGCTGTGGTTATAACTTGAATTCGCTCGTTGAGAAGCACTAGAGCAACAAATGATGCAGGTCTTCACAACCAAGAAGAGGAAGGGGTAACCTACCACTGTTAGCATAAAGAACATGTTCTGATCACACCTTCCTTCCACCTTGGAGTCATGATGGGGGCTGTAAGTTTCCTTTCACATGACCAGGCAGGGATCAGAGCTTTGCTCTGCTATTGTTACACATGCCAGCAAACAGTTGCCTATTTGGGCTGGGTTTTCCCCATGCCCAGAAGTACATGAAAATGATATGCAAAATCTTAGTTTGTGCTGGTACTAATTCCTAAAGATCCTTTTAAATCCCTTAATAAGTAAAATGTGAGGAACATCTGCTGTACATTGAAAGGCAAATGAATAGTAGAAGGATTTTTATTATACTGTTGGATCAGCTGTGTTATTTTATGCTTCTTGGAGAACAGCATTTCTAGGAATAATTTCTTTACAGTGGCTTGTGATTCCCAAAGAGTATTAACAGAGAAATTCAGTTTAATCAATACTGATTATACTATTTGGGCTTTACAAAACTGGTAATTTGTAAGGACAAGCATCACTGGAAATTGGCTCATCTTTTCATATCAACGTAACAACAGCAAATCTATAAAGTATCCACTAAAGATCATAGTAAAATCAGCCTATGTTGTTGTGTTTTATTGTTGAGGTTTAAATAAACTGCTGCAGACCTTGCCTTGGTTGCTGTAGCTTCAGTTGCTTGAATAACTCAGAGAGTCTGGGCTGCTGGATGGCCAGTGTTTAGCTATGAGATGTTCTTGTCTTAGCAGTTATAGTTAAGAAAACATTTTTTTGTCCCCCACCAAGTGTTTGACATGCTTCAAAAGTTTGTTGCTTCATCGTCTCATATGCTCTTTGAATTAAGGTAATTGGCACTTGTTACACAGAGCTAAGAAGAGGAGATGCTACATGAGAGATTGTCATGCCTCCTGGGAGGACTTATAGTGGGCTAAGTAGTAGGAGGAAGCCAGGAGTTTTGGTTTTTCTTTATATTTCTGGAATACCATTAGTTCTCTGTATTTACTATTTTTGTCCTTAATTTAAGTTGATGAGCATGACTGCTATTGCAGAAGATGTAAAATGTGAGAATTAAAAATAAAATCCTTTAATGCCAGGCAATTTACATTGCCTTTTTGAATTGAAATAACAGAGCTGTGCATGTCATTCCTAGTTTCTAGTATTTATTTGCTGGGTTTTAAACAATGGTACATTTTATGGCACACAATTATTGGGCATGTCCTGAAGTTTTAAGTATTTTAACTTGGATTTTAACATGTGCAATAGCAGCCTTTTAGTAAGAAAGCAGATATTACTGTATTATCAACGTTGGGCCTGCGTAGTATTTTGCTGAATGCTGGTGTCAAGATTGTTAGTGGTTTGGGATTTTTTTACTCAAGCTTTATATTTTTGCGGTGTTTACATATTTTAGCAACACTAGTGGTTTTATGTCAATATTTTGGTGGTTTGTTATGCCTGTAGATTTCATACCACTAGTAATTTGCTATTAGAATGGTGTTCTAGAGATGGTGGATTATTTGCATTACAAATGATTTGGTTCTTTTTGAGGCCAAGACTCCGTAGGGAATCCAAATAGCTGATTTCTGGCCACTCAAAAACAGCTTTCAGAATGGTTACTCAGGCATAGATACTTTCTGTTTAATGCACTATTATTGAAGCACACTGCAGGGCCCAACAGCTCACACCAGCTTCTGAGGGTAAAGCAAATTAAAGAGAATTATTGATGTCCTGCCAAATGTTTGATGCCTAATGACAAAACCATCATTCTGTCTGCTCTTATAGCCGATATAAAGATGTTTTTCTGGAAAGTGGTAGTCCTTTATGTGATAAAATACAAAATATACATATTAACACTATATTAGGCCTCTGTATGTGTTATATTTTACACTAGTTTGTAATATTGTGGAAGATAATTATACCTGAAATGTGTAGGCAAAGTCACCAGGCTGTGTTTAAGCTGGTGTGCAACATACACTAAAGGTAAATCTGGAGCAAGTAATTAAAGCAGGTACTCTTTGCTTTTGCAAGACCACATCCTTTTATAACTTAAAAATATCTGAGTTGTGCTACATTATGTCTTGTTAATATTTGATGCTTTTGGTATGTTCAGTTTAGTAATTCAGCTATCTTAAATATTAGACACCTCTCATCCAAGTATAATACCTAGTAAAAGTGATCTTCCATAAAAAACTACAGAAGATCTTACTGCACAGACATTGTTAGGAAGGTTTTGTTTTGTGGTTTGCAGTTTTTTGTTTGTGTTTTTTTGGGTGATTTTTTTTTCTTGCTTGTTTCAGGATGTTTTTAATCATTTGTGTTAAGCAGCAGTGTTGGAAACTCACTTGGTACAATAGATTTCCTGTATTTCTCTTCTCTGTGATTGGATGTTGCAATCTAGAACTTACGTTTCTTTAGGGGAAGAGTTTATATTTTGGAGAGTTTCTTTAAGTTCAACATTAGGAGCTGTGGTACAAAATTCTTGTCAATTGGAGTATATATATTGGAGGTTTGATTCTACTGCACCATGTTTTCCTTTGGTTTATGAGTTAAATAAAAAATAGTAGCTAGTTTGAATATATCATTGTGCCTCCAAACATAAATCAGTTTCTCACGGAGGGTCTGTAAGGAGATGCTTTGCTGGACAGACTGTTTAGGGAACTGTTCTTCCATTCCAAATGTGTCTGGGAGTGGTATTTTCCCTCAGTTTTGTAAGCTGCTGCCCTCTGTGACTGGCTGTTTCTGCAATGTGTGCTCATGTTGCTAATGTTAGTCTGCAGAGATGAGATTGTGTTGCTACTGCGCCTTTGGTAAGCAAAAGAATTCAATGATTACAAATTTGGAAGTGCATAAAGGAACTCTAAATGAAACTCTAAACAAGCATGAGGATTTCATTGCATTCTTGTCACTTTGCTTGGGAAAAAAATCAGTCTGAGAGATTTATCTTTGGGTAAAATTAAAAGTTTAAGAGATTTGGAGAGGTTGTTGATGGCACTCCTTAGGAGAGCGATTTTATTAGTCTGTCAAAGAAGATTATGGGATGCCTGCTGATGAGGCCCTGCTCAGAGCAGGCATGGGTGTTGTGAATGCTCCTTTGCAGCAGAAGGTGGTTTAAATTTGCTGTTACCTGAGTTTGATACAGAATATTGATTGCTTTCTTTCTACCCATTTTGGTCCATCATGCAAGTCACCAGTATCACAATCATTGGAGTAGATGCCTAGTTTAGATGCTTTCCCAAGTTCCTTTCTAATTCTGCTTCTTCTGAGTATTCTGCCAGGGCTTACAATTTCTTGCAAGTGTCACAAGAGCAGTAGTTTAACTGGGGAGAATTTATGATGTATTTTGAAAGTAAAAGGTACCTATCAAAGACATATTTCATTTTTCATCTGTAGTGTGCCCTGGTGGGTAGCCTGAGGGACTTCAAAAGATGTTGACTGATCTCAAGTGAGCTAGCAGAATACTCATTTGGTCATTCCAGCTTCAAATATACAGCTGAAAGAATTTGTTATCTTTGAGATGGAAGATACTGCAGAAGGGTAAGGAAGACTGAAGATGATTTGACACACAAAATAAAGATTAGTGTTAGACCCAGAAAATTCAAGCTCTCTCTGTATGTAGCTGTGAAACTCCTACAACCATTATGTAACACCAAAGTTAGGAAATGCAGTAGCTTGGGTTTGTGCTAGCTCTTCCTCAGACAACATGAAGAGACCACCCTCCTCTCCTCTAGAAAAAGGGACACTGAGTATTTTCAGAAGTTATTTTTACAGGTTTGAGTTTTGAAATTTTGATTTTCTTTCAGATAACTTTTCAGGCTGTTATAGTCCTCTGTTCAGCATGTGAATTCTTCAGGTGCTGCCTTATATGATGAGGTAGGCATTTAGGATAATTAGCAATATTGTTCGAATCCTACTGGACATGTTTTTTGAGAACCAGTCCTGTAGACTTAAAATCTAAATATTTGTTTATTCATAGTGTGAATTATGGCACTGAAAAATTAGAACAGCATACTGGGTTAATGGTGACCCTTGTAAATATCATTGGGAAGGACCTTCTTAGCTACATTGTGGGTGGGAGCCTTCTTCAATATAGTGGGTTTTGGTGCAGTTTTTCAACACTTTATTCATTGTACGTTTAATTTCCACTTGGTGGCAGTGGAATTGAGATTCTTGGTGATGTAATCTGATATCCAGCTAGTTGAACTTCGGATAGTGTATTGTGGTGTTAACCTAGAAAGGTGGAGTCTGAAGCATTCTGGGAAACAAGTCACTGGCTGTGTGCTTGCCTGAAGCTGTAGCTTGGGTAATGTGTATACACACCATGAGAAAAGCCTGACCCCCCCCAAAAATGGGCTTTGGCATTTCTTTGAATGGAGGAACACACGATGCTCTGGAGAAATGTCTGACAGTACAGGAGATATGATGAAGATATGGATCACAAATGATAGCTCACAAATCCTGCTTTCTTAGAGGATCTTGCTCAGAAGATGATGTGGGAGACTGTCTTAGAAAACATGAGTGTAAATGTCAGGTTTCACATCAAAGTTTGTTTCAAAACAAGAGCTGCTGTCTCTTCCCTGTTGTAAGACAGAGCTTTGCTCAGGAGAAGTTATCGATCAATACAGTGTATCTGAAGAGAACTGGGTGACTGTGAGATATTCATGTTGGAGTTGGCAGAATGAATAGTGGAAAAAAGTCTAGGCAGTTTGGAAATGGTTGCATGTGAACAGGTAAACGTGCAAAATGGGGAGAAGAATCATCTGAATCCAACAGTCTTTGCTGTGCTCAAAGCTTCTGATTTGTAGAAGAAAAGAATACGATCAAGTATGTTGGTAACTTCCTATCATAACTGATGTGAAACTATTCTGGTAGCACAAACACTAGATTTGTGATTTAGTGATTAATTCAGCAAAATACAGACCCAAGGTTTATTCCTTTTAGGTACCTTCATGTCTGAAGAAAATAAAAAGTCATAAAGTTGTAGTTGGGAGACTTTTTTTTAGGTGGGTTGCCCTTGTCTGTTTCAAATACCTCTTCTCATTAGAAAATGGGCAGTGGGAGTGTCAGGAAATATTTTTAAATTTAATTTAGGATTTACTATAACTAATGCAAGCTGTGAATGAGCTCAAACAATATTCCATGTATTTGCATTGTGTATTTCTAATTTTAAAAGGAATATAAAATTAGAAATACACAAAAATTTAATTTTGTAGTTGCACTGCTTATGCTAACTCTACCTGTATCAAATGCCAGGGCCTAATGAAGCATTTAAGGTTTACTTTGTTTGCCTTTTGAATTAATTCAAACAATTTTTCATGTACTTGCATTTTATTTTTTGTAAAAAGATGGTTTTCAAATACTTACTTGCGTAGGAGTGTCATTTCTCTGTATTAGTTCAAATACCAGCATTCATGGAATCTCAATGTAATTTGTAAAGATCATGCAGGTACTGACTTATGAAATAATGTTTGAATTCAGCTTTGATAGTGGGCATTTATTGCCATTAATTTTTTCACACAACTTCAGCCCTTAATGAAGATCCACATCCTTAGGTACTGCAATCTCCATCTTGGAGAACCTTCATGATCCCTAAATGTCCATTCTTCAACTCTTGCATCCTCCTATAGCTGTGGAAATAACATGAGGGACAAGGGTCCATGTTGTGAGACAAAGTGTGGGGATTTGTGTTCTCTCACTGTGCAGGTCTGTAACAGGAGGAGTCGTTAATCGCAGTGTGCTTCTGTGAAATCTTGACACGGACACCTTGTGCTCCTTGTCCCTTATCAGACATTGGTCAAGGTTGCATCAACTCATGTACTGTCAGACCAAAGGTCCTTCTGTCAGCAGGGGAGAAGGGCAGCAAATGCCTGGCATGCAGATGTTGTTTTTCTTCTACCAAGCAAATAGAAAGTGATTCCTCCCCTGCTGTACTTGCCACCTTCTTGCAGGCAGCTCTTAGGTACTTCAACTAAAACATGGTAGAGTTTAAGGGAAGAAAACATTATTAATCTAATGTTCATTATTGTTAAATATATTGACATCTTCCATGGAGAAATTTATATTAATTTGAAATAGAAGTACTCTTCACTGAGGACATAAAATGTTTTACCTTAATTTTTTCTGTAATTAGTGCATTAAGAAATGCACTTCTGGGATATTTAGGAAACAAGTCAAGGCCTCTTAGTCAAAATTGATAGGCTGAATTCTGTGCTGTTTTATAGTGATGCAAAGCTTTTTAGGAACTGGGCTAAGTTGGTGAAGCTTTGGAGTTTACTTGGGAGATGTTAGAGAACATTTTTATGGAATAGACCTGATTCTTATTCTTTTGCTATGCACATTTTGTTTTCAGTTCTCAGACTCATCTAAGCTGTGCAACTGGTACAGAGACTGTTTTCAGTAACTAAAGCTGCAAATAGGATTAGTATTGTTCTAGCAGCAGTTGGTTTCACTGAGAGTTGTCCAGGCAGCATGGAATTCAGACTTCTCCATTCTCTTTAAAGAAGAGTAAGTGTAGTAAGTGTAGTAGAAGAGTAAGCAAATCTACTTTGTGGTAAATATATAACTGAGAAGGGACGTTTTTGTCAGAGTGGATTTGTTATCACATCATTCAGTTCTGTGCCACATGTGCTCATGGACCCCTTTTGGTTGCTTTCCTGTTGTGGGCTAATCCAGGTCACCTGAAGGGTACCCTGTGACTTGTAAGGAGTCCATGAAAAGTAAAGATGTGTACAGGGCATGCTTGCCATGCCTTCCTGTCTCTGTCAACTGAATGAAACTTCTTTGTCTCCAAAGGATAGATCAGTCTGCTGAATTCACCACCTCTGTCTTTCCTTGAGCGAGAAAAGAAGGGGAATTGTGGTGACTGGAATGAGTCTCCTCAAATAGTTAAGTAGCTTGGGGAAGGTGGGCATATTTGAGGGGCATTTAGTTGAGTTTAGGTCCAGAGGTATAGGTAAACTGCATCCCACTCTGTAAAAGAAGATAAACAGTTTTCACAGGGTCTGTGATGTTTTTTTTTTCCCTATATTTATTTCCAGGGGAGGAGTGAACAGGTGGGAATAATTAAGCAAAGCAAAAGCCAAAGGAAAGTGCTTATGGAAATCTATCTTACATTACATACTTTGTCTTTATTGTTTATTTTTATTCTTGCTTTCCTAAGAACCGAAAGTATATCTGGTTAACTCATTTCTTCAGTTCCTCCTCATAAAATTGTCAAGTTTTTTGCTGGACTTCAGCCACATCTAAAAGGGGGAAGAGCATTCAAAGCTATTAAGTACTTAAAAAAACTTTGATTAAAGCAGTTGCTGAATATTGGAGATGCACAAACCCAGTTTCTACACCATAACAAAGGTTGCTTTAAAAACTCAAGGCAGCTGGATCCTGCTCAGTGTGCCATGAATCACTTGCTGTGGTATGTGTAAGCTTCCCCATCAACGTGTGCCTGGGAACTAGCTGCAATTCCTATTGCAATTTGCTGTGTCCCAGTGATTTAGCCAAGTGGAAGAGGGACAAAGGGGCATGTTAAGAACTCTGGTGGGATGTGATGAGGAACCCCATTAATGCCTGAGTAGTGGTTGAAGTTAAGGGGCACAGGATATACATGTGTGGGAAACTGGACTGTATTATTCTGCTTAGCTTTCTTCTGTACTGCTCTTCTGATTTTCCTGTAAAGCCTTTTTATCTTTTTATTCTTTTACATTTGTAAGTCTTGTGAATAAATAAACAGCTGAGCTGTTAGATAAAGGTGAAAATCACTAGTGCTCTTGTGCTGAACAAGAGCAAATACATGTTACTTTTTTTCTGTGAAGCTCTGTGTGATCCAAGTCTAGAAGACTGGACTGCATGTATAGATGTGAATGAAGACTTGTCTTGGAGTGAATGATGTTACTAGTTGACTAAAGAGGTGTTTGCCTTAATCTAGAAACCTGGAATTTAGTGTTTGTTCAAAACCTGAACATCTCAGAACTGTGACAGCAGTTTTCTGGCCTTCACAGCCTTCAAAAAATACTTTGCACAGGGTTTGCATTCTCAAACATTTTAGACATGAAAATTATATTTCCAGCATTGCGATTGAGATGAAAATCCTAAGTTTGAATAAAAATAGAAGATGATTAATTTTATTAATATTTTCTCAAGTGGGTTAATTAACTGAGATTGGCAAGCTTTGAAGATTCTCATGTTCTTGTTAGGCTCTTAAATTTGCCTTCCTAGTTGTTTGTAGGAAGTGTACTAAATGAATATACATGACCAAGTTGAGTCTTTGCTTAACGCAGATTTTGGTAATTTTTTTCTTTATGAAGATCAGTACGTGGGAGGAATTTAGGTGTAAAGGGTTTTGGTGGGTTTTGTTGGGGGAAGTTTGTTTTTGTTGGGGGTTTTGTTTGTTTGTTTTTGGGGTTTGTTTGTTTTTTGTTTTTGTTTTGTCTTTTTGTTACTTAAAGATGTAGAACTGCTGGTTCAGAGATTCCACATAAGAATAAGAATCCATGTTCAGTACACGCATAAGAAACCATGTTCAGTATATTTCTGTATTTGTAGGGCTTTGCTTTAATTTTCTTAATTTCTTTTTAGCTGATATAGCTCAGAGGTACAGGATAAGCAAATACCCAACTCTGAAACTCTTCCGGAATGGCATGATGATGAAGAGGGAATACAGGGGCCAGAGATCTGTGACAGCAATAGCAGATTACATCAGGCAGCAGAAAAGTAACCCTATTCGGGAGGTCCAGGATTTGGAAGAAATCAGTTCTCTTGATGTAAGTGTTTCAATTTTATTCCTTCTCTGGATTTTTTTTTCAGTGTTGAACTGTGGGATGTTCAGTACCTTATAGTTTTTTTTTTTAAACTGAATCATTTGCAGTATTACAAGTTAGTTCAATGTTGTCACTTTGAGCTGCATTCACTCCACTGCTAAGTTATCTTGCTTTTAAAAATTTTAAAAGAATCATGTGTTGTATTTGACAAGATACTTTTAATATTCCTCACCAAAAAATACTCACAAGGATTCTTTTGAATATTGAAAAGGCAAAAAAGAAATAATTTCTGCATTTACTAACTGTTGAACGAATGGCATCTCTATATTTAATATCTATAGGGAGTAATGACATTTTTTGATAATTTGATGCAAGCTTTAATTCAACCTTTGTTTTTACAGCGCAGCAGAAGAAATATTATTGGGTACTTTGAGCAAAAGGACTCTGATAATTACAGAACCTTTGAAAGAGTAGCGAATATTTTGCATGATGATTGTGTGTTCCTCTCTGCCTTTGGGTAAGTTGAAATTTCTTGATTTCATGACTTGATTATTGAAATTCTTTTAATGAGGTCTATATAATTTTATTAAATAGACTTCTTTATTATTTTCAGTGTGGTATAACTGAAGAGACTAAACCTTAATAGGTAAATACACTGAGGGGATAGAAGGACAAAACTCTTCTTAGCCTTAATTTTTGCTGTGAAATTTAACTTTTATTTTTTGTTTCCTTTTTCTTTTTTTACCATTCTTTGTCAGTATAGTTTAAATGTACCTGAGGAAGTTTGGGTGGGGGAATGGTAGACATTTGTATCCCAAAAACCTGCATTTTTAGAGGGAGAGGGTTTTTTTCAATCTTCCCCCCTTTTTTTTTTTTTTTTTTCCTTTTGTCTCTAAGGAATGTAGTTGCTTACTCATTTCCTCTTGTTGTTAGGGGAGCAGACCTTGTTCCAAAATACCTAATTTCTGTGTCTGGGCCTTTTTCATGCAGGTTTTATGTCACTGCACAGTATAATAGCTTAGAAAGAAAAATGCATTGGTGAGCTACACAATATAAGTGTAGAAGAAAAATCTACAGGAATTCAGATTTCTCCTTGTACAAATTTACAGGGATATTTCAAAATATTCAGTGAAAGAAGAATGGATTGGGAGTGATTCACTTTTTAAGTAGCATATTAAAATCTAGATTCATTCTGCAGTGTTTAATGTGCCAGCACTGCCCAGTTTGAAGTGATTGAGCATTAACATGACTGTAGTGGTTTCCAGTCTACTCAGAGCTGCAAAATCAGGAATTTGCATGGTTTATGCCAGATTTTTTGCTGCACAGAATTGCCTCAGGAGTTTGTTTTGTTTTTTTTTAATTGGATGTAGTGGAGAATAGCAGAGAAACTGAGAGGATGTATCAAGGTAGAAAATGTTTCATCTGTTCGAACAAAACCTGTTGTCAGTCCCTGATGCCTCTTCCAATATGTCTCTAAAAATAGTTTGGGGTGGGGATGAGTGTTTGCAAAGTGCAGGGTTGCATGTGGCTTTCCCTTCCTTCAGTCCCCAGTCAGGTACTGCTATGAGTGTGGAAGCAGCCCTGGCCATGACTTGTAAATCTGTGCTCTGTAGGTCTGTCGCTCTTATCCCTGGTGAGTGCCATTATCTCAAGTGTTTTCTGATGGCTGCATCCATCCTTGTTCTCAGCACAGCCACTCTGAATTGCTATTAGAATTTAAAATTATTTTTTGCCCCTCATTCAACTTCTCACTCTTTTCAGAAATAACTTTTAAAAATTATTACTAAGATAGCACTACTTTCAACATTCACTCTCCTGTTTTTTGAGTCTGTTCATCTTTGGTTTGCTGTTTTTGTCAATTGCCTATAATGAGAAGAACCACTTGGTTGTTAGGCACTGTTCTTGAAGTAGGTTCTATGGGAGGTTTATTTTTATTTTTTGTTCAGATATAAGAAATAAGCAGACATAGTGGAATGGATCACAGTTTGATTATTGATAACCTGCCTATGTAAATACAGATTGCACAGCAGGTTTATCATTATTCTTATCTCCAGACACCCATTCCCTTTGTAGCCTGGAGCTGTTAGTGTTTTAAAGTGCAGCCTTCCCAACAGCAACCTTGGGAGCTAAATGTTTTCATGTCTCAGTAGCTGAGGCTCTTCAGCTTCCTCAAAAATTGTATGTGAAAAGACTTCCAAGGGAGATGCTGTCTACAGATCAGTGTTTTTTATTCAGATTATATATAGCAAAATTCTTCATGGGGAGCTGGCATTGATCAGCTGAACTCTTTTGACTGAGCATCCTAACAGCCCTGGAAAGGACTTTTGGTTTTGCTATGGACAGAGTTCAACAGCTACATGATTTGGGGAGATTATGTGAGTGGTCATGTTCAAATTTCTCTTAAGCTAAAATAAAACAATCAATTTGACAGGAGAAACATAGTTGCTTGACTAACTTCTGTCAAGGCAGAGCTGTCCCATTATGCCAAAATTATTCTGGCTTTAGGTAGTTGTAATAGCTTATTTAAAAACTCTGTTAATAGTACTTAGTTGCAGATGATTTTGATACTTAAAACTGTTCTTAACTAACTGGTCCTTATAGTTCTGTTAAGATCTGAAGTGACCACAGAACAAGAATATTGAAAGAAGACTTGTAAGCGGGAGGATATGGATGAAGAGATTGTTAGAGGTAGATTTTAGAAATAGAGAGGAATGAATCTAATGTTTGTGAACATGGAAGAGAATGTTGAACATTCTCATTCCCATTCTCATGGGAAAAAAAAGCCAAAAATACTCTTATCTTAAAAGGCTATTATGAAATATAAGTAATTAATGGCCAAAACTGATAAATCTGTTTTAATTTTACATTAGCAAGTAAATATGACGGGGGGGGGGGGGGGGGTTGTGTGCTTTCCAGAGATTCACCTTGTACATTACTGCTTCAAAAAAAGACAAAATGCAAACTGAAGTGTTTCCATTTTAGTAGTTGTTTTAAAAAGGTATATCTTCAGGCATTTGGAATTTTCACATCATGTCCCCACTTCATTTGAGTTATCTGAAAAAAAAATCAGTCATAGCTGCAGCTACTGGAGTGGAAGAACACAGAAGAGGACATTTTGGGTTCTACCACAGGGTTACCCTAGAGCATGTATTTCATTATAGATTATCATCAGCTTAGCAAGCAATGACTGGGCAGGTGGCTTCACTTTCTTATTCCATGAAGGCTTGTTTGGGATGCAAGTGGTTTACCTCAGTGATGATTGTCACTAGGAAGCCTCATTTCACATTATGGGGAGAGTCATGTTGGGAATACAAAAATGCATTTTAAAATATGCATCTCTAAACTGATGCAAATACTGGTGGTGTAACATAACTCTGCAAGGCACCTTTTGTATGTGCTAAGAAAAGGATAATTGGATCAAAAGAAATCAATAAAACATAGGTACTTTGAGTTAAACCTTATGATGTCTGTATTTTTCTCAGCACTCTACATTGTTCAGACCCCTGGAAGATGTAGCTCATCTTGCTGTGAGAGAGATTCAGATAATTTGACTTTTCATTCTTTTCTATCTCCTCCATTGGATGCACAGCTGTTCCAACTTGCTTGAATAAGAGATGATAATTTCGGGGTACAAAATAGCAGCTTTCAGGGCACTTTGCTGTGATTTGGGGTAACATATTCTAAAGGCAAGAGAGGAACTTACCAAGGTGAGGTAATAAGCTGAATACCAAGGAGGAACAGTATGTCTTAGAGGTACACACCTGAGGGTAAAATGGACAGTGGGGGCTTACTTGCCATCCGTTTTCTCATTGTGCCTGTAGAACACCTCAAAGCCCTTCTCTGTCAGGGTAGAGGAGATGTAAATTCTTAGTGGAAACAGTGGAACAGGAAGAGTAAATGCAAACAAGAATCCACTTTCCTCTTTGCTTCCTCAAGATTTTTTTTCAATTCTTTGATGGTCTTTACCCAAAATTGTCCTGGCATTTATCACTTGTCACTTTGATGCCTTTAGTCCAGACTTCTGCATCTTGCTGACTCCCTTAATGCCTCTTATCTAGGTAGGCCAAGTTTCTATGGAGTCACTTTACAGTTTACTTTAAAAATGAAGGATTTTAATTCTCAAATTGTAAAGGGGAAAAAAAAAGTAAGAAGAGGATAGAAAATTAAAATATTAATTTTGGTATCTCAGTTATTTTATCTGTCTGTACCAAGACATGCTTACTGGTTGGTTTGTTGTAGGGCTATTTCAAAAGCAGAGAGATTTACCGGAGACAATGTAATCTACAAGCCACCAGGGGTAAGTGTAACTGTGTATTTTATTTTGATTGTTGTGATTATATGTGAATACAAACTAATGGAGTCTGTATTCAGATCATTCAGTATGTTACTGCATCTCAGATCTTAGTTTTATTTCATCACTAAATAGGGTGAGGAAGAGTGTCATAGAAGTTAGTGTTTCTGAGTCAATGAAAAAGATCAGTCTCATGTGTTAACAGTTAATGCACAGAACCTAAACCTATAGTTTGAAATATCCATGTCTAAAATTTTAATTTTTTTTTAAACACAGTCAACTCATCATGTGTGTTCTGTAGAACTCTTTAAAATCTGTGAAGCTGGTACACTTCATGTTTTTCAAAGCAAGTGACAATTACTGTGTATTTTTATGACTATTACTTAACCGTCTGGTATGCCTTAGTCCACAAGGGTTAAGAGCTCATCTTTTAATTAAAAAAAAAAAATTAACTGCGGGTTAACAAACTCTCATAAACATAGTTTTACTGGAAGACAAATCCAGTACAGAAGAAAATCTGCAAGAATTGCTTTATAGAGGCATACTATCTAAAACTCTGCTCCTTTCTCAAATTTACTCTATGAAAAGAGCTGCTCACAAAAGAGGAAATAGATGCAAATAGACCTGAGGGGGAAGGGAGTTTCAAAGCATTTTTATTTTTTGCCAACAACAGAATTTATGAAGTTACCTAATTTATATGGCATTTCTGAATTAAGGTGTGCTTAATCATGGCCGCAGCTTGCAAAGTCATGCTTCACTTTATAGTAACCAAAATTGTAATTAAATTAAAGGATGCTAGCACTGAATTACAAGTTAAAACTACTAGCAAATAAAGGAAAATTATTATTTATTCATATCTCTTTGGCAAAGCAAATGTAAAATACCAGTTTCAAGTCCTGTAGGACATTAGGAGGGGGTTTTGATGAGTCTGTAACTATCAGCATTCACTGAAGCAGCTCACTATCTGCATTTAGTTTAGGTCTGGAGATATTATTTTGCAGCCTAGTAGAAAGCAGAAATCTAAATAGCCCTTATTTGAAGCATCTCTAATTTGGAAACAAAGTATCTCCCATTATTTATAAAGTGTCTTATAAAATGGAATTGACTGCTTAAATTATACTTTGTAATATTTATTTTCCATCTGTACTTTTATCACATATTTAATAGAAATCTTGCATGTACAAGGTTGAATATTGATATAAGATTTGTTTTAAATATTTATATGAATATTGTTATTTCATATTGAGTAGGTAATCTTTGTAGGCAGCAATGTAATTTTTACTGTTTCTCATCCTACTGTATTTTTCTTTTCAACAGGAAAATGCTCCTGATATGGTGTATTTAGGCTCACTAACCAATTTTGATTTGATTTATGCATGGACACAAGATAAATGTGTACCACTAGTTCGGGAAATCACATTTGAAAATGGGGAGGTAGGACTTTTTCTATTATTCTACATTTGGGGTTTCTTTCTTGAAACCAAAATGTCTCTTTCAAGGTCTCTAATGCACATCAAAGAACTTTGTGTATTTTGGTTTAGACAGAAAATAGCTGTCAGATAATGTCTTTTCATTCTTTAGGAGCTTTGAGGTTACTCTTGAAATTCACTGGAGGCAGATCTGTAGTAGTTTCATACACTACCAAAGTAAGAAGTTATAATTACAGAACTATTAAGATTGGTAAAGACCTCTAAGATCATTCAGTCCAGCAGTCACCAGCACCACTGTGCTCAACACTAAACCTTGTCCCAGGTGCCACATCCACGTGTTTTTTGAGCACTTTCAGGAATGGTGATTCTACAACTTCCCTGAGCAATCTGTTCCAGGTCTTCACAACCCTTTCAGTGGGGAATTTTTTCCCAATATCCAGTCTAAACCTATCCTGGTGCAACCTGAGGTCATTTCCTCTTCCCCTGTCACTTGTTACCTGGGAGAAGAGGCCAACCCCCACCTGGCTACACTCCTTTCAGGCAGTTGTAGAGAGCAATAGGGTCTCCCCTGAATCTCCTTTTCTCCAGGCTAAACATCACCAGCTCCCTCCCATTAATGTTAATGTGAGTGGTAGAAAAATACTACTGTATTAACCACTTCCAAGGCATTATCTTATAAATAAGCACATTAAATGGTGGCTGACCATGGAATCTTCTGGAAATGGTAATGAAAAGTATGTGGGGGTTTTATTTACAATCTGTGTTAAAGCATTGGTACCTTAATCTTTTTCGTTTCATGTGTTGTTTCCCATGCTTTTCTTCTTTTGGCTGCAATTTGTCAGGTGGAATTTTGGAGTTTGTTTCTAAACATCTCTTTTCTTCTCATTATTATTTCTTTCGAGGCTTTTTTGTTTTCTTGTGTAACTTATTCTTCTTTTGTCCATATCCAACTCCATATTTTATTTTGTTCTTTGTAAAATAAATAACATGAAAAAAGTCCTTAGAAAATTATTAAGCTTGTAGCATCTCAAAAGGAGTATTTATACACAGGTACAGAATGTGTTAGAAAATCTAACAGATTTGTCTGATAGATTTTTCCCAAGGTTTGTCACAAATTATAGTATGTTGTCCATACTGGATGAGAAACCAGAGGATCAGTCATGATTCATTCACACTTTGCACACTTAATTCTTTTTATCCTGAATCTGCTGTTCTGGGCACATGCAGCACTTCAGGTTTTATGGCAGTGGGAGGGACAGGGTGGTTTTAACTAAGCCATGTTTATTGACTGTTTTCTAGTCAATCCTGCCAGCTTTTATTGGACAGTTCTGATAGTTAACAAATCTTAATTCTTCATTTGCAACTCAGTATGTAAAAGATGCCACATGTTAACATCTTTAGAAGTGTGTGGTAGATACTCAGTGTACTTTTTCCATGGTGAAACAGGATTCTGAGCCTTGGAAGCCAAGGTTCATCACTGTTAGCTTGTACCACATTCTGTTGTGGTTTCTCTGGTTGCTCCCTTAACCCTTGATTCCTGTTTGCTTAGGCAGATAGTTACAATTGCAATGTGACATTTTGCCTGGCAAAGTTTGTTTAAAAATTTCAGTGTTGCTGGTACCTAAACAAATTTAAACATGCCAAAATTGAGTTATTTCTGAATCCTGAGATTGTACAGTTATTAAAATGGACTCTTATTGTGCATACTGCACAATATTACAAGATAAAAATATGGAGTGCTGTGACTGTTAAACTTTATTGATGGCACTAGAATACATACTAGAACACATAGTAATTGAGATATGAAGCAGAGTCTTCTGCTTGAGGACTGCCCATTCAAGACAGTTCCTGGGCTTGACTGGCAAAGGCTGTTGGGATCAGGATATCATTTAGAAGAAATCCCTGTTTAACCTGTAATCAGGCTGTGTAGTTCTGTGTTAAATGGATGCAGTGAACCTGTGCCGTCCCAACGGTGGTGCTGAACTGTGAGGTTTGGAAGCTTCTCAAAGGCACATAGAAGTGATGTGGGAAGCTGAGATCTAATGGCAAGGCTTCTATTTTCTTAGTGCCAAACAACACGGTAGCTTTTGAGGGAGCTTCCACTTGTCCTGCCTGGTCAGTGAGACATGATATGAAAGCTGGAATAGCACAGGAAACAAAGGGAGGTATCTTATAGAAGGGCTAAAATTAGCAAGGTTTGCAGAGCTGTTCTTACAGCCTGTTTGGAGATGAATTGATCTTGTGAATGTAACTTGCTGAGGTTGTCATTTTAGCTGCTTGCAAGCAAGAGAAGACCTTAGAGCCAGAATACCAAGCTGTTTAGGAGTTCTCCCTCTGGAAATGTACTTGCTGAAATGAATAGGGAAATGGAGCCATAATTGTAGTGGTACAAAACAGACTTTTTCCCATCCTATAGTAGGAGAGGAGGGTGAGACCCAGCTGAATGTGTGTGTGTGTAAAAATGAGAATGAGCAAATATGATTAGTTGTTTTAGGGATGGATTGGGAAGCTTGGATTTCAAGAGCACTGAAGTTATGAGGATCTCTGCAGTCATCTGTTTAAAAGACCATGCTTCAGCTTACCTGATGGACTTGGTTGAAGGGAGAGCAAGAAGGGAGAAAAAGAGCCATTTCATTTACCCTGTGTAACTGGCTGCCTACTGATAGGGGAAGCCTTT
Organism: Vidua chalybeata; assembly: GCF_026979565.1. NCBI lineage: Eukaryota > Metazoa > Chordata > Aves > Passeriformes > Viduidae > Vidua > Vidua chalybeata. Next base: position 92,647,254 of record NC_071530.1, read on the forward strand.
CCTTCAACTTAATGCAAATTGAAGATATCTGAAGAAATCCTTCTATTTGGTAGCAGAATAAGCCACTACTATCTTTCCCCAAAAGCACAGTTTTTATGCTGATGTAGGCTAGATCAAAGCAATAGCAGCACTTGGCTTGTTATACCAGTTGTGCAAATGAAAGATGGACAACTGTAGGCATTTCTTAGATGATAAATGTTTATTTCTTCAGTCAGGCTGTAGTGAGTTGAGCTAACAAAAATCATGTTTGGAGCAAGCGTTTATGTTTTGTTTGAGTAAAAGAAAAATCCTGAATAAATTATTCAAGGCAATCCTGTATTTATCTGTCTGTGGGCAGAGGTCTTTAAAAGGCATTGGGCTGCAAGAACAGATTCATGTGAGGAACTAAAGTTTGTCTGTCCAACAAAGGATGACCAAAGGATAGCTGTCAGGACACAGTTACTAGCAGGAGAGCAGTACTTGATCATAACTCCTCTGGCTATGTCATTAGCTTCTGCTTTTCTCTTTTTTAGCGAGGAGGGAATAGAGTTATTCAAAGACACTTCTTGTGTTACACTAAGAAAGCACCAATTTACTATGTGAATAAGCTAGAACTGGGTTCTAGAGTACACCCTCGGCCTTTTGTAGCATTTAAACAACCATGGTGCTCAGGCCTTATTGTGGTTTCTCAGGAGTTGCTGTGTTTCCTCAGAATCAAGTTATTTCTTTTGCACAAGTATTCCAGTGAAAGTGTATCCCTTCCCAAAATGCTGATAATTACTTGCTTTCATCCTTTATCTGTTGTATATGATAAAAGGGAGGAAACATGGTTGACTGTATCACTTCAGTATCTCGGAGGACGGGTCAGCAGTTAACATCTTTAGTCTTGCTTTTTGTCTGTTTTTAAAGTGGAGAGATCACTGAATTTGAAATTTGTTGGAATCGCTAAATTTGGTGCCCTTAAGAAATGGAAGAAATGAGTTTGTCCTTTGTTTTTTGTGCAGGAACTGACAGAAGAAGGCCTTCCTTTTCTCATACTTTTCCACATGAAAGATGACTTGGAGAGTTTAGAGAAATTCCAACAGGAGGTTGCACGGCAGTTAATAGGTGAAAAAGGTTTGTAGTAATTCCCACTACTTCTTGGTTTTACTGGTATAATTTTTTTCAGACTACTCAGTGGAGTGGAAGCAAAGGCCAAACAGAATTGTAGCTTTCAAGCTTTTGAGACTGAAGGGCTTGATGCATTTTTGACAGTGAGGACCAACTCCTCTGGAAATTATTAAAATAGATGCACAATTTATTAGTAAGTAACTTTCAGAAATCCTTCTTGTCTGAGTGATCTAATGTGTTTTGAGAGGGCATTAAACAAAGCTTCAGTTTGTAATATGGAAAAAAACACACTTTAAGAAAATGTATTATTTTGGTGGTGTTTATTAAGACCTATTTTCAGGTTTTGTATGTTGTATCTATCTCATATCTCCACCTTTATAATACTTAGGAAAGTGGTTTCAAGACAATAATAATTAAAAAATCCTAACATGGGTTTTTGTCTGCTCACAATGTTAAGGTACAATAAACTTCCTCCATGCTGACTGTGACAAATTCAGGCATCCACTCCTCCACATTCAGAAGACTCCAGCAGACTGCCCTGTCATTGCCATTGATAGCTTCAGGCACATGTATGTCTTTCCAGACTTCAGTGACTTGTCGTAAGTATCTTTCTTGGTGTATTTTAATTTGAGAAGAACAAGTTAAAAGGCTCATACTTTAATCACTGCTGTGGTAGGAAGATGAGTAAATCTGGGGTCGCTAAGGCTGCCTCTGTGTGATTTAGTGTCAGAGCCTTATAGCAGGATGAGCTGGCGTGAAGTCGTTGTTTAAATGGAGTCATATTACTTTATGCAAGAAAAGAATCTCATGTGAAGTTCTTAGATGCTGATCTTTTCTTTCACAGTTTTGCTGTTTTCCATCATGGTTAGGCATTTGGAGCCTGGCATAGCATTTTTGATAGTGATCTAGATATCTCAACTTGAAAAGATTGAAAATACTACATGGAATGAGAAGTACTGTGTTATTCAGGGATTACTGTAAAAAGCAGCATGTAAGAATTCCCAGCCTGCTGGTTTGGGTTTTCCTGCAGTGCAATTCTAGCCTTCCTGCATTAGTCTACACCTGGAAAGCTGGCAAAGAAATACATGTGTGGGTTTGTGAAATTTTCCATGTGCAACTTGGAAAATGGCCAATCACTGGCATGTTTATCTGGGTAAAATACAGTTAGAGCAAAGTACCAGGGTGCTTAGGTGAAATAGTGCTGTGATAACGATCATTACCTCAGCCTGACTATGGTGCGCGGCCTTGGAAGCAGATGTTCTTTCTGGCATGGGCCAGTCAAGGAATGAAGATGTGTAAATGTTCTCTTCAGGGGCGTTCAGCCTGAGACAAGTGCTCTGTCTTTGTCTTCTGGTTGGGTGTTAAAAAATCTCCAGTTTCTGCCTCGAAGGAGGCAGCTGCACATACACTGCCTGCTAACTCCTGCTTAGATATCTGGGCTGGGTATTTCATTTTTGTCAAAACCAAGGATTCAAAGCTCAGACTTAGCATGCAATGTGAATGTAATATCATGTCTAGTTCTGCTACTCCAGGAGACGTTCTTCTACCTGAGATACTGACATCTGGGAGGAGAGTTCAAACTTAGCTTCTTTGTGCAATTCTCCACAGGCTTATCTATAAAATGTTGTCTCTGTTTGATGTATCTTGAATAGTGCTTTTCAAATATCTGAAGCCATGTATGTTGAAATTCTTGATAAGTGACTATTTTTCTGTTTCTTTGGAAGACAGTATTCACTGCACACCCTAGCAAAAAAAATAGGATATTTGCATTTTAAAACCACTCTTTTTATTGGCACTTTTTAAAGAGCCCTAAAACAAATTAATGTCTTGCAGAGAGGTAGAAGAGATGTTTAGTTTAGACTTTGATGTTATGTTTCTCAAATGTTCAGTTTCTGTGAAACACTGTCAGAATAATGAGAGCTACTTGCTTGATGTGTACCAGTTGTCACTTACAAATGAAGCTGAAAGAGAGATGTCAGGATTGTTGACAGTTGCCTAATGATAAATAGTTACTCAACCTTACTCTAGAAGGTTGAGCTCATACATAGAAATAGCAAAACACAGTTTGGGAACAAGAAGAGCTTGGAGCTCCTGGGAAGATACTCTTTTGTGCATATGTGGTTTGGATGTTTTTGTTGTTTCTTGGGTGGCTTTGTATTGTGGTTTTATTTTTTAATAGTAAGTAAGATCTTAATTCTGAGACTTTCACCTATCACTTCAGTAACCTTCTGGATTCTTTCATAAACTGGCCCCAGGCTGTCTCTTGTAACCTTAGTGCTGCCATCAGCCAATAGGGTTTGGATATGGCATTTTCAGAGCTGGTCTACTAAAAGATTTCCTCTCTCTTTAGGGAGCTCATTGTCTTTTTGGAGAATAGGCACTTGGCAGGCAAATGAGACCATCACTATTTTATCCTCATCTGTTGGCCACCTGGCCCTATTCATCCTGCTGTTCCAGGCTGGAAATGATAGCAGGGAGTGTCCAGCAGATGGGTTGTAGCTTCTCAGCAAGAACAGGCTGAGCTACACAAGGCTGCAGGCACCGAGTGCCCTTGCTGCATTAGGAGAGGAGAATGTCTCCAGCAACGTGCCTGACCTAGAACAGGGCAGGAGCCCGAGGAAGAGCAGGGAGCAGTAAGTCTGCTGTCCCTATAACCAGGCTGGAATTAGCCCCCTTTTCTCCACTGGTACTAATTCATGATCTCATCTGGGATGGGAAGAGGCCCCTTAAAGTACCAATGTAATACTGACTGGTTACAGACATCGCTGTAATGATACCCTCTGAATCAATATTTGCTGCATTTTATCCGTAGAGTTTTCTGATGATCTTATATATTGCTGATAGTCTGTCTGACCACACTTTCTTCCTCTTTCCTAAATGTAATAATTAGTTTCATGGAAGACTCCCTACAAAACATGTGTCCATTCACGTTATCTTTAGATTTCATGCGCAGTGCTCACACTATAGTTTTATCTCATCTTTTATACTTACTAGATTAACTCTTCACTTTGAGATTTTTAGTCAACTTGACATTTCACAGATAAAATTGGATGCTGTAGTTTAGCACGTTTGCTGTGGGTGACAGTAGATGATCTCAGATTAGATTTACATTGATATCCTCTTAGTGCTTATCTGTGGTGTATGTGCAGTTGCTGAGGCAGTAGAGAGCCTTTCAAAGATGTTTTGTCAATAGTGCTCCCCAAGTGTCATTTGTATCTAAACTGTGCATTTGGAACCTGCTGTTCCCTCTTACATTACAGTTAGTGGGGAGCTGAAGGGACTTCACAATGAAGTTATTGGCTGGTACAGCTCTGTGGGAGTTATTGAAAAGATGAAATACTTGCTGTGTTCTCAAGAGACAGTGGATAGAAAAAGAAGCTGGTGGGATACCTTGGCAAACCATGTGGCTCCCTGTCCTCTATTAATCACCTAAAAATAGGCATAGTGTGCTAGATAAACAGAAGTTAGCTACTCTCTAAGCAGTGCACTTTAAATCTCCTGTGTTTGGACTTAACTTGTAATGAACATGTGGATGTTTCTGTTGAATTTGTTCCAGAGTTCCAGGTAAACTGAAGCAATTTGTACTAGACTTGCATTCTGGAAAATTGCATAGAGAGTTTCATCATGGCCCTGATCCAACTGATGTAGCACCTGGTCAGGTAAGGTTACAACAAATACATTTCATCTGGCCGTTTAGTAAAGACCTTTTTATTACTCTTTGTCAGAGCTATGCCTTCTACTATATTTGTACTTTTGACTTCTGTCTTTGAAAATCTGTTAACAGAAGCATAACATTACCATTTTTGCTTGGCTCCTCAGCCTTCTTTGAGTAAAGGCAGAGAGTATTAGGGGTACTAGGTGTTAGGGGTAATATGGTACCTATTTGCTTTGAATAAGGGAAGAGTTTAAGAATATTTATTTTCTCCACTGAAACAGGACATCTTGGGCTGGATGAATGTTCTGATTTCATAGAACTGCTCTAAGGTTCTCCTGTGACTTCAGTACAAAAGCTGATAATCCATCATAGATGCATTATTTCCCACACAACACACTACTAGAGGGTTGTTCTAAGGGGAGGCAACAATTGATTGAATGTTTTATATATTACCAATGCAAACAGGAGGCAAATTATTAGAGCATCAAGAAAGGATGGGTGAGCAGTAATAGGCCTTACTGCTTTCATTAATGTGGTTGACAAACAGCATTAGCAGTGCTCACAGGCTGCACTTGTCAGTTTGATTTCCTCATGGTTCTGCTCAAAGCTTGTCATATTGTGCAATTACATGCCTGGAAGTCACTTCTGGGATCTCTTCAGCAACACAACTACTAGATCCTTCTCCAGAGAAAAGTCAGTGTGAGAAAAGAAAGGACATGACCAGCCCCAATTCCCTCTGCTTATTGCAGTCTTCTAATGGTGTCTCAATCAGCCTTGTATCTTGATACTCCACTCAGCTTACATGCTTGGGGTCCTGCTGAAAAGTGCAAATTTAACTGTTAGGGAACATTTTCTCTACCTTGGGCACCCTCCAAAGAAAGAACCCTTTTTAAACACTTATTTCAAGGTATACATTGTGTTGTCCAGGGCTCAAAGGGCCACTTTGGTCCCAGAGGAGCCGTGGTGCCCTAGTGTTGGGGAGTCTTGGGCCATTCCATGGCTGAGGGACAGAAACTATTTATAGCTACAGGTTCCTTTTCCTGCTCATCTGTGGAATGTGGTAAAGATGGCACTGCTCTAAGTCAATTGAGTGCAACCTCCTGTTTCCCTGCTCAAAAGATTTAAAAGTGTGAAAGCCCTGGAGGCCTTGCCTTGGCTAGGAGAATGACTGCTTTTAAATGTTGTCATGATTGGCTGTGAAAACACGTGGGCTGAATTTTCTCAGCAGTAATTCATTTGACTCTGTAGTTCCCTGTGTTTCTCAGAAATTCATTGAGCAACCAGAATTCAGGCCATCCAGGAGGGGCAGAAATAAGGGCTGGAGACTGAGGCATAGGCCAGGCACTTGCCTTGAGGAGGAGGCTTGGCCAGGGAAGGAGGAAGCCTGTGGAGTCCCTGGATCCAGCTGCCTGCTCGTCTGGGCACAGGCACAGGACCCAGAGCTGCAGGCTTGCTCTTGCCTCATTTCTGCCTTGAAAAATGCACACAAAACCTGGGATGTTTACATTCCCATCTCTGTATGGCATCCTGCCATCTTGTGGAAGGTGTGGATGCAATGGAAATAAATACTGGCCTTCACTAAACTGGAGGCTGCTGTTTTGAGTCTCCTATGCCCCTTGAATTGCATGTATTTTTTGTATGGGGTGTTTTCTTTTAGTTTCCATGGAAAAGTAATTCTAAAACACTTTTGCAGTGATGTCACTTTTGCCCTGGACACATACAGATAAATCTAGACTACCCCCAAAGCAAGTGGTAGATTCAAGCAAATACAGAGTGGGGTACATTTGAAATACTTCTGTGTGGCTTGTACAGAAACTCATGTGATGGCTGTTGGCCTTGAGATGTTACAACAAAAGGAATATCCTTAACTGGAATTGCTTAATTCATGTGTGTGTGTCGGTGGCTGTGTTCCACCTACTTGGGACTTGGAACATGCATTCCAAAAAAACCCCAAACTCAATTTGTGAGAATGCAGGACATTTGTGCACTCCCATAATGCTAGAAATTCTTTTAACGGAGATGAATGATTATTAATCTAACAAACAGTTTTATTGTTTGTTTTTCTTTCAGCCAATTCAGGATTTAGCAAGCAGTCCACCAGAGAGCTCATTCCAGAAACTGGCACCCAGTGAACATAGGTACACCTTATTGAGGGAAAAGGATGAACTTTAAAAAACTTGAAATAATCTTACAAGCCTTTCAGACAGCAGCATTGACTTCTATGTGGTGGAAATAGTAAACCTATATTTTCATAATTCTATGTGTATTTTTATTTTGAATAAACTGAAAAATAATTTTTTCTCCCCAGGCTTGTAAATACATTTGTTTGGTGGGTCATTCTGTACAGCATCTTTCAAACAGAACATTCTTAATGCTATAGTAAAATATCAGAGACCCATCCAGACTCTTGATCTAACTCTGTAAAACTTTTATAATCCAAATGAAGGTATCCTTGCCAGAGACATGCTGTTAACTTGCACTATCCCATTAAATAGGACTTTTGGGTTGTTTCTGTGTAACCTTGGTAGTATGTGCTTTTTCTTCTGTGAACAGCTATCCTGGTAATCTATTTCTTTGTCACATTTTTCTCCAACTTAAGAGGGTCTTCTATTCTGGATACTTGGGAGGGGAATAAATTAAAGTTTTACAGAATCTTGTGTGGTGCTTTACTGGCTGTAAATGTCTAAGCAATTAAACAATCTGGAATGTTAAAATACCAAGTGAGGAGAGGAAAAATTCTGATGATAATGGCTGTATTTTGAATGAAGGGGCTGTACTGACCTGCTCCGATTTCCTGGAACTAAGATTGTTACGCTGCCCACATGGTTGTGGTAAAAGGACAGGAATGTTAAAAACCTTTCAAATCAGAGAGGACTAGAACTCGGCTGGCATCTGAGTTTGTCAGTCCTAAATTTATATCTGTATCTCTATTACCATTAGTCTCTGGGTACGTTTTTCCTTCTGCGTCCCTGCCTTCCTGGCAGACACTGTTCAACCAAACATTGCAAAATTTTTGTTATTCTCTTTGCCTGGCTTGTGCCTTACTTACTGTGTAGTCTTTGAATTCTGCTCTGAAGAAGGAATTACAATTTTCCTTGTGGCATTCTGTTATGGGCTCTTCTCAATGAACCTTCAAGCTGCTAGGTGAGGTGAACATACAGAAACTGTGAGATGGCAGAGTTTCTGTTGATTTGTGCTGCATTGCTGGAGATTACTGGATGTGTACCCTTAATGCACAGACTGTAGGTCTGTGACTTGGGCCCCAGGGTTCAGTGTCCTTGGAAGCAAGTTTGTTCTCCGGACAGGTGGAACACTGGGTTCAGGTTTACTTAGGGAAGTGCCCCAACCTGTGCAGTCACTGCTCAGGACCATTTTGCCTCTCAGCTTGATGCCACTGGCTCAGTTATTGACAGAGGACGTACATGGTCCTGTGCAGCTGTTGCAAAAGTTGATCCCACCATAGGCTCCTGACTCAAGCCCCTGCAGCACCAGGCACAGCAGATTTCTAGGGAGCATTTCTGAGGACAGAGTTGCTGGTACTACACTAAGCTACAGCTGACTAAGCAGCTGTGGAGTTGGGAGCTAAAACAGTATTGCAAAGCTTTATTTACAGCTATACTTTTTTGTTGGTTTTGTGAATCTGCATTTTTGAGCAGATTTTTCAAACATTTAAAATGCTTGAAAGCCAGGTCTTCTCCTGCTCTATTCTCCATCTCATCACAAATCAAGCATTTTTGGCAGCTGAGTCACACTGCCTTTCAGCTGGAATCAAAAGATGTGAGCAGGGTGTGGTTTTAAGGCTAACACCTATTATCTGCAGGTTGTGTTATGCAACTTCTGGAGGAGTTCTGGCACCTGAAATTTTAGTCAATTCTTACATGATACCTGCAAGTACTTACCTTTCTCCTCTGAGGTTCCTATTTTTCCTTGAGATTATTGGAGGAATGGGATTTATAATTGCTGTTTGGTGGAAGATGTCTAAACTTCTCTTTCTGAAGAGAGATGGTCATGATCCACCCAGCAGTCCACTGGCTGCTGCTTTCAGCTAGGAAGTGAAAGAGATTAACCCCCTCTGTCCTTCCTTAATCCAAGTATGCTTTTGAGGGTAAGGACTTGCTCCCAGAGCTTTGGCATCCCCAGCACTAGTCTGAGAGTTAGATGTAACAGTTTTATGACAGTTACATGCTCAAGTAATTTTGGTGTGCAGTCATTGGAGTTGGACCTGATTCTCCTGGGTTCTTGATGACCACTGATCCAGCTGCACCAGTGCTCAAGTGCCTTTTCTCTTTGCAGGCAGGATGTTGAACAGCTGAAGCTGAGCTGGGCTTGCCCATTCTGCTCAGGGGCACTTGAGCTTTTACCTGAGAAAGCCAAGTGCTTGTCAAAAATCCAACTTGTGTTTCAAATTGAGCCCTTCTACTCTGATCATCTGCATCTGTGGTTTTAACCATTTGGTGCTCAACTTCCCACTCCCTGTAACACTTCTCACAGCTTTTCCAGGAGAAGTTGTCAAAAACATTAGCATTATCCCCTTAGGGAACAAAACCATTCCGAATTGTTTTCCATTGACCTTGAGTCCATTTCTGAGCCACCGTGAGTGTATGAGTTACTGGATGCCTGTGACATTTTAGGAGCTTATATTCATTTCAGACAATGTAAATATTTTGATAGCTGAAATATGTATTTGGGAACTCATTACAGGATTCTTGTATATTGGTAGTGCAATTAATTTAATAATATAAAATTTGGGAGGGATTAATCTTTTAGATGCTGCAAGGAAATAAACCCTGATGTTCTCAGTAAATTCTCCAACCAGTCTTGTAGGCAAAAACTTTTATTTCATCTGAAATAATTATTTATATCTTACAATTCTTCTGAGTAACACGCCTAGCAATTTAATTGCTAGTTTAGTTACTCACATGCTGATGTTTCTTTGCATATGTAAATAACCCAACTATTTTAAAATATCATAGGTTAAATAACAGTGTCCCACATCTAGTGTGTACACAATTATTTCAAATTGCTTCCACAAGGATGCAAGGGGGAAGAATAGTTTTTGTAGTAGACATTTCATAAAATGAGTGCACACCAAGCTGAATTTGTATAAGCTGAGGCAGGAATTCACTCTTATGAATTTAGATTGTCCTGGCATTATTCCAGCTCAGGGGGAGGAGTCCACAACATAATCGATGTGGCTGTTGTCATTTAAATGCACGAGTTTTCACAGCATACAGCAGGAAAGCAGGGACTGCATTTGAAGATCATACAAAGGATCAACCAATTTCTGATTAAGAACACTTTTTTTTTAGTGTCTTCCTTTAAATGTAGAAAATAAATATCAAAGGAATGAACAGCCTTACTATGAAGTTGTTACAAGCTCATTAACTGTGTTTACATCCAAAGTAGATGCATTGAAAGGAAAGGGCTTTTTGCCTGTCAGAAGCAAATGAGCTGAATTACTCAGGTCATGTTTTGCACTCCAGGTGATTTTACCAGTGGAGGCACCGAGGCTTCAACACATGCAGTTTTGACAATGTCTGCAATTACTTGTTAAAACTATTCTTGCACACATTGTTTCCCTGAATCTCAGACCTACTTAAAATAGACATAATGCTCTGTCTGATAGCAATTTCAGTATTTTAGAAGTAATAAGGAAGCACTGCTTAGAAGAAGTTATTTGTGCTGTAGCTAACAGTTGTTTACAATGTCTCTAGGCACAAAACCCCATCATCTGTCATTAGCAGACAGTGATTTCCAGTGATGATATCAAAGTACTGGTTATTGAAAAGGAGCTCTTTCTATAGTACACTTCCCTGGCCCATGTTCCCTGCTAGGAAGCCTTATCTCAATACTTACTTCACTGTGCACATAAGAAAACAACTCAAGCAGAGCTCTGGATGAATTGACCAATCTAAAAACTTCAAAAAGCTTCCCAACCTCAATTTCTGTTCCCCCAAACAGTAGCAGCAGCAGTGTGGGAAGTGTCCTGAAAGGTTGGAGGTAGGACCATGTTTGGAACGGTAAATTATCTGACAACTGTACAATTATATGACAATAACAACACACTAACACTTCTGCATTTAAGAATTGAAGCTCCAGAAGCAAAAGGCTTCTTAAGGAGGGTAAGATAACAGGTGTCCACTATAAAAAGCAAGTAAAAGCACTGCCAGCATCTCACCCCATACAGGCTCCACAGCATGTCCCAAGATGTTGAAAAGGCTGAGCAGCTACACTGCAGTGTGGGTGGAAGCAGAAATTTTGGCACTGGAGAGTAATGCAAGAGTGCAGCTGCCCAAACAAGGGTGGTTTATGCTGTAAGCTCTATCAGGTTGACATTTCCGACCCCATCCCCACCTCTGGAGCTGGCAGCGAAGGGACCTCACTGCTTCTCTGATGGCCTGGGGCCTCACACCCCCCTGAGGGACAACAGCCTGTGGGGGGAGTGGGCCTGGCTGCAGCACTGCCTTCCAGAGAAGCTGTTCAGCTCTCCCATCAGGGCGCTCTGGGCTCCAGGAGAAGCAAAGGCAACATCTTGCAATAAGTGCTGCTTCAACAACGTGAGGCTTCAGGTTCAGAATGCCAGAGCTTGGCTCTTCATCCTGTACAGTGCTCTCAGGACAAGCCAAGGAGCTGAACAGCTACGAAAAATCATTATCCTCCAGCAGCAGTGCTGCATGGTTGCTGCTTAGACTGTTCAATTCACAACTACACTTTGAGCAAGGTGGGGAGCTTACAAATTAACTGCCTTGCCTGGAAAGGGGAGCAGCTGCTTCCAATGCTGATGTGATATATACATAACTTTTCTCCCCTTTGCTCATTCAACATTCTCACCTTTTTTTACGACAGCACATGCTTCCCTGTGTATTATTAAACAGGCATAGTCAGTCATATCCTGGGGAATAACAGGAAGAGTTTGGGAATCCAGATAAATTAAGGTAAATTTAAAATACTATGAGTGTGAAAGAATGATGGCATTTATTTCCTTTTCTTTGGAGCGCTACAATAAAAGCTCCAGCTTCTCATGGCATTCATGGGAAAGCACTAGGATTTTCCAAATATCTCTTTGCATTGTCTGCAAGACACTTTGTGCAAATTTGGCATGAAGCACCTGTCACCCATTATTACAGCTGTCAATATAGCTTACCTAAGAATTATATAATTTAAAGTTATCCATATAATTTTCAAAGGACTGATGTCACTGTGTCTGAAGAGAGAAATTCTGACACGACTCTTTCAGCCCTCCCAAGGAACAAAACTGTCATCAAAATTCACACAATTCAGCCTTGTATATAAAGCATAAGGCTGCAAGTCTGTCATTAGCTCAGCTACTACACTGTTATTCCTGGCCATAATGAATCTATACGTCAGCTGGATTTCTTGGCACTTTGGTGAGAAAGCTCTGGACAGCTGGAAGAGACCTGCTCTATCATTTTTTGTTTTTTTCTTTGTATCAATTTTCCACCTGTGAAGCCCAAAATCCCACCACCAAGTGCAGCTGCAATTCCTGCTACTTTGAAGCCTGCAAGGAGACCAATAGGACCCCCCACCACTCCACCAATGACTGCACCTGCCACAGGCAGAGCTGCCAGCTTGTATTTTGCAGCCTGTAAAGGAAAAAAAAAATAATAGTTAGAATACTTGCCTGTGGCGATGTGCATTTTCCCCTCACTGCTCTTGGCAATGACTTGAATGCTCAGTGATAAATAAACTTTACAAATTAGTATTTTAAAAAAGTATGACAGAACATGCTAACACCAGTTCAAAATCCTGTCTTGTGTATGCAGTTGTAAACCAAGTGCTTTCACGTGGGTCTAGCTGCTGTGTACACTGGGTGTTACCTGGTCACCATCTTTAAATCAAATCAGAAACTGAGAAAATGCTCAGACTTTTCAGTGACGGGCCTGACTGCAGCTTTGGGGTTTATTTAGCAACTGACATGGAACAGGATGGAAATGACAGGTTATCATCAGCCTCTTGTTTAATGTTTATGTGATTCTTGTGAGCCAGTCACTGACTGCACTTGTCTTTGTATATAAAACAAAGTAACCATAAGAACAGTGTTTAAAAAGGCCCCCCCAAAATTAAATAATTGTATTTTCTAGCAGCCTGGATGTGATAGAAAATTACAAGAGAGATTGATTTTTTTTTCCCTGCTACCTGTGGGTCATTTCTTCTTTATTTCCTTAATTGCTGGTTCCCTCAGCATTAAAGACGGCAGATCAATGGGGTTAATACAGAGGGTGGCTGGGAGGCAGAGCACCATTGATTCACCAGCAGGAGCAGATCCCTACCTTCCCCAAGTTTTTGGTTCCCTCTTCAACATTCGCAGCAGCACTGTTGACATGGTCTTCAATCCTGTCAATCTTCTCCTGCTGGGACTAGATGCAAAGGAATTATGAGTGAGGGAACCTGCTGGGAAGCAGCAGTGAGCCAATGCACACCATTTTAATGCCTGTAATCAGGGCCCCACAGCAGCTTTCATCTGCACCCGGCAGCCTTAGTGGTGCTCCATGATTAGCATCTGATAAACTCTGTTGAATCTACAGACTAACTTCAAAAAAATCTAAACTATTAAGTAATAATATGGGGTGGATATTAGACAATGTCTTGCTACCGTTAGAGAAAACAACGGAAAAAAACGGTTTCTAAATCTTTTCTATAGATAGACGAATTCACAGTCCAAAAGGAAAAATAATCCAAAGTAGCCTGTTTTCTTTCCAGCTGAGTCTCACGTTCAAAAAAAATTCTATAAAGGGCATTTATAAGATCAGTACTAACTCCAATATACAAAGCTGCATTAAGAAATCTAAGAAGAAGTATTTAATTACGATATTATAGAACAATGACTTCAGAAATAGTGACAGCACCGAAAATATACTTGATGTTGCTCTGCATTTTACTGTTTGATTTTACAAAAACATTCCATCCTTTCTCCAAATGCAGTCAGTCAGGTTCCCCTGCAGTCTCTCCCAGGGAACACTGGAGCAGAAGATAAAGGGGTCTGTGGGTTGGTTCGTTCTTATTCTAATCTGAGCAGTACGCAGGCTGTTTTCTATCACAAAATAATGAGATGGCTGTTGTTCAGCTTAAAATAAAAGGCATTCTGAACTTTTTGCCTCTTTCTAAGTCAGAAACTGCTGAGTATACCAGCTCTGGTATTCATCCACAATGCAGTCCACTCACCTTAGATGCTTGCTATTACATCTAATGACGGTTAAATTCAAAATCCAGTAAGTCCTGAGAACAAGACCTCTTCCTTTAACGTTAGAATACTGAATGAACATTTCTGCAGTCTCTCTCTAGTCTAATGGTTCTTACTTGGATTTTTTTGTATAGATGAAGCAGCACATAGCAGAAAATATAAAAGCTAGGTTATTTATCCCTACTAACCCAATAGCAAGGAGATTAAAGAACTCTCCTAGGAGATGAGAATTGTGCATTTAAATTCCCTGTGGCACAGGAAGAACTAAACATTGGGAACCGACATTTTGGCAATGCGGTGAGAGCAGAGAAAGGGCATGATAACAGTGAGGATTTTCTAGCACTCCTGATTAAGTGAGGAAAGATACCTGACAAACACAGACCCTGTGCAGTAAAGGCTGTCACCACCATTACAATTAGTAATTGTAAAAACTAATAGGACCTGGGTAGAAGTCTGCAATCAACACAGCAGAGCTGCTGCTAAGGCTCAGCTCGTGGCCATGTGCACTGGCAGGAACATCCTAGGCTCTAGTGACAAGAATTTGGGAGCAACTCCCAGCACTAGTGCTTAAAGAGGAGACTGCTGCCTCCTCAAAGTACCACCTTGGCAGAGCCTGAATCACAGGAGAGATACATCCTCAGCTTTTTCTGTCCCCACCCAACCCCACCTAGGAGTTGCCCATGCACTCTCTTTTTGTAGGAGACTCTGTAGGACAGAATGCAGAATTAATACTTACACAGACTAAGAGAGAAAACTCAGTCACCAACTGGCTGAGCTCAACCAAGTCCTGCAAATAAAAAAAAAATGTTATTCTGTGATAGTTGCTAAAACCAAGAGCACCAACATGGCAAGGAGGGAGTTCCAACATACCCCTTCTAAACTTTCCCAGGACTCAGCTGCATTTTCTTCCTGAGGTATTTCCGGAAGGCGGGAGTAGATTTGGATCAAACTTTGGGAGCCATCCTTCACTTCTGTGTTATATAAAGTTTCTGAATGAGAAACATGATGTTTATAAATAAATGCAGTGAACCAGGATGCAGGTGGTGTGCAGAATTTCTCACTCCTGAAGTTTCTCAAGGGTAACCTGGTACTTAACCTAATTCAAGCCAAGCAACAGCCCCAAAAATGATCATACAGGGAGATGCCTTACAGCACTACACAGTTTCTTAAAAGGATGTTATTGACAAAGAAATAGATTCGTTTCTACCAGCACATTTTCACAACCAGTCCTGAAATGATACTAAATTATACTCCTGAATTCAAGGTCATTTAATTCACTTTGTATCGACCAGGATGAGAAAACTGGGCTTGGGACAAAAACTTTTCATTTACATACAACATGTAAAAATGCTGTGCTCCCAAAACTGAATAGACAGTTACTCATTTTATGATTGATTATCATGCTACTGGTTTGATTTTCAGCCATTGAGAATTAAAAGATGCTGGAGGAAAAAGCTTTCAAAGCAAAAGTGGTGAAACCCAAGTAATGTGGTGCCCAGCATTCCATGCTGGATCATTTGGGTAAATGGTACTGTGAGGATGGCAGACATTTGCAGCTCAGTGCTGTACACGAGATACTTTCAAGTATGTTCCTTCCGAAATCACCTGGACCAAATGCAGAAGACATTAGGACAAAGTATGGTGTTAAAAACAGGGAATGGCAGACATTGAGTGGCACTGGGGAGAGCAGATACAATGAACATGCACACACACCCCTCCTCCAGTCAGAGCCCACTCCAGATTTCACAGATGTCCACTGCAGATGTCATGGACATACCTGTAATTGTGGACAACAAATTGAGTGGCAGTAAAGAAAAATAACAAACAAGTTTGGCTTGTCAATACAAGGAGGAAGAGGAAGAGCTTGGGAGTCTGAAAGGCAGACTGGAGAAGGTGTACATGTAGACACAGTGCAAAGATCATCTCAAGTCAAATAACTTCAATTTCTGAAGGGAGATCGCTCCTTCAGTGGTGTTTCCTTCCTTGGGAAGGCAGTCCCAAGAGAAAGCTTACTATGGGGAAGGCTGGTTAGATACGTCTAACAATACTGAAGTGTACATATTGTATTAAAATCTTTAGATACGATTGTGCCAAGGTATGATAATAATATAACTGTTACAACAACAGATATGTCCAATGGAAAACAAATAAATATCATTATATTCATTAAAAAAAACAGTGCATGCTTATTCATGGAATTAAATTAAGATAAAATAAAAATTATACATTTTCATAACATTTGTCCATTTCTCAACATTTTTATACCAATATCTCAAAACAGATGAAGGACCAAATCTTCCTATTCTCAGCTCAGTAGAGGTCTAATATGAATGAAATTGATATTTAGATATAATTACTAAGTAAGCAGAGTAACAAGAATGCACTAAGCAATTTGGGGGCTTAACTTGGGCTTGTTTTTCTTCTTAAGTATTTCTACCCCTCTTCCTTTAAGAATCCAGACACGGAAGGCACTTCATGTTCTGCAATCATCACCCGTTCTTCCAAAACATATTTTTGATTAATAACCTCAGATTAATTAAGGCTGTATACTCAGTTCTAAAATATTCCTTTTCCTCTTTCAATATAATTAATTATATATCCAAATGTGTGCATTTTTTGAGAAAACTGTTCTGCTACCTACTCTGACATTTATCACGGGTTTTGAGGATTTTACTTCATTTCAATCCTACACAACCCTATTTCAAAATCAAGTTTCTTCTGCCCAGAAAGTTGTACTTTTCCCTAATCAAACACATGCATGCTAAGTTGGTTAAAATTAAAGTATTCATAATTAAAAAGCAAAATAAAAATCTCACTAAGCAAAGCTGCCTCCTCCCAAGACCTTGCTCTGGTCTGTTCCTAACAATCTATGCTGACCTACTGTAGAAAAGCATATCCTTGGAAGTGTTGCAAAACCAAGGTTTTGCACACATTCCAGAGAAATTGAAACGGTAAGTAGGTTTACATGTTATCATTTTGTAGTAACTAAAAATCAGTGAGAAAAAATTCCTCATGAAAATTCTTTATTCACTTAAAAAACTAAGGTAAGGAAACAGGAAAGGTAAGAGGTTGTCACATTTAGGGCTGAAAGTATGAGTAAGAAATTTATATTCACTACTTCACTTTTTATCAAGTCTAACCAATTTTAATAGAATTGGGAATGGAAGTGACTCTACCAGTTCATTTATACAGCACCTCCACAGAAGTACAATAATACAGAACACCTCTGCAGATTTCACAGAGGAGCTTTACACCTCATTACACTTCAGATAAAAATCTAATGCTCTGGAAGATCCAATATGTTGCTTAAAAGATTTTAGTAATTTTAAGAGTGGAGTCTCACCTTTTGTTAATATTTGTTTAATATGCAATTAAATTCCATTTCTATTTGCCCTTAGTTGAGGATGGTGAATGGGCGAAGGGACTGTATCATATCACTGACATGCCTTCTAAATGGGAGATTTGAATTTGTAAACTTCATTCTCTACCAGATGGGAAGCAACATGCTACAAAGAACAGGCACGTATTGAACTTCCTTTGATTAAGATCAACAGCCAAGATTTGCTTTCACAACTGCAGCCTCTAAGCACAAAAGAATAGGCAATACACTGTGTCTGGGTTAGCAATTCAACAGGGCTGCTTGCACAGGCAGGCAAACTTGAAAAAAAAAAACCTGTTTAATTGTATTTAGTTGTCTGCCTGTCTGTTTCACTTTAAATGGGGTGAATTATTTCCACATTCCTGAGCAGACTTGCAGATGCCTGTCATTCCATTAATATTTTTCCGTTCTTCTCATCTCCATCATTCTCATCAACTTATTTGTCCTTCTGAAGTGCTGTTATACTCAATGTCCTCTGTACTTCAAAGGTATTTCAGATTTCAGAAATAGTCTTGTTCTTTGAAATTAAACTCTAGTTCCCATTTGCTACCTATGTAATTGTGTAAAAAAGAGAAGCAGCAAGCCAGGGCAAAGCCTTTCCAATGAAATATTGAAATGTACTGAGAACAACTGCAGAAAGTCACCAACAGAAAAAGTATCTTACATTTAGTTCTGATCATAATAGAGGAGAGCGCACAAAGAGACTGAAAGTAGTGGCTAATATATATGAAGGGAATCACTGAATATTGAAGACAATGAGCTCTCCACAAAAGAGATGTCAACAAATTGGGTAAAATTATTAATAGAAATTATGTGGAAGAAGTTCCTAAAAGATAAAGGACAGCAGAACTGCTGGCAGACACTATAAAACAGGCTGTGCTGAAGATGACATCAAATTGTCCAGAGGAAGAAGTTTATGGCTTCAGCAGGAGCTCTTCAATGCCCTGGATGTCAAGAATTTGACATACAGTATGAGTACAAATTAAAAGATAAGCATGGAAAGTTAGTATCAGGAAGACCAGACATAAATATATTGCAACTTCCAAGAGGCATAAATGGTAGCAAGGAAGTTTTTGAATGTTTTTGAAGTTAGAGGAAGACCAAGGATGTGGAAGTGCATTGCCAGATAAAAATGTAGCTTTAAGCTGATATTTGATGCAATTAATTTAAAAAAGAGAGAAAGAGAGAGGCTGAAACATAAAGAGAACAAGTTAAAAATATTTGGATGAGCTAGGCTTATTTAGGGTCTGAAGGTCTGATGAAATTCACTCTAGTGCATTTTTAAGAAACAGCCTCTGAAATTTGATTTTCATTTAAGCTTATTTTTGAGAACTTGAATGAGGTGATTCCAGAGGACTGCAAGAGAAGAGACTTTGAAATCCATGAAAATATTAGAACAAACTACTGAACAGCCAACTACAACATGTTGAAGAGGTCAAGATTTTTATGTCAGAAGCCAATTCAGTCTATTCTGCTGGCCTTGTAAGAAGAGAGAAGTTTTTTACAATGGGGGTGGTGAGGCAGTGGCTGCCCAGAGAAGCTGTGGATGCCCCCATCCCTGGAAGAGTTCAAGGCCAGGTTGGATCTGAGCAGCCTGTTGGAGGTGTCTCTGTCCATGGCAGGAAGCTTGGATCTAGATGATCAAAGGGTCCCTTCTAACCCAAAGGGTTCTGTGTTTGATTGATCTTCATGTTCACAAGGTTTTCTGGCAAGCCCAGTTGTCAAATCTCCTTTTCTCCCTGCTCAACCACGAGGCTCACTGGCTTGAGCCAAGAAAGAGTTCTTGTAGTTCTGCGTGCAGCAACAAGAACGGTCATAAAATCAAATCTGACAGCAGGTTCTTCTACAGTGCTACTGACTGAGAATGCTCTTTTGATTTTAGGAGACATGAAATGCTCAAATAATTTTAAGTAATACTGCTACTGTAGCAATCAAACTAATTACAGATATGGAAAGGGTTTAATCCTGATGGAACCCAACCTTCTCACAGATCATCAGGAGAGGGCACTAACCAGCACCAGGGCATAACAGAGACTTCTCCTGAAGACAGAATGGTAGAACAAAGATTGAAAGACATTTTATACAGAAAGGAGGGAAGACCAGCAAACATATCTGATTTCTAGCATGTCACAGTGTGTTTTCAAAATCTTTTATTTAAATGGATTTATACCCCTTTCTTGTCAGTTACCAAGTTAAAATGTTAAAGGAAGAGATATTCTTCTTTACCTAGGAACTTACTTCTCTTTTTCCATATATTTCATCAATGCTGTATTATACTGTCTGTCATATAAAAATCTTCCTAGTATTTCTTCATTAATTCAATGAAAATGGCCAGAATGATTACTTGCACATGATCAAGTGATTTGCAGGGAGGGCAAAAGAAGCCAAGCTACCTTGAAACATGAATGTAAGTATTCCTCTCCCTATGAACAGTCCACTATTTCAAGATCCAAGGCTACAGGACCTTTGTCATGGAAGGCCATAGATATTTAATTTTTTAAGATATTTAAGCATTTTCTGCTTATCAAAATTCAGTCACAGTTCATGACGAAAGTGTGGTGTAGGGAAAGAAATCTACTTCTTCATTAACAATACTCTTCAATTG
Organism: Vidua chalybeata; assembly: GCF_026979565.1. NCBI lineage: Eukaryota > Metazoa > Chordata > Aves > Passeriformes > Viduidae > Vidua > Vidua chalybeata. Next base: position 92,667,184 of record NC_071530.1, read on the forward strand.
AAATTTTATTTGGTTACTTCATTTATATCTGGTCAGAGAAATTGCATACTGGATACAATGACAGAGACACAATAAATACAGAAATTAAATTCTACTACCTTGTCCTAGAGTTGCAGATCTGGTTAAAGAGGCATCCTCTTGTCCTTTGAGTTGCCTTTTAAGTTCTTCTGCAGATTCAGAATGCAGCTGCAGGAAGTCCTTAATGGCAATTGAAGCTTCCTCTTTAATGGGATTTATCATTCTCTGCAGAACGGGGATGTCTTCCTGCCGGACTCGCAAACAGAGCTTCTCCATCTCTCTCATATTGGCACGGAGCTGCTGCAAGAGTATTAAGAGTTATTCTGTAGCTTTCTGTGTGAGAACACCAGACACCTCCAGTGCCTGGGAAGCACCTATCATCTTTATGATCAAGAAAGAAACGTTTTTGAAGCCGTCACCACCACTATTTTGATTTTTCTGGCTGTCAGTTTTGTACTTCATCCACTTGTCCAAGTCCAAGTTTGTTTTATTTTGGGTTTCAGTTAAAGTATTTAACTAATTAATTTATTGTGTAATCGCTGAAGTTATTTCTGTTTCTCTGGTCAATTTAGATCTTTGCTAAAATAATCACACAAGTTGCAATAATATCCAAGTAAAGTAAGTGACTGTTTCCCAAAATTTGCTTTTTTTATAAAGCAAATATATATATGGTGATCACAGGACCTCAGGATACAGTCATTCATAGCCCCCAGCTACCCCAAAACTTTCATTTGTGAAGACAACTTCAGGACAAAAGGAGAAGGATTACTTTTTTCTTTTAATTTTTTTTTTCAGATGAACGACAAATATGTTTGTTTAATTGGAATATCAAATTTAATAAAACATGTAAATACTTCTTTAGTTACAAGACTTCTGAGGAGATATAAACTGTTCACAACTAGCAAGAAGAGGGATTTTACATGAGATAATTTCTTTCTGCAGTAAAAATAAAGGGGCTTTTCATTGCCTGAGCTTTAAAAATGCACACAAATTTTCTTGTACTACAAATGAAAAGAAGAAATTTACAGTTTAAATTACACCACTTACTGTTTTAGGACAGAGTTTTTATCTAATTATTAAAAAAAATACTATAATTATATTCTCTGCATTACTTTACAGTGATATAATAAATTCTACACTTTGTCGCATTATTTAACAATTAATTAGAATACTCTTCTCACAACAGAACAAGAGTATGGATTGACACCAATGAGTGGATAGAAATAGAAAGGTTTTCTTCCAGAATACAAACCAGGTACAGGTAATGCCTTAGAAAGGTAAAATTGACTACATGGAAAAGCAAGATCTAGATGGAACTAATTTTATTTATATACACTAGTGGAATTAATTGCTTTTAGTATTTATGAAAAGAATAGTAGAAAATATAATTAGAGAAGAAGGAAGGAAATTATTCAACAACATGTTGAAGTAACATTGCACAAGCTTCCAAAGAAAGCACTATTGATTCATTAAAATCATGTGTCAGATTACTAAGATTTGATTACATTATACGGTGTGCTTAAATTAAGAGTACTATTAGCCAAATTAGGCTGCATTATTCAAGACTACTAACCTCAGGTAAAAACACTGATTAACAATTTAAAAAAAGAGAGATACATAAAAACCCCAACTACGGAAGACACTGAGCTGAATTAGAAACATGATAGCCAGTAACCTTCCTCATCCATTTCTCATCTCAGTCTACCTCGTGCTTCCTGGTCTCTTCCCACCATGGTCTGCCCCTAAGTACCAAAAAGGAGAATGTCACCACTTTTGTACTGCACCATGTGCCAAAATCCTTGGTTTACAGAATCTTGGAATTTCATTTAAGAAACAAAATGGGACTATCTAAACACAACACTCAGTCATCTAATTTCTACAACTATATGCAAGGGAGTGAGGTTGATCATGCTGTTTTATTCCAGTAAAGAAAATTATTACTATTATCCTGTCTTTGGCAACAATGGAGACAAAAAAAAAAAAAAAAAAAAAAAAGACATATCAAACAAACAAAACTAGTGAAACAGTGACAACAGTGAGTTTGGGGTGAGATAGCAATGGTTCCACAGCAGCTTCTTTTTCTTTTAAAGAAAAAGGAGAATTTTTGCAGTTGAAATTGAGTTAAAATGTAGTTCTACTTGGGATCTGTACCACTGCAGCTGCTGCTGGGGGAAATTACAAGTTTGTGCAGTGACCAACACAACACAACTGTCTGATGGGAGTTTGCACAGACCCTGAACAGAAGCTTAAAGAAGCATGAAGTGCTTACCCTAAGGAATGGCTAAACCAGATCCTCACTTCCACTGCTCATTATTACCTTGCTAATCAAAGAGAAATATTTCTGAGCAAGAAGGTGGAGGAATCAGATGATGATATTAGCCTATTTATTGAAATTTAATTTTAGTAGCTCTTCCTTTGTGGTTTTGAAGAGAGGACTTGTGTTCCACTTACTGTCAATTAAACAGAAGGTGAATGGATTCAGCCTAGCAGGAAAGTTCAGCCCTGCTGTGAGGAGACACATCCCAGGAGCTCACCAGGGTGTAACATCACAAATGTTATGGATATGCAAATGACTGTGACTTCTTCTCATAATAATTTTAACGGCACTGAGTTTAATTTCTAGGTAGAGCATGAAAGTGTATCACTCTCATCCCAACTGTTTGCACTTTTAAAACCAAGATTATTTAGCAAGGAATGTAATACAAAACTCTCTTTTCATTTTTGGAGACTCATGAGTTTTGCACTCTCCAAATTCAACGCAAAAGACACAGAATTTTTCTTTATAATAACTGCAATTTTGTTGTTGCTACATTAATTTCCAAAATCAAATAACAATCTTTGTTTCAAATGGCTTTCTCACAAAAACTGTAGGAAAACAGAACTGGTGAAAACTTTGGGAACTTATCCCTTCAATGCATGATCTACTGCCCCTATATTATTCTGTCACTTGTTTATCTAATCTGGTCTTAAAAGGACTTCTGCATGAAGAGCTACAACCTCCTTCATACCTCACTGCCAGAATTCAGTATAATATAGCTTTTCCTTATGTCTAACAGAAATCTCTCTGGCCTCAGTTTAAACCAGGTATTTCTAATCCTCTCTGTTCAAAATAGGGAAAGACAAGCCCTGTCCTCTTTGCAACTATCCTCTCCACATTTGCAGACAGGCAGTACAATGCTGTTGGGCACTCTTTGGGCAAAATAACAAATTTGTTCATCTTTACAAGAAGTCCTGTTTTCTCAACTTCTGACTGCATTCACTGGGCTCTCCCTATTCACTTCATGGCTTCCTTAGAAGTGTGGTGCCCAAACGGGACAGACTATTCTACCTGGGATCCTACTACAGCTGACTGAAGAGATTGTAGGAGAGACCACACTGACTGCTCTCCTCTTTATTTATCCCACTAAGTTATCTGGCTTTTTTGGACCACTACCACACAATCAGTCCACTTCTACTCTGTGTCCCTCAAGTCTTACAAAATTCTTGGCCTAGGCCAAAGGAACTCTTGAGTTTAAGGATATCTTTACCCTGCATATGGCCACAGGTTGCAATAATGAGCAGGTTTTACATGATCCTTCACTGATACCACAAAGAATCTCCTGCAGAAATAAAGTTTTCTACACTCCTCTTCATGCCCTCACAGCATATCTACACAGCATGCCAGAAAGGTACCTAATCTGAGGATCATTTTAGAAATGTTACAGAAGACCTGAGCCATACAAGGCCTTGAGCCAACAACCTGAGCTTTGAAGATTTATGCAATAAAGAGCTGATCAGAAACCACCTTTAACTTGTAAACCATTTTCAGCTGAACTAGAAAGAATAAAAGTGAACAAGAAAAAACAGATTAACATTTTTCAAGCAGCTTTCCAGGGTCGAGTAATACAGTGGAGAGACTATGCCAGCCTAAATATGTTTTGCAGAACAGAGTCTCTTTTCATAGGCTGAATACAAACTAAAGCCAGACTGTTCATCCACTGCATTTTTCCTTTTTTTTTTTTTTTTTGTTTGTTTTTTTTGTTTGTTTTTTTTGTTTGTTGTTTTTGTTTTTGTTTAATATCTTATTTCCACTCTAGTAACTGCAGCATTTCCCTTCCTCTCACCACCAAAATGATTAGGGCAGTCCTTAGATGTTAAAACAAAATACTGCCATTTCATTGAAATTAGCTTAAACCTTGCAATTATTAACTAATTGTGTGGTACAGTCAGCATGTATGCAGACAAAGCCTAGAAAACTGCAAATTCATTCAGGCTCTAGCATTTTAAGAAGTCCATGGACTGTCCCTAAAAATGAAAATATACAAGAGCACATTCAGAAAAACTAATACATTATACACGAGAGCTACGTTCTCAATATTTTTGAAAGGGTCTCTTCATGGCCTGTGCAAGATTTCTCTCTTTTCATCACCTTCCTTTATAGAAGTTTTTAATGTGTCACCCAGTCACTTGAAAGCGGAGCAACAGATTTACACTCATCTATACTTCTATTATAATTTTGACCACCATCAAAATTACAACAGAAGTAATTATTCTGGGTAAACTGAAAATTCAGGAAAATGGCTAATTATGTGCACATGGATTAAATGTAGAATGGCTGTGCATATATTTGTCTAAAACCTGTGGCGGATGCCTTGGGTCAATATTGACTTAGGGATTCCTAATGTATTTTACAACATCTAATTTTGAGAGCAAAGTGTGTGCTGCAGAGAACATTTGGTATCACAATAATTAATCTGATTTCTTTGCAAACAAACAGATCACAAGTCCATCAGTAAACATTTAAACAGCTTACGGCAAACACATTCTACATGTCATATAATTTATTATCAAGTACTCCAGACTCCTAACTATTTAATTAAAACAAAGAGCCAGTCTGCTCTTCTTGCATGGTCCCAGATACTTATTCCACTCTCTGGGTATCAGAACGTGAACCACTTTAAAGCATCTAGATCTGTATCCAGAGCTAGAAGTAATAAGCATTAAATAAAACCTAAGAAAAACAGCAAGCTTTAGATTCAAGACAAATATAAATGTTTCTAGAGACAAATAAGCAAGTTTTCTTATTAAAGCATTTAAAATATCTAAAAGTAACATCTTCAATAGAATTATTTTTTCTTTAATTTTTGATAGATTTTTTTTGTCTTGCTTAAGAAATTATACTGGTAATTTAAAGTTACAAGAGAAGCCTTTCCCACAACTCAGATGTGAAAACAGATTAGAGAATAGACCTAAGCAAACACATGCTTACTACACCTGTTAAAATGTCGTTGTTTTAACAGAACTTCCACCTTTGGAAGCCTCTTTGAACATGAAGAATAAACTTGTATTAAAATTTCAAAAGTACTTGGTGAAAAACCAAAATACACATTCAAACCTCCAATAAGCAGGAATGTCAACTGGATTTCATGTGTCACTTCATATCATCTACACTAAACAAAAAGCTCACTATTCCTTAAAAAAGACATGTAACTCCAGCTCTGCCTACTATCTAATTATGCTGTTCAATCAGGATTGATCACCTTCTTTCTGAGGTGAGCTGGTTTTGGTAGTGGTTTTTTTTTTTTTTTTTTCATTTTTAGTCTGTTCTAATTTCCCACTAGAGTCAGTAAGACACTGAAACAAACATGGGAATTCACAGTATTAGAATTGTGAGCAATGGTTTAAGGCTACACCAGCTGTGCTGGCAAATCTTGCTTGTCTATGTGCAGTGTAGGCCATTTACAGTAGCAAAGACAGGTCCCTCCTCTGAACAACACCTATGAAACCAACACAAGATGCCTCTCATAGCCAATGCACGTCTGTCCCCAGAACACTGGCACTGCAGCTGCTACAGCCACCAGATGCTACATCTGCTTCAGCAAACTTTGTGCTGCAGATGTGGTCCTTGTGTTCTTCTGTACTGATAATCTACTTTGCCTGTGTGCTATTTAGCTGGTGTTTGGCTGAGTTTTTGCATCATTTTCACCAAGACATAGGTATTTTTAGAAACAGTGTATGGTTCCCTGTTTGCTGAGTTATGGATGACTATGGATGAAGTCACTGAGATGATGCCCATGCTGACAAATGTGCTGGTATTTCCTCCCTTGATGATATCATGTACCTAACAACAGATGTGCACACCAGTGTCCAGATGTTCTCTTTGTCTGAAATCATTCTTTAAAATTAGCAGTATCCCTTATTGCAAGGACTGTCTTCTAATTTAATAATGTATGAGGACAGTTTGCAAAAGATCAGAGTCTCCAAACTTTATTTCAAGAATATAGAAACGTTTCTGACTGTATTTGCCTCATAGGATACAATTAGGAAATGCCTATCTTTTAAATGAAGTAAAGCAAAACTATGTGCTTGCTTGTCAAACCCACCTGTCAAGTGTATGTCCCTCTGAAGGTCCATCCCTGAGGTAACCAGAACTATGTCTGTAATCCAACCCCATCAGCAGCACAGACATTTTTATATCCTTACCTGAACCGTTCGTCCTGCATTGATGTGCTCTTCGTGCAATCTGTCCCAGAGCCTGCATCTCTGATACTAAAACACAAGAAAAAGACTCCTTAGAATTGCTATTTTTAGCAACTGGCTACACAGAAAAAAAAACCACCTTTGGTAAATGATCACTTTAATTTTCCAAAATTGAAAGTAAAGAATTTGAGTCATAAACAGTTCCACTGCAAAATTAGAGAGGTAAATAGCAATGTATTTTGTGAAAAATTTTGTACAATGTATTTTACTGAATTACAGCCAACCAGGGCTTCGGTATCAGTTTTTAACACCCAAGTGATATTGCATCCTGACACTGCTGTGTCATAAATCACTTGGTGGGCAGTAGAATAAATGGCAGAAGGAAAAAGGAGTGGAATAGTGGATAAACAGTACTGGTCATATAGGACAATGAGGTATCTGATACTACTGACAAAGAAAATGGTATTGATTACACAATGCTGCTGTCTACATTTACACTGAACATTTCTATGTAGTTACAAACACAGCTACAAGAACCATCAGGCCAGATCTGGCACTTCCACGAGGCTCCACTAACTTCAGTGGGAAACTATCCAGTACTTCCCACAGGACAGAGATCACACTATTACATTAGCAGAGAGCAAGTTTGGCAAAAGAACTGCATATTATCACACATCAACCTTTTCATCAATCAAATAAATCAGTGCCTGGTACAGGCAGTTGACACAAAAAATACAGAGACTTTAGCATGAAAAAGAGTAGTAAAGTAAGAGAAGTAGAAGCTGTGATTCCTGGAATGTGTGCTGAAACTATCAAAGAATGTATTTACAACATTAGACAACATTAGAATATTTATTTAATTATTTAGATAACACGGCAAAATATTTACCATGATTTCTAAGGTATTTTTATGTAAAGTTTAATTCCTCAATTTCTTAATAACCTTTGTTACCAAAAAAAACCTTTATCTACAGCCTCTATCTTTCCATAATTATTTTCATAATTTCAGATGCCACAGCATTAAGGATCATAAGTTACTCAGCTTCCTAAAATACAAGAAGAAATCTAAAGTTACTACTTATTTTCAGAGCAAAAAGTTCTTTCATGTTAGGACTTTGTAGTGCTAGGGAAGATAAAAGGTTTATTGTTCAACAAAGTCAGATTAACGTCATTCTTCTAGGAAACTGAATAATAATAACCTCTGAATAAATTGCTATGCCATTAAAATAACTGCCAGTGTTCTTTAAAATAAAATGGACAGAAAGCCCTGTATCAACCAATTTAGTCACCCCTCAAAGAGTACTGAAACAGGAATTTCTGAGGTTTTAGGGAAAAATCACCTATTTGACTTCAGCTGACTGTAATACATTGGCCAAACAACTAATAATAAAAAAATCCTATTATCCAGTTAAGAAAAATTCCTCAGGAAACCTTTACTGCTCTTCATAATTTCTTCTAGAGATGTTCAGCACATTCATCTGCTTAATAGATTATTATTTTGCTTCAAAATTCAGAATATGCTAGTGACAAGCCCAAAGAATCCTATGACTTAACACACTGACATTTTCATGGTTAGAGAATTCCTGCTTGTTGACTTCTGTCATGCAACACAACATGGGCCACACTCCTGGACAGCGTTCACCCTGGGGGCCTCAAGGATAGTAAAGCTTGAGAAGAGAGGGTATTGACATTATTTATTGTGGAAGTTGGGGCTGTTCAGCCTGGAGAAGAGAAGATTGTGTGGAGACCTCACTGCAACCTTCCAGTATCTGAAGGGGGCCTACCAGAAAGCCAGAGAAGGAAACTTCATCAGGAGCTGTAGTGATAGGGCAAGGAGCAAAGGGTACAAATTGTAAGAGGGAAAATTTAAGTTAGGGATTACGAAGGAATTTCTTACTGTGAGGGTGGTGAGACACTGGAACAGGTTGCCAGGGAGGTAGTGGATGCCCCATCCCTGGCAGTGTTCAAAGCCAGTTTGGGAAAGGCCTTGAGCCTAGTGTAAGGTGCTCCTGCCCATGGCAGGGGGGCTGGGACTAGATGATCTCTAAGGTCCATTCCAACCCCTTAACATTCTATGATTTTATCCCAAACAAATATGTGTAAAACTAAGGGAGGTCCAGGAAGTAAAAACATCTATAGAATCCTAACCTCTTATGTCAGGTCCAGAGGAGGGCCACAAAAATGGCCTAAGGGCTGGAACAGCTCTCCTGTGAAGAAAGGCTGAGAAAATTGGGATTGTTCAGCCTGGAGAAGGAAAGGTTCTTGTGAGACCCTAGTGCAGCCTTCCATAAATAAAGAGGGCTTAGGAGAAAGGCAAAGACTTTTTACTAAGGCCTGTAGTGACTGCATAAGGGGCAATGCTTTTAAACATTTAGAGGGTAAGTTGAGAATAGATGTAAGAAATTTTTTTATAATGGGAGTGGTGAGGAACTAGAAGAAGGTTGCCCAGAGAAATTGTGGATGCCCCAACCCTGGAAGCCTAGGTTGGATGGGGCTTTGAGCAATCTGATGTAATGAAATGTGTTCTCACTCCATGGCAGTTGAACTAGATGATCTTTAAAGCTTCTCTTCCAACCCAAATCACCCTGTAGTTCCATATTTCTGTGATATTTAATCATAATTGTACTATAGCCAAATAGTTTGTATTCCACAACAAAAATATAAAACCTTACATTACTCTTAGACACTCAATCTCTTTTGCTCTACAAACATTCTCTTGAGAGCCTCTTTAGAAAGAAACTTTCATGCTTCTGCTTTGGATCCCTTCATCTCTCCTTGAAAGTATCCAGTGGACATGGAGAGAACTCTAAAGTTTGTCATAATATCTCCTACTAAAAGCTCTTCAATAAATGTCTTACACAAACATCCACACTCAGATAAGACTGCAGGAAGACTCAGATACCCTCATTTCTCATTTTGTGTCACCTTGACATATATTCCCACCACAACAATGGTCCCCAGCCAAAGGTAAAAAGTGTTTCACACAACATCCTTTAAAACAGGCACAAGAAATGAAATTGAAACTGAAAGCAAGAGAGAAAAACTGTCTTCTAGCACTTTTTTTTTTAAAGATTGTTGCATATCACCAACAAAGTTTAGGGCAGTAAGCCAAACAAAATCTCCACCTTCCTGTACTACCAAGTATGGGAAATGTACTACCAATGGATTACCAAGTCAATTGCTATTATCTAACAGAGACGTACAGACATCTGTACCTCTTTTGGATACACATGCATTTTATTTCCTCTTAGGAGTGGAAAGCCATCCAATCCATGGAACGTGCTTTAGAAAACAAGAATTTTCATTGGGGAAACATGGAAAGAAAGAAAAAGTACAGACAACTTATTTCTTAAGGCTATAGCTTTGAAGTCTTCCAAAATGGTCGTACAGAAAGTTGGATCCTCATATAGTTGAGAAGCAATGATGATGAATTTATGGTAGCCACTTCCTCTGGAGAGGTGTATTCAAGGTCAAATTTCATTATATATTGATTTTATAGTTTCTTCAAACAGTGATTTAGGAGATTAATTGTTTGGACTATCTCTGGAACCTAAGGTTTAAATCAATATTCATGAAATGAGGTTAGAGATATTGGCTTCATCATAAGTAAATAATGTTGCTGCTCTAAGCAATTGGACATAATTAGTGATTTTTGCTTAAAAGTAGCCTGTAAAATACACAGGATCAGATTCTATAAAATTATCCTTTTACCTCTAGGGATGTTTGGTTTGCATGGCTGAAAGTTAATTTTACAAAAACTATTGAAGAGAAAATCATCATGACAGCTTGCGAAAGTCCTGTAACACATTCATTATGGCTAAAATGCATGTAAAAAATATAAAATGTGAATTACCATACAAGTATTTCAACCAAACTACTGGTAACATCCGCGTTTACTACAAATGTAAAGGCCTTTGTGCACATAATTACAAATAAGAACTTTCCTCTTTTGCCAAATTTGAATCAAAGCATTTTGTCATCAACTTCTCATCAAAAACTCTACATAATCTTTCAGTGTGACTGCTTCTATACTGCAAAAAGAACTACATTAGTAAAAAGTGAACACTAACCTTCTCAATATTTATTTGATGTTTTCTTAACCTTTCCAAATCTGTTGGAATTGCCACTTTAATGAATTTCTGAATTGCAGGCTCGATTCGGCGGAGTTTAACTTTTTCCTCATCTTCAGACATCCTAAAAACAGCTTCCAAGTCAACAGTTGTCCAATATACCTTCACCAAGGTAAAAACCCCTAAAAAAAACCAAAACAAAACAAAACAAAAAAAAAAAAACAAGAAAGTTAAATCTGAATCACTTTTTAAAGAAATCAAAATAGATAAATCCATCTTTCTGATGATCACATATCCCCCAAAACCACAATTAAGTAGTATTACTATCTGGATGTTTGCATTTAAATATATTATCTCTACTTATCTGCAGGCTTTGGGGATAATTTTTCATAAAGCTTAACACTAATAAGAAGAAAAAAGCAGCTAAGTAATTAAGGCAGAGGCAAACATGCTTTACAGCATAATGATACGTAAAAAGGTTTGATAAAACCTTCCAATTAGATGCTTTGAGTGATCAGAATTTACACACTACCAATTCACATTCAGAATCATCCTAAAATTTGTAAAATATGTCCTGAAAAGACACCAGAATAAAATTAATTTTGGAATTCCATTTCTGGAAATGTTAAGAGCTCCTGAATGAAGATTTGCACTCCAAATTGCCTATGTTCCCTACTGACAATGACTAAGGCATCACCTAACGAGGGGTATAAACAGGCTGCTGAAGTACTTGCAGGACCAATAGGTACATAAGCAGCCCAAATTCTGTTCCCTGCATAGTATAAAACATAATTTTTGAGTTTCATTTCTCTGAAAGAGAGATGTGTAGCATTGTATGTAACAGCATTTATGTAAAGAGCATAGGAGTAGCATAAAGGAATTCCATTATGCTGAATGCACACAAGGGGAAAGAAGACACATATGAGAAAGTTTTTTCACAAGTATCAGTAAAAAGACAAGTGCTAACTTGATTATATGGAAGTACCTGAAGTACATCAGCTACCATATCAGAAATCTTTCACAATTTTCCTCTTTCAGTAACAAACTGATTTAAAGTAATTAACCCAGTATATTCCTCCTGGTATAGGTGAGACATGGCAGAATGTAACAGGTTAAAAAATATTCCTGTTTTTCACACAGCCAAACATATTATCAACAGTGAAATTAGACATCGCTTTTCTCACATCTACCTCTGGTGTGAAAATGCAGAGGGAGGGTATTGGTGGTTTTTTGAGACCTGTGATTCCTGCAGACAGACAGAACATGGGGGCAGACACCAGCTGATGGCACTGGGTCTTTGACTGAACTGCTCAGCCCTCTCATGCAGGCTGCAGGAAGCACACGTACAAACCTACTCCAAACTCAAAGGAGCCAAGTGGGAAGCACCTTCCAGCAAGAACGGGAAAGCACTTCTGGTATAGGGAGGAAGATGGTTCCAAATGAAACGATGCTGCATTTTTCAGAAGAACAGAATGTTAACAGCATACTCTCCTCCTTTGATCTATCCTACTCAACAAAGAAACTGAAAACTGTGGAAAGCTGAATGTTTACTCAGAGTAGACCAAGTTAGGGGAAGTCAATCTTTAAGGTTTCAATGACACATCTCTTCTTTTTTCAGAACCTCAAAAGGAAATTATTTCATCAACTGACTTTGCAGTCATTGCTAAATCATCCCCACTTCAATTTATAAAAACACAAGCAGTGTTTTTATAGACTGCTTGTATCAAGCAGTCTTACAAATCCCCTTCTAAGCCAAGGCATTTAATAATAACCTTCAAATAAACACACAGTGGATAGGTGACCTCACACTTTTCAGGCTGCAAAAAGAACTTTATATTTTTTGTATTGATTCAGTCTTTTCACCATTCCAAAACCAGCAGTTTAAATGCAAGATGATAAAAAATACATTCTATTATACCTTGGTCACTACAGTCCCTAACTTTTGAAAGAGGCACTCATATATCACAGTTGAACTCTATTCTGAGTCTAGAACTGATTTTTTTTTTTTATAATGTCCAAAAGATAAGAAGCATCATACTCCAAACTGAAGTACTTCCTCTTCAAACATACATTTAATTTCCTGGCAGCTTATACACTAATTCATGAGTTTATGAGCTAGAATTAATTAAAAATTGGTTCCCTAAATATATTTAATAGCCATGTCATGCTTTTCCTTAATACGGAATCATCTTGAAGAAGTGTTGATGCAAATTCTTCAAACATGTAACACAACATGAACTCACAGAAACACAGAGCCCATTCTGTCTTAGAAGAAATACAGCAGAGACTAAGTTAAATTCACCATAACTTTGTCCTTAACCTTTCATGACATCTGGAGATTGATGAGAGTCAAAACTGATAGTTTAGATGACTTAAAATCTGGAGCACTGTGAAAGCAGAGTTAATGTAAAAAATGGCCAAGTGCCTTGGATAGGTGATCTGAATTCTGAATTTTGAAGACTTGGCTGCATGCAGAGCTCTGGCTAGTCATTTTCTCCTCATTAAGAATTTCCTGACAGTAAAGTAACTTCTATGACAGTGTCTACTCTCAAAGACACTGCTGCCTAAAATTCACTGTGCAGCAAGTTCGAAAAACTAAGAAAGAAATATAAAAACTCCTTACATTCTCATCAGGTCTCCTGATTAATTTTCTCTCAAATAGTATGGTAGTTTCTGCAACAAAAATTCTAAGCCATAAATTATCAATGCAATGTCTTAGTTTTTTTTACATTCATATAATATTAACATTAAATAAATAAAATTAACATTATGCATTTCTGCTTGTTGCTGATGCAATTTCAAAGAAACCTTGCATACTTTACAAGACTTGTGTTCTCCTAAGCATGACTTCAACAACTAATTTTTGAAGTAATAATGCCTGTTCTTTCAGCAATCACAGAGTAACAGGACAGTTTAGGTTGGCAGGGATTTTCACATGCTATCCAGTACAAGCTGAATCAGATGTCATTGCACAGACCCTTGTCCAGTAAAGTTCTAACACCTCCATGGATGGACACTCCACACTCACTAGAGCCCTCCTTCAGTGTTTGACTATGGTCCAGGCTAAAAACAAACAAACAAAACAAAACTAAATCACAACCATGAAGACCTTCCTTGTAGCTAAACCAGCTTGTGTCCACTGCTCCTCATCTCACTGTCATGCACCTCCAAGAGCAGCCTGGCTCTACAGCTTCTACCCACAACAGCAAGATCTCCCCTTCCTTCACCTTCTCTTAAGGCTGAACAAACCCACCTCTGTTTCTCCTAGAATGCCATGTGCTCCAGCCCTCTAACCAGCATGTGGTCCATCACTACACTAGGGTCCTTTCCTGTAAGGCTGCTCTCCATCAAGTCTTCCCAACCTGTTCTAGGTGCACGGCTTTCTAATTGCCTCTCTTGGAATTTTTGAGGTTTCTGTCTGCCCATATCTCCATCCCGTCAAGATCCTGCTGAGTAGCAGCCCTGTCTGCCTATGAACCACTCTCCTCAGGCAAGTGAAAACACTGCGCTCAACTTCAGCTCCTTAGGAAGGTGAATTGCCTCTGTGCTTGGATCTGAGTATCAGTGACTGAAATAACACTAATCCAGAAGAGATCAAGACTGAGACGCAGAACAACTTTCAGTCAACTATATAAATAAAATAGACATATCCAAAGCAGGCTGTCACAGCACAAGTCACATAGTTGTAGTCAACCAGAAGTAAAATTCTTCCCAGGTATGGTAACATACTTGTTACTTGTTATGAATTTCAGAAAATGCTGCTAACACACCTCAAATGTTAACACTAATGAACTTTTGATTGTTAACACTCATGAACTTTCATTAAACTGCTTAGTGTTCTCCCCTGAAACCCAGTACAACAATACACAACAAACCTCAGGATTTCTGCTTGCCCACGGAAACACAATGTAATTCACTGATTTGATTTTAATTCACTCACAACACTTTAGACAACCACTGCCACTAGAAAAAGTACCTCCAGCATAAATGCCTTGTTGATAAGGGTTGAAAGGCCGAAAAGTTTTTCCCTGTAAATAAAATTAACTAGAATATAAGGATGTACAACAGCTCTCTACCTAGGGTGACTGGAACATTTCCTAGAGTGGTACTGGCCCCACAACTGCAGTGACGCTATTGCCCACTTGGCTGAGGCCTGTAGTTAGTGAGGAACACACTCCTGTGGTAGGCTACAGCCAAACTGCACTTTGGGACTAAATCACATCTTTTACTTTTTGTCTGTAAAATGAATCAAAAGAAAATAACTGTTGGGCTGAAATAAGGCACAGTCGCCAGCCCCAGCGTGTTCACAAAGTAACATGAGACTGCTTAGTGAGAGATAAACAGGCACACGTGTGGGATCTCCCACAGAACACTCAGAATCAGCAGCTGTACATGTCAGGCTGTGGCTCCCAGCAGATCTGTGCTCTTGTGGATCACCTGGCAACACAGACTTGATCCAGGCAAGGCAAGGGCACACGACTGCAATTTGAGAAATCAGAGCAGACAACAGGCATTTTGTCTTGGATTTGTACGTTTAAGCCAGCTGCAGAAGGGCAGAAAATACCTAATGACTAACACGTGAATACCTTTTGCACAAAGCTGAACCGGTAGAGCGAGTCTGCAGTGGGCTGATGCCTGCCATGAGAGGTCACAACAGTTCTATCTGCAATCAGAGCCCTAATACTGAATTCTCAGCATTAACAGAGCTACACTTATGGTCTCACCCTAGAACCACACAATCAGTTAGGTTGGAAAACACCTTTGGGATTATCAACTCCAGCCTACCAACACCACCCTGTCAACCAGACCATGGCACTAAGTGCCACGGCCAGTCTTTCCTCAAATACCTCCAGGGACAGTGACTCCACCACCTTCCTGGACAGCCCATTCCAATGTCTAATTAACCTTTGTGAAGAAATTCTTCTTGACGTCCAACCTAAACCTTCCCTGATGCAGCTTAAGACCAAAAGGCTCTGGAGGCCTACCCTGCCTGTACCATGCCCTGGAAAGGCAAGGCAAGCATGCAAAAAAACAGAAGCATAAAAAATAAAGACAGGCTTTAAGTCTTATATAAAGGCTTCAAGCACACTAAACTACTTCTTTTTTTTCCTGACTTACAGTTTTAAAAGCTTGAGCAATGCCAGGCTTAACAATTTGTCACGCTGCAAAGAATAAGTAAATAAATAAGTAAATAGGTAAACAAGACAATCCAAGATGGTTTGACACGCTCTGTCCCGATCAGCGCCCCACAGCACGACCGCGGGGGGACCTCGGGCCCAGCCAATGCTGGGGGCATCTCCGGCTGGGCAGCCCCTCCGCCGGGCAGGGCCGGGAGCAGGGCGAGCCCCCGCCGCTCTGCCACCGGCCTCGGGCCCGGGCTGGGCCAGGGGCAGCGGCGGCCGCCGCGGCCTGGCCTCGGGCCCGGAACCGGGAGTCGCGGGGGGAGCCCGGCGCCCGCTCCGCGCTGCGGCTCACACCGGCCCCGTCGGCAGCGGCCCACCCAGGGCTCACCGTGCGCCCGCCAGGCCTCGGCCCCGACCCGGCCTTTCCCTACCCTTCGCCTCGCTGGCACGGGGAGCGAAAGCGAAAGCGGAGACGCCCCGGCCCCGCTGGTCCCCCCTCCCTCCGCCCCCGCTCCCTCCCGCTCCCTCACCCCCTCACCATGGGGCGGCCGTGTGACGGGAGCTGACCGCGGCCGGCGGCGGCCCCGGGACGCTGGGCGGGAGCCGGCGCTGGGCTCCCCCTCCGCCGCGGGGCGCGGCCCAGCCCCCGCCCGCCACACGCACACCCCCTCCGTCGCCCCCGGGCCATCCTCCACGTGCTTGTTTCCCTTCGGGAGCCGCCGGTCGGGGGCGGGAAGGGGACGGAGAGGAGGAGGAGGAAGAGAGGGAGGTGGAGAAGCTGTCCTGGTCACGCAGAGGGTACCGAGAGTCTGGGATCAGGGCTTATGGGGAGGGAAAAGTTAAATTTATTCTTCTAAAAGAGACCCAAAGATTCCCGACAAAATGTTAAGAGCTTTTCAAAGAATCATAAAGTGTTCTTAGCTAGAAGGGACCCACAAGGGTGATCGAGTCCAGCTCCCGGCCCTGCAAAGGACCATGCCTAAGAGCACCCCATCTGCCCGAGAGCGATGTCCGGACTTTCCTGGAACTCTGTCAGCCGTGGTGCTGTGACCACTTCCCTAGGGAGCCTGTTCCGGTGCCCAGCCACCTCTGGGTGAAGAACCTTTTCCTGATATCCTGCCTAAACCTCCCCTGACACAGCTTCAGGCCATTCCACTAATACGTTTTGAAAATAAGTGTGACCTGTTTGTGCCTGACACACTGCCATTGGATCCCAGCCCGACACCACATCCCCCGGCTGGCAGCGTATCTGCCCCTGTAGGCGTGCCCGCTTTTCTGGGGCAGGTGGAGCAGAACCTCCGAGGGCAGCCCGGTACCACTTCTGATCAATTTATCACATCTCAGTCGATGTGTAAAACTGTCTGGCTACCTGGTAATATCTGTAGAGCAACTGTGTTACGTCAATATTGGACCATTTTTTAGCTAAACATGAATAAAACAAAGTTAAGAAAGATCTCCAGAGTAACAAATATGAATGTATGTTGACTGTGATGTAAACAAGATTTATGTTATCTGTTCCTCTGTTGTACCATGGCTTTTTTGACCAGCTCCAATCTAATTTGGAGGAAGTTATTATGGTCCTGTAAGTTTTGTGGATATTGATGTGTCACAGAGGAAATAAACCTAAATTTGTTTCCTCAATGAAGGAATAGTAAGCGAAAAGCTCAGCTCTTACACATTCTTGTAGCAACAAACAGCCAGTCAGTGTGTATATATTAGCCATCCATTTTATGTAGACACAGTTCCAGACTGCTTGATAGGATTTTCAGAGGGCTAATGGAGAATAAATTTTAGATATAATTAAGCCTATTTAGGGGCTGAAAAATCAAAATGAACAGAATCCCATGGCTTCATTAGTTCTGTTGTTCACGGTACAGCTTCTGGAATGGCAATGGAATACTGGGGAATGCCAGGGTACTAAAAAAAAAAGTTTATATTGAACATATATTTTAAAGAGGTTAAGGAGGATGACACAGGCTAGCAGTTTCACAGTTTGACCCAGATTAGGAGCAGAATTGTGGAAGTGCTAACCTTGGATAGAGTCATTAAATGCCAATAATTAAATGCCAGTCAACATATTTTTATGAAAAATATTTGATTAAATGTGTTTGGATTTAACTTTGGTAGATAAAGGTGGTAATGATGAAGTAATAGCTTCCATCTGGTGTGAAGCAGTATGGTATTCTCATAAATACAATGAGGAGTGTAAATTCTATTGTAGTTCACAGAATCATAGAATTAGAGAATAGGTCAGATTGGGAGGGACCATAGTGGGTCATCACATCAAACCTTCCTGCTCAAGCAGGGTTATCCTGCAGCACATGGCACAGGATTGCATCCAGATAGTTCTTGAGTATCTGCAGTGAGGGAGACTCCACAACATCTCTGGGCAACCTATTTCAGTGCTCGTTCAGTAGCACAGAAAAGAAGTTTTTCTTTGTGTTCAGGTGGCACTCCCTGTGCATCAGTTTCTTCCTGATGCCTCTTGTCCTGTTGCTTGGCACCACCAAGCAGAGCCAGGCTCCATCCCCTTGACACCCTCCCCTTGACACTTGCAGAAATTGATGAGGTCCCCTTGCAGTTGTCTCTTTTCAAGGCTGAACAGGCCCAGTTCCCGCAGCCTTTCCTCATAATAAGTGATAATAAGATCATAATTAGTGATTCAGGTGACGGTTCTTGAGAGAAGTGATTCTAAGTGAAGATTTGTCACTAGATTGTCTTGGTGTTATTCTTGGCCTGGTGCTATTATAAATCACTGACACAAAAATACCAAATGACTACTTTGCTCTTATAAATAGAGATAAGAGCAATTTGCTTAGATAAACTCCTTTGAATTGCTTTGTAAGCTCTTCTGCAAAAATACTCCTCTGAAGCCAGTCAAATTGGAGGCCACACATTCAAGATAAAGCCTTAAAGGCACACCTGGAATCTGGGAGAATGACTGGCATGAGACAGTGCCAAAGAGGACCTGGATGTAATCAGCTAAACATAAGGTCTCAGAACAAAGCTTTTGATAGCCAATACTCTGAAGAAAACCAGAGGAACATGAAATATAACTGGAATGGATATTCCGCCGTTTTATAGAACTGATGAAACCATTATTAAAAAATGCATTCTGTTTGAGCATTAACACTTCAAAGGGATGTTAAACACTGAAAAGAGTCCACAAGAAAGTTATGAAAGGTGTAGAAGATGTGCATTAACACTGTAGTTCAAGCATAAACAGCAGAAATTAATGTGGCCCAACTGCAAGGTTATACTCAGCCAATCCTTTCCTTATACGTGATGACTCCAGAAAAAAACAAGAAGTCTACTTGTATAGCAGCAAAAGAAGGAACAGGATCACAATATTTCCAAAAGGAAAGATATTTTTGTGTGTGTGAGTTCTAACAGGCAACATCTGAAGAACTCCTGTCACATTTCATTGTGAATATGACGTTCATGCCTGACTATCCAGTTCTACCAGGGCTAATGTGGTTTTCCAGACAACCCAGCAGTGACTTCAGAGAAGTCCAAATCTCCTCGAGCTAAAAATGACAATGCAAAATGCTATGTCACTCATGTAAAGATCATCAAAGGAACAAGAGTTCCACCTTCAGGTCTGGGAAAATACTACCTCTGATGGCAAAAGATATCTCAGGAAAAAAAAAGTGTAGATGGAGCTCAACTTCCTGAATTACAGACAGACTCAGACTTTCATTGCAAGTCATTGATCAATTCTGAGTGGTCTCTTACAGATCTGATGACTGTGTGCATCCCTAAATAGTTATCAAACTGTTCTGTACCACCAGTAAATATGTAGGAGAAAATAATAGGGAATCCTAGAAAGGCACAGAACTTTGTAGTACATCTGACTGAGGAAGAGCTTGCAGCATTTTCTATTTCTTTTTTCACATAAGATCATTCATAGTTTTCAGATACAGAGATTCAGAATAGGCAATTATTTTAACATCCTTAGCTCTATTCCCAGCAATCTTTCCTTACACACAGACTCTCAGATAACTCATGCTGGGGATATTTCAGTGGGTGTTGCTCAATAGACGCAGAACTTCCAAGATGCTTACATTATGTTCCCAAAGATGTATCTTTTTCCAGTAGAGCGTTTCAAAAGTCTGTTGCCTTTTTCAACATTATTCCTACAGATATACTAATTTCAGTGTCAAACGGCTTATGCTGGCAAGAACCATTCATAAAGTTTCCACTGTGTCATGGAAAACAGCCCTTACTCTCTTATAGTGAACACTGCTCTCTCTCACAGTCTTTCAGGAGCATGACTTTCTTTGAAACAAGATCCCCTTTTAACATACATCCTTGGAAAAACAATCAAACTCTTTCCATAATTCTTGATTGAGGGATGTTCTCTGTGGAATATGTGGCAGTGTTAAAAAAAAAAAAAACAACATATTTTTGATGTAAGTAAAATACTGGGGGTTAATTTGGGGGTAAACTGTTTCCTCCTGCTGGCAAAAGTTATGCTATAGTTTTTGACACTTGCTAGAATTCTAATCCAAAGTTCTTTCTGTGTACTTTGTGGCAAAATCATCTCAGATTTGGTTGAGGATCATTTATATAGTACTACAAAAAGCAGGGCTCTCAAATGGGAGTGGAACGGAAGAGGTTTATCATACATTAACATATTTGCAGTAGCAGTAATGCTGCAAAGGGTGTAAAAGTAGGAGAGAGAGAAATTAGGGCAAAGCAGATTCTATTTTGATAAAAGGTTGCGTTGGCTATTTGGGTCTTTTCCAGCATATTCACAGGTCTCACAGTGTGACCTTGATACAGGAATGGTTTATAGTACCTGCCACAGATCTACCCCTGCAAGGCTCATACAGGAAAGCCTGTACAGAGAGGATGGTGGGTACAGAGACTGTCTACAACGCCTGGTCTGCAGTAGGATCTCCCTTCAGACAATAGCAGGGTGAAACAAGCATCTCTAGCTGGTGGGAGCTCACGTTGCTGGCACTAAGGGAATGTGCACCTGTGGCACTTTGTCTGGGGTGCCTTAGCTATCCACTGCTGGCATAATCAAAGGAGGTAAAACATTAAAAAATGTGCTACCAGGGTTATGGCCATACCTGGGAACTTACCCATGACTAGAATTTCATTAAAATCCATGTTTGGTGTTTTCTTCCCAATGTCTTTTTGTTCCCACTGAAGAGGATTTCTTCCACACAGAACTACTGGTCAGCTTTCAGCATGTGCTGTAGCAATGGTTTATGGGTACTCCCAGTTTTGTTAGGTCACCTAAGCACCTTTTTGTTTCAGAAGAAGGTTGAGCTCACTCAGCTGAAAAGCTTTCAGTGGGAATGTCTTTTGTTCACATTTGTCTCTTGTTATACTGGATTGTATTGGCATCATCTTAAGCTAAACCCTGACAAGTCAATGCAATTTAAAAAAAGGAGTTTCCACACAAGGCAGTTTTACCAACTAAAGGAAGTTGGTCCACTTCCTTGCGGTTTTTATTCAACCTTAGAAATTCTCTGTCAAATCTTAGTACCAATCAAGACAATGGTAACATTTCCATAAAAATCAGTATGGTGAGGATTTAATTCTTTGTCAAGGTTCCAATGATTCCTGAGCCAAAAGAAAAAAAAAAAAAAAAAAGACTAACTATATTCAGGGATAAAAATTAGAAAACGGCAAATCAACTGAACAAACATTCATTCAGCCACCCAGTTCATCCATGATACTTACCTGAACACATTCCTTTTCTAAAACCATTTAGCCAAGAAGGAAGGATTCAGGATGTCTTCTAACTGCAGAACCAGAGGTGTAATATCATCATCTTACATTCATAATCAATTTATATTAAAAGCCATCTTTAATTTTTCTTGCTTAGTTAGGAATGTGCTTCTGATTCTGCTGCTTCTCTAACATGTGCTGATCATGAGTAACTGCCTGTTCAATAAAACCTTCAGGGAATTTGAGGTAAAACCCCTTAAAAATTTAGAGTATTTACATTAATTTAGGGTCCTTTTCCACTGACTTGATGTTACATATTTACTTTTAAGATTTTTAGAGTTGTTTTTGCCTTCTTTCTTCTCCTTTATGGGATAACCAGAAAAGCATTGTTCAGCTCTGCCAAGAGGTTCCTTGTGCTGAGAGGTGAATAAACAAGGGGGCAGGGAACCTTTCACTACAGCAGGTTGCTTCGAGCTCCATCCAATATGGTCTTGAACACTTCCAGGGATGGGGCATCAACAACTTCTCTGGACAACCTGTTTGAGTGCCTCACAACCCTCACAGAAAATAATTTCTTCCTAATACCTAATCTAAATCAGCCCTCCTACAGTTTAAGGCCATCGAATTGACATCATGTTGATCAGGAATTTACCTGTCAGTACAATGACCTATTAATCACACTGCTGATTCAAAGGCCTCGTGTGCCATACGTAGAGTCTTGGATCATCTCCAGCAGTGGCCACAAGTGCACGGTGAGCTCAGAATAAGAAAGCATATGTGCTAGTTCCTCCTCCATATTCTCCCAGCCTTCACCTTTTTTGGGGGGGGGGCTTTCTGAACCAGAATTGGTTTGGATTATCAGTAATCTCAGTGGATGTCTCTTTCAAATGTTCAGCCAATCTCCCCTAGAGAGTAAGGCTCATTTGGGCAGAAAGATCCTTTGGCAAAGATTTGCACAGGTCTGCTGCTGTCTGCATAAAGAAGCTGATTCTTCTGACAGTTCATTGCTGTCCAACTTCCTCTTGCTACTCATTGCTCCAATGACCTCATTTCTGCTCTGCATTGCCTTTTCTTAGTCTCAACCACTCTTTGTGGTCAATGTACTCAATAACTTTGATCATCCTTGTAGTTTTTCTCTGGGTGTTTTCCATTTCTGATTGGCTTTTTTTTTTCTTTTCTTTTTTTAAAAAAAAATTAATGAGGTGAAGAGACCAGACCTGCACACAGTATTCATTTTATGAGCAAATACATATTTATGCAAGGTTATAATTAAATTTTCTACTTTGTTGCCTATTACTCTACTCACAATTCGTAGCATTTGATATGTCTGTCTCTTTTTTTTTTAAACCATCTCTGAGAAGTTTTACTGCAGGTCTTCATTCTAATCTCAGAGTGTTACTTTGAGTGGTAATGGCCAACAAAATGGTTGGCTCCTTACCTTAGGAATGGGCCACAGAGTTGCACTGAAAATTATTGAAGGCAACATAATGAATAAAGCAATTGTACAGAGGAATACTTCCGCTCACAAGAAAGTCAGGCTGACTCAGAAGTGAAGAGAAGGAATGGCTGAGGTATAGTTCAAAATCTATTGCTAGAAAGTATCTGTCATTTCTAATACATGGCAAGTAGTATACAATTTTAAATGTAACTGAGATATTATCTTAGCAAGATAAAAATATGTCATAAAATATACTTGCTCAAATGAGAAACTTCTTTGGCCTGGTGCTGCTTTGATTATTTCTGTCTTACACATCTTCCAGAATCATCAAATTCTTTGCAACAAAGGAACCCCTCATGACCTGGATCTTTACAGTGATGCTTGCTGGTATTATCTTGAAAAGTTTAATTTGCGTGTAGCAGAAGTCAGACCCTTTTCTCTGAAAGACACAAAATTAGAAGGTAGTCACGATTAGCTCCTTCACTGTCTCCTGCTTCCTCATAGGTCATAGATGTATCTAAGCCATGAAGGGGGATGATGGCATAAGACAAATGGCTTAAGTTCACATTTCAAACTTGTTTCTTTCTTCCCTGATAGACTGTTTTAGCGCAGAGGTGCTCATCAACACTTATTGAAAAAGAAAATCAAAGATCTAGCATCAAAGATACAAAGCTGAAGGGTATCAACTCAGTTGTGAAATCAGGTAGATCTTTTCATTACTTCATATTATTCAGTGCCATATATACACTAAAACTGTGAAGTGCTCAACCTCTGTAACAGAGACTGAAGACACTGCATAAACAGATATGCAAAGAGACTTGATTCCATAGTAATAATTCTTTTTATAAATAATCTTTGAATCTTATTATTTTTTTAGGCAGTAAGAGTATGAAGTCCTGAAGTTGTCTTGTAGAGACAAACCTACTTTAAAGTTTTGTCTCAGAGAAAGAGAGCCTCTGAAGCCTATTTTACTTTAAAATGTGGTTGAAAATTTGGTTTTCTTGATAAGTACTTTGGGATACATGTTCAGCTAGCTATGTGGAGAATTAGCAGTGCAAGTCCTATTAATGCTAAAGCTACTACTAATTCCCTGCACATCATACTGAATATTTACATCTTTGTTTAGTATTTAGATGAGCCGTGATAATATTGCTTTCTCCCTGCTGCAGTTTTCTGTAATACTAAAGGGGAGAACATAAACATGTAATAAAGACCATTTTTAGTTAAATATCTTCAGTTCTATTTAAAAGATAGTATAATTACAGTTTGAATTAAACACTAAATTGTGACTAGAATGGCTATTAAACACTAAATTGTGACTAAAATATCTTGGAAATAGTAGATTGGATTAAAGTTCTGTGGGCACTGTGAATGCAGATTATTTCTTTGTGTGCAAAAGCTCTGAATTTCAAAGAAGCTTAAGAGGGGCATTAGCTTAATGCTGGAGTGGTACAGAGAGTGAGTTATATAGCAGTTTTATATCTGGTGGCAAATACTGTCCACAGGATGGACTTCAATGATTTATGATTGGTTGTCTTCTAGATCAGCTGCAGACAAGTAAAACACCAGGAAAACAAAAGAACTCTAATTGTTGTGTGACTGTGTTGGCAATATTGCACATTGATTGCACAGTTTGAGGAACATGATTGGATCTTATTTTCAGTCTATCTGACTGCTTCCTGCTGAGGGTCATGCCTGAGCTGGACAGCAGTCCCAAAGTGAACAGTATGGAGGTGATCAACACAAAATAGCTTTTATGAGTCTCAAGCTTCAAAATAAACCAAGACAACGCTTCTATTTAGCCAAGTGCTAGTTATCTTTCTTTTGCAGGTAGTTTCTTGGGTTTCTTAGTTGGTCCTCTGAATTGTAATTTTTAATGTGACTCTAATTAGGATTTTATTGTGAGTTTTACTGCTCCACTGATATACATATTACTGACTTGTCCAGTCTCTTGCTATGTCTACAATAGAACTATGGCCCAACAGAAATAGCTGTCATCATTTTCCAAAGCAATGCACCAAAAATTTGGAGGGAGAGAGGATCCAGTACCTCAGGAGATCATCACTATTATTCTTCTTGATTTCCTTTGTGAAAAATAATCAGGTTGTCTTCACTAGTCCCCTTTACTCCTCAGCATCAGGCCTTAGAAGCAAGTGCCAACACTTTTACTTTTAGTATTGGAAAATTTAGAGGTAAGACCAGGACAAACTTGATGTGGAGTGTGTCTAGGTATGGGGGCTGCAAGAAGCAGGCCAGAAGTGATGCAGTTCTTGGGTGAGAGAGAAGACACCTGATCTGCATGGCAAAAGGACTACAGTAAAGGTAGGAATTAGTTCAGATTCAATTTGTTTGTCTGGGAACTCTAGAAGACATATGGGAGGAAAGTACTCAAAGAACCAAGCTAGAGTGAGCATTAAAATTTTGCATTGGTGGGTTTTTAAACTAATGTTGTGTGGGTTAAACTTCTGGTTTGGGGTTCTGACTCAGGGCTTTGTCAAATTAGAGTTTGGCTCTCCTAAATATGATTCTTAGCTCTTTAGTGAATCAGATGAAAGTTTGCCAGGAATTTGAAAGTGCTTTGTGATTCTCAAGATTGTTTCAGGGCTGATCGCTAGAGAAATTTCCTGGGACTAGTTGAACCTCAGTCTTAGCGTTCAGGTTAATGGACTCACAGCAGAACTTGATGTTCAGATGCAATAAACAAGATTCCTGTAGACTGCTTTAGGCTCCAATTACTCTGTAAGATTTATGTTAACACATGCATTTCTGCCATTCCAGGAGTACCTTCAAAATACATTTCAGGAGAATAAGTTAGTCTTTCATGAACTCCCTCACTGTAGCCCTCTTTCCTTTATGACTTTCCTTCCAGGATTGCAAGCATGGAGCATGAAAAGCTGTCCTACCAGTTGATGCTCTTCATGCTACCCCCAGCTCTCTACCAGTGGTGGCTCCTAGGAAAAAGGCTGTGTGCAGATACAAGTGAAGTGAAGTGAAGTGACTTGTGTTTCCTGTGGAAGTCTGTCTTCACAGGTAGTTCTGCAAAGAAAGAACATAAGTGGGATGGTAGTTTGGCTCTGCATCCTTTGGATAAGGAAGGAGGTTTTCAGGGAGCAGTAGGATGAGCTTGCTGATTGGAATGCTGGGATCTGCCATCTTCCAGCCCACACCCTACATGTGTTTCTTGTTATTAATAGCCTTGTTCTTTACATTGCCACCCTCAGAGTACTCTGCCACTAGTCTTTTCTCTCTGTCCTTCTTGTTCCTTCTCCAGCTCTGTTACCCTATGGATGACTCATCCCAAAAGCTTTTCCTTCTTTCCTGCTGTCCCAATGCCCCAGGTCTATACTGCACTACAGCAGACCTGGAAGCACTACAGCAGTGCTAGAAGCATTCATTACAATGCATAACAAGGACAGTACTGTAAGGACAGGAAGAGGTGTCAAAGATACACTTTCACCACCACCCTTAGCAGGGTGGAGTCTTCAGTAGTTTTGTTCTATCCACTCATTGCTGAAGCAACTTCCAAAGACCAGGCAAGCTGCAAGATATAGTAACATTTCGGAAGAAAATTGTATGAAAAGTTAAAATTTTATTGTCAAATATTAGATTGATGTAATTATAGAAATGTGTTTATTTTATCCATTTGTTTTAATTTTTTGTGGGTTTGTATGTTAAAAAACAAACTGGAAACAATAGAAAATCAAACTATATAAAACAGTTTGACTCTTGAACAAAATGTATCAATTAATTAGCATGAGACATGAAGAATGCAGATGTTATGCTTTAATACTCATATTTTTCAATTTAAATTTCCCACATAATGGTCACATTTTATCACAGTGAGTGGGAATCTTGCAATTAATTTCAGTCACTAGTATTTGACTCATTTAAGAAGCAAAAATATTCTATTCCAGTGCTGACATATTGGAACTCAAGCAAAATCTCTTATCAGATGTGTACTTTAGAATTTAGGTTGGGTTGTTTTTTTGGTTTATTTTTTTTTTTTGCTTCACTCTGCAGGTGGGCTCTGTCGTTTTTGTAGTGTTTTTTCCCTAGATTGATGTCCAGTCTCTCAGCAACCCTTCAATAGACATTTTCTGCTAAGGCCAAGTGTTATTTATCACTAAGTGCATGTGGATACAAACTGAATCATCAAATAAGGACTTTAAAAAGCAAGAGAAAGAGAGAGACAAAATAAAGGTGGTTACTCTGTACAAGACAATTAACACTGGGACCTTTACCAAATGGGGAAATGGTAATTCCTAGAAGATGAGTTGGATATTCATGGACACAATCAGATTAGCTGCTGTTACAGATAGTGCCAAACGGAAAGCTTTTGTAGTTTTTCACTGCCTGCTACTTCATTTAATCATTTGCAGCAATGAGGAGTGACAGTAAAGGCACATACAGGAAAATCAATGTGATAATGTGTATATATGTATTGCATGGCACCCGTGAATACACCAGAGGTTATCCACCATCTACTGCTACACTTCTGCCTTATGAGAGAAAATGGAAGCAGACTCTGAATAAAAAGAACAGTGGGAATCAATCAATTTCCTGCCAATGTGCAGACATCTCTATTGAGATGCTCTCAATCTTTAGCAAAATTACAATATATTGTCCAATATCTGTGATCTGTGTTTGGCAGAGATGGCTGATGAACCCTCAGGTAGTGTGCTGATATTTTTATAACAAATTTTTTTTTTTTTCTCACGTAGGCATTGTTGCTATGGTTTGTGACCCAGCTCCATCTTAGCTACACTGAAGGTTTTGAGAGACTGGGCAGTTGTTGGAAACATTGACTGAAAAGTGACTAGAAAGAAGGGGAATTTTATCACCTAATACTGAAATTGCCCTGACACGTCTTGTGTGTAGAATTTTTACTGCGGACTTCCGGGCTGCGAACCTAAATAGCACAGCTCAAACGTTCAGCTCAGAGGGGGAGTTTTGATGACAAACTGAGAGTGCAAAGTCGGGGAGAAATATAGACCAAAAGATGGATCACCCAGACAAAAGCAAGAAGCTGAGGCCAATGAGAGTACCAAGGGAAAGAAGAAAAGAGTGAAACCAGATTTCTGGATGTAAATCTGATTGTAGTGTAATTCCCATCATCCCAGGCTATAGGGTAACACACTTGGAGCATTTTTTGGGTCAAAAATTGCTCCTATTAAAAAAAAAAAAAAAGAGATTTTTAAAAGAAGCAGATGCTTCGAAAAGAGAGGCCAAGTGAGGGGTGCAGCAGGGATGTGGGTGGCCCTGGTGCAGCAGGACATGTGAGGGCAGGTGTCCTGAGGTGCAGGACCTCAGGGCTGTGCCACCTGAATTCCAGCAGCAGAGCAGGGTTCAACTTCAGCCTTTACTTTGATGAAAGCATTGGTAGGGCTTTCACTTTTCCCTGTTTGTCCTGAAACATGGAAAGGATTTTCTTCTTTAAAACCTACACTTTTCCATTGTATTTGGTTGAGCCCACCCAGTGGGGCCTGAGGGACAAATCATAGTATAAGATTTGTTTGCCTAGAAAACCTGGCTAGAAGGAGCATTGAATAATATTATAGATGTCCATGGCACAGGTGGCTGAAGTAGAACAATTTGAAGAGAAAAATATGTTCTTGGGCTTAAACAAGATGGATTCCTGTGGTGAAAAAGCATATTTTCATGTAATTGTGGACTATGTAATAATGCTTATACAGGAACAGGGAGAAAAAAGTTTCTTCAGGCACAGAAGATTCTTCTTCATTCTTACTTCCTAACTTCTAAATGCTTGACTACAGCTACATAACTTTTTAAACAATTTTTTTTCTGAGTGTGTGAAATACATGTATAGAGTACAGCAACTGTTCAAGTGTGAATTTATTTTTAAATAGACTTGACTCCTTGTATTAGTGTAGGTGCTATGGAAGTAGAAACATTTCTATATTATCACCATTTATCTTTTGAAAAAGAGATATATATTTTTACCTTGGCAATTCTGGTAGCAAGGTGGAGGCAGTTTTACAATAATCTGAATATATTTAATGTGTGCAGTTCATTTTTGTACCTAATGAATAACTGTGTGCCCGAGTGGGTGGATAGAAAATAAGAAGCTTTTGGATGAGATAGAGAAGGTGAAACATGTTACGTTTATACACGTAACGTAGATATTTCAGTACATTTGATAAAGTCACCGCTAAATACCATTTTTAATGCATGTGATGGCAATCAGTTTCCTTTGAAAACCATTATTCCAGGGGGGAGGGGGGGGGGGAAGAAATGTCTGTACCTTTCCGAAATGAATACAAGTGTTTCATTTAATTAAAGCAGAAATCACATAATTTTGCAGTCAGATTTCTCCTATGGCCCCTGCGGTGCTGCGGGAGGCAATGGAACAGAAGCTGGCACAGGCTGAAAGGACTGCCAGCAGAGTGGGTGCTTGCTGCCAGGGTGGCACTCAGCTGCTCCTGCACCCTCTGGGGTCCAGCACCTTTGCTCTGCAGCTGCCCTGTGCAGCTATGAAGGACAGGCTGCCAAATGCTTTGCTCACACACATTTGGTGATTAACAGTGAAATGATGACTGGGAACACTGAGGCAAATTAAGAAGCACGTTATCAAGAGAGTGCTGTGGAAATGGTCCAACAGTCTGCACCAGGGAGGCTCAGGCACAGAACAGAAGGAGACCTGCACAGATATCTGAGGTTGCACATCGGAGTCTTCTGCCCCATTCCTGTGCAAAAGGATGGACAGTCCAAAAGCACCCGTCAGTCCTGCTGGCTGGGAGGTCTCAGCTCGGTACAGGCAACTGCTGTCCCTGTTGCCCAACTAACCAGCAACAACAACTAAGCAGCTAAGCAGCTGGAGTTTGGGGAACAAGATGCTCCCTAGTTACTCAGAAGTCATCTTTTGGGAGGACCACAGAGCTTTACTTTGTTCAAGCAGCCCCATTTGTAACCTGGTCTGATGAAATTCTCTGTGTTCTTTAGCGCTTCCTTGGTAGAACCAGCAAAAATGGCTCCTTTATCTGTAAGGGACATTATGTGTTGATATAGAAAAAGTAAGCATCCTTTGGGAATTACCTGTGGTGGCTGCTGTTCCATTATTTTCTCGAGCCCTTCCTTTGGCAACAAAAAGGGGTCCTTCATTTGTCAGGAATGTTTTAGGTTGATATAGATTATCTGGAAGAAAAAGAAACATCACATACAACAATAAGAGTGGCATTGATTAAGCTGTGCTTTTTTTTTTCACCTGTATGATTTTGATATAAAATATGAAACATGATTCCAGTAAACCATTTCTGAAAGACCCTGTGGCTTCAGAGCTTAGACTTTCTGTGTGCTGTACCTTTTAGAGCAATTTCATCCAGTCTTTGTATCAGTTTCCACTGAATGTCTTAGAAATGTTAAAATAATTTAATTCAGCATTATTTGATTGCTGCATATCAATACAGAAAACAGTGCATTACAACATTCTCATCCTTTGTGCAAAAAAAAACCCCAGCATTATTAATGAGAAAGGAAAAAAGGAAGTATGACAATAAATTCAAGAG
The DNA here is from genome assembly GCF_026979565.1 of Vidua chalybeata. Classification (NCBI taxonomy): domain Eukaryota; kingdom Metazoa; phylum Chordata; class Aves; order Passeriformes; family Viduidae; genus Vidua; species Vidua chalybeata. The sequence goes on from NC_071530.1 coordinate 92,697,500, forward strand.
GCTGTTCATTTAAACAGCTTCTAAATTAAACATTTGCACTTTGTGAATAAATCTACATCCTGATGCCTGATATCTGGAGCAAATCTTGACACACCTTCATGCTTGGGAGATAGATCCCGTTTTAAGGGTAAATATGCCACCTTCCACACATTTGGCTCTCAGTACTCTCTTCTAAACATGATTACATCATAAATTCTGTGCTCAGTAGTTCATGTTTCAGGAATGAATGAATCCTGGGAAGGAGACACAGCAGAGGGAAAACAGATATGCTGTTTCTTGGCTTCCAGGTCCCGTGTGAGCTATTAATTACAAAGCAACCTTAAGAAAGAATGCCAATATCCACGTATAGCCCCCTTACCAAAATAAGCTTTCTTCAGAATACACATACACCATTAAAATTCAGAAATAATTTCAATATATTGAAATATTAATTTGAAATCCATTGTCCTAGGATAGTATAACCCTAGGATAGAGGGTGAGGCATCAGAATGGGAGAAGAAGTACCAGGGGAAAAAGTGCATAACAGAGATGGATTGCTCTACTGAAGACTTGCCCATTTTCCTGGTTTGGAAGACACTCTCTCCCATGGAATAGATGCCTTGGCCACAGTAAGGGCTGCTGCCCAAGCTCAATATACCCATGCAAAACAGCTAAATCCCAGCCTCAGAGGGTACCAGCAATTTTTAACCAGAGCTAGATATAGTATTTTCAAGTCTTCAGTTAATTTCTCTTTTATCTCAGACAGGGCTGTGGTCAAGCCATTGTGTGGAAAACATTACTTAAGGTTTAGGGAAGGACTGGTAAACGAATGTTTGTAGAGGAGTGATTCTAAATTTTGAGATTTAGAAAGGAGAAGGAGAAAGAAGCTCTTTAGATCATCCTTGCTTCCCCTGACTAGTAACCAATTACCACCCCTTTGAAACATGTTTTATCTTTTCAAAGTTGACTCTGGAAAAAGAAAATAGAGACAGAATTTTCATTTCAAAATGACATATCCCCAAAATCGATGGTATTTAGGGTGAAAAGGTAGCGCTTGAAATAAATTGCAAGTGTGATGCATATCAGGGTAAACCTCAGAATTTTCCCAGATATTCTGAAAAGTCTGGAAAAAGAGATGGGTGCCTGGGGCCTTGCTTAGGCATCTGTTTGCCATATGTTTTCACTAAGGAAATGAAATAAAATGTCAGAAAATCTGTAAGAGGTAAAATGTAGGAGGCAACAAGCTAAAAATAGCAAGGCTTACATGGAGACTGGACAGCTGGGTCTTCATGGGCTCAAAATGGAGTACAGCTAATGCAGTTTCTACCAAGTGCTTCTGAAGCACAGTGGTGCTGGTCCTCACAGGAGCCATAGCTGATCCATGGATCTCCCCCAGTCCCTGAACAGGGAGGAAGACTAGATTGATTGCCACAGTTAGAACAGCAAGTTAAAAAGTTACGCATGTCCGAGGTGTAGGTGTCAGACATGAAGGGAAATTTGTCATGACACGGGGTGCAGGCTATCGTGACATCACCCCAGGGGAGAGAAATGTCAGTGTGTACTAATTGGTACAGACCACTAGCAGTGAAATAAAGCAAAATGTTGAGGGCTCAACTAGATGGGAAACCACTGGAAAGACAAAGGAGCACAGGGAAAAATTGCTGCAGAGAACCTTATGGAAAAAAAAAAGAAGAGAAAACTTGGAGCAACAAGTGGGAAACAGCACAGAAATAGGAACATAAATATGTACAGTATGTACAGTAAGATGCATAACTGTATACAAAAGCTGTACACAAAGCCCATTAAAAGCTATTAAAAGCTAATATACCTGTGTCCTTCAGAAAACAGGCAATCCATAATATTTTATTGCTATTGTGGCTATCAACGTTATTCCTCAACTCTAGATTTGGAGCTGGTGAAACTCAAATAGCTCTGTCAAAACTAATAGAGACAGCAGCTTGCACTAGCAGGAAAATCAGGTCTTGTCTGTTTGCATGGAACCTTTGTTAAGGTGGTGTGTGATGAGATTGCCATGCTGTTTGCTAAAAATAGAGTAACTGGCTGTGTCAGTGATGCAGTGTCAGCATGGATGTTACTAGGACTGGATGGACCATTTAGTCTTTTTGTTGTTATTCACAAATCATTCACTAACTGATCCTCATTCCTGAGGATAGATTCATTTTTCAAAGATCTCACCTGAAGATTTAGAAGGAAAATATTGTCAGTGCTTGTGAGTTGTTAACTGTGACTGGTTGCTGCTTGTGATGCATAATTTGTCACTTCAATTGCATTGAAGTTTTTATGCTCTATGATGGGACACATGACTTATTATGCAAATTTAATCAGTGGAAACTGTAGCAATGACAAAATAATTCATTAATAGATGGATAGAAACCAATTCCTGAGTTACAGCCTTTTAGTTCCATATAATGTGATGTTTAAAATCCATGGATAAATGATGTAAAGTACAGGCATGTGAATATACTGTATGAGGACAGTTGTCATTGTCAACCAGAGCAGTAGCTGTGGAAAAAAATTAAGTTGTGGAAGATAAAACAAAGAAGGTTTGTTTTAAAAGACCTGCATGCCATGTAATCATAGTTATTATTGTTAAATGCACCAAGTGTTCAGTTCTATGTTGTGGGCTTCTAAATGAAACTTCTCATTATGTGTCCAGGTTCAGCATCTGAAAAACACGTCTATATTTTCCTTTATTATCTCTGCTCTTTTAAAATATTTGGAATACACTGGCAATTCAGAGGTCTTTGAGGTTTTTCCTGTTTTCCATGCTGTGTTTCCCTCTAAGCTGCTTTATTTGTACATCTGTAATTGCAGCTGAATCTGCATCATATTTTTATTCATTCTAGATGCCAGGTTTCTGGACCATCTACAGTGTTTTATTGGGCAGATTTATCCTCCTGCTTCCTTCTGAAATGAGAAGAGAAATAGTGATGAACACATCTGTCTTTTCTGAGCCTGTGTTCAAAATTGTAATACCTGTTTCTAGCAATGGACCAATATTTGGTGCAGAAATTTTTTACTCTGCATGTTCCTTCTAACTATGTTGCCCATTGATCTTTTCTGATGTATCTGTTTTTAGCAGGGTACATTTTTTTAAATTTGCAATTTACTGCTATTATCCTTTTTCTCCATTCTCTATGTCTTTATTGCTAATATTTGACTAGAACTTCTACATCTTCTATATTTCACAAATTTTTTCCTCCCCAGCATGAATTCTTTTCTACTTGCAAATTTACATCTTTTTTTTTTTAATACCCAGTAGAATGTTCTTGAACATTTTCCAGTTCCTATTAATATTTCCCACATTAAATTGATGTTGTTAGCATGTTAAAGCAACAGGGTTTCTTAAGCTTGGACAAATTGTCCCTTTCTGTTTCTGAGTGATATCTCATTCAAAGTGCATGAAGAAGATGAGAGAGGGTTGTGATTACAGGTAACCAAATAGGCAGGTCTTTACCATCCTAAAGTGTCTGTACTGGCTGCAAAATGCCTGTGAAGGCAATGGTCCAGTGGGATGCAGGAAAAATACAGAACTTCACTAGTATAGATATGTAGTTTATAAAGAAATAAATATAAGTATGTAGTTTATACATAAATATGTGTATATTGGGGGTACATGCTCAAAATATTTTAATGATAGGAGCTCACAAAAAAAAAAAAGTCCAAGCTTTTGTTAGACCAGTGCTTGATGAGTAAGTATACTGTTAGGTTTTCAGTGATCCTAAAGTCATGATCAGCCAGCACAGCCCATTTATGGTTTGTCCTGGCCACTGTCAGGATGCTGAGCTAGATGGACCTTCCTGTGGAACTAACACAACTCCTTAGGTAGTCTTAATCCATAAAATTAAAATCTTCTGCAATTGTGGACCATCTGCAGCTTTCTGACAATATATGGGTCTTGATTTAAACTTTTTTTCTCCCTCTTCCCTCCCTACTGAATTATTATATTTTAAATGGTCCAGTCATAAATCACCCATCTAATAGTCAGTATTGAAAACAAACCTGTTATATGATATTTTTTTTTCTACAACCTAGTCTGATTGTAATAAATATACAGACAGTTACAGTAACATCCTTTGCTTTATATGTTATGACATGCAGGTTTCTGTGACTGGTTTGGGCTCCACCGACTTGATGGTGACAGCTCATCACAGTACAGGGGGAGACTACAATTTGATATTCAGATCAGTAGTCCACTTCCAAACAGTTCCTCTGGTCTAGAAATCTATAGGTTTAAAACCAATATGGAGCCAATAACTAGATTCTTATTTTAGGGCAGACTGTTAGAAATGCTCTCCATGGCAGCTTCATGTCTCTCTCTCTCTCTAAGTGCAGAAAACACAGTAATTTTGGGAGAATTTACTTTTTAGGCCATCTTAGCATTCCTTCTAGCCCTGCAAACCTGATGGGTTTTGCAGTCCTGGCTGAGTCTGATCGAAGCTGACATCTGTGGGCTTCTGTGAAGAATGTGGGAAGAACGTACTAAATATGTCAAGTTAGAGTCTCCCCAAGCAATTTGACGATTGCTAGTCCGAAAGCACCGCTTTGGGAAAGTATGCTGACTCATGGCATGAGAGGGGAAGGATTTATTTTATAAAGCAATGGGCTAGTATGGTACGATCTGGAGTAACTTTGTAACTTTCCCAAAGTTGCCACACGACAAAACCAATCTCTAAATGCCTCTGTCCATAAAAGTTCTCTCCATTCAGCAACTATAATATTTTTTTCCTCTGTCTCTTTTCATTTATTGTAAATGTCTTTGGACCTGGAGGTGTCTGTGGATGTCTCCAATTATGTAAGTGAAGAGAACTTGGCACAATGGGCCCCTTATTTCAACTGGGAGTTCTGCAGGCTACTCCTATGCAAATAATATATGTCAGTAAGATTCCAAAAAGTACCCATGGCTATTCTTAGTTCTATCTGATGCTATGGGTATGCAGCAGATGTAAAAATTTGGCCAAAGTATCCTGACAGCAAATGTGTAAATAAGTGTGTATTAATACCATTGCAGACCTGTAAGGAAAGAACAGGAATCACAGAACCACAAAATGTCTTGGAATTGGATGGGACCTTTAAAGATCATCTAGTTCCATATCCCTGTAATGGGCAGGAACGCCTTCCACTAGACCAGGTTGCTCAAAGTCACATCCAGCCAGGCCTTGAACACTTTGAAGGATGGGAAGTGGTCTTTCTTGTAAGCCTTCTTTCTACATTGAAAGCTTGCAGTCAGATCTCTGTGGAGCCTGCTCTTCTCCAGGCTGAACAACCCCAGTTCTCTCAGCCTCTCTTCATAGGAGAGGTGCTCCATCCCTTTGATCATTTCCATGGCTCTCCTCTAAACCCTCTCCTACAGGTCCATGTTCTTCTTACACCAGGGACTGGACAATAACTTGACAGGAGGAGCACAGACAAGACCCCAACCTGGGAACATCAGGTTAGTTTTAAGCCAGATGAGTTTTTTGCTGTTTCTCCTCCCATTCACCTGATCCCTGCCCTAGCCCAAGGAAGGGAAGGCACTGCAGAGGGAAGAAGTGAGTGTGGTGTGTTGGTGTCCCTGCCGCTGACAGTTGTTCTGCCGTGTGCTGGTCACATCTGCAATGCTGCAGCCCAAATCATGCAGTAACCCAGACAGAACCAGGCTTGAGCTGCAAGAGTAACGCAGTATGGAAAAGTGGAGAGTGCTAACACCAAATTTATTTTCCACCATATTTATTACATTTTGGGGATTTTTCCTGCCCCTGAGAGTCCAGTTGCATGATTCTGAAGCCTTTTAATGTTGTGTTAACAACTCCATCTCATGGGATGAGAGGCTGATTTGGAGGCCTGGAGTAAAAGATTTTTTTTAAAAGTTTCATGTTTCATAAGAGAATTTAAAGATTTCAGCTAAGTTCATAATATATATTTTTAATATATTATCTATATTTATCTAAATTTTTAGTTTCTCAGGTTCAGCCATCCTTGTTAACTTACCTTGAAAATCTTCCACTGAAAGCTATAACTTAGGTCCAAAGTGGGTGTAGTTCTGCAGCTGAATGTGTGATGGATCCTGCTTCTCTTTCCAAAAGACTGAAATGTGCCAGCTTGCCCAGTGGATGGAAATACTTTCCACTGTGCTTTCCTCAAGAGATCAGTTTAAAACAGAGCGTCATTGCTCCTGTAAAATTTGAACCCAGAGCCCTCCAGCTTTGGCATTTTATTTTCATGATTTAAATTTGTTCCCCAACTCCTTAATTTCAAAGGGGCAGCAGTCTACCAGAGTTTCCTTTACCAATCAGACAAAAAGCAGATGTTCATGCTGAATATTGCACAGTTCTGTACAGCAGGCAGGAAACTTCATGTAATAAAATTACTCAGTGTGGAAATTCTTGACTGTGGCCCAGTTCACAAAGCTTGCAAAAAGCCCTGTCATGAATTTGGCCATGCCTTTTGAAATTAAGGATAGGGGGAACAAAGTTAAGTTATGAAAATAAGGTCCCAAAGGCTGAAGGGCTCTGGGTTCAAATTTCTCAAAAGCATTAGGACTAGGTTTTAAAACTGATCTTTGCAGTGAACTGCAGCAGGAGGCATTGTCAAAAACTGGGCACGTTGGCACAGTCTAGTCTTTCCTCAAAAAACAGGGAGGCAAACATAAACTTCTGAGGCAGCAGGCTTTTTTTCAGTTAAAAGCTTTCTTTAAATGTCAATGTCAGCATTCTCAATGTCTGTGGAAATAGACAGCTTCTTCCAATGTTCATTCTTGACTTGAATGTCCAATCTATTTTTTTAACACATCATACTGTTTATTTCAATAAGATCTCCTTATAAAGTATAATAACTCTTCCCTGATTTCAACTATAATCTCCTAAAGAGATTCAGTGATTTACCATCGAGACCAACTCTCAATTCCTTCATACCTTATGAGACATTTTTCCAAAATTTAAAAGTTTTTTTACCACCCCATCACATAGGGAAAGAAGATGGTGATCAGACTCAGAATTTATTCTTCAAATACCTATTTTCCGTTAATAATGCACAAAATCCTTTCTGTATTAGAAACAAATTATATGATTTCATCTGTAACAAAGACAATTCAGGTGGTTGCATTATTTTTCTCTTTCTATCTAGTAATTTGTAGTGTCTTGGAGTATAAATATACTCTAACCAATTTGATTTATCATATTCCTTTCCAAATTAGATTTTCTCTCCTTGGTTTTGTTTGGATGTCTTTTTTTGGGGGAAGACAGTTTGACAACCAGCTGGGACTTGTCCTCAAGAGAGCTCCAGAATGGGAATCTTTTACTTTGAATGGTAGACACTTCTCTTTCTTAACCTGAGCACGCACAATGAAATGAAACCTCCCCTCTTGCTGGTGATACCATCACAAATTTACCTTCTTCCTTTGTTAACAAATGAATACATTTTGCTTTTTGAGAGGCTCAAAGGTTCACTACCAGCACAGGGCTTGATAAGACTTTTGAGATAAGACTTTTGGGCGCTAACTCAATTGAATGACCTTAATACATGATTAGTCATAGAGCCATAGAATGGTTGGGGTTGGAAGGGACCTTAAAGATGATCCAGTTCAAAATCCCCTGCAATGGGCAGAGACACCTTCCACTAGACCAAATTGCTCAAAGCCCCATCCAGCCTGGCCTTGAACAGCTCCAGGGATGGGGCATCCACACCTTCTCTGGGCAACCTGTTCTAGTGTCACACAAACTTCAGAATAAGGAATTTCTTCCTAATGTCTAATATAAAATTATCCTCTGTCAGTTTAAAACCATTGTCCCTTGCCCTACCAGTACACTCCCTGATAAGAAATTCCTCCCCCTCTTTCCTCTAGGCCTCTCTAAAGTACTGGAAGGCCAAAACAAAGTCTCCTGAGGCCTTCTCTCTTCCATGTGAACAACCCCAATTCTCTCAGCCAGTACTCACGGGGAAGAGTTCCAGCCCCTGGTCATCTTTCTGGGCCTCTTCTGGCTCTTCACTTGAGCAGGGCCATGTCCTTCTTATATTGGGGGCTCTAACCTGAACATAATATTCCAGGTGGGGTCTCACTAGAGAGGAATGGAAGATCACCTCTCTTAACCTGCTGGCCATTCTTATTTTGATGAATCCCAGAGTACAATTGTCTTCCTGGGCTGTAAGCCCATTTTGCATTCACACTGAATATGAAACTCATATTCAGTTTCTCATGCACCAGTCCTGCTGGGTCCTTCTCCACAGGGCTGCTCTCAGCTGGCTGATGACCAGCCTGTACTCATGTTTGGGATTAACCCATGCACAAGAGTGTCCACTTGGCCTTGTTAAACTTCATGAGGCTCGTGTGGGCACAGCTCTCTATATTATTGTGTAATAAATTAAGTGTCCATAAATGCTTTTGATATGCTTGAATTAAAATATTTGATATGATCTTTTGGATGTTCACAGAACGTAGGCTTCTGTGAACAGAAGGCTTGTAGTCCACCTTGAGCAAGATTTAGCATCTACCTTTAAAAGTAGCTTGGAAGATACAGCTAAGCCTCCATTCCTTTCCTTACTACTTAGAAGCCAGCTGGTTGTACTGAAACTTGGACTAATTTGAAGTGGAAGAAATGGAGCTTAACACAAATGCAGGTAGGACTGCAGTTGCTTCTTAACTGAGTATGTGAGAATGTGTAAGAAAGGTGGCTGCAAATCAGAGGAGGTATTAACTGAATCCTGAGGTCATGTAGGAAAAAACCTGTACACAGACTGAAGAAGTCAATCGTTAAAGTAAGGTATAATGAGAAATGGATAAAAGAGGGAAAATTATATGGGACCGCACTGAAAACATTCCAAGTTGCCAACCCTAATTAGTGTTTGTGAAATCCCTAACTGTTGCCATGGCAATAAATGTGATACTACAAATGCAGCATTCTGACTTCTTCACAGGATCAAGCAAAGTTGGAAAGGAGCAAATCCCTATGTAAACATCAATACAGTCAATTAATTAGGAAACACAGCAAGAGAAATAATAAGAACCCATGAAAGGTAAATTAATTTCTGTTTTCTGCCTGCTATATTTGAAAATTTCCCCAGTATCAAGCATTTCTGTAATTCACTTTCATTCTACAGTAATGTTTTATCATAGACCACTGTGGAAGTTGTCATGAAGAGAGTTTTTTTAATACGTTATTTTGCAAGTTAAAGACTTTGGCTTATTTGAGCTATTTCAGGTACTTAAAACCATTTCTTTCTTTAAATGTCACATAGCAAGTTTATTTATTTATTTGTTTCTTTGAGATAAACTTCCACCTAAATAAGCCCTGCGTTCTCTGTTCCTTTTAGGAAAACTGATAAATAATCTAAAATGGAGCAGATAATCCTGAGTGGCAGCAAGTGGCATATACAGGACAATTGGGGTATCAGGTCCAGACAACACGGGTTTATGAAAGGCATGTCCTGCTTGACTGACCTGATCTTCTGTGACAAGGTGACTCACTTAGTGGATTAAAGAAATGTTGCCTACCTAAACTTCAGTTAAGCCTTTGACACCATTTCCCACAGCATTCTCCTGGAGAAACTGGTTTCCCATGTCTTGGATGCATGTATTCTTTGCTGGATAAAAAGCTGTCTGTATGGCCAGGCCCAGAGAGTAGTGGTGAATAACATCCAGCTGATGGCTGGTCATGAGTGATATTCCCCAGGGCTCACTGCTGGGACCAGTTCTGTTTAATATATGTATCAATGATCTGGATGAGGCGATCAGGTGCACCCTCAGTAAGTTTGCATACTCTCACCAACTTGGGTGGGAATATCAATCTACTGGATGGGAATACTGATCTACAGAAAGGCTCTGCAGAGGATCTAGACAGGCTGGATTGATGGGCTGAGACCAACTGTATGAGCTTCAACAAGTGCCAGGTCCTGCCCTTGGGTCACAACAACCCCAGGCAGGGGGTATAGGCGGGGGGCAGAGTGGCTGGAAAGATGCTGGTGGAAAAGGTCCTGGGAGTGCTGATTGACAGTGGCTGAACATGAGCCATCATGTGCCCAGGTGGCCAAGGAAGTCAATGGCTTCCTGGCCTGTGTCAGGAATATGAGGCCAGCAGAACCAGAGGAGAGATCATCCCTGTGTACTTGGCACCTCAAATCCCAAGTTCACTTTTGGGTTCCTGAGAACAAGAATGACATTGAGGTGCTGGAGTGAGTCTGGAGGAGGGCTAAGGAGCTGGCGGAGGGTCTGGATGGGAAGTGCTTCAAGCAGTGGCTGAGGGAGCTGGGATTGTTTGGGGAGAAAAGGAGGCTCAGGGGTGACCTTATCGCTCTCTACAACTGCCTGAAAGGAGGGTGTAGCCAGGCAGGGATCAGTCTATTCTCCCAGGTAACAAGTGATAGGACAAGAGGAAATGGACTCAGGTTGTGCCAGGGAAGGTATAGATTGGATGTTAGGAAAAATTTACTCACTGAAAGGATTGTCAAGCACTCGAATGGGCTGTCCATAGAAGTGATAGAGTCACTGCCTCTGGGGTATTTAAAAGGCATGTACATGTGGCACCTGGGGACATGGCTTTTTCATGGACTTGGCAGTGCTAGGTTAACTGTTGGGCTCAATGATCTTAGAGGTCTTTTACAACCTAAATGTTTCAATGATTCTATGAAAATATTAAACACTGTGAAAAAAATGCCTTTTTTTTCCCCATGGTTTTATCTTTGGCATGACTTCAGAACCTTGTACTATTTGAGTAGTTTCACTATACACACATAAGGATCTTTGCCATATACAGAGCATCATTTATATCTATGCTGTGGTTTAACCCCAGCAGGCAACTGAGCCCTACACAGCCACTTGCTCACTCCCCACTGGCGGGCTGGGAGACAGAATCAGAAGACTAAAAGGGAGAAAACTCTTGGGTTTCTCCCAGTAATAAAGATAGGTGAATAGAGAAAGCAAAAGCTGCACATGCAAGCAAAGCAAAACAAGGAATTCATTCATCCCTTCCCATGGGCATGCAGGTGTTCAGCCATCCCCAGGACAGCAGGCCTCGATCATGCTTGGGACTTGGGAAGACCAATGCCACCACTCTGAATGTCCCCACCTGCCTTCTTCTTTCCCCAGCTTTTATTGCTGAGCGTGGTGCGAACGGTATGGAAAATCCCTTGGGTCAGTTGTAGACACTGTCTCAGCTGTGTCCCCTCCCAACTTCTTGTGTACCCCCAGCTTTTATCGCTGGCAGGGTGGGGAGCAAAAAGAGCCTTGGCTCTGTGTAAGCTCTGCTCAGCAGTAATGAAAACATCCCTTTGTTACCAACACTGCTTCCAGCACAAATCCAAAGCACAGCCCCACACCAGCTACTGAGACAAAAATTAACTCTGTCCCAACCAAAACCAGTGTAAAGTGGAATCCCATGCTTCTTTATAAAGAAAATCCTTGGTTTTGTGGGGTAAGGTCAGAATCTTTACCTCATTTGACTTTCACAGCCATATAACAATTTCAAGTATTTAAACTCCTTCTGTAATCAAATGCAGCCAGGACATTCCATATTATGACTATGAACATAAAGGTAACTAAAGCTAAAAAAGAAAACAGAATAAAACTTGCTGTAAGTGTTTCCATTTGGTAAACAAGTTTCTTTTACTTTTATTTGACAAATCAATGCATTGGTAATACTCACAAACGCAAGTCTGGAATACAATTCTCAAATATGTCCTCTGCTGCTAAGAATTTGATTAACTGGCATCCTATTTATTCAATTAATACATGAATGGTTTGGCATTTTTAAAAGTTAATCCTTTTTGTCCATTCGTAATTATTGTTTAATCCATATATTGCAATATTCCTAATGGTTGGCTTCATTAATTTAATAAAGGACAGATAAGTATTTGTTTTCTAAATACTATCTAGTTTGCTTGACAAAACATGTGATTGACCACGATTTTGAATAGTCTCATGGATGACTTCATAAGCAGGGTAAGAAAGGTCAGTTTGAATACCTGAGTTATTTTGAATTTGTCAATGCTTTTATCATGTTTTTATAATTTAATACAGTGGCAGCATAATGGAAAGAAAAGTAAAACTAAATAAGAGCATTCACTGGACACTAGCTCAGCAAACAGAAAGTTTTATTCCCAACTCTAAGACTGAGATGCTGTATGCTCTTGGGTTGGCATTCTCCTATTTCTTCTTATTTTATCTGTTTGGACTGGAGCTTCTCCTGGGTGGGAACTGGAGGTGCTAATTAGAGTAGGTAGCAAAATGGGGTCCTGATCTCTGTTGTGGCCTCTAGGTGTTGCTATAATACAAATAATTAATCAAAAGACATGTTTCAGTGTCCTCAGAGGGTGTTGCCAATTTCTCCCAGAACCACGCTTAATTTTATACAATTAAACCCCTCTCTCTCCCTCCTCTCTACAGCATAACTGAAATTTTAGCTTTGTATATTGGGCAAATGAACATGAATGTGAAAAGTACAAGTAGGAAAGCTGTAGAAAGAGACTTGACTCACCTCTATTCAAAGTTCCTCATTTTTGGGTGCCTTTGTGATAGTCTCTTGTCCAAGGGTGGTTGCTACTAGAGGAACCTGCTATTATATTCCTGACTCAGCCAAACCTTCCACTGCCAAAATCAACCATTGGGCATCACATTCCTTAGCAAGGCCTCTGGTGCTGATGTGGTTTAGGGGTATAAGCACACAAGGCACACATAAAGACACAAGTGCAGGTTAGATCAGGACATAGACCTGTTCTCATGTCTAAAGATATGAGGCCTTAAAATAGTTACAAACTGAGATACTTGTAAGTTTGGTAAGGATAAACTTTGTCTTGTAGGGTGAAAGTTCAGACCCTGGTGTGGCTTGATCTCAAGATCTGCATACTTTGCTCAAGAGGGAGCTAATACGCAAAACTCATTGTTATTATTATTAACAATCTTAAGATTCATCGTTTAAATTTTAAAAATACGGCATAGAAAAAAAAAACCACAGAAAATAATTTGGAAGAGTTAGTACAACCTTTTCTTTTGTCACATTTCCAAGGAAGGGGCTGCCAATCCTGCAGCCCAGCACAGCACATCATTTGATGTAACCTCCAGCCGAGCAACTCCTGCAGAACAGCCCTTGTGGAGGTGTGCTGGAGCCATCAGTACTCATGGCAATGCCCGGAATAGTGGCAGATGCCTCTAGAAACTGCATTTGTTGGAAATGCATTTGTAGCCAAACAGTTTTGCCTGGCAGGGGATAAGCGATCCCTCCTGCAAAGCAATGGCACAGTAAGGAAAGGAGATGGATGCACATTTGAAGAAAATTTTGCAGGTGCCTGCTGGAGCGATGCCTTAGCAGGATTTACTGATGCAAAGGGGCTGAATATGGGATGGGAGCTCTGTCCTCTTTCTGGCCAGACATAGTTGCTATGAGCCCTGTAGCCATCCACTCCTGTGTCTGCAGCCTCATCAGCTCTGGATTAACAGCTATAGTCCCTTTTTGTCGCGGAGGAGAAATAAGTGAGGGGTGAATAGCCTCTCTGCTCTGGTCTATATGTGGTTCAACCTCTGGGAAAACCATGGTCCAGCTCTCAATACCTAATTGAGATTGCATAACCAGATACTGCAGGCATGTATTTATATAAAAGCTATTTTAATCAAAAGACTAGCCATTAAATTGCCAGTGTTCTTAAGCATGCTTCACCAATTTTTCCACTTTTAAGACTCAAGTAGACAATTTTTTTAATGTTTTATAAATGATAAAAAATTCACATCAGATTTTAACAGAATTAAGCATACTTATTCAAAACACATGGGGCCTCTGAAAAAAATGTTATTCAATTTAATAATTTTAATTTACATTGTATATGTACATGAGCATTTCTTTCAACCCACAGGTTAACACCACAAAAAAAAAAAAAAAGAAATAAAAAAGAAAGAAAGTACTGTGGTTAGCTGAGTGAAGAAACTCTTGAGACACTGTTGTCTGAAATAAAAGCAAGGCACTCTCCCTTAACACCTGATATATTCCTGAATTCTGCCTAGACAAAGGCATGTTCACACTGAGAGAGCTCTAAGAATAGTAGTAGATTTATTCTGCATTAACTCTTTCTTTTACCACTGTGACAGGTCACCGGTTGTACTCTAGGATGAATCAGTGTATTGAAGTTGACATGAAGGACAATTCCACAGATGATGGGATTTGGGAGAGTATCACAGCTAAGACTATCTATGGAAGACTGGAGGACACAGACTACGTGAAATCTCACACGGGGCTCTCAACCTGCTTCCTCCCACTCACATTCCACTTAATAAATAAACCTTGCTCAACAAAAAAGCAATTTTACTGTACTATGCTGATTTGCTTCAAAATCCTTGATACGGGCACGCTCGCAAAAAAGCTCCTGCAAGCCCTTGTCTGGCTGGTGCTCAGCACCTGGCAGGATTTGTCCTTAGATAAAAGTAATTTCTCAAGGGACCTTGTGTCTTACACAAGGAGACGAAAGCAAACATTCTTTTTTTTGGATTTTATGTCTGTATGTTTTTGTATGCGCACATGTTGTGAGTGTATATATATATATATGTATATATATATATTTAGTATATACAAAAGCAAATTCAGTCAAAATATATTTGTCTTGCTGGTCAGGCTTGTTACAGCAACCTACAAGAAACATTAGCTTCTCTGATATTTAATTATGCTATTATGTTTGCACATAAGCTTAAAAGTCAATACAAAAAGCAATACTTCTCCAAATATTATCTGCAGGTAAACCAGAAATATTAACTATAGTGATTAGAAGTCTGTTTCCCTATTGACACTACTATAAATCTTGATATAAGAATAATTTTTTCATAAAAGCACATCCAAACATAGTAAGTGATAAAATACCAGATTACTTTTTGAAAACCATACAGTGACTCGATATCTGGGTTATCCTTTGCAGCAATTAGGCAATTCATTTGGCATCTGTTTGATTGTATAATTTAATTTCCATATAAACAGCATAGTTTAAAAAAAGACAAAAGCTAGAATGTTTAAAGCTAACAAAAGATACAGTGACATCAGGTTGACATTCAAAAATTTCTTTAGCAAAATGACCAACAAAATTTTGACTTAATACAGTGCATATAAAGTTTTTCAGAACTGAATTTTTTAAATATTATTTGAATTTACCAAAACATGAGCAAGATTTTAATATCAAAGTGCTAAACAGTACTGCCTTAGAAGTCACTGCAAATAAACTGTAAAATAACTCTGCTTGTGATTTGACAGATATTTTATATACAAATGGTTAATAAAAAGACACGCGCACACACACACGCACACAAATATAGGTATATACATATATATACATACACATTATATATATGTATATAGTTTTCCAACTGGTGTATCTGAGTCAGTGTGAACACCCCATTTAGTTATCATGTGTAACAGGGTTCCCATGAGCTGGCAGTCATTGCAATAAATACAGGCAAAGCCATTACAATATACCATGCATACAAACATTTATACAAATAAAGACACTATGCAACAAATTATCTCATATTAATATGGCATCAACAGTATAAACATACAAAAAGGAGTACGAACACGGAATGTTTAAACGCAGCCCACTATATCCTTCCTAGCACTTACATTCATACTATTTTACAAGACTTGCTTGTTCTTGAAAACCATCCTCTGTCTGTTTACTAACAAGTCGCTTGTGTTAGAAGTCTAGAACTGAACTATCCCTGATACTGACCCTGTATGCTCCAATCACTACTTACTCGGGTTTCCTTAGCTAAGGAACAACTGAGCCACAATTGCTCCCGTGTCTTCCACATACATTTGTCAATAAGTCACGCTACATGGAATCAAGTTTGGAAAACTCTGTCAGGTAAGTTAGTGCATGTAATTTTCTCCCTTGATTTCTTCTGTTTGTTTTCCTAATAAAATAAATTAGTTAATAAACGAGACTTAGTAAGACAGCACTTTAAAAAATTGCACTTGAACATGGGAGCTAACAGCCATTGTCATTTTGCTATATTTGATTCGTATGAAATGTTTAATTGAATGTACTTTGCTAAAAAAGTGAATTTTTGTTTAGATTGTGCTGATGTATGTGCCCTTGATGCAGGAAGTATGCTAAAGGTATCCTCACAAAACACATACTACCCTGGCAAACAACAATTTGCTGTTCTTTCAAACACAGCTTCTACAATTTTACTCCTCATAGACCATGAGGTGTTAAACAACAGATTTAAAACAGTCATGTTAACCTTTTACTGCTGCTGGGATAGCATTGTCCAAAAGTGCCATATTAGCCATTTAAAAAACCCAACTCACACAAAAGAAAACAAAGAACACAACCCCAAACCAGTAAGCCAGTAAGTTTCAGGCCTCAGGTTGTAAGGACAAAGCGCCAGAAAAGACCTCATGTTAGACTCGGAGCGGCTTTTCTGTTAAGTGAGGGCAGAAATGTTAGCTGTAAGTCACAATCCGTTTGCCTGCTCTGGCGGGCGTTTGCCTCTCAGGAGGGTGGTTTGACTCAGAAGGGTAAGGTGTCCAGAAACAGCCTGTCGATGATGGAAGGGGCTGGCACCAAATCTTCCAGTTTCAGGTAAAAGATGCGCTGCAGTCCCAGTGTGCAGAGAGAACGCAAGTCAGCCAGAACACCCAGTACCTTCGGCTCCGCAGACTCAAGTGGTTGTCCTTTGTTTTGGCAACTGAAAGTTAAGTGATCTTTCAAACTGCTTGTGATCTTGTTGCATAGCTCTTCCACTTTCTTTGGTTCTTTTAATCCATGTCGTTCTGCAAAGCCAGAGGAAAAAAACACATCAGCATCCCTATCACAAATGGAGAGAATGCATTTTCTTGGGAGTAACCCAGGTGCATACTCTGGAACTCAGAGCAAAAAGTGCTCTGAGAGTGTAGATTTCTCAGAACAGCTGGGTTTACATGGAGTTAGTTAACCTTTTTGCCACACAAAATAAGAGAGGGCAAGTGCTCCTTTCTCTTTATCTACTAAAACAGGCGATAGAGATGCTCAGTTATGATTGAAATTCTGGTACAAGGAATCCAAGCATCCTGCGTATCTGATATAATTTTCATGATATGAGGCAGAATTAATTGGGTGATTTTGCAGCAAAACCATCACAGGAGGTGTTTTGGAGATTTCCGTGCTTCCCCACCAGTTGTGAATGCTCAATAACTATGGCAACCATTATTTATTCAGTGAATTCAAGTGGCGATCAATATCCTTAGCTAGCTCCATCAGCGCCCGGCCTAGAATTCCACCAGGAATTTGCAGACACTCTTATAAGAAACTAAAGGCACCTTACTACCCTTTGTTATTTTGATCAGCTGCTGCTTTTTAGTTTATTCATCTTTAAAAGCTCTAAGATAAAAGATGCCTGGAAGTTAACTATTTTGCTTTGAGTGAGCAATGCCTGAGCAGCTGCTATGTTATCCAACACAAAAACCTCAGCACTTCTAAAAGGAAGGAGAGCTGGGGTTTATTCCCCTTCAAATATCTTTTTAAAATACTATAATGATGTTAAATGCATTCACAGTTCTTTAAGCATAATTAGAATGATTCAGATTTGTGGTTTGTTAAAAGCAGACTTTTTACAGGGGAAAGAATTCTATGTCGTTTGCTTAGTGGATGAACTATAGTAACAGAACAAAAAAAATCAGAAAAAAAAATCTCAAATTTGTGGTGTATTCATTTGCCTCTGACTGAAATACACAGGTAAGTAAGAAATGACTTCATAGAAAAGTCATAATAATTTACACATGAAATAGAATTGTGCCAGATATGGCAATCAAAGAAAATGCAGATTATATGAAGTCAATTAGATATATAAAACAATGACAGCAGTGGATAAGGAGAAATGTGGCAGTTCTTGTGTTTGATGCTTTTGAAGTCATCTCCTTCCCTGGGCCTCTCTCCCATCCCAGGCAGCCAGCAGCCACACTGTGCCCATTGTCCCCAAGTCTTGTTCCTCCATGCCAGGAGGAGCAAGCAATAGACATGTCCCCTGTTTGTCCCCTAATGAACAGTGAAAAGAGTACAGTTCTCTTGACTTCCAGAAGCAGGAGTAATGCCTGCACCAGGCGCAGTGGTGCCCTGCCCAGTCCTGTGTATATAAACTCCTTGCTCACCACCTGTTTTGGCTTAGATACCCTTTAAAAACCAATAAAACAGGCAGGATTCAATGAGGGCAGTCAGAAAATGCAAAGGTCTGGTTTTCCACTGATATTCACCCATTTTACACTTTTTTTTTTTCCAACTGTATTTACTTAAGCAGAGTTAGCTCCTGAATATACTGGTTTGGGATCAGAATCAGAGATGTGTAGACATGGACATCTCTGTCCAGAAGCTACCATGCTCAGTCACTTAAGTACCATCAATTTGCCCTGTTGTTTCAAAGCAACACTTATCCAGCCAGTGACATCTGCTTCAGACATCGTTTCCACCTTGCAGGAATTAAAAACTCTAGGTATTCTAAGTGCCTTGTTTACATTAAAACATGAGAAGTCAATGAATATTTAAAGCCTTTCCAGTAAATGGTGTATAGTGTAATTATGTAAGCCTTAACTATACAGGTCACTGAGAGTAAATACTTAGGCAGATTCTGCCATTAAAAATCTTGGCAGATAAATATTTTATACAGGTTGGAAAAGCTGTAGGGCTTTTTTTTTTTTTTTTTTACCACTAGCCTACTGAGAGAATCTGCAGGACATTAAATTAATCTTGCAATCTTTGAAGAGTGCCCATCTTTTAATCTGTTTTGTTTCCTAGCTGTGTCAGTGAAGATATTTTTATAGATGTAGGGAGCTGGAATACTAGAATGGATCCAAAACCTGACTACAAATTAGCAGAGCACATTTTCAAACCACTGCCTCAGTAGGTGTATACTTTGCTGCAGAGTATGGAAAAATATCTCTGTCTCTGGAGCACGCAGCAACTTTGTTAGCATTTCCAGTTAGAACTAAACAGCTTGCCTCTCACTGACAAGTTCAGAAGGTTTCATGAAAAAATCATGTCTTTCGTGAATAGCCATTAAATGTACATGGCAAAACACTATGTGTGCAAAGATTATCACATTAGTAGCCTTACTTTACATAACAAAATCATGGAAATTCAGAATTAAGAGATACTCTGTCCTTAAAGTGTGAGGCTACAATATTAAAACAGTCCCTGATAAACCATATTGTCCTCCCCTGAGTGAATTGCCATACAATGGCCTTCTCTACACGTCCATCTCCAAAAGGGTTAATTCCTCATGCCTGGAACTGCCTCTAGGGGTTTTAGTCTTAAACTCCTAAGGCATCCATAAAGTCAAAAGCCAGAAAGACAAAGTCATCTATGTGGAAGCCCTTCTGCGAGGGAAGGAGAGCGCTTGCACCGGCACTGCCACTGCAGTCTCTGGTGGTAGAACACAACTACTTTCTGAAGAACACACTCATCTAAGAATAGGCTCCTCTCCTTGGTAGACTTGAGGCATCTAGGGCCTAATTAACTCAAAGATTTAGATTGAACAGGGTTCAAATAACAGGAAACACATTTTCTTGCCTTTTTCACACGCCCTGTTCTGTTTGCACAAAGAAAGTGCACAGTCTTTCTCATACAACCTAAAGGGAGCAGCATGAGGCCCCTGTGCTAAGGGTGTACAGTGGCACTGAAGCCAACGGCCTCTAATCATTCTCTGTCTTCCACAGGATGGTCTTATCCACATGGGAATGATAAGGCCAAGATTTTTCCCAAGAAGTACAGCTGGTCAAAATAGATAGGTTTTCTTTAACTGATTGAGGAGATGTGTAAATATTATGGTAGTCAGACTTTCTTATAATGACAAAGGCACGTGTAAAGTGAATACAGGATTTCTCAGCCTGTAACGACCCAAGATTGTGTCTTAGGATATCATTGATTTTTGCAAGAAAAAAATGGTGATTTATGGCAAAAATGCTGTCAAAATGAGTCATCAAAAGTCTTACCTCTAGAGCTCTGCAAACTTAGCTTATCCTGGTAAACAGAACACAGCAAGTATTTTATACCTTTTTCCTTTTCCCGGGAAGCTGAATGTGGTTTTGTGCTATCATTACACTGATCAGCAAAAACTCAACAGGAAGAAAGCAAAGACCCTAACCTCTGACCTGAGGTAGATCATGCCAAGGTCAGGCAGACTGAGCAATATCTTTACAGAAAATGCCTCTCAGAGAGTGTGAGTGCCTCAAAGACCTTGGGCTCTGCACTCTGTGTCACAGGGTATCATTTTTAGTCTCAATTAATTCTGAGGTGTCCAGAAATGCAACGGATGAACACTGCAGACTTAAAATAGGCCTCTTGATTTTCTTGGTTTCAATGTAGTTATGTGATTTTCTCTTCCCCCTTCACATTTCTCTTCCCCTTCTATAACTCAAATAAGCACAAGACTCAGTTGCCTACAGCTTTCTTGTGCACACACTGTTACACAGGAATATTGCAACTGGTCAGATCCAAAAGTCTTCTTTCCTGTTGCAGTCTGGCCCATATTTATCCTGCCTAGCTCTCAGACACTTCACAAGGGTCCCCAACATTGGTGCACAGACCTCCCAAACTCCTCCTAACATCAGTGGCATTTTTAGAAGATTATTACAATTTTAGGTGCATGAATCATCTTCTGGAGGTGCCCTGTATTCTCCATCAGGTGTGCAAAGTACCTGAAGTCAGGTGAGATGGGTGGCCACACAGAACACCATAGTTTGCTCCCTCTTTTAAGAAAACCACAATATAACACAGAGACTGCTGGTTGCTGTAGAAGCAAAGAGTTCTTGCCTCAACAAAGAGGTGGGAGTGAAAAAGGAGGAGTGAGTACTTTACTTTGACGCTGACAGTATTTCCCCTCAGCTAAGTGGCAGGGGGAAGGCAGACAATGCAATCTGGAGGGGTTTTTTTTATAACTAGCTCTCCTACACTCCTCCAGTCTGCCACCTGCTTGTATGTAGACCCAGCACATGAAGCACCCACTCCAGAGGATATCCTGGCAAGAGGACTGAAGGATATCTGCTGCTGAAGAGTAGGTAAGTCTCGATTCCATTGGGAGGTTGGACAAAGTCAGGTTCAGAAGGAACTGCAGCATACTCATGCTCGTTTTAGCCACACTGGTCTCATCACTGTTTCTTGGTATGACTGATGGTGCTAAAAATTGTGTTTGTAAACTGGAACAGAAAGCCCAACAGCAGGAAGACAAACACAAACTCCTAATTAACTGAAACCTCACAGTATTCTTCAGTGGTCTGGTGCCAGTCTAACAAAGAATTAGGAGTGTGAATAAGCCCAATATATACAGTGGCCTGAGCTGGTCTGTAACACACTTAAAATAAAACATATGGTGAAAGAGCTTGGCTGAATGAGGGCTAGCATATTCTGTACCCAGCAGCATCCCACTGAGAGTGTCAAGTGGGCAAAATAATAATGGTTTGATGTGGATAGAGAAAGGAAGGGGCAGAGAGGAAAACATAATCAACAAGGAGAATGAGAGAGAGAAACACTAGCAGTTCTAGAGCAGGCAAAAATTTGAGGCTGAATTAGAATGTGCTCTTCAGATGATCTGTACTGGATTCTCAGTCTTTCTATTTTCACACTGATTGAAAAAAAAACTAATAAATGGTCATTTGGGAAGTTTAGGAAGCATTTTCAAGCATAGGCTGAGTTAGTATCTAGTCTACTCTGCAAAGCTGCATCCTCAACACTGCCCAGTCCATCACAGAGTGACTGTGCAGGAACACTTATGATCCATGAACACACTAAACTCATAGAAATCCTCTGTGTGGAATTAACAACAGAGCTTGACCCAAGATGACCAGCATTTCCTTTCCATGTTGGCGCTCTTCTTTAGCTCATTAGATGCTACATATCAACAGAATAAGTGATCCAAAGGAGAAGAAGAACATGACAGACCTAATTTTTTTACTTTCACAGGCATGTGAGGTGAGTGTCATGTGTTGTTTCCCACCTACTTTCTTCTGGGTGATGCTTAGAGCAACACTCATATGCTGTGGAGGAAGTTGTGTCCAGCCTTTCTAAACCAACTAAAGGAAGTAAAAAAAGAGAAGAGAGACAGAGAGAGGAAGATCCTAAAGGAGCACCTTACAGTAAAAAGATGTGTTTTGGCATGACAGAGTTCTAAGTTAACGGTTTGCAAGCCTCCACAGTAAATTGCGAATTCCTTCATTCTGGGTGCTCTTTTAAGCTGATGTCTTATCTGAGAGGACCTGAAAATTCATCAGCAATCTGACATAATGCTTTTCCTTCTAGGCAACATACCACAGATTTCCAGGACACATAAAAGAGATGGAAAAAGCAAAAATATATGGACTTTCTAATGGAATATATAATGGAAAATATTGTACAAAAATTAGTTTTATCCAAAGCAAGCAATGTAGGGAACTACTCTGAAAAGCAAAGAATGACCCTACATGCCTATAACCATGCATCCTGTGCTATCATCTGCAGCTGTGGTTGGGATAGAACATGGAGCTTTGTGGCTCCAAACAAGTCAGCAGGGTTAACTGAAGGTCACTGGAACTACTGGAGCTGTTACTGGGGAGACTATGTGACATCCCAAAATGAAGGAACAGCCTTCAGTATATTTTAAGATACTGGGACCAGTGGAAAATCTTTTAGTCTCCAACGCTGAATTTTACACTTATTCCCTCTTCCTTCACTGGGAGACAGACATTAGTTCTCCCTATCATTCTTTAAGAACACATTCAGAATATGTAAAAGAGAAGTGACTCCTCTTACTCTTCTCCCTCAGCAAAACTGCCAAAGATTGGTAGTCTTTTGTTTGCTTTCTAAGAGCACGTCTTTGTTTGGGCTAAGGACAGTGCTCGTGAAATCAAGAATTAACAGGTCATTATTCTCAGAAGAAATTTTTCTTTATCTGGAAAGACAATTCTTGAATTTAATGCTACCTAAGTTGCTGTACAGTATTGAAACAGGCTATGACTACACTACTACAGATCACAGGGCTGTTGTCTTGACTTTTTTTTTTCCTTTTTTTTTTTCTGTTAAGCCATCAAGTCATAAGCAATTTATGTGATAATCAAGAAAATTCTGGTTTTGCAATGTTTTTTCTAAAAGCAAACAACTGGATTCACAAAAGAAAGCTTTCTCACTCCTTATTTTGAAGCCTAATGAAATAGATATCCACCTGGAACAAGGGAGAACCATGGTCAGATTCCCTTCCTGTTGGAATCAGACCAGAGATAGTGACTTGGGTGTCCCTCTGACCACCAGCTTGTCCACAGATCATCAGAAACAACAGCCATTCTTTGGCCTGTAAAATATATCAAGTTGTCTTAAGTGGTACTCAATAGTTTGATATCCTATGCTCCTCAGAAAGGTTGCTCTTCCTTGGTCTGACTCACAGAAAGGGCTTGAAGCAGAGTTTGCCAACTACCATTGCTTCCAACAGTCCATTACAGGAGAAAAGGGTGCCTTCCCCAGAGATAAAGCAGGGCACCTAAACCACCCATCTAAATCTAAGCCAAGCCTCAAAACAATGTTTAAAAATGTTCAACGTTTCAGACTTCTTCAGGTTTCATCTTTGCAAATTTTCTCTTTGCTATTTTTTCTCTTTTGGTGTGACTAGCTGAAAACCATCACATGGCTTGTAATACTCAAACTGCAGAGAGGAGACAAGAAGCCGTTTCTTGTGGGATGCCACATCAGAGCTAAATCTCAAGGTTTTCCTGAATAAAAAAATTTCAATACACTAGCTAGAATCACCTGATTTCCTCTTACATGTTTTATTTTTAATATTGCTCATCATTATACAATGCTATCCATTTTCAGGTGACAAAATTTCTGGCTGAGTCCCTGAGTTAGCTAACTGCCCTTGGATATCTGAAACCTGTGAATATAAGTCACTAGAGCTTTGGTCTAATTTAGATCACATGAAAATACATGCTGTCCTTAGACCAAATCAGCAGAGAAATACCAGCCTCACGAAATAAAAGAATAAGCAGAAAACAACATTAATTTTAAACACCATCTCACACAGGAGAAAAAAAATCAAGAGAAGCTTGACAAACAGAGAAAATCTTAAAGCTTCTATGAACAGAAATTGTCTCCTTTTAAAGGCAACAATTGCTTCCATTTGTTTAGAAACTTCGAGAAGACCAGCACAATATAGCGAACTCCTGGAAGTGTTGTGATCATGGAAAGGAAGAAATGTGGGATGTATCCAATTAAAACCTATTTCTAATTATCCTAGGGTGAACTGAGCCAGCCACTGGACGACACTATCTCCTTATGTAAGGGCAAGCAAGCAGTGCTTAACTGAACAAATTACCGTGTTAAAACAGAAAATGGGTTTGTAAGGGCAGTAAGGTTTCCTCCTATACATTTGCTTTTGCTACATTCACGTAGCTTGCTGGGAATCTGTTCAGCCTGCAGACTCTCGGTCTCCAGGAGGATAATCAAGAACATACTACCTATGGCTACCACTCATATGTGCTATAGATATATATGAGCATATATGCCTGTATGTAAATATATAGAGGGACAGCGCCTGTCCTTGATTTAGTTATCTAAATGCATATACATACATAAATACATTATGTATGTATATAAGTATGCACACACGTACACATATATGTAGGCGTTTATAGTACATATATGTAAGTAGATGTGAACATATGCCAGTGAATGTATATATGCAGGAGAAAAAAAATGAATTGGGAATGTTCTTTCTGACTTTAACATACCACTCATTTCAATAAATTTTTTTACAGAGTAAAGCAGCTCCAATGATACATTCTGGTCTTAAATGTTTTATCAAAGAAACCAGAACCTGGATCTTAAAGTACCCTTTCCAACTGCACAAGGAATTAACAGAAATTAATAAAAAAACTGAAAATATTTAAGAAACAAAGAGCTATATACATACATACAATAACCCTTCACCAAAATGCAGAAAGGCAGTGTACCGTGCAAACTCTGAACCCAAAATCTTGGCCCCACAAATGTTAGCAGGAATTGGCCAATTTTTTTTTTTTTTTTTTATATTTTATTTTTTTATGTCATTGAGTGTTTTATCTCAGGGTTGCCCTGACATCATTCTTATCCCAGGTAAAATGAAGACTACAGCTGGTACTGTTGGGGCCACTGCCTGCAATGTAGTGCATGCCTGAAACGCAGAAGGAAATCAATCTCTATCCCAGTGGAGCTTATAAGCATCCCTGGGAAGATCCAGCTCAGGGCACACTGATGCCCTGTCTCACACTGATGACACAGTTGCACTGTTAAACTACCACTTTTTCTGGTATGAGTGTGAGGCTCTTTGAGGAGATGACTCCTGCTCCAAATTCTGCTGTGTGGTTGTCAGACACACTTTCTCCCAACTCCTTCTGCTGCATCAGCCGTGACTCTTCTATTGCAAGATGCCCAAGGTATTCTGGGCTTTATTGTTTCAGGAATGCAAAAATTACACCTTAAAAGGTTATCTTTCCCTGTTTTGTACTTACTGGACAGATTTGGCTGATTCTGACATTAGTTTCCTACTGTTCACCCCAGCAGGCAGAAAGGGTCATACAGTCATATGCACACCCAAAAGCTTTTGTACAACTGCAGAATGTGACTTTTTCCTCATAATTCTCTGATTTTTCTCTCTCAGAAAAGCAGTACATGGAATACCTAGGCTAGCTTGGCTACCAAATGCAGCCTGCCTGCCCTCATGGAGCATTCTTTCTGGTCTAGCTATCTTGCTGAGAGATGAGTTATGCTAGCTGTACAGCTTCTGGGTCTCAAGCTGCCTTGATATTACTATTCCTACACTGAAGACCTAGCTCTAGTAATTTCATTAAGATTTTTTTCTAGGATTTCAGCAAGTATCTTGAATATTTTTGTAGGAGCTACACAATTTGCTTGGAAGCAGTTTGCTTTTTAGAGACTACTCCAAGAAAACAATGAAACTGCAAAGAAATAGTTAGATTACATTTTAAGAGGGGTGTCTGACAGCCTAATGTTAAATCCACAATTTCAATATGGTCATGCTAGTGCTTAAAACTCATAATTACTTCACCCTGAATATAGCTAAATTAACTGAAATTGCTTGAATCTACAATAAAGCAAAGCACTAGAGTCTGAAGCTTTCTGTTAACAAAGAAGCACTTACCTGTAATCATAGTTAGAGCTGATAGACTTGCTAAGGCTGGGATATCAAGGTTAAGGCTCTTTAAGTTTAAGGAAAAGTCTTTAATAGAGTCGAGCCACTCCCCAAATCCACGAAGGCACTGAAGTCTATGAAGCACGAGTCCATTGCAGAATACAAACTTATCCTCAGCAGTATCAGACCTCAAATAAAAACAATTGAAAAAATTATAAATGCATCTTCTACGTTACAGAAAAATGCATAACCAGTATTGAAGCGTCTGTCATTTAAAATCCAAGGCATATTATCCTGAGACATATGTGGGCATTCACGTTTGACAATATGTCTCTCCCTTGGGGCCAAAGTACAACAAACAAGCTTCTGTGATTGCTTACTTGGTAGAGTTATAAGCCTGAGGTTAGCTGCAGCATGTGGTGTAGACTGTCTAATTAGTTAAGATTTTGGTCCTGCCCAAAGGCATAAACAGAGGAGACATTTTGCATTAAATACTGTATGTTTGAACCAAAGGAATACTAAGTGAGTGCATTTTGTCATACAGAACTAATAAAAAGATAGGTTCTGCAACTCTCAGCATTTACTTAGTATCATCTGCATTTTTCAGATTGTAAAAATTGGCAGGGAGAAAATAATGGAGAACACACACAGTAATGCAGGACAATATGCATAACTGCATAAACTCTTCTATATGAAAACCTGTGTGCAAGAGAGAAATTACAGCAAAGCTCTCCTCTTCTTCCCTCTCCATTACTAATATTTTTGTCAAAAAACCACAGGAAAAGGTCATTTTCAACTTAAATAAACATGGCATAACTGAAATCACCAGTCTGCAATTTTGCCAGTTCCTGAAAGTGTATTTGGTAGTGTCTTAGCTAGTGCTAGACTGACAAAGCATCTCACTCTATTAAGTGACTCGGTATTAAGAAGAAAACCAATCTGAACAAGATTTTAAATCTTGTTCATGCCTTTCAAAAACAGATGACAAAGGGAAAAGAAAAAACTTTCACACTTGGAGTGCATTTCTATATTTCATACTTATGAGTACAAAACAGACTTGCTCAAATAGTACCTGAGGATCAATTTTGATTACTATGTAGGAAGAAAATGGGACAGATCAAATAAAAGAAGCACATTAGTGACACCTATGATCTCTTTTTAAATCACCTTCTTGATTTTTCTTGCAGTGTAAAACAAATTAAACACCATATCCTTTGTATGCAAACATTGCTGGTTTTTTTCTGCTTTTTTCTTGGTACAAATGACAATGTTCAAAGACAGCACCATATTTATTCCTTAAAAATATTCAGATGGATGATTTTTCACATCATCTTAAGAGGAAATTAAATAAATAGTTACCTGATGGAGAGTCTTAGTACAAACAGCTCCAAAAAAGCTGATTCTATGAGTAATGTCTGATCTTCTTTTGGGAGGTCAGTAAATCCTGGGATTTTTTCTGCCCAGCCTCTAGTTATGTCAATTGAGGCAGTCAGAAGATTATAGAACTGTTGTACATGTTCTGCATCTGTGCCTGCAGCAGCCTGATCAGTGGAACAGTACTAAAATGAAAGCCACAGAAAGCAAGGTTATATGCATTTAAGGGCATTCTGTGAAACATACAGCATTATTTGCCCGACAACATTTCCTTCTGTGGCAAAGCTGGTATTATTTACAAAGACATAAAAAATAGTTCTACATCTACCTACTTATTTGGTTACCTACAGGCATTTTGCTATTCAGATAGATATTACAAAAATATTTCCATATGTGTAGAAGTAATTTCAAATTTATAACTAAAATATAATATCACATTTTACAAGTACCTATATGCTATTAGTAAACAGAAATAGAAAGCTGGTGGGTAGGATAATTTGCATCACACTAGAAGAGGAACATTATTTGGCTTACTACAATGAAACTCTTTTCCCACTGATGAATTTGTCTCAGTATGTCGGAAATGCAGATTTCTTCCAAAACCTCACAAAGTGCATTTTATCTGACAGTGATAGAGACACATAAGATAAATCACATTTTATCTGACACATGCAGCATTGCTTCATTTGAATACAGAATTGGTTCAAAGTAAACCAGCTGCCCCATATCACCTCTTATCCTTCAAATTGAAGCATTTGAGGTTCAGCAGAACCTATTATCCTGCTTATGTGGCCATAACTCTTCCAGGCAAACATTTGACAGTCTCAGCTTGCTCAGCTTCGCTGTAACCCTCTGACAGCTCCCTCCCCACTATCTCCTACTTCATCACCAGTGGATCCCTGTCACTCCTTTGACACTGCTCTCTGTCTCTTGGCAGAATATAAAACAGGAGCTTTTGTGGCTTAGTCCAATTCTGTGCTTGGAAAGTGCTGCTGGTTTTTTGAGCAGGTACTGAATAATGTGGCATTTATTGTAGTAACATCCTCATCATCAGACACCTGCTGGGTTATTTCTGGGAGAGGCTTCATATCCACTCTCTCTTATGTGTTCAGCCAAAGAAAGGCTGTGGTAGTCTCCACAGCTAAAAGAAGCCTGCATACCCTTTGGAAACAACTTCCCACATGCACTTAGGCTTGAGTCCATCAGCCCAAAGGCCACTCTAACAACCTTCCAAGCCAGAGTGGAAGCAAGAAAAAACTCTTTTCCCATCAGTAATAGTGGTCTGGCAGCCTGGGAGGACCATATTACAACCATGGGCTGCAGATACCACCCAAGTTGCAAACTGCAACCCAAAAGTTACCTCTGTACAGCACAGAGAGATGGGGCAGTAAGCAGAACTTCTCAGGTAGCTGTCCTGTACTCTGCCTCTCCTGGCTGGAGCTGGTTGCTATTGGCAGGTAAGGGATGAAGATCACAATGCCAGAGTTGCTGACTGGTGGGAGAACTACAGCAATCCTAGAGACCTCTGTCTGTGTCTGGGTCCTGGTGCTAGCCCTTAGTGACTCTGTTCTGCTTACCCAACGTGAGTTTCTCACGGTGAGTTCCAGCTCACATCCCTAATCAGCTAGTGAAACAGGTGCAATCCTTCTTATAAAGTTCATACAGAGATAAATTTTGCCTCAGCTGCTCCAGAGAATCCTGTGACATTGAGACAGGTGGAGGCCACAATACAGAGAAGATAGGGAGCAGCAGTAGAAAAATCTCTTTGCTGTATCATATTTATGTGTTCAGACCCCCACTTGAATGGAGCAGTTGAGGATACTCAAGCAGCAAGAATCAACTACCCCTGGCGTTGGACTGCAGCAAGATGCACACAGGTAATTAATGGATAGAAAAAGACAATTTACTTTTTCAGAGACCAAGCATGTTCTGGACCCTCTAGAAGTGACCATGCAGAGCAAGCCACAACAAGTGTGCATTTTGGCTCTGGGAGATGTGCTTTGCTGCACACAGGGGCTGACCTATGCTCCTTACTACACAGGGAAACTAAACAGGCTGATGGAAACTCCTGCCTCACAACAGGTACTGCTAAGCCAAGATATATTCTTGATCCTTTGAGCAGTAAAGAAGAAGGAAAACAAAAGGAAAAGAAAAAAGGTACTACCCATTCTGAATGGGTTAATTCTAAATACAACTCATCACAACTCAGTAATTATGCCAGGTGTTAATTTGTTCCCAATATTTATAAAACATTCCTTTGGCAAAAGTAAGGCAAAGTTTTCACATTTTCTAATGAAGCTGAATGCTGCATTATGTCGTGTAACTATGAATGCTACAGTGTGGTATACCCCACGCTGGGCACTGAATCAAATTAAATGCATCTAAAAAAATTATAACCTGTATTTTTTAGCATAGTCTTTCCCACAAGAGCAATTTTAGAAGAAAGGTAAAAGATTACATGGAATTGTGTAACTTTCAGCTGCTGTAATACATCATCACTGCTCACTATAAAGTACTAGCACTTACAAAGAGTTGTTAAAATAAAATATTATTTACTTGTAACAGACTTAGGAGCATACAAGTAACCATAAACAATATGTATGTTTCTGTTTCATGCAGTGCAGTTGTGGGGTTTTACCATGTTCATTTCATAGAGAAGAAGTGATATTTGACCTAACTTGTGACCAAGACAGCTGGCAATCCTGCCCTTGGTCAGGAGGCCACAGGACGGTGGCCGATCTGCATTTCTAAACCTGCCCTATGCAAACCGGAGGCAAACCAGGAGAAAGACAAAAGACAAAGCTCTGCCCCCCTCTATTCCTTGGAGCGCCTTTGGGAATTAAATGAAATATGACTGCTACTAAAGGAGGGGGTTGCATGTGTAGCGAGCAACATTAACTTGTATGTTATATCTGAAGAGATTTGGAAAGCCTGAGGTTGGGAAGCCCGATAGCACAACTTAGCTCTGCCCTTTGCCTGCTTTCATCAGTCCTTCATCGATGGCTACAGCTGCAAAAGCCTAACAATTACTTCTCTGCACAGACAAAAGCCTACACTCATTTTTCCAAAAGCCACAATATGTGCTTAATTTTGTGGCCCAGGAAGGGGGGGATTATTGCCTAAATGCTGCACTCTCCCTCTGAAAAGGCAACATTTCTATTTACATTGGTGCCTACTCTGCGTGAATAAGAATGGCAAGGGTCTGTTTCTCATCTCACTTCCTTAAAAGCGTAAACTCAGGGAATTGTACCAGTAAACAGGTGTGAGACCAGACTACAGCCCTTGGCAATTGCCTTTTGAAACCAAGTACCTAAATATACCACTGCTGTGGACTGGTAAGTTAAAACCAGTGCTAGATGAAAAGCAGCCATGTTCTGAACAGAACTGTTTCCAATGTTTTGGTGTAAAGTTTGCAGCTTATGTAATTTATTTTTGGTTTTGTTTTTTCCTGGGTTGCTCTGTGTGTGTGTGTGTGTGTCTACAAGGTTTTCTGGAGGGAAGGGATACACACTTTTCTCCAAAACTTTTATCAGTAGTTTTAAGACGGTTCAAGGTATTACAGCTTGTAAACACAAAGACCGTGCTAAACATTAAGGTCGTATCTGCAGAAGTGTCAGGGCTGACTCCAAAGCCAGGTTTCCAGATCTGCCCATTTGTGGTGCTCAGCAGGGTCACAGCCTAGCTGAATGTGCCATAAGTTAGTCTTTACAGGCACGGGATTATTCTTCATAGGAATATTTTAGCATTGCAGTGTGTTTATGGCATGTTTCATTAAATTCATTAAATTCAGTTAATCTTGCTCTTTACACAGCATTTGTTTTTTGACCTCCTATAACTTCTCAAAATAAGTATAAGGGTCTATGAAAAACATAAGAATCTACTAATTTCTTGTAGAATATTTTTGTTATTTCAATACCACTGGGCATAACAGACTATAATATATTTTATTGTAAAGAAAAACTTAGATATTAATATGTTCTAACAGATAATCATACTTAATCTTTTAGCTACCAAGACTAAATTAATTTACTGTCAATCATATGCTCCCTGTAACGTCCAACAGAATTGTTCAACAATTAAATCTGTGGGTTGTTTTCATTAAAAGAGAAATAATTGCTGTAGGACAAATAAAGAAGTCACATAAAAGTACCTAATTTTTGTTCAGGTTTCTGTAAATGAAAAAGAACTTTATATCAATAAAGAACAAACTACGGCCTCTGGACTCCTGTAATTCTGTGGAACCCAGAAGATTTCTATCAAAGAGCACAGCTCGTCACACACCTTGGTATTTGCAGAATGATCCCTGAGACAATCTGGGTAAGTTAAGGTACGTGTAGATATGGCTAATGCATTCTCCCCATAGTAGGTTGTCAGACACTGAACAGCTAGATTCTTGATAATGACTTGAAAAATAATATGATTTAATACTTCCAGATTAGTTTGAAGAAAATACATTACAGCATACTTTAAATTGCTAAAATATATATATAAGTATAGTCTAAAATAGCATAATGTAATTTTTATATAATTGCAGTAAATATGCTTTAGGATTAAATATTACTTAGCAACAAGTGATAAATGGCCAATGGAGTTATTGTCTGAGTACAGCTGCTATTTTTAACAGTCTCAAATATAGTCATATTTCTTTAAGGAGGAAGAATTTGATCTTGTTTTTCCATAGCTGTAGTTTTTTTCTTATCCTATATCAACCTGCCTAAAAATTGTATTTAACAAGCCATTTCAATGCTGTATTTTAATAACTACAGGACATTTTTTCAGCTTTCAGAATATTCCATGAATATTTAAATTGTTACTGTACTACATTAAAGAACAAGGTTACAAAAATATATAATCTTTGGTAAAGCTTTGCTGATTTTTCAGAATTTTAATTTTAAAAGGTTTGTTTTAAAAATGTGAATTTTACTGAAGGAATATTTATGCTGGGGTATCCAAAGTATCCAAAGCATACCCTGTTCCCATTTAAATAATGGCAAAATTCCTATTGATTTCAACAGGAATGGTCCTTTCCATTCAGTGTCACGCTCTGCAACCCTTCTATCTGAATATTAGGGAAGCGCTATTAAATTTTAGCCTTCGGAAAATGGAAGTTAAGATATTGGACATACAAGTACTGCTCCTGGTTAATCAATGACATCATAACTGATCATGCTTCAGCACAGCCTGTTTGCAAGAAGAATGCTGTATTTATCCATGCATTTTTGCTTTAACTCAGCCACTGAATATACTGCAGATTATTAAATTATTTTGTGATTGAGATCCTCACAATGAATAGTTACTAATATTAATATCTACTGCACTTCCTTTCCTCTCATTGTCCACCTATCACAAAAAGACAACGGCTGGCTGGACTGATTTCTACCCTCATCCAAATTTCACACTTAATTTCATTTCGTCAAACCAGCTGGTAAGGAGAAATGCAGCTCGCAAATCATTTCTGTGTGGAAAGCAAACAGGGAAAGAAAAGTGAGACATACTCTTGAATAGTCCAGCTCCCTGGGCGTGGAGTCGGTTAAAGCTCGAACGAGGGCATTCATCATGCTGATGGGAGGAGAGGGCGGGGAGGGCTGAGAGGGTTCTTGCTGTAAGGGGCTCTTTGGTTTGGAAGGCAGTCGACCTCTTCTCCCTTTCAAGCTGTCGGTACGGACAACTAGGTGAAAAAAAAATCCCAAGGGAATCAGTTGTGAAGGTACCAGCAAATGATGGATCAGAATGAACACCCTGCTTTCCTTACGGTGGCCAGACCAGCAAAAATAAGAGCGTTCTCTAGTTTCAGCACGTGCTCTTGATGCCTTTGATTGCAAAGGAACACAAATGGCACCAGAACTGTGTCAGACTTTGGATTGTAAGCAGCAATGTAGCTGCTTAGTGAGAGCCCAGCTGTGTTCCTTGTGTCCACGCTTTGTTTGCAGCGTGTCAGTGTGCCCATGACACCCCACTGTTGAAAACAAGCGGAATGTGAAACACAGATTTTAGTGTTTCTACTAGCAGTGTCCCTTTTAAATGGCAGAGGCATTCATCAAAGTAATTTTAGCTTTCTTGAAACATTTGAAAAAATACGGCCACAACTATATAGGTTATATTTTCCATGTCAGTATTTGCAATGGGACTGCTCACACAATATTACTCACATGCTTAAATATTTGCAGAATTGGGACTAATGAGTTGATCCTGTTTCCATTTAAATTAATTGCAAATTTACAATCAGCTTATGGGAATGAAACAAGATCCTATGTCAAAATGCGCACAACCCAGTGCAGCCCCTCAGTGAGATAACAAGGGGAAGCCAACAGCATTATCGAGCAATGTTCAAAGTTAATAAAGGAGACATTTTGGCCACTGTCAAATTATCCTCTTGTGACCTTGCTGTTCTTGAACTCTGGGGTCTATGGTCTAAATATGATAATAGGGGTGAAAAGCACAAAATCAATACATTACTACATAAATGCACATATTTTGGGGTAAGTTATGAATCTCATCACTGTCAAATTTATTGTAGAGACATCCATGCTGACATACACACACACACAGATTCATAAAACATAAAAGAGATTCATAAAACATAATCTTTTAGTTTTCTGGGATCATGAATAGCCAGAGTCCTTACCTTCTTTAACCATGCCAACACTGAGACACTTCTGGAACCGGCAGTATTGGCATCTGTTACGACGTCTCTTGTCCACTGGGCAGTTTTTATTTGCCAGACAAACATATTTTGCATTTTTCTGAACTGTTCTCTGCAAAAATGCAACACAGTAAAAATAGTAAACCGATTGTTTCTTGAGCAGCTTAGAACCTGACAAAATGTGTTTTAATTACAACATGAAAAGTGACAGTGCAATTCATATAATTAGATAAAATTAATTTCCTAACACACTAGCCTGCAGGAAAAACAATTTTATTAGTGCTAGCTGCTGACAATGAAAATCATCTAGGATTTTTCTGAAGCAAGTCTCTGGAGACAGGCAACTTTGAATGATAAAATCATATCTGAAATTACCAGGTCATCACATCTACCTTTGGGGATTAGATTATCTCCGCTTTTAATATCCCTTTGGGAACAATTTTCTACTTGGTTCATTCCCTTGATTATTGCTGACCTTATTAAAATAAAATCAAAATGATCTGCAATGTACTTCTCTTGCTATCACTATTGTTTGTCAAATACCACAATAACTGGTTTGGTTAGCCATTAAAATCATCAGGGAGAAAAATAAAAATACCAGTAACCCCTACAAAATATGTTTGGCTAAATACTCTGGGAAAGTTAACCTGACCTGAGGAAAAAGGACAGAATGATGACATAGTTACGCAAATTTAATTAACTCTTTAGTCATGTTGAAAAAACTCAAACAAAATTAAAATGTGTAGAAACCTGGTAAGCTTTGCAAGAATGTAACAAATATCAATGCAAAAACATATCATGCTGCCATACTTAAAATCAAAGTTACATCAATAAATAACATTCCAAAAGGTATTACCAGAAAAGACACCAGGAACAAATTTATCAACTCAACATTCAATATTAAATCTTTAACTGCAATTAAATTAATGGATAAATTTTATTCCATAATTTGTGTTTGTTATCAAATAACAGCCTCGATGTACTAAATATAAGAGATACAGCAAATATTGTTCATTGTGATTTGGAGCTGAAAACAGTTTATTTTTGCAGAATAAGGTACTGTTGCAACTCAAGGGTATGCTATTGATTTCCACAGAGGCAAATTTAGGATAAAAAGAGCTGCTATTTCCATGTTATTTGTGGTCCCTTTTCTAGTTATATTTAAATAACAAATTAGTTTTATAGGAGACGTGTGTGTTACCACGTGGTCAAAAGATTATTAAGTAACACTGAAAACTCCACCTACAATAAAAAAATGTTGTAAGACCTCCCCCCAAATATTTTGGGACTGTTTTTGTTCCCATTGTATCTTCTACCAGAATAGGGGCATAACTGCTTTCTTAGCAAGAAGAAATATACAAAATCAACCCCAAATATTTCAAATCTTAAACTTGCTGTGCAGAACCAACCGACCAAAAGCCAATCACAAGCTCTTCTCTTAAACAGGCTATTTCTGAAATTAATACTGGAATCTGGACCTTCAGACTCTGCTGAAAGGAAATTACAAAGCACCCAAACCTAAGATCTAAAGAGTATATTCAACTCTTGAAAATGTAAGTGCAAAGTTCCCACTGAGAAACTGCTGTGTCTAAGTTATTTGTGTTGCTACTCAGCTGCAAAGCTGCCTTCACTGCAGAGCAGGCACGGGGACCCTGTGCAGTGCTTAGTCACTGCTCTGCAGGCAGCTTTCCCCTGGTAAGGACTCCCCGGGCTCCTGAGCTGAAGGGTAATGACAAGGCAGCAATCAAAAGCAACTAGAAGTACTTGGGTTTGTCCCATGAGTGAAACCAGTTTCTTCCTGGTGCTGACCACCCTGCATTCTTCCTCACGCCAACTTTCCCTGGACAACAAATGGCACCGCTGCCACCACCTAAAATATTAAGTGGACTTCATGATTTCAGGGTTTCTTTTCTCATCTAATGCTGACCATCCTGCATTCTTCCTCACACCAACTTTCCCTGGACAACAAATGGCACCGCTGCCACCCCCTAAAATATTAAGTGGACTTCATGATTTCAGGGTTTCTTTTCTCATCTAAAAAAAAACAAGTATAATTGGAATTGGTGACTGAGTAAAACCCAGGTTGAATGTACTCCAGATGAGTTTCACTACAGAATAAATGTAGTTTATAGCTTAAACTGGGGTGACCTGTATTTCATTCAGGAATGCTGGCAGACCAGACATGTGGTTCCCCCAGACCACTGCCATGGCCTCTTCTCAGCAGAGAATGGCTGAGCCTTTGATCCCGCAGAGGGTTTTCCTTGACCTCCAAAAACTTTGGGCATCCCTCCCACCCTGCTGGGGGGCTGAGTTTTAACACACGATGTCCCTGGAGCCCCAGGTCAGGGCCAGGAGCACGTGGGGACAGAGGGGGTGGGAAGTGAGGTGGGAGCAAGCAGGGAGGGGAGCAAAGCGCGGATCTCTCACCTTGAAAAAGCCCTTGCAGCCCTCACATGTCCGCACCCCGTAGTGCTGGCAGGCGGCATTATCTCCACAGACAGCGCAGGTGCCTTCCCCGGACGAAGAGCTCCTGCTGGGAGGAGACGGGAGGCCACTGCTGCCGCTCCCGCTGCTCTCCCCCATCAGGCTGGAGGTGGCTGCGTTGAGGCCGAGCGGTGAGAAGGCTAAGGTGGCTGGTCGTTTGGCCAGGTGGAGCCCGTAGGAATGGCCCTCCATGGGAGCCTGGCTGGCGGCCGGCCTGTCGGAGCCCAGGGGCAGGCTCAGCGAGGCAGGGTCGTAGCACATGTGGGCGGCCGCGGACGGCGTGTGCGGAGGCGAGTGCTTGAAGTGGAAGAGAGGGAAGCGTGGAGGCACGGTCTTCATGGGGGCGGCGTCCATCAGGTGGCCGGGGGGCAGGCAGGTCTGCGTGGGCTGCAGCGGGGGCTCGTCCCACAGGCCCTGGTGAGCAGGGAAGCCAGGCGTGGTGGGCGTGGAGGGTGGGGATTGCTTGAAGTACATGGAAGTGCTGGGCATCCCCTCATCTGTAGATGGGGGCAGTGAGGGCTGGTATGGGGACAGCCGGGTGTCTTCCATCTTTATGAGGGGCCTCTGGCCAGAGGAGGCAGTTTGCATTTGGTAGAGGCAGGAAGGCTTGAGCTCATAGCTGCCAGAGTAACCCTCCATAAAGGTGCTGAAGCTGGGAAGGGAGGTGGTGGCAGTGGCAGTGATTTCGGTGCTGCTCAGGTCCATGGTCAGCTTGGCATAGTCAGGGTTCATGATGTCTGAGCTGTACTCCGAGCCATACGCGTAGGTCTGGGATGCATAATTCGAACCGGGCGGTGAAGGACTATACTGCGCTTGCACACAGGGCATATCTGCAAGGGCAAAGGGGCACGTTAACAAACAAGCCCAGTGCACCCAGCTGCGGCCCAGGCCCTCACTAACTTCTTTCCAGAAGCTTTCCCAGAGCTCAGATAGGCACCCAGCTCCCATTCGGACATTTAAATTAGCCTCAAGCCTTTTCCTTTCAACAAGAAATATGCACCAGGGACCAACTAAGCATTCAGTACTAGGAGTCTGCTCTCATCTAGTCAAGGGAGAAACTCACATTTATACCAGTGTCAGTGAGAGAAGAATCCATCTCAAGCTGCCCTACATCTGCTGTTTAATATACATAGGTGTCAATGAGAATTAGATAAGCACAATGAGAACCGTTTATGACTCTGGATCTACCCCTGTATGCATGCAATCGTGTCGTAAAACTTTCATGAAGGGTAAATGAGATTATCAAATGCATAATATTAAGCATTATATTTATTTTTTAAAAAGCGGCATCTGCAGCGCATGTCAGAGGAATTACTCAAATCACAAGGTTTGCTACTCAGGACTTGCAAACATAAATTTTGCTTACTCAGCTCTGGACCTTTGAAGAATATTTCTGGTCAGCTAATAATTTAAGGTTGCTGTCTCATTATTAATTTTATGGCTTATCTTTGGTAGAATGCTCTCCTTTTAAAAGTGGAGGGTACAACATCCCCTTCAATTTGCAAAAATGTTGGATAAAAGGTATGTGGTATTCCTTTTTCATGGGAAAGCAAGTTTGAGGCCAGTAATACAGTTGGTTTTATTCATTAGTCATGAAACTTAATGCGGTTCACTGATAGCTGGGATGGTCAAAGCGACACAGTGCCTGGCTAAAAAGATCTGACTGTTATTTTCTTTTACATTTCCCACTAGTCTGTCATGTAATTTGCTGGTCACAGGAAGTAATAGACCCAATTCTGCAATTGGTTTGCAGGCAAACTGAGGTTTGCCTGACTAAACACTGTGAGATTCTAGACCAATATTTGCAACTTGAACTAAAAGTGTGTGGTATATTTTGGTTCCACAGCAGAGGAATAAAATGCATCAATTAGTATAAATTTTCTCATAAAGAGAAAAGTAAATATGAATAAAATGTATATCAAAATTAAGTGCAGTTCATCTCTTCTTAATCATGGTAATTTATATTCCAGAAGCACTTGAGAAATAATTCATGTTAAAAAAAAAAAAAAAAAAAAAAACATGCCTTGGAAATAATGAGGTTTTCCTCATTATTTTAAGAATTCTTTTCACTTACAATTTTAAAATATTCACTCCTGGCATGCAGGAATCCAAATAATTTGTGTTAAATCAACTTTTAATTCTTTCCTGCCCGCTTTGCAGATAAATATATTTAAACTAAGCACCAAATTTGAATTATCACGCTGTCACAAACCATTCACATCTTTCTTCTTCTCGAGAAAACACTAAAATCTGAGGGAAAAAAAATTAGTGCTGTTTCCTGAAATTAAGACCTTTTTTGCTTTAAATCCAGCAGCTTGAAGAAGGAAGCAGGACAACCCTCCCCTCTAAGCCTTGCCTCCCAATGTTATTTATGTATTATCCTACTGTTCTCTTTTTTTTCCTGTCAATTTCTGTCCATGCCATTCCACACACACACATTTCCTGGCAAGTCGTATCATTATCATTTGTTAGTTTAAGGACTGGCTGTTAAAACATAGTGATCAGTGCTTAATCAGATAAAAAGGGAAAGAAATTCTTTCCACACACCTCCACTGAGAACTGACGGAGGAATACAACAGAGTGAGTTCACAGCTAATGTCACAACTGGACGTGTTGATACACAGCTCTATGAAGGAAAAACGCTTTTTTGCTAGCTCAGAAAATAAGCAGGAGTTCAAGGGAACAGATTATTATGCCCTTTTTTTTTTCTGCATTTTTCTGAGCATAACAGAGTTATGCCACTGAATTCTGCGCAAAGTGGAGCAGAAAAACAGAAGTCTAAAATAACTCTGACTGGAGGACTGAAAAAATATCCCTAACCTAAAGGTCTGGTCTCTCCTGGCTCTGTGGGACTCCTCCTACCTCGCCTTTTGCCAGCGCACTTGTCTAAGTCTAACCTCTACTTTTCCACTTAGGGCACCAGTATTAATTCCCCTGCGAAGTAAATAACCTGGGACTTTTTCTTTATCCAACAATATTAAAACAAGAAAAGAAAAGGCCCCACAGGATATGCATTGAAGAGCAACCTGCCATCAAAACCCAAATGAATGGGTAAAAGTATCAGGGCAGGGACATTAGGAGCTATTACCATGGTGTTCTGCTTTCTTTGCGAGAACGTGAGGTAAAGGACGCCCAGTTTAACGCCAGGCAAGCTGGGCTCCTCACAGGGACACTAGCACCCCCAACCAGCTTCCCCTTAAGTCTGGCATGTCTTTGGCGAGGGGCTCGCAACCCCGTGTGCCCAGGCACGGCATCGCCAGAAGCGCTGCGAAAGGCACGCGCTGCTCTGATCCTTTTGGGATTTAAACTCCCCGGGACGTCGGGGGCCGATGATGCCAAAGGGATTTGGGAAGGGTAGGGGCCGCGATAGGAGCTCCCGCACCCCTTTCCTCCTCCTCCTGCCCTTCTCCCGGAGCGGCAGCTTACCTGGTGGGTATCTTGCGCGCTGAATGGTGGGGCTGGAGGTGCGGACGGAGGCGGCGGCGGGCGGCGGCGG
Organism: Vidua chalybeata; assembly: GCF_026979565.1. Taxonomy (NCBI): domain Eukaryota; kingdom Metazoa; phylum Chordata; class Aves; order Passeriformes; family Viduidae; genus Vidua; species Vidua chalybeata. The sequence goes on from NC_071530.1 coordinate 92,737,562, forward strand.
CGGCGGCGGGGTGGGTGCCGGCTGGGACCTCTCTGCGGAGGCGGGCCCGGGGCCTGGCCTGGGCGGGGGGCGCTCTTCCGACCCGGGCTCTGTCCGCCGGCAGCGGGAGACAAGGCACAGTCAGGGGCGGCGGTGCCCGGCGGAGCAGAGGGGAGCCCCCCGCCTCCCCCCGGCGCGGCGCCTCAGGGGGACGTGGGGGCACCGTCCCCCGCACTCGCACGCCAATCCCCCGCCTCGCCCCGCGGGTGGGAAGCGGGAGCCGGCCGGGGAGCGCATTCCTGCCGGCTCCCGCTCCCTCATCACACAAAAGGCAAGAGAGCACCGGGCTGGGACAACGGAGCCGCCGGTTTGTTCTCCGGGAGAGGAGTCTGGGAAAGGCAAGAGGATAACCCCGGGCGGGGTGACTACAATAAGCGGGACAGCATCCCCGAGCGTCCACTTCTCCGTGAGAACTTTCTTTTTTTGGGATGCAGAGACCGGGGAAAAGCAGGCTGGGAGTGTTTATGCAAGGCACCGGCCAGACTTGAGGGGTGTCCTGCCGACCCGGCTAACCCTGTGCGGTGTCTCTGGGCGCATCATCGCCGGTGTGGAGGAGGAAGCGCAGCCCAGCCGCCTCCCCCCGACCCTCTGGGCGCTGCTAGCCGCGCTCCGCGGCAGCGCGGGGGATGCTCGGCCGCGCCGGCCCCTGCCCACGGAAGCCGGTCCCCGGCGACTCTTTCTCCCGCTCCTCGTCTTTCTTTTGCCTTCCCCGCGCCCCTCGCCTTTGAACCCCCGCCAGCTCCTGGGGTGTTAAGTGCCTGTCAGCTCATCCCTTTCTCTCCCGAGGGTTTTGTTCCCTTACGAGCTCTTACGAGGCGGTTTCCCGCTCGGCGCGGAGCGCCCTAGGGTTCCTCTCTGCCCCCCCCCCCCGAGCCGCCGGTTACCTAGAGACACTCGCTGCGCTTTTAACCACGCAGCACCCCTCCGGGCTGCCGCCGCCCGAGCCAGGAGCGCAGGGCCGTAAGGGCTGTAAATTAGGAGGAAATAACTACCCTTGTCAAAGCTCTTTTCTTCCTCCGTGCACTTTACATTCAGCCCCGAGTGACACCCCTCCCCACCCTGTAATACGAGGAGGAAACCGTGAAACACTCCATTGTGATTGTGACTTCTTCAGGCGAGTTTCGAAACCTTCATTTACCCGGGAGGGACTGCGGAGGGGGAAGCTCCATTCAATTAAAAAGTTTCGTGCTGGATTTCCACCGCCGGTTAGCTGGCGATTTTTTTTTGCGGGGGGGTGGGAGGGATCGCCCCGAGCCGCACGGTCACTCCAGCAAATATCCACAAGATCGCGTGAGATTCACCTCTGAAGAAACCGTCTGGTCTGGTTTAGTCCATTGTTTTTTACCGGGGCTTGACTCCAGCATAGAACGGTCTCCACGGAGGAGAGAAAAATAGGGCGAAGAATGTAATCAAGTGAAGCGGCTTGGATAAAAGTTAGCGATTCATTCCCAAAAACTTTTTTTTTTTCCTGGAGAAAAAAAATCCTATCCCAACACACCAATCCCCCTACATAAAACAGTGTTTTACGCCCTTTCCCTGGGAAATATCTTCGCATGGATTCCATCGTATCCAAGAATTGCAAGTTAAGTAACAGCGTTCTTAACTAGCTGCTCTAAGGTGACCGACATCTCCGCTCGGGACAGGCTATCGCGATAATGCTGCCCCGACAACTGTCCCTCTACATAATATCACAACCCAACGCCCGCGCTTTCTCGCCTCTTTCCAAGACTGAAACTTCTTTCGCAGCTATTAAAGCGAGAAGGCAAAGGCGAGAGGCGCCGCGGGGGAAGGGAGCGGGGCAGCGGCGGCGCAGCCCAGCCTCCCCGCACGGTACCGCCCGTGCCGGGGCACCGCGGCCCCTCGTTACTACTTCTGACCTCCGAAGGGAAAAGTGCACATTTCCGAGGAGCAGATGCCGGGCAGACGTGCCGTGCAAACATCCCGTCTCATTTCAATACAATATGTCACATTCCAGCAATTACCTCTTGGGCGAGCTCTTTGGGCTGCCGAGGGGGGCTGCTCTCTCCCAAAGTGAGATGAGCTCAACCTGCCTCGCCGTCCCTATTAGACAGCTGAACTTGTGCAAACAGAGCCACCTATTTCCCAAGCGCGGCTAAAGGAGGGAGACAAATCGCTGCCATTCATCACCGGCGCTGTAAACTCCCCGCCGCCGCCGGCAGCATCATTTCCATGACAACAACTAGCAGAAATACCTTAGTACCACCGGCTCCGGCTCCCGCTCCGCTCAACCACAACCCTCCCAATTTGCGAGGAGCAGCAGTGCCCCGCGCACGGCAGGAGTTGCCGAGACGGCAGGGACGCTCGGAAGACGAGCGGCAATGGAACATCCACGGGGAGGATGGGGGAGGAGGGGGGAAAGGTGAGGGAAAAGTTTCAGCGAGAGCCCGGCACGGCAGTGCGTCGGCTGAGCCGCATCGCTCGCCGCCGGCATCTCCCCAGCATCTCTACCCCGGCGGCGTAACTTTCACGGAGTGGGGATGCCGCGCTGTCCCTCTCCCTCAGCCGCTCCCGTTCACTCGCATACGTACTCGGTTGCTGTGGAGGTTCCGTCTTTACATCTAGTTTGTAGGTGCCCGCTTCCTTAAAGGCGTGTGTAGGCGCTGTCCAGCGGCAGGACCCGAGACACAAAATCCCTCAGACTCCGGGTAGCGGCAGGTCCAGAGGGTGAGTTATCCCGAGGCATGGAAAAGGATTGAAAAAGCTTGAGGAGCCAGGAGCCCGTCCCCGGGCGAAGGGAGGGAGTGAGCAGGCGGGCGGGCGAGGGATGCCGAGCGGCGGCCGCCGCCGCGATGTGCCTTTGTGTGTGTGCGGCGGGAGCCGGGCCGGGACCTGTGCCCGCGTCCCGGTGCGAGTGCCCCGGGGTGCGCGTGTGCCTGCGCCGGAGAGAGGGGACGGAGGCGCCTCTCTGCGCTGCTCTCCCGCTCCCTCTCTCTGAACGTCATTTATGTGAGAGGAGCCCTAGCGGCCTCTCCATAGAGCGGCTGGAATGCGAAACGTCAATAGTGACGCCATGGGAGCCTGACGCTACTGACCCCCCCCCCCGCCCCAGTGTGTGCGCCGCGCTCCCGCCGCACCGCGCCGCGCCGAGCTGTGCACAGCCGTACACAGCCGAGAGGTGCGGAGCGGTGCGGAGCTCCGGCAGAGCCGTGCTGAGCCGCCGGCAGCGGGACGGCACGGCCGGCCGGCCGCCTCGGGCCTCCTGCCCGCCACGACCTGGCGAGTCGTTCCCAAATCTGATAAGAATATTATTAATAATTATTATTATTAAGATAGTGATAATAACAAAATTATTATATCTTTACTGGAGTGGCTCAAATGAAAAGAGTTTTGCTTAGTTACTTAGTGGAACTTTTAGGATTAATTAATAAAGGTTTCTTTCACTTTTTTCATTTTTTAAAATGTTTTTTCTTTTTGCCTTTTATTTTTTTTCCGAATTATTTTCTCTTCTCCAACTTTTTTTTCACTCTCTTTTTCTTTTCTTTCGAAACTTTCCAGTGCGCAGGAGCAAGGAGCAGGTTGCGGGAGGTGCCGCTCACAGAGCGGGCACAAGTGCGAGCGGCCCTGAGAAGCGTCCGCGCTGTCTCCTGCTTGTGACTGTGTCCGTGTGTCTTTCGGTGTCCGTGTGTCTGCCTGGGACACCGGGCTGCCGGCGGACGGCTCCCCCGCTGTCTCCGCTGGCAGCAGCCGCCCGCCGCCGTGTTTACATCCACCGCCGGCGGCCGGGATGTTCGCGACTGTCACCGCAGCCGTGACGGCCGGTGCTGCGCTTGTGCTTCGCACAGAAGCGCTCCGCCAAGCGAGTTCTCCCGACGGACGGGAGCCGGAGCGGACGAGGCGCCTGCCGCCCCGAGGAGGAGGGACCGGCGGCAGCGGCGGCACTTTCGCTTTGCCTCTCGCTCCACCATCAGCTGCCGGCACCGCCGCGGAGCGTGCTCACTCCCGGGGAGACAAAGCCGGGGCTGGCGCAGGGCTCGGCGGAAGCCGCGGACCGGCGGCGCGACGGCCACGTCCGAACCCGGGATCCCCATCCCGAGGCGGTGCGCGCCGTTTTCCCCCGGGCGCCGGGGCGTCCCTCGCTCCCTCCCTCCCTCGTTCCCTCCCTCCCTCCGGGGCCGCGGCGCTGCCAGACCCCGCTCCCCCCCCCGGGGGAACCCGCCGGGCTCCCCGCGCGGCCGCGCTTCCCCTCCGGACGCCGCCGGCCCCCGGCGGGGGCCAGCCCGCGCCCCCACGTCACCGCCCTCGTGCCGCCGCCGCGGCCAATCCACGCACAGGACGCGGCGGGCCCCGTTCGGAGGGGCGGGGCGCGGCGGGGCTGACGCACGGCGGCCGCGTCATTGACGCAAGCGGCGTTGCTAAATTTAGCCCCGCCGGGCCCCGCGCGAGGCGCTCGGGATCGCGCGCGAGGGAGGGGGCGGGGCCGGGGCCGGAGCCCATTGAGCGGCGGCGGCGGGCGGGAGCGCGGGGCTATTTTTGGGACACCCCCCTCCCGCCCCCCCCGGTTGTGATCCGGCCAAACCAAATATAGATGCGGGCGGGTATTTATAGTGCCGGCGAGTCCCATTGTCGTGGGGCCACGCCCCCGCCCGGCTTCCTCTGCGCAGGGGGTGGAGTGCGGGGCAGCGCACGGGGACCCCGGCGCGCACACCCATCCTCCCGGTAGCCCCCATGGTGGCGGGGCGGGGGGTGCCAGACCCTGCTTCCTCCTAAAAAAAAAAGTCTCTTGGTGGCTGTGGCTGGAGTTCCCCTCCGCGTGGCCGGCTCGGTGCGATTCCCTCGGTGCAGGGCGCTGCCTTCCCTCCCTATCGCATCGCATGCCATCCCTGCACGGTCCCCCGGCGAACCACTGCTGACATTCCCGAGCGACGGCCGAGCGCCCGCGGCGCGGGGGGGTGGTGGTGCGGAGGCGGCGGAGGGGATGTAGGCAGGATCACCCCCCCGCCCCGCCGGCGAGGGACACGCGTAGCAGCGCGGGGTGTTTCCGCGGCGGGGATGCCCCGCTCGGTCGGCCGCGGCGGGGATACCCCCTGCCTGACGCAACGGAGCGGAGCAGGGGCGGCGGCGGGCACGGCGCATAGCGCCGCGGTGACCTCATGGCAGAAGCGGCGCTGGTTGGGAGTCCTCCCCCCGTCCCCCCCCCCCCCCCCTCCAAACCAGCCCTCCCTCCCCTCCCGCCTGTTGAGTAAGCGCCGGGAGAAGCGAAAATGCCATGACGGGCCGGTGCGCTCATCCCCGGTGCTGACACGGCGCGACAAGGGAGATTCCCTTTGATGCCGCTGCCGGCGTGGGCGGCTGAGGGCAAGGGAGGAGAGACAGAGAGAGGGTGGCACTTTCCGCCCACCCCTCACCCCGGGCACTGGGCCCGATAAAAATACTCAGTTTTCCATGCTGTCATTTCTCCTTTGCATCTCGGCCTCTCTGCTGGGAAAGGGACTCTGGGGAGCGACGCCGCCCTCCTCCGGGCCCCTCGCCCCGCTCCGGGCGGGCTACCCCCGAGAGGGGTATAAAGTTCTAGAGTCATGCCGAAACTTGCAGCTCCGCACTGAAAGTGTGTGCAAGAACAAAACGTCGGTGCCAGGTGGACTGTCCTAGAAACCGTATTGCTCCCCCCGCCTTTCCTCCCCCGGGTACTCCGTGCAACTTCGCAGCTTCCTCGAGCTGTTCCTGTCTCCCACGACGTGAAAATATCGTCATGCAAGAAGGCTAAAAAAAAACCCCAACCAACAAAACCCACTCCAAACCCAAAACCGGCGGCAAGAGTGTTTTGAAAGCCTTTAAAATAATCTTTGAGGTGCTATTTAAAGAACAGGAAATGGGATGTTTGGAGAAAACGATTAGAAAGTGGCATTGAGTGCTCTATGTACTTCGGGCAGATGCGGGTGTTGTGCAGGGAGCCGGGCACTTGCTCACCGACCGACCCAAGGCAGTGCTTCCCTTTAGGGAGAGCACGGTCTGCTGTCCTGCAGTTATTTATGACATGAGAGGTCACTCACATTACTCTGTGTGCTTCCCGTGAGGCGAAAAGGAAGTTCTTATGCAAGGAACTCCCAATCCATTAAGCATAAACACCGAGGTGGGGGTGGGGGGAGAGATAAGGGGACAGGAACAACAGTAGGCAAATTGTCTAACTGGTGTGTACACAGCTTGATTTGCTGGAGGCGGCCGTGCAGGAGAGAGGGCCAGAAGGATGTCATTCCCAGGGCTTATTGGATAACTCGGAATAATAAAACCAGGCACTGCAACAACGGGAGGAAACCTGCAGCAGTATGAAGGAGACCTTGGGTGAAATAAAGTTCAAGGAAATGGGGAAGGTTGTTGAGGGGTGTTTGCTGGGTGCTGCCAGAAATGGGGAGACTGAAGGTTACACTGAGAGCAGACAGTGTGGAGAGGCTGAGGGGTTCACTTCCAGTACCCACGCATGTTTGCATTTATGGCCAAATGACTTGATGACAACTTGTTATCAGACTTTGCTTGGCTTCCCCAAGACCAGAGCCAGTCTTTAGACTGCAGATTTCTGGGGCCAAGGCAATGAAATGTCACTGTTTTTAGGGTTAGGATACCCAAGTCGAACTTCTGAAATCCTGACTGGCTGCCATCTATCCAGAGGCACCTAAATCGGACAATGATGAGACAAGGGAGAATGGCCTTAAACTGAAGGAGGGCAGGTTCAGATAGATATTAGGAACATTCTTTACTGCGAGGATGCTGAGGCACTGGAATAGGTTGCCCAGAGGTGTTATGAATTCCACATCCCTGGAGGTGTTTAAGACTAGGCTGGATGGGGCTTTGAGCAACATGGTCTAATGGAAGGTTCCCTGCCTATGACAGGGGGGTTGGAACTAGACGATCTTTAGGATCCATTCCAACCCAGGGCATTCTATGATAGATGGTAGTGCCATAGAAATGGCATCTAGTCTAACCTCCTATGCAGAGAGTATCCCCTGGCATTTTTTTCAATAAAATTTCCTGTCTTCCTCCAGGATGTAGACAACAACTGTTCATCTGCCTAAATGCCATTCTAGGGAAACCCCAAAGAGGAGTTGGTTAATGCACCTAAATTACACAACAGCTCAGTAGTTCCAGCACTTGCACAGAAAACAGGACATTCAGATTCACTGAGTTTGTCTGGGGCAAGGAGGCAAGGGTGGGAATGGGGAAACTTAACCTACATTCCCCACCTCCCAGGAGATTGCTGTAATCTCTGCATCATTCTGGGTGGTATCTCAACCACTTGTTTGAAGTGGTGAAACCACTTTCAGGTTTGTGTACAAGCACTGTAGTCTAGTGCTTCAGGCTGTCTGCTAGGATGGAGGAGATCTGCCTATCCTATCCATTCCTGCTCCAAGGATGGCTTGTGTTATTTTACATTACACACCTATAGTATAAAAATACTGCCATGGCCTTAAGAGAACTTTCTTACCTGATTGAGCATGATTTCTATGTTAAAGTTCCTTTATCCCCTCCATATCTTCCTAGACAACCAATAACCTGGTGATGAGGCCATTCTTTCAGATAAAGGTCAGTGTGGATTTGAGTCTTCTTAAGAGCTGAATCACAGATCTTCTGTTTCTAGGGAGTGCTGTAATTGTCAGAGCTACAGAAGTTGTACCTATCTCCTTCCAGCTGTGTCTTTGAAAAATCTCATAGATGAGATAGGGTTCTACTAGCCTAAGACTTCCTGCTGTCCTAAGCTACATCTCCTCGCTCCGGAGGGGTGGGATTTGGGATACGGCCCTTATCATTGTGTTGAACTTGGTCTTGTTTTGTACCCTTTCCTCACCCTGCAATCATGTGAAGGGTTAAATGATTAATTTGGATTTCTGAATTTGTGGGCATGGGGTACTAGAAAAAACACTGCAGTTTTTAATCTCGTAATCTAAAACGTTGGGTTTAGGTCTGAGTCAGAATCCTGCCCTTCAGAGGTATTCTGTCATTCAGAAAATAAATATAACCCCTTCTGGTGCTGATCAAGGTGACTAAAGTCTTGAAAATAGGGTGTGACCCTGGTTAAAATGACACTTAGCAGAGTTTGATAGCCTAGAACAGCAGCTCTGTCTCAGCTGCCTTATAACATTAGGCCAGCATATTTCTAGATGAGAGGTAGCACACTACAAAAGGTTATCAGGACACCCATTTTATCACTGCTGTGTTTCCAATATGAAAAAGGAACTCATTCTGCCTCTTTTGCTTGAAAGAAGCCTTTGTCATAGAGAGGTCATGATGAGGAAGAGGGGAAGGCTTATCTTAGTCTTTGGTGGTGTATTTGGCAGGCTGTGCCCTGCTAAAACCGAGTCCTAGTCTTCAGTAAATGAAGTCCCAATATAATCCAGCCTGCTGTCATACTTTTACAGTCAAACATTTATCTTTTCTTTTCACAACTAGTTAAAGACATGGTTGCATGGTTTATGCTCAGATTTTCCAAATGACTATAATTGGATCATGGCCATGCATTGGAAATTTTTGCCCCAAAGGAAGAAATTTTGAGAAAGATTCAAATGATTCAAACCCAGTCTTTTATGCATGTTAGAAATATGCACAGTATGCTTTGTTCACAATAGCTCTGTTTTCCCAGACAGAAGCTCCACCAACTGGTGGAATTGCCCTGGAATTCTGCAATACCACAGATGGGGAGGCTTGAATATTCCTGGACTGACTCAGCCTGTTCACTTTGCCTGGCTTGTAAGACAATAGACGATTCTTCCTTGGTTGTGGAGATCCAAAATTAAAAGAAAAGGAGGTCACATACTAACAAATGGAACGACTGCCTTTTAGACAAGCCCACAGACTGAACTGTGATCATATTAAGCAGAGGGGCTGTTGAGAGTTTAATTCCTACTGCCAACGTAAGAGCTGATTAGGAATGGGAGAAGCCAGGACCAGACAAGGTTCAGACATGCAAGCACAGCAGATTATTAAATAAGGAGATGAAGGAGCATTCAAAGGGATCGTAAATTAAGTGCATTAATTATGTAATAATGAAGCAGCTTTAAACTGGACTTATAATGGATACAAAAGAACTACATTTTGCATTGGCCTTGATACTTTCAAAAGGACAATCTTACTTGATTGTGCTCACTTGAAGAAAAATGAGAGTGGGGGAAAAGAAAAAGGCTCAAGCTCATCTTATCCTAGGCAAAGATCTCACAGACTGTAATGTTTATTACAAAGAGATGGATTTTAATAAAAGATCAAGGCCATGGGAATGGTTTAAAACCCCCCAAATGTAATATTTTCCCCTCTATCTCATAATTAATAAAATTATAGCAATTATAATTATTATTTTTTAAGTTATTTTTCTGGGTTCCTTTTGGGCGGCTCATTTCTACATTTAATTCTTGACTGGATTGTCAATCTTTATTCCTAAGAAGGAGTCTATTTACTTACCACATGAAGTACTAAACAAATCAACTGTATTGTTGTAAAAAAAATAGTTTATACCAGATAATCATTTAGGCTTGTTCAGCAGGCACTGCCTTTTTGGCAGACTTTCTACTTGTGTTGATAAAGGATAGCTCCTCAAAAGGAACAACTTGTAACTTATTTACTTTTTCTAAGATCTTTTGAATTTCATCTGCTTTCTACTGCACTAACTTTCTGGTTACCCTGTTTGATTTGCTCCTAATGATTTCCAAACCAGTGGATCTTCCTATGTTATTGAGCATTGCATTTCATTTACTCTCTTCTTCTTGGACCACATTTTCTCTGTTTTCTACTATTTCCCTATCTGTTTCTTTGTCTTCTCACTACTGTGCTGTCTGAACTGCCCATTCCCAAGACCCAAGGGGTAGCATTTCTTCAGCTGTAGTAGGATGAGGGGTTTGAGGAGAGAAGTGAGAGACCACAGCTGCCAGGGCAACTGCCTATCCAAGTTTGCTTTTTGCTTCATCTCTATCCTGGCTTGTGCATTTGCACAATTTCACTTACCTTTACCTGCTCCTGTTTCCCCATCTGTTAAATTACAACAGAGTGTTTAGGAAATAAAGGCACAGAAATGAGAACTAATTACTATTATTGTTTATTTCTTACTAATGCACAAGGCCTCAAACACCTCAATGGCAGTAATTCCTTCTTTTTTTTTTTTTTTTTTCCTCTTATATAAAGAAATGAATAATTTACCTGAGAGAAACTGGACTATTTCTTTCAAGCTTATCATATCTTAAAGATCAGAAGTGGGCACTAGTATCACGTCACAGGTTAAGAGAGTTTAAGCATCAGCTTTCTTCAATCATGTCTAAACCTTCTGGCATCTCTGAATCAGCTGAAATACGCTGCTAGAATGAGCTGATGAAATCAGTTCCATTTCCACCCCCCTGCACTATATACGAAAGACCAAATCATGGTGTATGCACCCAAACTTACAGCTCAAACTCCAGAAGGAGGGTGATGAGCTCAGAGTCCAGTCTTTGGGGTTGTGAAAATCATGAAATCCAAACTTGAATGAAACTGGCTAGCTGGGGCTGCTGCAGCTCAGAGTGGGCTGGCAATGCCATGCCTGGAGCTGTGTTACGCGTGCCTCTCTGTGCAGCCCTCTGGAGACAGTGGGAATGAGGTGTGCCAAAACAAACTTAGGAACAAAAGGAGCAAAGTGCACTGAGTGCAGGTGTGCTGTGTAGATGTTGTGGTTTAACCCGGCGGGTAGCTAAGCACCACACAGCCAGTCGCTTTACAAGCCCCCCACAGCAGGATGGAGGAGAGAATTAGGGAAAAAAAAAAACCCTAAAATTAATGGGTTGGCATAAAGACAGTTTCATACAACAGAAATGGAAAGTCTTATTCCTACTACTACTGCCACCACTAGTTAGAATATACAAAATAAGCAGTGCACAGTGCAACTGCTCAGCACCTGCTGACCAATGCCCAGCCTGTTCCCAAGCTTTCCTGCAGCTTTACGTGCTCAGCATGATGCCATATGGTATGGAATGTCCCTTGGGTCAGCTGGGATCAGCTGTCCTGGCTGTGTCCCCTCAAAACTTCTGCATGCCCAGTCCAATCACTGGTGGGTTGATTTGAGAAACTGAAAAGTCCTTAACTTAGTGTAAGCTCTGCTCAGCAACAAGCAAAACATCAGTGTGTATTACCAAAAACTACAGAAAAACTTACAGGTGGAGTGCTGTATGAGATGATGGTGTGGTTCAAATAGCAAAAAATTTGAAATATCGTAACAAGAAGTGAAAGTCAAACACATGTAATATAATTTTAGAGAACAATCATCACTACTTCTGGGACACTTAGAGCAGAGATCCAGTTACAGAAAGCCTATGTGTCTCAATGACAGAGATGAGGGGGAGAATGGCAGCGAAGAGATTCCATACCTTGTCTTCTGCTTGCTTAAGAAATCCTCTGAGTGTTTGAGCTTCACAAAGGCAAATGGGAAACAGCAAGTGGAACTGAAAAATCAGTGGAGGTGCTCACTCAGCACAGATGCGCCATCCCTGAGCAGTGTTCAAAGCTGGGTTGGATGGGGCCCTGATCAACCTGATCTACTAGAAGGTGTCCCTGATCATGGCAGGGGCTTGAAACTAGATAATCTTTAAGGTCCTTCCAACCCAAACCATTCTATGATTCTATGTGTTTCTCTAGTAAAAGGTCCTGTGCATTTTCCAAAGCAAGAAGACCAGCAAATGTCTTTGCAAAGACTTGTTCTGCATAGTTTGGGCCAATCTCAATACTCTGCCTTACACGAAGAGAGCAGAATGTTGCATAGCAAGAGAATTAATGAAGATGATTATTTTCCTATTTTGTACTAGGATATGTTTTGTATTTTTATATTGTGGATGATGAGGCAAAAGCTTTGTCATGTTGCAGTAAAAATTGGCAATAGAAACTAATTAGAAGTTCTGGGCAATTTAAAAAGCAAATTTCATTCCCATTTTCTCTTCCCTTCACCAAAGCTTTCATGTGCTGAGTGCAAGAATAACTGTGGTGTTTTCACCCTACCAAAATTCCCCACTGATCATTCTGCGCAGTTGTGGTTCCATGCAAGAGGGAAAAAAGCTTCCTGCCATCTGTTCTAAATTAGATATCTTTTCCTATTATATTTCCCTGTTTTATTGTTTTTGTTGCTGATGAAGTAGTAAGTTAAATTTTCAGTATTTCTACCCTTCAGAGTTTAGGCAATTCCCTTTATTTTCTATGGTGCTGCTCTTATATTAAGCCATAGTATCATGCTTTCAACAGAGAGGTAACATCACTAAGTTTTACAATTTTATCATTCATTATACTTTTTCCTAGCATGGTATTTAAATGACAAGAACATGAAACCCCCTTTCTAGCACTGGAGGCCTTTGGATTTCCTTTTTTCCATCTCCTATAGCGCCATCAACCTAGTAACCAGATTGCCTCACCAACAAACTCCTTGACTATTTACTACTTTTCCACCTAGGCATTAATGGATCTTCTTCTGTCTGGATCTCTTGATGCCCGAGAAAGTCCTTCTTGGTCGAAGGTCGGACTGGATGATCCCGGAGGTCGTTTCCAACCCTGATTACTCTGCCGTTCATAAACAGGCTTTTATTTAAAATGGTACCATTTCACAATTCCTTTCTTTCTAGCTGTCCAGTTGGCTCTTTGGTCGCTTTGCTGTATTACAAACATTTCTGGTGGGCTCCACGTTACCTGCAGGATTTGTGTCACACCGGCACACTCCACTAAACTCCCTTAATCCCCCATTTCCGCTCACGCGCTGCTTTCGGGTTTGTTTTTAAACCTTCACCGGCGGAGCCGCTGCCCCTTCCCCACCTTCCCGAAGAGTTTGCTGCCATTTGCCGTGCCGTGGGGTGGAACCCAGCCAGGATTACGCTAAGCGGTTGTTCCCGGGCAAAGCAGCCGCAGGACGCCAGCTGGGACTATTTGCTTTAACCTCTTTTCTCCACCGCTCGCCGGGGCCCGCCTCGGACGCGGGGGTGGGGGGACCTTCCATTTCCCCGTTTCCTCGGGGCTCTCCCTCTCGCCCGCCCTGTCCCCCGCGGCGCGCGGGCAGGTGACAGCGGTGGCACGCGCGCCCGGTCCCGTGACGCGCGCGCCCGGCTGAGCGCCGCGTGACGGCGGCGGCGGCGCCAGCAGGTGTCCCCGCGCCGCTTCCCGGGACAGCCGGGGCGCCCCCGCGCTGGACGGGACCGCTGGAGATCATCTAGTCCAAAGGCCCCGCCAAGGCAGGGTCACCTAGAGGAGGTTACACGGGAACGCGTCCAGGTGGGTGTGGAATGTCTCCAGAGAAGGAGACTCCACGACCTCCCCGGACAGCCTGCTCAGTGCTCTGCCACCCCCAGCGCAAAGAAGTTGTTCCTCACGTTGATGTGAGACTCCCTGTGGTTTAGTTTGTGGCCACTGCTTCTTGTCCTGCTGATGGGCACCGCTGAAAAAAAGTCTGGCCCCACGCTCGTGTCACCCGCCCTGGAGATATTTACGTGCATTAACGAGAGCCCCTCTTCAGTCTTCTCCAGACTAAACAGCTCCAGCTCCCGCAGGCCCTCCTCGTAAGAGAAACGCCAGATCCCTCTCGGGCCTGTTCTTGGCGCGGGGAAAAACTCCGAAAAGCCTCTTTGCAACTTTCGGGAGCTGGGAAGGGGACGGGACTGTCACCGAGAGCAGCTCCGGCTCCGGGGAACGGCGCGTCCCCAGCACGGGATCTGCTCGGGTCCCTTCCCACGGGGGGCTCGCTGACCCCGCGGGGGAGCCCCGCTCCCGCCACGCTGGGACACGGCGGTGGGAGGAAGGTGTTTGGAAGCTGCTGTGGGGCTGCTCGTCCCACGCAGGCGGCGGGAGGAGCGGCGGCTCCGGAGCGGCACCGCCAGATCCGGGCGGGCGCAGCTCCGCTTCCCGGAAACCCGAGCACCGCCACTTTTACACTTTTTTATTTTCCATGGGGGGGGGGGGGGTTTCCCCATGGGTGGGGGGGAGAGCGAGGAGGGGGAATCCCCCCGCCAGCTCGCGACCGCCGCCTCCCCGCCCCCGCCACGCGCGGTTCCCCCCGCTCCTGGCCCTGTCACCTGACGGCGCCCACGCCCGCCCTCCCCCCACCAGCGCGTGCGGACGGCGAACAAACGGCCCTTTCCTTTCTTTCCTTTTTTTATTTTTTTTTTTTTTTATTTTTTTCCCCTTTCCCCTCTCCGCCTTCTCCCGACTATAAATAGCTCCTGCGCGCCGTGCGTGTGTCACGTTCCCATTACGTGCGCCGTACGCTGACGCACGGGGGCGGTGCGCTCCGTGACGCCAGCGCGTATCCGGGCCAAGCTATAAATAACCTTCCGGCGGCCGGTGCCAGTGGCGGGCGGGCGCTGCCGCTGCTGCTCCCGGTGCCGCTTCCCGCGGGAGCCAGCGGCCCCGGCGGCCCAGCTCCCCTGAGGGGCTGTGGGCTGCGTGCGGGCAGGCCCAGCCCGGGCAGGCAGCTCACTCCTCTGTGAGGGCCGTACTGCGCTCGGGCAGCAGGTACTGCTGTCTCTGCCTCCGCCTTTCGCCCGGCGGCGTGACGGGCCCTGAGCGGTGGCAGTTCTCAGCCTGTTCGGAGTTCTGCATCACGAAATGTTAAAGGGCTTGGAAAGGACCTTAAAGGTCAACCAGCTCCAACCCCCCCTGCCATGGGCAGGCGCATCTCCCACCAGACCGGGCCACTCAATGCCACATCCAGCCTGGCCTGCGGCATCCATGTCTGCCCTGGGCAGTGTGTTTCACTTTCTCACAACCTCGCAGTAAAGATTTTGTTTCACATGTTTAACTCATAGTTCCCCTTTTTTCAGTTTGAACCCATTACTCCTTGTCCTATCACTACAGCTCCTGATAAAAATTCCTCTGGTTTCCATGTAGGCCCACTACACTTACTGGAAAGTTGCAATGAGATCTCCACGCAATGTTCTTCTCACCTCCAGGCTGAACAGCCTCAATATTCTTAGCATGTCTTTGCAGACATACAAATCATTATGTGCCCAAGTGTTGGCTGTCAGTAATTCAGGAGTCACTCTGCAGGTGGCCTGAGTCCATGTGCAGCCGAGATGGGAGTACATAGCAGAAGCTCTAACTTCAGTGCTGCTGTTCTCTCTCTAGTCTGAGACCCCAGGCAGGGTTACAGTAATCTGTGTGTATTTCGGCTGGTTATTACAAACATAGGCAATGTATTCCCAGCTATACAGTGGGTGTCTCCTCAATAGACTTAGCTGCAGCCATCTCCCAAGAAAATAGAAATATTCTATTTTTTGGATCCTTTTAGGTCCTGGAGAGAAGTGAATGTTCTTATAGCCTAGGCAAGTTCTTTAGCTGGTGGTCTGCTGTGTAGAAGTGGCTGTGATGGCTGGTCTTTTTGTGTCAGCAGGCACTGGGCCCCCTGGGGCTAGGAGTGTATGTAGCAAGATAACTCATTTTGCAAGCAGCTGTGCTGGCTGAAGATGCAACTCTCCCCCAGCGATTTGCTGCCGTTCCTCTGCCAGAGTTACCGCCCCCACAGCTCTTGAGTTGATGTTGGATAAGCAAGCAGCTGGATGAACTGTACTAATACTGCCTGAGGCGCCCTAAGGAGGATTCCTGCAATCCCTCTTGCTGACAGAGGTTTGGACTTGGCTGTCTGTGGCTGTCTGTGATGGCAGCGCTGCATGGCAATAACACCTATTGCAGTGACACTCAAAAGGAGATGCCTGCCTGTCACTTTAGGCATGGGACAACTTTCCCATGAGTACATGGGGTACCTGGGGTTCAGAGTGGGTACACAAATCCTCAGGTCAGCCTGGTTGGTAACACTCCGGGTCTGTTCACAGCAGGGCTTTATGCCAGGTAACCTCTTTGGGTGAGAGTGTAGGCATGGACAGCGCGTTTGGCTTTCCTGTCTGGCCGTCTCACTTGCATCCTAAGTGTATAGGGTTAGGTTCAAAGATAGGCCTGTCTGAAGAATCTAATGGAAAACAGTTCTGTAAAAAGAAATTCAATTCTAATGCTTAGATTATTGCTAAATGGTGTTAAAATAAATCATTACATGGTTTTGATTGTAAGGTTTCTGAGTACAGGAACATCACAGTTGTCTCTCATACCCCTTACTGTTAGCACGAAGGTGTGCGTTTCTTCCAGAGTGACATTGCAAAGCAGTAACAAAATTTAAATAGCATATTTACTTAATAGAACTCTTCTAGTGCTTGGAGTTTCAGGAAATCCAACCATTTTAATGGCTTTCTAGTGTGTGGTTTGTTGGCCTTCTTTGTGCTTCATTTTGTAGATTAACATCTAAAACTTGATTGGTTTGCTTTAATTAAAAGTACTTGATGTTACATTTTTCTTGTCTTGTGCTTTTATATCAGTGGAGTTCAGCAAGCAACTTCTCTCACTTGCAGAATTAGCCACTTTGGTGATTTAGGGCTTCCACCAAGTTTTGTGCATTTGGGGAGTTTTGTATGTGTTTTCTGACCCTGGTAGAGTAGACAAATTCATTTCTGTCTGCAGATAAAGTAAAAATTTTACAACTAGTAGTGTGTTGAATAGTGATACTTGTAATTTCTAATTGCTAGTCAGCTTTTTAGGGCATATTTGACAGTAATTTCTTGGACAAGTGTGAACATTTTTAAATCTCGCAGTGTTTTGGATGTATGTCCTCCTCTGAGGTACATAGTCTGTTGGAACATCATGCAGAGACTACGTCAGCCTTCTACCATCATCTTTGATGCTAATACCAACTTCAGTTCTCAAGCAAATGGTTTACTTCAGTAAATGCATTCATGGAGAGAAACTCAGTGGTTCTGCAGTTACTTTCTCTGTAAGGAGGAGAATTTTCCTACACCGAGATGACTGCACAGGTGAGCTGAAACTAGGAACAGCTCAGTTATCTGTGGCAGATTTCTTTTGGCATATTCCAGCATTGCAACAGGAGAGATTACCTGTGACATCATCAGTGGAATAGATGGTGTCATTGCCATTACCTAGTCATCCCCAAGTTATGAATTCCAAGCCACTGACAGCTGTTTAGAGGCAAGGGAAAAAGATGAAATGATCTACTTATGAACAAGCTCTCAACCAACCTTTCTGAACATGGTGGAGTCGAGTCACAGCACTGTCTTTGCAGGAAATGTTGGTTTAGGATCTATTTCCTGTAAAATTTCAAAGAGAACTTTGCTGAGAGCTGTCGTACAATGTACCACTGGTGGGAGAAATATGATCTTTAGATGTATTTGACTAAAAACACTCTTCCATTAAACTCAACTTGATCTTTTTGTTTGAGGTTCAAGTGTTTTACTGATGGGTGATGTAAGGGTTTTTGATAGCAAAAGCACTTAGGTGTGCAGTAAACTCTCTTCCTGAGGAAAGTCTAGAGTTGAGACAGTTGAGAGTGGGTCGAGAAAAGCTAGCTTTAACATCATGTCACTTCTTGATGGTGGTACCCAAGGCCTTGAATTAAGGAGAAAGAAAAAAGTGGGAAGTCAGAGGTGATCTTGGTGGGGCTCAGCGCAAAACAAAAAAAACCAACAACTCTCTCAGTTCATGTGCACGGACAAGAATTCTACCAGTGTAGTGACTCATTTGAATAGAAATTTAACCAGGACAAAGATAGAGCTTAAGGAAAAGCAAAGAAAGATGAGTTTGACACAAAGTCATACTCTGTAGGGTAATAAAGCAAAAAGCTCGTCTCCTTTATAGCTATCTCCTCTGGCTGGGATGCTTCTTAATGCTCAGTGTTGAGAGTAAACAATCCCCTACGGTGATGCTGTCTGTGATCAGGCTAATGAGAAGTGTTTCTGTCATTGCAAATGGTAAACAGTAAAAATATATTGCAACAACTGGTCAGATATTAAAATAAGAAAATCAGATATTAATGTGACAATATTGTACATTCTTTGAGTACTTCAAATGAAATTATTGGTTGGGTTTTTTGTTCTAGTTTGGTTTGGTCTTTTTGGTGTTTGGTTTTTTTTTTTTTTTTTAATATCTATTCTTTCTAAAGGTTTGATCTCTAACTTCAGGTAGACTGCAATACTTGTCAGTGAAGCCACTCCAGTCTGTTTTACAGAATTCAATGTGTCAGATACATTTTCTAAATACAAAAAAGAAATTCTATTCCTTCTGTGATGTATGTCTAGGAGCAGATTTGCAAAGTTTTATTTTGAGCAAATTCCTGTTGATTTTTTTCCAGAAATGTTTCATTTGTTGAAGTGAAGAAAATTAATTTAGAAGAACATGTTTGGATGGAATATAACAGCATGCATGATTGTATTAAAATCCAGTTTGGTATCTGAATTACAAGCAACTGTGGCTTGGTATGTTTCTTGAATATGATTGTAACAATACTGTATGCAAGGGTTCCATGTTCTAAAAAAGATTTAAGTGGCATTGTTTTCTTTCTTCCCTTGTTTTGCATTTAATGAGAAGCAAAAATGGGATAGAGTGGGAAGTCGTAAGCAGAGAAGCACAAGATAATGTGGTTTGTTAATGTCAGCTTTCAGCTTATGTCTGTGGTCACATGTTAAAATGCCCTTCTCGGTTTCTATGCTTTCTGTTCTTCTTTTCACTCTAATCTGTCTTCTGCCTTCTACCTCTAGAGTTTCCAGTCTCTGTTTTGGGTCTCCTTGCTTCCACAGTAAACCAGTTCTGGACTTTCCTGCTGCACATATCCCTAATTGACTGATTTTTTTCATTTATGTAGTAAAATTAAGAAGTGATTTCATGTTAACTTTCTAGGGTTTTAATAACTCTTATTTACCTTTTTTTTTTTTCCAAGCTGGTCTCCTTGTGGGAGAAGTGCTAATGAAACCTGCTAATGTCTAAAGCATGTGTGGCTTTTTCTTTTCTACATTCAACATTTTCCTAAACATTTTTTGACATTTGTCTTTCATTATGCACTCTTCTACTGACTTTGTTGTTCAGAACTGACTTCAGTCATGAATTGAAACTAGTAAGGAGTTCTGCTCTGGGATCTGGCATGTGGGGGAGACATCATACATACTTATGTATGATGGGATCTGCACATGCCTTTATGTATCATGGCCTTTTCTATGAGGGAGTAGCTCTTCCCCACTTATTTGGTCTGCATCTAGCTTACTCTTCCATGGCAAAGCCAAGACTTTTGTGCTGGGAGGAAGACTCAAGCCTGAGATGTGATATTCTTAAGGCTTTTAGAGCCAAAGAGCAGCAAGTAGTCACAGAAGACTGGTGACTGCTTTCCATCTCCCATTCCTCCAAGATGATTTAGAGAAGGACTAATCCCCTCTATGTGAGGAGAGGCAGTGTGGTCTTTCTTTGTGTGAAGGGCACTGGTTACTATCATGCTGGCCCTTTTAAATCTGTGTGTCAAAGTGATTTGATATTGTATGTATTCTAAGTAATTTATTTACAGAAATATGCTTGGGTTGGTTTATTGCTTGCTTGGAATCAGTTTGATGCTTAAAAAGTGTGTGATGCTCTTAATTAACTGCTTCCACTTAGCTGTGGAAGGAGTTCTACAAAAATAATGGAAGGTAACCAGTGCAGTCATTTGCAGGTTGTTCTAATTTCATTTGAATTACCTCAGTCAATGGTGAGGGAAAAGCTAGAAAATGGGTGATTGAGGATATAAGTGATTGGTCTTGGCTGTGATCATTTGGACATTGGGCTGATTATTGGTGGACATGGTTGGGTAGGGGAAGGGTGGATGTACAAGAGAAATTGTTTGGAAATCATTGCTAGAACTTGGTAGGAGTGATCAAACAGGAAGAATAGAAGGAAATAAGTCTTGGTAATACTGGGCAAGATCTTTTAAAGGTTGTAAGGACTGTAATAAGTGCATTGGGAGACCCTAAAGAAAAATATGGGAAATGTCGCACTGAAGTTCTGCAACTCCAATAAAGATTTTGGTTGATTTAGAGCTTGTTTTTTGCAAAATTTTATAATGTAGACAAAACCTGATAGTTAACCACTACTTCGGAATGATGCCTGAATTGCCCTCGTAAAATCAGTTTGTGCATCCTGGTATAATAATTGTATAGGTGACAAGATTTGAGCTTCGACATACACTGTCACGTGAACAGAAAATGTTTTCTTTTTGAAAACTCTCCTATTTGTTTTTTAAAACTGAAGAAAGGAGTTAAATGCTAAGCTAAAGTAAGTTCTTGGCTGAACAGCGTGTGGGATTCAGTAGATTAATGGATGCATAATTGTACTCATAGGAGGAATGGGTGTGTATGTCTTTACAAATGACTTGAGAACAAGGACTGAAAGAATGGGTGTGGGGCTAGATGTTGTAGGGGAGATATGTAGTAATAGGGTTGGGGAGATATGTAGTAATAGGATTGGGAAGGCTGTACCTTCCCAGTACCTCAGCCAATGGGGAGAGGAGGAGGGCAACAGGCAACAGGAGTTTAAGATAAAAGGAGGCTGTGTCCTCCAACAACTCAAGAGACTCCACAGGGGTATGGCCTAGTGGACTCGCTCATTATTTGAATAAAGTTGGTTTCTGCAGGGCTTCTCTGTCTCCTTTGTGGACACAGGCCTTTGGCAGCGTGATTTTCCACACAGTATGGATTATTTATATTTAAGCAGTTTCCTGCATTCAGATTGTGCCTCTCGCTTGTATAAGTACTGAATCACTCCCTCCCCCCATAATTTCACTATAACTTTAGAAGCTACAAATCCTTGTGCTCGGGTTGGCCACCGACTTTTAGTAGCCAGTCATATGGTATAGATTTGCAAAGCTGACGCAAAATGGAGCCGTTCATCTCCTCCCTATTACAGGCTGCTGAAAGCATATTGCCCTGAAGTTCTGCTCATTGCACTGCAACCCCGCTGAGCACCAAGACAAGTTCAAGGTTTTAGTTTTGGTATTACACTTTACAATGCTTGGTGGCAGCAGCCCAGGCTGCCCGAGGGAGCACCTTCTGCAGTCACGGCCGCTTATGACAGCTGCATTCCTCTGGAACAATGGCATTGTTGGTGAAATGGAGAATGAATGGGAGAGACAAATTGCTTCTGCAGCTAGCCCACAACTGAGGGATTGATTCCTGGAACACATCAGAGCAACTATAAACCTCCCTGTCCTCGGAATTAAGCGAAAATTCACTTGCTTCAACCTCGACTTTCCACAATGACCAGGGGAAAAAAAATCCCTAGAGCATAGACAAGGATGATTTCTGTTTCTTTTTTAAAAGCCCAAATAACAATGTATATGAAAGTATAGGGTAAGAATAGGGTAAATTTTGTCTGCTCTCCTGTGCAGTTTTGTTAGTCTACCTCATAACTCCTGCCCTCACAACTTTCACTTAGCTGGCCAGCAGTAAAAGTGTTACTTAGGCTTGGTTTTTTTGGGTGAGGAAAAATCCCAATCAAAGAGGAGACAATAGAAAGTCAAGCAGAAAGACAACTCAGAAGAATGTTTCTAAAAATTTTGGCTTTTTTTTTTCTGCTTCCCTCTTTCCTCTGCACATCTATTCTTAATATACTTAAAATTTACAGATATGTTATATTGTTGAAACACAAGAGTCTAATTTATTAACTGTTTGCAGGAGTGTTGCAGCTGCTCTTGGGACAAAAACCTCACTGATCTGTTGCAGCTTGCATTTAAATTGTAGATCAAATATCAACAAGAAAATACTTGCTACAATTTATTCCATAAAAGCATTGGACAATGTTGATAGCCCATTTGACTGTTGTTCTCCTTTTGCTCGAAAGCTCAGTTTTGAGCCTGAGCCTAAAGGAACTCTGAATCAGTTCAGAAATAGCTAAAAAATGGCTTAGTCTTCAAAAACAGAAGTCCACCAGATAATGGGTGTCATTAGAGGGTGACTAGAGCCCAAGTGTCTGCATTGCCAAAGGAAGCTGGTGGGTGTCAAGTTCAGAACAAGAGGAGGTGGTTCTTTGCACAGTGTGTGGCTAAGCTCTGACATTCTACACCCGATTACATGACAAACACTACAAGTTTCTCTGGGTCCAGGGAGACAGCAGTGCAGAAAACCAAGCCAGAACTATAAACATAGCATGCAAAGTCAGGAGTGGTAGGTGTTCCAGGGTTGTGTTCTAATGCTATTGCCTAAGCATCTTTGGTTGTAGCCAGTATTGCACAGAATGCTTAGGGGATCACTGACCTGGCACAATGCAGTCGTCTGTATTTTTATGTTTAAAAGAAGTCTTTTAAACTTCTTTTAAGAGGAGACCGAGGGGAATGACGAAGCTTACAGAGGCATCAAACCTAAAGCTGGCTGTAAAGCAGCTTTAGTGCAGAAAATCTTGCAGTTCTTGTACAGCTGAGTGAGAGAATGGCAGAGGAAAATCAGAACAGATACATTTAAAATAGTGCATGTGCACTAATGATATGTACTCAGTGATGTGCTCTATTTTGTCTGTTAACACTCAGGAATTATCCTGGACTCACTGTGAATAGTTACGTGAAAATGTTAGCTCGATACTCAATAGGGGTCAAAAAGGCAAGCAGAACCATTTTAGGAAAAGGTAGAAAAAGCAAAATTAAAAAAAAAAAGTAGAAAAAAAGAGAAAATTCCATCAAATTGGTATATGAATCAGTGGAGATCTTCAACACTGCATGCATTTTCAGCCACCTTATCAAAAGGGAGGTAGAGTAGAATTTAAAAAAAAATCCAACCTCAGCAAAGAAACAAGAATCATTGGAATAGTTTTCATATAAGGACAGAAACATTTTTCCCCTTAAATAATAGATTTCAGGGGAGAGGAGTTGATAGCTCTTTACAGAGAGATAAATAGTGGACGGAGGACATATATAAAATAATTTCTTTCTCTCTAATAAACCACAAATTAAATTTAAGTCTTCAGGATGAAAGCTTAAAAATGAGTAAGAGGAGGTACTTCTAAAGGAAAAAAAAAAAAAAAAACCCACAAACAAATGTGGTGTTGTCACTTCTGGTTCAGAAAGACCTTGAACTGGCTCTGGCCAGGAATGGTACTGTGCTTTCCTCAAAGTAGCCAGTGTTGGCCACTGTCAGGGGTGGCAGAGTTGGTGAAATTGCAGCCTGTTGTGGGGAACTCAGCCCTGACATCAGGAGAAGGTGCTGTGATGCTCCCCAGTGTGACCTGTAGTGGAGGAAGCATCTTGTGCACAGGATGTGGTGTGTGCCTGCAACAGTTGAGAAAAGGAATGCTTTGTTTCTGAATATAAGGAAATGAAAATGAATCAAATTCAATTTAAAATCATACAGAAGACCATGGCCTGGTTTGTTACCTGCCACATCTTGGTTTGATGGGTGATTATATCAAAATGTTTGTAAGCTTTCTGTAGGCTGTGGAAGATGATCAGTGGGATGGTCCAAAGCCGCATTAGTCTCAGGCGCATCTTATTGTCAGTGTACCCATTTTCATCCCTAAGCCTTTAAAATGCAAGACAGGAATGAAAAAGGTTTTTTTTGCTGATCTTCTGGGTATGTTAACTTCATGGACTCAGGGGGGACCTAGCAACAAAGACAGTCTTGTGGATACATGTCTGTATAGTTTGTCAGATGCATTTGCTGGACCACCAGGCTAATAATAAAAAGAGAAAATAAAACTTATAAAGTTACTGTTTATTTACTGCAGGATTTAATCACTCACACTGGAAGTAACTTTACTCTTACCAATGTCTTCTTTTTCTTCTTTTTTTTAAGAACACTGTTATGAAGCAAGTGAGATAATGCTGAAATATGTGTTTTCTAGTGCCTACCTGCTCAGCACCTCTTAGAAAATACCAAGAAGTTGGCCCCATGGAAAGTGTCTCCTGAATCAGAACGAAGGCAGTAAGAGAGAGTCTGGAGTTAAAACTTCTGCCTACAACCAAGTTCTGAGAATTGGTGTCGTGACTCCCATCTTCAAAAAAAGCACAATAATTAGATAACAAGGAAATTAGTCCATATACAAGCAACAAAGATGCTTCATGCAAGTACTTTTCACAGTTAATAGACAATGCTAAGTGGTTTTTAACTCTTAAAATAATAATAAAAAATATCTGGTATTTGTGTACTGGTTTGAGTAATTTCTTTCTTCGAGTTACTGGACTGAATTTATTTTTTCTTTAAACATAATGTCACACTTATCTCCTGTAGGTGGGTCTTTGCTGAGGCCTTTACATGTCCATTTTTGTCAGACAACTGATTTTTGATTTTTCAGTTGGAAGACTCAGAAAAATGTGCAGTGGTAGAAGGAAGAGCAAATTTAAACCTGTGAGCATTCTCTTGGTGATTTTGTGGTACTTTAATCCACCAGTGCTTTGAGGGTCTCTGGAATTTGAAACAACTTACTTAGATTCTTAATACTTATAAGATAAATAAATGAAACTTCCAAACCCCTTCTGTGCATGGATACTAACAATTTATCCCAGGTACATTGCTGACTTTGCCAGTAGTGTGCTTGGCACATTTATTCATGTATTAACTAAAGCTTTCCTTTCAAGTAACTTGCTGGCATATATGTGACTGGTGATGAAAGATGGTCTGGCCATGTGTGGGTCTTCACCCCACAGACATACCTCTTCTCTTGTGTGATTGTCTCTGGTGGGCAATATGTTTTGTCCTAAGACAAGATACCAGGAGGAACTCTCTGGATGCTCTCATGAGGAATATATTCACTTTTAGACAAGTGAGTAAAACTGCTAAGATGTGGTCACATGTGGAGATAAAATCATAAAGTAGTTCTATAGTTGCTTTGTGATTGTGTGTCCTGCAAAACCAAAGACTGCAAACCTGTAAATTTTTAGCTCAGCCTGCTTATATTGTAACTTTCTAAACCTGCTTATTATATTTTATATTTCATTGTCAATGTTTAGATATTGTTTTAGCAATAAATCTAATCACAATCATCTATGCAATTCTGGTGCCTGACTGACTTAGTTCTCTTCTAGTACTCTGTTACAATATATTAAATCAAATTTAATTATTCTGGACCAATAGAATCTGTTTAAGTTTTCCTTTCTGCAATACTAAGGAAGTTATGAGCTGGTTAGAAATCTGCTGTTCTGTTCAAATATTACTCCATTAATTCTTTATAGTTAAAACAAATTACCTATTCCTGTATGTTCCTTTCCCTTTCTCTTTTTCAGAATTTAGTCAGTTACTAGATGCCTTTACTGGTTTGGTCAGTAGATCAGATATACTGGTCTTTGGTTTCTTGGATCCTTCTTCAAGTCATTAAAAATCTTTCATGTTCAGTATCTGTCATTTCGAGGCTGAAACAGACTGAAGTTGTGTGATAGACATGATAGTTTATGATTTGGGGAAAAGTACCTTTACGTCTTTGGTTTTGTCCTAACCTGTAATTTGGCCTAGTGTTCAAACTCCACTGGCCTTATAAAGAACCTCATTCATCCCTGATAGCAGTGACTTCTGACAATGTAACTGCATTAGACTGTAATTAAAATAAACCTCCACAGTGTAAAACCCCCCATAGTGTAAAACCCCCACAGCTTAAACCAACCAATAAATCCAAAAGGTAGGGAGGTCATGAGAAAAGACCCAGACTCCTTTTCCCAGAGTTCATTCTGGTAGTCAGCCTGTTGAAGAAGGAGAATGCTTATTAACCTCACAGAATTTTGAACTTCTCTGTAAAATGTTTTTTTTTGTAGTAAAAGTTGTTTTTGGTCATCCATTTTATGCAATTCTTCCACTGTTTTTTTTTTTTTTTTTTTTTTTTTAATCTGAATCACAAGGGATGATGAAGTTTCTGTGTCCTTTCTACAGGGGCAGAGGATCAAAGCTGTGATGTGCACTTGGATGTAGGCACTTAGCATCCATGTCTCTAACACCTTCTCTCTCTTTGGTCTGCTTGCTCCATTGCTTTTTCCCTCCAGTCTGAGTGGGAACCAAGACAACAGGAAGTGGAGGAGGAGTGTGTTCAGCAGAATTGTTTTCCCCTGATACTCTCCTAAGCAGGATCTCTGGAAAAGAGGCCTTCTGCTTCAGGACTTCCATGCATTATTAGTGTGATGCTCTGACTCTGCATATAGAGAGTACCCGTCTGGCTTTCTGGTTTCTGCAGGGAGCTTTTGTGTGGTAACAGCTTGCTCGGTGAAGTAGATTCATCATGTGTGAAACTAAACTGGGCCAAATTGAGAAATTTTGCCAGCTAGGTGGAGCTCCCCCACTAAGTTTCTTCCTGTCTTGGTTTGTACAACCTTAATCACTATTGCTGAATCTGAGAGTTCATTTAAAAGATGGCCAGTTTACACAGACTAAAATCAAAATGTGCGACAAGCTCTCTCTTTGCTGCAGGTGGAGGTGAGCACATAGTAATCCAGGGATGTATGGATCTGCATTGTTATTGGGCCTCTATCTTTCAGTGGTGTTTTCATTCAGTGCAGTCCTGGAAGTGCTTATGACACTTTTCTTTGTGGGTAACAGAATTTTTAAAATACTTTTCAATTACTAAAACATAGTCTGTAGTTTGCTGTAAGATAAACTTAACACTTAGCTGTACCAAACACCTGCTCATAGCAAAACTTATTCTTTCCCCTGCAATCAAAAAGGGATTCTGTAAGCTAGGCATCTTTTGTTTCCATACTTGCTGGGTCTCTAGAGAGCACCAAATCAGGGGATCTCTGTCTATGTGTGACAAGGATGAGACTTCCTACTTCAGCCTGAGATCTGAGGATCAGATGAAATTCACCACATGTTTCTATTCTGTCTCCACAGTAAAAAAAATTGCAGCACATTTTAGGCATTGATCTACATTGAACCACATAATTTTTCTATTGGCCTTTAGTGGTGCTGAAGACACTTAGTCTTCAGGAATTTTCAGTAAATAAATGAAGTGAAGCTCAGTACATGGTTTTGCTGATAGTTCAGGAAGAAATGCATAAAATCTGGACTGCTGTCTTAGAGTAAATTTTTATTTTGGAAAAAGATAACTGTATTGCTGGGGATGTGAGAAGACCATAGTGTATATCCTACCAGTGTTCAGAATAATGGATCTGGTTTTGTTAAAAGCATGTGTGGGGTCAGTTACTGCTGCTCAACTGTGGAGCAGTAATTGTTATATTCCAGTAATATGTTTGTTGTTTGCTGTGATAACCATATGGTGGAGTAAAAAGTTATGGTTCTGAATTTGAAATGTAATAAAATAGAGCTGGTAAGAAGCTAATTTCTTTTTCCACAGAGCTACTTTTCATAGTACGTTTGAAGTTTTAAGGACCATGTTGAAGTATAATTAAATAAAGCTTTTTGGGGAAAAGATGAAATAATGAACAAATAACTCTCTGTGCCAATAATCAAAGACATTTGTTTGAAACCAAATTTCTCCAACAGAAATTGGTGTATATATGTTTCTACTGATATATGACAGTAGATTGTAGCCTTGTGTTTGATATGTATGAAATATATTGAACCACTTGCAGTCATTGTTTCAATTCACCAAATAACCAATTAAAAGGAGAAAAACAGTATCATGTAGCATTAAAAATGGCAAGTCCTTTTGTCTTTTTCCTGAGGATATGCATACATTAGTGTAATGCTGAAATTACTTTAATTCCACCCGCATTGTGTAGGAAAAGTTTAAAGAGTTTGAAGAATCCCTTTAGTTCAGATGAAGGCAGTCTCTGAGATGTCTGCTGACTCATTTCTGAAAAACAATGCTCTGGGGAGTAGCAACCTTCTATTAGTTAATGTCTCATGTTTTAATCAGTAATGGTGGCACATTAACACATTTTAGGTATAACATGGAAGACGAAACACCAGAAGGAGAAGGCAGGAATTTGGAGAAAATTTCAGCAAGTCATTTTCACATGCCTGATTTGGAATGGTAACTACATTTATGAAGTTGTGGAAAGAAGGATATTTAAATGCAATGCTAATTTAATTTTATAAATACAGAATTATTATGAAACCAAAATCTATTTTTACATATTTGTCATTCCATAACATTGGAAAAACTGTTGACCCTAAAGCATATGCAGTTGTTGAAACTTAGCAGCATGTGGATTTATTTACAATTGCAATTCCAATTACTTTTTAACTGAAGACTTTTTAACATAGTGTGTGGAATGATGTCATGTATTCTGTGCGTTATGTGCCTTTTCATCACAGTGTAGACCTAAGCTGTGCAATGATGACTTTGTCTTGTGGCTATGAGCACATTTAAATTTTGGAGGAAGATGAGGGTGTGGGGCCTTGGTTTCGAGGAACAGATTCAATCTTTGCTGCAACCTAAGTGCAGTCTTTCATCTCATCATTTTGAGCTAAGGAGTGACCTGATGTTCATTGACTGTTGGTTCAAGGCAAGCATTCAAAGATTACTTGCATCAGTAACTAAGGATTTATGTAAGTACCATAAGTTTTGGTTAGAGCAGTTCATTCAATATCAGGATTATTACTTAAAATAAAAAAAATATTGACTTCTTAAGCAGAGCTGTGGAAAAAGATTTCGTGCTCTGGGCAGAGTCACTAGAATATGTCAGTGCAAGTGTTCTACTTCTCATGGAATCATGGAATTACAGAACTCTAGAATAATATGAGTTGGAAAGGACTTTCAAAGACCATCTAGTCCAACTGCCTCTCCCATGGGCAGTATATCCTTCACTAGATCAGGTTGCTTTAAGCCATCTCCCACCTGACTATGAACACTACCAGGGATGTGGCATTCACAGCTTCTCTGGGCAATTTGTCCCAGTGCCTCACTACCCTCATCATGAAAATATTTCTTCCTTACTTCCTGTCGAAATTTACCTTGTTTCAATCACTTGCTTTTTTACTACAGAACTTGGTAAAAAGTATTTCTTTTTAACTCAAAGTATGAGGCCTTGCGGTTTAGTGTTTCACTATACTCTGAAACACTCTCAAAAGCACTCAGTAAGATTGGCTATCAATAGTAATGAGTGCCATGATATTACGTGCCTAGGGGGAGAGTTATTAGTTTTAAAACACAATGGCAAAGATGTTAAATCAGTGTATCAGAACAACTTATGAAAAAAATATTTCACTTAATGAACTTTTCCACTTCTGGAGCTGACACTTCAGTGTTAGTGATTTTCTATTTCTCTAGACACACAGCAGAGAATTTAAATGACATGACATAAGCTGCTAACATTTCAAACCAAACAACAGGGCTGTACATTGGACTGGAGAAGAAGTTTGACTATATTTTTTGGAAACCTTGAAAACTGAAGATGATGGAAGTTTTGCCTTTAGGTTAAGACATCACTGATGTAACTGAATGATTTCTTACCAGTTGGCATAATGACGTCACTTTCCTCCTGGGTTGCCATAATCAAATTGCACAATAATGGAATAGTCAAGCTTTCACTGGCACCCTCTTATATTTCAGACCATTACCTGAGGACATGAAGGTGTGTTTCAGTCCTTCTAAGATGGAACCACTGTTGGAGTCAGAAGCCAGATTTCCATTGGTGATGCAAACAGTGATATATATATATATCTGTATATTTATGGCAGGGGATATTACCTGTCCTTGAGAAAGTATGTAGGTATGAGGTTATCAGTCACTATCTTCAGACCTTAAAGGTTCACCCTAGGGGGAAGCCTTGAAGGCTGTACAGGGCTAAATGCTGGATTCTGCCAGGCATTGTTTTCTTCTGAGTCACAGTCACTTCTCAACGTGTTCTTCTCAAGTCAGGCAGCTGCTGACTTTACAAATAGCTGGACTTGCTAGAGATGTTAAAATACCATCTCTTCATTCAATACCCATCTTGCTGCTGAAGAGTATCACCCTGGTAAATCCTGTAATGGAAATAAGCATGCTTATGTTATCCACTACAGGCCTATCTAGAAGATTTGATTAGAACAGCTCATAATCTGCAGACTGGACTGATGTGAGTGAGGTAGGGCTCTTTTGATAGTGAGGCTTTGCAAATGGTAACCTGCAGTTGATGGGCTATGAGGAGCAGCCAGGAGGGGTGGCAATTTCCTACCACACAACTAGATCTGAAAGAGGATGTATGCATGCAGAAGAGCTCGTTCTTACTCAGAGTGCTACAGCTTCAATTCATGTTGATATAGGAGAATGAATACTTCTCCAAGAAGGGAGAATTCCCCTTCTCCAAATGCAGTTATTACTAGTACAATGTTGTGTTTTAGCTATAAGCTGTGCCAGTGTAATGCCAGAATGGTATCTCTGTTCCTCCTAACAGTTTTGCTTAAGACATCACACCCTTTACTGAAATCTTCAGGTGTCTACAAAAACAACAAAAAAAGTTATATAGTTGAGTATTTTTGTGGTTTCTCAGTAATGTTGCTCTGGATAGGTAAATAATTTAAAATGTTAAGTCAGAGGGATTTTTAATAGTGTGGACTGCTCATAATAAATATATTAGAATAAACATGACAGGTATTTGTTTTTACTTGATGAGTACAAATATTCAAAAGGTGTCTTAATCCTTGGTTGACAGTGTATTGGTTTCGTTTTGCAGTTAGTAAAGACTCAGAGAAGGAAGTGAGAAGTATTTTACAACTTGAATTAATTGTAACTTCCAACAGACTTTTTGCAACATCTGTGGCAGGAGCCTATGGGGAGCATGAATATTCTGAAAAGGAAAGCTTTATACCTACTTAAAGACAATTGTTTATTTGCTTGTTTAGCGTCAGCAAATAGAGTGGCCCTGGCACTTCAAGGCTCTTGACTAGGAAAATGGTGTACTTCAGAATGAATGTAGTTTACAGACTATTTATCTTACTTTTGCATACTGTTGGATTCAGTAATATTTATATATTTTTTCTTTTCAAAATACATTGCAAAATCATAATGAGATATATATAAATGTATATATTACATAACACATACTGAAAAGATTATACCTCATTGGGGATAGAAAGGGATTTCAGAATAATTTTAATATAAAGAGACTATTTTGAATCACAACATCTTGCTTCAAAGACAAATGTATTAGTACAATAAAAACTGTCATTATCTTTGTGTCACATATTTAAATTAACTCCGCAGCCATAAGTGAAAGGCTATTAAGGTAGCAAACAACAAAACAAAGAAGAAACTGTATTTTAATATTTATCAGGTAAGGAAAAAGGACAAATACTCCGATGAGGAGATCAGTGGATAGGGTTTATAGTATCATGTGCTGTGCAAGTTGAAGGGGATTTTGAAGCAATGAGGAGTTACCAGCAGGTGTAGTTTTGATTTGTGATGATGGGTCTGGTTAAGTGAAGAAAAATACACATATGGCATATATTGATGATATTGACCATGCTCTGCTTGCTTGAAGCTAGAGATTGTCCTGCACTTTTGGTTACAGCTATCATACCATCCAGATAAAAAAAAATTATGTATACATTTCTCCCCAGTTTTATCACAGATGCAACTGCTTCTACTTCTCTGCTCTCTACTGTTTTCTACACTGATGAACACTTCTAATGTGACTAATATCTCCAAAATAGTAGTGACAGGACTCCCTGTGCTGTGCTAGGGAAAGCAGCTGTTTCAAAGGGTGTTCAGGACCTCCAATGGAGTAGTTTTCAACAGTGACATTCTTTGAAATTATTGACAATTCACAGAATATAGGGCAAGTACTTCACATTGTTCTTGCTTCTTGATGACAGTTTTCCTGCCTGTGTCTGCAAAGAAATGTCCTGGTGAGTACAGGAAAAGGCAGAAAGGTGAATATAGTAGTGCCAAGCACAGGAAAAGAAGACTCTAACTGTTAAGAAAAGCGAAAACCTTTTGGTGTTTCAAACCCCATTCAATGATTTATCTTCTCAATGCATGATCTGTCCCTAGTTTTCCTAGTTTGTTAAGTTTCCAACATGTCACTGATCATATTTAAGAGTACCAGGGCAAAATTTCTAGTAAGTGAGGAAGTGTAGTAGACAGCAAGTCTAATCTCGGGTATGATGGTAATTCTTAGAGAAGTAGCAGAACAAATTCTAATACTAACTTGAGGAGCAAATTTGCTTTGTTCTGCTTCTAAACAGCATATACTTGGAGATATGGTCAAGGTCAAATTCAAGTGTTGTATTGACCAAGAAGATATTGGAAGGTGGTATGTTCTCCATATGCACATCCAGGAGGGAGTTTTAGAAAGTTACTTCTTTTAGAGATGTTACTGCCATGTAGTACGGAATTTGTAAAGCCATGAGACAGGCTTACATCTAAATTTGACGGTAGCTGTTGCATGAAAAAGATAACCTATGGTATCTCCATCTCAAAAAATACCCAAAATGATCATCAAAGATTCTGTATATCCTGTCAGACAACTCACATGGTGTTTGTAATTCCATAATCACATTTTTCCTTTTGATGAGTGAATCAACTATGTAAAGATTCCCCATATTGGTTGCAGTACAGAAATGGGTAGAAAATACAGCAGCACGTGGTAGGAAGAAATAGAACCTTTATTGGGAGTAGTTTTTGGGCTTGTCCATAAGTGAAGGCTGGGTTGAGAGCAGAGGTCAGAATAATACCAACTGTGAGATGTACCCTCAAGCCTGAGCACCATCTGCTGAGTGATACTGCATTTCTGTGACCTACCTATGTCACAATTACTGGCTGATTCAAATTTGTAGAAACACTTCTTCTATCTTAAAACCACAATGAATGTGTCTTGGAAAGGCATCTTTTCTCTTGGTACTTGGAAGGAATAGCCGTGATTTAGGGCAGTTTCTTAGATAATGATCCAGGCATTGTGGAAACCACAGTGTGGTTTCAAGCACAGAATATCCTGGTCACTCCTTCCATGAGGGAGCAGACTGGTAAGAGAGGGGAGGACAGACATCTGTAGCAACATTGTTTGGTGTGAGCTCCTCTTGGTTAGAGGACAGTAACATGGTCCAGCATGCTGCATAGTCAGCAGCAGGGAACACCACCACTTTAATTTCAAGTGCCCTCTTGTAAACGACAGGAGACTTGTAGGTGTCAAAAATCCATCATTCTTTTTCTTAACCACAGAAATCTTACACAAGATGAAATCAGGCAATCTAGCAATCAGCCAATAAAACTAAGTAGGGAAAATGTTGGGCAATACCTGTTTACATCAGTATCTCTAGACAGCCTGTATGTGACTGCCGTCAGCTGAAGTATGTAAACTTCACTCAGCTGTGGTGTGCTGCCAAGGCTAACGTTACTCATGCTGGAGCCGTAGCAAAAGGTCTCTTGAAGGAAGCCCACTTTGGTGACTTTTGATACCCAAAGTATTGAAAAGGCAGAATTTTTCTCTAGACAGGGACACCCACATCTGCAGGGTGGTCATCAAGCTGAGCATTGGTGTGGCTCTGGAACCTGCTGTTCCTCGGAAGAGCCAGAGCCTTGATGGTGAAGGGGAATCCTGGTAGGCATGTGCACATGCTGGAGCTTTAAATCTGTAGAGGTGTAGCAGGCAGAAGGGGTCTGAGAAAACTGCCAGGAGTAGGAGCCATCCTATGTGGAAATGTGGTTTAGGTTGGTAGATGCCAAGGTTTCTGAAGGATGGATGCTTGTTGGCCTCATTCTTTCTCTGGTACCACCACTGGGCTGTCTCATCAAACCTTTAAAAGAGACACTCTTGAAAACAGTGTTTTCATAGACTTTTGCCGGCCAGCCTTAGACTATTTAGCCTGGCCTGCTGCACCATACTTTGGGAATGCCTTCTTAAGGGAAATTCTAGTCTATTTATTGTAATAAAGTTCTTAATTCATTGTCAGAAGACTGAAACTCTTTTGGGGATTCTGCACTATTGTCATTTGACATGGTGGCTGTTGGGGATTGTGGATGGTTTAGAGGCTTTTGGGGGGTATTGGCCTATCACAGATTCCCTGGAAGCTGCTATGTGCCATGGGGGGCCTTGGAGTCTATTCTGTCTTGCAGAAGGAGCATGCTCTACCACCCCCAAGGAACAATAACTTTCAGACAAAGAACATTTTTTCCAGATCTCTCTTGCAAACATGGAGCTGAGTGTAGAACCCTTTCTGAGCTGAGAGGTAGCTGAAGAATTTTGTGTATCTGCTCAACCATGAAGTCATGAAGGATGAATGTTGGACAGAAGCTTCTTTAGAGGGTGATGTTTTGGGACTGTCTAAGTGCAGATGGTTCTTGTTACTCTAAAATCAGAAAAAGAGCTCCTGAACCCTAGACACCTTCTGTCTTTGTTACTGAAAACAGATCCACTGAATTATGGAGTAAATGCCAAAACACCTAGAAAAGCAAAATGGAGTGCTCTGAAGCCATAGGAGGAAGTTTGATTCCTGAGTAAATAAACTACTTTTGATGGAATTCCAGGATAGCTAGTGCACCACTGAGATAAATTATGGATCTAGACCAGGTGTGGAATGTGTGGGACAAAGACACAGATACGTCTGCTGTACATCCCCTACACAGAGGGTCTGTGTAGGGGATGAGACAGAATGAGCAGGCACACCAGCTCACCGCTTTGAAAAAAAATTAGATCCTCTATCCTGCTCTCCCTTTCTTTTTCCATCATATGCTTAGTGCTTTCTCTGACACTTGTATTTCTCCAGGAGTTTATTTAATTCACTGAAATGAAAGACCCATTTGTGTCATCTATGTTGTAGGCAATCTTCTGAAATTTCAGCCATAAAATGTGACAGTGGACTATGGTGGCTTTCAGCTTTCAGAAGGGGACAAGAAAGAGAGAGGCACAGAAAGAGAGAAGGAGGAAAAGAAGAAATGGGCAGACAGATTTCATATTTTTAGCTGCAAAGAGATATTTATTGGCTTTATCTACCCAGTGAACTTATGCTGTGGCTTTGTGCCACTTAAAACAATTTTTTCCAATTAAAATTGAAGTTTTCCTTACTAAAAATTGTAAATGCCATTTTTCCATTTTTTTCACTTGCATGAGGAACTGATAGATAAACTGCATTTTTAGCTCTTCACATGCCTGAATTTTTCTGAACTTGCTGAATTCCATGACCTAGATGTTGGTCTTCTCTTGTTTCATGAGGTATGTTCCCTGTCTTCTGTAGGTTTCTTTTCACATTACTTAACATCTAATAAAATCTACAGCTAGGGGTAAAATAGATAAGTAGAAGTCAAACAGCAACAAAATATTGAATGTCAAGCATCTGGAACTCCGATTTAAAATTTGGAGTAAGCTTCACTGCTTTACCCAGTGCTTAGTTCCTGTGGACATTCAGATTAGAGCAAGAAGAGATGGGGCATAAATACAATGGTCTTTAGAAGCAATAGGGACTAATAGGGAAAGACAGGTCAAATATCAACCAACAATTTTAGCCTGAGACTTCTGAGGATTATACACTAACAGCTAAATATAGGATCATTCTCTTAAATTCAGACAAAATAATTAAGGATGGAGAGAATTTGATGTGGTTCAAGGCCCACTAGGAAGAACAAAGTCAAGTAATTTATTTTCATAAGTCTGAATTCTTATTTTCAGTGAACAAACTGACGTGAATGACTGTCAACTTCAACACTCAGTTGGCCAGAACAAACCTGTCCATTTCACTGATGACTGCAGAATTTTCTTTACCAAGGAAGATCTTTCTCTCTGTAAGAGAAACTTGGGAAAAACTAGATTTTACATTTGGGAGTATTAGACTACACTAGGTATTTTGTTATTTTAAAAATTGTGTTAGTTGAATAAAGATAAAAAGCAGAAACAATTAGACCTTTTTTTTGGCAGTGTCAGTAGTAGTACAAGCATTAGTGGTTCAAGGATCCTACATTTAGACTTTCGAATATCTGTCAGGGAGTGGTTCTGTTTATCATGACATTAAGTAAAAAAAGAGAAATTTATAAAAAAGTGTTCAGAATAACATATCTTTGCAGCCAGCTCAGACCTTTGGGCATGCACCTTCACCTTGGCCCTAGGTAGTGTTTTATGTACAACTTTGATGCAGGTATTTCAGGGTTCCTTTTCCCCCTACTCGCCAACTCAAAACTGTGCTTGCTCTTTGGATGGAACTAGACTCTGGAGTTTTTGTCTTTAAATGGTTACTAATAATTACCAGTGGACTCTGCAGCAGCTGTCAGCAAGAAGGGATGAGGAGCAGGCAGCCCCACTGGACGGAAGGGTCTAGAATACTTGGACGTGGAGGCAGTGAATGTGTGCCCTGCAGAGTCAAAGACCCTCATATCAGGAACAGGGGAACAAACTTGGGGTCACACAGAACACTAACTGAAGATGAAGAATGGGAAAAGTGGGTATAAGGTGCACATGGAAAGTTAGGAGCATGAGAAAAATGGGGGAATGTGAATGTGATGTGTTACAGCAGTTCTGCTGCTTTAGTCTGTCAGTGTGGTGTGACAGAATGAATGGGATCCACATTTCTGCCGTTCCTTACACATTCTTGTCATATTGGCTGGTTTGCAGGCATATATCAGAGAATTCATTTGGATTTTTTATTTATATCTGAAATCTGCTCCAGAGGAATTTGTAGGTCCTTTGCCATGGATGGTTTTATCCTTTGTCTTCGTAAAAGCAAAGATCAACCCACAAACTTTCATCTTTCTTTACTAATTTAGTATTGAGATGTTTATTACATCTGTCTTGCCTGGGGAAAATCCCATTTATCACGAGCACACAGTAGTTTCTTCTGTTTCATCTGAAAACCTGTTCTTCTCAGTAGGCTGTGCCTCAAAGATACTTGCTCTAAAAGTCAGGCTCAACAAAAGCCACGCAGTTTGCTCCATCCTATCTGCTTTAAGCAATCCGCAGCAAGAGCTTCTCCTAATACAAACAAACAGTGCATTCTGAAACCTGAGTATCTTTGAAAAGGTGTTGATGGAGAAGTGTAAATGAGAAGAAATCAAGCTGACAATATTTTTAACCTACTTTTAAAGCTTACTTTGAGCTTAAACTTGGTGTAAGTAGAAGGGTTGGAAAGGAGTGAGGGGCAGGAAAGGATTTCTTTCTTTTTCTTTTTCTTTTTCTTTCTTTCTTTCTTTCTTTCTTTCTTTCTTTCTTTCTTTCTTTCTTTCTTTCTTTCTTTCTTTCTTTCTTCTTTCTTTCTTTCTTTCTTTCTTTCTTTCTTTCTTTCTTTCTTTCTTTCTTTCTTTCTTTCTTTCTTTCTTCTTTCTTTCTTTCTTTCTTTCTTTCTTTCTTTCTTTCTTTCTTCTTTCTTTCTTTCTTTCTTTCTTTTCTTTTCTTTTCTTTTCTTTTCTTTTCTTTTCTTTTCTTTTCTTTTCTTTTCTTTTCTTTTCTTTTCTTTTCTTTTCTTTTCTTTTCTTTTCTTTTCTTTTCTTTTCTTTTCTTTTCTTTTCTTTTCTTTTCTTTTCTTTTCTTTTCTTTTCTTTTCTTTTCTTTTCTTTTCTTTTCTTTTCTTTTCTTTTCTTTTCTTTTCTTTTCTTTTCTTTTCTTTTCTTTTCTTTTCTTTTCTTTTCTTTTCTTTTCTTTTCTTTTCTTTTCTTTTCTTTTCTTTTCTTTTCTTTTCTTTTCTTTTTTTTTTTTCTTTCCTTCTCCCTTTCCAGTTTGTTTACTCTGTCTTTGTGCCAGCACAGTGTGGGTATTCAGTTTCACTCCTTTTGTAAGAGTTTTATACAGAAATGCACTGAGTTTTTAATTTCTATGGTTATGGAATGTGGGGGATGTGAAACCTGTTAAAAAAAAAGTAGAGGTTCTATACTACAAAGCCACAGAAAATATCCCAGGAAATTTAAGGACAGATGTAGGATTTGCCCTGTTTCAAACCACCTTTAGATTGGTTAGATTTCACTGTGGTGTAATTGCTTTGCAGAGTTGGTTGCCACAGACTGTATGTCTATGGACTGCTCTAAGGGTGACCCCAGGGCATGGTAAACTACTTTTGGCTGCTACTAGGAGCAAGTTTACAACTTTTAGCTGCAGCAGCATCCTCCCCCTTCTTGTCATGTATGCTGGGTAACATATGACAGAGGAACAGTGTAAGGGTTCTCTAGATATCCAATCAATCACAGGAAATAGCTGGCACACAGTTTTGCTAATCTTTAATCTGAGTTTGGTTGCATGGGAGAACTTTCTTGCTTCTTCTCTCCATGGTTATAATCTACCTTGAGCTTTTTTACTCTAGATAATATCTGATAAGACATTAAGGACATGATAAGTAGCTGTTTCATATGAAATTTAAGAGGCCATTAACATTCCACTGAATTGTAAAATTGTCAAGCTAAAACCAGCTCTCCTGGCGTTCTGCACAGATGCAATAGCAAATCACTGAGTCACAGGAAATGATTCAGTCAACATTTCTAAACTTTCAATGTGTGTTTTATGGAAGAAACTTGATGTAAATGTTTAGACAGTTATGGTTTTGGGGATAAATATTGCAGTTTTATGTAGTTTGGGTTTTGACGTACCAGAATTGTGGTGCACAGTTGTCAATTTACTGAGCATCTAAAGCTGTTCCATTATCGCATTTGATTCCAGTGTGGGATGTATTTTCTGTGGCTAATGAAACATGGTGTAATATTTGGGCATAACAGATTACACATCAGAATATCAAAGAAAATTATCTTTTAATGACCAGGGATTCCCTCTGCACTGCTGGAAGAGAACTTGCCTGGGCTACCACACTGTTTTCCTTAATTGTTGGTCTCCTCATCTTGCAAATACAGTGCTTCAGTGATATGACCTCTCATGGCAGGTTAGCCTCTGCCCTAAATGATCTCACTGGGTTAGACTGCTTTAGAAGGTTAAAATATTTCCGTACTTCTCATTTTAATTTCATTAATTAAAATAGACAGAGTTCTGACAATTCAAAATTTACCTTTTCCTATGTTAATTGCTTGTAGTTAAAGTGTTTCTTGTAAGTGTTTCCCAGTAAGATTAAAAAAATGTTTTATGTGATAAGTAAATGGACCTGCAGTGTGTTGTTCTTCAAGGACATTAAATCAGTGTTATGGTTCCTGTACAAAACTCTTATCCTTAGGTATACTTCTGTGAAGAAGGCTTGCTACCAGCAGCATGACAGACAAATTCTGCCTTCAACCATATAATTTCCATGTGCCTAACTTGTCTGTAGAGGAAAATAATCCCAGGAGACAGCTTCTGCAGGTGAGCAAGTGTGTTCCCACAATCTGCTGGAGTGAGGGAATCAATGTTTGAACCTGAGACAGTGGAAGAACAGGGTGTTGAATGTTTCTGGCTCTAACACATGAGGACAGACATGTCAAGACTGGTAATGTCTTTATGGTTCTAGATTTCCCCCTAGAGGTGGGCTACACTGGAAAGATGGAAAAGGAGACCCCTCTGAATGACCAGGATGAATCAGCCACCCTATGCACCATAGGACACCAGAGGGTGACCAAAGAGTTTGGTTCTGTCTGGGCCTTGCTGTGCCAGGTGTGGGTGCCCAGGTGCTGGCAGGGGATGCTGCAGTGATCTCTGTGACAAGCAGCCAAGGCTGCCCTTTGCTGGCCACAGCTCATTCCAGACGAATCCAATGGCCCCACCACAGCCCTTGGCTGAGCCCTTGGCAGCCAAGGTGGTGGTGCTGCAGAAATAATGTGTGTAAGAAAGGGCAAAATGATGCCTGGCAGTGAGGGATGAGGAAAAATATGAGAGAAACAGCCCTGAGAGCCCTGAGGCAAGAGCAGCAGGAGGTGGGGAGGTGCTCCAGTTGTCCCAGCAGAGACTCCTCTTCAGTTCTTAGAGAAAACCATGGTGATGGAGCTTGACCCCCTGCAGCCCACGGGGGAGCAGAAATCTTCACTGCAGTTCATGGAGGACTCCATGCTGCAGCAGTCTTATCCTGAAGGAACTGCAGCACAGGTGAAGGGCCCAATCTAGAACAGTCCATGAAGATCTGGAGGCCATGAAGAGGACCCAGGCTGGAGGAGAAGACAGCATGAGGAGGAAGGAGCAGCAGAGAGGAGCAGAGACTGACCACAGACCCCATTCCCCATCCCTTACACTGCTTGGTGAGGAGAGGGTAAAAGAGTCAAGGGTAAAGGAGTCAGGGGTAAAAGTAAGCCTGGGAAGAAGGTAGAAGTGAGGAGTAGATGGTTTTACTTTAGTCTTTGTTTCTTGACATCTTATTCCAGCCTGTTTTTCCGTGGCAGTAATTGATGACTGACCTCTTTGTCTTTATCCTTTCTAATTTTCTTCCCCTGTCCTGCTGAGGAAGGGGAGTAAAAGAGCTGCTGGGTGGGCATCTAGCAGCAGAGCAAGTTCAGCCCAGCATAAATGTGTTTTCTTATATGTGAGGACTGTGAATATTCTAATAAAACTAAATACTTGCTGTATAATTCCTAATGATGAAGGCTTTGATGTTTAATTATTTTCGAGGGAGATGTAAAGAAAAGGTGAACAGGGAAGCAGACCTAATATTGAATAGATACTCAAAGAGCAAAACGAACACAGGTAGCTTTCACTGAAAATTGTCTTAATTTTCTTGTAAGATTTGTAATGACAATGTTTCTTGATTCTATTTTTATCTCCAGGGTGAATTTTCTTAAGTAAAAGGCAATAAATAGTAAAAAAAAAAAAAAAAAAGAAAAGGAAATCACAGTGCTAGTGATATGTAGCAAAAAACCCCAACCAAACTCCCAAAGTTTAAAAAATGAAAATGTGTCCTGTGTTCAACAGTCTGTAATAGCTAGCTTTGATAATTCAGCCCTGAAGATTTTGCATTTCTTTTAAAAAAGTTTAAACTTAGTATTGATATGGCCACTTGATAGTCTTCTTGAAAGGATGGAGAAAAGCATCCTTATAGGGCTTATACCCTGTATTCAGTTTTGTAATTTATAGCTTTTTTTTTAAGTGCACTATTCTTTGTGAAACTTCACAGGCAGCAGATGGCCAGAAATAAATTATTCTTACAACAAAACAAAAAAATCCTTTAGTGTCACTGATACATGCAATTAATTGAAACTTAAAGAAACTACTGTTAATTAACTTGTCAAACTTGCATCCTTCACCTATACATCCTTTTCAAAGTATCTGTTGCAACTAATGTTCACTTTTCCTGCAGAATACTTACTACTATTAATATAAAATTTGCTTAAAGTAAATAACATAATGATTATCATAGCTAAGGTTTAATATTGAAATTGTTGAAAGTGTATTCACATAGAAAGTACTGTGACTCGTGGCTTATCAGACTAGCTCAAGAAACAAAAAATTGAGACTTTTTTTAGTATAATGCTTCTGTAATCATTCTTCTGGGTCTGTCAAAGCCAAAGTAGCTACAACAGCAAATGTAAAGTATTCTACATGAAAAACAGGACAGACTTCTTTATCTCCCTTTTTGAACAGATTTTACATTTATCCTGACTTATGTGATCCTTCTCTTTCAGCTAAATTGTGGTAAAATGAGTCTGCAGTAGTACAGTAAAACAGAATGGAGGAAAATGTTGAGCTTCTGTTTAAGAATCATTCATGGAATTATCTGTCATAATGAAGTTAATAGAAATTAATCAAGGACAAATGCCAAACCCTGTGCCAGGGTTTGCCATGAGGACCACAAGCTGGTGACAGAGTGAGCAGCTCTGTGGAAGGTGCCTAGAAGGCTCATGGACATCAGGTTGAGCAGGATCCAGCAATGTGTCCTGGCAGCAGGGAAGCCAACAGCATCCTAGGCTATAGCAATAGGAGTGCAGTGAGGAGCTGGAGGGAAGTGATTATTCCCATGTGCTCAGCACTTGTTAGACCACATTTGGATCTTGTGTTCAGTTTGGGGCCCTTGCAAACAAGAAGGACAGTGGTAAACTGGTGTGGGTTTAGTGGAGGACCACAATCAGGGGCTGGAGCACTTGCCCAGGGGAGAGAGTCTGTAAGTGTAGGGTTTGTTTAGCCTAAGAAGGGGGGGAATGTGTTGGGGGTCCCTAATAGCAGCATCCCCCTACCTGGGACAAGGTCATAAAGACAGAGCCTGGCACATCTGAGTGGCACAGTGTGGGGGAGTGAGTGACAGTCAACAAGCAGAAGTTGAAACAAGAGAGGTTCACAATATGGCTGAGGAGAAACATTTTCACATCAAAGGAACTCAAGATACTGGAACATGTTTTCCAGAGGACATTTTCTACTCCCTGTTCTTGAGGATCTTGAAGTCAGATTGAATGGACCCATGAGGCTTGTCCTGCTTTAAGCAATATATTGGACTTGAGATCTCCTCTGACTTGAATTACCCTGTGACTCTATGTGATGATAATATTATTGGAGGAGAGACTTTGACAAATTAGGGAGCTGGACAATCACCAACTGTATGAAGTTCAGCAAGGGAAAGTGCCAGATTCTGCACCTGGATATACAAATTCAGGAATGAGATGCTGGAAAGTAGCACTGGGGAAAGGGACCTGGGGGTCCTGGTTGATGGCAAGTTGAATCTGAGCTGTGCCCTGGCAGCCAGGAGGGCCAAGCCTGTCCTGGGGTGCATCAGGCACAGCATTACTAACTGGGCAAGGGAGGGGATTGTCCTGCTCTGTTCTGCACCAGGGCAGCCTCAGCTCGAGTGCTGGGGGCAGTTTTGGGTGCCACAATATAAAATATTAAACTATTAGAGAGTGTCCAAAGGAGGGCAATGAAGATGGTGAAGGGCCTTGAGGAGAAGCCATATGAGGAGTGCCTGAGGTCACTTCAGGTGATGTCAAGGCTGTTCAGCCTGGTCTTCAGGAGAAGAGGAGACTGAGGGGAGACCTCATTGCAGTGTATGGCTTCCTCATGAGGGGAAGAGGAGGGGCAGGCACTGATCTCTTCTCTGTGATGACCATTGACAGAATCCAATGAAATGGCATGAAGTTGTGTCAGGGGAGGTTTAGGTTGCATATCAGGAAAAGGTTCTTCACCCAGAGGGGGGTTGGACACTGGAACAGGCTCCCCAGGGAATGGTCACAGCACCAGCCTGACAGAGTTCAAGAAGTGTTTGGACAGTGCTCTTGGGCACGTGGTGTGACTCTTGGGGTGTCCTGTGCAGGGCCAGGACTTGGACTTGATGATCCTGATTGCTCTCTTCCTACTTAACATACTTTTGATGATGATGATGATGATGATTATATTTTAAAATTATTTTTTGTGAGAAGTTGAAAGACTGTTGTAAAAGAATGTCCTTTCCAGAGTTTATATTCAGTCTCATTTCAAAAGTACTCTTAAGTACTTTTCATTTGTGCTGAATGTGATTTGATATAGATGAAACAAATGGTGTCTGACACAGAAGACTTCAGAGCTTTTAATTCTGTAATCTCAAGACATGTAGATAATTACATATTTTTCCTCAAATAAAAATAATCCTCTGCTCATTTTGGC
Source organism: Vidua chalybeata (assembly GCF_026979565.1). NCBI lineage: Eukaryota > Metazoa > Chordata > Aves > Passeriformes > Viduidae > Vidua > Vidua chalybeata. The sequence continues at coordinate 92,780,616 of NC_071530.1, forward strand.
AAATATTTATTCATCTCCCCTGTTTTAATTGGCAATTAAATGAATGGAGCATGACTTCTTTATCAAATAAATACTTACTTTAGAAATTAAGGGTATAATTTGAAAATAAAATGTAATCTTTGAGTTGAACAGATTGCTAATATTCAACAGCTATTCATTATCTATTTTCACTTTATGTCTTGGCTATTTAAAAGGATTTAAGAATATATTCCTAAACTCAGCATTAGATACAGGAGCTACATTTTCTGGTTGGAAGTTCTTGAACAGACCTTACAATAGGCTCAAGTGAGCTAAAAATAAACTTCTAGCAGTTCATATTAACTGGGTAATAACAGGCAACAGCAAAAAGCAGTATCCAGCTATGATAAAAACAGGAAGTACATTACACAATCTGCCCTTTCCAGATAGGTATGAATTCTTAAAGGCTTAACTAAAATAATAATCCCTCAAAGTTTTTAATAAAAGCAGAGAGTTTTCTATTGTTCATAGCTGAGTGGAGACGAAAAACATGCACCCCAGTACATTGTGAAAGATCTGCTGTGTCCTGGGAAACAACACTATTTCCATTTAGTTCTTGGTAACCCTGATTCAGTTTTTAAGTAATGGATTTGATCCTGCAAAGGGCTGAGCATCTGAGCCTTATCCAGCAAAACTGCAAGATGCTGTTAAGCCTGGGAGCATTGTGAGATAGAAACCCAGAAGGTGACCCCTGACCCAGAAGGTGGCTCAGGTGAGAAGAGAGTGCTGAAGGTATTTGTGCTCCAGCATCTCCCAGGAAACCATGTTCCCTGTCTGAAGCAGTAGCATCCTCTTCACCTTTTCTTGGCAGGTAGAGGTGGCAACAGGGTCTTTTCCTTAGAAGTGAAGAGGGAAGCATTAGCTAGATCTAGACCAGCCCAAGAGAGGTTTTGGTACAGACACAATACTCATTTTATTTCTGCAGTCAGGCCGGGAAAAGAAACAACGCCTCTGCTGCCAATGCAAGGTATCTACAAAAGATCTGTGTTTTCTCAGGCCCTTTTTCTGCTTGTGAGGTTGTAAAAAGTAGTGAAAAGTAGTCATGTGCAGAACCAAATATTTGGTGCATCCAAATTCCTGTTGTCTTAAGTCTGACACCGTTCTGAGAACCTAAGTGTTTTGGATGCAGGACCATCTTGTTTGCATTTTTTGGAGTTAACACTTTTTCTGGTATGTTAATGGGACAAATTACAGCATCTTAAGCATGAGGCATTTCAGAAATGCCCCTTGCTTGGGTCAGGATCCAGCCAGACTGCAGTAACAGAGTGTGTTGCCTGCCCAAGAAGGGCATCCTTCAGCCTAGCTATGACCTTCTTCTATCCTGGAGTGCTGGCTGATCCCTGCTGTGCTTTTGCCACTGTTGTCCCTGCACCACTGGAATGCCTCCTCAGGGAAGCTCTCACTCGCATTTTGGGAGACTAGTCTTTCACACTGTGGCTCTGCCTCTGTAATAGCCCTGTGATAGGAGTCCTTGTGTACATGGTAAACATGATACAACACAGCTTTCTTCACCCTGAGTGTTCAGGATAAATTTGCATGGCAAAGATATGTCACTGTGTATTTCTCATACCAAACAAAATTATGTTAGACCTTTAGGTTTGCTCTGATTTGGGTGTTTTTTATTTAATGCTGCCCATTTGATAAAGTGACCTCTGAAATTAAGATGTTGGAAAGTCAGAACTAAGTATTCCACCTGGCAGGATAGAATGCAGCCATATTATTAAATAATGACAGTGTTGATTTACTGTTATCAAATTCTTCATAGAAGCTAAATACATTAAACAGTCTGTGCAGGTAACACTGGTATAAACCCAGACCCATGGGTGAACTATTGCCATTATGATCTTATTCTTATCATACAACTTTGCTACTTTGGTACATTGGAAAAAGCTGGTACTTTGTGTATTCATTAAATGATTGTATGGTCTGCAAATGGTCCTTATCATATTTCAGAAGTACATGGCCAAAATGATTCCTATGATATACAACAGCAGAAAGCTTTGTAAACTAGAGATAAGGTTTCCTGTGGAATCTCCTCAGGTTTAAAAATTGTAAGCCACGTCATTGCCTGCTTAATTTGTTTATGTTTAGTTCATGGATTACAATAAGTGCTTCCATTTTTAACTGCATCTCGCTCTAATGTATTTCTTTTTGCTGCTTGTTGTGGTTTGGCCCTGGCTAGACGCCAAGTGCCCAACAAGAAGGGAGAGAGAAATAAGGCCCAAGAGAAACAAGGAATGATGCAAAGTACAATTGGTCCCTAACCCCTGAGTGATGCCCAGCCTGTCTCTGCCAGAGACTGGTGCCTCCCAGCTAGCTCCAGCCTAGTTTATATCCCTTTGGCTAGTTTGGATCAGCAGTCCTGGCTGTGCTCCCCTCCTGCTTCTTGTGCGCCTGCTCACTGGCAGAGCATGAGACACTGCAAAGTCCCTGACTTAGGGTAAGCAGGATGGGTTGAGGTTGCAACAAATCTGACCAGAACGTGCTAGAACAAGTTGGTTTTATTAGTTTAATGGCCACTGGTCACACCATTGATTCATTTTCTCTCAAAGTTGGTCTGCTTGTTCTTAAAGTTGCCTTATGTGATACCTTACTTGCAGTAGGTGCTCCCCACTGTGGTGTTTGTCACCCGTGGGAACTGGGCCAAGGTTATCATGTTGTACTTTGTAACTCTGGTTTATGATGTCGTAGAATTGCTGGCTCTGAAAGGGGTCTGCTATCTGTGCTCAGTCTATACTTTGGAAGAATCTATCAGATTCTATCTTTTATCTTTCCTTCTTGGAGACCCAATCCATGGTGGAGATACATCCCTTCATCTTCCCCTTCTCCTCCAGGCTAATTACAACAGCTCTTGAGAATTTTGAATATATTTGGGATGTTGAAACCAGCATGATTGTATTGTTATGTGTCCTGAGTGGGTTCCAGGTCTTGTTTAAAAATAAACAACTGTTTAAGAATACCACCCAGTGGTCTGCCCTGAAGCCAGATAGTTATCAGTGGCAGGGTATATGGGAGAGTATGGGCAAGTGCCAAAGACTGTGGGCACTTCCAGTATTTTGGAACTTCATCACTGAACAAGTGCAGAATCTGGAAAAGCTAGTAAAATATTTGGAAAAAGTATGCTGTCACCCTAGCAATTTCAGAGAGACAAAAATCACTGCAAAGTGCTGGGCCATGGCTGAGGCCTTCCAAACCCTGTTTGACCATATTCGTTACCCTCAAGGAGAGGAAAAGGTCTCTGGATCAGACAACAAAATAACATCCTGTTCCAACCCCTGTGACAGGAACTGCAGCTGAACCAGAGATCCAGCCCGTGCCATTATACACAGGGAAAAAATGGAGCCTTTGCTTTTAGTAAAGGGGGACTAAGCAGAACCACCACAAGAACCTGAAGAAGAGGCAGAAGAGGAGGTAACCACTTGATCCCTATCCCTGAGCGAGCTCCAGCATATGCAAAATATTTTAGCTGTCAATCAGATGAGCACATCTGGCTGCCTTGGTGATGGGGGTGATGTGGCTATTAGCCTGGAATTAGAGAGGAAGAAAGCCAAACAGCTGGGATTATCTTCTGGGGAAGAGGGCATTGGCAAGGCATTTGGAAAAGCGGTGCAAGTTCTCAGCCTCTGGAAGCAACTCCTGTCAAGGGTGAAGGAAAAGTATCCCTTCAAGGAAGATATTTATGTCACTCAGGAAAATGGACTACCATGGAGAGAAGTATCCAGTACCTGAGGAAATTAGCCATGCTATAGATGATTTATTATGACCTGAACAATGTGCAGCCACCCATAGATCCAGAAGTCCAATTCACATGTCCCCTGTGGCAGAATCTTTGTGTATTTAGCAAAACACAGGAAAGGTGATAGTGTATTGGAAAGTGTGGGACTTTCACGACATAAATGGAATAGAATAAGGGGTGGGTACTGTCCTGGTTTCAGCTGAGATAAGGGTAATTTTCTTCCTAGTACTTGGTACAGTGCTGTAGTTTGGATTTAGTATGACAGTAATGTTGATAACATGGGGATGTTTTAGTTCTTGCTAAGAAGTGCTTACCCTAAGTCAAGGAGTTTTCAGTTTCTCGTGCTCTGCCAACAAGGAGGTGCACAAGAAGCCTGGAGGGAGCACAGCCAGGATGGTGCTATTTAGCCCAGGAATGTATGGGGATACAGCTGCTGAAAGTTTCTTTCAAGAAGCTTTTTTGAGTCCTGAGGAAGCTGAGATGTGACTGGTAAAGGAGCCAGTCACAGACCCGGTCTCTTTACCTTCATTTTGCCTTCTTGTGAAAGACTCCCTCTTAAAATTGTGGTGGGATTTTGAAGGCTTGGAGAGTTCTTCACCATCTGCCGTCAAAAAACCATAATTAAGCTGCAAAGACTTAAGGACTGACACTAAGATGGCACAGTCTCAGTGGTTTTGACAGATGAACATGGAAAAATGCCAAATTATGAGAATTGTGGGTGAGGCCCTGTCTCTGAAGAGCTGTTTTATTGCCTCCTGCTGACAGAATACTGAGGAGGGAGAGAGGCAAAGAGACCCTTCTGCCTGTAGTTGCTTGTCCCTTGCAGAGTGCCTGTTGGAAGTGCTGCTGCATTTGATTGTGGTCAAAAAATGCCCCTCAGCTGCTGCTTGGAGGGAATGGGCACAAAAGAAAGGTAAGTGACTAAAGGAAGGCATGAGAAAAGGGAAGACCACATCTGGAAGAAGAGATCTAGAAATAAAGTTGTAACTGCAAATGACAGTGACGGAAGTTTGACATGCTAGGGCACAAGTGAAGAAGTGCATATTATTTTCCAAGACAATTTTTGAAAGGATTGAAAAAATTATTTATACAGTTTTCTGTATACTCTATATATACACACTCCTTGCTATACTTTACACCCCACCCCCAAATTTCTTAAAATAATGCAATGTGAAATATCAACAAAGATAAATTTTTTTTTAATACAATGGCCATTGAATTAAAAAATTACCAACTTGGTCTGAAATTTATTTCAAAATTGCTGATCAAAAACCCTTGTAACTTCTTACTATGTTCCCTGGTTTTCCTACTGCAGTGTAGAATCATTCCCAAATTTTTGTCAATGCTGGTATTTATCTAATCTACTATTATACCTATTAATTGAGTTTGAGAGACCAATTAAAGGTCTTTCCTACTATTGAACTTCAATGCTCATAACTTAATTTTTCCTTGATATTTGTGTAATACTCTCTTGTAACTCTCAAAATGATTCTGCTTATGAACAAGTGTGGAGTTTGCACATTTTAAATATTTGTTGTAGATGTAATTGTAGCTTGATGTCATTTAATCAACACTATACATGTATTTTCCTTTATTTTCGTCTCCCCTAATTATTTTTGCAGCTTTTCTTTGACCTTAATCCAATTTGTCTATGCTTTTCTGGTAATTAGGTGCTGATAGCAGAAGAGCATTTAGACAAATTCCACCTGTTATGTGAAGAATCATCTTCTTTTATTTCTTCAAACCTGTGTCTTACTAGCTCTCATTAATGCCCCTAATTATTCTGTTTGAAAAACCAGCAGCCACTTGATTTCTAGCCACCTTTCCACAGGTAACCTGATCACTTTGCATTCTGTAATCCCTTCATGGTTCATTTATTTTGACTTCCCAAATAGCTTGCCTTGTTATTTTTGTGTAGGAAATAAGTTAGGTTTGTTCTGCTTGTGGTTTCTGAAGCAGTGTGGTTTTCTTTCCTCATCAATAGAACTGCCTCTGTTTTTCTCTAAACTTCTACTATTTATTTAGTTATAGAGTCATTCCCTAACAACTTCGCCAGTTGTTGATGCTTGACCTTTATCTATGATTATGCGAACAGTTGACCTGTTAAAATAGTGTTAGTGTGTCAAAGGGAAGATCTTAAAGGAAAAACAGAGTTACAGTTTCCTGGGCAATACTAATTTTGGACCTCCCTCACTTGTACGATGATCACATCATTTTTTTTTTTCTTCTACATAGGATTCTGTCTCACTAAATGCAAGAATAGGTAACACCAAGCAACAAAAAATCTTTCACATCTCTTCTTTAGCCTTTAGCTGTATCATCTTTATTTTAAAGACAAGGAAAATATGTCAGAAAGGACTTTTTATGAGATAATATGCTTTTGCTAGAAATTAGGATAAAGTCTGTCAGTGTGGAAACTCCCAGCACTGCTCTGGTCTTCAGAGCTGGCCATGAGCATGCCTAGGAATGCACACTTGAGAAAGTGCATGGTCATACCACACCCCTGAAAGTCGGCACTTCAAACAAGACACACCAAAACTGAGGACTGAAAAATATCTCTATCTTGCAGGCAGGGAAAATTCTGTGAAATTTCTGTGAAATTTATGGAAGAATCAGGCATGGAAGTGAGTACACCTGTCTGAATTCCTACTTCCTAAACTTTACATCTGCTCTTGCCCTGAAGTCCCCCTGCCAGGCTCATGTAATGCATGAAGCCATGTAGGAAATGAGGCAGGGACAGAATCAAGACTATTGGTTGCCCTGGTTTGTGTGTACGTGCCCTTCTTTGTGTGTCAGAGCTGTGTCAGACCCAGGGGAGTATCAGAAAAATCAGGATTTGAATTGTAATTTAAACCAAATTGTTCTCCTTGTGGATAATGGACATTATTCTTGCTTGGGCAAGAGTCTTAATTCTGAAATTCTGAAGCTTTGAGTGCTAGGTCCTAAAATTTATTATTCAAATGTTAGTTTAAGGAAAGAAGGAAAGAAACAAGCAAAATTCGTCAATTCATTAGTAGGTGGAAATTGGGCTTTTTCTCATTGCTTTTAGGTATAATTCTAACACTGGTTTCTGGAAATCTTTTTAGTCAAACAAAGGTTAAAAGCTTCAGAATCTATCTACTACTCTTTGTAGACCAAACAAGGGAAGATGATGAGGCCTGTGACACACTGAAACTCTGTGATATGCATTATACAAACCCAATAACTTTTGTATATTGATTCTAAGGGTCATCCTCAGATTGCCTACAAAACTAGCTCTGGTATCTGTTGGCAAGGAGCTTGCAAGGGAGGCTTGAAATGAGGCCAGCTTGTGCCAAGCATGACATGATGACTGCATATAGCTGTCATGACTTCCTTCCTTCCTTCCTTCCTTCCTTCCTTGTGCATCATTTTGCATGTACCTCCACATTTTTACAGCTCCCCCTTGCCTGTAAAGCAGTGCCTGCTAAGTGCTGCATCCCCTCTCGCCTGCCCTCCCTGAGTGCCCCTAGAGCTGGGTCCAAACCGCTGGAAGGAGCTGTGCTGCAAGATGAACAGGGAAGGGCAAAACGAGTCAGTAGGTGAGTATCAGCCAGTGCAACAATCAAGGAGACACTCTGTGTAAATCATGTAGCTGGTTTTGTTCAGTCTTTTTTCAAAAGAAGCTGACACCACAGTAGCAGAATGGACGAATTTGTAGATAAAACCTGTATCAGTTCAGAGTACGGAGTAATGTACAGAATAATTCCCTGAGGTGGTAGGGATTTCCTTCGTCTCACAGTGGATTATCATGTAATAGCCAAATATGTACAATTGTAAACTGTATCATATTTTATCAAATGTCAGGCAAGTGCCTTAAAGCTTTGCTCTCAATGAAAGATTATCAAGGTTCTGGGGAAAGGGAGAAGAATTAGCGTGAAGGGAAAAAATTAGCAGGCGATTTGAAAGGATTTAGAAATCAGATGTTGAGGACTGGTCTCTCACAGAGTAGTTTGACAAAGAAACAAAACCTGCAACTGCTATAGACTATCATAAGCATTCTGTGTTATCATTTAAAGTGAGATAGTTTAAGGAAGTATCTGAGGAAGATTATTCCTTACGGATCGTAGCCATAGTAGGATGTGAGGACAACTGAGGAAATTTTGTATTAAATGAGGTTTGTAAAAATAAAAAAACACTAGGACTCTTCCTCTATTTTGTGAACTTTTCATTAACAAGTAATTGTGAACACTGCCGGGGGGGGGGTTCAGATTTTTTTTAGCAATGTAGAGTTTGGCCATCTTTAATTGTTCCACTAACACATTTATTTGTTCATTGCTCATGGTCCTACTATGATGAAAGAACTCGATCTTTTGGCATCCAGTAATATTTTTGCTTTGATCTTGTAACCAAATTATGCTAGCCACAAAATTATTTTAATTTTTTCATTATTTCACATGATATACTTATTATTCGTTTTGGTTTTGGCACACACAGCATGGAAACTTAACCCGAATAACCAGTAATGTATTTGCAATAATGTCAAGCAATATTTGGCTATTATTTCACTGTAAGTTTTTGGAAAGTGTTTGACACTGATCTGATTTCAAATGGGAACATTTGTGAGTTTATGAAACCAAGCATGGCGAAACTAAACAGCCAGTCATCTCCAGCAGGAACACATCAATTATATTCTTCCAATAATATTTAGTTTCAACTGGAAATCAATACACAGCAAGTAAGGGGCAAATAGGAGGCCAAATAATTCCTACTGAGGAGGCTAAGAAGGTGGCTAGGCATGACTTTGTTTTGACCTTTATATTTTGTCTTAATTCTGTTTCATGTTAGAGTACTTAAGTTGATTTTACAGTATCCTTGATGTAGAATAATTAAAAGAATGTTGATTGATGTGTGTTGCTGTATTGGAAACCACTGATATACTGTTTGTACAAAGAGTGTTGCAGAGGGAGTTATATACAAACCTTGAGTTTTACATCACAATGAATTTTTAAAATCAATTTTTGATCTCGCTAAATGAAGAAAAGAGAGATTATTCCAAAACATTGGCATCTTATAAGTACAGGTGAGTCTAATAGGTAGGGTAAGAAAACAATACATTGTTTATGGAAAGAATAGTTGATACTGCCTGACTGAGGGCACAGTCTAGGAAAACATTTATGGAGTAATATAATATCAGTCTTGATAGGACATCTGTAATGGCTAATATTATTAACATGTAAGTTAGGAAAGTTTGGGACAGAATCAGTTAAGTTACTTGGTAAGGAGAAAGATAGCTAGTTCAGGGGATTTAGTCTGGTTAGATTTGATTTCAAATCTCAAATCCTTATTTCATTTTAGGATTAGTTTACATGTCTTCATCAGTCAGGTAATATTATCCATTTTTTATAAATTAAACATAGAACTAAAAAGATTCATAATATCAACACCAACTAGGTGATGGGTTTTGAGTAATGAATGTGGTGGTAGATGATGGTACTATTGCTATTGTTATCATCCTCATCATCATTGCCATCATCCTCATAATTTCAGATCTCCAGTCAAACTTGTTTAATCTGGATTTAGGTGATAATACTTTCTGCCAGCTCCTAGCGATTAAGCATAGTGGGGATAGGTACATAAAATACATCTCAGTCACATTTTCTTGTGAATACTTGAAGTTTTATTTCACATAGGATAGTCTCAAATCTGCCAAGATATAAGAATTGTTAGGTAATTTTCTGTTTCCTGTGGAATTCTGTGATAACCTGAGAAGAAGTTGCCTGGGCTGTGTTCTTTTCATATCACTAAAACTCAGAAGTGGAGTGGCAGTTCCACAAATAAATATGTAGCTTCAACATAAAAGAAACTTTCTGAAAAATCTGAAAAACCATTTGCCAGAGATGAAGTATTAGATGGCAGAAGTGGTCTTTGATTTTGTTGCACAAGTCCAGGCCTGTTTCAGGTGCAAGAAGAGTTACATTTTAACAGGATAGTTCCAACCATGAAACCAAGCACTGCCTATGAATTATTGGTTGGTTTAAGGTAACATATGCAATAAACCTTTATGTCTGTCCAGAGATATTTTAAATTAATTACAAGTAGCTAGTTATAAAGTTTTCCGAAAGAATGGACATTTCTGGTTTGCATGGTAGAGGAAAATGCTATCATATTACTCAATAAAACCCTTACCAACCATAATTACTACTGATTGCCCTAACCTCTCAGTTTTACCTGGCAAAAAGAAACATGGAGTGTTGTTCCTGTTACTCTTTCCCTTGCCCCTGAATCTCCACAAGAATGTCTAACTGAGGTGGCTACATGACATTTTGGTATAAACAGCACCACATTTTCTCCTGCCAAATCCAGATGGTTCATACATGCAGGTGAAATGTTGCTCCCACTGTTTTTTGGGATACCGTTCTCAGACTCCTATCAGCCACATTTATTAGGCAAGTGGGAAGAACTTGAACTGTCATTCTCAGCAGGTACAGGTATTTATTGGCGAAACCCCAAAACATATTGATTTTCTGGCTTGCAATGTGAAAGATACTACTTTTACTTTGACATTTAGCACTCCAAAATTGTGGCCTCTGGTTTCTAACAGATGAATCCTAAAGAGGTATTATAAACAAGTTAAAATCTACTGTAATTTGTCTCCAAGCATTCATTGTGTGCAGGAGGGATGGATAAACAATTTTCAATAATAATCTGAATCACATAAAATATTAGTTATAATGAATTATTGAAAAAATATTCTACACAGTTTTTATTCATAACTGACATTCTTTGTCATGAAAAAGCACTTTTGATATATACTTAGGGCCAATTCATTCTTGGCTTTTTGTTAACTCAAAAACTTGCCTTTGAATGTGGAGAAAATGCAATAGGTGGAAACTTCATAGAACTGCAAATTACTTCAAATTTGTTTTGCCCAGCATTTACAATAGCTAAAATTCTTTTAGTAATGTCTACTGGTTGTTATTTAAATTGCAGACACTGAAAAATCACACAGTTGTATGGTGAAGGGCCAAGGGAATACATGCATTGCTGGAAGAGAGTAGGCACTATAAGAAGTTTCCTATTGGAATATTTACTTAAATACTTATAGTTTTGAATGTTTTCATTTCCATATCACAGAAGCACATTAATTATGTTAAAATACAGTAAGAGGGGTAAAACAAATATACTTTCCCTAATTCTGAAGAGCAGAAATTGATGGCTGTCTCAGTGGCATTTTGCTTTCTTCAGTCTCCCAGAAGATGTTGCAGTTGTTAAATCTGGGAATTGCTCATAGCAGAACAGATAAAGGAAATTATTTATGAATCAAAGGGATTGCTGGACAGTGTCAACAAATGACCTGTCACTTTTGTAAGACTTATTGTTAATGACTGTTTTGAGTTCTTAAATGGGACTTTGTCACAAAAAAAAACTTTTGGGGTAGTCTTCTGCAAAATGGTGAGTATTCTTCTCCATTTCCTCCTTAAATTTTCTGGGATTTTTTTGTTTCCTCCTTTATGCTTTGTAAGGCTCAGGGTGGCAAATGCAGTATTCAGCAATTCTGGCATCCAAACATTTCAAACAGTATGTCTGTGCTCAGAAAGTCTTATTTTTAAGTGAAATGTTCTTTTATTGATACCTTGTTTAATATAGTCCTACCATTCAAATTCATGTTGATGAACATTCCAAAAATATTTGCACAGAAACACTTCCATTTTTATCCTGTCCTGGTGAAGAAATCCTTGCATTAAGCAAATCTATTTTCTTTCAACCCTCCTCCAGTCTGCTGGAAGTCAATGGGTTGATGGTGTTGCAGCAACTGCTGTTCTTCCTGCCAGGCTGAGGAAAGGTCTGTCTACAAAAGCCCTCTCTTCTCCTGCCACGTGCATGTGCTGTGGTCTCTCTTTCTCCCTGAGCCGAGAGAAGCTTCTCCAGAAAAGGGATCCACATTGGCCCCTTGGCAGTCTCCAAAAATGCCCATTGCTGAGATGTACACTGGCTCTGTTCAGATTGATTGCTTGGATGTTGTGCCTAGCCTTACTTGCAGCAGGAAGCTTTCGAATGTGTTTGGTAATCCAGTTAGAGCTTGAAGCTTGGGGTGTGGAATTTATTAGCTGCTGTTCTAATTAAAATTGCTGCATCAAAAAACTTCTTGTGAGCAACCACAAGAGTTGTCTGATGAATGCTGAAATGAGGTGCTTCCTTTTTGAAAAGTCTGTCGTACAAGACCTGAAATAAAAGCCTTGTCGTGGGGACAGGACATTTTCATGCTCATTATCCCAATCGTGGTTTTTGTTCCCTGTCCTCAGTTTGTTTTGTCTTCCTTCCCCCCCCCCACCCCCGGGCTGGCTGCTGCCTTGCTGCTTAGCTTGCTTGCTGCTTTGCTTGCTGCTGGCTGCCTGCTTTGCTGGCTCTGCTTTCCTCTCTTTTTTCTCTGCTTTTCGCTGGCTTGCTTTTTGGCCATTTTTTTTTTTTCCCTTTTTCCCGGTTTCCGTTGTTCCCTTTCCCCCCCCCCCCCCCGAAGACATCGGACCTACTCCGGGCAGGAGCTCCCCCGGGGTCTGCGAAAGAAGCTGCGTACCCTCTGCGGCGAAGAGAGATAGAGCTCAACCCCCTTGGACTGGTGAAAACATCTGTGGTCATCTTGGGCTATTTCTCTTGTGCTGGGGAGTGTTTTTTCGTTGTGCCTTAATAAACAAGTTTTTTCCACTTTCCCCTCTGAAGGAATTCCTCCCGAACCCGGTGGTGGGGGGGAGGTTGCGGAGGGTTTGGTTTCCTATAGGGGGCTCCTTTGGAGGTGTTTTCCCCTAATTTGTCCAAAACCAGGACAAGCCTCTAGTCAAAAAGCGTGTATTACAGATATTTATAATTTGTCTCAGTTAAAAAAAATATTAAATTGCTACATTTTTAATGTAAAGATTTGGAAAAACCAAGATAAATTCCTAAATGAGGTAGACTGATTCCCCCAAGGGACTACCTGCATTGTGTTAGTTCCACTGTAGTAACTTTTAAGTGTTATTTTTATGTGCTACTCAAATTATTTTATAAAATCTTTTCCCCAGCATATTTCAATAGAAGGATCAGTCGTCTGGAAAGGTACAGGTGTGTTGCACACAGATGGGCTTCTTTTTTCAGTACTTTTGATAGGTATTTCTCATAAGTCTAGGCTCTGGTACCAGTCCTGAAGAACAGAAAGGAAACATGCCATTGTTAAATGAGAGGTGTTAAAAACCAAAGCAATTAGCTGTGAGCATTAGGCATCCAATCCAGCTTTTTTATATACATACTTTATGTAATCTTCAAGAAGAGTTTTTCTTAGATGCAAAACTGCTGTTATAAGATTTGTCTATGATGTGTAAGCTTGACAGAGAGAAGAGCTAAAAATGTCACTTGTGTTGTATGAAAACACTTGAAGAATACTTGGAAAGATGTACACTTGCAAAACAATTGCTTCTTTGTTTCTTGCAAACTTCAGTAAACTTGAAATTCCCCAAATGTCACTAAATTATTTATTACTTAGAATTCATAGTCCCCTTGCCTTCTTAAGCCCTTTCTTCTTTTTTTAAATTTTTAAATCATATGGCAGACATTAACTTACAGTTTGGAAGTATTTATACAAGAGTACCTGGATTCTGTGGCCTAGTAGTGATAATCAGAAAGATGGCTCTTGTGCTCAAAGACAGAGAAATGTTATAGAGAAATTAATTTGTTCTTGCTAAATAATGAGATTTTTACAAGGTAAACAAGAGGCTGAAGTTTATAGAAAATTCTTATATCTGCCAAGAGGTTTGAGATTTCATGAGATTTAATTTTTTTTTTTTAATAACTAAACAAGAAATTCTGGAATCACACCACAGTAAAAAACTGTAATTACTTTTATGACATTCAAATCTCTAGTAGTAATTCTAGTTGAATGGACTGCTTAAAAGAAATGATTTTTCAGCTGATTTCAAGGTTTTTGGAAGAGACTTATGATTTGGTATTGTCTGTCCATCTGCCATTTTGACACTACTATCTTTCCTTTAAGTTATGTGAAGAATGAGGGGCTGCATGGAGGAAAGAGGCTCAGATTTGTGTGCTGCTGAGGAAAGGCTGGGCAGAAAGCTAACACTCCATTCCTTACTAGGCAGCAATGGGCAAAGTCTAGCTCTGGACTATCCATGTTGCATATGCTCTCTTGCCTCTTTTATGGGTTGAAGAGGACCATTTTTCATTAGTTCTCCTTATCACAGAAGAGCTCATTTGAATAGCATTGCTATAGCTACCTGAGCTCCAAAAGACAGCATTTTGAAAACCAATATCATATGCTTTATTAAATTCAAGTCTTAAGTAAAGCTATATATAATCATTTTAATTTCTGAGGTTTCACAAGTAATCCTGCTTAAATACATAGAGAAGATTTATCATAAGTTGTTAGAGCCATTTTTCTTGATTATCACTTACTGAGGCTTCAAAGTACTCACTTCGAAGTGCTTAAAAGCCAAATATGTTTTTTTTTCATGCCACAGCATCCAGTAACCTAATAAAAGACAGATTATACTGATTTACTGTGAAGTACAAGGGATAACTAAAATATTAGGGTTGTTTCTACATGTTTGCCCCATAGGTTTGTGAGTTATTCCAGGCAATGTAGATAATTTTATATTACGGGCACAAAATATTCATGTTTTTTAAAAATCATACTTGACTTTAGTATGACAAAGGGCATAACAGAAAGGGACTTCAGTCTTGGAGCCACAGAGATTCATGGTCATTTGGCATTTCTGCTAGAGGAATCTGTCTAAAGACAGAGTCCCTGGAGAAGCCCTGAACTGCATGGCTTTTGGCAGGAGACCACAAGGATGCTGCCCTCAGAATGCAATGCTGTCTTGCAGGCAGTGTGCAGCTGGCCACTCCGTTGTGTCTGATGTGCCAGCAGGCTGCCTTAGGCCACTCTCAGCCCCTGGGCATCCTTGGGTGCATGCCTGCTGTCCACTTTGCATTTCCTCTGTAGGGACAGAGACTTCTCCAGGCATTCTTCAGAAGTCAGTTGAGACCTTAAGTCACCACTGAGGCTGTGATTTCACTCTTTGAGAAAGTTTCAGTGTCAAATCATTTTCCTTTAGCTGAGAGCTTAGATTCCATAGCGGTCTCTGAAAGGAAAAGCAGAAATAATTTCATTCTAGTTTAACCTCAGAGTCACTGTTGTGGGTGCTGGGTGACTGGTGTGGCTGAAAGAGTTGGGCTTGTGCACTTTGAACTCACTGGAGCAAGTCAGCATCAGTTAAAAATGGCAAAGCTGTTCTTGCAGTGGCCAAACCTGGAACCTACTCTTATAAGAAAGAACTTTAATTAAATCAAATCAGAATGAGACAAAAAGGTTACATAGTGACTGAAATGATAGGAAATACTCTACTATGTAGTATTCTGATTTCAGTAGCACAACTGCACCATTAAATTATTTCTTGTTTCCTAGCAAGCATTAGAAATCACCCAGTTCTCTCAATTACGCTGGAGTCATGGAAATAATTATAGGATCTCAACATAGCAAGAGTCAAAACATTAATTTAGGAAAGTTATCAGCAACCAAAAATAATGTAAGACTTGCATTAGACTAGACTGATAATACATAAGGATAATCCTAACTATATATAAATATATGTAACATATGTAATATATGTAATATTTAGATTGCTGCAATGACTTAGATCCACACTCTTCAAAATACTTCACTATATATTACGATTTTGAATACATCTATGAGATATTATTTCTGCTGTTTCTTTTATGGACCTCTTACATTGCAATGACCCTGGAAAAGCAAAAAGTTTCCTCCAGTCACAGTAGGAGGAATGGGTGAATGGTGAAGACACCATGCAGTCCAGCCTGGTTTTCCAAAGAAAGTGATGCATAGGTAAGTTAAGTAATTGCTGGTACAGGTATCTGAGGCAAAATTTGGAATGAAGCTCAGGTATCCTGAGTCCTGGTTCTCACTATCATTGCTAGGTATTATATACAGCACATTTACAGGTCAGCTTATAGGTATGATATTACCTATAAAATGCAGTGGGTAGAAATTTGGTGGTGTTTAATACTTCACCTCTAATACCCTGATGGTTTGGAAGGCTATGCTAAGTTTTCTGGAAGAGATCTGCAAAACTGCGTGGAAATACAATGTTTATGAACAAACCAGTGATGTGGTTTGTTCATTATGGTGGATGTTATAGCTCATTATGGTGGATGATATAACATTATAGGATGTTATAGTTATGGTGAATGGGGTAGTCTGCCATCAGTATCTTCTGCTGCAGTGTTTCTTCCTTGCTGTGTGACCTCACATGACTGCTAACTCCCCAGCATGTGACAAGTCCCACATGGGTGGTCCACAAGTCCAGGAGTGGTTCAGTGCTCCAAAGAAATTTGGGAACTTTGATTTATCCAGCAGATAGAAGTGGATTATCAAAGTTTTCTACTGTTTTACTCTCCTGTTAGTTGCTGATGATGTTTGTGGAAGAATATGATCACTGTCTTTTCTGCACGATCAAATGTTTCTGCAGCTGGTGACAAGGCTAAAGGGTGGAGCAGAATGAAACAACAGCCCCCCTTTTCCCCCCTTTCTTTTAGCAGTGTATTTTAATTCTCAGTTCACCTTTCAACTTAATAAAGAAAGCTGACGTTGGATTTGTGAAAAATCTCCACAACTTTCTTCCTTTTCCTGCAAAGTTAAGATTGTATCTATGCTCAGAAGAAACTTTGAGGGCTTAGTTATAGCTTATGGTATTGTTTTCTGGTTTTATGATACTTCCTTCCCCCGGCGATGTTGAGAAATTTGTATTAAGCTTCAGGAAATAATAAATGTTCTGTTGTATCTTTAATGGACTAAGACATATTAGTCCTTGTCTTGGCATGTTGTGGAAGGAATAATACGATGTCAACCATGGAAAATCAAAATACACTCTCTTGTAGGCATTTCTAAATCTTCAAACCAAGGGCACTGTAACAAATAAGGCAAACAGCCCAGAACTGTGGACCAAAGCCCTACTTGAGAAAGTTCTTTCTTGCAAAGCCCTTTTCATCTCATACATTTTGTATTGTGCCAGTGGGCAGTCAGCAGTGTTTCAGCAGTCAGCAGCATTTCTTTGAACACACATGTTTGAAAGGCCTCATAGAGATTGTTTTTTTCACTGTCTTGGCAATGAATCTGTTTTATCAACATGGATTAGTGGATTAGTTTTGTGCTTGAAAACGATCAATTTTATGCAGTGAGATACAAGTGGAAGTTAGGCTGAAGCTCAGTGATGGATGGTGTTTTATTTTCACTCTGCTGCTGTGATGTTTTGGTCCTTCACAAAAAAAGAATGATGGATTCAAGCGGAGACCTGTTGAGAAAGAGGCAAGTCACTCCTGGAAATCATCTTGAGGGTGTTGGAGGAGAAAAAAGCTTTTATACACATTGGTGGGCAGAGGAGGGATGTCTGAGACTGAAAGCTGTCCAAGGAGCAGGGAAATGGCTACAGAGAGCAGGGAGTAACACACTACTAGGCCTAAGTGATTCTCAGGACTGGGGGGACACTACACAGAGTTGAGCTCCAGTCTCAAGGAAATAGATTGATAGGCTGCCAGAAAGCCTAGAAGAAAGGATGTACTTCAGGAGAATAAGATAATCAGAGGACCTTTTGTTGCAAACCAGTTTAAAATTTCATTTCTGTCTTACCTAAGGACTTGATTTATATCCATTATTAAAAAGTTAACTCTTCTTGTTTGCATTTTACTAGAACCTTTTCACTTGAAAAGTCTTTCAATTTTTTTAGGAGTAAGAGAAGTTCTTCCTGCAAACTTTAAGTAAATCTGCCTCACAGTTCCTATCCAACTGGAAGTTTAGTCTTGGCTAATCTGAACAGTGGTTTTCAGAAACTGCTTCTTTTAAAAACTTTAATTTCTCTAACCACATGTTGACTGCATCATGAGAGTGCAAGTTTAATTTGGAGGCTTAATAATGGAATATAAAATCTGTTGGGTTTTTTTTTTTGGGGGGGGGGGAAAGATGACCATCTTTTCTGTCCTTTAAAGGAGATTCCTTATTTCATTAGTTTGTCACATGAATTGAACATTTGCAGAGTGATGCTAAAACATATGTTCTTGATTAAACTTTGTTTTCAGTGTGGAACTTTCTCTGTAGAAATACTGGTACTAAATACAGCCATTCATATGTGACACAAAATTTGGTACACCTTCTCTTCCAAGATTTATCCACAAGTAATACTTCTTGGTAGAACTACAACTTTGTGTACATGATAATAATGTGTTCTCTTTCAGATGAGAAAAAATTTAATTAATTAAGATGGAAAGGGTATATGCTTTCTTTCTGGTCACAATCTCATATTGTGAAAATATCAACGTGTCTGCTAGCTGTTCATTAACACAGCCTCGAGGGGGAAAACAACCTCTGGCTATTCATTAATTAAAAAAAAAAGCACTGGACCTCTATTTGGAATAATTGCAATTTGGAAAGGTATGGTGCATTAAAATTATTTGTCTTTTGAAAGCATATAATAATTTATACTCATAAATCTAACACTGACTTTGCAAAAGCATTGGTAGGTTCCTGATCCCCTTGCGCAGCAAAGTATGCTGTACATAAATTATTACTCAGATTAAAAAGAAAAGTGCAATCATGTTTATAGTAACCTTTCTTCAATGGCCAAAAGAGTTCCAGAGTTGAAAGAGGTATTTCATCAGCATTGAATACTGGGAACTACTGATGCATAACTCCACAAAAATATTATCTCTGCTGTCAATTTAAGATAAATGTGTTAATTGTGCAGTTGAAGGGATCTTGAAAAGTTTCCTCACTATTAGAAGTTATTTTTCTACATTAGGCAAAGATTGCTTAATTGCAACTTCTAATTTCTATAAGGATGAGGAGGATGGGAGTGATGCTTTCAATGGCTAAATAACTACTTAAAAGGTTTTTTTAATGACACATTTAAAAATCATAACAACCCGCTCTTCTGTGTGCTGAAGTTAATGATGTCACACTTTTTTTGAAGGGTAATCTAGGAAAAGAATTGACAACTGATTCATGCATCACAGTCTAATTCTTAAATACACTCCACATGAAAGCAGAAAAAACAGCCAGCATTTCATTCACCTTTAAAATACCAGAATTTGTATGAAAGCCACGACAAACAAAACAAAATTTGAACTGAGCCAGTTGCTTCCTCTGGAAAAAGCATTGTCTTTTCAGGAAACCACAGATGTTTGAGGCAGGCTGAGCTTCCAAGTCTGGATAAGGAACCTTTGGCTGAAGAGTTTTGTGGAAGACAAGCATGTCAATAATACACCTTTGCACAAGCCTTGTGCAAAGAAATTGTCTATGGCTCTATCTTTAAGCTCTTGTTCTCTCTATTTTTCTAAATTCATTGATTTTAATTACCCTCCGCTGACTTGAATGCACACTCTGGAGAATATTTTCCTTTTAAAAACAGACGATATGGAAATTTTAAAAATATTGCTTCTGTTAAGCCCAAGATATATATTAATGTCAACTTGAGCTGAACAAATGAAATGATGTGCAAATTGATTTTAAAAAATACCTTAAGAACTTACATACATAAAAAGGCATTCACTAGTGGCTTTATGTCAATAAATTTAATATGATAGTATAATAGTGAAGGCAACAAGAATGCTGAATGAGAGCAAATTGGAATGGAAACAGTATTTCCCTTCTCTATTATGTCTTCCCTCATGAAAGATGATGACCCAATTTCCAAAGCAATTAAAAGCTATGTTGTCAAGAATATGGCATCCCTTATGGATCTCTGGTAACTGTATGGCTGGTCTGCCCTTTAATCTTGAAATCTTCATCTTTTTAAGCTGCATCTTGCATTTAGGTATCCATATTAAATGGCAGTAGTTTCAACCTTGTTATATTACATTTTTGCTCTTTAGAAAGCTTCTACTCATAGATGAATTGCATTTATTTGTTCTGGTCTTTCTTCATTATATTGGCATGTGTAGAGGCATCATTTAGGTGTGCAGGGACAACTACTGAATATATCTAGATGAACTTCATAGGTTATATTTTCTAATTGTTTGTTTTTTGGCTTATTTTCATAGGATTCTTTTTATAATCAGCTTCTAGAGGTGTGGTACTCAAATCCAAATTCTTTATTGCAATTAAGGCCTAGTCACTGCTGCCTAGACTGCAGTAATGATATCGGTTATTTTCCTGTAATAACCCTATTGATAGGCCTCAAAATAGCACTGGTCCTTTTTTTCGAAGAGCTGACGTTTGCTGACTGTACAAATAATGGACTATCAGCCATTGCATGTAGTCTGGTTTTTGCCGTAATGGGAAACTACATTAAAAATAAAAATCATCCTGTAAGTAAAGGGAAGGCTTTAGGTGTGAAGACATTTTTCATCCCTACTTTGGGAAACCATCATTCAGGCTCTCCAAATCTGGGTTGTGCCACTCTAGGGAATGATGGCTTCTGTTCTTACTCCCTCAAGGCAAAAGGGTGAAGGTGAGAGCTGGGATCTAATGAATTGCAGGCTGAGGGCAGATTCACCTTCCTGTGAAAACTGTGGTTTAATTATTTTTCAGCAAATTGGATATCAGCCTGAACCTTACTGTATTATTTCTTGCTGTACAAAAAGAATCTTAGCTGAAGCACAAAAAAGACCTATTTCTGGACACTGAGAGTCATGTATCTCTGCTGAAAGTTGGACTGGTGTGATGGACAGTTGTAAGTGCCTTGTCTGGTACTTAAATGTCGGAGGAGGAAGTTCCAGAGGGTGTTTTGGCATGGCAAGAAGAATTTGTGCAGTAGTCCTCCATGGTGTCAACATGTTCATACTTTTCTTCCATTTGGAAATCTCCAAATCACTTTAGTCTGAACACAAGTCTTAAGATAAGGGCAGGAAAGTACAACTGAACAAAGCTGTCACAGGGGAAGCCATCCGGCATTGCTCATCGCCTTGGGGTCTGCAGTGAGTATCTTTGCATGTGAATCACTCTCTCTTTTGTATAATTTTGTTATTAATATTGTTGCTGTTGCTGTTACTGTTTATTTCTTATCTCATTGCTGTTTCCAGTAAATTGCTCTTATCTCAGCCCTTCATTTTTTGTGCCTCCAGTTCTCAAGTCCACTCTGCTGCAGCAGAAGGGGTAAGGGAAGGGGGAGTGAGAGAGTGGCGGGTGGTTTGGAAGACTCTCAGTGAGGGCACTGAATTGGGGAGTACCATTCTTAAACCGTGACAACTGTACAAAAATCCTTTGCACATGTATCTTTGGCTGTGAGAGAGACTTATCTTCCATTTACTTGTTATTGAGGTTTTTTCCCCATTAGTATTCATGACCTAATAAAGCAATAGACTACAATATATATGTATCTTGTATTGCACAACTTGTTACTGATAAGGAATCCACACAGAATCACATGAGAGGAAGAAAGGGACATGACAAGCTTTGAATGTGTGCTTCCCACACAACAGAAACCCACAAATATGTGCAATTGATGAGCAGCTAAATCAAGTGCTTTGTTGGTCACTTTATTGGCTTCACATAAGGTACTCTGCTTGACTGGTACTCAAGAACTTGTGCTGTAATATCTGCTAGGAATCTGAATTTGTTTCGGACCTTCCAGGGTGCTTGGGACAGTAATCCCACAAAGAAGGAGATACCAGTACTAGGAAATAGGACTATTATGTCAGACTGGATGAAAGCACACAGGCTTGAGTTGACTTCTGCTGGCTCGTGGGCACATCAGGCAGGGTGATAGAAATCAGTACACTCTTCCTGACTCTGCCAGTGATCTTCTGGTGTTTCCTGACAAATCACTTTATCTTTCCCTGTAGCTTCAAACAAGGAATAATGTTATCCTGGGGAAAAGTTTCACCTAGAAGAACCAGGAAACTCATTGTAACAGAAAAGTTTGTGCCTGTGATGTTGTTATAGAAATTATCATAAGCTTTTTGCAGAAAAAAATCTTCCTTGCCTCTAAGCCATCCATTTCCTTTATGCTTTTACACAGTGGTTGATCACAGATTCAAGCTGTTCAATTTTAAAACAAGAGAGGACTGAGTGGCTTCAATGAAGATGCATTCAGTCAGAGACACAAGTGGATAGAAGTGGTGCACAATGCAACTGTGTTTCTAAGAGTATTCTTTGTAGGATCAGTTTTTGCTATCAAGGAATCACTAAAAATAGAAGATAATGCTAATTCAAATCTATTCTTATTGATGAGATTTGTGCAAATATAAGATTGTGGAGGTTCTTTTTTTGTAAAATTGGTATTGCTCCAGGGAGAGTGATTATGTTTAGCTGTTTTGGTAAGAAACTGACTAGGTCCTGGCCTGAACTTAGGCTAACAGGAGAGATATTACTGGGCTTCAAATTAGAAATTCCTGAACATGATGTAATAAAGCAAGAAGCTGGCAAAAGCTGCATCTAATACCATCAGGAATGGCAGAATCACCTGGCTTAGAGTATCAAGCTATTTATGTCACAACACTGGGTCCTGTGGGAAGAACAGTAAGTAGGGGTCCATTTGCGAGAGAATGAGAATGGTGAAACAAATGAGAGTGAGAAGGAGAAAAGGGAATATAATAGGTAGGAAGCTGTGATTAGTGCTGTCTGGGGATACCTGTTGGGATGTCTTGTACTTTATCACTGTGGCCTAAACTAGGGCCATAAACCAAACTTGTCCTGACCATAGCACATGCAACAAACCTGCTTCCCTAATGAGGAGGAACAGGGGGAGCAGCATGCTTTCCTTAGGCTGCCAGGGAACACCTAAGTCAGATCAGGAATCAAGGTATGACTTTGCCTATGCCAGGCCTGAGGGCACTGGCATCCTCCTAAAGACTTCCTGCCAACACTCACAGGTGCCAGCATAAACCTTGTGCAATGAAACCCAGTAGCAGCTTTTGAGCCTCTTTCTTCATGCTGCTGCTAGAATGAACTTCAGGAACTATATCAGATAGTGGGAAGGACCTCTGATCACCATCTGTTTCTCAGCTTGGCTAAATATAATTCTCCTAAAACTAAGATGGTTCATTAATGTGCCATGTTTGGAAAGCACTGGTTCATCAAGAGACCTCTGCAAATACTCCTGATAGGAGTGAGACTTAGAAAAATATGAGTAGAAGAATCAGCTTTGGATTGTTAGAATGAATTGATTGCTTTCTTTCTTTAACCTCAGAAGCCATTGCAATAATCAGTAGAGTGGATGCAAATAAAACCTTTTGTAATCTGAAGCCTGGGCAAATTTAGTCATCCCTGTGTTGTCCTCCCAACAAGCCAAAAGGCACAGTTTGAGAGCCAATGGCCCCAACAAATGGAGCTGGTCTCGTGGGGGTCAAGTAATAGGGAGGCAGCACTTCACTTTGGAACACTAGATTATCACCAATAACTGTAAGAGATTTCTTTTTTCAGCATTGTTTTGATTTTTGCTATGTGAATGACCATGTCTCTTGGATGGGGAAGTTTCTATAATGGTAACAGGTATTCATAAAAATGCACTT
The DNA here is from genome assembly GCF_026979565.1 of Vidua chalybeata. Lineage (NCBI taxonomy): Eukaryota > Metazoa > Chordata > Aves > Passeriformes > Viduidae > Vidua > Vidua chalybeata. The sequence continues at coordinate 92,803,834 of NC_071530.1, forward strand.
GATACCTCCTGATGAACTATGTACCTGTCCAGATAGTCGTTTTAAATAGTGAGACAGAACTGTCAGCTGTAAATTAACCTGCTGTTTGAAAATCTCACTGCTAACAAGGCACTTTTCACCTGTCTGGAAATGATGGTAAAGATGGGGGTGCAGCTGGTTGAAACTCCTGTTTGCCATGTGGCAACACTGTCCTGGCAGATCCTGCTAAACTCTTGGGAAGAAAGCTGGAGATTGTGGTGACAGCAAGATAAAGTTAGGCACAAACTGATTTGGGATCTCAAATGGTTAATGTTGCCAGAGATATCTCTGTTCTGGTTTATTCAAAACTAGACAGCATAACAAGATTTTAGAGCTTGAGATGGATCATTTGAAAATTAGTGCTTCCCCTTGTGGATGAAACAGAATGATTTTTTTCCCGCTCCAAAGGACCTAGTTGGGAGTCATCAAACAGCCCTGTCTGCAGTCACCTGTAGGTTCATTAAGGCTATTTACAATCAAGTATTTATAGCCTTGTTGGCTAACAGAAACATTTTTCAAGACTTGGAAGATAATACTACTTGCCCTCACCCACAGTGACTATTCTTGCTGATATGCCTAGATGCGTGGAAAATTTATAAACTTTCACCATCCAGAATTCTGCCACCTCTGGCAAAAACTTGCTGAAATTAATTTTTTAAAAAAATGTTTCATGTGAGTTTTGATTTGTGTTCAATTTTAACAAAGTTTTTAGCTTTCCCTCTCTGCCACATTTTAAAATCAATTATAGAACTTCTCAAAATTTCACTAAGTTAAAGAACTTGACAGTTTTGTGGAGGAATTCTCCCTCCTCCTGTCTTGTTTTGTCACTGTTGTGACAGACTATAATGGCTTGTAGGATAGTGGGAGGCAACTTGGAAGAGCAGTGAACTCAGGAGTATTGTGCTTATCCTCTGTGAGCTCTCAAATGATGTCCCAGTAGACTGATGGAATAGTGCTTCATGAGAGCAAACATTTTCTCTTTTGGAGGTCAGTGTATCCATAAGGCTCCATGGTGATTTGTGCAGGAGCAGGTTTTGCTGGCAAGAAGGGAGAGCTACGAACGGGTTTATGCATTTCCATCTGAGAAGAATCCACTGGTCAACAGATAGAAACTGTGCCAGAGAATATTTGGAGCTGCCAGCTTGCTGTTTGGGGACTAACTGGTGGATTTAACTGTCGAGGTTTAAGGGATCGGTGGTCCCCAGTTCCCAGGGATTGTTGCTTCTGCTGTAAAGGTAGCAAAGCAGGATTCACATCAGTTCCTTGGCTGCCCCAGGTCACTATCTAGTATTTCTATAAAACTGTGTTAGCTAGTGGACTGACAGGCAGGCCCGTGTACTCTACCATACCTGCTCTGTTGGGGTAGCAATCTGTGGCAGGGAGGTACAGAAAAGAAGCACTCAACAAGCTACAGTGATATTTTTGACTCAGCTAAATAAATCTTCCAGAGTTTGTCTGCCACTCATCTTGGAAGAGGTAGAATCAAGGGAGAGCCTGGTAGTGAGTGGGGGCCAGCTGGAAACCACTTCTGGCTTCTCTTGTACCACTGGCACACTTCAGAGTATGAATTTCCTAAAATAGATCCAGGGTGTTCTTGAACATCCCTACCACACTGACCTGCATAATCTGAGAAACTTCTGCCTGAGTTTGGTTGTTGTTATGAAGTTCTTTTTTACTCTGGCTATACATATTGTTGTATCATAAATGCTTTATTTACCCATGTGCATTCATTTTTGTAGGTGAGACTTTGTCACATCCCTTCATACGAAGGACAATTGTTAGCTCCTAAATTTTGATGGTGAGTGATTTAAATATAAAACATTTGAGTCAAGGATTGAAGTTTTTTTAGAACAAACCATTCTCACTGTCTTGTCTTTAAATGTATGGGTTAAAAGAAAAATATCAGAGATAGAAAAAGAATGCATATAAGTGGGGAAATGCAGGGAAAAAATATTGGAGAAAGATAAGATGTTCTAATGGGCAGGTTTGGTTAGGAAAAAAATGGTTGGTTTGGGAGTTGTGTTTCAGGAGGAGGATGTGATCTGATTGGAAATTCCAAAAGAACTCAAGAAGTGCTCAAATGAAGGCTCTGATAGGATGGTGAAAAGGAGAAAGGCCTTGTTCTTTTACAGATCCTTGTATTTATTATGGTGTGAAGTAAGTGGTGGTGGAATCTTAGTGATCTTTGTCCATAAGCCTGATGTGTTTTTTGTTACTTAGCTCAACTGAGTGCTTCTAGAGTGCTGCATGGTGTAGTGGAGAGCTTTAGGAGTAATTTCTGGGAGATAATATATTTCAATTCTGAGGGACCCCAGATCCTTAAATCCTGTGGGGACAGAAAGTGATTCCATCTTTTGGATGCCAGGGAGAGGATATAGAAGCTGAAAACTAGAGATATCAGGTGAGTAATTGTGCTGATCCTTCCTGTATTCCAGAAGTTTTAGATTGGAGGGAGGTCACTGGCTGGATCTTGTCCTGTTTGGCCATGCACAGCTGTGTACCAATAAAGTCTTGCTCTGTTCTGTGTCTTACTTTAAAAATGCAAGGTAGACATATTTCCACCAATTCATTTTATGCAAGACACTCCATGTTTGCATGAAATGCAAATGACTTCCTTTCCCACATCTTACTTGTCATGGCAAGGGCATGAGGCTGTTCCCAGAAGCTCAGTAAGTTAGCATTAACAAACCTGTGATCCAGAGGAAAAGTCTTAGCTAGGGAAATGAGATATGGATAATGGAGGCTTGAAAGGCTACTGATAAAATGCCAAAGCATGGCCAGATATTGCCTGCACGTCTATGTGCGTATAATGTACTGGGAAAACCTAGGACAGGAGTCCTCTACTTGCCATACAGTGGAGGGAAAGGATGGCTTGTACTGTGGTTTCACTGTCACAGAGCATCCAAAATAACCTGAAGCTTTAAGCGCTGGTCCTGTAAATTCCTTATCCCTCTCTAAAAGTACCCACCGGTCCTTAGGATGGTTCCTGCTGGTGTTTGCAGGCATGTCCACTTAACCCTGATGTCTGAACCACAGTTTTCCAGGAAGCTTCCTGCCTTTAGGGTGGTTTCTTGGGACTCGAGTGTAGTTGCATTTCCCAGAAGCAGTAGAGACCCTTCTCTGAGTGAATTAACTTCTGTGGCCTACTCATGCTCACAGAAGCATAAAACTGCAAGGGAATGGCAGATTTGAAAAAAATGCAGCAGGCTGATGAGCACTGATCAAAGAGGAGCTTGCTTAGGGCTTCAGGGCTGCCTTCAGTAGGATATAAAGTTAATTGTCATCTGGCCTAAGTTAAATGGATGACCTCATGAGCATTAGTGTGTTTAATCACAAAGCCACTAGAAACATCTTGACATGAAATGGAATTGCTTTGTCAGAATTTGTTCTAAAGGGATCAGGAACAGAAGCAGTGAGGATATAACAGAATCTGCCATCAGTACAGAATAAACCTTGCTGTGTCTCTCTCCTTCCTCACTGGTTTGTTGTGAAATGGTAGAAAAAATGTGCTGCCATCTGAAAGGTACAACCTGCCTTGAAAATTTAGGTCAATCCCAGTCAGTCCCCAGAAATGGGGACCATCACAAATACTTCATTGCAGAACCCCACTTTATGTCTGAGATGCTGAGTGATATTTTCAAAATATATCTGAATTAATTACTCACCACTTGTGTGGTGGCTGGAACTCTGAATTAATTGAAGAACCTAGTGATTATCTCCAGTAAAGAATAAAAAAGGGGAGAGATGGGAAGAGAAGGGAAGGAAAAAGGAAAGGAAAAAGGAAAGGAAAAAGGAAAGGGAAAGGAAATACAGTCTTCACAAATATCTCAAAGAAACTACCATTTTCTTTCTATTATTCTCTTGGAAGAACTGCTTTGGAGTGACTAAGTGAAATAACACAAGCAAAAGATGATGATTCATGCTGCTTTTCCTGATAGTTTCTAGTGTTCAAAAGCCAGTATCACAGCTGCAGCTTTGAATAAATGCGTGGGGAAAGGAATAAAATTATAGTAGGTATGTTAGCGTAATGTTCCCAATGTGCAGCCTGTGTATGTGATTACCTAATATTCCTTACCAGCTGTTTCTTAACATTAGTCATAGTGATCTAAAACAACCACCCTCTCTTCATTTATCTCAGTAAACATTGTTCTTTTTTGAAGAGGTAAGCTGTTTAGGAACAAAAGTTGTTCCCTCCTCCCCTTCAGCTTTTTCGTCTGTATGTCGTAATTGTCTTGAATTGGAAACAGCTATAGCTGACCGTGTAAGTAATAAGCAGAAAGGAAATATTTAAACATGGTAATAGCTATATTTGAGTACCATTATGAATGTGTTTCCTAGTAGTGTCTAGAAAATGCAAGGCTCTGTTCTCATGCCAGGACAAAACTAAGATAAAAGGAGGAAATGTTTCAATTTTCTTGTTTAACACCACACTTCTGTTTTTCCAAATGGAATCAAGATACCCTCTGTAATTCAGTGTTTATCTTCTCATTTGAAGCTGCTTGTACTGTGCAAACATTTTGATTTTATTTCAAATGTGCTTTGTCATAATTCATAACCTGTTCATGCTAGCACTTTCATAAGTGTCTGTCCTACTTACTGATAGTGAGCAGTACTTTATTACTGCAGAACTCCCACAAAACTCAGTGGGACATATGTTTCCAAATACACAGGGACACATTCTGTGGAGACAAGTGCTGCTTGGGGTGAAGAGAATCTTCGCAAGGTCTGTCTGAAGAGGAGATGACAGGAGTGCTTGTGCGACTGAGGAGAGGCAGCAAGTGGATCTCCTCACTCTGTGGCTTCAAGTACACTCTCTAGGCAGGGTGGTGACCTTCACTGACAAGGCAAGCTGCAAACCAAAACCTCTCTGTAGCTGAGACCACAAGACTTGTTCCTGTCTCCAGAAGAAGTCCAGAGTCAAGACATGAAATGATAATGGGTCATAAGCTGATCATAAGCAACCTGGGTTGGACCATGTGATCTCTAAGAGAGCTTCTTTGTTTTTGTATTACATCAGTGTGACTGAGACTGCAATTCTGTCCAGCACTTAAAAGCAATTATTTCTCAATAGTTTGTCTAAGGAAAGACCATATTAGTCTATATTCTAGTATGTGTTTGGTACTGAAGGGAAAGCAGAAATTTCCTACCTGATCTTGAGCACAGAACTGATCGACAGGAATTCTTTCTTGTCAGCTGTCAGCAACAGGAAACCTTTGTGCTCCTCTGCAAAAATAGAGCATTCATGAAACGGAAATCAATTCTATCTGAAAAAGTTTATGAATAAATATATAGAAGAGGCTATTTAAAACCCCAAACAAAAATAAACTCAAAGGACTAACCAATGTGGAGAAATAATCAAACTGGGCATATATGGAGGAAAACAAATGCCCTATTTTCAAGTCTGAAAACTAGTACAGATATCAAGGTAGAGAAGTGCTCATCTGGGTTTTGATTAAAGGTCAGTGAGGAGATGTCATTAACATGTAATGTGCAGTGCACATACCTCTTTGTCAACATGTATCTGGTGCAAAATCAAAGTAGATTTCTGCAAAAAAACAAACCCCACATTTTTTTTCTTTTATCTTTCTGCTAGCCTACTCAAACTGTGTCTTCTTTTTCTGTTAGCACCACGTTACTGATCAAACTTATGGGCAACATAGAAGAGGAGTCTTCTAATCTCAGATTAAGTGTTTTTTTTTTTTTTTTTTGTTTTTTTTTTTTTTTTTTTTTTTTTTTTTTTTTTTTTTTTTTTTAAGAAAAATCAACAGCTAGGAGAAATTCAAGTTTTTTTTGGTTTTTTTTTTTTCAGTACTTGTTGCTATGTAGTTGATAGCCAAAGCTCTTTATTGAAAGCAGTGTTGAAAATGAAGACCCAGAAAATGAAGTGTGCCAATTATAGACAGTAAAGAAGCCTTCAAAACTGGAACCCATTGATCAGTGCCACACATTCTGCCCTTAAAGTTGTTTAATATATGTAGAACACTGGCATGAGGCATGTACAGTCATTGTTTCTCTTTGTACTTCCTTTTATATGTTTGCTGCAGCATCAGAAAGAGATGTGTCAGCTGAAGCATATGTTGGGATACCTGACAGAGGAAAATTCCATAGACGGAATTCAAATGTGTTCAGGTCTTTTTGTGTAGGTAACCAGATGCTATTTAACAAAAAGATGCCACATAATTATTCACAGGGAAAATATTTGTAGTGAACACATAAGCAATGAAAGCATGCATTCTTGAATAGTTTGAAAACAATGGTGTAAATGCAATTTATTTCCAAGGAAGTTGAATTCAGCATACTGCCATACCAGCTCACACTCCTGCTGTTGCCTGTACTTTGTGCTTATGAAAAGTAACAGCTGCAACATCTGTTATCATCACAGCATATTTTCAGCACAGCATTAACACACATTTATACAATTTATATGGTCTTTCTCTTATCACCCCTTCATCTGAGACTACGGCCCATTCTTCAATATAAACATGCTGTGCTTATATAACCCGAGCCTCCAGAAGCTGAAAGACATTAGCAATATATCTGGATCTATTGCCAAATCCCTCTTGACTGGGAGCATACAGAAAACTCTGGCTGGGAAAACCTCAGCAATTAAAAGCATTCAGGGTTCTTGAAAATTAGTACTTCATTTTAGTTTATCTGATTCAACAAGGATGTCCCCTGAAGTCAACATGTTAATATTTCTGGGGTGTCAGCAAAGACAGTAACCGATCTCCTGGATTTCCACAAAGCATGTTTTCTTCTTCTTAAACCAGTTGAATCAAACAAGGGATTTAAAATCTTCTTCATTTTCACTGGTTTGTTCTTTTTTTTAAAGCTTGGTACTTATGAGGAAGGAACAGTAATCAGCCAGCTAACCAATAACTCATACACTCAAATTTCATGGTTCTTTCACATTGCTCTCAATATTTATAAATCTGCTGTGAAATTCACCTCTAATCTTAGTAGGGCCTTGTCTACTAGAAAGATGAAGAAATAGCAAGTGTTTGTCATCAGGCTGTTACAGATGAGGAGAACCGAATCTGATGACATATCTGTGGTCTCCTTTTTCACTTTCTCTCATTCAGTTTGTGGGTGTTTGGTTTTCACTCAAAGCCTGACAGTTTGATTCATGAGTTATTTGAGCTGACCAGTGCTGTGTAATATCAACCTCCACGCAACACACAGGGTCACACCTGCACATTTAGCTAGCTAGGTCGATGTTGCTCCACATATCCTGCTTTACCACTCAAACATAACAAGAGTTCATGATCAATACGAGCATAACACAGTTAGAAACCATTCCTGAATGAAAGCCCCAACATTCAATGATCTATGACAAACTGCTGATGTCCCAGGTGATTGCTTCCCTCCATAAACTCTGATAGAGTTTAATTTTAGATTGTCATTGACAGTATTGACCATCATTGATAGTCATCTAAGATTGCTGTCCATGTTCACCCTGTCCAGGTAAAACAGCCAATTAAGAAACTCATATGTTTCTTCCTTATATCATCTGAAGAGGGTGTAGTTGAAACGTTTGTACTGTGGGACTGTTTGAAATTGTGTTAGTGTTCAACTTGGGTCACTGGTGTTACGTGTGATCTGTCTTGTTATAAATAAGCATAGTATAATCTTCTCAGAATAATAGTTATACTCAGAACCTCATATTAAAATAGATCTTGTTTTTACACTAATGTACACTATTAATATCTGCAAAACCCCTATGACTTTGGTAGTAATTTTCTGAATGAGAGAATAACAGACTGTTAATAATATACTTCAACCTGTATATCACTGCAAGCTGTTTACTCATTTGTTACTAATTGGTGGCTTGGTACTAAACAATATTGTGTAAGGCATGGTGCATCTAGAGAAAGCTCTAACATAAAAACCTTATAGAAATCATATTTCAGGGAAATCAGGGGTGCATACAGTTACAGCTCCTTTCCTATTCAGTATCTGGAAGTATGTTGTTCTCATCATCCCAGGCTTAGATTTTTCACCATAATCTCATGTACCGCAGCAATTTCTCAAAGTCACAGTTTACATTTCATTTAATAATGAAATGAAAGGTAAATAAGGACATGAACCTTTCTATACTTATAGATCAGGATGGAAGTTTTTGCTTGCACTCATTGCTATGTACATTTCTGAACTGATCATGCTACTGTAAGAGCAAAAGCTCTTTCCTGAAGAGTTAGATAAACAGCTGTCCTTGTTTCCAGAATGTGTGAGGCTTAAGGGGAGAAGAGACAGTCATAGGTTCAAGCAACATTTTAAACTGGCAATAAAAATCAATAGAAATTATTGAGTGATTTTAACAAATTTTGGATACACTGTTTCCATGTAAAAAAATAATATGCTGGGAGGGAAAGGCAATAGAGCTAACCCGAGGCCTTTGATAACATGGCCACCCATTCAGATAAGGGAAAGGTGAAAGGCTTCTTGGAAACTATTCATTGGGTGGGAAAACTTGCCTTTGCTTCCTATGCCACAAGGAACCATTGTGCTACTTGAGAAAGGACAGTCAAAATGAAACAGAGTGAAGCTGTTCACTGTCTGGGGGGGTGTCACATGTGGCGTCAGGCCAGAGCATGTGCACATTGCTTCCCTGCCATGTGTCCCAGTGTGCATGTGAAATCTCAGCCAGGTTTCTGCAGTGCCTCCAGTGGATGGTAAACTTGTTTAAACTCAATGTTCACCCTTCTGTTTGCATTCAAGTTACAATTAATAGCATGAATTATTGTTTAATCTTCTAAAGGATTTTTTATCATTTTACAGAATGACTGCCATGTGAAATACAGACAATAAAATATTGATGGTGTCCATGCAGTAGCTGGGAGCAACACTCCTTTAGCTCAAGAAGTTGCAGGATGAAATTCGGTGCCTAGTGTTATACAAAGAGATCAGAACACATGGGCCCTGTGGCCTGAATAACCTATGAAACACCTCAATAAACGTAGCACCTTTTATACTAAAAAGACAAATCTCAAATGCAGACATTGAATTTTTTTTTCTTTGTTTGATAGCATACAAGAATAAAGAAATGAGAACAAGGATGACAAAAGTAATGACACTTTGAAAGTAGAACATATAAGAACAAGAGACAATAAAAAGTTATGAGAACATATTAATCAAACACAGTCTCACCATCTGTTGACTCCATATATATACCCCATCCTACTACTCCATATGCTACTTGAAGATAAATACATATAATGATGGATAACAAGCAAAAAATAGCACACAAAAGGTCTAACGTACACATAGTAAATAAGCATATGGCATAATGACCCCATTTTGGTGTATCTGTGTGACCTCCCAAAATACACAAGCAAAGAAAGGAGCTGATCAGAGATTGAGCAAATGTGGCATATATAATATATATTAGGAGAGATATAATAACTTCAGTCATTGAAGACTCAAGAAGCATCATCCATAGAAGAAGGCTAAACCGAACAAACAGTCTAGGAACATTAAATAATGGGACATCCAACACAGAGCTCTGCCCAATTTCTGTCACTTCTCTTCCATCATCCTCTCTCTCCCTTCCATAAACATCCAAATATGAGTGACTTTCTCTGATAACAAGTCCTATTTTGCTCTGTCAGTGGGTGTCTTCAGTGATGGAATCTCACATTTAAGGAAATAGAAATCTTTGAAGGTACTTTTTTGTGGACTGTGGAGCAGAGGAGAGAGGTAGAGAGTCTGTGCTTCCTCTTTTCCTGATGGCTGTTCCCTGTGCAAGGTAGAACATCCCTCAGCTAAGAGCAGGGTCCTCTTGCATCAGAGAACAAGGTTGGCTTGTGTAGGACAAGTGGAAGTGATATTGCTCTGAAGGTGCTTGGTGTTTCAGAGGAGCTGGTAACTCTCATTTTTATTTCTCTCCTCTTGCTTCTCCAGCCTGCCAAGTTCTGGGTGGGAATGAAGTTCATTCAACTATCTGCAACATGGTGGTTAGCTTTGCATCCAAGTTCTGTATTATCTTTGCAGTCCCTTCCAGAAAAGTAGGAATTTTTCCACCTGCAAACTCTGGGCACCAAGTAGGGGCATCTTCGGCATTTCATTCTGGTTGGAGAAGCTGGATTGACAAACACCCCATGGTCTTTTTCAGATGTTACTTTTGTGTCCTCTAGTCCCATCACTGCTTGTTTGGACAAATATATAGTCCCACAGTGTTTCATAATTTATTGCATGTGTAATTAATGGATGGATAGGCTGTTTAACACTGTCTATATTTCCCTCTCAAATATGTAGAACCAAGGATAGAATTTGTCTTGCTATAAGTGGTAGCAGTTCCTAAATGAATATTCATTTGAGGATCACCTCGCACACCAAGGAACTGATGCAGATCTGATAGCAGCAATCAGTTCCCAGTTCACAATAGCCTTTCTGGTTTGTAAGGAAGCAGGAGGCAGGAGGCAGCCTGGTGTGCAAATCTCACTGGTAGAGAGGGACTTCCCTTCTTTTGCACCCTCTTTCCTTCACTTTGGTTTGTGGGCTTCCATGTCATGCAGAAGAGACGAGCCTTTGGCCATTGGTTACTGTGGTTTTCATGGCAGCTGCCAAGATTGTTTTGGAAGGCAGTTGACTCTGGCTGGGAGCTTTGATCTTTATTTTTTAATGAGTTGTGCTCAGTGTCCAACTATTTTTATAGTTCTGCTCCTACAACCCAGAGGTTTCCCTGTGCTTTTTTAGGGGGAATATTTTCAACCCAGCAATGAAGTTATGCCTGTGCCTGAAGGAAAGCCACTGAGAACTGCTAATTTAGTGGCTGTGCTGTAGGGTTGCTGTCTTGGTGTTGCTGTGAGCCCTGTGTCAAGGGACTGACCATTCTCCATTCACTTGCTTGCTCCTGTGCAAATGATAAACCTGGTGTGTGCTTAAGTATCTTAAGTTTCTTCTTCTGGAATGTGGAAGAAGAAAAGTCCTGCTGTAGTGATCTACCTATCTCTGTGAGTAGATCCAACATTTAGAGCAAGTGAAGTTGCTACCCTTTTACAGAAGAAGGGAGGGGATTAAATCTGGTTCACTTCCTAACTACTTTTGTGATTAAAAACAGAGAGCTCTTGTTAAGCTCTGTTTACTGTTCTTAGTTATGTTTTCTTTTCTTGCAGCTATGTGATCTTCATGGATACTTATGGTTGCAGATTCTCTCTTTATCACTTCTGTTGTCAGAGCAGTAATATGTGTTCTGCCACACAAAATTTTGAGGTGTCTGTCTTTTTGTGGCAGAACAGTGAGCTACGAGAATTTTATGAGGGAGTTTCTTAAGAGAATTTTCTATTTGTTGACCACAGGTAACAGATGAAAGATCCAATAAGAGCTTTCATTTCTCTCTGGAAAAGTGACCTTTTTTATGGTTGAGTGCTTGGCTGCCTTCACAGACAACTCTGCCTTTGCCTCAGACCGGGTTTGGGTGGCTTCTATTTGGTGTGCTAGCTGTAGAGTCTGACAGACACTGGCATTATCAGGGCTGGGGAGAAGGATTTCAGTATGGACAAAGAAAAAACACCCACAAGAAATCCTTTGACATTGTGTACTATAGCCATTGTGTACTATTACTATTCCAAAAGGCACCTATTGTTACTCACATAGCCTCAAGAAAATAAGACTGACTTTTCCCCTGTGATATTTTTATTTTACTTTGCTATGTTTTTAACAAAAAAGAGTCCATACCTGGCATCTGAGCTGCCCATAATGTGCCAGCACAGGGTACACATTATCGACGGTTTTTCTACGTGAGGAGATGCACTCAGACCTAGGCTGTGCAAAACTAAAGAGTGGAAATGCATATCCTTATCACCTCTCTTAAGGTCCACAGTCCAGTCTTTCCCCCACCAATACCCGACCTGAATGTCTGACTGAACCTAAGGTTTTCAGAAAAGAATCCTTTTATAACACTAGTATGTATAGTGTGTAGCACAATGGCCTACTTCTCCTGTTAGACTTTTAGATTCCAAGTAGAGTCTCAGAATTTACTTACACAATAAGTAAACATCCTGTGATTATAAGCGAAATTTTTTCAAATGGATCTGATGTGACGTTTATTAACCAAAACCTTTGAATGACAGAAGAAGCTGGCATCACTTCCCGATTCCTTTTCAGTTAGGAAATGTCTGTGGTCAGAGCATTTTCATCTGCCATCAACCCAAGATTCTAGATTAAGAGAAGTGGCTAAAATAGATTTTTATAGATTCAGCGCAAATGCCGCTACTTTGAGGAAGTGAATTTCTGCTACAAGGTGCACTTGCTGTTTGCTATCCAGGTTTCCTGATCTAAATGATTTACTGTTTACTGCCTCCTGAAAGCTGAGAAATCTCATTCTTACAATGAAAACTCCTGGGGAGATGGACTCATTTGTAGAGTGCTTCAGTGCTTCAGATGAACTATATGAGTGTGTATGTAATAGTAACAATGACAGACCTCCTTGGCTGATTTTTTTCCAATGTACACTTGTGTATTTTTATAAATTTTTTTTTGGGGGGGCATAGTATCTGGGGATTGGAACTTCCAGTTCAAAAAGGGAGCAGTAATTCTTTCCTTTGTTTGACCGGCGTTTATCAGAATGGTGCTTATTTAACCTTGTGGGTGTTGTTGTATGATACCACTTTTCTGTCTGACAGGCTCGGGAGATTTCCTCCTCAACCACTTATGACTTAGCTGTGCAAATGAAAAAGGGAACTTAGTTTACTTCAGGGAACAACTTGCTTCTAGTCTGATAAGATTTGGTGTCTTTTCACCTCTAAGTTTACCCAGAGTTCCCAGAGATTAACAGTGAGGGTAAACTGAGTTTAGATGAGCTGTGTTTTTAATCCTACCATTAAAAAAGTAATACTGAACAGTTTAGGTGTTTTGTTTGTTTGTTTGTTTTTGTTTGTTTAGCTTTTTTATTTGGATTTTTGTTTGTTTTGTTTTGTTTGTTTTGCAAGTCATCTAGCAATCAAGGAAAATTTTGATATGAAGTGGAAATATTTCAGGCCTGGGACCTGTCCTACAGTGTACTTTCCCCCTTTCTCCATTCCTTTTCCTCCTTCAATAGCTTCTTAGACAAGTAAAGGTTTGAGGTCCTAAAGAGGTGTTCCCTACAGAAATAATGAGGCTACATGCAACAGAACAAGGTTATATGTGCTTTTATTGAGACGTTGACTTTGGTCACCTGGTCTCCTTCTGGACACCAGAATGTCAAAAAGAAGAACCTTTTAAAAGCCTCAGCCATGAGAAAAGCTTCATCTGCATCTCTTGCCTAATTGGATTCCAAAATGTGACACAGAAAATGTGACTCTGGGTTGATGGAAAGGCATCATAGCCTAATTCTCTCACGAGACCCAGTCTCAGCTGAAGATTTTGCCTTTACTATCTCCATGCCTGTTCTCTTCTCCCAGTCCAGATGAGGAGGAATTACTTTTCCAGCCTTTGAGAACAAGGAGTAGAAATGAAGAAAGAATACGCCCACAAGGGACCTGAAGAGAGAAGCTTGTTGCCTTATCTTCACCTTGGCTGCTGTCTGGTACTGTGCTTTGAATGACTCCCTTGGGCTTCTGAGGGAAGCCTTGTGCTAGAGTCTGTGCTGCTGGTGCTCTGCACGGCTCTGTTGTGGGATAATGATTACATGAGAGGTGCTCTGCACGGCTCTGTTGTGGGATAATGATTACATGAGAGGTGTAAGAGCTCTGCTATGGGGATGCCTTGGACCACACAGTATCCCTGGGACACAGACCACATCTGTTCTTCTTTAAAAGATCTTGCATGTTTGTTGGAGTTCTGTTGAAAAGTTGAATAACTCCATCTCTACTTGGTGCTCTATGTAGAGAAGAAGCATTAAGTGTCAGCTAAAGGACAGCAATGAACGTAATTTTGAGACCGTATGTGACAGATAATTTCCTCTCCAGGCAGATCAGGAGCGCGTATCAGCTGTGCTGTGTAATATGCTGGGCCTATATATAGGTGCTATAGAAAGATATTCTTGCCTCTTCACTTCAAGAAGGCTGCAGGTTAAGCCCAAATTTCTGTTTACAGAAACCACATATTGTGTAATCTATAACCTCAGAAAACCCTCTGGAGTGTTTGCTGTGAGCTCAAGCTATCTTTTATTTCAATGAAGTTTCAGTGCATAACTCTTATAGCAAAGTACAAGTCTGGGAGTTACTGGCACTCTGTGGAAACACATAATAGTCACCAAAAATTTTGTGGTGCCCTTCTTGAATTCTTAGTCATTGGGATCATGCCCATGATCTGCAGTTCGTGTTAGAACATTTTCAGAAAGGGGTACTACACACAATAATCTGTTTTCTGTCATGGTTTAAGTCCTTGTTTACAAGTCCATGTTTCATAAGCAACTTGAAAACCTGGATCTCTCAGAGGGTTTCACTCTTATACACAAAAATTGCAACACTTGTTTGAAAGTGATGGCACGTGACAGTCTTTTCTGGACAAGGACAGGGTTTCAATTTTCCCTGATTTGTGATATAAACAAATGGCAAGTGGATTTGGAATGTGCGTTTTGAATAGATCAAAGATTAGAGATGGCTGCTCTTTCTGTCACATTTTCTTAGCTTTTGCAAGTTTCCTACAGTAGAGGAGGCAGGGCTTCTGCTGAGGCAGGCACTGCTAGCTCGACTAATGAATGGAAAGTGATGTCTGACCATGTGATAGGAGAACAGCACTTTACATGTTTGTCTGATTATCGAAGAGCTGGAATCAGCATTGACGAAGATAATGTGATGTCACTCTTTAATCTGGCAAGCCTGCAAAACCACTTCCTCCTTGTGTAGGCTGGAGGTCTCATGATTGCCATTTCACTCTAAAGCATTCATTGAAAGTGATGTAAGACAGAAGAGCTTTGACTCTCTCCTGTTTTTTAAATGAATGAATGCTATTGTGAAATTCCTTGCAGCTATATTGGGAAATGCATTGGTTTTTCAACAGAATATAGTTATTACCAAACAAAAAGGAAAAAAACCTGAAAATATTAGCTTCTTCAAAAAGTTTAGATTTCTTTTTGAGCTTTAGCTTTGATTTAATTTACTATAGATAAATAGGCAAGCCATCAAGTTAAAATTCTTGTTCTGAAACACCAGAGCCTGGATATTGCCAGGATTTAAAGAAGCTGGTAATCATAAAGATGTGGGAGAGGTGGGTATTTTATACCATGAGGATTCTGTCTGTAACTTTATCTTATTATAGTATTTATAGGTCCCCTGGAATAGAACACTTTGAGATTCACATTTATTGAGATTTCTAGATGGAAGACCTTGCAGGAGATTACTCCTGTCAGGGTTTTGTACAGCTGTGACTCATGAAGTGGGGTACGTGCTTTTACAAGAAGTAGTCCCAGGCTACTGCTGATAGTCAGGGGTCAGCTAGGGATGACTGTGAGGTTTCTTAAGTCCTTTTACATTGCACAATGCCACAACTGTTGTTGAATGAAAACTGCTACTGCAGTATATATGCATTATAACATGTATATATATAATTAATATTTTCACATGCATTTTACTCCTAGTGGAATGCACTCATAACAGGAGCTGGCAGAAAATCTTCTAACTGTCCTCTCATGCTGTTCTCATTCTCCAGTCCTACTCTGTCTCCTGCCAGTGAGGGTTGTGGACCCCTTAGCTAGGATGGCAGCTTCTGCCAGTAACTTCACCATAACATATAGAAAGCGAAACTGAATTTTTGGGAGCCTTTGGAACAGTATGCACTGCAAATATTAATTTCTGTTTCCTTATTAAAATAGCTTATTTTGCTAATTAGGATGAAAGTATAAAGCAAAACAATTAATGTAAATCCTGAAATTTTGTTTGGAGAATAGATAAAAAGGATGGGAAAACCTCCAAACTATTTTTCTCAACATGTGTTTGCACTAGATCTTTAAAAGACCACTAAAGCAAGTGTTGGTTGCTGTTTGAACCAAATGATGAAATAAAAGATGCCATAGTTGTAGATAACCTAATAAATGAATTAATTTTTCTATTAATGTATTTTTAGGAATGTAGTTTGAAATTGTAATTTACATTCTTCAGGATCTTCTGGCACATCATATCGTAAAACAAAAAAATGCATTGTCTCTTTAAAAGATAGCTGGAAAATATGAAATCTGTAAAGGTCAGTTATTTTAGGGCATTATCCTATGGGGGAAAGAAGTATGATAGCTACTTATATGATAGATACTTAATAGCTGGACTAGATGATCCTTGTGGTCTCTTCCAAGTAATTTCATTCTGTGACTCTATGATACTTTTGCTGAAGAAAGCAGGGGAATTGAAGCAGAAGAATTATATCCTGGTTAATAAGAGTATAACCTAATCTTTATTTTTCATTTGCTTAGATTGCTGAACTAAAAAAAATATCAGTTATTGGCATAGCCCTGTTCAATTCAGGCTTCCATGAAAGCAGGCAGCAAGAGGTTCTAGAGCTGCATGCATGTCACAGCTGCTAAGGAATAGGACAATTCCTCTTAAAATTAATCTTTATTATATGTGACATGAAACACAAGCATGCCTGCACATGCACTGGGACAGAATGTGACACGGAGTGTGATGGCAAGGTATGCTGGGTGCAAACACAGAGCTGGAGGGCACAGCCAAGCCCTGTGCGGTCACATCGCGTGCGCTGCTCTTACTCTGCCAGGGCTCGACACTGGCTGAAGGGCACTTGGGGGGACACACTGGTTAGAGGAGTGGACAGTGACAAGGTGTTCTCCTGATGGCTCAGGGTGAAAAGGAAAACACAGGCACGTCTAGAAGGCAAGGATTTATAGCAGTGGTTTGTTTTGAAGCTTCACCCTGTGTTCAGAGAGACTGCCCATCAATTTCATAATCTTCAAAGTCACTGGCTTCTGTGACACCGTGATGAACCTGAGACTTGCTTTTCTTAAAGAAAACTGAGGAGTCTGAGAAGTGTGTAAATTCTGTTATTCAAATTCCTGGCCAACACCTGTCAGATGTTTAAATTTGGATCCTTTCCCTGTCTTTAGTGTCACCAGTGGCACAACTGAAAGTGCCAACAGAAACAACTTTTGAACCCCAGCCCAAGCCATTACTTGGCAATTCATCTTGTGGAGTTATGCAAGGTCTGTGATGCTGAACACCTCCCGGCACATTCCTGAGGTACTGCTGATGATGCCCTTGAGAAAAGCTTGTTCTTTCATCAAGTTGGTGCTAAAATCACAGCAACGGAATGTATGTTCAGGACATTTCAGGATGGATGTATCAGGGCCCAGGAGGAGTGGTGTGCTGCACTGTGCCTGGCTGATGCAGAGAAGCAGGAAGAGCCCAGGCAGCTTTTTACTACGCATGTAGTAAGTAAACGCATGTAAAGGCTTTCTTGACTTCGTATATAGTACTGTGATTGTAAGACAGAAGCATGCCTTGGGAGGTAGGATAGCTACAAAATGATGCTCTTAAAGGTCTAAAAGCATTAAACAAAGGTAATTTAATGCCCTTTTTCAAAGTTTCTCTGATGACACAGCTTTCTTTTGACATTCATGCCTTGTTCAGCTTCTGGCAAAGTGCCTTTTTAAAAGATACCTGTGTACCATGGAGACTCATAAAATTAGGGATCCACAAACAAATATTGGTTGTTGTCTTTCTAAAGAGCTGAACAACCTCTTCATCTATGCCCTTCACTGATTATTTCTGAGTGGTTTCTCAGTCCTTGAAACTTCTAGCTCTGGACACACAAACCAGGCAAATTTTTAACTGCACAAAATGTGAGATGCCCATATATGACCAAATGAATTCATCTGGAGAAGATCATAGAAACCAATCTTTGTAAGCACAAAGGGAAATCTATCTTCCTCACTCTTTGAAAGATCTGAAGAATCAGTTCAGACCATGTAAGAACTCTAAAATCAGCATGTGAGGGAGGTTCAGGTGCACTTGCCGGGCTCTTATTTTCTTTTTTTCTCTCCCATCCCCACAGCAATGACAGCACCACTGAGTGGACCATTGAAAACTAAGCAGCAAGATGCACTGTGTGAGGAGGTCCTCCCACTGACCATAGCTACAAGTC
Organism: Vidua chalybeata; assembly: GCF_026979565.1. Lineage (NCBI taxonomy): Eukaryota > Metazoa > Chordata > Aves > Passeriformes > Viduidae > Vidua > Vidua chalybeata. The sequence goes on from NC_071530.1 coordinate 92,821,864, forward strand.
TAGCAGTTTGGCAGTTTCTGCAGGAGAGTCTGCTCCCATCCTGTCTGTGGAAGTCTTTAAATTCCTTATTTTGTGCTGTTGTAACTGCAGGGAAATTTCCCCTCAACATGTTGGAAATAGAAAGAGCTTTGCAATTGGCCAGTGATCAAAACTGATTTATATATCTGTTCTTGTCCCCCCACCTCATCCCTCTATGACCTTCACTACCATGGGATGCATCAGAATATGTTATATTTAAAACTATTGTTTTGTATCTCTTTTTATATTTCTAAACCAGTTCACTGTGATGCTGTAGTTAAAGTTTAGTGTCACTCTGGAGCTGTAGAGGAAGAAGGCTGAGAATGTGGATGCTTTGGGATCTGCTCTTCTAGCACATGTCTGAATGACTCACTAAGGCTAATTTTAAATGCTGGTGGCGTACCCTGTCATGTTGGCTTATTTTAGCATTATTCTTTAACCCTGAACCTGGGGCCAGTTTTACAACTGGCCTGGTCTATGTCCTGCTGTAGTCTGGTGGTTGGTGTTAAAAGTTCACATCACTGTGCTCTGCATCAGTTGTTTTGCTGCAAAGTCCTCTAATAAAAGTCTTGAGAGTCCAAGATAATACCAAAGCTCAAAGTGAGGTCAGATGATGAGCTTGGGCATACCAGTATTGTGGTTGACAGAGTTATGTTGATTTTTACAAGGGAACAGAATATCCAACACTGGGAGTAATAGATGTATTAATTCTTGACCTTGCCACTTGTGGTGCTCATCTTCTTTCAGAGAAATCTGAAAGGTCCCTGCCCTACAACAGTTCCCAGTTTTGACCTGTTTTTAGGAAAGCCATTACAGAACGCTGCTTCTTTCCAATTTTTTTTTCTTTATCTCTTTCCTAGGTTTCTCTTAGGGCTTCTGTATGGTGCTTGTCTTGCAAACATTAATGGAATAATCTTGGCAATTTCCTGTGAGAAGACTTCAGCAGATATTTATATAACTGTCACAGAAGTCTGATTCTTTGAGTCATTGGAATTATTCTGGATTCTTTTGTTGATTGAGAGAGCAGAATTGTTTTAATGTTTAGTATATATCCCAAAGCAGACATTTTTGCATTTCTACGGGAACAAGAATGCAGAGGGACATACTGTCTTGTTCATTGTGACACAGGAAGCCAGTGGAAACACACAATTTGTAGCCAGATCTCTGTTCTGCCCTAGGACCTTTCTCCTGGCTTTCTAATACCTTGTGTCTGAAGGCCAGATGTCAGGACTTTAAGAAATGGAAAGCTGTCATGATTTATTATTACGGAACATATTTGATGAGCTGACTGACCACTGTTTCCTTCAGTCCAGGAGTGGTCATTGTCTTCTACTGTCATCTGTCAGATGTCACTTACAGTAGCTTGACTTGCAGGACAGGGAAAGTGAGCTACAAGGCTTTCCTAAGGAGAAATGAGCTGAGAGCCTGCATAGCACTGCTCTTCCAGACACTGCCTGGTTTTAACTTGCAGTGGGGAGTGAAGTCTGTCCTGTCTGGCATCTGTCACTGACTGGGGGTCTGTGCTCTGTAGCAGGGATATTGAGTATGAGAACAGTGTCTCCTTAGGAAGTATTGGGGGACACTGCCATCTACTGTCTCCCTTACCTGAAATGACAGTTTGGTTATCAACTTTAGAGAAGTGTTTCCTCTCCTGCTGCCACAATTTTTTTTTTTTTTTACTAGCTATTTTCAATTTTTTGAGTTTACTTCTTGCACATCTCTCCTAAATGTGGAGGGATCCTTTTTGAGGTGCAGTAGAAAGAACATGAAACTGGGAATCAGAGAGAAGAGCTTCTATTTCTATCTCCACCACTTGGCATATTGGAAGACCTTAGGCAAGTTCCTTTGCCCCTATTTTCATCCTGCTGAGATGAATGATGCTGATCTGTCCTATAAACTGCATTAGTGTTTTAGCAGCAGGTTACTGTCATTAATACTCTTTTTAATACTTATAGATTTGGGCTAGTCCAGAAGAGGAGTAACTCTAGTCTGGGAAATCCATGCACAGGTGTGAGGGAAGTCATTGCCACAATAATTTCTTTTTGAGAAAAGTAGCCAGCATGTTCTCTTTCTTTCCCCTGGTGATGAGGACTATAGCATGACGTGTTATCACCCTTTCTTATCCCTTCATTGGTCTCTGTACCTTTCCCTTGAACAGGGCATAGACAGAATCTCCATCCTCATCCATCCAGTGGGACCAGCATATGTACAGCAGTTGAGGGGAGCACGTGGTCCCACAATCACGATATCAGAAAGTGTTTGCAAGACAGCACAGCCACCCCAATGGCCTTAGATTAGTCATACTGCTCAGTATAAAACCAATACAAAGGATGCTGGGTTCAGTTCTAATTTTTTATTCATAATTAATTCATAATTAACAGCAACAAACGGCACTGCTGTCCCACTCATTTAATGCCTTCAATATTGAAGGCTCTGAATCAAATTTTTAATGTGTTTGTCTCAAAATACACTTGTGTGGAACAACTATAACTCAACATTGTGCTCATCTTGTGGAATTTATTATCTTGTGTAGTAAAGCTAGGTATTCATGATAAGGAATAAATAAAATTGTAACTCCTTGTAGAGGGTTTAGTAATTTTGGTGGGTTTAACTTCTGGACAATAGTTATCACTGGGCAGTAAATTTCTTAGATCAAGTCCCAGGCACCAAAAGGCAGAAAAACTGAGAGCAAGCATTCCAAGACATTCTCTTCTGTTCTTCCTCCACAGGCACATGCAGCTGGTGAGAGCTAGGTGCATTGCTCTTCCCTGCTGGTCAAGCCAGATTTGCAAACCTGAGTGTTTAGAGGCAGTCAATGCTACAAGGATACTCTGGGCATGTGCCATTGTCTGACAAAGTCTTCACCTGGCTGGGAATTAACTTTCATACCTCATCTATAGCAAATGATAGGTACAAACCACCAGGTCACAAGGTTTTCCTGGTGCTCAGATAGAAATTATGTATTTCATTGTGTCCATTGCTCTTGTCCCATCCCTGGGCTATAGTGACATCTATCTGGCTCCCTCATCGTTCTTCTGATCAGATATTTACATCTTTGATAAGATCCCCCCTGAGCCTTCTCTTTGGGCTTAATAGTCCCAGCTGTCTCAGCTTTTCTTCAGTCCCATAACACCTTTTCTACTTTTTTTCTGGACTTGCTATTGTAAGTCTGTATTTTTCTGTACTGGGAAGTCCAGAGCTGGATGCAGTTGTCCAGACATGGCCTCATCAGTGCTGAGCAGAGAGGAAGGATCATCTTCCTCTTCCCATTCCTAATGCGGATGATTGTGTCATACAGTCCTGGGAGACACCCCTCCAGATGACAGTGACAAGTATTTGTGGTTGAGTGCCATTGTGCTGGACATGTTTGCTTGAACTCCTTGTGTTTGGAAAAGGCAACCATGAAATCTCTTACCTTGACAATTGTGATACAACTCCTCTCTGGCTATCGCTTTTCCATGGACAAGGTTTCTTAGAATTTCAAGACAAAATTCTCATTTTTCTCATTTCTCACTTTTTCTCCTCTGTCTAACCCACCTGGCTGTTTGAAGATTACATTTGTATTTTCAGATGTATTATGGAAGAAGCAGACAAGTGATAAGAACTGTGAGGGTTCTGAATCCAATTCTTTTTTCAGTGTGAAAAGCATGGAAGATTTATAGAACTAGAAAAACATAATGTCCTGCATATATATCTGTTTCCTTGTCAGATTATAACATCTTAATGAATCCTATAGACCATCCAGAATACTATTTTTTTGCATCTCAGAGCTTCTCCTCAAACTATAGTGTCTCTTTCTCACCTTCCCATCCTCTCCTTGTCTGTCCCTTCTCTTCTTTGTCTTCTGTAGGCAACTTATTCTTCTGACCATGATTAGCCTAGAGATCAGTCCCATATGCTCCTTTTGTTACTCTTGCTTGCTCTTTCCTTAGTTTCTAATGCCTTAATTCTTTCTGTGGTTTTTCTGTGGTTCTAGAACTAAAAATCTCAAGGGAGTTAAAAAAAAAAAATCCCTTAAAGACACCCTGTCTTTCTGCATATGCTAGTGAACGGTGTGTCTCCTAGAAAAAGATTTGTAGCTATGACTCTCCCATCTCCTTAGCCCAGACCATGAAAATCACTTGTACAGCTGTCTTCTAACCATGAGCACCACTTTCTGCGTACCACGATTTACCGTCTGTCTTCACAGAACTACTCCTGTGACCTTTGCTTCATCTCTGGTGCAATACAGTGCATCAAAAAAGAGTTTATGTAGAAGCTAATAACTGATGATCAGATAGATGAAATCAAATTGTGGTCTCAAAAAACAGTGAAATTATTATGGCTGACCTGTAGAGAGTGCAAGGGGGGAAAAGGGACAGATTTTATCTATGATAGATTAAGACATGTCTGTGGACACCAGCAAAGTAATTTTCAACCTCTGTCAGTAAATACTGCTTTTCTGTTTATTGCATCTTTAAGGAGAATGTTACCTGAAGATAAAACATGAGGCAGCTTTACTTATAGGAGATGAAACCTTTCATTTTCTGTTAAGACTGCAGAATTTATAATAAATAAAATGGTAGGTGACTTTTTTTTGCTGGGTAGAGCCATATTTGGGATCAAAAGCAGATGAGTAGAATTCAGTTACTGAACTGGGCAATTGTGATAACATCTTGAGGGTCTTCCTGTATCTTGTGGAATTATCGATACAGCCAGGGAAGAAACGCTCTCTTAAATGTTCTCTCTTAAACCTGCCGCTGTAAAACAGACCTGACTGCCTGGAAGCTTCCTTGTTTTGGTGACATAAGGTTAGATCTCCAAGTGTTGACCCAATAGTAACAACTACTGAGAGTATTTTATAGGATCCAGACCATCTTAAGCTGGTTGGTTTTTAGTCAGATTAAGTCTCTTACTACACTTACAAAAGAACTATGAAGTATTACAAAACTCAACTGTGCAGCAAACTGGAAAACACTTGATAGCATACATAATAAATCCTGTGATGTTTCCATCACTCTGCAAGATTATTTGAATAATTACTCCTCTCATCCCTTGAAGTGGTTTGCGGCACGTACCGCTGTGATGTAGGAAGTTGTTTAACCAATGAGCTGGTTATATCCTCAGGCATTTGAGTCTGAATGAACAGAGGGCAAAATCCTCTCTGTTGAGTCCAGATAATCCACCCAAGTAAAGGGCCTCAGCTGTGGAGCATGACGTATCCTGATCATGAGGACTCTGGCACAGCAGAGTTAAGAGAGGATATGTTTGGTTCAGTGGAGTATCATTCAGCACAAAGTGAGAAAGTGAAGTATCACTCATAAGGTACCAAGAAAGGATTGTGCATAATGCAACTTGGACAATGAGGCACAAGGCAAAAGAGGAAGATACCATTAAGAATAAGCCAGTCAGCTTGCAAAAGAAAAAGATCAATAAAGCCTGAGGCACGGTGGAGACATAATACAGAAGACAATACTGGTCCTCAGAGCAGTTAGCACAGATGCATGGGTAAATATTAGCAATTTCTGCATACCCTTACTCATGGTAGCCCATGCAAATATTGTCCAATTTGCTTTTAATGGAGGATGTCCTACTGTTCAGTGCAACATTTCACAGTTTAGTATAGATAAATCTCCTCCCTTTCTGTCTTAGAGGTAGGCAGACCTATTGATTTGGAAAGTGCAGCCACTGAAGACTGAAATTTGTTTCCACTGTAGAGTTTGCAAGATACGTGGATCATGCTGGCAATCAGGATCTGTCTTTTTTTGTCCCCTAAGTATGAATCCTTTTCCAAAATTGCTTGTCACTGAGGATTCAGGACAAAGAGAATGAACTTATTAATGCTTTTGAAGCAAAAACCTAAGTAGTTGCAATGTAACTACAGTCACCTGGATGTAAAGAGTGACTCTTTATCACAGTGTTTTGCTCTGCAAATAAATATCCACTATGCTGACATTTTTATAATGTAGCAAGTAGTCATCCAGAAATACTGAGTGCTCACTAGTGAAAAGCTCTGTAACTGCTTCTGCTGGGAGTTGCCATGTTTTAGTGCAAGGACTCTCAAGGTTAATCTTGGCATAGCCATAATAACAACTGTGTGTTTTAAACCCAGTCCCAGAGTTGTTTGTTGCCTGCTTTTTCATAAAAAACCAAGTTCCATAGCCAAGAAACCAACATGTCTTGGAATTTACACAGCTTTCTGTAGACAGCAGCCCTTCTCCTTCCTACGACAGTTGGGCTCTTGTTGTTGAAGGTAAAGCTTGGTGTCTGTGCCTTCAGCTCAGCTGTGAAGAGCAGTTAACCATCAACGCATTTCCCCTTTTCTTTGCCTTCAGATACAGGCAGAATGCTCCTCACATTGACACAGATCATAGAGTCTCTGTCAGAACTGATAAGCTCAGCATCCAAACCCCTCCCGAGCCATAAAGAATGACATACAAGCCTGTTGGTCCTGTTGGCTGATCTCTAAGAATAGCTGCACCAGTGTTCCTCTTCTGCAGCCAGACTCTTATTAAAGACATGCTCAATCACAGGAAAGATGAATCTTCCTGAAGGGTGCATGATAGCATTTCCCCTGACAGGTCTTACTGTCTAAGCATATTTTTGATTTAATGGCTGTTCTCTATCAAACTCTGAAACATGGTATTTTGAGTTTATCTGGTATTCTGACCTGGACTTCAGAGAGGGATGAGTAGGAATGTGGCAGTGTTCTGCATTCACTGGAGGAAAAAAGGAAGAAAAGAATGTGTAGGCTACTTTGTCCTCCTTGCAGCTTTTCTTCATTTAGTTACAACTCTTCTGATAAGTCTTAATTTGTCACTTTGTGGACTGGGCTTATATTTGAGGAAGTACTAAAGAAATACGAGCTTGAACCTCTGTCCCCATCCCACCAACCAGAAAAACCCAGAGAAAATGAAATTGACCCATCTGTTGTTCAGTGTGCTACTTTTCCCTTGACATGCATGAATCAACTGAATAACAAATACCAGTTTGTTAAAGAGTAAAGGAAACAATCAGGAAGGCAAATTGAGTAACATGCAGGGTCAAATGACATTTTTCCTGAAGTCTAGCTGTTCACTCTGTTCCTCTGCTTTTCTTACTTGGACTGCTGATAGGTCTGCTTATGGCTTCCCACTCCCACTGCTAGAATGTCTCAGCATTTTAACACCAGATAGAGGGGGATGGCAGAGGGGGGCAACTGAGAACAAGATGGTGTGTTAGTTTCTCTTCATGGCCTGTCTTGTGTGCGGATAATAAATGAAAAAATCCTGGACTCATAAAAGTTATGAAGACACTGGATCAAATTCAATTCTTGTTGCACGAAAGACTGTGTATTATGAAGTCCAAAAATGGAGGCCAGTTAAATCCTTCTTCTGAAAGCTCTTAGAAGACCAGGGAATTAATATTTTGTCTTTGGTATACCCGTTTACCTGATCAATGACTGGCAATACCATTGGACCATTCAGGTGGTGAGAGAGCCACCACCAGAATAGAGCACCTATGTGTTTGTCCCTCTTTTTCTCCGTACACAGACTATGTGTGGGTGTATCTGTCACATCCCTGCACATTAACAGGCTATCAGAATTCTTTCTGTGTTCAGACTGATAAAACTCCCTATGAAGCAGTTTGTAAACTGGTCTCTTTCAAAAAATTAGTCTGAAAATATCTTCAAAATCTTTCCTTTAGGATGATGCAGCCTTGTGTCATCAGGAGTACATGAGCACCCAGAGAAGCCAGCTTTGCAAAATAATTCTTACAAATTCCTGAAAGGCATCCAAAAACTGATATAATTTTCTTAGATCTGTGCTAGGAGAGGTAAATTAGTACAGCTCCTCGGAAATGCTGTTTATGTTTCAGTCCTTTCTAAAGACTTAAAAATATTGCTCATACTTTTTACTGACCATTAGAGAATTGCTAGGTAGTCAGTAGGGCTAGCTGTTTTTCAGGAGTTGGAATTAATCATGGTTTATTAACACTGCAATATTGTCTCCTGCTGGCCACTGGCAGAAACAGAGTCAATTCTTTTGCATGCCAAATCCCACCAGATCCCAGCCCATTTCCCTGCATTTCAAGAACATGCTAGGAGTTGAACTCACAAAGAAAATGAAATATCTGCCAAGGAATACCCTCTCTTCCTACATGATGCTTCAATAATGCAGCAGTGAAAAGGAGGTAAATGGTTTTTGTGGTTTTGAGGGTTTTTGGCTACTCATATAGACTATTTTGCTTTCATGTTCGACCAGAGGACAGGAAAGAAATAAGATTTATTTTTAGTCCGCTTCTTTGAATGCAATAATTGGTGGCTGTGACAAACTCCCTGGGGAGCCTTGAGTTTGAGCATCTGCTCCTCACAATCTTTTCACAGAGACAGCCAGAGAGCCTCCTTGGTTACTGCTGTCCTCCAGAAGACACTTAGACATCTCCAGACTCGTGTGGTCCAGAACTAAGATTTCTGCTTGTTTCCTTCAAAAGAAAGCCAGGAATGTCAAAACAGGCCAAAGTGCTTTAAATACTTGAGCAGAACCACTGTTCAATTGGGGTGCCTGTGTACTACAACTTAACTTATATTCTATATACTTGAGTAATAAATGTATTGTCAGTACTTACCTAGCTTGGAATGACTCTTAACTCATTATTTTAAGGTAAATGCAAATAAAAAATTTCAGAGAAGATGATGTAATTACAAACATTGTAAATATTCTCTTGCTTGAGAACTCCAAGATCATAAAATAACAAAAGGCATGATAACAGGGTGACTAATCCTTATTGCTTATTTTTCTAGACATATTTCAGCAGTAAGTAAAAAAAATCTGCAACACTTCCATGCTTTTCCTCATGTCTTAGGCAAAATTGAAATATCAGAATAAAAGAAAACGGCTTTCTCGAGTGCTATTTTGACATTGCATTTATTCTCCGTTTCTTTCATTTGTCGGGACTGACATTGTTCAGAGCTGGGAGATCCATGCCTTGGTCTCAGAGTGACAGGTTGCATTTTATCTTTGAGTGCATGGTGAAATTACGCAATTGTTTTAGAGACAACATAAATGTAGAGATAGAATAAAAGGGCCCAGAGGGCCAAATTCTGCACAGACTAACACCTGTTTGCCTTAGAGATTTAAATTAAGATTGAATTTCTTTCTTGTGCTAAATTCATCTCTCTTATGTGCAAGAAACTTTCACTTAAGCAATTTTGAGTTATGCAGATCTAGCAAAACAAAATATGGCTTTTTGAGAAGAAGTGCCAAGTTTTATTTAATTTGAAACCCCACTGACTTCATTTGTGCTACACAAGTAAAGGAAAGCATTTTTAAACCCAGAAACTTATTGGTGAATTCATTATGATTTGGAATACTTACACACTGTCACTTCTTCTTCCAGTGGAAGACTTTTTCAACCACTTCAGCAGAAAGTAATTCAATGGGTTAAGGCTATAAACAGCTCAGCTTTAAAATTCTTCTTGCTGCTGTGAAGAGTAAAATCAGAAGAGGAAAGTCTATCTAAATCAGAAGTGATGGTGGACTGAGTTTTACTTGAAAAAAAAGTAGAAAGGATGAATTTACATCCCTAGTTCAGAGAACTCTCTGAACTAAAATATTTGAATGGGGCCTAGTAGGACCTTCTCAGACATCCTTTCAAACTGAACTAAGTTGACTAATTGCAAACAAAGGCTGCAACAAAATGTGAATTTACTGAGATTTAAAAAAATCTGATCAGTGTTCAGTATCCATGAAATCTAGCCTCTAATCTTTTAACATTGGTCCTATGCACTCTGGGCTTTTGCAGGAAAACTGGGTTCCCACATTTAACCATTAAAGTTAGGCAGTGATCTTGGCAGCTTCTGCCGTGTCGCTGCAGCTATCATCTTAAAAGCTATCAAAAAAGTTGTAGTGAGGTGCTGAAAATAATGCTCTCCTCTTTCTAAAGGCTGGTTGAACTGCCAGGTACTTGAGTAACACAGGCAAAGTTCTGGTAACACATGCTAGTAACACATGCTAGTAGCATGCACATCTGCTGCTAGGTATACTCTTATGGAAATTATTTGGCTTGATTAAGGAGTTTTCAACCATATTTCAATAGCTACTGAAAGTCTGGAAAGGGAAGATGAGTTTCTAAGTAGTTAAATTAATGGATTAGGTTATGAAGATTTGCCCATCTCCTAAAGACAGATGATAAGGTAAAATAGGTGTGATAGAAAATTATATTGCATAATTATTTTATTGATTAACTATATTAAATCTTACTCCCCAACCTGTGTGTGTTATAGGAGCTATGAGCAGGTGTTGAGTTCAGTACATACATTTGGCAGCCAGTGGCTGGTGTCCTGTAGCTATGTAGCATAAATACAGCAGCTCCAGTAAACTTTGCCTAGTTGCATGTGCCTGGGACTTTTTCTGAAGTAGACAAACAGTGAAACAACATTCTATAGGAGAAATATGGTCAATCTACTGGGCAACGTCTTTTGTTCTGGACTCTGAACTGCAGCTTGCATCACATCAGACTGTAATTTGCTTTCATAACCATGGCTGTCTTCTTGTCCAAATCAGCACTAGCAGGAAAGGAAGGAATGGATGTGATTTTTACAGCCTTGATTGCAACATGCCTTCTGAAAAGGAGAGGTATACACACAGTTAAAATATGCTTTCACTTCTCCAAATTCTAAACTTTGCCCAAAGGCTTAGTCATTGCTTGAGAGGCTTGACAGGCTCCTGTACTTTGGAAATAGCTCCAGATTACTTAAATATTTACTGGAAAATTCCAAGAGTTGTGGACAGTTTGTAATATGTGAGATGATGGATGGCTGGTATAACATTATTTGCATTTTTCACAGATTCCTGTAGTATTATGCTCGTATAGCAAAATCATAAGGACTAGAAAACTAGAAGGACCCTTTCACTTTCATCAAACCTTTTCAGTGATTCCAAAACACAGACTTTTTTTTCCGGGAGGTATAGAGTTATTTTACTTGTTCCTAAAAGCTGACATTTTGGCCACCCAGCCCTCTGGGCAGCATGAGAATGGCAGGTGAAGTGGCAAGCCTTCCAAGCAAAAAGGCAACATTCACAATGCTTGTGATAATGTGGCTGTTTCAAATCATCCAGCCCATTGTTTGAGATTCTTAAATTAGTTTGTAGAACTTATACTGAAAGAGAATTTAGCCCTGAAAGCTCAATGGAAGAGAAGTTGCTTTGCTCTAGTTTTTCCTTTGCAGATCAGTTCTGAGGAGAAAAAAAAGCCTCCTAGTTGAACAACATTGCTAAAATTATTTTCTATTTTGAGCATGTGTTTAAGCTAATCCTTTTGTTCCATTCAGAGCTCATCCGGTGATGCAGTGTTCCCTTTTTTAGTTCTCAGAATTGTTGCCCATAGCTAATCTATGCTCATATCTAAGCCTTTGGTGTTTATGCCCTCTTTACGTGGACACCTCCAATTTCGGCCTACTGGACTGGACTTTGTGAAACTCTAAATGAATGGAGTAAACAAGGCTCTGATGACAAGACATCTCATGTGGCTAGCAGGAAAACATGAATCATGAAGAAAAGAGTATACAATCACATCTCTGGTCTAATTTATGCTATAGCCCTGCAGTGGTTTGAGCCTCTGCATAAGGATATACAAACCCTTAGATCCTTATAAATTTTCCTTATGCTTGTTAAAAGAACATTCTTCTCCTTTCACAGTGAGCAACTAGCATCATCCTGAAATTGCTCTGATCTTGATAGATTCCTATGTCTAAAACATAAAAATTTTTTTAGGAAAAAAAGTACTTTTTGTTTTGTTTTGTGCTAGATACTTTTAGGTGGCTTCAGCACCTACTCACATTCCAGGTATTATGTAAGGTTAGTGCTTAAAATTACCTTTCCAAGAAATACTCTCATTTCTCAACTGCTTTGTACCGCCCCACTGTTCCAGCCAGTGTGGCCTTAGCTCCCATTTCACCATTTCTCCCACTTACTACACTGTCATCTAAAAATAAAAGAAGGGAAAAAAACCTCTGGATTATGACTACTTTACTTTTATCTCCAGGCATTGACTTGTTTCCTATCCTGCCCTATATGGCAGCATGCAGCAACAAAATCTCAGCTTTTAGGAACAAGTAAAATAACTCTATACCTCCTGGAAAAAAAAGTCTGTGTTTTGGAATCACTGAAAAGGTTTGATGAAAGTGAAAGGGTCCTTCTAGTTTTCTAGTCCTTATGATTTTGCTATACGAGCATAATACTACAGGAATCTGTGAAAAATGCAAATAATGTTATACCAGCCATCCATCATCTCACATATTACAAACTGTCCACAACTCTTGGAATTCTCCAGTAAATATTTAAGTAATCTGGAGCTATTTCCAAAGTACAGGAGCCTGTCCCTTAATCAGTCCCCATAAAGTCTTGGAGACTTTTACATTTCTCCAATTTCCAAACGTTTTTAATTGCAGCGCCTTTGTAGCACCATAAAACATCCAAACCCTGCTAGCCAGGGAGTGACTTGGAGTATCCAAGGATCCACCACAGGTAGGAAGATACACTCCATTTTAGCAGTACTGACAGCTTCAACCCTTTTGTCTCAGAGACTAGGTGCAACTCAGATAATGGGATGCACAATCCTAGTCCATGCACAATCTGTTTTGGGCTGGGACAGGCCATGGGAGCAGTGTCAGCTATTCCCTTGGGTGCTCTTCCATTAGCAAAGGGCACGCTGAGATCTTATTCTGTGATGTCTTATAATACCCAAAAAATGCTCAAAGGCAGTCCTCCCCAGATGGGCTTCCAAATAGCTTGCTTCTTGTTATATCTCTTGCCAGTTGAGACCTACATCAGTAATTTCTCTTACTGGTCCTGTCAATCGTTACATATTTATAACAATAGTCTTAGAAAAATGTAAGACTACTCAGCGGGTTAAGGTAAGCCCTTTGGAAATGGATCAAGTTCTTATGGTAAGGATAAGAGTAAAAAGAAGGGATCAATCCCATCTTCCTATCTGAAGGCTTTGTTTTTAATACTAATGCAATTTACCAAGTGATGCCTTAGGGAACACTGTACTCATATTGTGAAAAGCAATGGCTTATGCTTGACACAGCACTTCACATACTCATTATGACCCAGCCTTTCCTGTTACTGAATGTTGTTAAAAATAAGCAAACAAATTAAGACTACATATCTGTAACGTCATGAAAAATACAGAGGAAATGCAGGAATAAAGATTCAAATGAATTTTTATAACAGATATGTACACAAAAAGATGTTTTTTCTTTAATACATAATGGCTATATATATAATAAATACATGACAAAAAGGCTCAAAAGCGGATATATTCCAAATCCCATGCTTTACAAATAGATGAATTTGGAAATTTTAGAAACTCCCTGAGAAGTTTAAACAGTACTAACACTCGGCAGGAGCACTTGGAGAAGCAGAAACGATAGCCAAGTGCCTGAAAAGGATCTCTGCATGACATCCTGAAATAAGCACAGTGTCTTAATACTGCCATCTATTTGTATGTACATAATTAGATATCTATATGTGTAACCAAGAAAATAGGCACCTATAGGATTGAAAAGTATCCTTTTTCTTTCCTTCTTATAGGTTTTGGACTGCAGTTACATTGAATTTACTGTAAATGACTGTGAACTATTACTTAACATTTACAGACTCTACCCATTCATCTCCTCAAGCTGCTTGGGCTGATGCTGTCAGCTGCCACTGCTTTTATGCTCACTGTAAATGCTACAAAGATCTTTCACTCTCCAAAAAATAGTTCTGTTTTGGATGTCTAAGAGGTAGAAAAAAGCTTTTACAACAGTTACTGACATCTGTTTCAGCATGCCCATAGTACCTAGCCTCAAAGAATTTCCTCTTTTACCAGTGAAGATATTGTTTCAGAATTTCCGCATTTACTAGAGAGGATACTGTTTAAAGATGTAGATAAATTTGAGGAGAACACAACAACTTATATTTTCCTACCATAGAGAAAATGTTCTGCATGTTTTCATCTTTTTGTAAGGCTCAATAAATTGAGGATGAACATAAATCCTAGGTTTTACCCCAGGAAAGATTCCTTCCATCTTCAAACAAAGACAAATCAGAGTATTTAAAAAAAAATAATATTCAAGGCACATATTGACACAACCAGAAATCTGTATCATATAAAAGCAGCGCTCAGAAAACTTATAGAGATGCTAAAACAAGACCATAAAATATTTAAATTTGAAAATGTATGAAATGATCCCTCCCCATGGTTCTGATTCATTTTGTTTGTTTGTTTTTATTTTTGATTTTTCTTTTTCTTTTCTTCCTTTTTCTTTCAGAAAAAGGAGACACCTTCACTTGTTTTTATTTGGTAGAATCTGGAGGCAGAAAAAATACATTCTGCATCAGAATGTTTATTTGCATGTCTTGTTCCCTCCTTCCTCCTCAATTAAGTGCGCAAATTTTTGGTAATTTTCTGCTGTACTGCTCATCACTGGCAATTTTGTGAGCAGGTGAAATGTGCTCTTCTCAGGTGTGCCTGTTTCAGTCACCTGCCCCTTAGAATACACTTTAACAAACCATTTATTTTGTAGGGATAAATAGATAGTCTAAGCAAACCCCAAAGGCCAGTCCTGGGATGCAATCAATGGGAAGACTCCCGCTGACTTCAGCAGAAGGGAACGAAGCATCACTTCAATGAACCTGGAAGATTTAAATAGTTTAGATAGCTCTGTTCCTCCAGCTGCATAGCCCCCCTCTGGATACACCAGCAGTGGCTGCTCTCTGGCCACGCGTAGGCCTTGCATGAAGCACTTCAGAAATGCGTTACCGGGAAGCACAGAAAAGTCTCCCAACAGCTGAACACTAAGGGCAAAAGAAAAATGTGGTTTTGAGGAAACTTAGTGTCTGAGGAAACAGCTGATGGCAGGGTGTGATCCTCTTACCCTGAAGCCAATGGATCTTCTGTCATTTACTTCAAGAGATGCTGGACCAAACAGGTGGGCCATGAGTTGGAGTTTGTCCTTGTGCTGATCCATTGGTTTCTAAAACTTGCATGATGACTGATGGGGAATTCCTCTCATGAAGGGACAGCACAGAAGTGCTCTTTGTGCTCTCACAGCATCCCTTTGTCTGTCCCTCTTTGCTCTGTCGCTTTCTAGCTGCTGTAGTCTCCCTGTGGTGGATGTTCACGTTTTTCTTCCAAGGTTGGTCTTAACCCCTGCCTATCCACAAGTGCAGGGGTGCAGAGAGAGCACACAGTGCTCAGTGGATGGGTGATGCGGAGCAGGCAGGGCAGGCTGTGCTGACAGCCTCCCCATGGCCTGCTCCTTCAGTCGTGTGCCACAGCTTCGCTGGCTCTCTTGTACAAGGACTTCCTCCTCTTTTTCATTTGGGACTGTTCTCAGCAATAGGGCTATGAAAATGCCTGCTGATGGTATCTTGTAACAGAATAGGTTAGCATGTCTTCCATATGTAAAAGTGGCCATATTTAATAAATACTTTTCAATTTCAGACTTATCCTCTAGATCAGAAAAATATCACTGGGGTTTTTGACAACATCCAGTACAACTTGAACACTTATTTAGAAGAATAAAGCAATATAAACATGCAAATATGAAGAGGCGGGTAGTTGTCATTTGCCCTGTCCTGCAGAAAACACTACAGGTAAGCGATCACAGTGGCAAAATGCAACCCCTCTTTGTATTCAGTGTGATCTGTTTAGGAAGAGGTTTCAAATACTTAAAATGCATCCTCTTAGCTTGTTTAGAGTTTGGTTTTTGTTTTACCTTTTTTTTTTTGTCAGATGACGAAGATATCAGCCACACACTCGGCTTTCTCTTGGTGCCGGTGGTATCACTGCTAATTTCAGGCTCTAGCATGGTAACGTCACTTCTGCATGGTTCCAGGAGAGCTGAAGTAAACACTCCCATGCAGTGCTCTGAGAGCCCACATACAGTGGCTCATGCTTGTTCTGCCAACAGAGCTGTTTCATCCCAGACACTATATTGTCTGCATAAATAAACTGTAACAGGAATTCATACACCAGCAATTCGTCAGAGATTTTATTTCTATTTTTGCAGCTTGCTGTAATTATTTCCTCATAGGGAAGCTGATTCCGCTTATATGGACTTTTCTTGAGATGGAGCATCTTTTCTGTACTTTTTCTTACACTTGTTATAAAGAAAGATTCATCATCTCTAAATTTATAGCATCTAGACATGTTCCCACTTGCAGCACCCAGACAGACAGTTATTCACTTAGCTCTTCTCAACACCCATTTTGAAAAAAAATAAGAACTAATATTTTCTTTTTGTAAATTACCAAAGTCTTTCTTTTTCATCAACAGCTTTTTGATCTTATGACTTTACAAATCCATGTTTTTCTTGCCAAATTCCATGAGCCTTTCTGAACTTGTTTATTCTCCTGTGCAAATGCTACTATCAGCCTCTTTGTGACCAAAGTGTAATAAACTCCTAAATAATAAAATATGCATTTAATTAGTCAAATTAATAAGTTACTTTTAACATGAACATACATAAATGCATGTATTTTCAATTAATTGAACCTTGTAAAACTCATGTGATCAAGCTTGTCTCTGGGCTTTGCTTTCAGACTTCATAAAATTAATTCTTGGTGATAATTTCTGGAAGATAAATTGTTCCTTATTGACAAGCTGATGCTGCAGATCTTTGAGGCATTTTCTGTGTGGGGAAGATGAAAGTTCTGAGTTGAAGGGGGAATGTGGCAAGGTCTCTTTTTCTTGTGCACTGTGATTTTCCAGCTCACTGGAAATGCATAGGGACGTGAAAAGGCTCACGACAGTGGGAGGAAGTAAGTGAAGTAGGAGGTTCTCATTGCATCAGGTCTGACCAGGTCTAAATCCGTCCTCTGACTTGTCTGCATGTTCAGCATGTAGTACTTGCACTCATATTTGTCTTGTCATCAGGGGAAGAGTGATGGCCCTCAGCTCTTCTGTCCATGTTTGCCACAGAGCCTCCTTTGCACTCCCGACGCAAGGCCAGCCCAGGGTTAAATTCAGGTGGCTCCATGGCATGACATGGGCTGCTCTGTCACACAGCTGACCTGGAGGTGGGCAGCATAATGGCATCCCTGAGCATGAACACTGAGCTCCTCACTGAGGAGAGCCAGTCAGCATGCCAGGGTCAAAAGGGCAACTAAGGACAAAAGTTCCAAGTGACACAGGTTGGGCAGCAGCGAAGGATACATGGAGCCAGAGGGGGTCAGTCAGAGCCAGTATGGCATGTTAGTGTGCCCAGGGCCCAGGTGCTCAACTGGGGGCATGAGCTTGAGTTCTTGACCATGAAGGAGGAGCTTGTGAGATGGAAGAGGAAATACAGGTCGTGAGTTCATGATCTCACATATGATTGACTGAAGTTTAGTCTTTGAGTCATTTGATCTCAAGTCCTTGGTATTAAGCCTATGGTATCAAGCACTGTGGGGAAATCAAAGTTTTGTGAAACCAGACACTCTGCCCGTTGCTCATGTCCACCAGGTCACTGGTGTGTGCTAGGTTCTACCTTGTGGTCAGTAAGTCTGACTCTTCCAAGGAGCCTGGTGCTGTCTTCACAGGCCAGCTCTGTCATCCATGACTTTGTCAGACCCCTGGCTACCAAAACCGTCTTTTCTACCCTACTCTTGACTTTCACCTTCTTCCTTCAATGACCTATTTACTGAAATACATTTGGAAATAAGGTGAAGGGTCAGAAAAAGGGGGTAAAAAAAGAGAAAGATGAAAATGGAGAGGAAAGAAAATTATCATGGAAACACGGATCTCAGTTTCCTCCTGCTAGACACTAACAAAAAACTTTGAAGTGTTAGACCACATATTTTCAGATGGGATCACTCTGCTAAAGCTGCTGATCACCTGCTTTTAGCTGTGAGGTTAACTCTCATGCTAAATGCCCACTCTGCCAAATCCATCGTCAAGGCAAAATACTTCACCTGCTGTAATTAAATCTCATGATTTTTTAAGCTTGTCTTCTGATTTTTGGAGCCTGACTCATGGTTTCTGTGGAAAACTTAGGCTTGGCAAATGCTGAAAGCAGTGGGAGTATTTGCAGCTTGAAGGCACTGTTCAGTGAGAGGAAGGGTGGAGGAATCTGCCCCTCAGCAATTAGTAGACTCGCTTTCTACGAAAGGACGTGTCATTTGGTAGGTTATTTTAGCATGCTGTACAGATGCAGATTATTTTTTAGAATTTTTAATTGGTGATACCATAGCAACTTTATACAATGAAAAACAGTCCAGGCCAGATTGTGCCTGACAACCACCCGCCTGTTTGGGGGTGGCAGAAAGCTGTACCGACCCAGGGGGACTTTGAGAAGCTCTTGACGCTCTGAGTCCTGGTGAGGAAGGCTGTCAGATAGATGAAATGGGCTCCCAACCCCACAGCTAGAGGGAGTTGTAGCTAGTCCATTGCTTTGTCACCTTACAGTCTTTTCCTCAACATTTTGGATTGAACAAGATGTTACAGCTAAATCCCTGAGATGCCAGAAAATTATTTAAATTTCAGGGCTCTGATGCCCCAGCAAGGGCCAGGGAAGAGTGTCACATCACTACCTTGATGCAAGCATTCTCTCCTTAGCCCTTTGGTGTTCTCTTCTTTTCTAAAGGACTGAGTCTCATACACATAGATCTCAATAAAGAGATAAAGGGGCCATACTCATCTCTGTGCAGGATTGTGCTCTCACGCACAAAGTCTTTGCCTTTCTGCCATGTCTAAGACATGTGTGTGTGTGTAGGTATATATATATGACTCTGAGACATTTTGAAGTCACTGAAAGGAATGGAAATGGACAGTTCTGGACTGGTTGAGTAGGCTAGGGATCACCATGAAGAGATTGAAAGTGTGAAGTGGACAGTGTTGATGTGACTGTGTAAATGAAAGGGAAGGATCTTGACTAAAAGATGGAGAATAGATGAATCATAAAAGCATTGTGGTTCCCAGCCCACCTAGGGAAGCTGGAGGGCAGACAATGACTTTAACTGAGAAACCCACTGCACAGTAATGGGATAAAAGATACTCAGGGAAGTGGAGGGTCTTTCAGAGGAAAGTAAGATGTGATGCTCAAGGCCAGGTTGGATGGGATCCTGAGATACCTGGTCTAGTGGGAGGTGTACATGCCCATGTTGGGGCAGTTGAACTAGATGGCCTTTAAAGGTCCCTTTCAAATCAATATACTAGATGATCTTTACACTGTGATATATAGTTAGGATAGAAGAAGATTAAAGCAGTGCTGTGTATATACTGTTCATTATGGACACATATTGCAGCAAAAACAGTATCTTAGTGAATATAAAGTCTTTACCTGGAAGCAAAATTCAACACCTGATTAAATTGCACCACATATGTGGAGAATGGTGACTACTGGGAAGGACTATAATAAGAAGACAGATATTTTCCAAATTGTGCAGAAGATTGAATGCAAAGAACTGAGACTGATCCAAGTAGTGAAGATATGAGGGAAGTCTCCCAAAAGAGGCTTTTAAAAACCTGACACCACAGATTTCCTCCTCTCTGTATGGAAGGAAAATGAGAGGCATGGAAAGAAAGCAACTTACCTTGATAACAGCAGACTTCCTTTTGCAAGGCCTCCATCAGCTTCTCTGTTGAACATAAATATGTGTGTGGGAAGGGGGTTTGAAGGAAGAGCAAGTCCAACACTTGGGAGCTGTCTGTTTCCTTCCCAATGTAAATTCATAGAAATGCTAACATGGAGTATCACTGTGCTAAATACTCATGCTCTAATGTTTCCTACCCTTGTGGGTATCCCTAAATCCTTGGTCATTCCCTAGAGATATGCACAAACTGGCTTGAAAAATACAGAAGAATGTTGCTGAGTATAATTTTATTCAAATAACTTCCCATTGGATTTTCAATGGGAGAAAGAAAATCTGACTGTGGGAAATGATACACTTTTGAAACTACGGGCAGAATTTGTCATGAGCTAATGCAATTGCAGTAGAAAAACAGCTGAAAATATCCCCTGGAATTTTTAAATAACAATTTCTTAATGGATTTCTTCTTTGAAGATTGAAGAACATGCAGTGTCTGTGTATACGTATGTTATTATTAATTTACAGAAATTTATCATTAATTAACAATTTAAAGAAATCTACCAAACACTAATTGGATGTATTTTTATAAGTTTTGCTGCCTGTGGAGTTCTACATTTTGAATAGTGCTTTATGAATCATGGAAGTGTTTCTTTTTTAATTAGGGAGATATTAAATTCTGATCCTGATTTTGCCAATGTGTTCAATTGATACACTCCCTCTAGAATATCACTATTTAAAACATTTGTGGTGGTCACTTATTTTTTAGCATGCATTCATGATAAGAAGCTGAGTTTTTCACTCAAAATTAATTTTTTTTTAATGAGATGCTAAATAGGAAATGAAGCCAAAGCTTATGTATTTACTTCTTCATAATGCTGTGCTTCCCAAATTCCTTCTCTGCTTTATTAAACCTCAAATAACTGTTCCCCTTCCCAAGTAATCTCAGTTTGGTTGAAATCTTTATATCAGTTTATGATAACAGATTATGGTAACAGAATGTAACCGTTTTTTGAAGAACTGTATCACTTCATCTTTCATAAATACTAATTAAACAACTCAGGCTTACGTCAGTGCCAAGATTCATGTCAGCAGTTAGTGCAACTTGTTATTGTAAGATTAGTTCTGACACATTCCTTCCAGCACAGCAAGCAGTGGGATCCTGTGCAGCACTGGGAAGAAGTCATCTCTCTAGAGACTGCTGGTAGGTATCCAATAGGAAGGAAGGCTGCTTTCTTTAACAAGATTAAAAACTCTCTGCTGACATACTCCCTAACTGAATCATCCTGAACTGTAAGTCTCACCACGCAGAAGGAGCTCGCTCGCTCATCACCCAGGCTTCTCCCTCTACAGTGCTCAGGCCCATTGTATTATAATGTCTGCACGCTGTGCCCGGTGGGACTGGCTTCAGGAGCCATCCCTGCTCTGGTCAGGGATCATTCGCAGCTGCAATAATTGGCAACGATTCCTTGACTACAAGAACATCGAGTGAGGCTTACTCCTCTGAGCAATTTCTTGCTGTGAAAGAGATGTAAGGGAGAGAAGTGACCTTATTCTGTCCAGCTGGCACGTACACTGCTGATTCAGGGGCATTCCCTGGGCTCTGCTTGAAGGGGTGCTGGTGATATTGTCACTGTCTAAATGTTACTGTTTGAACTGAGAAACAGGAAGACATTGGAATTTTAAAAGCTGTGTAATTTTAAGGCATATCCTCAGTAGAGGTCATTCTCAAGAGAATTGCTTTCATTGTTCAGATTCACAGGTGTTAGGGTGCCTATTGAGTATAATTTCTTTTTACTGCTTGTAAAGATGCAGATTATGGTGACAGGGAGATAGGGATAGACAGAGTCTGCTTGCCCAGAAGTGCACTGTGGGTTCACAGAATTCTGGCTAGTATTGTGTTTTGTTTCACAACAGGTTAAGACTCAGATTTTTCAGTGGTGGAAGCATTTGGTGGTGTGTCGAGCTGGCGTATGCCATGAATATGTGGCAACTGCAGTAATAAATAAACTTAAGGGACAGAATATATATCTATAGGCCTGTGTGCCTAATGAGACTCAGTGATTAGGGCACACACACGAAATTGGATTTTAATCCCATTGCAATTCTGAAAACTTAGAGCCTCTCATGGACAGAGGCATAAACTAGCATTACTGTGTATGCTAGATAGTATTGCCTCTTTTTCTTTTTAATTTAATTTTTCCTAATCAGATACCATTTATAGGATAGGCACTGCATATCCTCAATCAGAAAGTTATTAAATAGGTAAGCCTTCTTTATCCTCCTCTTGCTGCTCTGACCTCAAGTGAGTACATGAAGCTTTGCTCTCAGTTTGGGTAGTTAAGACAAGGTCATTAATGTGAAAAAGAAAATCATCATGACCCAATGTGCTCTGACTGATCCAGGAACTTCATCAGATTATACCATGCCAGAAGGTGCATTTACACCCTGCAATCTGTAATCAAGTGATACTTGGAATCAAGTGTATAATTCAGAAACTGTCTTTGGCAGTGTGTCTAAACACATATTGGAAAATAAGCAGTTATGATCAAATGACAAGATATGTGTCTTTCAGGTGGTGTATGTATAGTGCTTTTCTGAGCATGCTAGTGCATGGAAAAGAGTTATAAACATGAGAGATGGCAGAACAATTTTCAGTTTCTTTCTGCATCAGACCAATTTTCAGTTTCTGAACTTCAAGGGGGAAACCAAAGCATCTTTACAGAAAGCAAAGCTGTGAAGTGTGATGTTACTTTTTGCCTTTGTCACATGTGCTCCATGAGTGACAGATTAATCTAAGCAGTGTCTTGTTTGAAGAACCTAAGCCTGCACAACTGCTGAGGCTGAACAAGACTTGGCCTCAGAGATAGATATATGAAGGCTTTGAGTTCTCTAAACCTCCCAAGCTGGAGGGTGCTTCTTAGCAACAGTTTATGAAGTGAGCAGAGAGATACAGTGGTCCTGGCTGGTGCATCAATCATCATCTTTGCCATTATTCATCCAAAACAGAGGGGTGTAGTGATATCCTTTGCTGAGTTTAAATCTGCAAGTGTGGAACAAAATTATGCCATAAAAAAAGTCCTCTTGTTTTTGGGGGTTTTTCCTGAAAAATGCTGAATCCCTACTCTGAAGAGAACTTTCCATTATTAAATATATTAAATAGAGAAGAAAATCTTTATTAAGGTTTTTATGAACAGCAAGGGACCACAGCTATTTAATATGACTTTTTAAGGAAAGGTCTCAAATATTGTCATAAAGGGCACCTGGACATTTGTTTTTTTAAGATAGAGAGAAATAATTTTAGTCTATTTAAGCTAAGACTACAGTCAAGAACTCATACTGGCACTGGCACTGGCACATGTGGGGCTACATCTGGAGACAAAGGAAATTTGGGGAATATTTTTAAACTCTTTGAAAACTTTTCAGAGATTTTAATGTGTATGTTTCTTTGATTTATTTACTCCGAGGTCTGCATATTATAGCTTAGACAGCATGTCTTTACATGCAGAATATATAATATCCCAGAGACATCAGAGGGAGCATGCTAAGAAAGGCTCTTATACTAAAGGAAAAGGGAATGGAAAATAGAAATTAGTCACATTAATATATAGGAAAGAGGTGGCAAAATTAATGATGATGCAGACATTCCTGAGATGAAATTTGAAGTTTGTTCCTTCAGGCATTTTTGAGTTCTGAATGCATAAATGTTTTGTGTAGAACATATGGAAGAAATAAAGCTTTAGTTCTACTTGCATAACTCAAAAACTGTTGAGTTTATAGGAAAGGAAAAAGAAGAAAAGGAAAAAAAGTAAGGAGGAAAGCAAATTTAGCTGAGATCAAGCATGAAAGATTTACATTCAAAAGAAATAATTTTGTTTTGTTTTTGGTAGAGTATATTAGAAGGAGTTGTGAGTGACTGAGAAGGGGAATCTGAATGGGAACCAGAACACTACCTTGACAGATAATCAACTACACAGACACCCAGATATATTTAATGCTTATGAAATTTAAAGAGTATGATTTATTCTGTCCTTATGCTTAAATTATCTGCACTTCTAAATGCATAATATGCATATACTATAATGCTGGGGTGGTAAATCAGAGTGCTTTTTAAAGTGTATACCACTGTTTAGTATGTCCCTTATACATGACAGGTATTCAGTTGAGTATTACTGAAAGCTGACAAAATAACTGGACTTCCACCGGAAGGAAAGAATTTATTCTCTCCCCAGAGCAGAGATTGTTGTTAACTATTCCAGAACAGTAACTGTTAAAGCATTCAGTGTCAGAGATACTCTAATGAAGACAGAAGGTTTTTATAGGCTTGGCTAGTCCCCATGGAAACAGCCTTTCTACTGGGTTACCATAGGAATTGTCAAAGCCTTTGTAAGCCTCCCTTAATAGCGCATATACGCTTTCCAGGCAGACTGGAATATCTGCTAGAGGATACACCTCCTGTTTTTAAATATAAATACAAACAGATTTTGTTTTGGAGTGGTACTCATCTCTGTTTAACTAGCTCTGCTATTCTTTACGTTAGAGTTACATTAAACATTGGAGTCACCTGTGGTACAGGAGAATGTGTGAGGGCTGGATGGGTTTTTGAGCAAGGCAAGCCATGTATGCTCGTGTCTAACCTGCGGGGAACCACCAGCAAAAATACCATTCCATACAGCACTTCTGGCACAGCCCAAAACATGTTAAAACATTACCTCTCCACCTTCTTGTGGACATTGCAGAGCTTTCGTCAGTCTGAAGCTTTGCTGGACAAAAGTTATACAACAGGAAACAAATAAGCAAGAAATGTAGCCAAAGGAAACAAAGAGAGCACTGCTGAATGAAACTAGCAGAAAGCAAGCCATGGGGTGACTTCAGCTCTCTAAGTCTTTCAAGACAGTTGCTGTTTTGACTTCTAAATAATGTTCCTTGAAGCCATTACCTGGGCACAGGATGAGTAATTTCTTGGATAACTAATGAGGAATTGCATTTTCACACTCTTGATCCTGAGGCTTTGTAAGAACAGGGAAGTACAGTGGGGAGCTGCAGGTTGTGAGGGAACCATGCACCTACTTGCTCATCTTGTCATTGTGAGCTTAATTTTATTCAAAGGACCTTTATAAATGGAGAAAAAAAAAAAGAATTTTGGTTTTGTTTAAACTCCTGGGATTAACACAGTGTTTTCCATACAGGGGATTGACATTAATAAGACTACTTGTTAAGGAAATCTAGCCAACATCTTCAGGGCTTGTTATTTGTCCAAACAAATGCTAGCTACAAGGCTTTCTTCTGTAAAGCCTGACATGCTTTTATATTCTGCTTTCCAGTTGGCTAAATTTCATTATGCAGTTTGGGCATATAAATCAGTGGAGCTGAATTGAAGGATGTGGTTTTTACAGGATGACACTAGCAGAGAATTTGGCCCTTGAGTTCCAGTTACCAAGGTACCACCTCTCATACATGTAAAGATCCCCATGAAAAGCAGTGGGACTGCTTACATGTTTTAGTTAGGCACGTAGGCATTCCTTGCCTTACCAGAGAAAGAATTCTGATTGGACAAAACAAAAGTTTTGGATTTAACCGAAAATGTATTTGTTTTAAAATGGATAATTGGAACTACAGATGTGAAAACTGCTATATATTGTGGTAAGTTTGCACAGATGGTATGGCAAGGCATACATAATGTATTACTCCTTTCCAGAGCTGGTAGAAAGGCAGTATATTTTTCCAGAAAAATATTTGAATGAAGCCAGAAATGTCTTTGATTTCCCAAGTGACTGAGATGCCACTATTAAGGACATTTTTGGACACCCCAGTCCAAAGATGATCTCTCTAGTTACTCAAAAGTAGTTAGTGAAAATCTGAGGATTGCAGTCATCCAGAAACAATCACTAAGACAGAGATCTATTTACAGGGAAAGGGGATAAGTAAAAAAAAGGAGATTTGTGGAGGAGTTAATAAGGGATTATTCCGTGCATTGATAATTTAAAGGCTGCTTTAACTGTCCTCTGCCAGTAATGAATTGCTCTTACAGAGAAGTTGATCCCTTAGTTTTGGTTCCATTTTAGGAGCTGACAGAGGTGTCAAAGATGGTATCTGGAGTAGCAAGAGGCAGGATTATATTGGGTGTGACAGTGTGAGTGCTCTCCAATGTGTTCTCCCACCAAAAATGTAGAATGCTTACTATTTTTGGAGGTCTGACTCCCCATGCCATGCACTGTCATGCCAGAGACAAGGATAGCTGCAGGAGTACCTGAAATGAAGGTCTAAAAATAAAGCCATGAGTAATTCATTGTATGGTTCAACTAGTCATGTGTCCACCAATTGGAACAATACAGCTGTAATCTCAGGCATTTTGTTCTTTGACCATGAAAACAAAGAGGATGATGTGGCCCACATAACATACATGAACTCATTATTATTGCACTTTCCCTCAGAGGTCTTGTAAGAATTGCTCTATCAGTAGGCTTTCTCTAAGAAGTGCACTCAGTAAACAAACTGCCCCTGTTTACCCTTCTTGCTGCCACTAAAATGTCCTTACTGGTTCACCCAGAGAAACTGTGGATGCCCCATCTCTGGAAATGTTTGAGGCCTGATGGTCTTTGAAGTCCTTTCCAACCCAAACCATTCTATGGTTCATGTTGCAGAAAGCATCACTAAAGCTTTTTGGGGTGAGAAATCCCTTGTGATTTGTGTTTTGAGATTTTGTAGCTGAAATTTTTTGTCAAGTGTGTCAGGTTGTGAAGAAACTGCTACACTCACTGCAGCCTTCCTAACAAAATAGCCATTATGTTCTGTATGTTTTTATGTTTGCATAAGAAATCACTGGCAATCAAAATGTATCCTTGAGCAAAACATGACATTTGAACAATTTGCTTGGCCTGCAGGGCATGCACCACATCTGCTCTATTACTGAAGGTGCTAAAATGGGTGGGATAGATTAGGCATATTTGGCAATTTTATGGTAAAAGGAGCTCATTCTAAATTCCACTTGTAGGCTAACTGCTGACAGATACACCATCTCAGTGGGGAAAAAAATGGCCATAGCATTTATCTTCTGGTGTCTGTGTCTACCTGCCCTTGGTTCCACTTGTATTCTCACTCCTTTATCTCCTCCTCATTTTGTCTTCTCCTCCCGAGCCAAGGGTCTGGAACAGACCTCACAAAGGGCTGAAACACACAGCCTCTGTGGTTCTCTCTCTGGTATGTTTTTTTTTTTTTTTTTTTTTGCAGCAGTAGCAGCAGATGTTCATCCATGGACCTTGTTTTCATTTCCTCATGATTATGGGTATACATATGTACCACAGTGCATTACCTTTGTCTTTCTGATCTGGAGAACCACTTCTCCTTCTGGCCATTCTCAGGAGCACATAAACATACTAACTTACACAGACAGCATCTGCTGTAAATCCTGACCAGTCAAATCACCTTTCCTAGTTGCCAGAAGTACCTATAAGGAAGAAGTAGATGACAATTTCTTCAGGAAGGAGCCTCATGTTCACAGGCCCTGTTGCTCACAAGGGAACTTCAGCCACCACAATAACTTCTGGAGGGACAACAGAGAAAGGCATAAATGATCTAGTGGTCCAGGAGATCTATGGAGTGCACTAATGACAGTTTTCTAACCCAGGTGGTTAAGGAGATGAGAAAAGGAGGCACTGCTCTGCACTTTGTTCTTACAAACAAGAAATAACTGGTTGAGGATGTTAAGTTCAGGGAAGCTTCTTCTCAATGGCTCCTTGTGAAAGAAGAAGCAATGGGCACAAATTGTAATACAAGAAACTCCACTTTTTTTAATTTTAATTTTTATTTTTTTATTTTTACTGTGGGGATGGTCAATCACTTGACAGTTGCCCTGAAAGTTTGTGGAATCTCCATCTTGGGAGGAATACAACATCTAACTGGACAGAGCTGGGAGCAAACTGCTGTAAGTGACTGCTTTGAGCAGCAGGGAAGCAGTAGAACAACTCATGTAAGAGCGAAAGAGAAAATGAAAAAATTAGATTGTGTTGGATCCAGCGTAGCAGCAAAAGGAAGCCCATACCAATTTCAAAATAAAAGCAGAAGAACGGTAAAATAGGGAAAATCAAGAACATCCTAGCCTACTGTCCATCCATTCTAAGCAATGAAACATTAGACAGCAGCTCTTTTCCAAAGGGAAATGTGGCATACCTGGGTTGGAAGTTGAGAGTGAGAAGGGGCCTGCCCAGGGACAATACTGTTCTGCTGTCTGTGCTGTATCCTCTCAGCTGTAGATTCCTACCCTGCTCCTGCTCCTCACCTGCCATATGTGCTGAATGGACTGGTAGGACTTCATGCTTCTTTCCTGCTCCTCACACCTCTCTCTCGCTTTGGAGCTACCATGAGCTTAGGGCTCCATGGTAGCGTCTCCTCCCTCATCCTGACCTGACGGCGTTGTCCAGGTGGCCCCAGTATCTGTGGGACTGCAGGGGCTCAGAGCAGTCACACATGGTGCAGCACTAGAGGAACTTACTCCCTTTGCATCTGTGTCTGCACATATCTCTTCAAACTGCTATGACAGTGCCTTTTTGCAGTCTTAAAATCTTTGTATTCTGCTTATGTCGGCTGGGTATGTCAGGCCTGAGCTGGTTTAATGTTCATGTATACTTTTTGACTTGAGGGAGGACATGTCTTAAACAAAGAAAACCAAAAAAACAGCTGAACATGATTATATCTGTGTTTGGAAAAGCCTGGGCAACCATCCCTAGGGTAACAAGGAAAAGAGGTCACTGAAGAAATACTGCAACCTACAGCAAGAATGGGAGGAGGGTTGAGGTATCTGAAGCACAGAGGCTGTTGACAAGGAAAACTGAATGCTTTTTAAAGGAAAGTGAAATTGTGTCAAGGAATTCTGCCTGTTTCATCACAGGTATTTTTCTGAAAAAACTAAAGCAGTGCTAGAGGAAAGGGCTCGGGGTGACACCAGCAGTGGCATCTTGCATGCCTGGGGGAAGTGATCAGTGTTAAATGCAGTTCAAGAAACTGTGTAGTGCTTTTCTTGCTGCAAATGAAAAGTTAATGCCAATTATAAGGTAGTAGAAAGGCAGGAAAGTAGCTTGTTTTAAAAGATTTAACACACGGAGAATGAGGTGAAGACTCTAACCCAGACAGAAGCCCAGAACTGAGAGTCAAAGTGAAGGGAGGTCTAAGATCCTTTGAGTTCATTCAGTTTTGTTTGTCTAAGATATTTCAGCAGCTCAGCAGCCTGTAGAGCAGCCTTATGTGCAAATGTGCATAAGTCTTTATTGATTTTTGTGGAAATATTTGTGTGAATATACTTGCTAAAGGATGCATGCTTGAAAATCATTGTTTCATTCAGTTAATGTTTATTTCTTGAAGTATTAGAGAAATTTACATATCAGAAATACCAAGAAAATAAAATGCATGTGGCATGAGGGGAAGGACAGTTGAGGTGGAGGTCGGGGTCTGATGTAAAGAGGCAGGGAACTGTGTGTGCCAAAGGAGCTGCTGAATGGAACTGTGCCAGGAAAGACACTAGAGAATTTACGCTGTACAGACAAAGATGATCTTTCTTTCTGCCCACAGTTAGTCTGTTAACAGCTTGCAAGATCACAGTAGACATGAGGAAGAAATAATTTTAAAAGATCCCAGAAACGCTGAGTTGAAAGCAAGGAAGTGAATGTTTATGAGAAACATTTATGAGAATATTAACTGTTGGCAGTGTAGGCATCCCTTTCAAGTTGAATGGGAGGAATAGGGTTTAAAATTATAAGGAACCCTTTAAAAATTCATGCCAAGATGCAGCCTAATGGGAGCAACAGGGTACTGAAAAATATTTCTGAGCGTATTGGTTGCATCCTTGTTTCATGTGTATAGAGTAAATTAAAAATTGTATTTAGTAGGAATGATAAAGAAGACATCAGGTGAAAAATGCACTCACACAAATCTGTCAACAGTCATTTATTTACTCTTAATTGGTCAAATAATGAAGCCCTAGTGAAATATTTTCTCAGGTTTTATTTCCTTTGTTATGGAAATATTGAGTGAGTAAGGAAAATTGAAATAAGAAATAATTACTTATGGAAAAGTGCCTGCAGTCTCTGTCTGTATGGACATTATATTGTCTGTATGGACTTTATAAATATACCTAGTGTATAGTGATTGGAAAATTTATTTTCCAGAAAAGGAAAATATTGCTAAGAGCTATAGAAGATACTGATATTATAATTTCAACCTTTTTCTTAATTTTTCTTATACTGATCTCTAGTAGTGGCATTGCAGAATGGAGATTTAAGAGACAATCTTGGAAAAAGCAATAAAACTCTAAGTTATTGTAAAAACAATATGAAGAATTGAAACTATTTAGCTCCCATACTTCACAACAGAGGAAAAAGGCCATGGTCTTTTAAAAGACTTTATAACTTTTCATGTACATATGTGCATAATTTCCAGATACATGTTTTTTCTTTTTTCCTCGGCAGAATTGCCACGTCTGACACTACGAGCCTGAGAACAGGCAGCAAAAGACTCACTAAAGGCTAGACCTTGTAGCTAGCACTTTGTGCTGTAACTTGTTGTAAAAGACTTTCTGGAAATGCTTACTTTTCTAACATATTCAAGTTAACCTTTTGACTTGAATGCTTTAGGATCTGTGTTATTCATGTTCTATAAGAAATGGCTGCTAAATATCATTTATGTACATACTCCTGCACCTCTACTGCAAAGGATTCTGTTGAGATCCCTACCACCTAAGAAGCATTAAACCTGTTTTTTAATTTTAATAAATGGTATCACTATATATTGTTTAATAGATGGTTTCACTTGAGCATTTTGAATAATTCACATAGAAACTAAGTTAGAAGAATGAGAAATCAGGGATCATTTTGGTGTCAAAAATCAATTTCTTCTTAGTTTTGTGTGTGCAAAGTATGTGAATGAGCTTTGAGACTGAAATTATTATCTTCTACCTTCTGAGCAAAGATTAATAAAATAGATTTTAACTGGGGATTTTGCTATGCATCTAAGTAGAAAAATGTGAGCAAATCGGGGTAAAAAAAAATTTAGAACTGAATTTTCTAACTAGACTGATAGCAATCATTGCAAATATAGACATTCACTGCCTCAGTTTTTAGTTTATCAGCATTAAAATACACATTAAAAAGTCATGTGCACTTCAGCATCTGGTACCCTGCGTTTTTTATATTTCAGAACAATATTCCTGACATACAATCATAATAAAGCTGCCTCTCATATAACCGGTAGATGTTTTGTGTCTTTACTGGTCTTAGATATGCATTATTGCATCCAATCCTTTTATTTAGCACTAAAATATTATGGGCTCACTCTCATTTGTATTTCTGTTCTTTTCTAAGTGTCTGGTTGTCTAAGTGTCTGGCTGCAGATTTGGCAGGGGCTTTCACAGATATGGCAGTGTTGATGAGTTCATAATGACTTATAGAGCCCAATATGTGAATGATGCAGAACAAAAGACAGTGGTTAATTTACTGTCATTTCCTACACTTGCCTCTGCTCATGCAATGTGGCTGTGAAATATTTTCATATTCACAAGAATGTGTTTTGCTTGCATTTTGCAGTCATCTTCCACATGTGTAAATGGAGCAACAGGTGTAAGATTCCTATGTTTTCAAACTTTATCCCTTCCCACAGATGAAATTGTAAAACATAATAGAAGATGAGGGTATACATGCAGGCAAGAAAATGTCTGTGCTTATGTTTTTTAAGATATTACGTATTAAAAATGCACACACGTTTAACAAGCCCAGTCTTTTTGATATGAAGATGACTTTACACAGAGAAAATTATAGATGTAGAAATACTGTAATATGCACTCAAATGCAGGCTTGGCATAGCACCACATAATAAATTAACAAATGTTGTTCATAATGCTTGTTGCAATTAGAGATTGGATTTAACTGCAGTGAGTGACATGACCAGATGACTTCAGGGGAAAATAAAAGCTCTTTTGTCAATACTCTTGTTTTCTATCTTGCTACTTGTCATTAAAAAGTCAATATTAAGTCAAAAGTTTCTGTTTAATAGGATGCATGATCATATGCCCAGTGCCCAGCATTTTCTGAAACCTGTATCTCAGTTGTAAATGTGTGCTCACTGTATTCAGAATATTTGCGAATAGTTGTCACCAGTGTAGTTCTTCCTGTCACCGTTCAGTTCTTCCTGTCATATCTGTTCAGATCTGTAGATTTGTAGATGCTCTTCTGCTTGAATAAACTGGTGTAGTTCATGCAAAATTACACATAACTGAGCCCAAATAACACATGTTTTGCTTTAGTGTCCTGTTTGGGCTCAGTTGTGACTAAAGTTTTCTGCTTATGCCCGCTGCAGTTCACTATGTGTAAATGGTACATATGATGTACATGTATCCCCAGTCTTACTGCTCCTGTGAGACTCTTCTTTCTGATATGGTCATACAAAAAACTAAAATTTCCCATCAACAAAGCATTTAAGACCACAGACAGCTACTAAGTGAATCAGTTAAAGAGATTCCCTGTGAGCATTTACCATTCCATTTTCAAGGATTCTTTGCAGGAAATTTTGTGTCTTGGGGTAAAGACAGAGATCTTTACAGCAAGTCACTGTACCAAAGGAAGTGGGGAGAAAAAAAGAAAATTTCTGGCCTTATAAATTCTCTGATGACTTGAATGATGAAGAAAGGAGGGAGTTATTGTCTACTTTAAAAACTTAATAAATCTGAAAAGACTAAAAGAAAACCAACAATAGGTTTCCAAAGTAGATCACCTTTCAAATGCTAATGTGATCATGAGAATCAAGAGCAACATAAAAATAATAAAAAATAAAAATAATGGTAACATGGTTAACTGAAGCCAGGTGTGAGCCACCAACCTTTCACGGTTAGTTCATATCCCTCTAGTAGAACACTTTGGGACTGGTTTGGAACATTTTTAAAGATAATGGTTTAAAAGGACCCCATTAACTGCATTATGTTTTTTTGTTCCCTGAAGAGGTTAGTTCTATGAAGTAAAAACATCCAAATTCTCCCTTGTAAACATGCAATATATTAAATGACCTGTAAAAGGAGTAGATGCTGCTTCCAGGTATGGTCTGGAGCAAAACCAATGGATAAAAGACTGTCTCAGGGGAAGCAAAAGGAGAACTTATCCATTTGAGACACCCCTTTGAGAATTGTTCCTCTACTTTTCCTCCTTATTCTGCCTTGGTGATATGAATATAGCAATGCAATTCCACCTTAAAAAGGCCAGCATTCTCAACAGATATCTTGTCAGTGCAACAGGATGTGTGCATGTGTGGGGGGTTGCCTGGGACAGAGCAGTGATTCTATACACTTGTCAGTGGAGGGGCTCAGAAATTTTGAGCAGAATGTTTTTCAGAAAATGCCAATTAATTCAGTTGTAAATGTTATGTGGGAATGTGTCAGGATTGACTATACTTTGTTTGTTTTGCTTTCAATCAAAACAAAGCATTCTGATAACTTTTTTATAATCTTGTCATGACAGAATATTTGAATGTTTCATTTCAGAAGACATTTCATTCAGGATTGTGTTCAGTATTATAAATTGGGAAAAAAAAATAGTCAGGATTAAAACTTTTCATCTAAGTTTACCTTAGGTGAATTTACAAAATAGTCCTACTATTTACTTTCCCTCAGTTTAGGACAGGTGAAATTTTAATGTGCCAGTGCTTTCCAGGAAATGAAAATTCTACTTTCATGAAAAGTATCTGACAGAAGTCTATCTCTCATTGTTTAAAAATGAAAGTTTTACAGTTTTCAAAACAAATTAAACATGTAGTTAAATAAGTGGAAATTGGCTAGAAATAATTTTTGGAGTTGTTTATTTATGTATTAAAAAGAATGGGGTTTTAATGTATTAAGTTACTGAAAAGATTTTTCTAAATGTCCAAACCAGTATTTTGAATATTTGAGTCCTGTCATTGTGCACTACTGAGAACATCCTGGTTTTCTTCCTTGCCTCCCATCAGGTGTCTACACACATTTATGAGATTCTCTCCTGAATCTTCTCTAGGCAGAAGAGTCTCAGCTCTCCTCATATGAGATGCTCCAGTCCCTCAATCATCTCCTCAACCCTTCACTGGGTTTATTCCTGTAAGTCCATATCTCTCCAGTACTGGGGAGCCCTGAGCTGGGCTCGGTATTTCAGACATGGCCTCAACAGTATTGGGTAGAAAGAAAAGGTAAGACCCTTCAATCTGCTGGCAATGCTCTTCCTGATGCAGCCCAGGATGCTGTTGGTCACCTCTGTCACTATGATTATTGCTGGTTGGCATTCAGCTTGTTGCCCACCAGGATCCCAACCTCTTTCTCTATGGAGCTGTTCCTCAGAAACTCAGTGTGTACTGGTGCATGGGGTTATTGCTCTGCATTGGCAGAACTTGGCATTTCCCTTTTCGTATTGCTCTCTGCACAGTTCCACCCTGTGTCGATGCTCGCTTCCTCCAATTTTGTATCTCTGAACTTGCTGAGGGTTCACTTTGCCCCATTGTCGAGGTTTTTAACGTAGAGGTTAAACAATATTGGCCTCCCTGTTGACCCCTGGGGTACACCACCAGTGTGCAGGTGCCTCCAACTGCACTTTGTGCTATTGATCACCACCACCCTGGGCTTGGCTGTTCAGCCACATTCAATCCACTCACTGTCAATCTACCAAACCCATACAATGTCACCTTGTCTGCAAGCTTGTTATCAGAGTCTGTACCAAAGGCCTTAATAAAGTTGAAGCAAGCAACAGTCATTGTTCCTCCCATCATCTGACAAGGTGATTTCATTGTGGGAAGGTGCCTACTTGGTTAAGCATGGCTTCCACTAGGTAAAGCCACATGGACTTCTTCTGATCACCTTGTCCTTCATGTGTTTGGAAAAGGCTTCCAGAATTAGTCGCTCCATGATTTTCACAGGGACTGCTGTGAGGCTGACCGGCCTGCAGTTCCCTAGATTTTCCTTTTTGTCCCTCCTGAAATAACATTTGGTTTCTTTGAAGTATAGCAGATAGTTCCTTTACTTTCACATTTTCTCTTCTGCTATGAACAGACACACAGTATTCCTGTATTCATTTATTCCCTTACTAGGTGCACAAGCAAGGTTATGGATTTTGTTGCCCATGTACATCCAGAAGTTATTTAACTTTTATTACAGACAAGAGAAAGAGAGCCAAAGGGCTTCCTTCTTCCCAAATAAAGGTCTCTGGACCCCTTGATTGTCATGACTGAGCCTACAACTGACATGGATTGTCTTTCTGGTTGGGCTTAATAGCTACTTTAAGAAAAGCGACGTTAACTAAATCCTGTAATGTAACTGCTCTGTCAGGAGTTCGGTGACATATGCAGCCCAAGACAACAAGGTTTTTAAACTTACAATAGAGACAAGTAATAAAGAGTTTGTTGCTCCATTTAGCACTGTTGCCTACATGTTGGCTCTGAACCAATCTGTCAGCAATCTGTCTAAGGCTGAAGTCTTTGTCAAGGATAGGAAACAATACGAAGATGTGGAATACTCCTGCTCATGTGGAAACTTATAAACACACAGAACCGGGACACCAGAGAAATATCTGAATACAATTATTGAGATAAAGGAAAACATTAAACCCCAGAACTAGGTCCAGTAACAGTAAGGCATGATTTAATGGAAATTTTTACTTAAATGGTTATGGGAAAATTAGGAAAGAAAAAAAATAGCTGAAAATAGAATTGTCGTCTTCTAGAGACCACCAGGCTAGATAAGAATAATAAAATATTCCAGATCAACTCATCTGGTACTCAAACCACATAGTTCTTTTACCCATGGGGAAATTTTAAATATGTGGACATCTGCTGACTACAAACATTCAAACTTCGTTCATTAAAGTGCAATTCTACTCTTTAAAGCACATAAGTGAGAATGATATCTAAGATCTTCATTTTTTGTGATCTCTCAAAGGTCACACTATCAGATTATTTCTGTTTACTGGTTAAAAGATGCTTCTGTAATACCAGTACACAACCTTATTTCCTCAAGGTAGCCCGAATTTTCTGCTTAATTTGGTATTGCCATGAGAATATTCTCTGCATGGTACATTTACACTCCAAACTTTTCTAGTAATTTTAAAGTAATCAGAAAGAAGAAAACATCACTGTTGGAGAGGAGAAGGAGAAATAGAAACAGATTCTCACTTGGTCTTGCTCTCTTTGATCCTTTGGGGCTCATTTTTTCTGTACCCTTACCACCTCTGATCAATACAAGCCATAGAGGGGACAAAGCTAAAGCAACCCATTTGCCTCTTGCCCTTAGAAGCTGATTTCTTGTTACCTTAGTCTAGAAGTCACAGCCTGAACCTAACAGTATGAAAAGCAGCCATGAGCAATTGTTTTGTGGAGAGATGCTATACAGTCTCCAGAAGAGAATAATGAAGAAATTTTAATTCTACATAATAGACCGGAACTGGATCTTAAAAAGAAGGTGCTCAGGAGTGAACTATGAAGAAACCACAGTGTTAATCTATGATGAGGGAAATGAATTAAAATCAAGGGGCTTATTCTTGATTCTATCATACATTCAGCCTGTTAATTTAACCAGCTAGATGAGCAAAGTAATTTTTAAAGTATATATTGATTTCATAAGCTTTCAGTTACTGTATGCAAAATCTACCTGTGAAGAAGTGCTAGAATATATCCTCAAATGTGGATTGGAAGGGGTAGCTATATTGTCCAGGTAAATAATGCCCAGTTATTGCTCCCATCAGTCAAAATAGCTATATAAAACCTACTTGGGAAGGGAAGGGAAGGGAAGGAAGGGAAGGGAAGGGAAGGGAAGGGAAGGGAAGGGAAGGGAAGATTTGTAAAATCACCATTTATCATCCTAGATCACACTTTTGATATATAAAGTGTATTAGTTTTGTACAATCCAAAAAAGGCTTCTTAATGTTTTAAATTATAATTGGACAATATTGTAGTATTAAAAAATACCCCAAAACTATTCTGAAGAGGTATATTCTAGCAGGCTTCTTCCTTTCAGAAGGCAGCAGACACTTGCTGGGTCATTATTGAAAGGACCTCAATTTTCCATTTAGGAATTTAGGAGTAAATAAAAGAAAGTAAACTAGCCCTTATTCTCCTGTACCATGTCAGAGATGCTGTGCTTAATTTATTTTACAGGTTATGACAAGGACATACCTTATCTGTTGAGACATTTCTGAAATGTGT
Source organism: Vidua chalybeata (assembly GCF_026979565.1). Taxonomy (NCBI): domain Eukaryota; kingdom Metazoa; phylum Chordata; class Aves; order Passeriformes; family Viduidae; genus Vidua; species Vidua chalybeata. The sequence goes on from NC_071530.1 coordinate 92,858,589, forward strand.
TTAATACATTTGTTGTATTAATGAATTTCTGTCATTAAAATATAGTTTAACAGCATAATCTAGTCCTACAAAGGTAGTTAAACATATTGTATTGTTACAAGCCTCAAAGTTCTACAAAAGCAGAATTCTAAGCAAAATCACATCGTTGTTAATATTATAAAAAAAAAAAAAAAGGATTGCTTTTCTCTTTCTTCATTTAGAAATATGAAAGAGTATCCAATTATATGTTGTGCCCATTCTTTGCTCCCCTCCCTGTTTTTACATAGGATGGACTGTGCCCTCACAGTGGAGAAGCCAAGGAGTCTGCTCTCTGCAGGCTGCCTTCATTAGCTGCAGAAACTGGAGGATGTACAAGGAGACTGGGGGGTGGCGTAGGCTGGAAAACAAAAGTTCCACTTTGGATTCTGTTCAGATAATTGAATTTTATTTGTTGTAGACATGCGAGAATTCCCTAAATCAATTGTTTTATGCATGATCACTTAGAAGTTGTTCTGCTCCCACTTTACACTTTTGCCTGTGGATGGCACGGAATCAATGGGATCCTAATGTTGGATACATAAAATGCTGCATATCATCAAGTGCTCTTAAAAACCCAACTATGAGGCATCCCAAAATGGACATCCATATTTTTGTCTTTAATTGCCCTTCGTTTCTGCTGTAGCTTCACAGCTTGGGGATAGCCAACCTTGTGTCTTCACAGGAATGCTACAAGCATAAATTGACATTTGCAAATAACTTTCATTCAGAAGCTGCAGTGATGAATGCCATTAGTAAGCCTATAGAAAATGAATTGCAAAATGTTGCAGATTTCCTTACTTACTGACTGATTCAGTTTTGAACTGAGGTAGGAATCGTGAAGAAAGATGGTACAAAATTAATTAGTTCCCTTACCAAGTGCTATATGACAGCACAATGGGAGTCAGTTAAAGTTGCACAGCAATTTTAATTTTCTACATTACATACTTCCTAAAAAGTTTATTCTGCAAATTTTTTATTCTCCTAATGCAGATATTTGGTGGTTTGCTGCACAATGTAAGCATTCTTATAATGTTTTATATGACAGAATTTATACTGTATCATGTGTAGTAACTGGTTCTTTTTTCTTACCTCAATTGCACTCATTAACAATGACAACTAATACTGTCATGTTCTTTAGGTCACATCCTAAAGAGGCCATGTGGCCATGTGGCCATGTGGCCATTTCGCTCTATAAAAATGTGTTTATTGTGGGTCACCATCAACTTCTGCAATACACATGTAAAATACTGTTTCATGAAGTTTTGCGAATGTGTATGCAAAATGTTGTTTCCATAAACTTTAGCATGAAAAGATGTTTGTAAGCAATTTTTATTTTAAGAAAAGAACAAAGTTACAATTTAAAGATCTATTGTGTTAAAGCAAATATATAGAGAAGAGAGCTGTAATGATTTAATGAAGAAACTTTACCCTCAGTTTTCTTTTGTTCACCTGACATACAGAATCTTATATTCCACAGAGAATGATAATTCTACCTTCATCTTGTGCTGTCCTTGTTCATCAAGCACATCCCTCTTTGTGACTCCAGTTCAACAGGGAACTTGGTACACAGTAACATTTAATGACTAAGGAAGCCAGTCAAATTTAATGATGCCACTAATGGATGTAAAAATCAAGTATGTGCCTAAACGCTGTGTTCTGGACATTACCTAACACATACACACAGTGCTTGATTAATATGCAAAATTTCAGTCAAATATAAAATGGAAGAGCTTTTACACGTGTAAAGCTCTGATAAGAAGAGGTAAAATTGCAAAGCTTATATGTAAGGTACACAACATAGAAAGATAACTAAATGAGTATTCTATTTGTAACAAGTCCCATCTCTGTGGGTGATGTAGTACTGGACCTTTGCATCTGAAAAGAAGCAAGAATGATACACTGAGCTAAAGCTGAATTTGCTTTTTAAGAAAGACATTGATTCCACTTCCACCTGTTCTCAAGAGTTTGATTTCAATCTTCAGGAATACAGCACACTTCAAGTCCAATAAGGTTATTTTTTAAATGACATATATTGTGTCATTATCTTATACACACCAAAACAGATGCAAAAGTTAGGAAGGCAGTTAGTTGGGGTGGTTTTTTTGGTTTTTTTTTTTTTTTTTTTTTTTTTTTTTCCTGGAGAAATGCTGTCATGACACAGAAAAATCATATAGATTTGATCTGCACAGAAGGTGAATGTTCTAGCATGCAGAAAATTTTCCATGTTGCTATGACACAGCCAGGGGCACAAAGGTAGCTCTGTTACACCTGTGTGTCCAGTATTGCTTCTGGCATGTCCTTTGATATAAAGTCCATAAACTGCCCTTCAGTGCTTTTTTACAGAGCTACACTTTAGCTTAGCTCTGATTTGTATCCCACTAATGGGTTTTTCTTTCAAGATTTTCTTTGGAATTTGACATCTATCTATCTAGCTAGCTAGCTAATGATCCAATCTATTTTTAAATAGATAGCATAAAGCAACAAATAGTTGAATTCTGGCAACTCTTAGGACTCAATTAGAAATACATCCTATTAAATATCAGCATTTTTTTCTGAAGTATTTCCTTACAAGGAATGGGTACCTGTGATGGATTTCCACATTTTTTCCAATTTACCAACACTGCATGTTCTGAGATATCAGCACCCTGGTCCTCTGTTACAGTGTTCTTCAGCTGTAAGGTTTTTAGATGCGATCTTTTTCATGGAGTCCTTTGCTCTTTTGAGATGTGGTGTGTTATAATTCTCTTCCTGAGAAAGTTTTTTTTTTAATATTTTTTTTAATATTGTGACTTTGTTTAGCAGCTCTTGACACCATTTACCCATTGCTTGCTTTATTTCTTTTCTGTTTGAGAAATCCTTCATTGTTTTCCTAAGATGTCTCAAAACTTGCCTGCTGAAATCCTATAAAGCTGATAAAATTTTATTATTTCTCCATTAGTACCCACTTCAATATGCTTTAAAGTACTACATGTATACTTCCTTTTCCCTTGACTCATGCTGCTTTTTTTTCTGCTCTCTGTCTTTCATTACACATTTTTGCCTGGTCTTGTCATTTTTGGAGGTATTTTGGAGAAAGTTATTTTTCTTTGTTTGGTTTTCTTTCTTTCTCTTCATTCTACTTATTCTTACTTCTCCAGATTTCTATATGGTTTATATTTAAATCAGATACTATTCTGACAGGTTTTGTGCTGCCACGTGAAGAAAAGCTATAGAAACAGTGTTTTTTTGATAGACCTAAATTTTAGAACAATATTTAGTACTAAATATTGTTCTTGAGGCACATTTGAATTTGCTTAAACAATATGTCTGCTCATCCAGTAACTGTCTCATTGCAGATGCAGTTTTGCTTCTGAATTCAAACATGTATTTATGAACTGTGTTTTTATTTTTAATACTTTATGAGGGCTGTGATTTAAAGGCATTGCTGCTATTTAATCCTGTCTGTTGCTTTCTTCATGAATTGATAGTTTCTAGTTATGTATTTAATTGCCATTTAATTTGTAAGTTCTTTTCCAACCACTTTATGAAGCCCCCTTTCTTTTGTTAATTGCTTTGTAATGAGAAGCATGTGAAAGAAAACATAAAGGTCATCATGTAGTTGAAAAATGTTCTTGACACATCTTGGCCTTTTTTATGACTGCTGGACTGTTTCCATTTGCTTCAAGGGTGGTGTGAACAGGGTCCGGAGGGTAATGTTCTTCTCTCATCATTGCAGCATGAATAACGTCCAAGTCAAAAGACTAATATCTGATACATGTGATTTCTTATTCCCTCAAATAGCCACAATCAAAACCCAGGCTTTAAATGTATTCATTTCATTGCATGGCATGTTTTACAAATTCTGGTTGTTGTGAACTAAGGGTGAGCTTTTAGTGCTTGCCTGGCTCTCTGTAAATTCCCATTTCGTTTAAGCATGTGACTTGATAGTTTTGGTGGTGGTGAGCAGCAAAGATACATAAGCATCTGAGGCCTTGGAGGGAAAAATATTCTTCTGGATAAAGTTTAAAAGTTTAAAAGAGATTCACAAAAGCCTAGTGTTTCGAAACAGACATCAGTTTTCAGAAGGAGCTTGGTATGTCCAACTTGCACAGCCAAACATGCCAATATTTTAGGGGAATGTAATCCCTCAAGTGCAGAGTAAAAGGTAGTTGTTGGCAGCGTGCCCTGCTGATGAATTTTCTTTTAATTGTATTTCAGAATAATAATTCTGGACTTGATTCTCGCATTTAAACTTATATACTGGGGCATGATGGGGGCACAGTATTCCAAACTTGTGGACATCTGTAGCCCTGCAAATTTCAGTAAGGCTACAGATTTTCAAGTATAATCTGGTGCATGAAATTCACACAGCATGACCACAGATCCATAAAAAAAAAATATCAATGAGCAATTTATTATTTTTGAAAATTTATGTGAATATAGATGATGTTGAATAGGTAGGTTTTCCTACAGCAAATGTTAAACTAAGTGGGACATCATTCATTAGCTACTTATGATATTCCATTGGCCGCTTAAAACTTCAGCTTTCTTTCATTCAGATGTATCCAATTATCCTTTCTATCTTTTTTTTTTAAGGTTAACAAATATATGTTTGTCAGGCTTTCTGAGCTATACTTATTACCTTCCATAAATATTCAATTTTAATATAACAACTTATTTTTTGAAATGGCTTGCAGCATATCTAGTAAAGTATTATTCTTGGGAATAATGACTGGCTTAAGAGTAATTTAGCAGATATAAATAAAAATAGTAAATGAATATGATTCTGCTTTTCAAAGGACTTAAGTGTCCTGCTTGTTTCCCGCTACAGTAAGTTATTCATAGATTCCTTAAATTTGTTTTGAAGTTCATTTTAGTACTAAAAAAAATCCCAGAAAGCTATATTAAGAATGATTTTATGCATGTTGTGACTTAGGAACAAATCTGATTTAAAATACTTTTTCATGGCTATTGGAAAGGATCTTCTGTGCCTTCCTTGGAGAAGCCAAATCTTTCATCTGGAATTTAATTATTCAAAGAAACAAACAAAGAAACAAAAAAGCTTTATTTTGGGTGAGTTAGAATGTTGCTCCATGACATAGTCAGAAAAATGTTCTCAAACAACCACTGCAGAAAAACATAATTATGCTCACAAACAGAGTTGTTAGAGATGAATGAGCAATGAGTGGACAGAATGTGTTGCTTGATAAATTTAGCTCTGCCTCTGACTGCTGCTTGTTTGTGAGCTGCTTTGGTCTTCCTTGAATCTGTTTGCTACTCTAAATTAGCCCCCAGTCATGGTGGCAGCTCTTGTGTGTTCCCACGGCCCTGGGAGCAATGCCAAACATGTTCTGCTGCAAGCAGAGCCTTCTGAACAGGCTGGAGGAGGTGGACCAGAGTCAGGATCTGGTCATCTTAGCTCAGCCTTTGGGCAAACCTGAATATTCATCTCCTTTTGATATAAAGCCAAAGAAATATTACTGATACATGATAATACAGATACATTACCCAGGAATAGAAAACAGACTGAGATCATGGAGTCTTGATCTCATCAAAGGCAAAAATCTCAGCCAAATATGGTGGAGCAACTATCTCTGAAGCATATCCTAATCTCAGCAGAATGGAAAAAAAAAAAAATGGAACCTCTGAGTATGAAAATCTGCTGGTGCAGTTACTGTCTTTGAAACAAGCAGTGAGCAAACTTGCTACCAGCATGTGTGTTCTCACTGAAGAAACAAATTGAGTCTACAGAGAACTTGAAGGAGCCCACACCAGCTCTCAGCACTGACATTAAAATGATCCTTACACTAAGGCATTATAGTAGAAAAATAAGAAAGAACTCTACCTGTAACACAGCTGCCTACAGAGGGATCAGAATAATCAGCTCATTGTACTCACAATGGTGTTTGCAAGAATATGTTAATATTCAGAAATGGAATTCTTACCTACTAGATCAACCACAAGCTGCCTTAAGACAACAGATTAACACAGAGCCTAAGGGAACCCAGTTGTGATTCAGGCCACTGTTGTGCAAGAGAGAAGAGCTCCTTTAAAGATGTGAAAATAACAGACAAAGCACAGCTAAAACAGAGAATCCAAAACAGGCAGGATGAAGAAGAACATTGTGAAGAACACAATGATGTTGGTCACCTAGAGCTGGCTTTAAAAAAGCATTGATTGAAGTATAGAGACAGCATTGATATTGTAGCTCTGTTATAAGATATACAGTCATATTAAGAAAACAGTTTTAATGAGTATCATCGTGGTGAAGTGGGTAGAGACACAGATTCAGCAGAACCACTTGTGAAAGCAGTATTTTTTAAAGAGCATAAGAAAGCAGCAGGTAATAAAAGTAGATTTTTAAAAGTAGAAAATTTTCAATGAACTCTTAAAACAGAGAAGGTATAAATACCTTCTTAATGAGAAGGTATAAATTAAGTCTAAGTTATTTCTATGTCAGGAATTCTGAAAAAAATACAATTGATGCAAAGTAGTGTTTTACTAGGTACAGGAACTTTTTACCTCACAAGATCCCATCTGATTTCTACAGTTTTATATATGCTTAAGAGTTACACAGGGGTTTTAGTAAGAAAATATGAAGGTATTACAGAAAAACAAGTTTTTAAATATTTTTGGTTTGTCAACTGCTTGAGAAGAGATGGAAATACATGATTTTGCAAGAAGATATGTGATGATATAGCTCAAGAGAGTACTGTGGTCACAATGAAAAATTTGGATTTCCAGGAAAAGTACTACTTTGTCTTTGCAGAATGTAACAAGCCTAATTTGCTATGAAGTGATGCTATTCAGAGTCTACAACTGACCAAAAGGAAGTTGTAATGAAGTAATGTATTGGTCCCCTCGCTGAAGTAACAAGTGATGGGACAAGAGAAAATGTCCTCAAGTTGCACCAGGAGAGATCTAGAATGCATATTATGAATGCTTTATTCACTGGAATAATTCACTGGAAGAGTTATTAAACATTGGAACAGGCTGTCAAGGGAAGTGGTGGAGTCACCATCTCTGGAAGTAGTGAAAAGATGTGGGTGTGGCACTGAGACACATGGTTTAGTTGTGGACTTGGCAGTGCTAGATGAGCAGTTGGCCTTCATGATCTTACCAGCCTTTTCCAACTGAAATGATTCTATGATTCTCTGCCATGATAAGATAGGAAGTAATTCTTTAATGGGAAGGGGAAAAGTGCCATGGTAATTGCAAAAATCTGTCCTTGTTTTAGGTTGCCTTTATTGACTTCTAATTTGTGCTTATACATGCTTGTAGTCAATTTACCATGAATTAGACAAGAAACAGGATATAAATGACTGTTTAAAAGCTGTGCTTGAAGTGGCAAGAAACTCCAAATAAATCTAAAACTATGAGTGGATGTTGAGCAAGCTTGCTTAGGAATAATCTGATAATGCCAAGAAATCAAACAGTATAAGACTTGGAAACATTTCTTGCTAATAATGCCTTGTGAATGATGTGCAGCAGAAGCATGATTTTCTATTTCTCTAATGAGCATATTTAGGCACCAACAACCACTGGGGAGAAGCAATGCTGCATGTCTGTATCTTGGTCTACACATTTTTTATCAGGATTTATGATGAGCACATACAATAAGGGTGAGAAACACCTGGTGTTGAGACACACTTTTTGGGAGGAAGGACAGCTGAGATATAAAAAGAAATCTTTGATAAAGATTTCAGGGGGGTTAATGAAGATTAATACCTGTGAAAGTAGTAATTTCTGATCATTTGTGTGGGCTGAAGCGCTGTGGTGTTAGAATAAAAGCTGATTGAATATCTTGTGGTGGGCTTTATATGTATTTTTTAAATGTGTGGCGCTCACCATAGTAAAAAAGTATAACACAGAGCGAACCAAGCCTGAGAGGTTTCATGTAAAATACCTGCAACAGGAAGAATGTGACTGGTAAGTTGTTAGAGTGGTCCAGGATGCCTAGCACCCTTTCGGCTTCACTGTCAGCCCTGATTAGTATTATTTTTAACTATGTGATACGGAGAATTTAATAACATTTCTGCTCCTAGATGTGGACCCAGCTAAAGGAAGAAGATGACAGTAGTTATATCCAGCTAAGGAAAAATCTGTGAACCATGCTGCCTGAGTGTAGGTCCAGTATCTGCACACTAAAACTGCTCTTAAATTTTCACTGGATTTGCTATTTTGCACAGCAAGTTCCTAGAGTACACTTGTCATGAATAGATGTGGAAAACAAAAACAGACCCCACAGGGTCATACAAGGTAAAGTGAATGGATGTTTTCTCTCTTAGATATTTGCACTATTTTACTTCTTTTGCTCTAATTTAGTTTTGATTTTCTCTCTCTTTCTGGGCCTTGAACTTCACTTACTCTGTATGGAGGTTAGAACTTCTTGATAAATCCAATTAATTTGTGAGCAGTTGGCATCTACAGAACACACACTACATCTTTACATAAAACCTCTTTTGAAATAGTTGTTGTTGTTGTATATGTAACAGCAGACAGAGTTTGAATGTGAATTTTTTGGTAGGACCATTGTGCACAAACAGAAACAAGACCTATTAGAATTACATTTCCATTAATTTTAACTTTTTTAAAAATGAAAAATATCCAATGGATTAGTACCAATTCCACATGTCTATCTGAGCCAAGTAAGACATCAGATTTCTGAATTACTGAAAACTAGTTAATTTGCTGTAATCTCATAGTACTTTTTGTGATATGATTCCAGATTAATCCGAGGGAAGAGACTCTGGAAAAAAGGACTCAAGTGATTTGGAATAAGGGATGACAAGTGGTCAAAAATGTTTGCTGTAAATATAAGGACATCTACTTGCAGAGGACAGTGGATCATGGATAACATGCATACAGTTCAGCTTAGAATTCAACTATAAGGAAAAATTTGAAGCCAATGAGTTTGTACATGAAACAAAGAAGGAACCAGTAATGTCCATGTGAAAGAATCTTTCATACTCTCTCTGCTTTAGCCACTAACAAGGAATAGACATGGTTTTATTTCTTAAAAGAGCTATTTTCCAGGCAAATATTTCTTGATTTCTTTTGATATTGGAAGATATCACCTGAAGTTAATGATCTACTAATTTTTCACTGAAAAGACAAAAAAATTATTTAAATTATATTTAACTGTGAATGTATGCTGTTATATTTACTATCTATTTACTATACACTTAAATAATATTTTCAATCTGTATTTTCCCTGGTGGCATGCTTTTCATACATCTGGTATTAATACACTTGTGTGAGAATTTTCTTAAAGATTCTCAAAATTCTATTTCCTGTGGTTAACCCCTATATTGTGGATTAAATAAGCTAGGCATCATTTACCAGACACACTGAGAAACTCAGTAATTAATGGGATTCAGAGTTCATCTTATTTGAACACTGCTAGCTAGCACTAGGCTTCATAGTGCCTCCTCAGTATTCAGTTAAAAAATTAGAAAGTAAATTATATGATGGTCCACTCTGTATAGCACATCAAATATTCTTGGTGTGTGAAGTTCTGTAAAGCCATCTGTTAGACAAAGGGAAAGGGGGAATAAGAAAGCCATGTTTATAAAGTCAGGGTTTGGGGCAAACCTTAGATCATCTTTTCACAGGCAAAAATGGTGCCTATAACTCAAAGCAACTACATCAGAATAATTAAGATCAGAGAATGACCCTTCAGGACCCATCCTGCTGACTCTTTCTCTGACCTTTTGTACGGCCCTGTAGCAAAAATGGGACAGGGAGATACTCCCAAGAGGTTACACAGAGATCCTCATGACACGAAGGATATGTGGGTGCCATTAAAATGATGCATCAGTTCTGTCTCTGCATTTCCACCCAAGGGATGTCTGAGCTTGGCTGGGATCAATGGGAAGTGCATGATAGGAATTGCTGTGTGAGAGAAAGCCCTATAAAAGAACGAATAAATGATGGGTATAACCTAGTCATGTAAAATACTCCCAGACACATGTGGAACCAGGAGGTTTGTATAACTTTCTGAAACCTCTGGCTGGAAATGGCACAGATCTTTCCTTAGGAAGAAAATTGTGGCCCCTCTGAAATAAGGGATGAGTGTTATCACACTGGATTTTTTTTCTGGTGTGGGGTCTGATAAGGCTTCCGGCATTTGCCTAAGGTTTTGGGACTGGTGCTACTTGTCTCCTTTTGGGGGAAAAAGGGGGAAAGGAAGAAAAACAATTATATGCTTGCTGCAAAAGCTTTTGAGACTGACTTGAGAATCACTTAATTCAGCTCTTTGTTGACTCTTGCTAAGGAAATAGAGAATAAATAAAAATATTTATTAAACCTAGGTTGTTTTAACTCTAAAGATATCAACTTGGTACTGATATGTTCCAAACAGAAATTATTTTTTTAATTTAAAAAAATCAGTCTTAGGAGGTAATTACATTTAATAGTGAAGTAGATGAAAAATAGTAAAAAAATTAAATAAACCCACAACGAACAAAAAAACCCCACCCAAGCTTAACAATTTCATTTGATCTGAAATGGAACAGCTTTCACTCTTTTATTTTACTGTGGAAAAAATAGCCAATGGCTGATTGTCAAATGGCATAAGTCAGATGTTTGTGCTGACCTAGTTATAATCACCTTTCAGTTCTGTGACAATTGAAGACAATTTGTGTTTTTGATGTTCTTTTTATCTACAGCCCATTTTTACTGAAAAAATAAATACTATCCATGACCTTAAACTGTGCATTTTTTTTAAATAATGAAAAAGATGCTTAATTACAAGTATTAAAGCTTGAAACTGTGAACAAAAGTGGTATTTTTCCCAGTGACACACGGTTGCTGGTTTGCTCTGGAAGGCTGTGTGCATCCATGAAAGTGATTAATGCTCAGTCCTGGCTGCAAAGGGATAACAACATTCTTTGACATTTCCTATCTTACATCATGCTGTGTTCACCCTTTTTCATAAGCAAATCTTTGCAAAAGAGAGAACTACCTGTACTTGCTTTCCCCATCTAACACAACTTACCAGAATTTCATGTGAAAAAATAATTTTTTCTACCACTAGTTTGAAGAGTAGCAGCAGAAATTGGTGTTACTGTTGTAGTTCTCAATGCTAACTTGCTGGCCTTGTTTTCTGTAAAATTGCTGAAGTGCTACCTAAATTTTAAAATACTTGAATTTTACTTACAAGATCCTTAGAGTATTGATTTGTTTTTCAGTATAAATATTTTCATGAATTCAAACTTAAATAAAATAAAGAAAGAAATTTCCCTCCCCCTTTCCTAGGGAGCACTTAAGGAAATGTGTTTAGAAATGCCATACTGAAAGTTTTCACCCTTTTAATTTCACACTGTCCAGTCCTGCTCTTTGTGGTTCCTGGAGCTTCCAGTTGAGATCTGGGTCTTGCTCCTGCAAGCACTAACTGTACATAATCAGAAGCAATCCTGTTTCCAAGACCTTCGAGGCAAATGAAGCAAGACAGGAAAAATAAGCACCAGTGTTCCTGCTTTTTCCAGCTGGGCACTAAGGGACTGAGTGATTAGGATACTTGCCCAGTGTCAGTAAAGTTTATTGCAGTAACAGGAATTGAACATATGTCTTCATTTTCCCAGGCTCCTGTTTTAAATAGAGACCCTCTTTCCTTCTGTGAAACCTTATTCTGTCTGAAATGCTGTATTCAAAATTCATAATGGTTGAACCTGAATATTTGAACATATGTTTTTCAAATTTGTTATATTTTTGCAAACTTCAAAAAAATTGCCTGCTAACATTGTGTCTTCAAAGGCCATTAAATAGTCTGGGCCTAGACGTCAGGCCACAGTTTCAAAAACTTTTGCCAGGAGAAATATCTTTCTTATGCAAACAAATCAATATTTATGTGTCCTAGCTGTACATTTGCATGAACAAATACAAGTTTTGCCTGGGCAAATACTGATGCATGAAGTCTGCACTGGCATGTCTCAGGATAGAGTTTTAACTAAACATATTTTGTAGCAATAAGTAAAGTGTCCATTTTGAAAGTGTAGACTTTTATTACATAAGGAGAAGGATGAACATCATATTAGTAAAATCTGCTAATGGGTCAGAGGAGAAATGTTTGATTCAACATTTTCTACTAGCTTGTGAAGTTTAATAAGTCTTCCTCTTACAAAGCTATTTTTTCCTTTTGTAGTGTATTCTATATTTTTACAATAATTTCTAGATGCAAGTTCTCCTACACAAATCATTAACTCCATGTCTATCTGACTTCTTGGTTTTAAATGACATGGTTTGATTCAGGGCAATAAATCAACAATTTTTGAGGGGGCAGGAAAGAGAGAAAAATCCTGTGATTTTAATTTTCATAGAAGGGCTGTTTGTGTTCTTTTGCTTAGGATTTATCTTGGGTCATGCTTGTTGGCTGTAACTGCCCACCAACATCAAATAAAAGATCCTAACTTGAGAACTGGAGACTGTCCAAAGTTTATGGAATTTAAATAAATTTAAATAAATATAATCTCACCTGCAGTGCAAGTCTCCTGTTCAGACTGGGAGGTCTTGATGGAGTCTGTTTCCTTTGCTTCTACTGCCCTGGAATTCAATCCAGAAAAAGAAGTAGGTGCCCAAATTTAAAACTGCAATCCAAAACACCTCTGCTTACTTGCTACCAACTCATAGAAGTGTCTAAACATCACACTAAAATAAATCACACACCATAGCGTGATTTATTTTTTTTCCTCAGACATTCTTAGGTATCTGAAACCTGTGCCTCTCCTTCAGATTATCTTATGAAATAGTTTTTCAGCCCCTTCCTTCAGAAGAGGTCTGTGAGAGACGGAGGGATGGTCTATCTGACCAACTAGATTATATCCATAAAGAGTCTAAAATCTGGATCAATTTCTTCCTTGACCCATTCCTTTTCTTTGAAAACTCAGTTAAACCAAATCTTCCACTGATCCCAGCCAATAATGGAGGAGAAGCCTCACATTTTTTATTTGCTATTGCAGACAGCACCAGTAGTTTCCCAACTTTTAGCCAACTGCAGAGGTGTGCCACCAGCTTCACTGAAGGTATGTTGATATTGATATTCCAGTCCCTGTAGTCTTGCACAGTACAGTCATACCCTTAAGAGCATTGCACCCCTACTATCATATCCACTTCCCTTTGTGTTAGCTGGCAACAGAGATCTTCAAAGTATTCCCCTCTTTCTTGCGGTCCACCAGGAGAAGGGCAAAACAAAGCCAGATTGGCCCATTTTTGGGAACCTTCTTGAAACAAACAACAGCAGCGGTTTGTTTTCAAGAATGTTGAGCAACATAAGCTAGCTTGGCCTTGGGAGTATTCTCACACAAGATTTCTTTCACACTATAACTTCACCTTTGCTGAGAGAATCCATGCCCCTTCCCATCTTTTGTTGTTACATAATTGTCACAGGACGAGTGTGAGCTTCAAACAAGGCATGCCTTAGCCTCAAGATTTGGCAACAGTTTAAATGTAAGGAATCACTCTGGCTTGCAGATTCTAAGGATGGCAGATAAGGTCTATTTATAAACTGAATTATTTATTAAACAGACAGGAGATAACAGCTGAAAGATCTTAATCAGAATCTCTTACTACACAGTATAAAACTAAAAAGAACTACTAGTAGATTACAGCGTAACATAAACCAGTGCATTATATCAAGACACCTATCAAAAGTAATAGTTTTGAATAGGAGTTGAATGTAATTTATCACTGAAATGATGATAACATGCAGAGATTCCTTCACTTAATCCCTGGAGAGTAACTGCAAAGCAGGCGTTCCTGCTCATGGGAGAAACTCCACTGCATTCCAGGGAAATGTATAGATTTCTGCTTTGTTAAAGTTTGGTGTAAACTAAGTGTCAAAAATCTAGCTTACCTTTCCAGATCTCACTTAACAAATGGTAAGATGTTTATAACCCCATGGTGCCAAAATAACTTGCTCTAGGGCATCTTGTCCTGTTTGAGTTATCTGACTGGTTAACAAGCAGCAGATAAGCTCTGGTGGGGGTGAGATGCCCTGCTATGATGATGTAATTCTGCTTCCTGCTTCACATCCTTTTCACCATGCAGAAAATAATACTAGTTGTCACCTCACACCACAGGTGTCCTGGGCCACAGACAGTGTGCACTCATGGTCCCTTCATTAAAGGTAATCCCTCTGGGCCTCAAAATTAAGGATGAATAGTTAATCCTTTTCTTTCTACCATAGTTAAAAGCAAAATGAAGCTTGTGTTTAGAAAGAAGGTTGTAAAAATTAAAATGAATACCTCAGTTACTTGTGCTACTTGAAATGTAAGGCAACAGAACTTCAGGATTTCTCTTTTAAGACATCTCTTCATTTGGACTGACACTAGCTACTTCACAATTGTTCTCTCATACTCAGCATTCATGGTGTCAGTAGCTGGGTGTATTGGGTGATGCACCTCGTGTGCAGAACTTGCCCTCTTACTCTAGCTGTGTCTTATGGTTTGCAACTCAAAATGAGTCACAAGCACCTAGAGTTTTATTCCCAAGTGCCCCTTGACTGTGAACTGGGGACAATTTTTTCCTTTCTGCTGTCAGAGCATGCCTGAGAAAATTGACAAAAACTTGTCACAACACCCAATATCTGAGTTTGACTCATCAGGCATAGCTTGATCCTCCAGAGTTTAACTTTTCAGAACAGAAGTTGTGCCAAGAGATATTGCTTTCAGCTGAACAAAATCAAACATTAGAAGTATTTGAAATGTCCTGCCTCGTTGACATAGGTGAAATTCAGTGGCCTGTAATTCTGCTTAAATGATCCCAGATAAACAACAGAGAAAGTGGAAGAACCAAACTCAACAACAAACTCAAAGAGTGGGCAAACCACATGTGTAGTTTGGGCTTGGGTCAGTTGCTCATTAACACAAGGCCTTAATTTTTTTCAACTTTCTAGAGCATTTAATAAGATGGTCTACTCCACAGCTCCAATAGCAGACAATATATAAAGATATTATTAAAGGCTATCCATGGCTTAGAAACGAAAAGCTTCTTTAGCTCTTTTTGTAATCAAGGGCCCAAGTTTGGCTGTAGATTAAACCCAAATTTGATAAATTCTATTGATTAATTTCTAAAGGAAAATATGGTTAGAGTCTTGGTCTAAATCACTTTCTAGAGAACACACCTTTCAGTGGCGACTTCAGAGGGAAGAGAGAGATTAGATGTTGTGGAGGCTTTTGCTGTTTTAATAATGATTTCTCATCAAAAATTATGTTAAATATTAACAATTACATGCCAGTCCCGGTAACATTTGTTCGTAGAACTACTTAGAGCTGGTAACACCAACTTGCATTCTTCATAGAAAATGTAACAATAGGAATGAGATGAATCTATAGTTGTTGACTTATCTGCATTCTCATCTGGTCAACTAGTTTATACAGAGAGGAAAATCCCCTTAGGAGCCATCAATTTTCTTCCTAATGCCCTCCTTTTCACTGTTTAACTGAATGTCCTTAATTTTGTTTAGTTTTGTTTAGGCGATTTCTCTTCTGATCAGATGGTTTCCAAATCACAGCTGGGAAATCGACTGTAAACAAATGGCAATTTACACTACATCTATAACTTATTTATCAAAAGTGTCATCTTTTTCCTATACTGCAGTCCTTCTACCCTGCATCACAGGGACTTGTGAGAAAAGTGAAGATTCAGGAAAAATTAGGAGATACTCACCTATAGTTATATCTATCACAATTCTGTGTCACATTAAATGTGGCTTCTGAAGAAGAGACCATTTAAAATGGAAGTCATGCTCATCTGAAGATGATATTTCCAACCCTGAACTTTTAATGCAAAAAATACCTTCCATTTTTACCAGACTTGGCTTTTTTTGTAATGTCAGTATGCTTTGTTGTACACATTCCCCAACCTGACCATGAGGACTTCATCCTGCTTCTTTGAGTCTGCCCATAGATGTGGTTTTAATCCCAGTAGCAGGCAAAACACAGTATCACAAATTTTGGCAGGAAGGGGAGCCAGAAGCTGAGCATGGTAAACACAGACAGAGATGGTGTCATTATCAACAAGGATGCCATCCTTAGGCACCTGGACATGGCAAGTGGAGCATGTTTTATGCTAACACCTTCAGACAAGAGAGAGTCTAGACTGCCAGAGAAACCCCCAGTGACATGGAAGGTCCAACATCAAGCAAGTAGGTCAGGTCAGCAAGTCACTGATGGGATCACTCTGTGCTAGGATGTATCTGCCAGGGTTGGAGACAGCCTGTTGGTCAAAGTGTGAAGCAGGTCCATGATCAAGTCAGAGAATCAACTCAGGGCATGAGGGTTAAGGCGCAAATCACCAGGATACCCTGGCCAGGACTGAACACAACTACAGTGCAGCCACCCTGACCAAAGCTGAGGCCAAAACTGTCTGCTAGGGCATGAAGGAAAAAAAAAAGTATTATGTACAAAGAAACTGGCATTGTTGATATAAAAAGTTAATTCACAGCTCCTGCTAAAAAAAGTGCTTGTTATTTCTCAGAAAACTCCAAAGTGTTCACAAAGGAAACCCCCATTTAAACAGAAAGCTTTTAAGAACAATAATTTCTTGCATTTTTTTGCTTAAATGTGAACACAACTTATGAAGTTTTGCTGTCACATTAGAACTCAAATTTGATGCTAGATATTAATAAATAATTCGCCATTTTTTTGTTAATAGCTCTGCTTCAAGCATGTAAGGGATGCTTGAATCAATTCTTCACACATTTTATGGCCCCACACAACCCCTCAAATAGATGATCATAGATAAGGGCTGAAGAAATGGCCATCAGATCTTATGGAATCTCTATGTTTTTATCTCTGACAAAAACTGTCAGAATGTCTACTGCCAGTTTCTTGCAAGAAATTGAGCTGGTCACTCATAGTTGCTCCTAGTAAAATGAATTGTAGGATCTTCTAAGCAGCTGGAGCCTCTGTAAAATTCTTTCATAAAATGTGTCTTTCCAGGGCAAAGTTCCAAAGCATGCAACTGGGGAAAACAAATGAAAGAAAAGACAAGTTTCCTGTCCCTCCTCCTAACTTCAATGAATCCTTCATGTTGGGAAGTATCATGTTTCTTGAACCAGCAGAACTGGGATGCTGAAAGTTTGTGAGAGGGAGCTTTAGCTGAACACAGATCAAGATGCTGGGCCCAGTCCTCTTCTACCATAAATGGGTGGAACCCCATCCATGGAGAGTGTGCCATTTGATACTATTTACACTTTTTCCATGGAATTACCAAGCGTCTTTTCCAACTGCAAGCTTTTGCTGTGTTCTCTGACTCTGATTTTTTAAGAGCTGTATATTTGCTTAGTAGTATTTACTAAAAGATTCAGTGCCCAAAAAACATTGATGCATTTATCACACTCTCTGCTTTTGGGTCTAATTCTCCTCCTATGCTTTTAATCAATGTGAAATAATGCATGATGGTAGTGACAGTGGCTTTGGTGAAAGCTGCAGGAGAACCAGGTCACACATATTTTTGTTATTTAATCATTGATCATTGATCATTGATTCATATGATAAAGAGGTCTTAATTAAGGCTAAGGTCTATCACTGCATGCAGCAGTCACTTTCTCTGTCTCCTTCCTGGGGATCTTTCAGCTTCAGGAAGTGATGGGGCAAGCAATAAAAAGCCCATTTTGTAGAGTTTCTGATGAGTTGTGTGGGTCACTCAAAAGGGAACAAATACTTCTGAGAAGTCTTTGAATGACTATGAGTGAATCTCTGGTTATCATGCAACTGGAAAAAAAAATAATATCCTTTGTAACATTTCAGTTTTTTCAATTGCTCATTGTTGCTTGCAGTTCTGGTTGCCAGGACTTAATGACCATAAATCTTCATGTGAAAGCCATGACTTCTATTTTGATTTATGTAAGATGTGTTAATATTTGTTAAGATATGGCAATAAAATCCCAGAATAGACTAGATTTCAAAGGACATCTTAATGCAATCTGAACAGAACATTTGCAGGTCTAGCTATAGTCCAAATCCTACTGGCTCAGACTTCTTTCCATGTACCACTGTTGAAGATTCTTTGCGGATTTAATCTGTAGGCATCTTAGACTGGCTGGTCCGTAATTTCTTAAAAGCAAATCTTCAATCAGAACTTTAAATATCTCCAGAAATATCAGTTTTAACACAGAAGAATCTTCATGTAAAAGATCTTGTGACTGTGGCAGAAGAGTCAAGAGAAGGCCCTTGGCCAGGATTGAGAAGTAGGGCACACAGATTTTGTGGATGATTATTATTAGATTTTTGCTATTACCATATCTAAATATTGCCCATGCTGTATCTAAATAAGAGCTCTATCAAGTATTAGAAAGGATTTCAGTAGGTTGTTGTGTCACAAGCTTCACAGAGGCCCCCTTCCTTTCTAAATTTCACAGGGATGCCTAGGTGTGGTTAGATCCATTTAGTCTCAGTTTTGATCAACAACTTATGTTTAAAGGGTTATAATTAAGAAGCTCCATCTAGAAAAGTACAGGTTTAAAGTTTTTGGCCTTGCAGATTAACAATTACAAAACAACCAAGTATCTATGTAGCTACTTTAGCATTTTATCTCCCCATTCAAGCAGACTCAGTGCTTTTTACTCACCAGTCCAAAAATGAGTGTTCCCCATTTTCATGCTGGACATACCCTGCAGATGTCCTTGCCAGAGGTGGGGATCTATCCTGAAATACTCACCTAGTGTTCTTATCTTAGGGCAAATGGCCCATCAGACAGGGAAAGTGTGTGTGTGAGAGGACACATGCAAAGACACAACTTTCATCACCACCACAGTCAGTCTTGTCTACAACTTCTTATATGTTCAGTGTTGCAGCATGAAGTCATTTGTCCTGATTGCTTAGTCAGCCTCCACTACAATATAACTGGTTATGCCTATAGCTCATATCTTGCCATTACTTTCACTTCAGCGGTAAGATAAAAGTGCCACAACTACATTTCATTTCATTTCATTTCCTGGATAACATGGCTGACTTGTGATCATTGAGTTCTTGCCATCATTTGAGTGGTTTAACTGAAAAAAATAATTTTAACCATGAGATTTGTGTCCTTTTGTATACCAACTAAATACATGCTAAGACCCCATATTAGGTAATCATGTCATAATAATAATGACATCCCATAATGTCATATCTCCCCATAATGGGTAATCATGTCATCCCATAACTTTAATTTCATAATCATTCAGTGTGTTATATTAAGAGAAAAATAAGAGAAGGTGCTTCAGCAAACTTATCAAGACTTGTGGTTTACTGAGGCAGCTGTGCTGATTCTCCACTCCTGAAACATTCAAGTAAAATCTGCTGCTTGAAATCTGGTGGGAACTCCACACTGCTCCCCTGAAATTCTAAGTATTATGCTGACCCATGCTCTTCATAAAGTAGTGGGCAGCAATATGATGATAAGTTCAACAGATAATCATCTGTTGGCAGCTGAGTCACACATGCCCTCCTGCTGGCTCTGGGCAACTTGCTCCACCTGAATCATGCTGCTTCTGCTAGGTATCATAATTAGCTATGTTAAGGTTCTAAATATATAAACATATATCTGAGACACTTTGCAGTGAGTGCCATCTATGCTTTTATCTATCCTTGAGTGTTCAAATATGTTGGAAAATCTGGAATAACAGGCTGTATCATCTACAAATGTTATCTATAAACATAGTGAAACAGAACGAAACAAACAAAAAACCTTATCACTGAGCTGAGAATGGTGTGACATTGCCTATGCTTCACCTTCAATTTAAAAATGACTTCAGGCAGAGTGGCATTTGTGGCTTCCTTGCTTTTACACTGGGAGTAGTCATTTGCGATGACTTCTAGGAAGGATAATGAGAAACACTGATATATTACCAATCCTTTCTGCAAACCCTTTGGACCACCAAATTTTCACAGCAATTCTCTGGGATCGGATTGCTTCACCATGGACTCACCATCATCTTGTCCAGGCACTGTATCAGTCCCAAATGGAGCTGCCATAAGATTTGCATACACTGTGTAATGAAGAAGGCTGGTATCAGTAGATTGTACAGTGGCCTTTAAGATATACCAGCTTGGACATTCTAGCAATAAAACTATGCTGCCTGTTGCAATAAATAACCTGTACCATTTGGATCTTTGCATTATGCTCTGTCAGAAGCTTCTGGCTTCTTCTTCTCCATTATGACTATCATGTTCTCTGGTGTCTTCACCCAAGTAAAAAGCAATAGGAGAACAAGAGCAGATGGCCTCAAGTTGTACCAGGGGAGGCACATTCATGCTGGCAGTGGAAAGCAATGAGAACTCTTAGCACAGAATCCACTTGACCTGTCTTAAAAATCTGCCTAAGGTGAAGAAGAGTGTGTCCATAGTTTGTGCTGATTGGACTGACTAGATGCCCATTGACACTAAGAACAATTTACAGTGATTAACTCCCATGTAAATGTCCACACTGTACCTTTCAACCATCAGGCAAATGGTGTTCCTAATACATGAAGTAGCTGACTCCACCTTAATTTATCACGGTTTCAGGGGAAATTTAAAGAATCCAAATATTTGTATAAATAGATGTTATTTTGCTTGGTGCTCCTATTTCTAACCTGTTTTGCTCCTCCTACTGCTGCCTTTGCTACTTTCCATTGGAGTAACATGGAACATATGTGTCAGGGCATACAGAACAGAACAGAGCAGGGCACATTACTTCTCCCAGGAACCTTGGTTCTTGGTTCACATTCCAAGGCTGCGCTCTCCTTAGGCATCAGTAGTGCATCAATTGCAGAAAGCACTCAGCATGCCTGAAAAGCAAATTATTTTGACTTAGGTGTCTTCCATGCAGTTTGAATGCTCTTGTTGCAGGCTTTAGCTGTGAAGGAAGGGTGGTTGTGACACTGGGCTTTGTGTTGGGACATAAAGTAAAGAAAACATTCCCATTTTTATTACCCAGGAGGAAGGATTCTCTCTTCTCTCTCCTAGCTGCTACTCAGATTTTCAAAGAAGAAAAGGCTAGCACATTTTTTGGCACAGAAACACTTCCAGATTGTGTCTTATTTCTTTGAACTATGCAGGCTAAGATAATGATATAAGGATAATTATATTTCATGCTTCAAACTGAAGTTGATAGGAGAGAAATATCCTTCTGTGTGGAGCTTCTACATCATGTTTAAAACATCTGTTATTAGTTGAAGCCAGAAAGACCTATGCATGTCCTTAATGAATATATTTAAAGAGTAGAGAACACAACCACCATTAAAAAAAAATTTAAAACCCCTTTTTCTCCTTATATTAGCTAATCTGATATTTCAGTTGCATCAACAGTGAAATTGTCAATGATATATCCCATGTTGATCATGAGTGTACCAGAAAAGTATTTCACTAGCAGCTTCAAAACATGCAACTTCTAGAAGAAGGCAACAGTAAAATTATCTTTATACAAGAAGACACAAAAGTTCCTACCACATGAAAAAAAAAGCTTCAAGATAAGTAGAGAATGTTTTTTTAGAAACAAGCTCACCAAAAAGCAAAGAAAACCCATTGATTTAGACTGCTACTCTAATAATTCAACTCCACGTGCAGTAGAGATTAGGTCTAGAAATCAGGAGGCTCTTTCCTGAGGGCTGCTAAGTTCTGTCACTGAGGGACACCATGTAAGGCTTTCTATAACCTCTCTACAGCCCCTATCACTATTCAGGAAGCTGAGTAATGATGTATTGAAGGCTGCTTCAAAATTATTATTAGATAGATTGTTGCAAAGGGCCTGGATTGTCCCTCTTTTAGGTTTTGCCCATTTTAAAACCATACTGAGTGAACATAGATCATGTAAATGAAAAAAATATGAATAAAAAAACTTCTTGGGACTTGGAAGAAGACTTCTGAGGATCTTTGTTGCTGGGAGGGGAGCTGGAGGAAGAGCACTCCAATAATGCAACAGTAAGCTGTGAGGCGTGGTTGGCATTTGCCTGTCTGCTGGAACATGAAGCAGCAGGACTTCTGTGTGACAACTGGCAGGACAAGTCTAGCAAAATGCCTTGTGAAATAAATGAAAACCATCTCCTGAAATGCAGAATGGTGGTGGACTGAGAATGATTGTGCTCACACAACATATCTGAGATGTGAATCCTTCCTCTTTTATAATTTCACCTATAATGCTCTTGGTGTAGATGCTTTCATGAGAGGGAACTGGAATGTAATTTAAAACCTTACATTATCAAATTAATTCCTCTGGAAGAAGAAGAGGAATTCCTTTGTTGCCTTCATTTATCCTCCAGTGTAGATTTTGTAAAATTCTGGAAGTTTTGCTTTTCTTCTTGTCCATTAAACTTAGAGAATGATTGAATAACTCATCTTTTTCTTTCCAGGCACTAATTAGTTTTGATACTTAACATCTGAATCACTGTGAGATCTTGAAGGTGTGACAAATAAATCAATAAATAAAAAGCTATAACTTTGGAGTTGGTTCCAAGTTTGCATTTTGTAAAAAGGAACAGAACATCAAGACCACCAGACTCTGGTAAGGATAACTCTTTCACACTATTAGGGTAATAAAGGGCTGCAGAACATAAAGTGGTGCCATTTGGAAAGGAGCGGGGGCAGCATCTGACAGGATATTTGACAAAGCAGTTTGTTTGTATGTCTCTTGCTGTACACAACACAAAGCTGAGCACTGGCAGAAACTCTCCGAGTGAAAGGATGTTATTAGGTCCCCCTTGCCTCTATGACTGGCAACGTGACTGTAGCTGACTGATTAGTGAAATTGCTGATCATCATTTTTAGTCTTGAAATTGCAGGGCTGTGGTTTTTGTTTTGTTTTGCATTGTTGTTAGAGAACAGGATAATAATTCATGATGAGCCCATATAGGCTACAATAAAAAATCCCATAAAACAAAAACCTTTGCAAAGCAGTTGGTATTCAGTTCTCCGACAGACAGAATTTAGAATAAAAGGTTGCTAACATTTTGGCAGTGTTTTCCTCAGGCTTTCTCTTGTATTTGTGCCAAATATCTCACAAGGCTCAGATTTGATTAAAATGGCAATGCTCTCTGCTACTTGAATGTAATTAGAGCCATTCATTACAGCTTTAGTTGACAGTTTGGCAACCTGTACATTTTTCTGAATATGGACAGCATTCCATGGAAACAGTTCAAGGGAAGAGTGCAATAAGAGGGTCCTCTCTTGATCTGCAGCAAATGGAAGGCTGTCTATGTTTAGAGAAGTTTACAGGTTTCCAAACTGTCAATCGAAGCTGCAAGGAAGAGCTCTAATTAGATTAACCTAGCAGAGCGCTGCAATTTTTGTCAGCCAGCTCCTGTGAGCCCCTGCTGCGTAGTTATCACATATGCTACAGGACCATTAAGTATTTCTATTGCAAGTCACTCTATTTTGCTGCTATTAACCCCGGCCTTACAACACTGTTGGATGGAAAGCCAATCAAGAAAATGTGTTTGCTTATGAAAACCTTCTCTTCAAGCCAGCTTTTTGCAGAACCTAGAAGATTTTTAATCTGCTTGAATTTCCCACCCTTTCTAGTATGAGTACAACAAAATGACACCAATAAGGTCAGAGGCTTCTTTCAGGTTGCTAATGAATTGTATCTTTCAGTTCAAAATAGTAAGTCAACTATTGTTATTTTCATTTTGCATTCTTCCGTGCTGTGTCCTGAAATTGAAAAATTATATCAAGAAATGTCATTTAAAGCATTTCCCAAATCATCTGAAAACACCAACCTTGTTAATTCCAATCCAATTTTCTTGTGATTAAAATAGGAATGTGTTAGTCCAAAATGTGACGAGAACAGCTCTTTGTTTTCCCTGTGGCTCATCACTCTTAAAAGGGAAAAAGCAAGGGTGCAGATTAATGGATGGGGCAATGTGTAGTTTAGTTTTACATTGCTTGTTGCTGGGCTACTTCACTATGCGAACTGGGGGATGATAGCCTCATTGCCCTTTTGGTTTCATGGCAGACTGAACACTGAGGCTTTGCAGGAAAGAGGGTGTATCTGGATGAAAAATGGGTTCAAAGCTGGAAAGTCTTGAGATCATTTGTTTGTTTACATAATTGTACACAAAGCCCAATTCCTCTCAACAGCAATAAGAACATGCAGACCATGAGCTTTGCCAAAGTCTCCCACCAGACAGTTTAGCCATGTGCCAGAGAAACATCTGTCTCTTTCTGCCTCAATTCCTTTATCCTCTGACATTTAACTGCTTTCCTCATTCCCAGCCTTGTTAGATGTCCCTGAATCCAGAATCTCAAAAAACCTCTTAGCTCTGGGTGGAGTCATGGCTTTGGGCTGGACACTTAGGAATGCTTTTATTCTGCTCTGCAGAAGTGTAAGTTGCAGAGCTGTCACAGCTCAGGACATGAAGGGCACCAGGAAGCTGTTACCTTCCTGAACCTAAACACTCCTCTTTCCTTCCAGATCATCTGGACATCCCTGAGCTAGCTCATGTAATAGCTTTTACAGCACCTGTGATGACCCTTGGCATAGTTGCTTGCTTTGTCCATTCTATTTAATTTCTCTTAATCCTTGTGTAATTTTATACTGTGTTAAATACATTAGGTAAGAAATCGAGTCAAGCTAAATCAAACAACATCCTTACTGTCATAAATGTTATTACAAATGTTTAACTATTTATGTGGTATTCTCCCTTTCCAACTTTTCAACTCGTCATTGCAAATCCATTTTATTCCTTTCCCATTCTTGTTGGAACCTCCCTCTGTGTGATCCTCCTTCTTTCCCACACAGAATGTAAATAACAGCTTTCAGATGCTGTTGTTTGGCTTGGCAAAGGGCCTCACAGGCAATACCTGCTCAAGTGATTTTAACTCATAAACTGGGATTTTACTGGCAGGCCAACTGTACTTGGTGCCTACCTCTGTACAGAAGTGTCACAGTTGTGTTACATTCTCCCATGGGTTAGTGTGTTTTAAAGTCCTGCTTCTCGTGGGATGCAACATTAGTGTTGAAAGTTTCTCTATGCCTTAGAAACTTTTTTATGCAGTTCTGTCTGAAATTTTCTCTGAAATGTATATGCATTTAGATGTAAGAAGGCACTCATGTCACCTAAGAAGCATCCTAAGCTTCGTGTATTCCGCAAGTATTAATATCTGTATTGAATATGAAAGGGAATTTGAAACAAATGTAGGTAAGTATATGCAAGTACACAATTTGACTCTGAGATGACATAAAGTTGACTAAAAGCAATATAAAATGTTCTTTGGAGAGCTCTGTGGTTAGCTTTGTTTCTAGCAGTTTTCTAGTAACTCATTTGTGGTTACACCCTCTGTATTGCAGTCTGAAGACAACTTAGTTATGGAGATGGTCACAAATGGCCCTCAAATGCATTCCCTATTTGTTTAGGATACTCAGCACTATTTCTTTCACCTGATGCATGGGAATTGTTATGGCCAAATGTGCTGCACAAGACTCCACGATTCACACTTCAACTTGTCTTGAACTACTATAATTCATGACTGATACTATGTTCATATTGCAAAGTTGGTCCCTGGCATTAGAATCATAAAATCACAAAATGGTTCATCTTGGAAGGGACACCTTCCACCCCAAGATGTCACAATCCTGGTTTCTGGGCTCAGCCATGCCCTGTGTTGGGGCCATTGGAACCATCTGGAATGCGCTTGAAGCAGCCCAGCCACTCCTCACAGAGGCTGCTCTGCAGACCCTGCTGCCAGCATCTGTGTACAGCAACCCATATACATTTCTAGACAGCTGAAAAAAGCTGTAAGCCAGCCTGAGCCTGGAATCACCTTTTCCAGAACACATATAAGGCAGATGTGATGGTAGTACTCTGTGGTGGTTGGCCTCCTTTCTCCTCATTCCTGGTTGTTTTTATCCCAGCTGCAATCCAATTCTGCCACAGAAACTCTCCTGCCGTCTGTGCATTTGATCTGCTTTCACTGATGTTGATATGTGAATTGAAATTCAGCTGAGTGTCTCAGTCTGGAGTACCTTTCATTTATCTGGGGTGGCCTCAGGGGTACATGGTGTGTGCCAGATATATCTCTCAGTTCAGTCTCCCTTTCTGCCTTTGCACTTAAGCTCATGATGAGACTGACGGCTGGATTCTGTTTATTTATCAACACCTTTCTCTAGGGACAATCCATCTTTTCCTGGGCCAAGCTCCTCAGAACAAACCTGGTATGCTTATTTTGGCTGTTCAGTCTCCCCGCTGTCCTCACCATCTCTCGCATGGTAACTGAGGCTACACTGTTAAGTTGGACCCCTTGGGATGCTTTTTCTCTCAAGTTCCTCAGGACTACAAAGGTGGGACATTGGTAAAAAAATCCTTCTCTGTGCAGAGTCTCTGATTGTCTTGTCAGCTTGTCTGGGTATCTTGCTTCCAGGGCCTCCCTGGCATCTTGCTGCATGTCAGAGTGCTTTCCTGGTTATCACCAGACAGTAGAAGACACTTTCATCTGTTTCCAGTGTCACCTACCTGAATAGCTCCTGACAGGATCTGCTCTGCTGCTCTTTGCCTACTCTGGAAGGTGTGTTGGGCAGTGATTTTACATGATGTGGTGCCTTGGGGCCCTGCTTAGGGATTTGTTGGTCAGGAATGTACCAGTGATATCCATATAAAATCATAACTCACTAATATCAGGTCAGGTTAGGGTTACATGACTCATACATTTATATATGCAATGTACATAATTCTCTTACAATATGTTTTAAAATACACAGGGAAGAAAACTCAGGCTTAATCCATTTAAAATTATATCAGAAAGGTTGCTTTTCCCCCCACCTCTCTCTTCCCTGTGGTGGGTTGACCTTGTTGGGATGCCGGGTGCTCACCCAACCACTCTATCACTCCTCATTCTCAGCTGGACCAGGGACAGAAAATAAAATGGAAAACGACTCATAGGTTGAAATAAGGCGGTGTACCAAAGCAAAAGTGGAAGTTAGGGTGCACACAAGCAAAGAGAAAAAAAAAAAAAAAAGTTGTATCCTCTTCTTATCAGCAAATGATGTCTGGCCTGGCCACCTCCTGGGAAGCAAGGTATCAGCACTTGGAGTGGTTGCTCTATAAGGCAAACATTGTAAATAAGGAAAGCCTCCCCTTCCTTCTTTTTTACTTAGGTTTTATATCTGAGCTGATATCCTATGGTATGGAATATCCATTTGGTTAATTTGGGTCAGCTGGCCTAGCTGTGCTCCCTCCCAGGATCAGTCTTCTGATGGAGGGGGAAGGTTGTAGAGTGTTGTTGCTGTGCCAGCCCTGCTCAGCAGAACCCAAAGCACTGGTGAGTTATTAACACCAGCACAGAGCAGAGCTTGGTGAGGGCTGCCGTGGGGAAATGACCTGAACTCAGCCAGAGCCAGTACATTAACCCTGCCCATTTAACTTGCTGAAGTTAACTTGCTTCCACTGAAATGATTATCCCATTCAGGCCTTCATATAGGCTCTACCTTAGTGAAACACAGTAACTTTTAGAGCAAGATTCTTGAAGACATTCTTGTTAAATACTTTATTTCACCACAAAGCCCACTCTAGATTATCTCTTGGCATTCTTCTTGGTTAAATTAGATACTATTCCTTTGGTTTTGAAAATCACTCTGTTAAGCTTTCTGCACAGTTCTCCTGACTGAAAAAATTAACTCACATACTTTGACTTTGGCGACTTTTAGGCACATTTGTATGTGAAGTGGATAAAAATCAGTATGTTAACAAACATGCTGGATGTGTTAGGGAGTTAAGTGCAGGTAGGTAGTTTGCTTGGCTGAAACCAGATACCATGACACTTGCTCCCACAGCAATTTGACCCTCACCTTTAGCCTTTCTCACTTCAGCTCCCAGTAGTGCAGCTGTCAGTCTCAGCTCCCCCTCTCCTCTCAGCCCTGTGACCAAGGCTGTGCCTACACTCTGGATGCCAGAGCCAGCTCCAGACTCACTGCATGGTGTTAATGTGCTGCCAGTTTCCCAGAAAGGAGACGGCTGAAATTGCTTAGGCAGCTCTTGTCCTCTAAGTGCCCACTCTCCTCCTCTGAATTTGGAGGGTTCATGTGTGTGTATCTACACTGCAGATAGTGTTTCAATGTTGTGTGTGTAAAACGTGAGAATTGCAGTAGTTTGCCCTGTTAGGTTTGTAACCTACCAGGGCAAATGTGAACATAAATACTGTGTTGTTTTAATTAGGCAATTGGCTAGATAGCACTTTTAAGCCTTTTAGAATTTTGTTCTGTAAATGCTCTCTGTTCATGTTTGCTCAACTGATTTTAATCTTTCTAGATCCTATAGAATCACACAATCCTAGCATTGTTTTGGTTGCAAAAGGCCAAGCAGTATCTAACACTGTCAGGCCCACAAATTAATCATGTGTCTAAGGGCCATATACACATGATTTCTGAACACTTCCAGGTACTGTGATTCCACCAGTTCCCTGGGCAGCCTGCTCCACCCTCTCAGTGAATAAGTTCTTCCTAATATCCAGTCTAAGCCTCCCCCAGCACAGCCTGAGGCTGATCAGGATGAGGTACAAATAGATTCTGTGTATGCATTGATTGTTACGATGAGCTGGATGCATTTGAAGCAGGGGCAATTCATACCTGAACTCCCTTTAAACAGAGTTTGACAGCTGAGGCAACAAAGCCCCCATTCAGCCTGTTTGCCAACACTGCTACCCAGAACACTGGGTGGGCTTCCCACGGTGCTGAACTGCCCAGCACTGGGCAGGACACTTCTGTGGATACTTACATCTTTATCTTGCAGTCCAGGCCGAGCAGTGCCTTGCTGAGCACACCAGGATTAATTCTGGCTGAGAAACAGAGATCTGAAGCCACGCTCCTGCATGTGCTCTGGGTGAGTGTTTGGCACAGGACCTCAGTCATTCTGGATATTAGATAATTATGGATATCTGCCTCTGTTTTGGCAATTCTGAGGGCTCATCACTTGTGTAACTCTGGCAGTGCTGGGGTCTGTTTTATCTTGCACAGCAGTGTACTTCTGGAGCCTGGGATCCACACGACTCTCCGAAAAGAGCAGCAGGTTTTTAGTGGATCATTTCTGATGTCCCAGCTTTGTGAAGGGAATTTTACCTAACCAGATGGGTGAGTGGCAGCACATGATGTGACAGGGGCAAAACCAAGCAAGGTGCTGGTTGCCTTGTCAATACACACATGCTGACTGGCCACCTGGCTCGCATCTATGGCCACACAGTAGCTGGATCCCTTTGGCAGAACCAGCTTGGTTCTTTTTCCTTTACCCAAAGAAGAGTTTTATCTTCGATATCTTCATCATCCAGTCAAATGTGAATAAAAATACTCTGTTTTTTTTCAAAAGAGAGTAGGAAAGAGAAATGTACGAGTGGGCAGATTGTGATCATCTAAACCTTATTTCCTTAGAAACCATAAGTAATTATGGACCTCCAGAGTTCTGGAAAATAAGAAAAACTCTCTGGAATGTTACAAATGGGAATATGGTATAAAGGGTAAAATATGTTCTAGGTTTATTATTTAGGTTCAGAGCAGTAGGGCTATGAAGCTAAAGCTGGAATACATATGGAGAGGAGATTTGATTTTGGTGACTGGAAGCCAAAACATGGCCATCTCAAACCAAATTTCCTTCCTTCTGTACAGTTTTCTGAGGTAGGGTTTAATGTTTTCCCCGGAGAGAAAAATTAAATGTTTTCTTGAAGAGTATTTGTTAAACTGAAGTCTACATGCTTGTGACATCAAATCACAAATGTAGTGCTATATTGCCCTGTGGGCATGGAAATTTCAAGCTCTTGAGTACACTATTATAATAAGTTTAAAATGCATTTCTTGCAAACAGTGTAATTCCTGGAGACACTTTAGTTGTACATTGGCTTACAGATTGTTATCACAGTTGTGTAAAGAAAAGAAGAAAATATTTCTATTCCCAAACACCAGAATCAGGCTGACAGGCCTGTGCTCTCTTTCAGGGAGCAGCGGGGACTTCTGTTTTCCTCTGACTGTAAAACTGCTTTCCAACCCTTATGCAAAAACATTAATCTTTGCTAGAAACAAAGCATATCACATCTATTCATTTAAATTCTTTGAGAATTTATCTCAGTAAGCTTGCAAGTAATAGTGTTGAAATTATTTCAATAAAGCAGGTTAAATTAAAGAAAGATTTTACCTGGAAAAATAGCAATGGCTTTTAGTCAGGTACCCATGTCTGGCCTTGCTGTCACATTCAGGTTATGAGGCCATTGTCAGCATACTTGTCTGTTCCATGTATTTCAAAGAAACTGGGTTATAATAAATGGGGACAACTTGTGACAACATAATGTTTAGCTCACCAAAGCTATTTCTGATGATTTGGGTTAGAAGGTAGTGAGTGGATTCCCGAGTTCATGTCTTTGCATCTTGAAAGCTCTGACTTCATTATGCTGAAGTGACTCCCCACAGACCAATATCTTGAATATCCCCTGTGAAGTTAATTTCATAGCTTTTCCTGGCACCTTGTTTCTGCATTTGCATCTGGGTTTATTTTGCCTTCACATAGTTATGAAAATTTCTCTAATTTTAATCGTTTTTTTTTTTCTTGTTAATGCTTTATTTTATTACTTCCTGGTCTTCCCAGTGGGTTGATGAGCCTGATTTATCTTTTATCTGATATCCATTCATATGTCTGTGAATAACCCTGCTTCCTCTTGGTCTTTTCTTTCCATGAAAGCTTCTCCGTATTTGAAGATGTTTGCTCTTAAACTCTTCCAAATTCAACAGCATTTTTAACATTTGCCCCTATATTAATCGAGGAATAAAAAAAATCAAGGAAGATTGGAGCTAGCTGTAGTGCCAGTTGTTGATTTAACATGCTGTTTTCATTAACACTACCCAACACAGTGTTTGATTTCTCTCTCACAGTCATAGTAACTTGAGTTCAGTGCATTAATAGTTTTAATCTTCCTCTCATATAACTTGCTGATGTCCTTATAATGGTGATATTGATTAAGTCTGGATCAATGTGAATAAATTTTCCTCATTTGATTCAAGTCATATTTATTTCTCTAAAATCCTGGGCTTCTGTACAAAGTATCAGTAGGGAGTTTTAACTGTCTCTTTTGGCCTGTGAACAGACTTCAAATGCAAAGTTTTTGATGCTTAATTCAAGAAATATAATACATTTTAAAGGACTAAGTGCTTGAAAAGTGTCAGAAAGTGCAAGCTATGAACGCCTGGCTTTGCTGACCTAAGGAGAGCTAACTACACTGCTGTGACGTGGTAGAAACATAAGCAAAGGTAGGGGAGACTGCTGGGATAGTGGGAAGAAGCTGGTAGCTGCTACCAGGAAGAAAATCACATGCAAAGACAGAAAAACAGATCTAAGCTGGAACCAGTAGCAAGAGAAGTAGTTTTGTTGGAGCCGTGACTGAAAGCTGAAACATTACAGACTCCTAAGAACCTTTGATAGATCATAGTACATGATCTCATAGGAACCTGCAGGAACTGGATAACACTTTGGACTGGATATCAACAATTTCTAGCCTGAATAACTTGAAGATGGAAATGGGCTTTCACATACAACTCTTACAGTGTTTTCCTGTATGTTGTTTAAAACGGATTTTCATTTTATCACCGATGGCAGGAAATTATCCAGCTCATAACTAGGATGGAATAAACCTACCTAATCCAGGTATGAAATGGTATTCTTTGAAAATAATGCTTTCCCTAGCACTAAGTTTTTTCTGGTCTGGTTTGTAGTACAGATTTCCTGCATGTCATTAACATAGAATGGATTGCTGAGTAAATCTTCTGATTTGGGCTTCTGCTAGACTAAAACCATCCACTTCAAGGATTGTCCATATCACATCAGGGAAAAAGATCTCATTGCTTGTTTTCAAATTCTGAATTGGGACTGGTATTTTAGTCAATCCCAGAATTTGTTCTGGTTCCTATGAGACAAATACTTAAATGCTTGTCCTCATTTCCTTATCCTGGGTAGGATACTGGATATCCCGGGTGAGACTGGACTGGATTATAATTATGCATCAAAAAGACTGCTACAGGATTTCCTTGAGCAGATTTAAAGGTTCTTGCAAAGCCTTCCACTATGGACAGTACCTTTTCCATTCTTGCCCCAGATCTGCTGCTACAGAACCCGCAACTGATTTTCTGTGTCTTACTGGTCTTCCAAAAATCACATAAATGCTGTACCTTTGCTCCAGCTTCATGCATCTCTACTCCTTTCTTGCCTCTTGCTAAAACAAATAATTTGTGTTGTTATCAAAGTGCTCCCGCTCAAATTGTGTATGCATGCTGATGATCTTCTGTGATAAGATACTGTACAACTTTACAGTGCCACATGCTAAACACAGCAGCATGCAGGAGCAGCTCACATGATGGTCATTTAATATCCATGACTCACAGTCCACAGGACTAGGATTCCAGCCAGCTGGGATTTGTTCTAAGTGGCGTGAAATGACAAACAGTGCATGATATACAGCTCAGATACCAAACATGGTGGCCAAGCTTTTACAAAAACATGGCTCCTTGCCCTCTCCAATAAAAAAAAAAAAAAAAAAAAAAAAAAAAGAAAATCATGCAATAGATTCACCCAATGATTACTGAATATGATTTTTCAAAAACTTATGAAAAATTAAGTGCCAAGATAAAGAGTATGGTATCCTGGCCTTTCTAAGTGGTTTCTGCATCCTCCTCGGTCTCTGGTTGTTTTCCCTTTGTTTAATTTTTCAGTTTGAGTTTTACGTTGGAAACTGATGACTCCTCTAACTGTGCTTGTGATACCTCTCCCTGATTTTTGTATGTAAAACTGCAACTTATTTTCCCTGGCTTGATATTCAGCTGGGATGTTTTACAGTTGCGGAGTGCAAGAGGGATTACATGTTACTCTGTGATTCACCCGGTCCCCGAGGACAGCTATATAAAGATCATCCTCTTCCCCTCGGCCCCAGGGAAGCTAGGGGGCAGATTACGAGCTAGCGGAAAAGACGAACGCATAGAGAAAAAAACTCACCCTCTGCAAAGAGGCTCCTGGAGCACACATTCCCCTGCTCTCACATTGTACAGAACTGGGAAAAAGTGTGCTCCACTGCTTGCCTCCAGCTGGCATAGCCACAGAGGGGCAGTTCAAGAGAGAACAAAGCCACTGAAAGTTCTCTTTCCCACATTGGGACTGCTGCTTTCACAGAAGTTTCTCAAGGTTTCCTTTTCCAAGGAGAAGTAGGTGATGGGAAAGGCAAGACCCAGAGACCCTGCTGTTCACAGATGCTTTTTCCCTACGGCCTGGGAATCCTGAAATGTGATTGCCTTGTAAGGGCAGGTTATTTTCAGCCACTCCCTTCATTATGTTCCAGTTAAACCCATGGCTCAAGTGGGGATTCTGTGCTGGAGAGATTTTGCACTGGCTCTCTGCCCAGGGATAGATTGCAGCAAGGGTAGACTCTGACAGAAATAGGTGGATATGTGTGTAGATCTCCAAGTCTTGAAACAAGAATATCACTCCTAGAGGTCAAGGTTTGAGCTTGCCAGTATTTCCCTCCTTTACTGAAGTCAGTTGATGCTCCCATTCCAGTGCTGGCTACTTTTGTAACAGTCTCACAGTGGTGGGATTTTCTCATTTTGGACCATGTCACACAAGTGACACAACTTGGGATACTTTTGCCCCTGAGACTTCATTAAGAAGTGCAAACTCTGTATTTTCATGCTGCAATTTCTTCTAGGTTACTTGTTTACAAATAAGAAGTACTTCAATTTTTATAAAATATTTAATTGTATCTTTATGTGTTTTATCTGAGGCATTAATGTGTTAAAACTATTATTTTTTCCTCTGGAAACACTTGTCTCCTAATTTCTCAGAAACAAAGTTTTGAAAAGAAAATCAAGACTATTGGGTTGCAGGTGTTTTTTTTTTTTTTTTTTTTTTTTTTTTTTAGCGGATATACAATAGTTTTAGACGGCTTTTCAAAACAATTGGAATTATGGATTTTAATAAAAAAATCTCATATCTGGTCCTTTTCCATGTTTTTTATGGAAGAATCAATATATAGTTTGAAAAAAAGTGAAGAAAGAAGGAACCTGAAAGCTGACAGCTATGACAACACCTGCTTCAGCTTTCTGTGTTCTGCATGGCACATTTAGTTATATTTATCCTTCTATTTTTGCATCACCATTTTGTCCTGCATCTCATCACATGCAGCAGGGTTTTGCTGCTTCAAAGTCTTCGTCAACTGTAAAGTCACTGCTCCATGTAGCTTGTTTAAGATGAAAAGCTTTTCCAAAATGAGGGTTTGGCCTTTTTACAACTGGAGCAGTGTGCTTTATTTCATTTTTTTCTATTTTTAATTAAGAATTTTGCTGCAGCACTATCTGGTATTACCATTGGCTTTACTAAAGCTTCACTGCCTTAACTTTTGTTTTTAATGTTCATTATGTTCAAATGTGTTTTGTTTTAAAATATGTGTTACTATTCATGTTACTGAGAGCAAATTCAAAGTGCCCTGTACAAGAAGGTAATGAGATTTGTGATGATTCCCAGTTCCTCAGGGAATTATTTCAGCCTTAGATGGCACTTTGGGAACACTCCATCCTTGTACAAGAAAGCTTCCCTTAGTTATAAGTAGATACTTAATATAGGGCAAGATTAAAATCCTTGACAAAGGATGTAATGACTTCACTGGGTCAAGGATTTTACCACAGGATAGTGAAACAAAGAAATGAACAGAAATGAACAATGTATGACGCTGTCTCCCTTGTGAAGGGAGACCACTTTTGGCATGGATCTTGGACCTTAACCAAGCACTTTGTCTTCTGAAGTGAGAGCTGTAGTGTGCAGGGAAATGAATCCATACCATGCTACCTGTTGGACTTTTTGGATTGTTTTGTATTTTCTTGGCAATAATATACAAGGAAGAGAGGGCTGAGTCTGTGATCATTTCTCCTCTATTAGTAGGTGACATTGATAAGATATATTTAAAAATTTGTCTGTCTGGCCTCAGTTTCTTTACTGATAGGTAGTCTAAGCTCTATTTGTTACAGATTGCTGGGCACTGAATCATTAGATATCAATCAGAACACTGCAGTCACCTTTTGAAAATAGCTGTTGCTTTCTACCAGTTTCCATTGAGTACTGAGCTGTTCAAGAGCACATCTTGTGTCAGCTAGGCTCTGAAGGCTACAGATGTTTTCTGGTACAAGTATGGAAACAATGGACAGGATTATAATTTTCAATAAAATGTTGGGTTACAGGGAACCTAACACACTAAGGCATTTTGCAGAAGTGCTATCTCAACTCCTTAATGTCATATAACTGGGAGGAAGGAGAAAATAAAAGAGGAGTTGCTTGGATTTGGAATATTCATTTTTCTTTACCTAGCTCTATGGTTTATTTTTCTGAGGAAGAAAGCATTTGCATTGGTAACATGTTGACTGGGGGGGGGGGGGGGGGGGGGGGGCTGGCAGTGCTTTCTTACTCAGTCTTGTGGCACCCTACCTGCCACAGGCATGTAGATAAAAGCCTGAATCAGAGCACTTTGCTCATCTAATTCCCAACACTGCCCTTCTCTGTGCATCAGCTACTTGCCCACTCCACTGTTCCTTCTTTCTACTGTCCTGAGCAATTCCTTCTATCCTGTGAGAGGAATACATGCAGTTGTGTAGGTCTAGTTGATGTATGCTTCAGTTTGCTTTGCTTAATGGTTTCGGTGTGCTCACTTTTGTTTGCCACCATCTCCCTAGTCTGGTTCTCTGACTGGAGGCTATGGTTAGAAGGTCATGTCTACAAGAACATACTGGTTTCTGGTATTGGTAAAGTCAGGATCAGAAGATGTTTTGAGCACGTGTTTTGGAGAAGACTTATGAAACTGCAGTGAGGCTGAAGGAACTGTTTCACATAAAAAAGCGTCAAAAGAGTCTGAGAGACTTTAAAATGGGAAGTATTGTAGGAAACCACCTTCTTGTAGAAGAATGCCCCAATGCAACTCGCTATCTTCTGCATCTTCAGTTTAGCAGACAGAATGAAAAGAAAAAGACACATCTACTGTCTGCAGGAATCAAATTGTAGAATTCAGTGTCTCATTCCACTTGGACTTTGAAGGTTTTCAAAAATCATTTGAGGCAAAAGGAAGGGAAAACTTGTGATACTAGGAGATATAAAACATTACAGTTTTGTAGATCAAAGTTCTAGATAGAATCAAATTGATTTGTGTAGATGAACTTGCCAGGAAGGGAAATGAATGAAGAAATACCCGGCTTCAGAGACCTGAGATGAGGATGGGTGGGAGCTCATTTCACAGTAAATTCTGTGTGTCCATGTGATTGCTGGTGACAGTGGCATGAGTGGTGGCACTAAATTTTTTGGGAAGTGAGAGATGGCACAGGGCAAGGGGATGCAAACAGCTTCAGCAGAACACTTCCAGGAGAAGAGAAAATGACTGGTAGAAAACTCCTCTGTTGTCCCTCTGTCACCCATGAAGAGTGATGAACCTCTCTGCATCTCCGTCCTGGTCTTTTCAGTGAAGAACCCTCCCAGCTTTCTCATAGTGGAAAAAGTAATTAAAAAGGGAATCAACTTCAGAGGAACATAAAACCACACCTAAAGTCTGTCTCTTTAATGATATCCTCTCCATACTTCACTGGCAGGCATTCTCTTAATACCTGCTAATTTTATTTCTAATCAGGTCTATAGCTCACTAAAGGCTGTTTTATATCTAACATAGGTACATTTAATGGTTTTAATCCTTGTCTAGGGAAAGAGCCCGCTGCTATGGAAAGAAATTTTAGAATAGACTGGAAGACACGGCACACAAGATACTGGAAGTTCAGTAGTTTTTTATCTTTGTTCAAAACCACCATTGAAGATGCATGGAATGACACTACTTTGAACAGCAGTGGATTTTATAGAGACAAATTTCAACATAGTCATAAGTATATTAATTCATTACAGCTATGTTTCCTGCAATGTTTGAAAACTCAGAAAATTAGGGCCACTATGCTGTTGGCAGAATGGAATTATGAATCATTCTCACTTCCCAGTGCCCATCCATGACTGTAATGAGGCAAAGGGAACACCTGACTGCTGGGGAAAGACAACCTCTGAAAAGCATCTATATATGCATCTGTATATATATCTATATACATATGCCCTCTTTTGAGGGCAAACGTACCTCTTTCAAATTTAGGCTGAAGTCCTTCAATTAAATAGGGTTTGATCAATTAATATTTAGTTGAGGGTGAATATTTTACAAGTATTTTTCATTACTTTGTAACACAGGTGTCCCATAGAATTCCTATCTGAGTTGTTGGATTCCCAGCAAAGGAGGTCACTCATCACTCAGGTTCAAGGGAGATCCAAGAGGCATATTGCCAAATTTTGGTTTCCTCAGTGGAAACCTCAGTGGAGTCTGAGCTTTCCAAAAACTGTAAGTCTGAAGGCTCTTGGAAGAAGGAGACTCTGAAAGTTGCAAGGTTCCCCATCACAGAAGGTCCTGCAAATCCTGGAGCTGGCTTCCAGGGACTATAGCTGAAGCACATTCATGAAGTTATCACAGTACTATGAAGTTATCACAGACCTATCACAGACCACAAATGCTGCCCAGAGCCTATAGAAAGGCGCCAGCAAACATCGATTTTGTGTTGGAATAAGATTAGTGTGTATCCACTGGTGACTATATTAAGATTATTTTGAAAACCAGGCTATTCACAAATGCACTGATATATCTTCAAGTGCCTTATAAAATTTCCTTGCTAATAGAAACCCCTCTATTTTTATTTTTATTGTTATTTTATATTTATTTTTTAGCTCCACTTTGCGTGGTTGGTCATAATCCTGTCTGCAATTCTTCATGAGCGGCAGCTTTCAGTGAGGTCGAAGAGTAATGTAAACAGCTAGAGTTTCAGAAGTCAGGGCTGTACTGTGGAACACATTCCATCTGGATCATCCCCGACTTGCATTGAAGGAGAATCGATGACAGTCTTGTCAAGCAAAAACAATTTCCCACAATTTTTCAGAGACTCGCTGAAAATACTTTTGGAAAACAGCAATCAAGGTATTAAATCTTCATCCTCTTATTTGCAGAGATAGTTTCTTTACTACATCATATCTATATGAAATTAGTATATGGGGCTTTCACAATTGTTCTGCTCCTGGAAAGGTCACACTGGGCTGGCTTGCATAGCATGAGGAACAAACTTCAGGGATTCACTGAAGGACTTCCACTTGAAGAAAATTTGCAAGTATTATCACACTGGGGATGGCCTTCTCTAAGGAACTGGATCTGAGGTTTTAAGGAGGGAGGTGCCAGGTGAGTCTTTGAATTCTAAAGGGTCTTATGGCCATCTGTAATGCTTACAGTAATGTAGGGCACCAATCGGGAGGAAATAAGGTTGCATATTTCCTTTATGAACTCCTGGTTATTCCTAATAATAACACCTTCTAGAATTGTAATTCTATTCACTTCTCACAGTTTGGGTCTCTCAAACTCCTCTACTATATGATTTAGCCCTTCAGTTTATAATTTCGTGCCTTATATTCTTTCCAAATATTCATGTCTTATACACTGACAGAGCTTGCACAAGACTAAATCAAGCCAAAAGAAAACATCTGGAGATGTCAAAATGTGGATGAATGGAAGTCTCAGCTGGATTGTTCCATACAGTTTTGGATACCACACTTCAGAAAATATGTGGTCCAAATGGATGTACTCTGCAAAGATTAAAAAGAATAACTGGAAACTGTGATCAGCAAGGAAAACAAAAGCAGAATTAGGTTTATTTAGTCTGAAAAAGAGAACTCCAAAGGAAGGCAGGAGAAATATTCCTTAGGTATGCAAGCGCTTGCTGTGAAGTAATAGTTTGTTGCCAGAGCATTCACAATGCATACGACAAAAGATAATGGACCTAAACTGCAGTAAAGGAGATTCATGGCCACATCAAGGGGTAAAGTATGAAAGGGCACCCTAGCACTGAATTATATTGCCTGAGAAAGCTCTGAATTTCCATCATTAAGGGAGATAGTTGCTGCTGTTTTAGGCAAATATTTCTCAGTTATGTCTGGACGTGGGTTAAAAGGAGGAACTAAGCTGATTTTTGCGAACACTTCCAGCCATATTTTGTATACTATGTTTTGGAAGTAGGGAAGGAGAAAAGTAGTAGAGTTTGGAGGTGAAACCTGAAGAAACATCCAAAGATTATGATTTTTCACATTATTCTTTTATTGGCCAATACCACATATAAAAAGTAAAGGAATTACTTGCATCTTCCCTGATACATGAAGAGCTCAAAAAGTAGCTGTCTGCTCTTCTGTTTTGACAAATATGGTGAATAGATAGCCCTGTTATTATCTCTGTCCTTGCTCTGTTACTGAAAGAGCAATTGAATAAAGTTATAATATCTATCTTCTAGTAGTTTTAGGTATTAACACTAAATAACACTGATGATACTCAGGTAGTGTTGTCAACCCAGTAATGGACCCTCACTCTGATCTTGTGCAAGATTCAAAACATTTGTAATGCTCTTCTGCCTTCCAGAGGAGGCATAAGCTATTCAATACAGACAGTTGGATCTATGTATTTCAAGAAAATATATTTGTATCTTACTTATTAGTATTTTAAGTATCCCCTAAAACCTCCTCTGTTTTCCTGTTTTTGCTTTTTCTAATAGAGTTTTTAAAACCAGTATGTAAAAATTAATTAGTGATTATTATGTAATAGGTATTTTTCCTTTTAACTTACTTTCCTATGAAATGTCACTTATGTAATCTTTCTTCCTCTTCCTCTTCCTTCCTTCCTTCCTTCCTTCCTTCCTTCCTTCCTTCCTTCCTGCCTGCCTGCCTGCCTGCCTGCCTCCCCTGCTTTCCATGAGACCTGATAGAGGGTCAGAGATCTTCAGCATACTCTGTTCCTTGAAGCTTTATGAAATTAGGCACAGAGTAGGAAAGGATGGTACTCTTAATCTTTATGGGTGGAGAAATAGCTGCCTAGGTTATCTGCCAGAGAAACTCTTAGAAAGGAGTTGTTATGATTGATTAGCCACAGGAAATGCTTCCTGCAGGTAACATGGGATCTTGCTCTGCAGGAAGGTTTTTGCTTCTCTACAGACTTGGTCTCTGGTCAATAATAAAGGCATAAAAAAAGTTTAAAAGTCAATTCTCACAAGCACAAAAGCTGTTCAAGGTTAGGCTAGTTCATGGGCTCAACCAGCTACTTGTTTTCATGTGAAGAAACTCACTTAAAAAAAAAGTAATGATCAGAATCCTATGAGTGAATTTGAACACATCAAAAGCTGAGAAATCCAAAGGTAGGATTAAAAACATGCATATAAACCATGTACTTTGAAAACACTAAAAATATAGTACTTTGTGCTAAATTTTATCATGATTGTTTTAAAAATCTATTGCAACTCAAAGCCTTTAATGTTCCTCCTAACCTCCCTTTAGAGTTTGTTTGTTGCTGGCTTTTCTGGGTGGGAGGAAAGCAAATATTGCAGAGGATAACACAGAGGGTGACAAAGAGGGTGGCTGCCTCTTCTCTTGGGCATGGTCACTGCGGATTGGTGCTAGATACTATTTGCTCTTTTTTCAAGTGTTCTGGGGCAAAACTATGAGACAGGAAACATCTGACTATGTCTGACACTCCTGTGGCATGGACCACATTGGAACAGATGGGGCTTCTTATTTTGCTGGGTGAACTGATGCCTAAAGAGGCTGACCTGGAACAGAGGCTAGGCAGAGTTAAAGGAATAAAGTAGGTATTTATTAAAAGGCCTTTAAAGGATGCACCTTGGGCAGTACAAGAGCCCAGCCATGGCTCCACCCAAGATGAACCCAAGATGGATGACTGGTCATGAGTTTTCAAACTTTTGTAGGTTTTGGTCCATTTACATATTGGGCTTAATTGTCCAGTTACAGCTTCAGTTTATGAAGTCCCATCCTCCCAGACTGCTCTCATCAACTTGCTGTTGTTTATACCTTTTGGGCCTGAAGCTGCAATGATGTCCTTGGTTCTCAGGTTGGAAAAGGATTGTTCTATCTAACTAAACTGTGAAGAGAACATGCTAACACTTTATATGAAATTCAGAGTCACACACTAAGGCAGTACAGAATCTAAAAAATATGAAAGCTAAAGCTTAAGGCATCATTTCCCCCTTTAGAGGCTTGACTAGGCCTTTACCTTGTCAAGTCTCTATTCTAAATATCTACTAAAAATAGGTATTTACTAACAGATAAGTAACAATAACAAATAACTAACAATAATAATAAACATCTAACAACAGTAATTGTCTAACAACAGATAAATATCTAATAGTAAATAAATATCTTTGGCCCAGGCCAAAGTTCCTTGGTACTTTTTCACCTCTCCTGTTGCATATGTGCTAGAAAAATTGTGTCAGGGTCCTAAGTGCATTAGTGAGCCTTAGCTGCTCTCATCAAACTCCCATAGGGCCTGCACCCACAAATTCTGTTCAGAGGCTCCACTGCAGCTCGGTCTCTGCTGAGTTCTGTTCTAGCTCCATCTGTGTTTCAGTCATGCCTGTTCATGGCCCCTGCTCCTAGCTTGACATGGGACCTGCCCTGTCACTATGGACTTGCCTGCTGATCCTGACTTGATGATTTGCATATAAATGTCACTACAAAATGCTTGGGACTACAGGAAGCCTCACTCCTCAAAGGTACAAGTCTGTGGCTTGCCTTAAAAGAATTGAGGTGTTTCTACAATCTGACTTCTCTGTCCCTT
Organism: Vidua chalybeata; assembly: GCF_026979565.1. Lineage (NCBI taxonomy): Eukaryota > Metazoa > Chordata > Aves > Passeriformes > Viduidae > Vidua > Vidua chalybeata. The sequence goes on from NC_071530.1 coordinate 92,900,210, forward strand.
CTGTGAGGAAAATTAGCTTCAACATTAGATCAAGCAAAACATTGTTAGTTTGGTCAGCCTGTGCACATGGATTTGCTCTTATCCTTCATTCTTGAACATCCAAAAAATCTTGGCTAAAATCAGATGTCTACCTGCACGTGCTGGATTTTACACATGTGGGATGGCAAACTGCTGCTAAGGCATGGCTTGCTATTGCTGACCCCTTCCCCAAGGAATGGAACTATCCTGACAGGAGATAGTGGGACTTACAGTCCCTGAATTTCAACTACAGGGGGAGGAAGGGACAGAGGGAAGGAGAACTGGGTGTTGTTGCTGTCGGCTCCCGGTGCACAGCACATATTTCTGCATGGATTTCCAGCAGCAGTCATTGATGATCGCATCAGCAGTAATGTCCCTTGATGCTTGCAATCCTTCTTAAGGAGTCCAGGGATGGTAGCACTGCATGGAAATGGGGCTGAAAGCAGGAAGGAATACCAGTGACAGGTGAGTAGAGAGCAGAAGAGCTGCTCTGTGTGCAGAGAAGTTCTATCCAGCCTACACTTTTTCTCTGATGAGCCAGCCGCAGATCCTGCAGAAGAACTAAGGAACTGGCCATTTCTGGAGTGACTCCTCCCTTGTTACATCCTTCCTTCCTATATCCAGCAGTCCCTGGGATAGAGACTTACTGGTCAAGAATCCAAGTTGTTCTGTCTGAAGACTCCTGATAGACATGACCATCATTCCTATGTTTTGGAGCAACCTAATTTCAGCCTTCCAGTACCTGAAGGGAGCCTACAAGAAAGATGGAGAGGGACCTTTTACATGAGCATGTAGTGACAGGACAAGAGGGAATGGTTTCAAACTGAAAGAGTGTAGGTTTAGATTAGATATTAGGAAGAAATTTGTTACTGTGAGGGTGATGAGGCACCGGAACATGTTGTCCAGAGAAACTGTGGATGCCCCATCCCTGGAAGTGTTCAAGGCCAGATTAGATGGAGCTCTGAGCAACCTGGTCTAGTGGAAGGTGTCTCTGCCCATGGCAGAGGCCTTGAAACTAGATGACATTTAATGTCCCTTCTAACCCAGGCCATTTTATGATTCTATGATTCTGTGTTCATTGTCTTTCAGAGAAGTTTATTATGCTTGCCTAGCACAGGGTAACACCAATGTGCATAATTTCAATATGCATTGTGCAAATCTATCCCTCTATTTTATTCTTCCATGCAAGGTCTTCCCTTCTAGAGATCTACCTGGAACAAGTAATCTTCCACAGCTGACGGAGGGTAACTTGACTGCACTACTGAATTGCCAGATGTGACTTGTTCAGCTACACACTCAGTGGGTAGAAGCCCAGCTTCCTTGTTTCACTTTGCCATGAACTTCTCAGTCTAGGAGCTCTGATTCCTGTAGTTTCCCCATAAATACCACAGAAGATTATCTGACTAACCATGCTTCTGTAGACAAAACCAGATCCAGAACAACTGCTCATTTGAGCAGGCTGGAGCTAGATCGCATCTTTAAAGTTACTAGATTCATGGATAGGTAGGCTGACTTGGTTATTTATATTTATACGTGGATTTATAAATTCTTTATTATTTTACTTATTATTTTTATTTAACATACTGTTTCTGAAGGTTTTCCATAGCAGCCAATGTTATCTTGATTTGTACTCTCCATCTCTTCCAGTAAAACCCTTCCAGATGACAGTGAAGAAATGAGGAACTTTCTGAGGTTATTTTCTATCTGGAGATAGGCAAGAAGTTCCATTATACTGTTTCTGTAAGATCTGCAATTCCCAGTTGTGGGAATTGCTTGTGTGACTGTTAAGCCCTTTGTAGATTCAGATAAGAAGGACAGTGGTTCTCTGGAACCAATTTGTTGTTTTAAGATGACATAATAAGTGCTACCATCATTCTCAGTGTGTGACTGAACAAGTTTTAAGTGTCATCCTTCTTGGCACCCACAGAGATGGAGGATGAGGTTTACTATTTAACAGCTGTTGATGACCTTCTTTGCTCACCAGTCTGGAGTCAGTGATGTTCTAATACTCTTGTTTACCTGGCAGCTGATGTTCTAGAGGCAAACCAAATTTTGGTCTGTCCCCTGGACTGGCTTCCAGTTGGTTAATAAAATGTTTCTTCATTGCTCTATATTCTGTTCTGGTCAATGAAGCCCCATGGATTTTGCTTGTCTGTGATCTCTTATTTTTCTCCTTGTAATTTCCCAGCTAATTCTTTAACTGGTTCATAACTTGGTTGCAATCCTTTCCAGCAAAAATTGAATTAATGAAGATGTGTCTCTCAGATATGTGTTTCAAACAATTAAAATTTGCCTCAGATCTTCATTTCAAACTCTTAAAAGAAAGTACTTTAAAAATGACAGAATTACAAGAAAAACACCTAAGAAAATTAGTTTTCATTTTGGTAACAGTGAAGAATGATTTTAACTTAATTATTTTTCTTTGTATTGCAGTCTACATCAGCCTTGGAAAATGGTTGAACTAAGGATATTTCCTATCAATTAGAAGATGGTTTGAGTTGAATTAAATCACCGCTTAGAATTCCACCTTAAATTCTATAAAGATGGCACTTGCTTAAGGTTCTGAAGATGGGAATATGATCTGCTAAAAATCAGACAAGTGAGCAGAAACAAACTATGACTTCTGCCCCAGGGGTAATGGAGATGGAGATGAATCCTGACAAGCACACACATGACAAGACCTAGGCAGAGCAAGAACGCGTGACTCACAAATTGTAGTGGCACGTTCTCTCCAAGGGCCTCAGTGTGCAGTAATGCCTGAAAGATCTCGACCAGGATCACATGATGCATACAGTGGTTGGCTGACTGTTGAGCCATATAATAAAACCCCAACAAATTAAGTATAAAACAGCCTCTGGTGAGCTATAGCCCTAATTAGAAATAGAATTAACAGGTATGAGATTAGCAGAATGCCTACCAGTGAAGTATGGAGGGGATACCATTAAAGAGACAGACTTTTGGTGTGTGTTTATGTTCCTCTAAAGTTGATTCCCTTTTTAATTATTTCTGCCATTATGAGAAAGCTAGCAGGATTCTTTCACTGAAAAGATGAGGACAGAGCTGCAGAGAAGATAATCAATCTTTATGGATGAAAGATGGAGAACGGGGGAGTTTTCTACCAGTCACTTTCTCTTCTCCTGGAAGTGTTCTGCTGAAGCTGTGTGCATCCCCTTGCCCTGTGCCATCTCTCACCTCCCAAATGGTGGGTAAAGTTAGTGCCACCACTGACCTCACTGTTGCCACCACTCCCCTTGCATGTGGGCATGCAGAGTTTCCTGCTGTTGGAGTTTACTGTGAAATGAGCTCATGTTCAGTCACAGCCCAGATCTTTGGAGCTGGGTATTTCAGTCTCCCAAGGTGTTTTCATCTGCTTTTACTTCCTTTACAGATGCTTCTCTTTGCCCACTCTGGTCCTTCTTTTCTCTGACATCTGTTGTTATTCCTTTTCTTTCTGCTCCTTCTGGATTTTTTTTTCTTTGTCTTTTTCAACTTGCATCCTCTTTAGTTTATCTCACTTTATCCATTCTGCACAAAATGCAGGTCTGCAGTGTTTCTCCCTCATCTTGCCAGATCAGAGCACTGTCCCTTCATGCCATCTGAATAAGGGTAATCCTGGACACACAGACAATGCATGCAAATCTTCATGCAAGTGTGGATATGGCAAATACTCAGAGCAGAACAAACAGCAGTAGCAGTGGGGGTAATCAGAGCTTGTCTCATTTTTTTAGTTCATCAGTGACCTCCTTCTATTCCATAATCCTGAGATTCTGAGTCCGTGAAAGAGACCCAAGGACTGTACCCCTTAAATCCACCAGAATGGACTCTGTGGCAAGCCATCTCTCCTGCAGTCTGCTGGACGTATAAGCATGCTGCTGGTCTGTGTCCCTGCCAGCTCTCTGGGTAAAATAAAACCCACCAGTTTCCACACTTAAACATTGGAGGGGTCTCATTTCCCACAGTCTCACTGCAATGCTGCTGTGCCCGAACAGCACAGATCACCTGTCAGGTGTAGTGGCCTTCCTGCACTTACAATGTAGAGCTTTTCTGTCAAATGTAGTGGTTATTATATAGTCATGATTATGACAAAATTACAGTCACGTCTTTGATTTTCAAAGTCTGCTGTTCTTGCTCATATCCCTGCCCAGAACTGCAAACTTTTAGTGAAAGAGGGACCATATTTGACTGAAAAGCTTCTATGAAGAGACCTTCTGCCAGAGCAGTCATGTCAAGGGAACAGATTGGCCAGACCATGATATACAGAAAAGTGGCACTTTTTACAGTGCCTCTGGAGAAAATCAGGTATGGATTTCGGTTAACTGAATACTCAGGAAGGATTGTTGTCTCCCAGGTTCTCAGACAAGTGTAATTCATAGAAAGTGATTTAAAAACTGTTATTTTTAGGATGCAACTATGCAACTCAGTCTGGGCAGTCCAATTTTGCCAATATGAAGTGCTCCCATTCAGGGTCTGAAAGCTTTATTTGCTTTCTCCTAGGTGTGCTCTGTGCAGATTGCTTTTGTCTATTTCCTTCCTATTAGATGTGACTATAATTCATGAGGGATGGAGAGGGTTCCAGCTGAAAAGATGGATAGATTTTAGCAATTCTGCTGTTCTTTTGAAGCCATGACCCTAAAAGGCACACATGGTATGAGTTGGCCTACAGTATTCTGGCAGACTCCATAGACAGCTACTGAAGTCAATTTTTGGCAAGAATTTAGCTAGCTGGGTTGTGACCACACTTTTGGTATAGCTACTGTGGTTTATTTTGACATGGAGGGAGTGACGCAGCACACAAAGAGAAAGCTTAGATTGTTACCATGTTAATGCTAAGAATATAGACATCAAAGGGTGGCAAATATGTTACTGCAGTTGAATGAGTTTCTATTGTCATTGCAAATCAGCTTGGTATTGATCAGCTTTGAGTATATCTGGATGTGGATCAGCCATCCTGAAGTATGAAGTGGAAGATGCATACCTATAAAATACCTGTCTTCTTTCCTAGTGCAATCTCATTTTCTTTATCAAACCTGTGCAATGATGACTGCATTTACATGGTTGCTGTCCTATTCAGTGACTATGTCTCAAGGAAAGGCATTAGAGAATTCTTGTTCTGCATATGCTCTCTGTATGCTTCTGTGAGGCTTGAAGAAATAAGCTTTAGTTAGAAATTAAGGGTGCATTTGTATTTTATGGAATTAAAATGCTAGATTGGGTCATAAATGTGAAACCTATTTTGCTGTCATTAGATATGATAGTTACTGTTTATATATTTTCTTCCACACACAGAGACACACATGCACAGTGTTTGTCACAATTCAGTACAGCTGGTAATTTTCAGTTCACCAGAAACTCAGAATAGCAGAGAAATTGTTCAGTCAGGCTTGATGTGGAGAACAAGTGTTTGCACACACTCCTCACTCTCTTTCTGGGAGGAAACTATCAAGAGAGGTTTGAAAAAAATGTTGAAAAGAAGAGAGTCAACACATTTGCCTGTTCTTTTCAATATACTTATTGTTGATACACAGGTGCAGGTTTAGCTGAGAAGTGAAGCAGGAGTTTAGATGTAATATCACTTTAAGTGGACAGGAGTGAAGCAGGCAGCACTTTGCTACAGAGAATCTTCCACTGAGTGTCATATCAACAGAAAATACTTGAGAGAGCATTCTTAAGAAATAACTTTTTTTATATTTTTCATCTTTCCTACCTGGGTAGGAAAGCCCTCTGAGGAGGCAGGATTGACACATGACCAGAAAAGAGCTTGTTAGCTGAGGACATTAAAAAAAAACCCAGACTGGGGCTAAACACAAAATGAGGGTAAAGTATCTCTCTTCTACCTTTCCATCCCCCAGACAATGTTCTAGAGAGCAAAGTCTTTTGATTCCATGATTTCAGTTGTACAACAAGCACCAGACAAAAGTCTCTTTTGGGACTCTGTATTCAGTGTGAGAAAGCCAACTTCTCTCAAGAGTCACAGTAGATTCAGCTGTACCAAGAAAAGTTGGAGTTATGTAGACACGCAAATCCAAATGCTCCCTCTTTCTTTCTCTCAAGGCCAAAATATTTCCTCAGATATACATATTCATCTCCATTGAAGATAATGAGAACTAAGCAAGTCTCAAGGCAACTGCACAGAAACCAACTGTTATTTTCTGCAGTGAAATATGATTTTCTACAGAGTAAAATATGTCTCTTTTTAAAATGAAAATTCCATATATAAACTCCTCTTGGCCTATCAATGCTTCTAAATGATCCCTCTCTCTTTGCTATGTCAGCTGAGCAAGGAAACTGACCATTTATTAATTGGTCTTTTATGACATTTGAGAAAAAAATATCATCCATTTTTGCTATAACATTAACATTACGAATAAAACTGAAATGCATCTTGTCTTCATGAAACAAATCTGAAATTTCATTTTCAGTTACATATATTTTATCTGCATCCAAGAGCACCAGACAGTTTACTGAAATCCATCCTTCCCTGACATTGGCAAATCACAGAAAAAAGATCTAAATGTAACACGAAAGATGAAAGTATTTAACACATTATAAATATAGATAAGTATATTTTTAATACAGAAACATCAAAGAGGCATGGCAACCAGTTAAGGACCTTTGAAAATGCCAAACCAATTGTTTATCTGATGCTTGAAGCTGTAGGCAAGTATCCTAGTGATTTGCTTGCAATGTACAAGCTTTTGTTCATATTACACAGTGAAGGCAAACAAAATCTGCAAACTTCTCAAGTTTGTGTACAATATGATCCAATTAATTCGCATATGATATTGAATAACCTATTCTGCTGTATTTAGTTGCTAACTATTTTTGACACAAAATATTTTTCCTAGTGGTTCTAGTATTCATGGTCAGGGATAGGAGAGGAAGGTGTGAAATCTTGATGGGATTAGATAGGGGAGGTCCAGCAACACCCATATGATTCCCTCAAGCTCACTTTATATTCTTCGATGGGTTTGTTGCTCTGCATCTTTCTAGTGCCTCCAGTTACCAGGGTACACAACGTTATCCTTACTGTTCTTACTCTTCACTGTAATAGACAGTGGAAAGTCAAATCCACAATATTATCTCTCCCACCCTCTCACAGACAGGCAGGCTGTCTACAGAGAGTTTTCAGCTGGAATTTCCTTAATGCTTTGGAAAATTAAAAAAAGTACCATAAAACTACAGGAATGACTTCATGATTATTGTGCTTTCATTGCAACTTGTGTTCATTCTGAGATTTTCCAAAACCTTTCTAGGGATTCCACCAGAAGGTACTTGGCATTGCTTCTCTGTGGTATACACACCAGCCAATTCAAGCAGAAGACAATTTTGGCTGAGTGAGCTATGAGGCAGTGATGTCTATTCCATTAAGCATACTTATTCCAGCTGAAAGTGGTTGCTTCAAACTAAGTCTGAAGATACTGAAGACGGCAAGGTTGGTTCAATTATTCATTTGCATGAAACTTAGCTGTTCTATTGCTTGAGAATCAATCACAATCATTCATCTGCAACATATAAATGAATATGGCTCGTGACATGTTGAACTGTCCCAAATGGATATTATAAGTGAGACTGCAGGTTGCTGTCTGATGGGTAGTTCCTGTAAACACAGGGGAGCCACTCATGATGTATTCTCTCTGACTGCTGAGGAATCATTTCTAATATGTTCTTTTATGTGACTGTTTAAAAAATATTTTAAACCTTATTAAAGATTTTAATGGAGGAAAATACTAAATAATTAATTAAAAAGACGGGGGAAATAAGAAATTTTTGAGTTTGTGAACAAGTGCCTTTGTCCACTTAAGAAATTAAGTGTGAAATGTGTGAGTGCCACTTAGCAGCCATCAGAAGACTAGATGGACACAAGTTGTCCTGTAAAGGACCCTCAGGACTGCAGCAAATATAGTTTGTTTCTCCCAACACCTGCACAGGCTGCATCACTGCTGCTGTTTTCATCCAAATCCTGCCAATGGGTAATCAAAATCATCAGTGAAACATTGGCTGTTTTGAGTAGTTACAGTGTATTCATCTGGGCAAAAAACGTGAGTGTGGTGTAAGTCCATTTTGCAGTTACAGATTAGAAGATAATAATAGAAGCAAGGACTGACCAGTTATTATAGCAGTTATAACAATATGGATGTCTGGGCTGTGTCTGCTCAGATGATCCATGCAGAAACAGAGCAGCCTCATATCATAGTAAAAATAGAAGGTGGTACTGCCTTGAAGAAACTGCCATTAAAATCCTACCTAGTCCTGTCATTAGGAAAGGGTTCAGAAGAGAGTAACAAGTCTAAAAAACCTACGTAAGTGTGATGGATGCAATATACTATTAAGAAAGAGCTTAAAAGAAGAGTCATGCCAGAAAAGAGCTGCTGAACACTAAAGAAAATGGCAGAAGTGAGACTTCTATTCCTGGAAAGTAAATGTAGATAAATCAAACTAGAAATTATGTGCCTATTTCTTGGTGTGGTTAGTTGACCCCTGGAAACTATTTACCCAGACATGAACCTTGCTTCTGTCACTTGAAATTGGTATGCCAATACTGGATATATTACAAAAGTTGTATTCCATCTCAATCAGAAGTTCTGAGTTTGCAAGTGTTTTCAGGTGTTGGACCAAAGAGGTCAGCAATCAAGTAATCCCAAAGACCCTGTTAAAAAGGAGAAAGTGCTCCAAAAAACTTACTTGGAAAGCACTCAAGTTGAAATGTTAGTCATGGACTGGAGCAAACAGATTTATAAAATGCTATATATAAAAGCAGAATAATTTTATGTACTGAACAGTAAGGAAGTTTTCAATGCTGAAATTTTGAGCATTTTACTACAGTAAAAAATAATAACTGGCAGCTTGCCTGTAACAGAGGAATCTCATCTAGGCTTTTGTGCGGAAGCAAAGGGTCTCATAGCACTTGCAGCTGAGTTGCAATGCATCTCCGGCACAAGCATCATTTGATAACCATTATGCTTTCTAATCACTTTCTAATTAAGCTCTGTTATTACAAATACGATGTGCAGCTGTACTTTATTTGTCATATTCTTCCTTGGACTTATTGGCTCCAACCTGTAGTCTGATTTTCATACTGTGGGGCTGCCTGAAAAAGTTCATTTTGTCAGTTGTGGTTGCTAAGTTGAAAACTTCATTCCTTCTGCAGTCTGTTACCTATGCCCATCTCCTTCCTTCCTTCCTTCCTTCCTTCCTTCCTTCCTTCCTTCCTTCCTTCCTTCCTTCCTTCCTTCCTTCCTTCCTTCCTTCCTTCCTTCCTTCCTTCCTTCCTTCCTTCCTTCCTTCCTTCCTTCCTTCCTTCCTTCCTGCCTGCCTGCCTGCCTGCCTGCCTTCCTGCCTCCCTCCAGCTGAATTAAAACTGGATTAAATATTTAAATTAAATGTGGCCCAGACACCCAATGTAATTATGGCTTGGCTGGTTCTGTAGCTGATGGCACCCCAGGCTGACTCCTCCCTCCACTTCAAATGATCAGGTCAGCTGGAACCAAGCATTGCTACACAGCCTTAAATTCCCAGCTCTGGATTATCATGACTAAAGAATAAAAAGGTAAAAGGGGCTTTTGACAAAATCAAGTAATAGCAGCTTCTGGACAGAATATTGTATTCAACCATCTTACATCTGAATGACAATCACATTTTCAAATGTTTTGTTCATATTCTCACCTAAAAATATAATGTATTCACATCATTGGTTCTAATTGCATTTGTAAAACTCATTGACATCTTTCATGTTTTACACTGCTTACTTGTTTTATTACGTGCAAAAAGAAATGCACTAAAGTGGACTGCAGCATTATTAAGTCATAATGTTTCACAGCAAAGGGTCTAGATACTATAAGATAGGCTACAAAATCCCAAATGGATACTATAAGTGAGATGGGGGAATCACTACTGTATTCTGAATGAAGTTAATACCATCCAATGACTTCACTATCAATGTTACAAGACTGCACTACAAAATATCTCCAAGACTTTGGAGATTTAGCAAAATTATTTATGTTCAGGTTTCTGAAGAGCAATTGTATATATGTTTCTGCATCACCCATTACCCAAAAGGAAGGAAAAAAAGAGAAAGCATAGTTAGTTTTATTCACTACTACTCTTGGTTACTACTCTATTATTTCTGGGTTTATGTAACTAATGTTACATAATGTGTGCAACAATTATTGTAATATTTCCATTGTAGGTTTCTAAAGAAATGAATACCAAATTTAAAATATCTGTTAACTACTAAGGTAATGTTTCATCATCCCCTTATTTGGTGGTAAAGCAAATACAGAATTGAAAATATGAATCTACATATTCTCATGCTATACAAGCAACTTTAATTAATTCAACATGACAAGCTTTGTGAAGTATCTGGGTAAGTCAATCTAGTATCATTTTGTTCATGAAGCCCAAAATATAGATTGACAAAGCACAAGTATGAAATGCATTTCAATCAGTTTAATCAAATATAGTCAATGTAAAGAAAAGGGGCATTGTCAAGATGTGTCAGTGAACATTTGACCTGCCTTGCAGTTAATATTGTTTTTGTGCAAATTTCTCTTGGGGGGATACCCACTCTGCTCTGCATTTCAGTTCTAAAAACTGAAAATTTTATTTTTGATCTGGTGAGTGGAAATCTTTAGTAGGAATGATATAGGAAAACATCACTTGCAAATCATTATTCACACACTATCTGAACCTGTGAAATCAGGCCCTTTAAAGAAACTAGACTATTCAGTGTGACTTTGACTTGACTGTAGGAAATTCTGCTTTCTCTGAATGATCTTTTTTTGTCTGTTTTGCGAGATGCCAAAGATGAGATTATAGCGTACCAAATTAAAAATCTGCTGGAGAGTTTAGCTTGTTCTCTTCTCTAAGACTTGCACAGGAAAAAGATGAGGGCTCAAAGTGAACCTAGATCAGAGCCAAGTGGCCACAGAACCTGGCAAGCTGTGACTTTTAAGGGCAGTGGAAGGGGTTTGCCACAGATGGCTTCAGTGACACTTCAAGAGGGATTCCCTGGTAAGATAATTCAGGATTTCTCCCAGGAGAGAGTACCCAAATCTGCCTTACTTCTCTGCATTCCAAATCTCCCTTTATCACTTTCCGTGATCCCAGTGAAAAGCAAAGCAGAATGCAGGTTTGTATTTATTTCTGAAAATTTCTTCACAGATTTATTTTCACAGTGCTTGATCTAATGCCATAGTTTCTGATCATGCTCAGTATGCAGAATAATTTAATGGTCAAATCATGGCACAAAATGATTCTGTTTTGTCTGTAAATCTACTCTTCTGCCAGGGAATAATGCAGTTGTTTTAAGGGCTTTTAAATCTGTCTGTTACTTTCTCTGAAAACTATAGATTATGCAGGATTTAAATTCACTGACTGAAGACACACGTATATGCTCAGCAGAAGCCAGAAAAGTAGCTGTTAACTTTTTTCTCAAGAGAAGAGAAAGCTATGAGTGTGACCAAAATTTGGAGAACAATTTCAAAAGCCCATTTCCCACAACAATATGTATTTGATAGCCTTGTTTCATTTTCTGGACCTTCAGCTTTTGCTGCCTAAAAAAAGTCATCACTGTCTAGCAGCTATGGTGACTTCAGACACACGAATCAAGTTTGCCAGGATATGGAGAGATCTGCAAGGTGAGTCTCTAATAAATGCCTGAGCAAACCTCTCTATCCACCCTTTGAAGTATAGAGTGTTACCCCACCCAGGAATGAATGCTGACTTACCAGTGCTAACTTTCCTTTGTCTCCTTAGAGACAAGAGGAAACCCACAAATTCTATTAATTTCATGCCCTCTGTTGATTGCCATTTGTACCCCCTCCCCTGATTCCTGGTCCCTTCCCCTCCCCAAATGTTGATGGAGCCATTCCTAGAGCACACCAGAGCCTATGAAAGCAGAGCACAGCCAAGCGCTGGAATCCCAGTGGACCAAGTTGTACTTCCAATATGTGTACTCTGGTCTGAGCAGGGACCATTGTAGCAACTCATCTGCAGGGCAGGTTTTTGAAGTAATGCTCCAAAGATCAGGACCACACATTTTTCTCAACCTGTTGACGGGTGAACCATGAGATGTTCACAAATCTGGCGAGATCTGCATATAATTCAGTGTTTCTCCTGGACCTCTTGGAACCCCAGTACTATGTGGAAGTGTTGCAAGTTCTTTTACGTGATTTTTTTTGAATGCTTCCTTCTTCAAACTTTGATGGAATGAGTTTAGAGCTACGTGGAAAGAATGATTAACTGCAGTTTAATGAATCACAGGAAGGTTGATGCCTGGCTCCAGCTCCAGAGACGCACCTGTATCAGTCTTATTTATTTGAAATGGTTTACCCTGTAGTTTTATAGCCAATGAACTAGAATAACCAAAAGGGTCTGAAGTGTCTTATTTTGATATTTGCAGCATTTTCACCCCAATATTTTATATAAACCTTTCTGTTTTTCACGAATATATGCTGCTTAGTCCTTGACTAAAACATTTAACGGTGTGAAGAGTGGAGTATTTTGCTGCTACAGACTTAGACCTTCTGAAGAGCCTAATCAAAACCAGATTTTTTTCCTTTAATTGGAAAAGAAATGAGTGTTTTGCACTACACACTAGCTAGTTAGTGCTATCATAAGCAACCCCCTATTAATCACGTACCATTTTTTGCAGCTGTGTACAGTAACTGACCTGCCTAGATACACTATAACTGAAGCAATTAAGGATCTTTTGTATTTTTTATGTAATTACCACTTCTGAGCTAGGTTGCTAAATACTTGGGACATTTGGGGTTATAATTTCAAGGTCGTTATATTTTTGTTCATCTCATTTCCTAGGAAACCTATTTGCAGACTTGCCTAAAGCATCCCAGATACTGTACATTAAAGTATGGCAAATTAATTCAATCCTACCTCCTTCCACTCAGTAGGTGCATGTAGCAAGCACATTTCTCTCTCTCAGGTGCATATCCATTTTTCCAGTGTCTAATACACAGTATATTTTTAAATTGTAAACTATTGCATGTTTTAATGATGCAAACAATGGAGAGACCAAATAAGCTAAAAGAGCTAACACATTTATCTCTGCATTCTGCCATCTGTTTGAAACTGCTGATGTAATTCCAGTTTTAAATTACATTAGATCCTGCCTTCTGGACCCCTTTCCCTATTTACTTTTTTTTTTTTTTTTTTTTTTTTTTTTTTTCCCTTTTTTTTATTTAAGCCTTTAGAGAAACCAGTGCCTTCAGGTTGTTGACTACATAATAAGAGACTGTGTCTTTGACTGTTTTCAATCTAGTCTTAAATTTAGGTTTCCTGGACAAAGAGGTATAGTGAAATAATAGCTTTATTTCCAAAAGATGAAATTATTCTCTGTGTACAATTTGATGAGATCTGTTTTCAGCAATAATGCTAGCAACCAGCAGATTTGTTTATACTGAAGAAACAGCAAAGATTAAGGTTTGTGTTCTTGCATATTCTATTGTCTAATGATGGAATTTCCAGTTTTATCTCTGTGTTTATGCTTCAGAATTAGTTTAATTTCTTTTATGTAAACTCTTCCCCTTATTTTATTGGTTTAGTTAACAAACTTGTATTTATTTTTCTTAGCACTTCCTTGCCTTTTCAGTCTACAGTGGCATCTCTCCATTCTCCCTCTGGCATCTTGTGGCTCAAATCACTTATTTGTCTGGATCTTATACTAATGTTGATCTTTTAAGGATTTGCTTACAGGCATGTTGGTCAGGGTCTGTCTTCAGCATTATCTGTCAAACACATAGCCTGATTTTTGCGCAGTTATTTTAATGTCTCGAAAATTCAGACTTTAAAATATTTGCATCACGTAAAATAAATTAAAGTATTCTGGTTTGCATTTATTTTTTAAAATTTTGTTTACATTCATTATATACCCACAGAATAGTTTGGATAGAAGGACTTTGGAGAGAAGTTGGAGTTGTATGCTAAACAGTTTTCAGACTCCTCATTTGAATTGATTTTAAAAAGAGATACCACATAATTAAAAATCAAGAAAAAAATGCATTTCAAGCTACATTTTATTCATCATAGGAAAGAAATTTTTCATAAGCATATTTTCAAAAGTCAGGATAACATTTTTAAAAATTGTACAGATTTTAAGATGATTGGAACAACTTACCCATTTAGAATTTCCAAACCTTACCAGGCAAAAGTCTAAAGAAAATGTTGAAATAGATTGGTTTGATTCTGATAATTTTCTAGAAAGTTCAGATTGTTAATGAAAATTACTTTCATAACAATATTTGCCTGGATTTAATTTAGAAAATTCTTTAAATTCAAATGAAACCCCACAACGCTAAGCCTTTTTTTGTTTGTTTGCTTTGGAAGGGAAACAGACACTGGGTTCATTTTGAATTCAAACAGATGATTTTATCTTTCACTATCTGACTTAAAATGTAGTAAAATTGTTATTAATAAAATTTAGAAAATTTAATTAATATGAAATGCTAGTTCTCTTACAGAATGGTGTCTAGGAGCTGTAACTGTTGTCTTACACAAATCTTAAATTTTCTCATTGAACCAGCTTCCAGAATGATAGCAATTTTAGTGCATCAGTCACTGATCCATACCAGTTTTTGGGGAGGAACCTTGACCAAAGTTTCAAAATTCCTAATGCACTGCTACCTATAAAAATATACACAGTCAGTCACTATGACTTCAGCTATCATCATACTCAATGAAAACAAAAGTCTGGTGATTGAATTGTGACAAACTTAATTTAATTCTGCATTTCTTCTCCAGACACTGAAGCCAATGGCTAAACTAAAGTGGTGGCCAGCTGTTGGGAATATGGATGACTCCTTTGATCCTTTGTCTAGGCAGGCCATTACCAGTGGTCAAAATCTGAAGCAGGAATATTCCCTCTCACTCCAGCATTGCTTACCTGGACTGGGTGGATATCGAAAAAGTCAGCAGGTTCCCATCAATGGTTGAGGACTAAGTCAAGCATTAAAGTGTTCAATTCTGGATTTTCAGAGGTTGGTATAAAACCATGTAAACCATTTATTCATATTTTCATATAAGACTATGTTCTATGATGATTCATCTTGCTATGAAAAATAAGTGCATAAAAGTTAAACCAGAGATGTCCAGGTAC
The DNA here is from genome assembly GCF_026979565.1 of Vidua chalybeata. Lineage (NCBI taxonomy): Eukaryota > Metazoa > Chordata > Aves > Passeriformes > Viduidae > Vidua > Vidua chalybeata. The sequence continues at coordinate 92,915,337 of NC_071530.1, forward strand.
AGAAAAACAAATAAGTATTTTAAATAGATCTGAAGCTGATATCACAGATTCATCGAATCATAGAATGGCTTGGGTTGGAAGAGACTTTAAAGATTATGGAGCTCCAAATCAGAATCCCTGGGCAGGGGTGTTTAGGGCCCTGTTCAACCTAGCCTTGAACACTTCCGGGGTTGGGTCATCCACAATTTCTTTGGACAAGATGTTCCAGTGCTTCACCACCCTATGAGCAAAGAATTTCCTCCTAACACCTAGCTGAAATATCTCCTCTTTTAGTTTAAAAACCGTTCCTCTTATTCTATTGCTATCTGCTAACATAGAGAGTTACTCTCCCTCCTTTTCTAAGTGACCTTTAAGTACTGTCAGGCACCAGTGAGGTCTCCCTGGAGCCTTCTCTTCTCCAGGCTGAACAACCTCAACTCTCATCCTGTCTTCGCAGGACAGGTGCTTCAGCCCTGTGAACCCTTTTGTCCCTCTCCTCTGGACCTGCTCCAACAGGTCCACATCTTTCCTGGGATAAGGACCCCAGAGGTGGATGCAGGATTCCAGGTGGGGTCTCATGAGGGCAGAGTAGAGGGTCAGAATCACCTCCCTTGACCTGCTGGCCAAATAATGTCAGTTAAAACTTGTTATGGGGGTTATATCAGCTTTCCATAGACACAGGGAGTGACACACATCAGAGGAGGGAGTGTGGATTTTCTGCTTACAAAAATACCGCTGACTTATGGAGTTTGAGCAGTGTTTCCCAAACAAAGAATTGACTCCACCCCAGTCTACAAAGAAAAAATAATTGAAGTCACATTATTTCTTCAAATACTTACGATTCCAAATGTTCCAGCTGCCTGTTGTGGTAATGCTCCTTCTTCTACACAGAATTTGTATTCTAGACCTACATGAAATTAGTATACAAAATGAACTGAGTGAGTGATTTGTTGGAAGAAGTTTTTGTTGTGAAAATGTGATGAATATTTCATGGTTCAAATTCAAAGCAACTATAAAATATAAAGTTTTGCTCTGATGCATAAAAACAATTCATCATAACTGTTAAATACAAACCATATTCACTCGTGGTATGAGCCATAAATATGACAAGAGGTCCCAGAAAGTTGTAGTTATGGTTAAGGAGTCTACAGTGAATACAGTAAAATTCCTCACAGATATTTTAAATAATGCTGTCTTTCCTGATGATAGATTGTATTTCATTGGCATCAAGATTTACAAATCAGTCAGGGTCACCAAAACTCAAATTTTTTCACTGCGTCCCTAAACCACTGTTGTCCTGGGTTTCCTCCCAGAATCTATCCCAAACCAGGACAAATATAACATTCAAGTCTATAAAAGAATTTATTTTAAAAGTCAAAAAATATATCCTGCTAAGTCCTGTGCCAGTTTACTTGCAAGAACCTCCAAACATTTTACCCTGTGTGCACACCAGGCCTTTCAACACAGTTCCTGGTCTTAACAGAGACCCTTTTGAAAGGACAGATCTCATGGAGGTCAAAGGAACTGTTAATAAATTGAAATGTAACACTAATACCATGGACTATATTTCCCCTGGATTAAAATATATGTTGTTCTTGAGATCTATGCTGTTGAAAATATCTGATACTTCTTTAGCATAGTAGTGCATGAGTCCATATGATAGCAAGACTGATTTTTAAACTGAATTAATAAATTCTATTTGAATTATTAATTTATTTAGTGATACTCACAATCTTACATTTTCCTGCTGTTATTTTCTCACTACTGATCTACAGAACTGCATTTCTTGAATGGAGACATCTGCAGCAGCTGGATGGATGGATGGTGGCCTGTGAGCAGTGCTACAAGCTGGTGTTTTACAGAAAAGTCTCAGACTGTGGCATCCTCTCTTATAAGGACTGATCTGTGTGATTTGGACATACAGACAATGTAAAACTTCGGACAAAGAGCAGAAACACTGTGATTGCTGTAGTGGTTCAGAGATATAATGGAAGTGAGGCTTATAGGGAGGATGCATCTCTCATATAGCCAAGATTCCAGCCTAACACTCCAATCAGAAATCTTAAAAAAATCAGCAGACTATGAAGTATGAACATGAAACATTGTTCATATTACTGAATGAATACACTAATTTTCAAAATGCATATGCCTGAATGTATTTACTTTTGAAGCAAGCTTTCAAAAAGTCTCTGTGTATACAGCTTGATTCCAGCATTAATACCATTTGCAATGAGCTAGCTAATGAGCTTCTGGTTTTGAACAACTTGACTCTATTTATGAAAGATCAGACCCACTGAGAATCACATTATTCTTTTTTTCATAAATTATTTGAATCTAGCTACTATAAGGTTGCAAAATACTGCAGAACAGTCAGATTCAAAGATTATTTAATCAGTAATAAAATGTCATTGTAAGCATCATAGCAGTACTTCCTAAATCCCCCGATGCATGGTCGGCTTATTTCATTAGAATCTGTGCTGGCTGTTCTCCAAAGATGCAGAACTAATGCTATCTGCAATTATCGGATTTTGTTAAGCACAGAGCATTCGACAGTTACAGTGTTAATGAATGAAGAATAGCTAGGCAAGCCTCTAATCCATTGCTCATTGTTTAAAAAAAAAATTAGAGCCCAGCCCTATCATACTTAGTTATAATATGACTCAAATCAGCAGAATAAATAGCTCTGCACCTTTTCTCCCTGTGAGGCAAATGTAATGCATTGCTTGCTATTTTGCAAATGAGAGGCTTTTTACTGAGAAACCCTTTGCTGGGAAATAAGCAAGATGTAAAGTTTTCTAACAAGTAGGGGTATGATACTTACCTATCATGGCCATATTCCTGCCTGTTGCAAAAATAATCTATTGATAGGAAAAGGAGAAAATAATCTAGTCTGTCACTAGGAATATCAGTGCCTTTTAATTAGCCCTCAGCAATTGTAAGTTATCATGGTGTATATTGCACTGTGTTGATAAAGCTGTGAGGGGAAAGGACTGCAGTTAATAACTAGCTCTGAGTTCAGAATTGCAGCATGTTCCGTGAAGCTTCTGGATGTTGACACTTTACAAGAGTGATGGAGATGTGGGTCCCCTGGCAGAGAAAAAGGTGAGCTTGTGTGTAACTGGATCATGGCAAAGGACTTAAAATTTGCATTTGTAATTGCACAGTATTTGTAATTGCCTAATATTTGTAATTGTATTTTTGTAAATGTACACATTAAATATTATAAAATTTAAAATAAAAATATTACTAATTCAAATACTTTCCTTAAGGAAAAGAGATGAAAACTTTATATTTTAGAGCATACAGATCTACTAAAAGAATTTTAAATTGTTTTGGGAAACAAAAGTTCCACATGGTATTTTTTTACAATGTGTCTCTCAACAAGACAATGCTACTATTGATCAATCAAATTTAAGATATTTGTATGTTTCATATTACATCACCATCATTAATTCTGATACTGACAGCTAAGTTTGGCTTTCCAATGAAGCAGTCTGGTGATAAAACACAGTGGAAAAACAATGTATGTATCCTGAATATGTCCTTTTCCTGTATCTGCAGTCCATCAGCCCCAATTACTCTGCTCTTTTTCCACTGTCTGATTAACAGCAGCCACAGAGAATGATATCAAAAGTGAACAGTTTGGTTACTTTTCCCCTGCAGTGTCTTGGTCTCCATCCTGCTGTTATCTGCTAACTGAAAACATTTTAGGCTAAAACGGGAAAATGGTTTTAGAAACCTACAAGGCAGGACACAGGTATGGCCATTAAGAGCTGTTGCTGGCTCTCATGGATGAGAAAAATAATTATATTGTCTCACATTTCCATTGGCAGCAGACTTTGGACAGCTGAAGTTGTCCTGCATAGGCACCAAAACCTTTGTCATGGAGATGCATATTGGCTGGGCTGTTGGTGTCCCTGGAGGGTCTTCAGCACACCCTCACCCCAGGCCCTGGCACCCCAGAACCTGCCTGGGGCATTCAGCCCCTGCCTGAGCTCCCATTCCACAGTGCAGAGTGTTGTGGTTTCGGAATGCTACTCTCCAGTTTAGTGCTCCTACTGACACTCTCCCAGCCATGTGTTGCTTTTTTCATCCCCTCCCTCTCCCATCTGTATCTGGCTGGAGAGGGGAATTAGAGGCACAAAAGGCAAAGATCAGATGAAAACAGATTAGTCGAAGTAAGAACAGTTTGCAGGAAACAGCAATGAGATAAGAAAAGGGATAGTACCAGTATTAGTAACTAAAGTGTACTGAAGAGTGATTCACACGTCAAATGCTCACTGCAGAGCCTGACCTGACCACTCCCTCCAGCCTGGAACTGGTGCCACCCAAAGGCTCCTTCTGGCTCAGAACTGGACCTACCGAGCTGCTCCCCCCGACTCAACAGGCAGCAGCCCAGCACTCCATCTGCCACATTTACTCAACCAGAAGCAACTCCCTCCTCCCCACCCCCAGTAATGAGGTGGCACAGAACAACCTCCAGGTCCCAGCCATGCCCCTTCCTGGCTGCTGCAAAAATGAGCTCTGTCCTGGCCAAACCAGGACCCAGGGTGAGCAGGGCTGGTCTGGGGCTGCTGCTGGCACCCGGGTTGCTGAGGAACCCTGAAGGCAAGAGGCATAGCCAGGGCAGTGCACCAGGGTCCAGTCTGGCAGGGAAAGCCCTTCTTTCTTCAAAAAGAAACTCAAAAGGCAACATGAGCAAGGCTGTGCCACAAGGGAGGAAAAGGCAAAATCCAAGGGTGATAGCAGCCACCCTTAGTGAGCACAGCACAGTCCCACAGTCCCTGGCGTGGCTGAGCAGAGTGCTGATAACAGGTTCATGGGCAGGCACAGGTACAGCAAAACCTGAACCACATCCACGCAGGAGACACAACCAGAAACAAGGCTGCAGCATGATCCAGGGTCTGTCCTGGAGTCAGCTGTGCCTATGGAAGGAATGAAGAACAGGGCTTGAGTTTAAATGGAGCTCTTCAGCCCATGGGCGGAGGATGTGGATGAAAGTTTCGGGCTGGGCTGGACAGCGCTATTAAGGCCTATTGGTACACTCAAACTTCTGACAGATAGGCTGTTCCAAATATTAGAAAAATGTCTATGATTTGCTATGAAAGATTACTGCTTGGTAATGATTATAATACTATATTTATCCTCACTTTAATAAATTGAAATACTGAAATATCAAGAAGTTGCAAAACCAGTTGTTTTGAGGAATGCTTTTTTAGATTGCTTTAAATGGTGCTTATAAAGCTGAATAACTTCCCTAAGTGGACACCAAACAAAATGTGAATTTTATTACAATGAGATTTTTTTCTAAAATCATATATTCATATGGAGAAAAGTCTGGTAGCTCAGTGGTCACAGGCCAGCCCTGAAATTCAAATATGCTTTTTCTGTATTTTTTTGCATTTTACCCATGCAGATTGCCCTCAGTCAGGCTGTAGCTTTGGACAGCTGGCCCTGAAAACCATGGCCACAAAAGGAACTTCACACTATCCCTAACCAAAGATGACATGCACATTTTTGTGGGGTGAGAATCACCCTCTATAAATATCATGAGAATTCTGGATTTTGTGTTGCGGCATTAAGGGGGTATGTGAGGAAATGTGTAGTTCCAAAAGTAGTTGCCTTTTCTCCCATTAACTAGCTCTTAAAAACACAGATGTCTCTCTTGCAATGGTACTTTAGATAGTATAACAATTCAGCTACAGTTAGGAGGCCCAAATATAAGTGAGTCATCTTTAATTTCTTCAAAACTAAGAATTGAAAAGAACAAAACTTCTTTAAAGAGAAGCTTCCCAGTGAACATTAGAATCCATTTTCAACAGTCATCTGATAGAGTGTTCTTGCTTTCTTTCACACTTTGGAATTGGACATCTAAGTCTCTGATATGGTCAAAGTTTGCTTTTTTCCACATGCAATACTGTTTACAGAATTTAGAACTCACCTGTAGTTTGTTACTGGAATCATCAAAATTTTCTTTAATGAAAGAGTGTACACTGGCTTTTCAATTTTTTTAATAGTTTAACACTTCACCACTGACTATTTTTGTATATAAAGATATAAAAATAACCATCATAAATTAAAATGCCAGCTTAAGCTGGAAAACTCTAATTGACTTTTCTAGCTCAGGCAATTCTTTTTGGGAACCAACATAAAGCAGCAGAACCTGAAAAAGCCAGCTGTTCACTGGAAGGGGCCAGATGGAATGGGTTCTGTGGAAAGATGATATGTGCCTTCTGCGGGGACCCCACTGCTAGAACATTCTGAGGTAAAGCTTGGTGGTCACAGAATCTGCCTGAAACTGCACCTTATTAAATCAAAGGTAATTTTTATCAAATTGTAGCAATAAATGCCAACCAGCAGAGATGGTCTGAGCAGCTCCTTTGTCCTCATAGACAGCTTGAAGTTCAAAGATTGAGGCCTGGAAACCACCACATTTCTCTGAAGGTTCAAGACATCTTTTGTTACTCAGCTTCTTTCATTTTTAACCAGATTATTATCAGAAATGCTATATTCTTCCTTTCTGAAAAGTAGAGACAGATTTCTTTAATTGCATGCAAATATTGAAGTTGTACATTTTCAACCTTGAGATATATGATTGAAATTGTTGGATAATCAAAATATTTCAATGACTATGTGATTCAGATTAGTGTTCATGTTGTTTTATTTTTACTAGCCAATTCACTGGATTAAACAGAAATGTATTAGAAATTCAATAGAGTAATTTTACCCAAAAACTTTACTTGATGATGTATGTTAAGTCAGGTATTGCAGAGAAACATACAATTTCATCCAGGCAAACACAGCAGCTCAAATTTTTACTATCAAAAATAGTGGACACACAGTATACTATGCTAAAAGTTATTTCCAGAAATGATCTGGAGAAGTCAGTGCCTTTGAAAAAATCTTAACCCTTCTGAGGTACCTAAGGTTCTGACTTATAAATTGCAGTATTTTGCTACTTTTGAAGCTGTTCTAAATTGTATATGCTACTAATGATTTGTTTATATTCTTCTCAAAGTTACTGATGCTTTAAAGACTTATCTAAAGCACATTTTTTTCTGGTTGAATTCAAAGCCCTTAAATGTATTTACTTGGATTTTCAGAAAGAGTTTTTATTCTGCATGCCAGTGCTGCAGTTGCAAGTATTGATTAAGTTATCATGAAACAGCATCAATTGTTTTGCTGACATCAGTCAATTATTTCTACATTTCTGTTCCCTGCAAATTTTGTGTTTCTCATCACAAGATCAGCCAACTTTGCTTTTAGGAGGTTTATTCTTTGTAAGTCTAGTAATACTTCTCATTAATGACTCCACTGCTGTTTGAGGACTTGAAAAAGATTCTCTAGGAGACCTGTGTGCAGCTGCCTACATCTTCCTGGGAGCCTCTTTGCACAGGTGGGGTTAGAGGAAATTCAGAAACCCACCCAGGAAGGTCTCTTCATGAAACACGGGCCCAAAAGCAATTCTCAACAGAGGAAAGACTTTGCTCTAGAGGCTGTCTTATTCTTTTACATCTGGCAGTGAATATTTTGGCTTGTACCAAAAGCATTAATCTTCTTTGCGCAACATGGATCATAACTCAGAAAGGAATTTACGGTAGCCTCTGGAGAAAGTTTTCTGTCAGGGACAAAAGGCAAAGCAGCTGGGCAGACAGACTGTGCTAAGACCATTTGCTAAGTTCTAACTTAGCACTGTCTCCATGACAGCCTTAGTTGGAGCAAAAGTTCAGGTCGTACTGCTCAAACAGCAGTGAGCAAAGGCAGAATGAAGCAACACAATAAAGGCACCACAACCATAACTCTGCGTTTGACTTCCTGTAAAAACTTGTACAAACCCTGTTATGAATTCTGTACTTGATAAAGCTGGGACAGCTGTTCCATCTGCAAACCAATTGGATCGAATAGGAAGATGGAAATTTTGCCAGAGTGAAAACTAGACTTGCATTTTAGAGGCTGAAAAATCTAAGTACCTCAAAATACGGTATTTATCTCAGCTTCACAACACAATTAATCCAACTGCTGACTTCCACACATGCTTATGCCACCAAAGGCACAGGATTTCCACATTAATGAGGAAACTGGACTTTCACAGAAGTATATAAATCTGAGTTTACTCAGAATACACAGCCTGCTGAGTCAGTGATGCCTAACATGAGGTATAACATTGCTTACCATGGTGAGACAAATATGTGAAACCTTGTGTTGGATGGAGGAATGATCAATGAGAAAGAATGATTGAGAGTCCACATTAAAATTTTACATCACCCCAGTTCAGAAAAAAAGTTCTGGGAATGTTCTTTCAAAGAGAAAATCAGAATGAGCACCCCTTACATGGTAGATAAACCATCTCAAAATAGGCATTTTACTTATTATAACCCATACAGAATTACATTGATCCCATTAAAGTATTTCAGATAATGCCTGCTGCTTCATACAATGTACTGGTATTTCATTTTAGAGCAGCTATATCCACTGGGTTTGCAGGCAAGCTTATTTTCCAGCTGCTGGTGGAAAATATTTCTGCTGAACCCCCTGGTGTTTTTCCAGGCATCTTATTGCTAAGGCTAAACCAAATACATGCTATCTACTACTTTAACTTGTGTTTAGCTGAGGCATTAAACATACTATTACACTGTACTCTTGCAAACTTCATAGACTGAAGGATTTAAGATTAAATTATAGGCTTCTCTAGAAGCCTGAGAAAATTCTTGTAGACACATTGAAAACACTTCTTTTCAACAGTCAACTAAGTATCAAGGCTACTTAATGATCAAATCAAGATCTGCAGACACCACAGCCTGCACACTCTTTCTTAGAAGATTTTAATCTTTGTCCTTGTCCTTCAGTGGAGTTTCTTTCCAGAGCATCTTGGCTTAATAAATGCCTTTGAAGAAGGCTTCAGCACAAATAAAAGAGTACTTGTGCAGCAATCTTGAGTTCTTATCAACTGTATAGTGATCAGGTGAAGGAATAATTTATTTCAATCAGCAACACCTGTTTTTATAATTGCTCAAGTGATTATAATTCAATAATAAAAAGCCAATTTAACTATCTTTACTCAGATATTAACCTCTGATATACAGCATTAGAACGAAATTGCCATTGGTTAAATTCCCTTAAGAAAACAATTGCTATCATACATTTATCTTATTTTGATCTGGTTTGTTTTCTATTTTCCTTTTCTTTTAATAATAAAACGTTCACAGATTCTCAGCTGGAAGACCCCCACTACTATCCATTTTCAACCATAGTCAAATATACTTCATCTCTCAAAAGGTTCAATTATTTTAATTTTTCTTCATAGATATCGTTTTATGATTTGCCATTTTCAGAACAGCATTACATTTTAGACACATAATTCAACTGGTGATTTCCTATAATACCTAGATCCATTTCTGCAAAACCCCTGATTAGCCAGGTATTCTCCCTCCATTTTTATGCCCTTTATCTTCCCAATCAATATAAATACTTGTGGTTGTTCTAAAGGAACTGCAGCCAGTCTTTTTTCCTAGGCACTCCTCCATTTTGTCAAGATTGTTTGTATTCCAAGCCTGCATTTCTCCATTTTTGCAGTTATTCCCAGCTTTGTGTTGTGTGGTTTTTTTTTAAGTTTGCAGGCTCTCCAGTTCATCTTCCATATCTCTAATAAAAATATTGAATACTAAGTGGTCCAAGAGATATTTACTGCAGATCTGTTCTTAGCACAACTCATCATTCCACCTACAAAATTAATATTAATTACTTAGCCACTAAGATACCACATTTCCTTCTTTTTCTTTTTGAATGAGATTTTTATTCTGGAAACAGAAGCAAAGGTAAGTCTGTGATTTCTACCATGCCATCACCACCTTTTCCCTTCAGTAATAAAATGAGAAATTTGTATTTTTAAGTTTCTGGCATTTCCCTCTCTTCTTTGGGTTCTCAAAAATAACAGCAAATCTTTTTGTGACAGATACTTGACCCAGAGTAGTCCACAGTGGATGTTTTTTGGCATAGCTAATCTGAAAACTACCAAATATATTCTGTCAACCTGCTCTAGTAACCTGTTTTAGTCTTTATCTCATATCTGTTAGCCATTGGCTTGCAGCTGTGAAGAGTAAAGAAAAAAAAATGAGACAAGAAATGAAACATGCTGCTGTTCTCAGACTCATTTACCCATTTCATTAATTATTCTTCAGCAACCAGACTGAAACTTTTCTGATCATCTGCTTTGCACTGATATAGTTCACAGAAAATATAACAAGACATTACTCATATCTCATGTAGGCATTTCTAATTTTAACTGTATGTACTTAAACTATTTTTTATGGTTGTTCTTACTAACCTGACCTGGTTTCTACCTTCTCTATGCTCTTTTTTTTTTTTTTTTTTTGCTACACAGGATATAAATCTCTTCAACTTCTGTTCTCAACATGATGGAGAATAATGACACTCAGCTTGGCCACCCAGTACTGAAAGGCATATACTGACATATTTTCTTCCTTTTGTTTCATGATGAGAGACGTCGTCATGCTGACAATGCATCCAACCAGCAACCAGGATTAGTGTTTTATGATCCTACTTTAAAATTAACGTGTAACTGATGTTTTGCTTTGGCAGCAAACAGGATGGGGAGAGCCCAGCCGTGCGGGGACATCCATATCTCCATGGTGCCACCTTCTGACTGGCATGTGGGAAAGCCGGCTCCAGGGCTGGAGTATCCCTGCGAGGAAAGGGGATCGGGCCCTTGAGAGCACACTGGCCTCAGGCTGGAGAGATGTGGGTGTGAGGGTCAAAAAGGGAGCCCTTGGGAGCACGGTCTGGCGTGTATCCAGTGTTCTGTGCTGCACACAGAACATTCTGGGGGTCTTCCAGCCTACTGGGCTCTAAGACTCAAGCACTGTGCAAGGGCTGATTGTCAGGTTTATGCTGTGTTTCCATTACCATAAATGAAAGAACTACATGGAAAGTGAATATTTTAAAATATTTTAAAACTTATTTCACAGAAAAAAAAAATTCCCACCTCTGTTCATATCAGTTCCAGGTTAATTTACAGTATGATGACAGCAGGACTAATAGACTAAAATATGACTAATAATCTTATTTTCCATAGATGGAGAAATGGTAGAGTTGATATTGAAGACTTTCCGAGTGACTTACCACAGCTCTCAAGCACCTTATACAGAGATGAGAGCAAACACACATCACTCTTTCATCAGTATGAAACGTATGTCTTGTGCTCCTGACTTAATTTCTTTGTCCCTTTTCTCTTTTTATTTCCATTAATTTAACCTTACGTATAAGTCCACAGGAGACTGTAGACCTGGGATGAATATTACACACTGACTCAAATCCCTCCTTGGTATTTGAGTCCTAGGAAGGGAAATACCACAAATACCTTCTGACACAGGTATTGGAAATTAGGAGAATCTATTCATTTTTCTTACACACTGGAGTGCTCCTCTATGTACCTGACCAAAGAGGACTCAGAAATAGGGCCCTGTCCATTAATGGGCTCTCTTGCTTACTGACGACTCAAAACTTAAAGGCAGCTATGCTGAAGATGCGTAAGGAAAATATAACCCGTCTCAGTCTACCTTGACCTCTAATACTCCTCAAAACGTTAGAGTTACTGGACTAACTTTAGGAATATCATTAGAGTATTGTACCTCTAGCACTTCTAAATGTTTTGCTGAGAAGCTTAAGAATAATTGAAAGTATAAAAATGAATATATATGTCCATAAAATAATGTAGGGAAAAGAATCTGATGGAAGAGTTACTCTTCGGAGAAACTGTTCCTCTTCATAGTAGGGCTCTCTAACTCTTCTGAAATGAATTAAAGAATATTTGCATTACAAAGCTGAATGAATGAAAGAAAAATTCCTCACATTGTATGCTGTAAAAGGTAATTTACCTCTGACCTTTCTCTTATAAGGTTGAGTTACAGATGACTTGCTTTGAGAAGTTGATATTAGGTAATACTCTAGATGTCAATTGCTTTGTTTTGTTCTGACGTTTCAAATAATTGTGTATTGTTGCCCATTCTAAGGGCGTAATGCTTACAAGGCACAAGGCTCAAAGAAACTAGGGGGTTTGGCCTCTCTGTCCAACAAAATAGTGCTGCAGGGAGAGTAGCCTAGCAGTAAGCAGCCTTGGCAAATTCTAGAAAATTAAGACTATTCAAGAGGCTTTTCTTTTTGTTCATTTGCCTAGTTTTAAAATGATATTCTCAGTGGAGATATCTGGAACACTGCCTATTTGCATCTAGATGAGGCAAAAATTCTGTCATATTATTTCAGCAGAGTTGAATCTGATTGAACAGGAAAGGTACTCTTTGGTATATGACTTAATCAAATATATTTATTTTTTGTGGCTATGGCTATACTGTCTTCCCCCCTTCAGAGAGCTGTCCAAAGGGGCAGCTGCCATTTTGGGAGCCTTGCAACACATTATTGTGGAGCACAAAAAGAAGGTATTTTCTTTCCTATGGCACTGTGGGGTTTTTTTAGTTTTTTCTCTAGGTCACTTGCTACCTTTGCTCAGTAATAGATCAGTGAAAATACATGAACAGGGCGCATAGCAAAACATTCCAGCACAGGTTTACTTACACAAGGTTTCTTTGTTTTACAGTCAATCTGTAAAGAAAGAGAAAATGGCTTATTATGAAGCTAAATAGACATGATTTTGTGGTTCCCAAAAATATGATTTTTACAACATTGTTTCTTTTTCTTGAAGACAGTGCCAAAGTCTTCAGCAAAAATACATTTGTAAGCTTCTCTTAAAGAATAAGTAAAGAAATCAACCCAGAAATACGGCTGTTTCTGTTCAGAAACTTGCTGAGTTTTCCAGGTCACAGAAGACCATTTCCTGTCAGTACAAGAAGAGAGCTAAACCACTGATTTGTTTATGGGTGAATAAAAATACTATGGCTGTAAAGTGCTTTGCTTGTGGGAAGGGGGAGAATGGGGGAAGTCCAGGAGCTGCTGGGGATTTTTTCTCCTTCTAAATTAAATAATGTTATTTATGTGCTTGTTTAACCTGCAAGTGACTGCCCTTAATACACCTTCAGGTTTTAGAATAAAATCCTGCTTTAACTGTTACCTGTCCACTGTAACAAAGCCTGTTTCATATTTCATATGAAAATATGATATGAATCTAAGTGGAGGCCAGTTCCAGAAGCAATTATTTATAACCAGACTTAGACTTTAACTGTCTCTTTAGCTGTCTCTTTAACTTCCCTAAGCAGGGAAAACATAAAATCTTGAGCTTCAGATTCCTTCACATGCAGATTATGGGACAATTGTCACCCTTAGGATTTGCAGAGGGGCTCCTAGGAAAGATAGTGCTTTGGTGTTAGGAAGCTGTGTTTCCTGGTTTTAAGAAGCTTCATAGTTTTCAGCTGTTGATGGAGGGAGTGTAGAAATCAGCTGGCTATATGGGTATGCCTGGAACCATTCCTTTTCCCATCACATATAGGATCCTGGTTTAGTTGCGTGTGGGCACTACCTTTTGGAAGGACTAGACCTACCTGATATATGTTCCTATAAACATCAAAGTAAAATATACTGGTCCTAAATACAGCATTGATATAGCAATTTTAATCCGAAATAAGACATCAGTCTGTTTGTGAGGTTTTGTGTATGCATTTCAAAGAAAGAAAAAGCTGAGATCCAGGAATGATTAATGGAAGTTAATCCAGAAATGTTGCCTTGCAGCATTCTGAGCAAGAAGAGAGGACTGATTCAGCCTCTGCAGTTTTGTATGCAAATTGCTCTTGCAAAGGAAGGGATATTGCTTTTGACAACTTGACTCTAGCAGTGCTGCAAGGCACCTAGAACGGTCCTGCTTTCTATTTCCTCCAGTTCTTTATATTCCTTGAGGTGTTGATAATGAAAGACTCATGCCCAAACTGAATGCAGTTCATGTTGACAGAGACAGCAAATACACATGGTAGCTTTCATATTTCTCTGTCAAATCGCTTGACTTTTTTTCATGCCTTTTCCATAGGGCAAACTGTGAAGCAACATATAATTTCTGTCACCTGTCTGAGATTTCAGCACTGGGGATACAAAAAAATGTGCAGGTCTCCAGAAAAACATTCAGAAAATGGTATTTGAATGATCTTTGAACTCTCTTTAAGCTTCAAAGGAACTGCCACACTTTCTCCGTAACCTCAGTAATTGCTGATTAAAAAAAAAAAAAAAAGCAGATTTTAGAAAGAAATCATGCAATCTAGAAACATACTTTCCATCTGTGTATTGCGGCTGAAATCCAAAATAGGCCAGCTGGTCATAGCACAGCTCACATATTCACAGTATCTGTCCTCTGAATAAGTCATTTCATCATAAACAGTGGAAAGCAAAAAGCAGAGTCTTTGCTTCTCTGATTTTTTTCCCCCTCTATTTGACACTCAGAGGACTGGCAGATACTAAAAGATTCCTCTCTGATGTTAAATTTGATATCGTCATTGCATTTTATTTGCTGCTCAAATATGTCTTTTTAAAACTGTGTGATCCAGGATGTGGAGTGGAATGTTTGTTGTGGCAAATGCCTCTCTTCATTGGAGCAGTTTGGTCTGGCAGTGTTCCCAGTTGCTGTAGATTTAGCAAGTTGTGCACAAACCCTTGATTTTTGTTCTTGCTTTTTGTGGCACGCTATATCTTAAGAACTCCTGCAGTTTTTGGAACTAGGAAGTAGTGTCTTTCAGTATCTACATTTTATATCTAATCAACAGGGACTGATCCTAGCAAATGAGAAATTCCTCTTTAAGTAATGGGAAATCTCTCCTTTATTTCCCTCCACATTCTTGATTTTGCTGTGGGGAGCAGATGCTGTGCTCAGGGGTTGCAACCTTCCCTGCTCCTTCCCTGGGCTGGAATGGTTTGAACCAGTGCTTGTCACTCTGTGCTGAAACCTTTTAGATAAAAAAATAGAGATGATGTGTCAGGTGGAGGAGGAGGGATGAAAGGTAAAAACTGTAGTAGTAGTAGTACTGCAGGATCATGAAAGGGAAGTTAGTCACTGTAGTTTTTTGAACTGATCTAAATAAGTTTTGATCAGAGACCATGGATAGGGAGTCAGTGACCAAGCTCTATCTGAAACATAAGCAGTGGAGGAAAATTACACCTGAACTTACAGCTTGGTGCTTTACTATTTTTTCTGATTTTACATTCTTCAAGTATGAGTAATCTGGACAGACTGTGTTTAAAGTGCTTTCTCTACCTAATGGCCAACCTTTTAGCAAATTCAGTGATGAAAATCATGAAGCTGCAGTCTGCAGCTGAGTTGGGAGTGGGAACGTATGCAAAAGAATGCCTACTTTCACAAAAGTAATCAAAACCCTTACTGCATGTAGAATGCAGTTTCCATGCACCCATATTATACCTCCATGCCTAAATAACTACAAGCACAGCCTTACCCTGGGCTCTCAGAAGAACACTATTATGCTTTGTAATTGCAGCTGTGTGTATATGATTCCTCCTCCTCATTAAAAATGGAGTTCACTCTAATTGTATGGCCTTTTCTGTACTCTATAAAGGACATCAACTTGTTCCATTAACTTTTTTTTTTCCCCTTTTAATAAGAGAATGTCTCCTTTGGTAATTAATTGCAAAAATGCATTTATTTGATGCAGATTTACTGGCATTACAGTATCACTTAGGAAGAGGGGAACCTCTGGAGGTCTCTAGTCCAATACTCAACTTTAGCAGGACTGTCTCCAAAAATAGAGCAGGTTGTATAGGGCCTTGTCCAGTGGGTATTTGAATATCTCCAAGGATTGAGGTTCTACGTCCTTTCTAGGCTACCTGATCCGGTGCTTGACTCATCTCATCATGCAGACTTTTTTTCTTAAATTTAGTTGAAATTTCCCTTGTTGCAACTGGTGTCTGTTGCCTTTTGTCTTATTACTATGCATCTCCAAAAAGAGTCTGTCTTCTCTATAACCACCCATTACTTATTTATGCTGCAGTTGTTTACAGAGCTGCATGAATGGCTGGTAAGGAGAGACAGATACTCTGAATAGCTGTTAGGCTGAAGTAAATAAAATCAGAACCTGCTGAGCAGAGGCTTCTGCAGGTCAGAAAAGAGGTACAGCTGGTCTGAGTAGCCAAATGAAGTGCTGATGGTCTTACCTGGGAATACAAAAAGAAGGGTGGTATAGCTACCAAAATGCTTCTCTATGGCTCTGCTTGCCCACAATTAGACAAAATATCCCCTTGTGCTTGTTGTGTGAGAATTGTCCCACTATTATGCCTCTACTATTATGTGACACATAACAGTTTTTCCAAAAGGTAGTAAATGGTAGCTTGGAAAAACTTGGTCCTTAACGAACCCTGATGGTTTATTATGAACCTTCATAATGAAGGTCTTACTGGGAGTCTAGAAGGGTTCCTTCTCCTCTATGTGGTTTTAGGTGGGTTTTTCCTTAGTGAAAATTAATGCAATTGTTCAAAACAATTGAAAATGTGCGTGGGCCATACCTGTCCATTTAATTTGTTCTTAACCCATGGTGGACATGCTGAAGCACACCCTGCTCACTGCACTGCTCACTCCACCTGGGCAGGCATGTCCTGTGCTAGTTCTAACATGAAAACTAGGGAAGAGTGAAAGTCCCTCCTTTGGACTTTATACCTCCTTGTGGTATAAAGTTTCACACAGGGCTGGTATTGGTACTGGACAACTGATCCCTGAAATAAGGTCTGAGATCTGAGTCTCTCTGGAATGCAAGTGGAACAGAGGTCTCTGTGCATTCTCCCATATCTCTGGTCTCAGTCTCTGTGGTCTGGCTCACACTGTGTGTTCTTTCCTCATTCATACCCCCATGGCAAGATACGTGCTACATGCACCTCCTAGATCTGCACCAGAATGAGCAGCTCTGTGCAAATGCATTTCACATCTTTTGAACTCCCAATGAGATCAGGTGGCGTATTCAAGCAAAGTTGGCAGTCTTTTCATATTTACTTGGACGATAATATGTACAATAGATTCTGCTTCCTATCCCAGAAATTGTTTGTTCAAATCTGCTTGTGTGTGAGTGCTCAGGCACAAACAATTGCTGCCATTCATGCAGGATTAGGTGTGGTTTATACCCTTCCAGATTTGTTTATTTGTGGTGTGGTTCCATCCTTAGAGATGCATGTTTATTGAGGTCTGTCTTAATCTTTACCTCTTTACCTACCCATATACTTAACTTTACTCAGTCAAGTGATACTGCTGAAGTTTAGCATTAATCTCTAGATTGAGGTCTGCCTCTGCATTAACTTACTGTAATGAAAATGTAAAATAACCGGAGCAAACCCCTATTCTAACTACATATACAATCAAATATGCCCTCAAGTAGCTGGATCTGTAGAACAGAAAGCAAAACATTGCAAATGGTACTGGTTTGCTGTAATTCATAATCCTTTAAGCATATAAATCCACCAGACAGCTTAGAAGTGCAATTTCTGCCATCAGCTATGTTGAAAATGCACTTGCATACTTAGTACTAAACTATGGCATCAAGCAACAAGCTACGCTCCAGGGATGGTGTAGAGCCCCTATCGCTCCCGTGCCAGTCCTAGGAGTTGTCACGTCTTGGGGAGGCACAGTGCCTCAGAGCTGCTCTTGCATCACTATTAATTAGGGCGCCGTTTGCACTCCTTTCTGCATCTTGTCAGCTTCTGTGGCTGGTGTGAGGGGCGCGATAGCCTCGTCCCCGTAGTGAATGCCACGAGAACTGCTGCAGTGGGTCACAGCCAGAGTCCAGCCAGCCCCACACGCCTTTTCTGACAGTGGCCTGCAGCAGAGATTTAGAGAAAGAGAAGCAGAGCGAGGCAATTATAGAGAGATACTTTTCAGTGTATGCTGGGAAACCAGGAATGTGGAGGATTCTTGAGCCAGATATTGTCTCTACGCTTTAGCATATGATAGCTGTACAGGCTGCCAGTGAACTTGCTTTAATCTCCCTTTGAATTACTTTTTCTCTTCCTGCCTCTGCAATATCCGATGGCAATACATTCCATAATGATTCTCTGATGTGTGAAACAGGCATTTCTTCTGCTGCCTTTAACCTACCACCTGCTAAGTGTAACGGGTAATTTCCCCCATGGTCACCTGCCCATTCTTGCACTTTGAGAAAAAAAGATACTCGACCCTGGTGGGCAGCAACATCTTTAGCTGGAAACATTTCCACGTTTCCTGTCCACTTGTTTGTACAAGGGGTACAAGTGGGGAAAAGATTATTTTGTGCCCAAGTTGAACACAAATGGATGAAACAGACACCCTCAACAATGACCTTGTGTTTAGGAGTGAAGAAGGCTCATCTCTGTCTTCTTGCCACAGATGTAAAGATCAGGGCAGAGATCCCTTTCTGCACCAAGAGAAGCAAACAGCTTTAGTGACAGCAAAGCCTGTTTCTAACAGTAGAATGTGGAGGGGATGTTTTTCCTTTAAGAAACATCCATTCAAGTTAATTGAAACATGTGTGTAAAATTCATTGCATTGTTTTCTTTCAAAACAAATGACAGTTTCAGTTCAAAGCTTTTGAATTATATTTAGATTTTTCTTTAGACAAATAATTTTTTTTCACTTAAAAATTAAGTTTACTAGAGTTTAATTTTAAAGAAAACAAAAGAAATGAAGAAAAATGCAAGAAAGCCTGTCTTCCCCTCCATTGTGAACTGCTCCTGA
Source organism: Vidua chalybeata (assembly GCF_026979565.1). NCBI lineage: Eukaryota > Metazoa > Chordata > Aves > Passeriformes > Viduidae > Vidua > Vidua chalybeata. The sequence goes on from NC_071530.1 coordinate 92,933,968, forward strand.
TAAGAAATGCTCCTTATCAAAATAACAAGTCCCCTCCACCTTCTCTGATATGAAGGATTAGACCTGCTAGAGAAGTGCTAGATACTTTGTCTTTAAAATGGTCTTTGTCAGGTTGTGTGTGCTATGCAGTCCAGACCTGGTGACTGATTATTATGATTAAAGTTACATTTTACTGTATTTACATATTTTAAATTAGATTCCGGCTAGCAAATTACAAGAGAACTGGAGAAGGATATTTACAAAACAGCATTTCATTCTTTCCTCCCTTTTATGATATATTTGGTGAGAATTTTCCACAGAGGAATCAGGATTTGTAACTTATCAATTCTAACAGTTGTAAACTGAATAAGAAGCAACATAAACTTCTGCATTTTTAAAAATATCTCAGATATGGAAAATCTCCCATTCATTGGCCTAGCAGATGTTGAAATCAAAATAGATTTCTCTATTATTCTTAGAGGAGACCAAAATGTGAGCTGATTCTGAAAGAGTGACTGAACAACAATCCCTATCTCCCCACTGTATGGGAAAAGATACTACAAAAATTAATGTCCTCCAAGGCCTTATTTGACATTTCTACCTCTTATTTGCTTATTTCATTCTAGGACAGGCACAGTGAAGTAAAATAAGTGTTAATACTGCTGGCAGACTAATGGAGACTTTGCAGGTGCAGGAAATAGATACTGAGAAGCAATGACTAAATATTCTTGTTAATGCTCTCTCTAGCAATGGATTAGTATTTATTTTAGGAAATGTCTGAAATATATGTAATACCAATAAACCTCAAAGAAGTGTTCTTCTGTAAGTCAGTGCGATTGCCAAAAGACTATTGCTACGTAAATGAAAATCTGCTGATTGTTTAGTGTTGCCAAATGTTTAACTGGCCTCTGAAACTTGGCACACACAATGAAAATTAGTTACCAAATGGATAAAACAATAGAAATAACCCAGGAAACGCACTCTTGAGTGGTGTGCTGAGATGGATGGAGTGCTCTGCTGCCTTTACCTCCTGCTGCACGGGTCGGGTGAGCCCCTGGTGAGATGCCCAGAACCTGAAGGTTGCTGTGGGAGGTGCAGAAAGCTGGGCAGCTTGTGACAGCAGATGCAGCTCAATGGCTCAGGGCTTGGTGAAGAAACACACAGAAGAAGGTATGGCAGCAGTAACAGGACCATATTTTTCATTATGGGAGGCTGCTTTATGCTTCTGGTCTACAAATCTCAGCAGAGAAGGTCAGGGGATGACTGGGAGCCATTGATAGGAATACTTGTGTCCAGCATAGTGTCTTGGTCTTGGAAGGTGTCAGTCTTTGATGACTTCTGAAGAATGGTAGTCTGAACTCAGGTTCTTTTGTCAGCTGTCTGGACCTAGGCAGAATAATTCTGTGTCAAAGGATGAGACTGGGTCTACATGTGGCTCTCTGGCTCCAGTCCATCCCACACAGTCTCAGACGACTATAAAGAAATTCCTTTTGGGGTCTTCCAGCATGAGAGAACCAAAAGTTCATAATTAATTTAATTCCAAAAAGAAGGTGCAACAGAAATGCTCTTTTTTTTTTTTTCCCTGGCTAGAATGAGGACCTAGATGACTGGTTCGGGTGTGTCTGCAATGTAAAAATACCTGCAAGTTAGGTGAGATTAGGGGTTCATTTACAGTGTCTGTGTATTGTAGCCATTATGAACTTCTGAATATACACACCATTCTGGCTTTGTGTCAAAGATCTGGCATGATGTTGCTCTAAGGGGAAAAATGTTCATGCTTGGTTTCTTTGATCCAGATGTGGAAAGCTCAGTGCAGGAACCAAGCCTGGCAGCAGCAAAAGGTTGGGCTAGCAGCAATACTTCCACTTGGCTACATTTGACCTTCCAATGTCGCTCTTTCAGTATACCTACAACTAATATAGGTATTGCAGGTGTTATGTTGCTAATCAAATTATTACAGCTTTAAGATTGCATCCACAGAAATGGAACAGAAGCAGAGACGATGGCAAGCAACCCCAATATTCATTGTTTACACAGGTTTTGTTCTTAAATGCCAGAAAAGAATTGTGAGGTTAAAGGGACTTGTTGGAACTTACTTATTCCTTGCATCATCCACTTTGACTTTTGTATGCAGGATTACCCCATAATGTGCTGAATTCCCACAGGGTCATGGCAGTTTCCTGATAAATGACCACTGGAGTGAGCACTGAATATGCAATTTCCAAGTTACTATCCAAATGTGTAGTTAAAAACTATTTATAAAATCCTTCCTTATCTTCAGCACAGCCTTTTGTACAACTCTGCAGGATGAAGTAATCTTCTCAAGTTGATGACATCCTTTAGAAGAAAAAATATACTAATGCTTCCCATGCAAAAAAAAACCCAAAAAGTCCATTACAATCTCTGAAGTATTAATGAAATAACCTAATCTTGCAGTCATTAAGCTTCTCCATAACTTTTCTAATCACTGATTTTGGTATGATTAAGGATGGATACCATGCACCTGATAACATGCGTGCATGTGTTCAGCCAGGAGATGTTTCATGCTGATCTCAAGCAGCCACTATGTCAAGAACACTGGAATTCCAATTGGATGATTTTAAATGCAATTTATCTGCTCAAAGCCTATATACAAAACTGTCCCCAAGGTCTTTCCAAATTGCCCTGTGGTTATGCCCCAAAATATATTTCATGCACCAAATGTAATTCAAATATGCCCAAAAGGGCTTGAAGACCAAGATGTGAGTTCTGATTGAAATAATTCCTCAGGGGAATGTTTGTTGCTAAGAAATGGCTGAATACAACAGAGATTAATAATCCCAGTACAAGACATTTTTCCATGCTTCTTCATTCCGCTCATTTATTTAGAACATATGCCAGAGAGCATTAATGTTTAAAAAAGTCTCCACCCACATCCCTGTGCAATGTTCTGCTAAGAAGGGCCCAAGGTTATTGTAAGTGAAGTCTTCTGACTGTGCAGTTAGGTACATTTACATCACTGACTTTCTTCCCTCAAGTGTCCTCTCTACCAAGAGCATGAGCTTTTTTTCCAAGTGCCCTCACCAGAGATAAAATGAACCTTACAACATGTAAGCTTTTATTTCTGGGAGGAGGGAGAAAGGGGTTTCTGTGGCATAAATTACCTGAATTACTTTACCTGGCTTTATTAGAATGAGATGACTCCACCCCAGAATTGTCTCTTATGCCTCAAAATTTAGGTGACTGGCACAGGTGTGGACATGTGAATCTTGGAAGGGCGAATTCTGCTGTGTTTTTCAGATGGTTTGTGGCTGCTCATTTTGGTGGTTGTCTCTGCCTACCGGATTGTTTCTCTACTAATGCAGGGTGGTGGTACAGGATATGGGGAGAGCAGCCTGTGTTCTCATTCTGAACTGACACTGCTATGGAAAGGCACTTTGGTTCAAGAGCTGGTCTTAGAGACCAGTGTGGTGCTCTCCTTCCACTGCTGTTCCTACAGCTCCCTCTGCCCCTCCCCTGACTCAGTGAGAGCCAGGCAGGACTGCAGTTCTGCATTAAGCAAGAGGAAACACATAGCAGACAATACCAGTACGGTAACAGAACTCAGCTAACTTTCCTGGCTCATTACTATTTTTGTTTCTCCTTTGAGTATATATAAATGCAGCAAGAGAAACTGTAGAACTTCTTTGAAAATGAAGGTAAGACAAAATTGAAGTATGGTATCACTGAAACATGAAGAATACAAACAAAATAAGACACTTCATACAATCGTGCAGAGAAAGCAACTCTTAAAATTACAATGATAATCCCTGAGTCAGATCCAGTACTTGGGTGATTGTTTTAATTAGAACTGACATCTATTTGTTTCTAGATGTTTCAGAAAGTAGGGAAGAAGGGAGATCTTGGAAGAAAGTGTATGTATGTATTCGTGGAAGAAAGTATGTATCAGGAGGCACCTGATGCTTTTGAGCCTGAAGTAAACCTCCCCCAAACTCTTCAGGATGTCATTGAAATACACAGATGTAATTATTTGAAGTTGCTGAAGTAATTGATGTCGCAGTAATTAGACAACTCATTACATCAAGAAATGAGGAAATAAGACTGACACAGGTAACAGTGAACATACTGATAATTAAGTGCAGGACTGTAAGAACTTTAAGGTAAGGCTTTATGAGAGGAATAGCACCTAGGAGAGAATCAGCAGACCCAGGCTTGCTTTCATCAGTCCATCCAAATTATAGATAAAATAAAGAAAGATATGTCAAATGAGCAAACACTGCTGCTGTCTAGCCTGGGCTTTCACTCAGCATCTTGCTCCCCAGGCCTCCAAATTCTACAGCCTCTTGCCAAATGTTGTTCCACAGTACCTCAACTGAAGGGTAACATGAGTGAGCCCTTTAGAACTGGACTTGTCATGTCCACAGAGTACTTCCTATAATTTCAGGTAACTTTGAACCAAGGCTCCAGGTGGCTTATACTTACACACTGCCTTGAATGAAAATGCCCATGGAGTGTGTTTATTCTACAGTGCCACCGACTTTCCCATTTTTCTCTTACTTTTTTTGAGCTCTGCAATTACGCTTTACTGGAACTTCTAGTGCACCAGTTCAGATTTTCCACACCAAAATTTTCCAGGTTAATATTCTATTATTCATTCTAACATCTGTTATAAACTAATTATTAAAACAAACTTATTCCTCGGGGAAACCTTGGTGGTAATAACATGAGGCAAAGAGGGTTTTATTACATGTCAGTAAATATTTCGAGAATTATGGTGAAACTAAACTTTCACACAAGATTCTTACTATAGCAGGAAACTTTAACCACAGTGCTTAATGATTGTCTTTACACGTGACATGGGGCTGTTCAAAACTCTTGTACAATAAATTATTAGCACATGCTACCTCTTTGCAATTTCTCTTCCCATTAAGAGAACAAACTGAATAAAATTATTTCAATTTTCCTTTCTTTCCCTACTTTCTTAAGTCTCCTACTTACTGTGCAATATATTTAAATTGCCTTTGGATTCAGTCTTAGAATACAATCCTCAACTGACCTTTTGAGCTTCCTATTGTGTCACAATACTCTTAATCTCTGTCCTTACTGATCACAGGTTCCCACTTTGTCCATTCTTTACCTGTGAAGAGTCATCACCGGTTTTGCTGAGGAGTGTTGGGTCACTCTTCAGATCTGCAGGGAGAGAAGATGCTAACAGGGCCTGGATATTTAATTAAGTATATGGTGCAGAAGGGTCCTTATGACCAGTCACTAACCTGAAGCTAAACTTAATCAGTCAAAAGTGACCAGAAGTGATTTCTGAAATCTTCTTGGCAGCTATACAGAAATGGAAACTAAAGCTGGTAAAGCTGGTTTTGGTTACTCTTTTATGAGTTTTATTTGGTGGTGTTTTGGTTTTCTGGGGCTTTCTTCTTTCTTAACAGAGCTGTGAATGTCCTGTGAAAGTTTTACCGGAAATTTTTCAACAAATCTCTTCTGCCCTAAAAGTGCCCTAATTGGAGGTAGGGGTGAAAATTTGTCTTTTTTTCTTTTTCTGCCTTTTACATTTGCCCACATAACCCAGGTTCCTGGTTTTAGCAGTAAAAATGCAAAAATCCCCAAATTAAGTACAGAGATGGAAAACTGGGAAACAAGGATAATCCCAAAGACAGTGGTGACTAGCTGTCCTGAACGGCACCTGAACACAGCTCATCCCAAGATGAGATGAGGTGCTGCCTCAAATGTTCTCACATTTATCCTGCTGGCATTGTACCCGCACCTGGCACAGGGCAGAGAAGGGGAACACACTCCAGAGGTGCCAGAGGCAGCAAAAACTCCATTATCCCCCAGCCCTGAACACAGCTTCTTTGGAAGAAAGCAGCCCCAATTAGCAGCTCGGTGAATTTCCATGGCTGCTCGGCAGCTGCAGTTTCGGGGTGGGATTTTGGGCTGAGCCAGCTCCCCGGAGCTCGGACCCAGCTCTCCCTCGGAGGTGCTCGGGGAGGGAGTGCTCGGGAGTTTGCACAGCTGCTGCCGGCCCTGGGAAGGCCGGACCCAGGAGCCAGCAAACCGCTCAATTAAAGGCTTGTCATTGACTCCAATGGGCTGCAAGTGAGCGCCAGAGTGAATAAAGAGTTTCAGTTCCTGGAGCGGTTCAGCTGGCACCTTTCACCAGGAAGGGGCCAATTTTACAGTTTTAAGTAAATAAAGTTTAAAGCAAACAAAGCTGTTTTTCACCAAAACTCTGGATTCTTTGTATGTGAAGAAGTGGAGGCTGCTATTGCCTGAAAGAAAAACTGACAGCTAAAAGGAGCAGAAGTAGAGCTTGTGAAAGAAGAAAGCCGTACAACACATTGCAACTCCCCTAAATCATGCGAGGAAGCCTCCTGCTGTAATACCTGAGCTAACTCTAAATCTGAGGAGCTTTGTAGACCTGTCAACACGACACCCTGCCTGGGACACGTCTCTTCCACCTGATGCAGCTGTGCTGCCTCTAGGAAACAAGCTGGTGCCGGTGCTGTGCTGGTGGGACCAGCCCTTGCTCCTTGACACTCTGCAGACACCCAGCATCATGTTCTGGTGCATGCTTGCACACATACTTGACCCAGTTTGATGTCATACTTTGGAATTTAAATCAGTGCAAAATCCATATACAGGCCCTAGACTGACTGGAGATTCAGCAAATTAGCATTTGAGCAGCGAACCTGATGGCTTTTTTTTTTTACTGAAGTGAAATAGTGCAGTAATTTCACTAAATCCACCTAAATTCACCTTTTCCATTACAGTCACACCAAATACACTGCATAATTTGAAGAGCTGCATCCGCGTGCCTCTATTATGCAAAGTAGAAAGACTGATACATAGATTTCTTTGGGACATTTCTCATGTTCCCATTGAGATGCCATCATAAGAAAGGTGCAAAAGGGAACTATAATTAACCATTTGGAAATCTGTGATGTTTTCACAAGGAAATAACAATTTCCTCTTCTCCAGCTTACAGTATGTTAAGTATTTAGTAAATAGTCTGGAAGGAGACTCCTTCGAAGATTTTCATTACTTAACACCTACTGTTTCAACTATTCCTAAACTGTTGTAATAGTGCAAGCTAAAGGAATTTCAGATATCCTGACGTCATTTTTTTGTTCCATTCCCTTCCCTGTACCCCATGCACTCCTCTTTTGGAGAATTCCTCCAAAAACATCAGTAATAATCAGAATGTTGAATTTCTGACAAATGCCATCTGCTGATTTCTTTTTTTTTTTTTTTTCCTCCCTTATCTTTTTCCAAGATAAGATTTTGGATAGGTCTAGTAAGTACTTTAGCTTCTTCTACTTTATGGTACCAAAATAATCACCATGGCAACTCTTTAAGGGCAGTCTTCCAAACAGATTTATTGTGAATGCAAGAACTCAACAGCACTCTCTAGCAAGAAACAAGACGACATCTACTGCAGGTTATTTTGGTACAATGCATGAATGATGACTAATAGACACAGGCATGTCTGTCTGAACTTTTTCAGTTATCCCTAATACTTAAGCTTGCCATATTTATAGGTGGTGGAGGATGCAAGGGTGGGGGAGGGAGGGAGAAGCCATCAGTGTTAAGCTTACACAGATTATGTTGTAATTGCCTTTCCTGAATACATTTTTTTTTGGCCACTGATGGCTGTAAGAGAAGAAAGCCAGAGAAACAGCACAAATACTGGGACAAGGATGCACTACACTAGAAGGAGGCTCAAATTCTTTTGAGATAATAACTGAAGGATTTGGCACTTTGTTTTTCTCCTTCCCTTCCTTTCTTATTTCTTCTTTCTTAGAAAAACAATGAAAGTAAGGAAGATTGCCAAAACTATTGTTTGTCACACTGGGGGAAGGGAAGGGAAGGGAAGGGAAGGGAAGGGAAGGGAAGGGAAGGGAAGGGAAGGGAAGGGAAGGGAAGGGAAGGGAAGGGAAGGGAAGGGAAGGGAAGGGAAGGGAAGGGAAGGGAAGGGAAGGGAAGGGAAGGGAAGGGAAGGGAAGGGAAGGGAAGGGAAGGGAAGGAAGGGAAGGGAAGGGAAGGGAAGGGAAGGGAAGGGAAGGGAAGGGAAGGGAAGGGAAGGGAAGGGAAGGGAAGGGAAGGGAAGGGAAGGGAAGGGAAGGGAAGGGAAGGGAAGGGATCTTCTTCATGATGAGGAAGATAGGCCAGGATAAATGCTAAATTATTAATCCTAAACAGTCATGGTAGTATATTCCAGGTAGCTATTTTTTGACTCAGGTGTTGGTTGGAGTTAGCAGGTATAATCTGTACAAACCCCAGTACTTTGAAAACCAGCCAGCATTGCTGTGTTATGTAGTTGTGTAAGAGGTTATATATGGTACTTGCTTTGCATTTGGCAAATGGTTCTCACTTAAACATTCATTGAGTATGATTACTTAAGTGAACCATATAAGGCTATTCCTTGGAGCTGCAAAATTAACTTGTTATAGTGATGCACTATGCCAAAAGCTAATTTAGGATCTACTTAGGAATTTATAACATTTATTTACCATGCCATTTGAATAAGGCAACTTCGCTGACAGCTCTTAGATGGCCACAACTTTTATATCATGCTGTATCTCATCTACTGCTCCCAAACATTTATTTTTCTGTTATGCACTGTCGCCCCATTCTTCTCAATGCAAAGTGAGAAGATAAGAAACTTGTACAGAAGCAGAAACCCACTGAACCCTGTGAAAAGTGTCCTTTTCTGCATGAATGAGGGGAGGACTTTAAACTTTTGGGAGTTGTGCTTTGATTGAATTGAGCATTGGAAGAAATACAAAGGCTCTTTCCCACTCTCCCTCTGATTTGAGGAGATCAGAGACACAAACCAGGGAATGTTTGTCTCCTTTTTGTCAATTCAACCAGAGGAGAATGTTAAAAATATTGAAGGATTCCCTACCGGCAAAGTCATGCTTGCAGATAACATCCTGGGAAGGTTACTTAAATATACACATGCATTACACAGCAGGTACTCTTCCCCAGGTGTAAGATATCCCACAGGTTTTGTTTGTGGGCTTTCCCTGCCTCAACTGCATAGCAAATTGCTTATGAAGTGAGACATGAGGTAGAGCAGACTTACTCATTTAGTGAAGCAAGTTTTGCAATCACTAAAAAACTTGCAAGGGTTCTTTGGAAAGAAGAGAGTGAATAGAGGCAGGGGAAAGCACTGGTGTTGCTTTCTGTTCAGCCAGTTCAAAAGCTGGCTCACTGGCTTATGTTCAGTCAAATGAGGGAGGCAGATCCAGGAGAGCTCCCTCTAGCCAGGCTATGATGCTCCTTATTTGTCTCAAGAGGACCTGAGATCACAGTCTGTCCTGTTGTCTCTTTTTATATCTCATTTTCTGTGTGACCAGCCTTCGTGCAGAAAGCTCCCTGTGTTGCTCTTCGGTGCTAGCTTCAGCTTTCTCCTCAATCCCAGCTCTTTTCCACTTTAGCACTGTAACAATTCTCAAACAACAAGAAAAATAACGAGGGGAAAAGTTAATTTGTGTCTCATTGTAGATACTAATTGCAGAATGCGTCGTCTTTCTTTTCCCCCTTTTCTCCCCTTTGCTGACGCACATGCTCTATAATAAGCTCTGTTACTTGGAGCCTGTAAGCCTCTGTAGTAAGCTGAAACTGCTACTATATTTACTCACTTTCCACATTTAGACAAAGGCTATTTTTAACCAGAGTTCTATTTGCGGGGGCTGCCAACGTCACTTAATGTTCACATGCATCTTGGGCATCATATGCTTGTTATTTTTATTTACTGTGCCTGTGCCAGGTCTGCTTTTTTTATGGGAAGAAAGAATGAGAATGCTTCTTCAGGCCAGTTCTTGAAAGCTCTTTTGTACAACAACAGATACACAGATAGGCAAAGAAAAAGCAACGCAGCAGTAGATTTGGCAAACCTGCTTTTTAATGGCTGGCATTTTTTACCTCTTGGTCTAGTCACAAAGCTGTGCTCTTAGTCTCACTGCATTTGTTAAAGGTGAAGATGTTTCAAAGGTATGTTAATTATTCTGCTGTCTCCTGGAGGAGCCATGAGCTCTTATTCTGTGATTAAGGATGCCAGGGATCAGGAAATTATTATGATTCCAGTACTGCTACCAGGTAGTTAAAATAGATGATGTGTAAATAATCAGTGCTTTTCTGATCCTCCTTGTTAATAGGTGCATTCTTTGGAACTTGAATGCAACAGATGTTATTTTCAGATAATTAGTTCAGATTTTCAATGTAAAAGTCCCCTGAAAATGCTGAAAGTTCTGTGCTGCAGCTATAAATCAAACCTGTAAATTGGGGCCTGTACACAGCGTTTTCTGCACGGGTTTCCCTGCATTGCTCCAGTGACCTGAACTTGACCCAAGGGAATTGCCCTTTACAGAGGTTTGGAACACTTCATTCAGCATGCTGACTCAAGATGCCTGATTCACTTGATATTGCCATCATCATATGCCCAGGATTGTGAGATACCCACATGCTTTTGTAGGGAATAGGTCATTCCTCTACACACAAAGTGGCATCTTTAGTCACACTAAATGATTAATTCCTAGAAAGGGGTGGAAAATAGGGGAAAATCCTTTAACGCTTTGCTGTCATCATACTTAACTGGAAAGTTTTAGCAGGAAATTAAGCTACAGAAGAAGGCTACAATGGAACCTCCTAAGGTGGATTTTGTTTAAGTTTGAAATGTTTTGGAAAGGTTACAAGTTTTTGTTTGTTTGTTTGTTTGTTTGTTTTTCATCTCTCTCAGTACTTCGTACTCACAACATTAATTCCCTTTTCATACTGATTTCAACATGAAAGAGACTTACCAAGCCTCACATAAGTCAGGATTTCTGTGTGCAGATCATAACAGAATCAAATCTTTCACATTTTCCTTTGATTAATTTTTGCAGTGCTTTTTCTTTCCCCACTACAGCGAATGCTTTCATTTTCTTAAAAAAAAAAAAAAACAACAATAACTTCTGATTGTCTGTAAAATAAGGTCCGGGTTTTAAAATCAAAACTGCGAATTTCACATCTGTGCTTCCAGAACTGGGCAGTGAAATCCTCGCTAAGTCATGGACAGGTGTTCAGACACAGTGGGAACTGCACATGCTTAATGCTCTATGGGTTAATCCATTTACTTAGGTGACTAAACATGAATGAATCTACATACCTGCCTTTAGAGGCCTTTATTTAAAAACATGTCAGCCTAATGATATTACCCTATGTGGGGTTCTTTCTATGGGAAATTATTTTTCTACTGTTAGATGAGGTTTTTTTTTTTTTTTATGGAGACTAAAACCCAAAACTAACTGCCAGGAAAAGGAAGGTTGTTAAAAAACCCAACAATACACCACATAACTGTATACCTTTTATTAAAAACTGTGTTATAAAAAGCTTGTCTTTTTCAGTCCCCTTCTGTTCCTGCTAGGCTTTAAATTTACCCTTAGACAATCAAATGGATTCTGGACTTAAGGGTCACCCCAGGCCGGCACAGTGTGTGGTATCTCTGGGGCTCTCTTGCTCTCTTATGGTTCCTGCTAGTGGGGCATAGTAGCAAGGGAAACTGCTGATCTGGCTTCTTGAGATGAGAAATCACATTCAAATTTTTTTGTTATAACTTCTGGCCCTTTGCTGGGCGTGTAATTGTAAACAATCCGTCCCACGTGTAGCGTCTCTGATACCCTGTGCCACATGACAGCTAAAATTGTACGAGAAAGAGCATATGTAAGCATGCTTTTGGAGGCAGAACCCATCTTGCCTTTGTCATGCCACCAGCATGTGATGTGCACATGGCTCACCAGCGACACACGGCCAGTGGCTGTGCATATCAGGAGCAGAGGTGAGCTCATCCGTATTTTCAAGGTAAATCCATTGGTTATGTTGCACTGATAGGGAACGAGGACAACAAAAACATGTCTAATTAAAAGAGCCATTAGTGTTTGGTGTCACAAGTTACAAGTAGTAATAACTTTGCTTCAGGTGCACTGGCATAATCCTCATCTTTCTTCCTCAAAAGTACTTTCTCCAATGTTTTTACTGCCGTGCCCAGGCAAATTTTTGTAGTGTATGCAAAGATATGGTATGTTTATGCATGTATGAATGGGTGTTTTCCTGTCTGTTCTCCACAAGGGAAAGGGTGGGTGTGAAGGAGTCTGTAGAGATCAGGAAGCTTCAGTGGCATCCTCTCACTACTCTGTGTGATACAACTTTCTATCTCTCCCCAGCAAACAGCAGCAAACTTTGCAATTTATAGTAGTACTGAACTTACTCTGTGGCCAGAAATGGCAGGCAGATTACTGAAAAAGAAAATAGACTCATAAGAGAGTCTCAGCTGCCTGCTGACAATATATCTGATTTTCTACTATATCAAATATTTGCATTAGATTGTGTCAGGAGGAGACTAATCAAAAGCAAAGAGAATCTTTTTAATCTGAAGAGTCACTGTGGAGGGGAGGCAACGGGTTAAGCATTACAAGAGTTTAAGCTGACAGCCAGCCCTTGTGCTCTGCTGCTTCACAGAGGTTTCCCTTTGATGGAAAATATTTCAGTGACAGAAGACACTGGCAGCTGAGGTAATACACTGCTGCTGCAGGAACCTTGTGCTTGCCAGGGAAAGTCAATGGGTGAGACAGTTCTGAGAACAGCAGTGGCCTGGTTCTGTCCCCGCCATGCATTGCTCGCGTGAGAGTGCGTGCTGCAGGACTGCTGGGGTGGATTGTGCTGGAAAATGCATCAGACCAGGGCAAATTTGGATTATTTACCTGTTGCTACAATGAAGAGCCTTTCTGAGGCAAGACAAGCAGTCCCCTATGTTATTCACTATGGAGAAGAGCACCAGGACAATGCTTATGGATCATTTCAGTCAAACTTGAGCCTTCAGAGCATATGTTTTACTGCCTTCCCCATTGATTCTTGGATGCATTCAATCTATATATGAGTAGAGTATAGTGTGGCTTAATGCATGAGTTGTCAGGAGACAACACTCAAAACCTGCAGCACCAGTTCCACTTCATGTGACCAATCAAACTTGTCACCTTGTCAACAACATCCTTTGTTGTAAGAAGAGCGTTTCCTTTGTACTGTTCAAAATGTTCATTATGGTTTGCCAGAGCACACTGAGGTCCAGAGCCCCAAAACTGAGCCACAAACCTGAAAGCTGTGCTAACTACCTTTTGTAAGTTGTGAGCCCATGCTCTTTGAGCAGTGTAAGAAACATTGCTGGAAGTACAGGAATATGTACACAAACAGTTCACCCTTGGGGCTCTAGTATATTTAGGTACACAAAGGATTTGGGGTGGTATGGCAGAGATGTAAGGCTTTTTTTCCTCACCCTAATCTCTCATTAACTAAAAAGAAATTGACAAATTACTCTCTTTCAATCCAAAAAGAGAAGGTTACATTAATGGTAGGCCAATCAACAGACTGTAAATTTTGGGTAGAAAAGACTGCATTAACTAAAATTATTGGCATTTTCCCATAATTTCCATTTTTGCCATAATTCCAAGTTGAACCAACTTCTCCTTTTCTATTGAATTCCAGTATTTAGTGGCTTTGAGGAAGGATTACAGTCCAGGCATGTGAATTCAGAAGCCATTTTACTCAGAGAGTATAATCAGTGCTTTTTAAATTCACAATATTTCTTGTGGAAAAAACTTGCAGAAGAAACAAGACAATAAAAACATTATTTTAAAAAATTTTCTCAGATTATTTGACATACCCTGTTTTAGGAGTTTCAGAGATGGGTTTTAGGGCTTATTTAAAATAGATCCAGGTTTCACATATCACAGAAATCAAACCATTTTTTACCTGAGCTTATCGTGTTCTAAAGAAAAAGAGAATTTGTACTGTTTGGATTTGGACACAGCTAGGAATATACATGAATATTAGAATCTAGGCTTACAAGCAGGGTAAAGGCAGCATGAGCTGCCATGGAAGGAAGTAGTGAATCAAGGCCCTTCGTTTCCAGGCATTTCCAAGAATTGCTTTTCTTCAGAGGGAGACAGAGAGAGTAAGCTGGCATTCAGCCCTTAGTCTTCATTCAAACCAAATTCCAGTTGCAATATTGCCAACTCTAACTGTTAAAAAATCAGGATAATGAAAAAAAATTTTTTTTTGTATATTTCTGTTTGCCGTCTGGTGTTTGAGACTTAATATGGGTTATGTTTCCAGGCTTTTCTCTGCAACCAGAAGAGATTGAAACTCTGGGGGTAAGAAGTTGCAGGAAGAATGAGATTCTCACAAAGCATTCGACTCCAAAATCAGTGCTTGAATTGAAATCCCAAATATTAGGAGATCCACACTATAAGATCCTATGTTTCAGAACAAATTACAATAAGCTTGTTGGAATTTTATTGAATAACAATTGTGAAAGGACACCACGAATAATTTTGCTATTTTCCATATTACTGAACATACTCTCAACAAGAGTTAAAAAAAAAAAATTTAAAAATTAGAAATTCCAAAAAAGAGTTTTTATTCCCTGATCTGGCTTTTGTAGAGACCTCTCAGCAAATATACAAGAATTCAGTGTTCCTGACACATCGGGTTTTCTGTACGCCACGTGTCTGTCCCCTGGAATAGGCTGTAGCAAAAGAACAAGCCAGGATAAATTTGTTATAGCCTGTGAATCCATCCAGCCCAAATCTCCTGATACATAAACAACACCAGGTCCAAACATCTTGTCACATCTGCTTTGTACACCAAACAGCTGGGTGCACAGATGCTTTGGTCTACTGGAGCATCTTAGGCTGAGTGCATTCTTCTGCGTGCTTAGTTATTTGTTTTAATTGGTTTTGATGATTTGGCTTACATCACTTCAGATCCAGCTGGAGTACAGGTACCTTTGTGGCTGATTGTCACAGCTGCCACAGGTGCATAAGAGTCAACAGTGGTCACCTAAAACTTCTGGGTGAGAGTTGACCATGAGCAGGCCCTGAGTTTAAGGACACTGACTTCAGCAGCAGAAGCGTTTCTCTCTGAGCTAGAAAAGACACTTCACATGCAAGGAGGCCCTGCCCCCCGGAGAACAGTGGAAAATCACACTGAGAAACACACAAACAGTTTCTGGGAAAGTAAGTGAAAGTTAAATGGCTAAATTACATAACTCTTTGTATACATTATGTATAGATCAGACATATTTATATACACACATATATACATAGAAATATATACTCATACATGTATTTATATTACATACATATGTATTTTTAATGACTAATAGAGCATCTTGTTGATTTCTCCCTGCCCTTCCTCCCTAAACCCATTCTGTCATGCTACCACACCACACCACACCAAACCACACCACAATTTACTCTCAGAGATGTTTGAAGGCAGAATTGGGTCACTCACATCCACACAGGTAAACAGCCAGAACGCCAATGAGGACTGTCAGTAATAGAGAGCATTTATTCCGAAAGGGGATATGCTCAGTGGCTCAGTGATTCCCCACACCACTCAATCTTTTCATGATCCATTTCAGACTGGGAAGAGCCCTGTTGCAAACAGCACCTCCCAAGCACCTGGCATGTGTGTCAGTACTCCCTCACTGGAAGTATTGAACCAGTCCAATGTTCCTCAACTAACAAAAGCAGAAACAATCATAGAGCTAGATGGCCTGGCTTCTGGCCAACTTTAATTAACTAAGTTCTACCAAGCATCACACATTACCCTCCCAAAAAATTTCAGTTCATATTAAAGGAAAATCATCTGGG
The DNA here is from genome assembly GCF_026979565.1 of Vidua chalybeata. Classification (NCBI taxonomy): domain Eukaryota; kingdom Metazoa; phylum Chordata; class Aves; order Passeriformes; family Viduidae; genus Vidua; species Vidua chalybeata. The sequence goes on from NC_071530.1 coordinate 92,949,627, forward strand.
GAAATGAGCCACCAAATCCCTGTCAGTACCTAATCCCAGTGTCTCCCATTGCAGGACAATACCTCTTAATTGCCATTTCAACCTCAGGTTGCTCCCACATAGTGCTGAGCTCACTCTCTCAATCCCATGTTTGTTTTCTCTATCCCTTTGAGAAGCTTCATGCTTGAGGACACACCACATGTGTGCCATGTCATCAGTGCCATAAGCATCCACACAGAAGTGACCCAGCTGGCACAGACCTTTGCAAGTTTTCTAGCAAGCTCCATAAACATGTGAACAGTTCTTTTTCAATTTGATACATTTATTTAAAAATCTATACAACCAAGAGGAAGGGATAGTGCTGGTTGGAGAGGAACTTTCCCTAACTGGCAGGCCAGGGAAAGGGCTTTGTGTCTATTGCCAATAAACAGGCAGGAGGGAATCCTGTCCTCCGTGTCCCCGCCAGGACATTGGCTCACCTCTGGTCATTCTAGATGTACCCTGACATTTGCTAAGTCAGACTTCTCTCATGTCTCTGAGCACTGTCCACGAGGCACCAAATTACTCACTTCTGTCTCCTGGGAACACCTCCCTGTCATCAGTCCTGTGCTACAGTGATACTGCATCACGAGTCACTGAAGATTAATTACAATTGCTCCACGTTTACTGAACCTTGAAGGATCAGATATCGCTCCTCCTCCTCCTCCTCTTGCCTTGCTGTGATAGGGAATTCACACCGAGTCCAGCACCTGATATTCTTTGAAGTTACCTGCTGTTATTTATAAACTTTGAGATCTTTGTAACATACTACTAAGTTTTGCTTTGACTAAATTTGTCATTAAATTTCATTTTCCTGATTTCTGACACAAACCATGGGAAAAAAAAAAAAAAAAAACAGTCTTGTTTCATTCAGTGCCAGAACTTGCACAAGGGAAACAAGCACAGTGCTGTCCCTTGGTATAAGTGGTGGAAAACTACCTTTGTGTTCAGCACTGTTTGTATAATTTTTTTTTAAACATCAGTGAAACCAGTTAATTGTTGAGCTCACCATGCACCAGGAGCTGTACTATGCCACCAAATTAGAAAAGCTGATAAATATTTTTTGCCTCAGGTAAATAATTTGCAAGAAGAAATGTATTCCATCAATGTACTTTCTTTTCTGCTCAAGGATTATCTCTGGGAATGTTGCCGTTTCCTGGAGATGGCTGTAATAAAAGCTAAAATTAACAAAATAGGCGTTACTATAGGCATTGCCAGTAATCTTGCAGGAAATGAAATAAAACCCCTCAATCTATGCATATTTGTGCATGTAAGATCATGGCTTGATTTCCTCCCGTTGCTCAGGGTAGTTAACCTCCATCACCCGAATAATCATGCAAATCAAACAGGAGCCTTGTGAAAATGCTGGTAAAGCATCTTGAATCTGTTCAGACATCATAGGCTTATCTTTATCCTTTGAAAGTCTGTATTTTGTGAGGCTGGGATGGTGCTAAATGGTAAAATTTCTACTTCACAGGGGTTTGAGTGCCAAATAAAGGTAATGCACAAGTATGAATGTTGCTATTTCCCGCTGTGGAAAGAAGATGACTACATTTGCAGTGCTGGAGGTTCAGATGGGAATGGCAGAGAACGTATGGTTGATATTATATATTATCATTTTGTGTCAAGGATTTGGAATGCCATCTCACGGGTGATGGGGTGGGCAGGAGGGTGAAGATAGAAGAGTGTTAATAAACAACCTTATTGCTTCCTACTCCTCATAATTTGTTTGCTTTTTTACAGAAGAAATCCTCTTCGTACCTTATGTCAATCATAGCTGAGAATATGAACTATTTTTCATGTGAATAAATGAATGTGAATGTATGTGAATAAAGTAACATGCCATTTCCTATCTGGAAATTATGCATACAGTTCATATGGTGAAAATCCATTTTCTCCTTAAGCCCGCATTGGTGTTTCAAATGCTGATGTTCTTGTAGACACAAGGAAAAAAAAAATCACTAGTTGGCTTAAAGGAAAACAGCCAAGATTTGCAAGACCATCATTTGGATTGAGCGAAGTCCTTTCCTTTTTCCCTCCTTAGTTGTATTCAAACAGCCTGTCAGTTTTTAGCCTTCTTTCAAAAGTAACAGTCAACAGTCGTAGCTCTGCCATGCCCGGGGACCAGCAGCTCCGAGCCGTCTGTTGGCCGGGATGGAAACAAACCTGGGGCTGGGATAAGTGTGAAAATTCTCAGTAGGGAAGCAGCTGTGTTTTGATCCTCCCAGAGCATCTTGGAAACTAGCAAGGGGAATGATAATTATGAAGACAATATTATAATATTCACATTTAAATATATAGGTTTTATAGCTGCTCCCTCTGCAATATGCATTTGCTTAGGCACGAAAGGTCACATGTGTGCAAGCTGCATATGCTTTGCCCCGTGCCACAGCAGACAGGAATCACGTGGATTGTTTGTGAACATAGCTGTGACAAAATAAATACCCAGAATAGGGTCTGGGGGGAAGTTTGTTTCCCCATTCCTTGATAAGTGCCACAGTCATATCAAAATTCAGTCAATATCTACGTTTCTGATGCTGTGGAGTGCCTTGGAGCCTGCTTGCAACATGGAGGCTTGTTTTGAGCGCAGCTGCATCACCACATCAGATGGATGCACAGCATTCATCACCTCTGCAAATGGTAGAAACTTACCCCATCCTCACAGAGAATTGGATTAATTGAACAGTTACACCTGGTAAGAAGAAGGGGAATTGCACTGGCTGCCAGCAGGGAACAGAGGACATTTTATAGGCACCATGGACTACTGAATCAGATTTCAGATAGCCACTTTTTTTTGTAAAGTTTTAAGGCCTGGCCCACCTTTGCAGGAAGACAGAGAGCTTCACACCTTCCTGATGAAACACACACAGAGAGCATGCATGCAATGCAGTTAATGTGTCTATTAACTACACGTATCAAGTGGACAATATCTGTTCAGGCCACAGGTAAATGTGTGCCTTGGAGGGGGTGTGGAAGAAAGGTGAACAAGAAGGGCTGATACAACTCATACTACATCACTCAATATTGACAGAAGTAGATCTGCCCCAGTATTCCTCCCAGTTTGATTCTCCTTTTAATTCCCCTCCTGAGTTTACAGTATGTTAGGTTTTGGTGCTTGAACTTTTACACCTGTTGTTTGTACACAGAGTATTAACACAATACTCCCAGATGTGTTTGACTTTAAAACTTTGTGTTGTCATTAGGCTATTTCCCTTTCTTTTTGTGAGAGATGGACAATTAAAAACATTCCCAGTATTTGTAAATTCTCCTTGTGAGGAACACAGCAGATTGCCTGGATCTTCTGCTTGTTGTTCTGGCTTCAGTTTCAGAACTGAATGCACTCCTTCTGCTCCGTCTGTTTGAGTTTTGACAATGCAAAGGATGAAGCTGGAGGAAGTCCCATATATAAGCGAGGTCTATGCTTCTGCTTTATCTCATTTTTAATTGAATTTCAGTTGGATTCTGCTCACTTTTATGTAACTCAGTGAAGGAGAATACAGAATTTTTGTAATACACTTTCTGCAACTACAAGTTTTCTCTAGTCACAGAATAATAACATATAATGGGCATTATATTTAAGCACAGCTGATGTTTTCAACTAGTACCCTTTTCCTGCAAAATAAGTTGTTTTGCACACATTCGATTTCTAAAACATATATAGGAGTAGCTAAAACTTCACTTGAATGTATTAGCATACATTTTTCCTTTAAATTAACTGCATGTTAATTATTCATCCAGAAGAAAACAAACTAGTGCATTTCCTTCAGCTGACTATGCAGTGTGTTTCTGTAATATGCCCTCTTCTTGTTGGACAAAGGAACAAATCTTCACTTAGTTGACGTATGTAGGTGTTCCCCTTCATTGCAATGTCTCACTAGAAGCCTTTTCTTTCAGCTGAATTTTTTTCTACAAACTTCTCACTTGACATTGTCTTCTCAGCCTGTCGTTTTCTTGTAGGTTAAGATTCTGCATCCTTTCATTTTGCAAGAATACCATGCTGATAAAGCCAGAGCTGTAATAAGTGCTTTCATTGTCAAAAACCCATTCCTGTAAGAAAGTCTATCCACACAGACATGATAACTTGTCTATGCAGTATCTTTATGATATTTCACACAGGTGACTTTAAAAATTCTTAATTGTGCAATGAGTCTTTTAGTTATTAGTGAAATATTAGTAGCATTCTTTTGTAGCTTCACATATGCCCATAGTTTATTTTGTAGAATATCCTGCAATGAATTACAGATGAAGTAAGGAACACAAACAATCAGCCTGAAGTAGGACTTTAAGTTTGCTTGAATGGCCCAGTTACACATTTCTGTGTGTATTATGAAGCCAACAAACTTTTATTAGCAAACAACTTCACTTGCTAAGCACTGGTTCAAAGAACATATGTCATTATACACTCTTTTTCTAAAACAAACAGGCAAATGTAGAAAACTTCATAAGCTTATCTTGCAGCTTCTTTGAGTGTATAACTTAGCAGTTAGCAGGATTGAATACTATAAAAGAAATTAAAAATTCAATTAGAGCACAGCATTACAAGATCATTAGAAGTAAAGTGGTTGCATTGTGCTAACCAAAAAATTCTGCTGCTTTGGGGCATTGTAACTATGCCTGCTGCTAGGGTGGACTACATGGGTGGACCTGTGAGTTAGATGACAGCTGTCTGCCTGGGAAATTCAGAATGTTTGTTCTGCTGGAAACACATAAGCCTAGAATTTGTGACATGCAGTGTAAATTCATAACATATTATTAATTCAAACCATTAAAAAGAACTACTAATAAAAAGCCCTGCAAAAAATCTGCTATCAAGCTATGCCAGCTTATGAAATTGAGACCAAAAAATACTGACCTGGTCAAAAACTATCAGTGAAAAAAAGGAAAGTTTACTGCAGAAGCTTGGATTCAAGCAGAAAAAAAGGAAGGATCCACTTCCCCTAGTCTGAGTCATAGAAAATCAGTTTTCTGATCTGAAACAGTCGTGGCAAGTGAGAGAAGGTCACCTTTACAAGTGTGGCTCACTCAACCCTTGGAGAAACAATCCCCATGAGATGGGTCATCCCACAGGAGGTAAAACACCAAGCTTCCCCATGGCTAACCTGTGGGGTAAATCCTTTGTTGTTGGACCTGAGCCTGTTTTCCCAACTCTTACAGAGATGCAGTACTATTACTAGGTTGTAAATCAAATTTAGACATTTTCAGGAAGGATATAAATTGTCACTGAGGGTTTTTTGTATGTGTGCAGTGTTTCAGTGTATTGCCACCTGTGTTTCAGGTGGAAGAGTTTGCACCCAGGACATGTGCTGGCAATGCTGGCAGTTTTTTGCCTTTGGGCCTACATTACATCCCTGCACCCATTTCTAAACAGTTGCATTATGCAATAAAAAGGGAGAGCATTCCAAGCCCTTTGGCATAGTCCTGCTGACAAAGTCCCCCATTCCCAGGACAGAGGAGGGCAGGGCTAGGCTACAAAGGCCCATTCACCCTCTTTGCTGCACAAGGCTTTGCAGCCATGCCGTCTGTGCAGCAGGAACAGTGAGAAAGGCTTATCTCCCCACAGATCCCAGCCTACCATGAGTTTTAGGGTGGACAGATGGAAGCCCCATTGGATCTAGCTGTGTAGGGAGTGCAGATTAATTGCTATCTGACTGTCACAGAACGGTACCAATTTCAATTGCCTGGGAAGCACTGTCTGTTCCAAGGCAAAGGAAGAATAACATTTGCCTGATGCTATTACTTCTCTGCTTCTCCTGACTGTGAGAGGAAGAAAGAGGCATGGTACTGCCATGGAAGCCTGTTTCCCCACTGAGGAGAAATAAAGGCACCTCATCCTGCAGGCACGTAATTTTGCTAGTCTGCTATGCCAATTACCTGTTTTTAAAGCACTTTTAAATTAGATTCAACTTAATTCTATTTCACTTTCGGGTCATAATATTGTTTAGAAACATTATGGGAACACAGACACAATAAATGCTCTCTGCGGTTAAAAAAAGAGAGGGCTGAGGTTTTCATCTTTGCTGCTCGCTGACGGCCCCTTCACTTGGCTTCAGAGGAAGCCCAGCAGTGGCCCTGAGTACCTCTTAGCACCTCTGCCCCTGGTGCTCACGCTGTGACTTCACAAGGTGGATGCGGCTGTCAGAACATTGTGGGACCCACTTAGGCAGCAGCAAAGGAGCTCAAAATGGCCATGAGACTTTGGTAAACATGAAGAGAAAAGGCGTGAGAGGCAGGGAGGGAGGTCTGTGCCTCTGGCTGCTGCCCTGCTTGCTGAGTGGTGATAACAGCAGGTCTCACCTGGGAAGTGCCAGGGGAAAGGTACGTGCCGTTCTCGCTATCTCCCAGGGATGGCTGCTGATGTGGCGGTGACCGGTTACGTCTGGCAGATGGGGTCCTGGAGTGAGAGCAAAGCTCAGCTTCTGTGCAAATAGATATGAGGCATAGTGCTAGCAGCAGAACAGAGGGAAAAGACCCAGTTGTGTGAATTTCCCTGTCTCTGAGACCTCTCAGGTCAGCATCTATTGAAAATAGTGTTGCTTATTATTCTGGCTCCCAGGCTTCTTTACTGATCATCTTGAAGACATTGCCTTGCTGCAGTAAAATAATATTTGCACAGTGCAGGATAAAACTCAGAACTCCTAGTTCTTCAGGCAAGGCCTAGTATTTTTTCAGAGTTTAGACAAAAGCTTGGGAGCATCTCTATCTGTTTAAATTGATGGATGTGTGCACAACTCCATTGAAATTTATCTCAATATAAATGCAGTTAATCCAACATAGAACAGGTGTAAAGTCAGAATCAGGTTTCAAATAATTGTTCAAGTCTTGAAATTGTTACACATAAGTATGTAAGCCACACTAGTTTATTTTTGCCATTACCTAATGCAATAAAGTATTTATTTGGATTTTTCTCCTTGTAGAGGCATGTAATGTACTTTAGTGAAGTAATCATGTGCAGCCTCAGGTGACTACAGCTTGTATTTCTAGTTTATTTTCTAGCCTTCTTTTCATTCTCCCTTATTAATAGATGTACTGAGCTTTCAGAGGAAGCTTAACTTTCTAGAAGCCATTTCTCTCCAACTAGCTGTGACACATGCCTGCCTGATGGATGTATGGGACTTGGTCTCTCTGCAGATGAGTATCTGATTTCATTGGGAGTCCTCACTGACTTCAATATTGCTGAGACAGCTGCTCATCTCTTTTTTTTTTTTCCCCAGTGAGGAAGCACCATGTACTCACTCTAATTACAAATCCTATGATCTAGCCATTCTTCAGGTAATGCAGCCTGCCTGTAACTCTCCCTGTTGAGGTTTTAAAGATGATCTGGAAGTGGAACACCTGCTCACCCCAAAATATTCCATTTCCTTTATTGCTTAGTTTTGTGCTGATCACACTTTGATGTGTTTGCTGGAGGCAGAGGGGTAAGAAAGTAAAAAGCTGTTTGTTTATTTCTATTTTCCTTCTAGGGAAAGGGACTGAGAAAGCAAAATGATGACTCCCTGGCCACTGTTTAGTGTGTGAGGATGCAATATCCAGTGTATGCTTTGTGGCTGGTCCTAACAGTTTTGCAGAGCCTCCTCATTTTTGATGGCAGGAGGAGTTCTGTGGTTCTTATAGGGGCTGATAGGTGCTTGTGGCTGTGGTGCAAAATAACTATTGTAAATGGTACCCACAGGCACCATGGTAAGGATGAACATGCAAAAACTATCAGTGTATTCGTGACTTTTCATCAAACAGTTACTGTTTGATGAATACCCAATTAAAATTCTTAAATAAATAGGTGGCAGGTACCATTGGAAAGTCCATCCCAGTCAGATGGAAGTGTTTTGATTGTCTGGAGCTTAGTGATGGTGACAATATGGTTGAGTGTTATATGGTGAGAGGCACAGGGAAGGCCAACAGGACACATATCCTGGTGGGAGTCTGATAGAGACCATCCAGCTAGGATGAAAAGGCAGATAGAATACTCTGTAAGCAGCTGGGAGAAGTCTCACAATCACTGGCCTTTGTTCTTGTGGGGGTCTTCCACATGCCAGATGTCTTCTGGAAATATAATACTGCAGAGAGGAAACAGTCCAGAAGGCTCCTGGAGTGTGTGGAAGATAACTTTCTGACACAGTTGGTGAGGGGCTCAAAGAGGACAGGCACCCACTGGACCTATTTTTGGGAACAGAGATGGCCTGGTGGATGCTCTGATGGTCAGAGGCCACCTTGGTCAAAGTGATCACAAAATGATAGTGACCTTACTTCTTGGAGAAGTAAGGAGGGGTGCCAGCAGAACTGTCACCTTGTTTTTCTCGAGGGCAGACTGTTTTTAGGAGACCAGCTGTCAGAGTGCCTTGGGAGGCAGTCCTGAAGGGCAAAGGTGTCCAGGGAGGCTGGACATTCTTCAAGAGGGAAATCCTAGAGGTGTACAAGCAGACCGTCTCCACGTGCCAAAAGACAAGCCAGCAAGTTTATATGGCCAGTCATCAGAGCCCCTTGAGAGGCAGTCCTGAAGGGCAAAGGTGTCCAGGGAGGCTGGACATCCTTCAAAATGGAAACCCTAGATGCACATGAGCAGGCAGTTGCCATGTGCCAAAAGACAAGCCAGTGAGTTTATATGGTCAGTATTCTCTGGTATGGTTTTGCCCAATATGGTTCACTTTCACTTTACAAGATGATGGCATTTCTTACAACATTTTTGGCCATATGGAAGTCAAAGTTCTTGATAAACAGGATACTCTTCCATGCTTTTCCCTTGACCTCCTCCCTCTGATGTTTGAAGCAATTTCTTTGTTGAAACAAATAGATAGCAGAGACCATCCAGTAGATCTTTGGCTGGCCTTCATAGCTCTGTGTGTACCTGCAGCCCAACACTGTGTGAACTTGTACCGATCTTATGCTACTCTGAGTGGTGCTTCCATAAGTTTATTTTCCAGGAGATAGTGCTGACTGCCCATCTGAGGATGTGCAGAAATACACAAGGCAAAGAAAAGATCCATTCAGTTAGCTGTTAGCATCCCTGTGTAGCTGAACAGTTTGAAAGATACGCTTAAAAAAAAAAAATTTTGGATGAACTCCATGTCCCCTAAAGCAGACTCTTGCCTTGCCTGCTACCATTTTACACCCTTTGTCCCCTGTTGCTGTTCCATCCTGGCAAAATCCTTTTCCTTTCTGATAAAAGCTTCTAATATGCACGTATCTGGGAAAGTTATTGTTTGATCCAGAAGATTCCAAAATGATGCTGTTTGTCTCGACTTGCAAGCAGCCTTGTGCAGATGGTATACCTTTGGCCCCAATTTGTTAAGCATGCACGACACTCAGAGATATGCAGTTGTGGTTATTCCCTTAAGTAGTCTTATTTTAAAAAAAGACTGTGTAGTATAAATCAATAAACAAAAATGAAATGACTGAGTGAAATCCTCATCTCACTGAAGTCTATAGCAGAGCTACTTCCATGGAAGAGCAAAACTGCTTTATTTATTTTGGACCTCGATCCTTATTTTGCCGATTTCGACTTAAAGGAAAACTTTTTGCATTGACATCACAGTATAAAAAGTACTGTGCCAACAGAACTCATGTCTTTGAATGGTAGGTGACACGATTATTATTTTTACCTCATCATTTAGAGTTTGCAGACTCAGTTAAAGAGTTTGCAAATCTCAGTTAAATCACACCATAAGGGAAATATCGATGTATACATTTAAAATGTGCATATTCATCCACAATATAATAATTAATCCAGAAAACTAGAGAGGGATGGAGCAGAGCACATATAGGGATCCTCTAAGTCTAGAATAAATGGGGGCAGTAAACTGGCATATATTAATTTTCCTCATTATTGTTTTTAATGTCTTTGTAGCTGAACTTAGAAGCAGTGCAAAAAACTGCTCAATTATTTGCACTTTGCTGCTCTCTGGTAGCATAATAAGCAACAGAAAAGAGGAGTGTTTGAAACAGTCCCAGATGTTCGCCCTGCGAAAGCACTGCACATGTGTCGGCTGTATTTGTCCGTTGTATTTGGTATTTTTAGATTTCTTTGACATCCGAAACACTATCAAACTCCAACAGCTTTTTCTCTGTGAATCTTCAATCCATGCTGTGTGGCACTCATTTGTGTTGTGTGACGCCAAAGCAGGGGCTGAATAATCAGACACCCTGGCACATTGATAGATTTTCTGAAACTACAGGAAAAAACCCTTGGCTTAGGAATGCATTCTTTCACTCCTCTGGTAAGATCCATAGCTGGTAGTATTATCCATAATCTGTTACGGGGTTAAAAAAAAGGAAAAAAAAAACTCTCTTAATGCATTCTTCTTCCTTGTAAACCACATACAAATTTTTATATGCCTCCTGCCCTGATTCCTCAATGCTCCCCCCTGCTCACTCTGTCTTCTCTTATGTAAGTTATAAAAAAACTATAGTGTTTCTCCTGGGCACCATGAGGTTGAACTGGAAAGCACATTTAAAGATGACACCTGTTCTCTGTTTAGAGCAGATTCTGAATTTCAGCAGATACACTTGTTTCTCAAAAAATGCAGTAAAACAAATTGGACAACACTCTGCATCTCCTTTCTTCCTCCCTCCCAGGACTTCATCAGGCTTTTCGTATCATCTCCTTCTCCTTCCACCTCAACAGCTCATGCCTGGTAGGAAGCACATGGTGATGCTTGTTTCCCACACTGCTCACTGCGAACATTAAATGGCTGATGGGATCACCTTGTTACACCGTTAGGAAACAAGCGGTGCCTCTGAGGGAACACTCACAGCTTCGGGAGCCTGCAGCGGCTCAGTCAAAATGCAAACTGACAACCAGGAACTGTAGCTCAAGGAGAGGTTCCTCCCCACTGTGCAGCCACCCCTGAACCAGCATGGGAGGTGTTTTCTCTGCTATTTCCAGCTTTGGTGTGAGGAGTCTCCTCAGTTATATTTAGGATGGAATTTTTTTTTACAGCCTCTGCATGCCCCTCCTGTACACTCTGTGCTGGCTGCCCAAGAGCTGCTGAGTGATGGACAGAAGGAGGCATGGTGGCCAGGGTGGTGGCATGAGCCAGCAGGACGTGTGACCCACGTGGAGTCTGTGTTACGAAGCGGGGCATGCCTTGGCAGGACTGCCTGGTCACTGACCCCACACTGGCTCAGATCACTCCTTGGTAAAAGATTCCTTTCTGGGAAAGTGTTCTTCAGATCCAGGCTGTCTGGGCTTTGAAACCATATCAGATTGCTGCTGCTGCTAGGGCCAACACTATTTGGAAGGCAGTTATTCACATGTTTTACAATGTCTTGTTAAAAGGCAATAGGTGGTTCTTCTCTGCAAGTCTGAGGCTGGGACTACTGGCCCCAGCAGTGTGGCACATGTAGTATGTCCATTACATCAGAGCTTATGAGCTGAAGTGGCCTTAATGGAAAATTTCCAGTATGACAAAGAACCTTAGACCCCAAAATAAAAGAACTATACGGTCATAAAACCATAGGAAAAATTTATATTGGAAGGAACTATTGGAGGTTTCTTGTCTCACCTCCTGCCTGGACCAGGGCCAGAGCAGGTTGCTCAGGGCTTCATCTGGTTGAAAAGATGAAACCTCCAAAGACAGAGATTTTCCAGCTCGTTTGAATCCATTTTCCCAAAATCAATGTGCAATTGTAAGGTATACCTCAGATCTTCAGGTAGGAGTAGGACGTAGTTTACTCCTCTGTTTAGAGAACTACACAGTGCCTCAGCTGCAAGTATTCAGGCCAGAAGTTACTCCTGTGACTACTGCAAATGAATGTGGCTAAATTCCAGAGGGCTTTCCTAGAGGTTTTACCAAGGCCAGAGGACTATAAAGCTACCCGCTATGAGGACAGTGTGAAAATATGCCCATGTAACAGAATCTGGACTAGCTGTACCTCTTGGATACTCACCAGTCTGCTGTGAGGGGATCCAAACACTGGATCTTCCACTTGAATTTTTATGAGGTAGGGACAGAGCCCAGACAAATGCCCCAAATGCCCCTGTTTGTTTCCTACTCCCTAACACCTGCTCTAGAGACTCCATGGTTGGACTCCTTAACCTGTGTCCAGGGCTTATTCTTCTCTTACCTCGTATCAGTATTTCCACTGTTAAGGTTAAGACTCAATTGTCACCTAATTCTTTAAAAGTTAGGGACCTTTTAATGGGAAATACATACAGGTAGGTGCATAGAGCCTTTGTGTAGAGCTTCTGAACTTAAAGGAGTCAGTTACTTAAATCAAAATTACAGAAGACTTTACTAGTTCTTGCTGACTCAAAAAGATCACAAAATATGGTGAATGCTATCTTTTCTTGGGAGTAGGGCAGAAAGTTCAAACATCAGGAAGGCAGGACCTCCCATTGTCCCACAAGGCTCTCACACAGGCCTCTTGTTCAGGAACTGTTGAACCAAGACTTGACCTGAGAGCTCAGTTAGGAGTCTATCACAAAATTCATAATGAATTCTCAACCTTGTCACAGTTAAGGGTCTGTCTTGAAAAATTATGGGTTTCAAGTAGCAGGGGAAATTCACAGTTATGTTACATTTTTCAGAAGAGGTATTAATTTAGCAAAATTTAGCAAGTCTAAGAAGTATTTGGTAAGAAAGGAATGAGAATGCCTCTTTATTGCAGCCAGTAAAAGTCCAGCAGCGTTAGAGTGCAAATGATTCACGCCCTGATTTGGAAGTGAGTTACTTGCATCTGTAGAATTGCGAGTGAATGAGCAAGTGAAGAGACATCTCAGCAGCAGAGAGAGCAGAGAAGAGCAGTGCTGGCCCGTGTCATAGCCAGAGCAATGAATGTAGAGCTGCCTGCTGAGTGTGTGCAGTTATTCCAGCGAAAAAAAAGACCAGAAGCATTGTGACTGGTGAGCTTGCAAGCTCCAGTGTGTGCTGTGTATCGGGAGCTGTGGTGATGGTCCATTTCCTCCCATGCAGACATGCACCATAAAGCACCAGAAGAAAATCTCTTTGTTTGAGTCCTTTAAACATGAGTTAACATAAAGAGTCAATCATTTATATCCTTTGATAAGGAATTGATATGTGGGCAAAGCTCCATGTTTTCAATGGGAGCAGGATGAGCAACCAGGTGAGTCTGCTGTAGTCGTTGGCTCTGTGATTCCCAGCATAAAATTACTGAGAATCTTACTTAGTGCAAAAAAATTTAGTGTTCAAAAATCTTATTTTTTGTTAAATCAGAAAGGCAGAGGAGATAAAGCCCTCACTCCTCACCAAACACAAAACAGTGTCAACATAGAACATATGATCTGATTTTATGCGTGACCTGTGACACCTGCAAATGCAAACGATCTGAGCCCAACCTTAGACTCTCTTTAAATCCAGCTCAGAGCTAATCAAGAGAACCCAGGTCATTATCTCTCTCACCCTGAGGCAAATATCTATGCTTGGCCAGATTAAACATCCACTAAATCCCAGTTTCTATGTTGATTCCATCTCCACTGATGATAAAGGAATCCTATTTCTGGTTTTAAAATATTAAACATTATCTTGTCCCAGTAAGAGTCCTATGAATTAGGGCAGTGTCCATTGTGGCAAACTGTGGAGTGCAGATCCATAAGGGAATCACAGGAGAAGGAGAGCTTTCACAGTAATTCCCCAGGAAAGAGTAGCCACCAGAGGGAGAGAACACTCAACCCAATGATAGGACACTTTCAAGCTTACAAAAAAAATGCAATAAAACATAAAGGGTTAGAAATGAGAATTTATGGAAATATACATTAGATGAGCTTCACAGATGCAGAATTAATTTTTGGTTTTGTTACAAAATAAAATAGAAGAGAAAAGCACAAACAACTTGTGTGTTTTTCTTTTCTTGGTAGGTGATCAATTTAAATGTCGAAGGAGACCAATTGGAAAATTATTTTAAAGAGCTAAATTGAGCATATTCAAATGGAACTTGTTGTCTTTGTATATTCATGTGTTTTGTATTCTGGCATAATTATTTTAAAACATGACTAAAATACAGTGAGTTTTATTAAGATGGCTTTAATAAGGAGCACAGAAAATGTGTCTGTATGTAATAATAACAACGAGCCTCATATTTTACAGTGTAATTTGCTGGGTCAACATCTAATGCTTTTCCCATTAGCATTGGTGTGATTTGATGTGGAAAATAATCCCGTTTCCCAACAAACTTTAGGAGATAACAAATATTTAATGACACCCTATGTAGAAACAATAAATAAATTTGAGTTGCTCTTGGACTCCTGTGGAAAGAGGTTGTGAAAATTTTATAAGTTGGGAATTAATAAATTATAACCTGGTTGTTAAAATGTGAATCACTAAAGACTCTTGACACCCTTTTCCTTTCTCTAATTAGAATTTAAAAATAAATAAATGAACAAATAAACTTGTCATGTTTAGTGGCTAACTTACTTTTCTGCACAAGTTACAAAAGTAATGAAAGTTGATCATATACAGGTCACATATTTTCATTTAAAACTTAGAGTTTCTGGAAATGACAGGAGCATGATAAAGGACCAGCAGGATAAAACATAACCCTTTTGTAAAAACATGTTGTAACATTCAAAACAATTACCCCAAAATAATCCTGGAGCCTGCAGATACTTTTTAATGCTCTACATATTAAGTATTCATAAGAATTTTAAATGCAATTTTCATTTAGTAAAGGACAATTATCTCAAAATACATCTGCATGCCTTTATTTATGAACACTTCACATTCACATTCAGAATGAACAGAAATAAACAGCATAATGATGATACAGGGACATTGGTCAAAACAAGATATGTACTGAACATTCTGCAGGGCTCAGACATTTGTTTAGGAAAGATGGGAGTTATGTAAATGCCTGTCTGGCTCTAGCAGCCCCCTGGGTCTTCACAACCATCCATCTCTGCTGAGCTCTCCCTGGGCCTTTGTTGAAGGGCCAGTTGATCCTTCCAGGGCTGTAAAGATTCAGGGATGAGCAGAGGGAAAAGGAGGGAGCACAAACCTTTTACTCTCAGAGCAGAATGAAGGCAGGCTTCAAAAGTAACTGAGTCTGCCCTTGTGAAATCAAAGTCCATAGTCTTGTCTGCTTGACCACACTTACACAGTCTCGGACAAGATATGTAGAAATGTGCTAGCAAATAACATTAAAGGATGATTGGGCAGGCCTTTCATCTTCCACTTAATGTTATTTTTCATTATCTGGCTAATCCTTGTGGCCATTTGATTATCTCTTGTTCCCCCTTTCCTCAGTATTTATGACTCATGATGTCGTCATGACATCATGGAAACCTGCTCTACAGCTGAGCAGAACCAGACCTTACTTGCAGCAACGTCACTGTCTTTGTATGTCAGTTTACTCAAAATGGTGGGTGCAAATCTTCTGGCCCTGTGAGGCCAACCCAGACTTTCAGAGTAGATCCTGTTCTCATCTTCCCTTGTCCTCTCTCTGTCTGGCAATCCTTAGATCAAGAGGAACATCTGGAGCCATTGGAGAAAAACTGACAACTGAATGCAAATAAAATGCCCCAAACATCCCAAAACATAAAATTTTTGAACCTGTGTCTGTACCATGTCCATTCTTTCTGCAGACATGCAGTCTATTTCAGATATATATTTTTTATGAAACTAAAAGATGATAAAATATTTTCCCATGGAATTGTTCTGCTTCTGTTACTCTTATTATGGTTCTAGTGGTTGCTGTGATTTAAGTGATGAGTTGTATGTGATTATTGTTCAGTTCTAGACAAGATAAATACTCTGCTGTATGTAACAGGAGTGTGGAAAAAAAAATTGAGAACCTGTCATGGTTGAACCAATTACCTAAGTAGTGGTTGTTTCTTTTAGTCATATGTTCAGTATATTTTTGTAACATGCTGGAGCATTTCCTGCTTTTGCATGCATGAGTGCTATCTTAATTCAGTCAGCTGAATTAATGTTATTTTCTGTAGAAAACAGATTAGAGACTTCAAAGACTTCTTGGTTGTCTCAAAATGTTTTCATACGAGAAGGTAAATGAAAATAGATACTTTCTTGCTCTAACGAGACTGTAAATAATTTAGGTACTTTACATCCATATAGACTTCTGTTACCAGACAATTCAGAGAAAAAGTTTAAAACCTTAAAAATTACAATTTTAATTAATTTCACATTTGGGAAAAAAAAAGAGGCTCATTCTTGATGATCCTGCATTGTTTAACTTGCCTTTTTTGTTAAAAATGAAAACACACTAACTTTCATGTTTGTCTGTAACTCTCTCTTTATTGTGTCTCCCTAGCAAAAAGTCTGTCTCCCACCCATTCTTTGTAAGGGAATTAGGCCTACCTGAATTTCCCAGGAGATATCTGTTGGAAGTATGGTAGAAGGCCATGTTTGTCTGGCTCAGTCCTCATCATTTTTTCTGCCACTAAATTTTTGCACACAATGATCTTTCCAGCAGCTAGCCACTTCTTAAAGGATGTGCACCATCAGTCTGGAAAGGCAGCTCATCACCAATTTCTCATCACTGTAGATAATTTTGCCTCCATAGTGTCTCACAAGGCAGGCCTAAGACTGAAGGAGCCACTCAGCTCATTGTTCCCAGAGTTTAACCATACCTGAGCCCTTTCACTGTGCTTACATTCCCAGCACCCACTTGTACAGATCTATCTCTTGAGGTCAGAAGGAAGATTAAAGCTTATAATGGATCTTGGAAGCTTAATTTCTCAGTAACATCCCAAGGGAAGGTGGAGTTAAAAGACCTCTGGAATGGTCCTGCATCCCTAGCTAATAGGATGACAAGCAGAGTTGATGGTGTAGGGAAATTTTAATTTCTGATGTCTATGCTGCTGTCTGTAATGGGTAAGCAGAAGTCCTCCACAAGTATTAGCAGCTCTTTTTCCAAAATTCAATGATTGATAAAAATACGATAAAAAAAGATCTGGCATTTCCTAGACTGATTTAAGAAGTAACACTGCTGACCAGAAAATACTTTTAAAAATATGATTTAACCCTTGCTAGTGTATTTCAATTCAAGGATTAATTTGCTTCTCACTAGAGGCTTGGTATTACCCTGTTTGCAAAGAGTAATTAAAAAAAATTAATTAGCGGGGATGGTAAATTCTTCTGCCATTTCAGTCAGTGTTGTAAGGTAATGTAGCCTGGAGCTTTGCACAGCTTGGCACTTGCTATAAAAGAGGGCATTTCTAATAAGATTTACATTTATTAAGACTACTGTGGCTGCTCCAATCTTGATCTTCTTGAAGCTAAAGGGAGAATTCTTACTGACTTGACCCAGAACCTGACCCAAACAGCAGGATAACTTGAAATAAAAAGCGACATTATAGCATCCCTCGTTTTACTGGGATAAGAAATAACTTTAAATCAGCATTTTTTCACACCATTTTTTCTTACTCGGATATACAATGCACATACTCATTCACTCTTGGAAGCACTTGGTTGGCACGGTTATTTTAAAATAAATTACCTTAAAATAAGTTAGGTCTGTACAAAGCACATATGATACAAGACACAAGCAAAGGCACTTGATTTAGGACAAGTGCCTAGGCAAATTACTGTTTTCTTCTAGCAGCTGGCCAAAGCTCTGTAACTTTGGATCCCTAACATAAAAGTTTTCCCTGTTAGGCATAACTGTGTAGATAGAGTCAAAATGAGTTATGTTTGTGCCTATACTGTGACGTGCACTCTTTGCATTCCTTTCCCCGATCAAATACAATTATCAGAGAAAGCTGTGATCATATGTGGAATCCTCTAAGCCATGGCCTCCTACCTCAATAAGAAGAACAAATTTTAAGGCTGAATCACTCTAAACACCACCTGAGTTAAACCAGGATCTCTCACCTAATTGGATAAGTAGAGCAGATATTGTGAAAAGGGTCAGCTGCTGAGGTGTTCCACGGCCTTAGCTTGGTGTGGTGGTCATGCATGCTGTTATCTTCATTGTCTCCTTTCATGGAGCTACAGGTTCCATTATACCAACTGACAACACACCTAACTTCATAATACTTATTCAGGTTGAAGAGAACTTACTTTGTGATGTTCTTTTGAAGAATTTGCCTTTTCCAGCCAATAGATTCTACATGAAGCCGCCCAGCTTTCTTAAAACTACAAGACTTTGCATGCTGAATCTACTCACATGTTTAGAGAAGACAGAAAGTAAGGACATCAGTTGACTCTGTAGCAACTCAGAATATTTCTTCTGCTGATGTAAATTGATTGTGGCTGCCTGAAATGTCTCTTTTCTTATGGTATTGGCTTGTAAGAAGTAGAAGAATTTGGTGTGTCATTTTCACTCCCTTTTCTCTCTTACAGAAAGATCATCAGGTACTTTCAGGGAACCTTATTGTTATTATAAAAGGTAAGTAAGGGATGAAGAAAAATCACCAAGTTCATCTGTACCATTTATTCCTTTCTTGGCATCCAGCATTTAATTTTTCCTAAATAATTTTCTAGCTTTGGGAGTTGTTTTTTGGGAGTTGTACCAGAGATGCATGGAATACTGAACACAGAGCATATCACTGAGTCTTCAACATGCAGTGAAGGAGAAGAGCAATCAGAAGCATCATTGGAGTTAAACACTGGATTTTATAGAGGCAAATATGTATAAATAATTGTTTTAAGTATCCCAAGTCTTTCTGCACGAAGGCCTATTTTTCACTCTCAGTAAAATAGCCAGACTGGTATCTGCTCATGAGCCAAGTCACACACTTTTATTTCTATTGTGAACAAGAAAGAGCTTACAAACAAAGATTTAATTCTTTAGTTGAATAAATAGTTTCTTGGCAGCAATTATAAGGGGCTCAAAATGCCTATTATGCTTTGATTATAATTATAATTCTCACTGAGTCATCAAGTCCTATAGCAAGGACTGGTATTTTTTAATAATGAAGAACTGAATTTTTAGCCTTGAAGAGTTGTCTGCCCAGGACTGCAGAAATGCATTAAGCATACAGCTAATATGAATGAGTGTTTTTCTGCACTGCCAGTATTATTGTATAGTTTGGGAAAAGGAAGTATGTCTAAATGAATAAGCTGTATAAATGAATAAGCTGCTTATAGCAAATAGATAATATCAGTGTTAACTTGGTTTCCAAATTATCTATGGATGACATCTCGAGATGCTTTTGGAAAAATTACCAGTGTTTTAAGGTATTCCCTTAGCTCTTTTTCAGCCATCTCTGTATCTGTGGTGCTCTTTCTGACTCAAGTTGCCCAGCTACCCAACTGAATGCAAGTAAGATTAGTCTGGCAGATCTGCTCCATTCCTGTGGGCACAGCAGCTTTCAGTGACCCCAGCAGTTGGGCAAACACTTGAGGAAATGGCCACGACCGATACCTGGCTGTCACCATGGTAAATATTAATAGAAGTCTTCAGAAGGCAATGTTTTAAGTTTAGCAAGCTGGCATTTTTCAGCACATTTCTGTCAAATAACTCCATAGCTGCTGCATCTGAGACACTGCAGTGTTGCCACAACCTTACTGACAGCTTTTAGGAAGCACTTGAGCTCTGAAACAGCTTGAACAGTATCCAGGAAAGTTGGGAACCCCAGGAAATGCATTAGTTCTTTGTCTCTCTTTTAAAATAACATTGGATTGACATTAAAAACAACATTCTTTCTGGAGTCACAGTGTTAGACTGTGGCCTCAAGCTATGACCATCATTGGCTATGAAGCAGAGAAGGATCAGCACGAGTAGACCTGGAAGCTGTGTTATTAAAGGAATCTGATCAGCTGAGCCAATATGTCTCTTGGAGATTCAGAGCAGAACATAGAAGAATGCTTTGTGCCAAATCACTAATTAACTCTTACCTACTCCATCTCACCAGACCCCTTTTAGGAACAACAGGGACAGCAGTGCTACTACTCTTGCATTTTTGTATTCAGACACTACACAAAGGCATGCAAGTCCTTGACCCAATGCTTCTTGGAGCCAAGAGGGGCTTCCAACAAACCCCAGAAGGAAGGACTCTTTGCATATCCTCTCTCTCCAGCCCCCCTCTAATACATATATATGTATGCACAATCAGGTCTTCATTTAATGGGAGTTGAATTTACAACACATTAAAACAGTGTGTGGTTTGTACAGAAAGCGATAATACGGATTTAATTAGTTTGATCTTGCTTTCTGTGCTAAAGCTGAGTATGTTTAAATTATTTTGTGACATTTCTTCTCTATTTATTTTGTATGTATCATAAATAATAATACAATAAGTTTTCAGATGTCTTTTCTGGTGGCTATTAGGCTGTGAAGCAAAATGGGAATGCTCAGTGGAAGACCAACAATAACTTTATTGTTACATTACATTTAATTCCAAACAAATCTGAAATATGGATGACTTTATAAATATTAATCCTTTCCCATCTGGGAAATGCTGACACTTTTTTCTGAACTTTTGAACAAGTTCAGAAAAGCACAAGACAACTAACTGGGACAGATATCCATTTAACCTTACCTAGTCTGCCAAAACTTGAATGAGTAGTCCAGGCTAGTTGTGCCAGCTCCTCTTAGTGGAAAGCTAATATAACTCACCATCCACCTCTGTGATCAGCTGCACTAACCCAAAGGAAAGGGCAAGAACACATGGCCAGGATCAAAAAATTGTGGGAAGACTCTTTTTTCAGGGCTTTGGATTAGTTTAAGCCAGTTCTAAAAACCTCATCTGCTTGTTACAGCTACAGAAGTCCCTTGTTTCATTTTCAGGTGGGCTTTACATTTTACCCCCTTACAAGACCCTTGTATTTAACTCTGCAAATTAAGACAAGAAAATATCAGGCAGATCACCTGTGAGGCTTGATATTTATAAAAATAACATTTAATTTCCAATTTTTTTGCAGATAAGAAGAACAAAGATGTATTATCAGTGTAATGTTGCTCAGCAATAATGGAGTGGATGTTGACCAGCTAAGAAGATTTCCATATACAAAGCAGAATCAAACTGACAACAGGAAAATTGAGAAAAAGTGAAAGAAAACAGGAGATATACTGAGAAGACTTGACATTAGTAGAGCTGAAATAAAAGGAAACCCTTTGAACCAAAGAACTTTCTGCTCTCAAAATCTACCAACATCTCACTGGTTCTGTGTCGAGACAACAGAGAATTTCAGTGACCTGTGTTGCACTTAAAGGATAAGCAATTCTGAAATACCCTGAGTGGGCTCAGTAAGACAGCATTTTTTGCCTGGAAAAAGCCAGTACAGGGCTAAAATAGGGTTACAGGGGAGGAAGAAGGAGTTATTTATGGGGACACCACTAAGATTAAAGTTGTCATTCTCAAGGAAGATGATGTACTATAGTAATAAACTCATTACTGAAACTTGAAGAAACTGATTAAAAGATCCCTAAAATATTGGCACAAAATTTGACACAAAATAAAAGTCTTGAAACTTATAGCAAACGCTATTGAAAGTTACCAGATGAGAGATTACAGAAAGTGCAAATTCAAAAAAAAAAAAAAAGCAAAAAGGTAATCTACGCATATATTGTGGTATAAAGGAGCAAGGGGGTCACATTACTTTTTTAGAAAATAGGTATCTATTCTGAAAAAATTCTATAGGAGTGAGCTCAGTGAAAGGTCAAAGGAAATGGAGCTCAGGAAGAATGAAGAACATAACTAATAGATGCAAATATATATAAAATTTATTTTGTTATATCCAATACAAGGTGTATGTCAGTGTTTACATAAAAGCATCATGTAGACAAACTATGGGGAAAAAAACATTTCTTTTTTTTTACCTTCATGAAAATTTTTGGAGGCATGTATTACACTCCAATATTTCACTCAGTTATCTGAGAAGACAAACTTCTGTTTGATATTAAGCTAAATCTAAATTAAATTAATAAAAAAATTTTTTTCAGCTTTTTTTTTTAATCTGAAATTTTCCTGAGAAAATTTGAGCCTTGGTAAGTCAGAGCAATAAGTATTAACATAGTACTTCATCAGAAATTCACTGTCTCCTACTTAATCAAACCAAGCTGACCAAGTTGTGTTCAGTTCACAGGATTCTTCATCAGATGTTGAAATTGGTGGTTTTTTCCACCTGCACACCAGATGGAGCATAGTGACAGCAACCTTAGCCAAGGGCTGGTTTCTCACAGCTCTGCCACAGTCCACTGTCTGAGTTCAGGGCATGACCAGGCATCCATGATCAGGAGAGCCTGGAGGTATTGAGGGAACCCGTGGCTTTTCAGGGTGCTTTGGTGAGGAACTCTGCCCACAGGCCGTCTGTTCTTCTGGAGTCCCTAGTTTGTGGAAAAGAATTGGAGGAAATTGACTTTGTAGTTGCTATCAAGGGCTGTCTTTTGGCATTCCAGTGCCATAACCGAAGTCCTTTTGCATTTTTAGAGACTGCCCTGTAGACACTACAAGCCCATGGCTTGTTCTACAGCATAGGACAAACAAGATAGGAAACCATGGACTTGGAACAATGATCTACTTCCCATAGACAAGATAACCTTCCCAAGGGACAAACTGTTGTGTTCTAAATACAGCTCAGAGCATGGGAATTTCATGCTGTATATGCATTTGATTAACTTTGATAGTCAATATTCAGGTTAGTGTGCTGTCTCATGCATTGTGGAAGTAACACTTCATACTGTATTGCAGGTAAATACATGGAAATATACTTATTCTCATATTAAACAATTCATTATTGGCCTAAAACCAGGACATTCATAATTTGAAGTTTCTGTTTATTTCCTTGGGCACTGAATTCAGTTGTTATGATGAAGCTTTTTCTAATCTGCCACTAATATTATTGACAGTTGTCCCTTTATCTTTGTGTCTTCCCACTTCCTTGCTCAGACAACCATTTCTCCTTTGCTTCATGAGTCTCTACTCTTGGAGACACCTTTTTCCCTGGTACTTAGCTTTTGAAGCTACATCCCTGGGGATGTTCATCTGATGTACTTATCAGAAAAAGTCTAGCATTCTGTGAAACATAGATGCCTTTGGGTTTCACTGAGTTCCAAGTTTTTCTAAGATTCATTAACCTTTTCAGAGGGACTTGGTCCTGTCATAAAAACCCAAACCACCGCTTACTTTCATTATCAAGGACCACAGGAACCCAATGGCTTCATGACATTTTCACAGAAAACAGTTTGTAGTGATAGTTTCTAAATTCAAGTAATCTACAAGCCTTGTAGGAAACTCTGGGGATGTGCATACATGCAAATCATATACAGAAAAACTTTCTGGCTACATGTAATACTCTTAAATTTGTTTTGTTTTAGCCTTAGGTCTTGAATTATCTGTAGTATTGTATGAGTTTTAACTTACTTTTAGCAATTTTGCTTAAAGCTGTCTCTCCTATGGCACAAATGTTGTCACATGATTTCATTTTATCAGCTGTGTGCACACATTTTGCCATTTTTTGTGTATCTTTCACAATCAGCTATTCCAATAAGTACTGTATCATTTATGTCTGACTCATTAACCATGCAGACATTTCTGTTTCACTTGGTTTTGCTCTTAATAAAAAAAATGTTTTATCAAAATGGTAAAGCTGAGCAAATAATTTACATCAAGCACTTTATCTTCCTTCTCCTTCTGGGAAATCTATGACCAGATTGCACCTATTTCTCAATTATTAATTATTTATACCTCTCCAACACCAACTAATTCATTTATTACTATATGGATTAATTACAGATATCCTAAACAGAAATTAATTTCCTTCACTCTGTAATTAGTCAGCCAGGTCAGGTTGCTTTGTCTCAGATCCCTGGGCCATGTCATGTGCAAGAATTCTTTACTTAGAACAATGAAAATACTAGTGTCAGTAAAGTGGACAGCCTGTTTACAGAAATATACAAATTGTTTCTTTTCAGGTAAATGGATTGTGTTTTGGACAACAATTTTCATTGACATTTGTATGTCAGGTTGTGAGGATGCTAAGTGTGCAGTATGGAAGTGAGGCCTTGATTTGGTGTTTGAGGCTCCTTTTAGTATCTGCAAAAGGTCTGAATGACACAAAACTCAACACATAGCATCTCCCAAGTGCGGGTCTCAGATATCACCCTCCCTCAAAAAACTGCAGTGAAATTAAGGTTGAACTATGGGTGCTTGTTCAGGCAACACCAGGTTGAAACCAGAGCACATCTTTCTGTTACGGTTTAAACCCAGCCATTCACCAAGCCCCATGCAGACACTCCCTCACTCCCCCATCAGCAAGATCGGGGAGAGAATTGGAAGGGCAAAAGCTAGAAAACCTGTGGGTTCAGATCACACAGAATCACACAGAATCACCAGGTTGGAAGAGACCTTCAAGATCATCGAGTCCAACCCAGCCCTAACACCTCAACTAAACCATGGCACTGAGTGCCATGTTTTTTTAAACACATCCAGGGATGGCGACTCCACCACCTCCCTGGGCAGACCATTCCAGTACTTTATCACCCTTTCTGCAAAAAACAATTTCTTAATATCCAACCTAAATTTCCCCTGGCGCAGCTTATGATAGATAAAGACAGTTTAACAGGGAAAGCAAAAGCTGCACACAAAAGCAAAGCAAAACAAGGAATTCATTCACCACTTCCCATGGGCAGGCAGGTGTTCAGCCATCCCCAGGAGAGCAGGGTCTCATCACATGTCACAGTGACTTAGGAAGACAAATGACATCACTCCAAATATCCCCACCTTCTTCCTTCTTCCCTCCACTTTATATCCTGAGCATGATGCCATATGGCCTGGAATATCTCTTTGGTCAGCTGAGATCACCTGTCCTGTCTGTGTCTCATCCCAGCCTCCCATTCACCTCTAGCCCTTTGCCAATGTGACGGCACAAAAAGCAGAAAAACCCTTGTCTCTGTGTAAGTCCTGCTCGGCCATAACAAAACCATCTCTATATTATAAACCCTGAGTTCAGCACAAATAGAAATTGCAGCCCCATACCAGCCACTGTGGAGAAAATGACCTCAGCCCAAACCAGGACACTGTCTTTGGAAAAGATCAACACCTGCCACTGCTGCCCTTGAACAAGATCACCACTGGCATTAATTCACCTTGAAGGGTAGCAATGCCTCCTCACTGGTTCCTCTGAAGGCAGCACTTCGGGAAAATTGCTCCAGTCTACTTGTGAGCAAGTCAGAAACAAGCCTGGATGTTCATGACCTCAGCCAGGTGTCCCTTCTGCCAATTGCAGAGAGGAGTTTGGGGTGCTTCTCCAAAAGCACCACCCTGAATATCCCTTTGGTGAGGGAATCTGCCAATCACAGATGAAGTGCTTGGCTTCTCTCAGCTTCCTGTTTGCATGAAGACCAAATGAGTTTTGTCTTCTAAATAAATATTTTTTTTTAAAATCTAAGTCCTGTGAAGTGCAGTTTAGTTAGCTGTTTAAAAGGATATGAGAATATCCTTTTAAACCATAGTATGCAGACAAATACACGCAAGTACATGATTTTAAAGGTGTCTGATAGCACTAAGGTTTTCAGAGTTGAACTTCTTCACTCAGACCCATCCTTTGAGCCTGGTGTCCTCTTGACACACTCTCTAGAGAGCAGATCCCTCTATTAGTAGTTAGGGTGCTATTAGACCTGTAGTTGACACAGAAACTATTTGAAAACTGACAGGGCACTCTTCAACCTCTCAGCATGGGTTTGCACTGTTCAGTTAATATGCCAGTAACATTCCAATGGGTAAGGAGACAAGAGGGTTAAAGGCAGACCTATAGCCACTATCAAGCACAAGTGCAGGAACCAATATAATTTCCAGCTTTAAAGCAAGGGTTTGTTTCATTACTTGGGTTAACCTTTTAAAAAACATATTCATAATGGTCATAACATAAAAAAAGCTGTCACCAGTGGAGTTGTGCTTTCTATCAGCACCCATGCTGTCTATGGTAATGGATCTGAACAGATATTTCTACTGAACTGTTGCATAGGCTTGCTGAAGTTGGCCAAACTGCAAGAGAAATTAATGCATTTGGGTCCACGACCTGCATCTAGAACTGGACTGTACTTCAGGTCACATCCCAGCCTACAGCAGATGGGAGGAAATTATAATATCTACCTGATAATTTATTCTAGGACAACGCTTTGAGTGGCAACAATCAGCAAGATATTTGTTTTCCTTATTCAGCAGTTACATATTCTCTGTTCTCTGCAGAACATGGTAATATTGTGGGGTGATTTCCTCACTGTCAGCTTATAAAAATACAGCACTAATTTGTTGTAGTTGGAGTGGCTCTGCTGGGAACCCTTCCAAAACAGTCAAATACCTACATGGACCGACTTGGCTGCCTGGCTTACTACATGCACTCTAAATATGGCAGGGTGAGGCGTATTAGAACATACCAGCCTAGTCACCATCTCCCTGCTCTTGTACTCTTCATAGTAAAATCAGTGCACATTGTGCTCTCAGGCTGGGGCTATTTTTAGGTGTTATTTTTCCACTCAGTCTGCAGCTGTTTTCAGTCACAAGCTTCTTTAACTAAAACAAATACACAGTCCTTGGCAAAGGAGTGGTGGTAAAGAGGACAGAAGTGTGCACGTGAATCTTGTGCCTGCCTCACAGGGTATTATGTAGGGAGGGTCAGAGGGGAGCAAAGAGGACCACTGTGTCCTGGGAAGCCAGGGTGAACGCTCACCATCATGAATTAGCCCAACTTTCAGTCCTCTTCCAGAATGACTGATGAAGGGCAGGCTTCTCAGGGCTGCAGAATGTGGGAAGAGGAGAGCTGGAATGCTACCAGACCCTGCATTATCTGCAACACCTCCCTGAAAGATAGACACAGACACCTTCCTTGATGAGCCTTTGGCCCTTAGTGTGCACAAGCTTTTTTGGCAGACTATGTAATCCCATCAGCCCTACTGCATTCTTGTCATTTCCTCCTTCCCTCTCCACCTCAGGGAACAGAGAGAATTGAAGGAATGGGAAGCCATCACACGGATGCCTCAGAACTAACTGGTCTCTGAACAGGAGATGTGGCTTTTGGAGCATTTCCTAATCTGTGCAAAATAGAGATCCCCTCCAGTTATAGAAAGGAAACGACTTTATTCTTTTTTTCCCATTGCTCCCCCTCTGCCCCAAGGCAGCATTGGAAGTCCCCAAGGCCAGAGCTGCAGCTTCAGTATGGGAATGGCTTGGTTAGGCTTCCTGCTAATTAAGAGCCATAGAGAGCAGATTAATCCAACTATGTCCTGTTTGGTATTTGAGATTAATGCCATATTAGGATATGTTTGAAGTCAAAAGGGCTTATCAGTAGTTAGCCAACTGTTTTTAGTGCTGTTTTCAGGCTCAGGTGATGGAAAGGAATGAAATGAAGTGATTGTATTGTCTGAAGCCCACTCCCATCCATCCCACTGGACATCTTCACAGTCTACTGTGTTACCAGATGAGGTACTGAGAACACACAGGTCTTGAGATGCTTGTTAACCTTTAGTGCTGCATACAAGCCATGGACACTGAGAAGCTGTGTTTGCTGTGTTTCTTCTTAAAAGTTTCTTGTGTCATAAATTATCATGGTTATGCTGCTGAACATGAGAAGATGAGCAGACAACATCTTCATTTCTCCATTATCCCATTCAATTTGTCTGAGGGACATCACTGAAATAAGTGGAATACTTTAGTGGAAAGTGTGTGCTATGCTTGACAGCAAATGTTGGAGAGATTTGGAGCTCACAGTTGACCTCCTTAACCCAGCACAGGGCACAATTTGGACATGGAATAAGGACCAGAGTGTCTTGAAGCTTTATTCTGTGATAAAAGAATAAAGCAGGCCCTTCACAGTAGGGCTGGTGCAAGTAAAAGAAGCTTTCTCTGTTTTCACTAAGCAGAGTACTTGCCACTACATAAAAAGCTAGCTAGCTATGGCGGTAATGAGAAAAAGCTGCATCGTGAGAGACATTTTTGCTCATCTTTTGGCTCACAACATTGAAAAATCAGCTTTTGGTAGGGTTTACTGTTTTGTTAGAAACTTTCTCACACTGCTCTCACACTGTCCATTAGGAGAAGCACTGTCATCCTTCACATGGACTGTCTAAACCACAGGTGTGAAGTGCCTCTTTGTGCTATACTATCAAGTTCTTCAGCAGGTTTTGTATGAAAATCAGACACTTCTTCATGAAATCAGAAGTGCCGAGATTATATTTCACATGCGTGAGTTTCCTTGTTTTTATTAAAATTAAGTTTGCTCATTTGCCATTTTCAAGCTAGTTTGAAATGAGGATCACCTTGTATCCTAGGAAACACAGTGAGAATTTTATATGTGATCACATTTTTATCCATGTTATGAAAAAAGCAGATGGTAATTAGGTGCATTATTCATAGGAAAGCTTGTTGAGCTCAGTGTCTGTATGGTTCCAGCTTCGATTAGAACTTGTTTGGAAGAACTACTTCATACCTTTCAATTGCCCCTCATTAAGTGCAATCATTACTCTTCTGGTCCCAATGTGCTTTAATTTGTGCAAACCAGCATCCACAGAATTACACAGAAAAAAACCCAGCAAATTTCTGGGGTCCCTTTCATTCTACTTGACATCAGTGTGATCTTTCTGTCCATCTGAATTCATTATTATTTATTGCAGCCACAAATGTGAAACAAGAGCTCCTTGCCTCCTTGTGAGAGGCCTCTTGTGAGAGGCCTCCTGTGAGAGCAGGAGAGGTGCAGAGCTGTCATGTTTTAGGGATGGCACCTGAACCTTTGGAAGAGACCAATTCACCTACTTAGGTAGAGGAAAGGATGCTGAGAGCACACTTAGAGGCTGGGCCAGTTTGTGTGAGGAGGGCAGGTGTCCGGATTCCTCTCCAAGCCTTCCACCATGGAGAGAGTGACAGGGCAGAAAAGGCACAGCCATGCTGCAGCAACGAAGTGTCTTCACTAGGACTTGTTAGCTCAACAATGACAGGGAAGTAGGACCCACCACACATAACAGCTCTTGTTTCTCACTGAAAAGATCTTGTCAGCCTAGCCCAGCCTTGCACTCGGGCTTTCTCCAGAGACTTCTCTGTAAAAGAAACCCAAGAAGTCCTCACAGATGGCACTCAGGCTTGGAGATCTCCATATGGAAAATATTTTTGGAAAGACAAATAACTGTAACTGGGTCAGACAAGGAGATTTTTTTTTTCATACTGCCCCTGAAAATAAAGAGGGATAAGGCTATTGTTTCTCTGCTTATGTTACACAGAGGCTTCTGTAACCTTCCACTGCATGCTACAGAGGGCATATAAGGATGTTCAAGTGCATATTAACTGTAGTATCATGCAAGAAAATGTGTGTGTTTGAGAGAGAGGCTATTTGATCTTATCAGTACTGTAGATGCCTGTGTTATTTATTTTGTGGTTAGGACATTCACAGCTTCTGCTACGTCATCTGTATTTGCTTCTAAAGAAAATTATTTGAGTGTTTCCCTTAATGACGAACTAACACTCTGATGTCTTCTCTCTCCTCTGCAGTAGACAATACACTTAGACAGTGCCAACAGTGTCCTGCAGAAATAGATTGCTTTGAAGTAGAGCTCAACAAACAGATGTGAGGGTCCAAATAAACCTGGCAAAGTATACACTTGACTAAACAATGCTACAGCATATTTAAGATTTTGTTTTCTGCATTTGAAATGTTTGCCAAGTCCCTGACTGATACAGTACATAGGGTGGTCCACAAAGACTCAACATAGCCATCTTCAGCCCTTGGACTCCCAGAAGAAAGGCAATACAAAACTGCTATAAAATAAAAAAAATTCAAATTCAAAATCTCTGGTTTGCTAATGATTAAATTGAGGGAAAATTTCCACTTTCTCTTCTTCATTTAGAATTAATTCTAGATTGAGTAGTCTACCATTTAAAGTCTCACCATGATTTTCAGTACAGATTTTTATCATTCATTTTCAGGCTTCTGCCATCAAAAAAGCTGCTACTCCCTCCAGTAACCCAGCTCAGGGATGACCTTAAGGCTTGTGACAATATTTTTTTTGGTTCACCCTCTGGTGCCTCTGGTATTTAGATACCTGTATTGCAGCAAACTATTAGACTGCCAAAGGCATATCTTTCCAAGCACAACGTTTGTGACAGTTGTCAATCCCATTTATCATGAGACCCCAGATGAACCACAGGAAGGCCGAGTTCATTCTCTCCTTCCTCATAGGATTTCCACTTACACATTAGCTCTGAGTTCCCAGCTCAACAGAAGCACAAGGGAAATAAATGGTCCTTCCTTCCTTCCTTCCTTCCTTCCTTCCTTCCTTCCTTCCTTCCTTCCTTCCTTCCTTCCTTCCTTCCTTCCTTCCTTCCTTCCTTCCTTCCTTCCTTCCTTCCTTCCTTCCTTCCTTCCTTCCTTCCTTCCTTCCTTCCTTCCTTCCTTCCTTCCTTCCTTCCTTCCTTCCTTCCTTCCTTCCTTCCTTCCTTCCTTCCTTCCTTCCTTCCTTCCTTCCTTCCTTCCTTCCTTCCTTCCTTCCTTCCTTCCTTCCTTCCTTCCTTCCTTCCTTCCTTCCTTCCTTCCTTCCTTCCTTCCTTCCTTCCTTCCTTCCTTCCTTCCTTCCTTCCTTCCTTCCTTCCTTCCTTCCTTCCTTCCTTCCTTCCTTCCTTCCTTCCTTCCTTCCTTCCTTCCTTCCTTCCTTCCTTCCTTCCTTCCTTCCTTCCTTCCTTCCTTCCTTCCTTCCTTCCTTCCTTCCTTCCTTCCTTCCTTCCTTCCTTCCTTCCTTCCTTCCTTCCTTCCTTCCTTCCTTCCTCCCTTCCTCCCTTCCTCCCTTCCTCCCTTCCTCCCTTCCTCCCTTCCTCCTTCCTCCCTTCCTCCCTTCCTCCCTTCCTCCCTTCCTCCCTTCCTCCCTTCCTCCCTCCCTCCCTCCCTCCCTCCCTCCCTCCCTTCCTCCCTTCCTTCCTCCCTTCCTTCCCTTCCTCCCTTCCTCCCTTCCTTCCCTTCCTTCCTTCCTTCCTTTCCTTCCCTTCCTTTCCTTCCTTTCCTTCCCTTCCTTCCTTTCCTTCCTTTCCTTCCTTTCCTTCCTTTCCTTCCTTCCTTCTCTCCAGGTGGTGGTACTAGCCTGTATCACACACTGACAATTCACACCACAGATTGCTGTGAAGAAACAAAAAAAAAAAACCCAATCTACAACTCATTTTAGTCATAGTGATGCTGCCTAAATAATTAGACCTAATAATTAGGGACCTAAAACACTGGGCATGGTGAGTGCATAACCTGCTGCTCATTTTCCCATTTCCGAGTATCAGTATTTGTACCTAAATCCCTAACCTCAGGTGTCTGTCTCAACACAGAACCTCCTACAGCAACCTACTAATGGTCTTTTCCTAGAAAAAGGCCAGACCATGGCAGGGGGGTTGGAACTAGATGATCTTTAAGGTCCCTTTCACCCCTAAACGTACTATGATTCTATGATCCTAAAAATACCCATTCTCCATCGTAATCATCCCATTTTCCACCTACCCACTTATCAAATCCTCTAGACCTAATTGCTTTTCCAGAACGTGCATGTGACCCTGCTACAAGCTTATCAGCTGAGTTGAAAATATGAAGTGAAGCAAAACAGATGGAATTTCATAACCAATTACATACTACGGAGGCAACCATAGTGCGTATGTTTCTCATTTTCAGACTGAAGTCTTGTTAAACCTCCTTGAAGCTCTGACAGATCCCCTATGTTTTCTTCTGCAGGGAGATCCTGTATGTTGTGAGCATACTGAGATCTGGCTGCAGGAATGAGACCTTGCTCCAGAGAACTCTAGCCAGTGCCTCACCTTCCACTGATCTAACTGCTTGGCACGTCTTATCTGCTGTGAGTCTCTTTTGTTACTACTGAGGCATCATAGTCTGATTTTCTGTGAGTGCCTGGTAGTGCCCTCTTATTTCACAGCTCAGTGAAAAAATGGAGTATCTACTTGTGATAACTCTTACACAGGTAGGAGATGTTAGGTTCATGACCAGTAAGTGTTATGGACTTGTAAAAGAGAAATCCATGCTAAATATGGGTGACCAGGCTTTCACTCCTGTTGCATCTGAGCTTGTGGAAATCAAAGTTTATAGAACTCCTATGTGAGCAGACCTCACCCAAGTGAATTACAACAGAAAAAGAAAGCACATACAAAGTGAGAAGTAGGCCTAAAATATTACGAGCCTGGGGATTTTTTCGTAAAGCATTCAGATCTCTAAAAATCTTACCTACTAAATTAATTCAAATGGGCCTATGCAGATTTGCCATGCAGATATAAATGCAGTGATGATGCAGGAAATCACCCTGTAAGAAGCTGCACAGATCATGGCTTTTGACATCGCGAGTGAGTTGGAGAAGGGTCAAAGAGAAAGCTTGGTCCTGTCAAGGGAACTCCCAGTGTGGAGCACACTGCCCAAGGTGCCACCAGCACAGGCTACTCAAACAAGACTGTAAGATCTTCAGCACCTCCAGATACTGAATGGCTGAGGAAAAAACTGACCTATTATCCTATCAGATGACTGAAGTCTATTGCACTGACAGGTGTCTCACTGAGGATATAAAAAACAACTGACTACTGTAGGTGAATGGAAAAGTTGAAAAGTGACCCAGGATGGTCTTTTCAGAGGGATATGTTCCCTGCTGAGGAGCTGGTCTTTGGCTCTGTTCACATGCTCCACCTGAAGGGGAAAACAAAGAGGAGAGGCAATGAAAGATGGTAAGATTAGGGAGGGATGGATTGACGTCCTCCTGCGCGGCACACCTGTATGTATAAAAGAGAGAGAGAAAGCACCCCACTGCTTGTTGTGAAAGGTTACAGGGGTAAAAAGAAACACAGAGTTAATGTAAGAAAGATGTTTCTAGTTAGTACTGTTACAGCAGTCAATTGAATGTGTGTCAATTCCCTTTCTTCCTCGGTGCACTCAATATATATATTTAGATGTGAGCAGAGACGTTAATCTCAGATCCCAAATGCCACTTTGACAACTGCCAAGATTTGGGAGGGGCTGCTGTAGCAACAATAATGCAACGTTATGTTTTCTGTCCTGATGGACGATTGTATGTGAAGTGCTCCTGTCTCCAATATGTACAATATTTCAAACTTTCCTGCCAAAAATAAAAATGGAAAAATCAAGAAAGCCTTGAGGCAACAATAACTTATTTGACATCAAGTTACATGGGTTTTACATGTTTATTTCCTCAAATATTCAATTAAAAGCTTACTTACTGCGGCAGATGTCCTATCACATGGTGCATATGCTCCCTCTCCAATACAGAGCAGCTTTTTGGAAATTACTGCCAAAATGTTGTAAGAACTTTTATAATGGTTTCAGGATGAAGCATAAAATGTAATAAGCCACACATTTATGTGCGTATTTATTGATCATTTAGTACTAGTTTTCTGTTTGGGAGTGGGGGGTTTTTGATAGGTTTTTCTGGGGGAGGAAGGAATTGTTTCCATGAAGAGAAGGAGAAAACTGCTGGATATTTGAAAAATGGGCATAGGTGTTTTGTTGTGAGAAAACAAGTGGAGTGACCTGAATGACACAGGTTTCTTTTGGTCTGCTCTTGTGAAGTGTGAAACACAAAAGGATGTGTGGCTACTAATAAGAATTACTTCAGTAAGTTTAGTTCCACTGTAAGGATTTTGCTTCTCTGACAAAGATCTCTGAAAATTCTATTGCCGGCCATTTGGTTATGTGGGTAAAAACCAGGCTGTTTTCCAAATCCTTGTCTGATTTCCATTCATAAATTAGTGCATGTGTTAACCAAACTTAGGTTAAATATTAAATAGGGGTAATGCAGATACGTGCATCTATCCAAACCTAGCATAGCCACCTGTTATACTTCACAATGTAAGCCAGTATTTGGTGACTTTCAAGAAGAAAGATATTTTCTGGTTGACAGAGTCATCCATATTGGAAACACTGCTTACTTTGCTTGAGAATTTAAAATTAAGCCCTTGCTCATGGATGCTGGACTACCTACACAAGGGCCTAATCAGCTATAATGATCCTTCTTTTGACTGTACAAGTAAAACAGCTCAGAGAAAACACTAAACATCATGAGAGCAGCGCTGTGAAAATGAAGACTGAAGGCAACACACACGTATTTGTTTGTGCCTGCTGAAGCCTTGTGTAATCCCAAGGAACAGGGTCCCTGGGAAGATATCACTGTCTTGTTCAGCAAAGGAGTGTCAGACCTGGGAAGGAGGGTGAGTTTTTACAGCATGGCCATAACACGTGCCAGCTGATATGTTACACACAAGACTGGCTGAGGCAGTAGTATGGATCTGTCTTTGCTAGTGTTAGTGCCTGCTCCAGTCTCTGTAAACAACACATGTCAGCACTGGATCAATATACTTGAAGTGACAGCGACTTATGGATTTTGAGGAGCTTTCAGGACAAAAAAACCCCAAATTTCCAAACTGTCTTCACTGCAGAGCAGATCCTGACTGTCACCTGAACACGACACTTAGCTTTCTGTGGGCAGCCATAAAGAGTCTTTCACCCTAACTTCCCAAAGCTTCCAGCCCAGGACAGGTAGTGTTTAAGATTTTGTATCACGTCAGCATGGGCTTCTGATCCTCTTCCTTTGCTATAAGAAGAGAGGCAAGAAGCCCATGGCTGTGAGGCTCCCAAATAATTTCTTTCTCCTCTTCTGGAAGTGACTCTGAGCTGAAATTCCATGTTTGACTCCTTTTTCCAAAACTTCTACAGTGTGCAGAGAAATAAGACTGAGTTAACTCACTTGTTTAAGATGAACAACACAAACTCTGTATTAAGGGTTACCCAAATCTAGTAGTCCAACAGAGGGGAGGCTGCTGCAGCTCTGTGTCTGCAGGTCCTGCCAGTAATAAGGCTGAGTATGTGTTCCCAAGGTGTACACACAGATACATACAAACAATCATAGAATTATGGAATAATTTAAGTTGGAAAAGACCTCTTATATCATCCAGTCCAACCACTAACTCAGCACTGCTATATCCACCATTAAAGCATGTCCTTCAGTGCACCATGCATATGCACATATACAGAAATATGCAATATAGATCCCTCCTTAGATACTCATGTCTATCCACTAGCTGGAACTTAGATCCCTGGTCACCTCAGCAGCTGGCACCTGCACATACAAGTACCTGAGGGCCACAGTCCTCAACCCCTGGTTGGTACTCAACCCCTCTCTGACAGATACCCATACACACACTCACTACAGACTCCCCTTGGACACTCAGAATATCCAATGGCTGGCCCCTGGGTCCCCCTGCTTCCCTAGTACCACATGCACACACACACACATAAGCAAACAGGCCTCTCTGGGAGCAGGTCCAGACTTATGGTCCCTCCAGTGCCTGACCCTCAGCTAGCTCTTAGCTCCTCTTGTCTCTCCAGAATCCATCCCACACCATCCAGCCTCTCTCACACCTGACTACCATGGCTGGACAAGTGCACTGACCACCAACCTCTCTACACATGGCCAGACCCTTGCAGCACAGAAGGCAGAGGAACACCATGGCAGGCTCACAGTATTTGGTGGCATTTGGTTAAAACCGGACTAACCATTTAATCTGATCAAATGCCAGATTTTCCATTGAGCATTCTTTGGAGAGGATGATCCTTGGATTCCGTGACTTGGTATGCATGTTTCACTTCATGCTGTAGGCAGGTGTTGCAATGAAAATTACCTTGTAAAGTAAGGATATATTTTGTAAAACACACAAGGTACATTCATGCACCTTTTAGAGTAATTGGCCACATTAGGATCTGGAAAAGGTAAATAAAAACTGCAAAAAAGATGTCGTGTAATATAATTTCAAATGAAATTTGGACTGATGTTTTCATCTTCTAAGATGCTGTAATTTATGACCTGATTCATTTAGATTAGATGGCAAAATTCCATTAAGGTGTACAATTAGATAAATAAGGGTACTTGCAAGTGGAGGAGTTATGTTCACTTTGCAGAACCCAGCATCTAAGAACATGTTACTTATCCCTGGTTTCACATAGTGATGAAACAAACCAAACAAAGCATTTAAAGAATGCTACTTTGAGCATAGGGAAACAGACTGGAATTAAAGCACAAACACCACATTTCACATATATACCAATCCCAGTATTACTGATTGTTTTTTACTGCATTCCAAGCTTACAACTACTATTCCTTGGAGACAACTGGTCCTTTGTCATTTCGATAGAGAAACATACAAAAGAGACATGGGAAGCCTTTTCCATCCACCCACGTTTCCCCATTAATTGTTCAACTGCTCCCTTCAGCAAGATTTGAAAGACATTTTCAGTTTCACACGGATCCAGCATTTCTCATTCCATTATTGACTTTTACACTACCATCTAAGGTGCTTCAGAGTTTGGAAGTTCTTCCATGACACTATGCTATTTGTTTGGGGTTTTTCTCTCAGCCCACTTCTACCACTACTGTAGTTGTTCAGGGTGTATTGCTCCAAGCCACTGACATTAAGCCATAGTCCAGGACTGGCTGGTGGTCAAAACTTGTTCCTTACTGACCAGTGTCTTCACTTAAAAAGCTGGTGAGTTCAATGCCAGCAACCTCACAAGAAATTCTTGAGTGCTGACAGCAGTCGCGTTAGCACATTAACTTTGGGAATTGCTCTTCTGGGTTATCCATCTCCCTGGAATGCTGGGCGGGGATTCAAAATGTGCATTTCTGCCAAACCTTGTGAGGGATAAGAAGGATATACAGAATATGAGTCAGAAAAATAAAGCCTTTAAAAGAGTCCTGCTCCACAGATGCAGTTCTCCCGAGTCACTGTGAAATCCAAATTTCAGAGCAGAGCTGAGAAGAAAAGTAAGTGCTGGAATTTAATTTCTTGCACAAGATTGAAAAGCCCCTTGGAAAACTTAATCTGACAGCAAAGCTTCCACAAAAATAAATGGTGATTTAGAATCTCAATTGACAGCAAAAAGGATGGACCAAATATCAACAAGGGTGTCCTCCAAAAAAGCATGCTTAGTTTATTTAGGAACCAAGAGTAGTGTCTATAACAATAGCAATTTCCTCCTGGGTCTTTTGGAAAAGAACCCTGCCTACAGCTCTCTTTCATTTCATCAAGGAATGGCTACTCCAGGCTCTGCCCAAAGACACAGGCTTAAAATTTCCAGTCACTGTGGCCATATCTACTATGCAGTCGATATGCATATCATATATGCCCATTCAGCCTCACATGGGAAAATTCCTGCTCTTGCAACTACAGAGTGAACTTAATGGATCTGGAAAACAAATAAATAAACAAAGTAATAGAGCTGAAACGTTGGTTTGTCAGGCATGAGGAGCCTGGGCGCCAGGTCGTCTGTTATCACAAGTATTTGTGTTATCCCAAAGACAGTTTCCCTCTTCCATCCACACCCACATGGAAAGATGGGCACTAGGTGTAAAACCAGCAGCTGCTCAAAAGTACTCTGTGGTTGCTGAGAACCAGTCCTTTGAGCCACTGGACCTTGAACTGAAGAAGCAAATAGCATGCAGGATATTTTTCTTCATACAATACTCTATCCAGTATCCAATGATAAATTTGGATCCACATTAAGATATCTAAATGTAGGTTTTCATATCTCTCCAAGATACCACTGCAGTTATTGGAAACTTAAGGGCTATTCAAACACACCTAAAACTCAATTGATACACTTGGTCAGTTGAATAGCTGCAAAGCTAAATTTTAAAGTCTAATCTAGGTTTTAAAGTCTAAATCTGCAAGCTTAATCTCCCCCCACTGTGTCTCTCTGTGGCAAACAGTTGGAATTGTGCAGCAAGAAATGATTGTAGCAATAATCTGGCTGGCTCTACCTCAAACAAAGAACTTGGTCATGGAAAGGCCGAGGCCAACATGTGTTCATACACTAATGAAACAGGTGATTCCTGCCAAAAAAGGATAAATGAACAAACAATTCTTCCCTTGATTTGACAGATCAGTTTTAAGATCTTGTTACAAATACACTTTATGATCTGGTTTATGGCATCACGCTCAGTGTGTGAATAACTAAGAAACTGTTGCTACCAGCCATTCAGAATAGGAGACTGAATTACATTAGAGTTTTTTGGGATTTGTTTTTAAGCAATCAGTGTCAAGGGGCATAATTTTCTGCATGTCTCTCTTCTGGAGTATGTAGTAGCTCTCCCCCTTGATATCCACCTGTGACAGTCACTGATCAATTTCAGCTTTTCTGATGAATATTGGGACCTTCAGATATGACCATATTGCAAACAGGATTGATAAGAAGGTTGATTTTTCCAGAAACAATACACAATTTTTTTGAGGGGAAAACCACACTATAGTCTTGTGGACTGGAGGCAGAAATGTGGACACTGACCACAAAATATCAGTGGTGGAAAATAATGGAAATCAGGAAAAATAGTTTAAGTAATTTAAAAACCAAATTTTAAAAGAAGTGCCTAAATATATTGCAACAAAATACTGGAAAGGAAATATGACTATCATATATTCTTGTACATCCTTAAAACTCCACAGAGCTGATATGTTTTATATGTGAAGCAATGACCTGTTCCTACTGATTTCAACTGATTTTACCAAAAAAAGTTTTCTGAGGTGAATGTATCTAGTACCAAAGCCAGGTCTTTATGGACCAGGATAATTAAATGAATAATTCAGGTCATATTATGATGGAGAAATTTAGTCATAATATATGATATTGACTTAATTATTGTAAACTAAACTAGGTGATCTAAGACATGATGCCTCTGGGCCTGTCATGGTACACAACCAAAGAGAAAACTTCTTTTCTTTTAGAGATGCATCTTATGGAAAACTTTTTTTGGTTATATGATTAATAATTGAAGAGGATGGGTTCTGACCTGTCAAAGAATATTTAAAGAGTTATCTGGAACAACCTTGCAAAGTAGTTCAAATGTGTGCAGTAACAGAAATTAAAATTACTTGGGCCACTCAGATCTTGAAGTCAAATATTCATTTATTTGAGTTCATAGTGAAAAACAGGTACTTCCAGGGGCTGACTCCTCTCAGCTGTCAGATAGTGAGCTGCAGAATTGTCTCCTGTTTCTCTGCATTAGTTAAAGAGGAAGCTGAGATCACGTGCATACACTAAAGTTCCATTTTGGGTGGTCACAGCTGAATGAGTTCTTCCTTTACACTGTTCTGATTTGTAAAACAAACATTCTCCTTGAGGAAAAACATTTCCAGGCACAAGTAGATGGACCTACATATGAGACTGCACCATCCTATTCACTGATGCTGGTTAGATGAGCTTTGTCACAAGGGAAGTAAAAGACTCTGCTCTTTTTTGGTGTCTGAGACACAGGCTGGGAGTGAAATTGGCCCCTGCTAGAGCCCTTGCACACAGCACACAGCTGTCACACGTGTGAGCTCCCACCACCCAGCACAGGTCTCAGGAGATGGGGAACATGCCCAAAACAGAATTGGGCATGAGCACAACTAATGAGACAGCAATGTACCAGGCAAATCCTTTCTTCTTGTGTTTTGGGCCACACAGATCAATTTTGAAGAAAAAAATTTGGTCTTCATGACAAATACCTGCGGTATTTATGTTCATATGAGTATGTTCAGAATTAACATTGCTCTGAGTTAAATTTTTCTCTTGGAAACATTCTGTTGTTGACACTCTACTCCCTGCATAAAACTGTTTTTTGCAAATGTATATGCTAAAGATTTACATCTGGGAGGAAAGGAAAGCCCTGGGAAACATAGCATGGGATCTTGGCTACATTGAAATCAATGGCAAAACTTTCACTGACTTCAGACATTGCTGAGGAATTTGAGCATGCAGATGCAGCAGCTCAAGCAACTGTGAGCATCTATGGTGTGATTTCTGAATGTGAGCAAAAGATACTGCCATGGGTTAATTGGTACATTCCTTCACTGAATCCAGTGTCTTCCCTTTAAAAATACTTTCCTTTTAGAGACATACACCGCAAATTAAATTTGTTCTGCTGCTGTTTGCAACACTGGAGGTGAATTACATGTACTGAGTGGATGATCCACTCCGTAGGAAGTACAAGACATTGGGGAATATTTATCTGTCATTCTGAAGTAAACAGAGCTAAGAAGTAAAGACAAAGTGGCCAGAACAGGGAAGTATGCACATTGACTGGATAACCCTAGCACTATGGCTTTCAAATCTACCTGTTCTGTAAGTTTTGTTGATTCATCTTGGATTTGCATTTATCTTGTTTGGTTTCTGCCAATTTGGGAAATTTTAAAAACTGTTTTCAGATTCACTGAAATATGGAAAAAAGACATATTAAAAACCAAGTGATAAATGAAATAATACTGAAAGTTAAACATGAAGTCAATAGTCAAGTAAATAGCACAGATCAAAGGAGTTAAATTAACACAAAGGAAATATGCACATTTATTCTGAGGAAACAAAAAATGGTCAGTAGAACCACTCAAATCAATGCAAAAAAATTGAGTCTGACCTGGTGCATCACTAAGAAAAACATGTGAAAGCCATTCCTTTTCCCTAAGAGAAAATGCTCTAAACTTCCCAGACACAGACACTTCAGGAGTGATTAACAACAGCATCAGTTGATCTTTGTGCAATGTTTTAGAGATCAGTCTCCTCACTAAAGAGGGAGGTTGATAGATGCATCCAAGATTACTCATTTTCAGCTGTTTCTAGTTTAACTAACATGTAAAATGCTATGTACAACAGCCATGGTTTGGAGGCATTGTTTCTACATTCCTTTTTTAATTTTAGCAGCTATATTTCTTCCTCTTAACCCCTATAATAATCCTGTTTTGAGGCATGATTAATTATTTAACTTTGCCATTCTCTCAGGGAAATTATAGACTAAATTGCATGCATGTTATTAATACAAAGCACCATTTTGTTAGCTAATTTAGAATTTCACACCCACATCAAACAGGCAGATGTCTATAATCTATTATTTGTGATCCCACTGAACTGCACTGAGCGGACAGAGCCCACACTCCTGTTCTCCCTCCCTGCTGTGAGGGCAGCATCCTGCCGTCAGGTCCCCTCGGAAACCCAGCCCTGCACACACTGCTACACCATCTTCTGAGTCTTCCAATTTCACAGCCTTTCAATGCCATGCTCAGTGGACACAGCTGGCTTCTCTTTTCTTTTTAGAAGTTTTTGTTTTAAATTCCTGCTCTACTGCTTGATTGCCGTTGGATACACTCCGGCTCAGTTAATGCTTCTCGGTTTAACTGCGACCATTTCTGGCCCAGCTTTTGGCTCCCTCAATCAACGGTCAGAATTTCTCCCAGAAAGAGGGGGCAAGGTAAATTTAAACTCTTCTTCCAGTCGGTTTTGCTTCTAATTTAGAAATTAAGAACGTATATTTATTTCAAAAGGTTACATGTCCTTCTTCTTCAGTTTTGGCTCTCACAGTCATTTTGTATTGCAACAAACTTCATTTTTAATCCTTGTGCAGTACAATGTTGTTTCTCCTATAATGCTGTTTAATGTAGCAACACAAACCTGGCAAGTGACCTGAATTTCACAGATCAACTGCAACCACACAGGAGACCTGCAACAAGAATGTTTTGTTTCCTCTCTTGATGTTCTAATTGCTGCCCATGATCCAACTGCTCCCCCATCTGACCTTGCATGCAATTTTCATCACTTATTCTTTGGAGGCTGTCTAGATGTGTGACATGTCTGCAATTCCTCTTGGTATAATGCATATTCAGCACCTGATCAACTGTGTGTCTCTGGGTGTGAGACAGTCTAAATGGAGCCATATCAAATGAATTATGTGATGTACAGGGTGTCTTCAAGTATGTCACAAGCTTAGTGCGTGCGCCAGATTCGAAAGGCAAAGCCGTACTCTCTGTTGAATATTTTGCATGGACCATCTGAGAAGTCAGATGTCTTAATAGAGGTTCTTTTTTTAAAGCAAGCAAGAATCTTTGGACAGGCTGAGTGGCTGGAATATTGGTACAAACTTGTGAAACCTGATGATGTTTTCCATTTGTCACATTATCTTTCTTGCGACAGTCTTTTTTCGAGTACTTTTCTTCAGACACCTCAACTGACTGAGTAATACAAAGAGTGAGGGTGAGTGTAGGGGATGCTGCTGAGACTTTGCCAGTACTTCTACAATTCTGCATATGTTTATTGCAGTCTGCATCCACCAGACACTTTCTCCCAGGGCCAGAGCAGACTGCTAGCCACAAACTTGGGTGCACTCTTGTTGAAACACATTACATTTCTCCTTTCATTCCCTGTGGTTTTTGTTAACTGGAGGACCAGATAATTCTGGATGAGAGCTTTTATTTTCATTAAAAGTTAAAGATCACTACATGAGTATGGATTAGCTTTGTGGTAAGTCTTAAAACTCTTTATTTACTCACATTTCATGCACAGTATGTTCCTTATATCCCATATGCCTTCTCCCTCAGAAACAACAAAAAAAATCAAGCTTTAACAATATATTTTTAGTATACATCTATATGTTACTAAATGTATGTGTGACCAGGAAATCCTGCTGCACATCTAACTTTTAGAATAAATAAAGGAAATTAATATAGCTTTTGGTGGGCTATGTTTAATTTGTGAGAGGATTCTTTTTTATAAGAGAAGAACAACAACCAATGACTGGTTCAAGAGGGCCAGAGTGGTCTGGGAGTTCTTTCTTCAAGATCACCAAAGGAGGAGGGGGGATCCTCAGATGCATTTTCTCTAATTTGTCCCTAAACCCAGCCAGATAAGCCTTCCTGGTGGGGAAAAATCTCAGATCTTCTGGCTCTCAGGGGCAGCACCTTCTTTCTTTCTAGATCTGTCTGACAGACTCCCAGCATGGAAGATCTCTTCTTTTCTCAACTTCCCCATCTGGTGCTGCTAGCATGGTGGGCCTAGAAGCCATCTATGGCTGCCACCCTGCTTGTTGGAGCCCATGTCCAGGGACAAGGTGCTGTGAAGATTTACGGATGCTCCAGCAAAGGCCTGGAGAGACCTAAATGGACCAGATGGTGGGACATGCCTTTTCAAACTTAGATGCTCATGTTCACTTCCACCAACTGAAAATTCATAGCAGTTACTTTCTAAAATGTTTTCACTTACCCTGCCCTATATATCTATGCCCTCTCTCACTCAAATACAGGTAGATATGCTGGAACTAAGCAGGAAAAGACAACTCTGACCTGAATGAGTTTTCTATCAGTTCCACAGCTGGCCATACCTTGACCTTAAACAAGAAAGCCACAGAGGAATAACTGGTCTCTTTCCCCAAAGTCTGCTCATTGCACAACTGCCAGCAGACAGAACTAGTATAACCCTAAAATCACATCTCTACCTGTGGGGCGTGCTTTCAAGGCACACAGATGTCCACTGATAGACTCTTGAGCTGAAACAGGCAAATGCAGCTGCCATCAGTGGCAAATCCAGTTATCATTAATGTTAACATTAGAAGAATGTTAATGGAGCAGCACATCTGGATATGTAGAATAAAAACATCAGGACTAAGGAAGTGAAATTATATTCTCAGGAATGAATTATTCACTACATGTGTACAACCAGCAGGGAGAGAACCACAGGCTGAGAAAAATATGTTCAAACTTACCAACAAAAATAAATACATGAAAGTATTATGTGAGCATCAGCTACATTTCCTAGGCAAAAGCTCCACATGGAGGCCTGAAATCCAACTATATTTGCATTTTGACATATTATCACCAGAAAAGACACAGCAATGCAGCCCCTGAGGCAAGGGAATTCAACATTGCCAGGCCATCTGGGCTTTTTTCTTATGGGTGGAAAATTTCTCTACTCCCAAATGTCCTACAGCATTGTATAGAGAGAAGTAAAAAGGGCACATGGGGGATGCCCTGCCTTAGAAGCAATAAAGCTATTGCAAGGAGACATCCAGACAAAAAGCCTGCACTCTTGAGGAAAGTGGAGATGTTTTACACTATCTCTCTGAACCCAAGTCGTCCACTTACTTCCTCTTTCTTCCTAGTCTTGATGAGCTCACTATTACCTCCTGTGACCCTTCACAAACTGTTTCACTTCCTCTCTCATTTTCTCTCTGAGCAGATCCCCTCTCTTGGATTTGCCATTACCCCTTATTCCAGGCACATCACTCCTACACACATACAGGCACAGGCACACAGAGAGAGAGAAATCCTGAGGAGATATTATGATGAATTAGTCTTCTTGAAGGCTGCAAAGCATGGAATAAATGGGAAGGGTGCTAAAGCTCCATGGGTCTAGTTTGATGAAGTAATTGAGGGCTGCACGCTGTTTGCTTTTGAATTACTGCGCTCTCACAGAAGTTTCAGAATTCGGGGGAGAAAAAAAAAGGAAAGTGCTTTGAAATGCTGTCATGGGAATGCCCACTTTGAAGCTGTGCTAGGAAACCCATCCTGGAGTGTTTATGCTCCTGGGAAAATTCAGCCCAGATGTGACAGCAGAAACAATGATGCTTGAGCCATAGTTACAAGGCCTTGCCATGAGGGAGCACTACATGAGTGGGAATGAATGGAACCAAAGTACATTTCAATCAATGAAACTATGCTGATATGCTTTGAATCAAACAAAGAAACTTGGGTCTCTACTGATGCCTTCAAGGATGGCCCTGGGGCAATGCTGTTCCAGGAGAACAGAAGAGACTCACTTGATTCTCCATGGCATCTGTTACAAGACTGATGTCTGAGTCTGAACAAATACATGCCTGACTCTGAAGTTTAGGCATGGCCCATGGGTGTATGAAATTTTCTAGGCATATGTAAGCTTTGGAAATAAACTGAAACTGGTCTTCAAAATTACTTTTTGCTTATATACAACATAATATGCATACATATGTGTATACACACAAATATTTT
Organism: Vidua chalybeata; assembly: GCF_026979565.1. Taxonomy (NCBI): domain Eukaryota; kingdom Metazoa; phylum Chordata; class Aves; order Passeriformes; family Viduidae; genus Vidua; species Vidua chalybeata. Next base: position 92,994,274 of record NC_071530.1, read on the forward strand.
AAGACATTTGAACCATATATTTGTATAATCAAGCCCAAAGGCAAAAGTACAAAGCTAATTATTTGACTTGACAATGAATGGTAGGTGCTTGGTAAATGCAAAAGTACATGGCAGATGCAAAAGCATTCTCTTATTTTTACTTCATTACAGGAAAGTGAACAGCATGTGAACTGGTGTGCCATGCAAGTGGCAGCTCACCAAGGACAGGAGGGAACTGACAACCCCATGCTCTTCGCTGGCTCACTGAAGGTCAGAAAACAGCATAAGGCAAATTTCAGCCAGGCTTTGAAGAGGCTGTCATTAAGGCGGTTTCTATTTCCACAAATGAAGGCCACTGCAGTAGTTAGAGGGAGCAGCTGCAAGGCAAGTGGTGGGCAGGCTAGACTGAGACATTTTCAGTCAGATATTATTAATGGATAAATAAAGAGGAAAAGTGTCTTTACGGATTTACCAGCACCCAGTGCTGGTGGTCAGCAAGCTCATGTCAAACTTTTAAACAGGTCTTCCTGAACGGGACTGTGATTACTTCCCTTTCACACTGTAAGCCTGCAGTTTAAAAGCAGGTCTTTTGTCTACAGGATTCTGACAGGCATGAAGCACAACCACAGACAACCTCAGAAGTCTCAAACCATCTGGCTACTTTGATTTTAATGCTACCAAAGATGTCTCTGTCATCTCAATGGCAGATTAGTCAGCCATTTCTATCCTTACCTTATTTTTACCTGCAAGATTCTACAGTAAAGACCAGCTGGCTGGAGAAACCATTTCATCACCCAACCACCATAACTGCCTTTGTTTTACACATCTAGTGGACATAAATTCTTGTCATTTTGTTTTATGTGGATGGCAGGATTTATTAGATCAGACAGGTCATTAAGTAATTTTTTTCTTTAATAATGTCTTTGATTCAGTGAACTCAAATTTATGCTCTGTTATAGTGTGCTAACAGCTATTTTTTGGCTAGGAAAGCTAGCAATAAATCTGAATTTAATAAACTGACAATAGATCTAAATATGAAAGAGATTCAAGACACTATTTTTTCCAGTTATTTAAAAGCAGTGAATCCTTGCATAACTGCAAGACTAATCCCAAACTGAAAGCATCTTCTCTAAAAAACTATCTCATTGATCACAACATGTAATTCTGCTCAATGTGAAGATTTTTTAAAAGCCATCCAGCTATTGCCCTGGTTGCCAGTGGCAGAGTGCTCTTTTCAGCTACCAGAAGAGAAACAGAATTTGGGAGCACAGCTCTGTACACGAATAAGTACACACATACCTCTGTGCGTACCCCCTGCTCTTCCTGTCACCCCCTTTTTCTGCATTTACGCACACACAAACACAGAAAGAAGACTTGGAGCATAGTGGAACAGGTTGTCCAGTTACACTGGGGAATCTACAGCCTTAAAGATTTTGAAAAGCCAGTAGGACATGGACCTGATCAATTTTGCCCTGCTCAGAGTCCAGCCTGGCTTAGAAAAAGGGGATAGACTTGTGTCCAGCAGAGGTCAGATCCTACTTAAATTATTCAACAATTTCACAAGCTCATCAGCTTCCTGCTTTGTTCCACACTCAACGTGACATTCAGTAGCTCCATGCACATACCCACACCTTTTCCACATAGGGAAAATCTCCAGCAAAGCTACAAAGGCTATGTCTGGGAACAAAGATAGAGTGGCTGTGCATGGCATTGACTAGACAGGTCTCAACATGCTCAAGAAAAATGCAGCAGCAGCAAAGCCACAGGGCACAGTTTCACCACAGAAATGTTCACACACAGGTCGTGTGCCATTCCTGACTGATAATCCCAGCACATTGGGCAGTTCATCCCATCCTGTCTTGTCTTCAAAGGACTTGACTGAGGTGTTATGTGATGGGCATGCATGCAGCATATGGGAATCACTCACAACTAGGAGTTTTAATGACATTCCAAGTTCTGAAATCTCCTCCAGCTACAAACCTGTCATGGATACTTGAGGTCTGTGTCTCCATCCCAGTCTTAACTAGATCTTTAAGATAAACTTAACTAGATCTTTACTTAGCTAAATTAAATCTTTTATATGCATCAAAGGACTGTAGGCAACTCAAAAGCTGTGGCGGGCTGGCTACCTATGTAAGCTTTTTTATTGAAATCTACCATCTTCCATAGTGTTTCACCTGCCACTCACATAACTTTGAAAGAAGACGGCGTGCGCTGAGCTTGTTCCAGACCACTGTAAAGCAAATGCACCAGAACAAAAACCAAGACACCAATCTTTTCCTATGTGTCTGGCCTAGATAAGAATCCTGTGCAACAAGGGTCAAGGAAGCAGAACTGCAATCATAAGGGAACTGTCCTGTTTGTATGATAGGGCAGAACATGAAGTAGTAATTGCTACAAAGCAGACATACCCTCAGCCCTTCTCGAGACGGTCACAAGGGTGGGAATGTCACCTTTTGATATCTGAGCCCAGTGCTTGAATTTTCTTTTCACAGCTCTTCACTTTCAAGAAGAACCCCAGTGAATCACACTGTTTGGCTATAAAAAGGGAAACTAAAAGAAATGTCAAATGTCACAGTGGCTTTTTCACGTTATCTCTCTGTTCAGACAGGAAGTAGGAGTGCATCCCACTCATGGCGCAGATAGGGGAGACAGCTGCCTCCAGAGTCTCTTCATCAGAGGGGACTGCCCCTTTCAGAGAACCACAGGGTTGTTTGCTTTTCTTTTCTCCACACAGTTTTGTTTTCTGGCCCCTATTCTGCCAATCTGACTCACATTCTGGGACACTATGTTTTTGGGTGTCCTGTCTGTGAAAATTTGTTCTCAATTCCATTACAATCCATATTTTGAACCATATTCATCTACTCTTACATTGTAGGGAGTGGCTGAGATAAAAAAAAATATTTTATTTTACATTTGAAAGCTGGACTGTTGTCTCATTTAATGTAGTGGATTAGGAACTGGTTGAAATCCATGCCAAATGGGTAAAATGGCTCAGAATTCATTAATGCTTGAAGTGAAGGAATAAAACAGCCTCCCTCAAGCTAGGCTCAGACTTCTTCCTAGGCAAGGTCAGTCGAAAGGTCTTGCAGCCACATACTCACACCACTCAGAATGAGCACTGTTGCAGATCCTCCATGGATGTTTCTTGCCCCATCTACATGACAGGCAGGTGTCTCACATGTCTCGAAGGGGAGATAGCTTTTCAGCAGCTCTCTGGCCAAATCCCTTCATTCTATTCTCAAATGCATTCCCACTTGGTAAGGTTCAGAAACTGTATGCAGTCCAAATGCTGAAGTACCTGGCAACTACAGCACCTATGTGTCATACTCTGTGTGTTAATAAGGGCTGCACAGAGCTGGAGCAGACTCTGGAGACAGCTGCAGGAGCACCTTCTCCCAAGTACGACTGTCAGGTAAGAAACTATCAGCCAGCCTCAGACAGACAAAGTTACTTTTTCTCTTCAGGAAGATTGACAGTCCAAATCATGCTCACTTTAGATGATTAATAATAACATGGAGAGAGCAGCTAGGCACTAGACAAATGGTGCCTTGAGCAGATCCCCTCCTTGGGGTTTTGGCCTTTAATGCTGAGGTTAAATTTCTCACGCTCCTAGAGATAGGAAAGTAGTGTTTGCAGCCCAATTAGCCTGTAATGGCTCTTCAAGCATTTGTTGATGATAGTAATCTGGGCTTGAAGTCTTGGCATGTAAGGGATGCTTGTGATTGATTGTGGCTCACGTTGTCTTGCACTGGCTGAAGGCATGTAGAAAGGACAAGGGTCACCTAGTGCTATCACAAACTAAGGCCTCTGACATAAGGCACCCCTCAGACATGTACCCTGTAGCCCATGTGCTGAGCTTTGTTAGTCAGATCGTGCCAAAGCTCAGGCTAGAGAACTATCAGCTTTCTGAAAGAACAGCATTATAACACCACGGACAAAGCACTCTTATGTGCTTTGTGCTGTGCAAACTGAGACCAAGTGGTAAATGTGTCAGTTTAGGAGTGTTTTGGACCCAAGAAGCAATGGAATGTCCTTTATATCTTTCGAAATGAGAGTCTGTTTGGATTAAAATGATCTCCATGTAAGCAAAAAAAAAAATACCAGCCTTCCCATTTCAAAGCTAGCAGGGCTTCTTACACAGGCCTCTATTCAAACAGTGTAGGGGAAGAGGAATAGGGGACTTTTTTGTTTAACTCAAATGACGTGGTGTGTGTTTCTAACATAAAAAGCAAGACAAAAAATGAACTCTGTCTGAGGCAAAAGATTTAGAAGAAAAAGGAAAGTATGAATGTAGGAAGCTGTCTGAACACAAAGGCAAGGAAAATGAACACTTTTAGTCATTGACAGAACATGCATTTTTATGAGTGTTAACAGAAATTTGGTGTGATGATTCTGATAATGACATCCTAGCCAGTACAGCTGGTCTACAGGCAGAAAGAGAAGAAGCTGTATGAACAGTGGGATCTAAGACAAGTCTTTAGAGCATGTTTTAAGAACAGTTTCAGGCATTTGGGGAAGATCTGAGAGAGTCAGATCTGAGAATGACAACCTAATAGGGCTGAAAACCATGGTTGATAACAAGAAGGAAATTCCAGCTGAAGAAAAGCAAATCTGTATGTCACCTAAAAATAAGTACAGCCAGCCATCCTATCAAAGCCCAGCTCAGGAAAGCACTGAGGAGTGGCCAGTCTAACCCTGGTTCCTTTTTTCCAGAAGCTGGAAAAGCCCAGCGTTGGACAGGACCTGGTAGAAAAGGTCACTATGTACAATTTTACCACAAAGATGAATGTAACAAAACATACCATTAAGATGAAATGATCAAATATAACTTATTACCTCAGGTTTAATTGTCACATGCCCCTGCTAAGAAATCTCCATAACCTTTTTTACTCTATGCCACTTCCACTCTCTTTACAAAGAAAATGCTACCCTCTGGCTATACAAATACTAGAATAATCTTCACAGATTATTCCCCCCAGATGAAACTCACTCAACTTCCTAGTTTTTTTGTTACTCCCCAGGAACTCTACTTACAAACTCGAAGCAGCCACCTGCCTGCTCAGCTTAAGCCCTTTTCTTTGATTTCGGTTCCACTCACATTTCTGTCTGCTGCCCTTCCTACTTTTCACCTCACTCAGTTACACAAACCCAGAGTCCACCTTGGCCTTACTCTGTTTCATGTCTGATGACATTTGACCCATCCTGGCTGCCTGGCTATACCCACACTCCTCTTTGCTGCCCTCACAAGTTTCTCCTTCTGTAACCTCTCATGGCAACACATACAGACTCAATGCTTCTCTGCTCAGTTTTTACCTCTTTTCTCTGACAGTCTGTTCCTTGATTGTACCATTTCTAACCCTACTGCAGACAGCCAATTTCTCCATCATCTCACAGCCCTAACAGAGATGTGCTTTTTCTGCTGTCACTGCCAATAAAACCACCTTCTTATTAAGATGCCTCTTTTCCTCTGACACTCTCTTTCTCTATCTCTTTCTTCTTTTCCTTCTCATTTCTGTTCTTTTGAACAACTCTGTATCCAAGCCCTTGCTCTGCTCCAACGTTGTTCTCAGCCATAACTCTCTATATATTGTGTCTCCTGAGAAAGACTCCTTTTGGAGTTTCTCATCCTCTTTCCACTCTCAGTCATCCTTGGATGTGGATACCTGTGTGCAGATAACAAGTCCATCCTGTAGGTGTTGATTTCTTTGCACTTGTGTCTTTCTGTTGTCTGCATCCATGCCTCAACCATCCCTCTCACCTAAGAGGCCACCCCTCAAACGATGTTATCTCTTTGTTCTCTCTGCTGTTAAATTCCAACTGTGACCAAGTCTCTTTCAGCATTATCCATTGCTCTCAGATACAACCCCTCACCTGGGGTCTTCCAGTCCATCAGCATTTGCACTCAACCTTCTGTGCTTTCGCCCTTCCGACAGCTTTGCTGATGCTCTCTTGCTGCTGTGATTCTTTCCCCTCTTTTTCCCACTGCAAGTATTATACTGGCACTGGCTCAACTGCAACAACTGTTCCTCCAAGAGCAGGCTGACAACTGCCACTACGAGTTTGTTCTCTCCTTTTTCCATTCACCCGTTTCATGCAGCACTTAGCACAGTGGGCTTCTGGCCCACCAGCGAGGCATCTTAAGCACTGCACTGAATGCAAATATAATCACATGGCTCTGGAAGTTGTTCCTGCCATTCATATGAATAGCTAACTGCTTTTTATTAATTAACTTTTGGCCACTGTGAAGTTTTGTAGAAATCTTTATGCTGCTTAAGACCGGCCCTCTCCTTCAGGAATGGCTGAATAATAGCACCAGCTGGATGTATCATAATTATCACAGCCTCAGCACTGTGGAAATATAAGACTTCTGGTGGGTGGAAGCCATTGCCTCTTTCTTTTCCTATGTGCCCAGGCTTATCACAGGATGTCATTCAAGGTTAAAAAGCTTAGCATCCCTGCTGATCATGCCTTTCCCCCTGGAAAAAACATGTGATGGATACGATCACAAAGGGTTGTATTTCAGCTGTGCAGTCTGTTCAGGCTTGTCCATCTTTACCTTACTGGTGGTGTCCCAAAACCAACATGTGACCCTGTGCACATGAGGCTTTAATATCTGGATTCCATTTTAGTGACACTGAGAGCATCAGATCATTGTTGTGGGGCTGCTCACTCAGAAAGCTGGAAGCAAATGAGCAGAAACACAGCAATACTGCTTGCTTTACACCTCAAAGAGGGAGGCTGACCTTGGTTTTCCCATCTTTCCCTTTTTAATGCTAAAATTGTTAGGGGACATTAGTCACATCTGAGAACTCCCTGCCCTACAGTTGTCCACTTCCTTTTCCCTTCCTGTCAGTGATGCCTTCACAGTATGTTATGGAAAAGGCTAAATATATATCTCTTGTTCTTAGATGTGAACACATGGAATTTCCATCCTGTGTCTTCCTTTCTACTTACATGCCTCTAAACATTTTATCCCCAAGGACACCCATGTCTTCTGCAGGGCTGCTCTCAAGGAGTTCTTCCAGCCTGTGCTCATGTCTGGGATTGCCCCACCCAGGTACAGCACCTTGAACTCAGACTTGATGTTTTGAGCAAAGACAATGTATATTCCCAGTGAAAAATCTATAGGAAGTACACTCTTGGAAAGACTGCCTCATCCTCCATTTGAGGATACAGTTATGCCTCAGTTTATCCAGATTTGGGATTGAGGCCTCACATACTCCACAGCCAACTTCACTGTAATTGTACTGGCAAAGTTCCCAGGTTCTGCAACAATCTGGTGGAGGCAAAAGCCAATTCTGCCACTGCTTCTTTTCTGCTGTAACAAAGGATATGTTTAATTAAATAAATATCAAGATTAACAATGAGGACAGTGCAATGGTATCTCTGTTACTCCCTCAAATACCCCTTTTCCTTTATTTAGCAGCCTTAATTTTCAGAATATCCACGTTGAGGTTCTTTACATCAGTGGCTTTTGCCTGCATTGTGGAATTTCTAGGAAACACTCTCCCCCGGGCAAAATCAACAGGATACCTTATGAAAACATCTTACTGTTTAAAATGATGAGAAAGCACTTATAACAAAAACTGGTCTAATAATGTGTCCTTATTCCTAGGTTTAAGTATGAGCTCTCTACACTGCCTCTCTTCTTACTTGCTGATTATTTGCATATTATCGTCTCCACTAATGGAATATATCACTGTTCTCCTGTTCATATATCTCCCATTTATTTCTCCTTTCTTGCCATATTACTGTAGTTCTTAAAAAAAATACAAACAAACCCAGATTTTTGTTAGATAGATACAATGATTTTTTGATATAAGGTGAAAAACCCCCTTGAATTGTGAGCTAATTTCTGACCTTCTGAATGCAGGGCATAGCCTCAGCTCTGCTGATTGTTAAAAATGCAGATAATTTTAATGTCAGTTCCTTGGGCAAAGTAATTAAATGGGCTGCAGTACTCCTTTTCCTAGAATGACCTTATGACTAAAACACTGCCAAAATTTTACACATTTTCCTGTGGTCTGTTCCCCAGACAATGAAATCCAAGCTGCCAGATTTTTCATTAATTAATTCTTCAGTGGATGGTAGAAAAGCAAGAAGAATATAAGCTCAGATGTGTTTGTTTACTTTACATCTGCTGCCCCTTAACCTCAGGTTCCACATTTCTCTAGCAAATAACATTTCCTCCTTTATCTCATAACAACAGAGAGTCCAGCGCTTTCCTTTTCATTCCTTGCACACTCTCACCCCTTTGCCTTCTCTCTCATCACTTTTTTCCTGGTGTTGACATTAGGGCACCCCAATCCAGTGACTGACCTCCTGCCCCTTTCCTTGGGACTGCCCTTCTGCGGGGTGAAAAGATGACTCCTGAAAACGAGCTGATCCTCTGTGAACACAGAGTGTGTATGAAGGTGGCTCTGCTATATGGGCCAGCTCTGGGAAGATGGAAGAGCTTCTGTCCGTGTGCTAGAGAAAAAAGGGCCATTCTGTTTGGGCAAGGAAATTGCCCAAACCTTTCTGTCCTCTGCCTCACTCTCCTGGCTAACTCGGTAGCTGTTATTCATGTTCCTGGAGGAGGGAAGAGAAGGGAGAGCCTCCAGGTGATAAAAAAAAAAAAAAAAAAAAAAAAAAAGAGGGGGAGGGTATTGGGGTAAGAACCGTCTGAACGATAAAAAAAAGAGGTATTAAAATTATTATAAAAGATATTAAGGGAAAAGTATTGAAAAAAATTGGTTTTTTTTTTTTTTAAGTATTTTTAAAAAGTGTTTTTTTCGAAAAAGCATTACAACGCCCCGAAACCCACCGGAGAAGCTCCACCGCGCTGTAGCACGGAGCGCGCAGGGGAATGTGCGGGGGCTGCCCGGGGACACGGCTGTCGCGGCAGCGAGCACAGCGAGCCGCGGGCACCCTCTGCTGCCACCGCAGCCTCCACCGGCTGCTGCTGCTGCTGCTGTGCCCTCCGAGAGCTCCTCTCCGCAGCCCTTCGGGAGCTGGGCGCGTCCCACCCCTCCCTACCCACCACATCCCCCGGCCCTGTTCTCATGGGGTGTGCAGAGACCTCACTCTTTGGAATTTCCGTTTCCCTGTCCGCAGAGCCGCCACAGACCTGATCACAAGCACCCTCCTTCCTCTAACTAGGGGATGGTGCTATGCAGGGTCAGGAGTTGCACTCGATGATCCTTGTGGGTCCCTTCCAACTCAGCATATCCTGGGATTCTGTGAAAAACAATCCTGAAGCCTGCCCATGTAGCAATCGTTAAAGACAAAAATTCCCAAAGGTTCCTATACGTCTTGCCATCCCTGCTCTGTGACCAATCACCCCATCATCACACATGACTTCCATCCAAAAATGCTGGAATAGGACCTTGCCCTCAGAGGATCACCTGCAGGTGCTGAAAACAAATGGTAGGTGTGCAGGCAGATCAGGTTTGATTTAGTCTGAGGTGCTAAAAACAGGAAGATTCACATGTCCTGATATGTGCTGTGTACTTTAGATTAGCTTTGGTAGGCAATGCACCACTAAGACACACACACACAGACCTTATGCTGATCTAGTTGCAGATAAGTCCCTGCTAATTACAAGGGGTGATGGACTAAGATGACCTTTAGGGGTCCTCTCCAACCCAAACCATTCTACGATTCTATAAATGAAGAGTGATGAAAATTTCAGCTCACCCTCAAGCTGTGTGAGTTGGTCTGGCACAAGGCTCTGCACAGGTATTGACCAGCAAAACCAATACTGCTGTTCATTTAGGCTAGGAACTGCATGTTATCAACTCTCACCTTCTCTGTTGTCCAGTGTTCTTCCTTCTTCCCGGATACCACCCTTCTTCCAGGCTTTCCAGGACTTCTTTTTCCTTATACTCATTTTCTTTCTTACATGTATGTCCCCTGTCTCCCCCTTCCTTCCTCTGACATAGGAAGTTTATGGTGGGAGGTTGAAGGAGGAGAAAATAATTCTCAAGAATCAAGTGCACAACATGGGGAATAAGGACAGGCGCTAAAAGGTGGCTGTCCTAGGAAGGACAGGTTGAAAGGAAGAATTTCCCAAGTGGTTCCTGAGGACTGTTTCCTTCAAGCTGTCTGGTGTCATGGAAGCTAGGGAATGAGCAATCCAGCTCATGTAAGTCTTTTTTTCTGGGCAAAACATAATGTACTTGCTTAACAGCCCATAAAGTAAACATAAATGCCTAAGCCCAAGAATGTCATTTCAACTAGAAGCATCTGTATCAACATCATGGTGACTTTGCTTGCCTCCTGTTACTGTGTCCTTGAGGTATATACATATATTTTTTATTCATCTTCATGAGTTTGGACAAGCTCTGAACCCAACGCTCAAAAGTCACTGTAGCTCCAACTCTCCAACACAGAGGGTATGTGAGATCAAACAAGGTAAATTCTGAGCTTGTAACAATTAATTTTTTAGCTTTATTCAAAAGTAGAATAAGCAGCATTAATTCAGGAAAGCTAGTTACCATGTAATAATACCTAGGGACCACAGCTGCTGAATAATTTAGAGTAAACTTTGCATCCAGTGCCATGAATTACACTCTAAAAAGAGTATACAGTCAAATCAGTTAGTTCAGCTTGAAGTATCAGTATAAATCCTGATTCAGGATTTATGCCTGTATTTAAATCACATTCCCTCAGTCTGCATTTTCATCTCCAGCAAGAAGTGCCCATCTGTCTCAAGCCACACAGAGCTAAGCCCAGTAGAGCCTTAGCTGTGCATTCCAGTCCGGGACTCATGTTTCCTGTATGATGCGCATGTGTCTCCTCCACACACATCAGTCCTGTTCAAATAATACTGCAACCCCGACTGACCTTTCAATATTTGTGACAACACACTCTAGAAAGCACTAGGAGAGAGGTTTTCAAAGCAGCTGAAGGAGATAGATAGCCATCTTGTGGGATTTTCAAATGTGACTAAACAGGCCCACTGCATTCATGAAATCAGTAAGAGGTGAGTACCTAACTTCTTCAGCCGTGTTTGGTAACCTTGCCACAAGCATCTGTGAAAAACTAAGAATTTTAGGACATTTGCCCTTACTTACAGATGAGGTCTGCCCAGGCACACATTAAAACAAACAAAAAACATCTTCCCAAAACTGGTTAGAGCCTACCTACATGAGAGTGCTCAGAAGAGCTGGGTAGCTCTAGGCAAGACATACTGAACCAGCTTTAGCTTTGGTTCCATATGCTTTGGATCCTGGATTCAGACCCAGCAGAAACTGGGGTAGCACTGTTTTAGTGAAGCCTGATCATCTTCAAAGCACCTACACACAAACAGGAACAAGAATGTAAAGCTGGTGTGATGAGTGAAGAGCACCTGCATTTGGAACAGCTGCTTCATGTACTTGGTTTCCAAAAGAAAAGGGGAAAAAAAAAAGGCTCTGTATCTCCACAGCTTGTTCTCCCCTCCTACCCTGGTAACTTGGAGCATCTCTACCAGGTAGCCTGCAACCTGCAGCTACATTCCAGAGGCCACACACCTGGGAGTGCCAACAAACTGTGGGCTGTGACCTGGTCAGCATCATTTTGCCTGCCACTCCACAGGCATTGCAGGTGGACTACTCTTCATTGACAACCTCTTGAACAAAGAGGTTAGAGCCTACCTAGTACCTCTACCTCTACCTCTGCCACCACACATAGATAAATAAAGACTTGCAAGAAGTGCAATTTTTAGTAAAGTTAGCTCTGGTTCGAGAAGTATTTGTTCCTATATGCACGATACAGCTGTCTTCATGGCAAAACTTGCTTTTATCTTAAATGTTATATTAAACAGGAGCTTTTCTGTCTCTTAATTTCAGTCTGCTGTAGAAATAATCACTAGCAGGTGAAAAATATTTTGGGAGGTCACATCACACAGGTCTTCCCCACAAATCAACGCACTGAAAAAAAGAAAGCACCACGTATATTGCTTATCCCTTATGCACAGATCTAGATTAATCCAATTTGACCTTTGATTCATTTTAGCCACATGGTCAAAATGATCCATGTTAATCTGCCCAAAATTGTCTGCCCTTCTGTGCCAAGCTCACACTTGCATTCAGAACCAGACACACATACCAGCACTGATCCTCATCTTCTGGTCACTCTGAGCCAAGCCTCCACTTCCAGCAGTATTTGCATTCAGGCTGGAAGAGGAGGCATTGCCCTGGTGGGGAGCTTGATGTGAAGCTCCACATTTACAACCCTGTCACCAGACTAAATCAAACGGTATGCGGTCCATAACACTGTCAGGAAGGTAGGGAATGTTGTTCTGCATCTGATTAAGAATGATATATTCAGTCAACCCACATAATAATGTTGTTTTAGGAGTAAAATGAAAAACTACTGGCAAATGCAATAATCTTTTCTTTCAAACAGTGAAGAGGAGATGCAAATACACCAGAGTATAAAAACCTAGTGATCCTTATGATACAGGATCCTGGGATCAGGACAAGGATGCTTTACAGCCTGTGTGCTCTGCCTTTTGCCTCCTATTTGGTGTTTACGCTTAGGAATAGAGCTGTGTGGGATGGGATATTTAGGAATTGTCACCACACGAATGACATATGGGTGCTGCCTGGCTCATGGCATCTTTATGATGGTGTGACTTCTAATCCAGACATATGCAGATTAGCAGTGGATTCAGTCATGCTGAAAGCTTCCAGGGCTTCCTTTTAAGCACCAATCCCTCTCTGACTGGCAGCGATGTGACTGTCAGCTACTGTTTCCTGATGTCTCCCTCACATGACTGCTGAGAGCCGTGATACACCGCGCTCGGGTGGCTATCTCATTTCCAATCAGTGTACTGTGGCAGCAGACAGTAACGGGGGTTTCTGTTCCTGGATGGGTGCCACAGTGTACTTGGAGACATTTGCTGCTTGCATGTGAGCTTTGGAATCCCCTTTCACAATCAGGAGGTCTATGGAAAAAGAAATCCCTACCACAGCATGAACATAATACTGGCTCTGCATGATGCCAAAAGCATTAATCTCCTTCAGCCTTAAGGCCGTGTGCCTATGGATTCCAAATGTCCCAGTTCACTCAGCACATTTCTCTCGACCTTATGCCTGATTTTTTGATAATTATAACATCACATGATTGCACGCTACGCTGTCTTTGAGTTATGAAACTGAAGCTTCACATTAGTAGAAAAATTCAGGTTAAATGTTTAAACTATGCATAGGAGAATGGAGCAGCCATTATTATGGGCTGCATACCTGATCGTACAGTAGCTTTTAAATTTGGGGATGAGTAGCCTTTACCTTGGAAAAATGACACTCTGGTTTAAATAAAAATTTCTGAGTTTGATTTTCATTGAAAGCCCATGGATCTTCATCTGTAACTCTCACGGGCAGTAGAGTTTCCAGCTCCACTTAATTCATGCCAGGACTCCACTTAAAACGTTTATAAATGAGGAACAGGTGACTAAATGCTATGTTGAGAGGCACAACAGAAATGCTTTTGACAGACAATACAAGGGAAAATGGTAGTAGGAAAGTAGGTAGTAAGAAATTTGTTACTGTGAGGGTGGTGAGGCACTGGAACAGGTTGACCAGAGATCCTGTGGCTGCCCCATCCCTGGGAAGTGTTCAAGGCCAGGCTGGATGGGGCTCTGAGCAACCTGGTCTAGGGAAGGAGTCCCAGTCCCTGCTAGGGTGGTTGGAACTAGATGATGTTTTAGGTGCCTTCCAACCCAAACCATTCTATGATCCTATGATTACTTTTGAATTTGTCTTTTGTAACAAGTGCTGAATAGGTTTTGAATTTAAAGAGTAAACCTGCAAACTAGGGCCAAAAATTTTCCTTTCTTTGGCATACTTTGAGATTCTAGATTTACAAACTACAACACCTGTCATGGCAGGCAGTCCATTCAGTCCTGCTGCTGTCACTGTCCCCTCTCTGAAAAGCTGCTTGGGCTGCTGCAAGAGATGCTACAGCATGAGGAAGCAGGAAGCAACAGGCAGCACACAGCTGGTGAGGTTGACTGGTTATCCCACTAGGACTTATGACCAGTGGTGGACAAGGCTGGTGTTGTTGGTCATGGGAACTGTGGGTCATGGGAACTGTGCCACTTCTATGGCACAGACTCTACATGGCAGTCGTGCATGTGTCACATGTTCCCAAAATTAAGACACTCCCTTCCGTGGACAACACATCTGCCTGTCCATCAGTCCTATGGCCAGCACAACCAGCACACTTCTAAAAGAACACAACTCTTGCCAGGGCTCCTCAGACAAGAGGAAAGAAGGAGAAAAACAGAGATGCTTGCAAACTGTGATTTTATTCCCTTTCCCATCTCCTACTGATTTTTTTAACCCTTTTTTATATCATTCACACCATGTGAATGCATCAGTGTTACTGCCCCCGGGTTGTCCACTGAGCATAATTCAGACACTCAGATTGCTGCAGAGATAGGAATCAGAGGTGATGCCAAGCAAATGTGCTAAAACAGACCACTGAAAACTGACCACTGCAAACATGCAAACCATGTTTTGTTGCCTCCAATCTGGGCATTGCAGAATGGCTTCAGTTACTTGGCATGTCATGAAGGCCCAGCAAATTTATGAGTCTTAAGGAATGTAACATAGTGTGATCATACAGAGACTTGTGAAAAGTTAGTAGGATTTATGTTTTGATACTGAAAGAGCTCCTTTCTTTTGAACTTCCCAAACAACTTGTCTATAGAACATGCAAATTCAATCACATGGTTGATAAACACTTTAGGAAAATTACCGTTTTCTGCACTGTGTTATAAATGCAATTCTGCAGGACTGATGGAGAGGAAGCTTCAGGTTTCTCACTTTCCTTTGTATTACTGTGTAGGCACCACGCACTGAGATCAGCTGAGTGTGGGTCACAAGAGAAATGACAGTGAGGTTCACCACAGAGCCTCCTGCCGGCCTCTCTGGTCTGCCAGCCACCAGCAGTGTGGGCACCAGACACTTAAGCTGGAAGGGACCTGTGGGAGTCACCTACCCCAACACCCTGCCCAAGAAGGGCAACTTCAGAGTTAGACAGTGGCTGATTAACAACAAAATGAAACACAACAGAAACACCAGGGGTAAGTATGTGCATTGAATGTACAGCATCAAATAGAGAATTCATAAGAATTTCATAAGTACATTTTCACTTAACCACTACTTTAGAAACATATTTAAATGGGACACTGATACACGATCAGCTCTCTCAGGTAAATGTTGCCAGAAAACAGCAACTGTAAGCTGTTCAAATTTAGCAACAAATTGAGCAAAGGAAACCTAATACTTTAATCTAAACACAAGCAGCAGATTAAAATCCTGATACCATCATCAAACATAATAATGGCTTTTGTGTTCTTTCAGATATTTACATCTTTTTTTAGGAACTGTAATTTAACCTTGTTAAGTAGGAGTTTCTAGGGTTTTTTTGGTGGGGACAGGCTCTCTCCAGACCAAAGCAGAGGCATACAAGGAGAGAACTGAGAGCAAGCATGTGCTCTTGCAGTCAGTGTTAGGCAGCTGAGGGTGACCAAATCTGCTCCTCATTTACTTCTGTACAGCTGGAGAGCTCTAACAGCACTCTGCCTGCTCTGCTCATATTTCCTTTTTACAGGGGGCAGACTTAATCAGAAAGCTGGAACAAATTGCACCTTTGCTTAAAGCATCATGCATTCTAACCGTTGCTTCCTCTTTCCCGGTATCTGACATCAGAGCCATGCTGTTTGAGGAAGTCACAGTTGTAGCAATTGTTTCTAACCACTGCTCCCTTCTATTTTAGGCTGGCTGAAAATGATCCCATCCCTTTAGACTGATTCTGACTAAATACATTTACATCTATAACCTGTACACCAAGGACTTTTGTTTAAGAAGACAAAAGGATGAGACATTTCTGCACAGAACGAAGGAGCAGAAAAGTGTGGCCTTTAAAAAAAAAATTCTTTTGTATTGATTTGAGATTCTTTAACAACAACAGCACTTTGATTGATGCAAAGTCACAATGAAGTCACAGTAGACTTGGTGTGATGAATGCTCCTTTGACCTTTAGAGATGGTTGGCCTCATTCCCCCACTGCTGTGCACCTTGGGTTGTAATTTATACCTGTGGCAAAGTGGTTACCAAACCAGCATGGTAGCAGTTTATAGCATCTTGTGCAAATCACAACACGAGGAACGAGGCAGGGGGAAATCAGGCCCAGCACCTTCTCCCACAAGGCATCAAAGAGGGGATCTTTTATAATTTACTACAATACTGCCTAAGCACCAACCTAAAGCGAGGTCCTGCCAGGCACCCTGCCAACATGGAATAGTGGATGGCCCAATAGCTTGGCTACGGGGGGAAGCTACTGCTCATTAAATGAAGGTGTGTGCAGGGAGAGCAGCTCTTTGAGGCTTGGAAGGAACCAGGGCAGTTAGTGAGCTCCAGGGCTGACCACAGGCATAGCAGCTATGCAGAGGGGCTGGAACCTTGCTAGTGCCCCTCTGAAATTTACCCTACCCTCCCAAGCAGACTAGCTTGTGTGAAGACACTTCTGTAAACCTCTGCAAGGTGCAAGAGCCTGGGAAACACACAGAAGAATTACGCAGAGGAAGAGGTTTCCGTAGATGCACAAATAAGGTGAGAAGGACAGTGTTGGCTACATCTACAGAGCTTTGCTAGATCACTCCTAAGATTGCCTGACTCAGGTTGCCCCAAAGCAGAGGAACCTACCTGTGTCCATGCTGAAGGTCTTCAGATGTCCCAAATACCTCCTCAGGCAGAGACCAGCTCTGTGCTCTCTGACCTACAGTCAACCTCCAAAGCCCTCCGGGAAGTAAGACATCCATCATGGAGGTCCTCAGGTCCTGAGGAGCATCCTCAGGATGCATCCTCAGGAGCATTCTCATCCTGAAAGCAAATGCACCACAGCCATGCTAAAAGCTCATCAGAAAGCCCTAAAAAGGGGTCCTGCCTTACTGAATGGTAGCCAGAATCACCCAACAGCAGATACAGCTGACTACACACAGGCGGGCCAGAGCTGGAGCAAAGGGAGCCCAATCCATCATCTCCATGCCACCAACTAAGGCTCAAAATCTGCCTTTTCTGAAAGAAGCATTCAGGCTTGAACAGAAAGAAGAGATCTTATACAGAAGGTGTTTTGACCACAAGGCATCCTGATGGTTTGTCTTCCTCTTTATGAGCAAAGCAGAGGAAGCTGAAGAGCAAGATCTGACCAAGGCATACCAAATGAACATACAACTGTGCAGCCCTTTTTCTGTCTTTTCAATACCCTGCAACTCCCCAATGTATACCCAAGACACTAATTTTGAAGGTACCCAAGAGAAACTGGGATTTGGCTTATTTGTAGTGTTGTGACGGGCAAGCTTGCAGGAAACAATATTGCCCTGGTGGCTCCAGCACCAGGCAGGCTGGGTGTGAGTACAGACTTTGTAAGAAAATGGAGGGGACAGCTAACCTCTGCTTCCACACACTCTCTCTACTTCCAAAACGCCTTCTTGCTTTCACAAGAAAACCCAAGGGACAAGTTTATTTAGCAGAAACTCTGGGATTACTTAACTTAAACCAAACAGTGGTTTTGAATCAGTTATTTGTTCACAGCCCCTGCTGCAGATCCAGACATGATGAAGCCTATGAGGTGTCTTGAGCACGATTTAGGGCAGTTTGTTCTGTGTGGTCCTTACAAGAGACAGCACATGAGTCAGCTGGCTAACCACTAGAAAGCAAAATCGTACTCCTCATAAGCTTTCAATTAGAAACAGTAAATTAACAAAACCACAATCATTTCTTAAAAGCTTCTTTTTTCGAAGCAAGCCTTCTCCACTTTTCATTCTGAATTCTTAACAGGATCCTGAGGTGAGGACAAACTTCATCTCTTTGTAAAAGATTGGAGGTGAGAGCAGGGACAAGTGCAACCTGGGACATCAGGAAGAGTTTGGTTAGAAGGCATCTCCACTTCCACCACCTACTCAAGGCAGCGCTAGCTTCAAGGCAGACCAAGTTGCCTTGAAACTTTCACTGTCTCTGTGGACAGAGACTCTACAATGCTTCAAAGAGACCTGTTTCGGTGTTTGACTAAGTCTCCCGTGAAGAATTTCTTTTCTACAACCAGAATTTCCCACCCTGCACTTTGTGACCATGGCCTCTTGTTTTTTTTTTGTTCAGCAGCTTTGGTAGTAGCCCTCCTCCATCTTCTCTGTAACCCCTCCTTTAGATAGTTGAGCTCAGCACTTACATCTCCCCTTCTCCTTTTCTTCTGTGGGAAAAGTACTCCCAGTTTCCTCAGCTTACCCCACTGTTATACACTCCAGCCTGTGGCACAGGAGCATTTTACTCAAAATTAATGACACTACTCAATTTCTGCAGTGGTCAAAACCAATGACCTCAGGATGTCACCCCAACTACCCCAATGATAAAATAACTTGAGGATTTTTTTCTTCATTCTGTATATGTTAAATATTCACATAACCCCACAATAAATTAAAAATGACACAGAGTAATGTTTCATTACAAGCTGCATAAAATACAGCAACAAATGATACCCTAGCAGGTGACCATCCCTCACTGCTAGGCATTAAGCCCACTGCTTGGCCAGCTGAGCTACACTAAGCATCAGTTAAAACCTGCAGATTGATTAGACCCAACTGGCACCTGCAGAATTAATACCTGCAATTTTGGTCAGCTAGCTAAACTAATTGAACTGAGCAGCACAAAGTGATCAGATTTCACTCCTTCTCTTTTCACACATAACTCCTGACGTCCTTTGCGAGCAGTTGTGAGAAACTTCATATTTGATTTAGCTTGAAATTTGATCATTTTTGCAGGTGACTCCAGCTTTTTAATGTAAACATGGAGATACCTCTTTATTCTCACTGGAAAACAGAGAGGGTTTGGTTTTTTGTTCTACCTTAGGAAACTGCTATTGAATATTCAGTGACAAGCAGTTTGAATAGATAGATTTAATTTTTCCTCCATCCCTGGTAACAATAACTATGCTTACATCTTTTGTAATTACCACCCAACATTTCACCCACAACTACACAGCAGCCTCTCTGTATATTTAATCATCCTCTCTGAACCTCCAACTCCACAAATGGAGCTGCTGGTTGATTAGCAAACAAATAATCACCTGAGTGCCAGACCCAGACAGCTGCCCCGTGTGTGTGTGTGTGTGTGTGTGTGTGTGTGTCACTCATGACCCATCTGCAGGACTCAGCAAATGCCAGCTGCTTGTCTTGGAGCAAGCTTGGCAGCCAGGCACTGGACACAGAGAGTCGTGCAGGCATACACACATGCATGTCTGTGCCTGTATGTATGGCAGAGAAATAAGACTGAGGAAAGCATGGGAAATGTCAGGAAAAAAAGGAAAGGTTTTTATCTGCTCTTCTCTCATGGGTATTTTTTTTTCCTTAGTGTTTCTCAGGGCCATAACTATCACACCATCTGCTGAGGAGTAGTTTTGGTGTAAGCCCAGGTAGACAAAAAATGAGCTGGCTGCTCAGAACATGCAGTGAGAGGAAATTTGGTAAGTGGTCCTGACTAATGTGGTGTCTCACAGGTTTTATACTTTCTAAACACTACAAGATGACAAGCAGTTACAACTAACAAAATGTTTGGCAAAATCGCCTGACTAAATCAAATTTTTACATTTGTTTTGTGAAGTGACTGTGCAGTTCAACAAAAGGTGGACTTGTAATAATGGTATACATTATCCCCATAAAGACATTAATATTTTGATATTGCAGTTATCACCTTGAAAAGAAGTTAGAGATTCCATGCCAGCTTCAGCAATTATATGCTAGAATGCTTCTGAACTACGTCTGAGAATTCTCACTTAATGATGTGATATTTTATTTTAAAATATACACTTAGGTGTGTGGTGATTATTCAAAAAAGTTATAAAGCCCACTCAAATCCATTGGCTTCTCTAAGGCTAGATCTTGCTCTATTGTTTGATTTTCTTAATACTTTAGTAGAACATGGGTTTATATAAGAGACTTATTAAAATAAGCAGTGCAAAAATGAATAAAGAAAAAGATGGCACTTTAGAAACTAAGGATTTATTTGGCATCCTTCCAGCTGGAAAAAATTGATTAGGTTAGAGGTAACCCACGTTTTTTAACTAACCTTGAGTGAAACTCAACTGCCAAGTGTAGATGCACATTAAAACCTTAATAATATATTCACTTTTTCTGTTAGGTATAAGGGAGATACTAACAAAGACACAAACAGAGATGTAGGGGTATCAAACTTTTCCCTTCTGTGTCAGTAACTCTGAATGTCTGATCAGATGTTGCAAGCAGACAAAGGGATGGGAGTAGCAATAAAAGAGCAGAAATGTTTTGCCCATCTAACTGTGCTGTACCTGACAGATTACAATGAGGGAAAGGGAGAAAGGGAAGGGAAAGGGCCTCTGTCAGTTGCACTTGCCTCTTTTTCCTTCGTACGGCTTAAAATTCACATCTATTTGTTTAGATTGTACTTTTCCTTCAGAGCAACAGATTGTCTTCTGTGTTTGCCGAAGGAGACAAAAAGTCCCTTAAAGACACCCTTCTAGCTGAAATTGCCCACCAAACCAGAGAACCCCCAAGTTACAAATCTATGTGAGGGAATGCAAGAAGCCTATGCAGAGTTCTCCTAAATATTCCCCTGGTAGGATAACACCACTGTGCCACCAGAAATCTCTTCTTGTGCAAACAAACTTGACAGCAAGCACAGGCAAACCTTCTGAAAGATCTAATCTTAGAAAATGTACTAAGCTGCTTGACCCACACGATAACGAAATGCTTTGTGAACTATATACTGCTGGATCAAAACTTCATTGCTTCTATGTTTTCCATCCATACCCTGGCATTTAATATTAAGTATGTGGAATCAGCCATAATAATATTTGCTATAGATGAGTGGTTACCAGAACCAGAGGGTATTAACTGCTAGGAAAAACTGATAAAACCACATTTGGCTGCGTATTAATAACAGGTAAGTCAAAGAAGAGTGTGTGAACAGCACCCTGTTCTCTGGCTTTGCTGTGCACTGTTGCAGCACTGACTCCATGAAACATTTGGTGTGGATGTGTGTTGGTGAATCATAAGTGATACTGGATTTCTTAAAGCAGGGAAGGGGAGGATCCATAACCCCACCTATACTGGCTACATACCAGTGGCCACCTACTGGCACCTACAGGGAGCGAACTTCTGCTACCTACAATCTATTAGCTCTCACAAAAAGAACCCAACCCTTTTCTTTATAAAATAGTATTGCATGAAAGTACAGTAATCTCCACCAGAACAGTACAGATAGGGGTGGGGGGAATGCCAAACGATGTCATTCACCATTTCCCTTAAAAAAGTGTTATGGGAAGTTTGAACAATTCCCTTCTTCTGAACAGAACAAACTGAACTCAGTGCCGGAAGGTCTTATAAGCTGGCATCCACCTACTGGGTCACAATTTATATCATCTGCATCTATATGACAATTATACATTTCCTTGCAAATTGTTGATAAAGGTATTGAGCAACGCTGAGCCAGGAATAGCTTCTTATGCAACTTCAGTTCAAAATTTACAGCACTCCTCTGCCAGCTTTTCTAAAACTGAGATTTCAATCTGGAGTGTGCAAAGCCCACTGACAGTCCACATGCACCCTCAAAAGAGCAGCCAGACACAATTACAGCTCTGTCACGCTTCTTTCTTCTGGAGTTAGGGAGAGACTGCCTCAGAAGGTAAGAACTTACTGCTATATTAGGGATCAGTTTCCCACAGTGCAGGGAGAGGCTGCTGTGTAGTTGCTGTCTAACAGCTTCTTCTCCTTCCACCATTTAGACAGCCACATGACACATGCAGGACAGCTCTTTTTCTTCTGAATACGTCACCATGGGTGCTTTCAGTATCACTGACTGCAATATTTGCTCTGCAGCTGAGTCACAGAAGTCACTACAGGATCAAATTGTTTAGGGATAGAAAGTGGAGAAGTAGTATTAAAGTAAAACCAAAACATGCAGCTGAAAAAAGGTGATCATCATAGTAAAATTTCAAATCATTAACAGAAACTAAGTGAGGAAACCTATAATCAAGGTAGTAGCCAATCAAAAGGAGGTAAACTTGGAGCAATATGAAAAAATTAAAAGATGAGAGAGGGCAGAATCAGATGGCACCTGAGAGAGAAGCACACATTTAAATATGAAACAGGACATAACAAAAGAAAAAAAAAAAAAAACAAGGAAGATAATGTAACAATGATACAAAGGAACAGAAACCACCAGATACAACAGAAATTCTAGATAACAATATTCATAATCCAATCAAAGGTCCAAGGCAGTCTCAGAAAACTGTATACAACATTTGGAAGCTGAATTCAAAGAGTGTTGCTCATTATTAGTGGCACTCTAGGGAAAGTAGGACAGGTAGAAAGGCAGACAAAAGCAAAGAACAACTTTTCCCCTCTTCTGTGTTCATTTCACCATTGCATCATCATCTTTCCCCTCTTATGCAGGCATACAAATGTCCTCTCAATTTCTTTCCTTGCTCCAGCCTTTTGAATTCCATCTCTCATCATCTGTCTGGGGTCTCCTATAGTATTTGTTCCTTTTGTGTACAAATAATCAGCCCAATGAAGCTTCTAGGATTCTTAGATATGCATCTACAGAAAAAACGTACTTACATCGACCAACTTAATGGTGAAGTTCAGCAAACACTAAAAAAGAGATTGACAGGTCGGTATACCTCAAGGAGTCACTGTAAAATTATGAGCTGAAATCACACACCTTTGGATCCCTGGAAGGGGATTTACTACACCCTTTGTTATCTTCAGGGGCTGATGGGCAATTATCTGTTGAATGTTGCTCTTAGAAAATGTTGCTTAGTCAAATACAAACTTTGAGGGGAAAACAAGACAGTATCAATAAGGAGGGCTACAGATTTTGGTCAAAACTAGGAAGAAAGGAATGCCAGGATAACAAGTAATTTGCTTGTGAGAGAAATTCACATCACATGTGAGAGAACCAAACATGGGTCCCAGCTCTGCCTGATTCACAACAAGAATATGAAGGAAGCCAAGTCAGTCTTTCTGTGGTTCAGTGACTACTAACACAAGATGGAACAGACGCAACTGGAAAGCCTGTGAAAGTCCCACACACACTCCCTTGCAGAAGGTGCTGTCTGGAGACTAGGGAGGCCACAGCCTAGTTTCAGCTGAGCAGGCACTTACAACTACATTGAACTACCTCTGGATTATGCTGAAATGCAGAGGGTGTATTTATAAATCCTCAGTGAGTTGATGGCTATTCTGCACCTACTTTCATGGTCCTCCTCTCTCGCAGCCCTCAAAAAATGTACAATCCTGGTGGCTCCATTACAAACTTGCTCTGCTCTGTGAACTCAGAGGAACAATGCATTGGCTGAAGCAAGTTGTTTTCTTTGCTTAAAAAATTGGCTTGGCTTTGTTTCTTCTGCTGCTTTCTTTTTGTGGAAGGACATGGACTGTGTACTTCCTAACATGAAGGAAACTGAAGCAGAGTAAATGAGAAGTCCACAATTTAGACTTCTCTAAGTTATGCTCGTTGCAGCAGTATAATCTAGGACAAAGGTTAAAGCCAATATCAGAACAAAACCCAACCAAACACAATAAAGACACCTAATGGCAAAATCAAGAGAAAGTTTCAGGAGTTATGACTCAGGTACCAAATTACTTTACAAGTGCATAACAGAGAAAAGTTCAGCAAAAATTACTTCAAACTCCCTGAAGAAGCATGAGAGGAACCTGTAGACAGACAAAATACACAGACAAATACTGGGAAACAGAATTAATTATTTTGTCAGTGGCTATCAGGAACAGGAAGAGCAATGCTTCAGGAAACATTTCCTGGAAGCAGAAAAAATACGTCCTGACATTTCTTTGTCAGGACACATGAAAAAGAAAGTCGCAGCATCATTAAAACATTCCTAGAGATTTTTGTTCTTGCCCTCAGATCCAGAAGACAGTCTGTATCATCTTGATAATACTTAGCTTTGCATCTGTGCAATCACACGGGTCTGTCCTATTACTTACAGATGACGTTTACAACAGAAAATCACACAGAAGTTGTCTGAAAGGGACCTGTGGAAATGATTTAGTCCATCCTCTTCCTTAGTACTGTGGGTATTCCCCACGCTAGCTCCTGTCAAGCTGCGGTTTGTCTGGCCAACCCTTGAAAATTTCCTAGGGTGGAGATTGCACAGCCACTCTCAGTAACATGTTCCAGGGCTGCAGTACCCCTCTCATGGGTTTTCCCAACCATGCAACAGGAACCTTCCCACGGCAGTTCTTGGCTGCTGCTCCTTGTCATATTGTCTACCACTAAATGACAGAGTTTTGCTCCATTACCTTTGCTGTTCCCACTCCAGCTGCTGTGGGCTGTTGCTAAGATCACCCCACAGACTCCTCTTCACCAGACTAATCCCTTAAACTCTGCATGTGTTCTTGGTCCTTTGCTATCCTGGGAGCCCTCTGCTGGGCTCCCTCCAGCTCCTTCACAGCCTCTTGTAACAGGTGGGGTGGAAATGGGCCCATACAGCAAGACACATGATTCCAGCCTCACCAGTGCCAAGCAAAAGAATAACAGCTTTGCTTGACCTTCTGACTACACTCCTTCTAGCCCAGTGTGTAGTTTACTTTACAATGAATTATGGCTCAACCACACGTGATTCAACCAATTCACCACAGTCGTGAGGTCCTTTTACAGTCAGGCTGCTGGTTAACCAGTACCAATGCTGGAGTTCCTCTGCCATAAATGCAGAAATTTGCATTTCTTCTTGCTTAGTCTTATGAAATTTCTGTGGTCCCAATTTTCAACTTTCTGATGATTCCTCTGGACTAAAGCTCTGCCATTCTGTGTGTCAATCACGCCCCCCCACTTAACACAGTCTGCAAATTTGCTAACGGTGCCATCTGCCTCCACATACAGGCCACTGCCTTCTTGTCTTTGCTATGTTTGAAAATGAATTTCAAGAAGATGTTCTTTTTCAGTGGCTGAGGTGACAGTAACAATCATATTGTTCCCTGGATTGTCCTTCTTGCCTTTATGAAAGACAGGTGTTTCAGCCCTTAGCCTTTTTCCAGTCTCCGTGGATTTCTGCAGACCACCCTGATTTTTCACATATGATAGACAGCAGGTAACACTTTCAGTGTCAAATGAATCTCACCAAGCACTGTGGATCTGAATACATCCAGTTGTGGTGGTTCCTAGCTCAATGCTCCTTCCAAGTTGGCTATCCTCCATAACAAACAGTGCTGGTGTAAATCTTTGCCTGATCCAAAAGAGACATTGGGGACCCTCTTTTGTAATGCTTGCCCCTATGTTGTTCTCCCCCATTCTTCGGCAGGCCTACATTCTCTTTGAACTTCTCCTGTAGTTAGTGTTCCAGTAGAATCCCTTCTTGTCACCCTTAATGGCCTCTCCTTGAATTAACTCCAGCTGAGCCTCGACTGTACTCATTTTTATTAAAAAAATGCTAAAATAATATCTTTATATTCTTCCTTTGTTCATCTTTTCAATTCTTGTATGCTTAGTCCGGAGCCCCTTCTGATGGAAGCCCATCCTGCACAATGGGATGCTTGATTGTTCCTCACCTCTCAGGAAACTGAAATTTTTTGGGTTTGTTTTTGCTTTGTTTTTCCTTTCAGTTTTGTTTGTTTTAAATCAGCCAGCCCTCCTTTGCCCTTTTCCCCCCTTGGCATCTTCCTTAGAAATTTTGCCTAGGGAAATTCCCTAATTAAACCAAACTCTATAAAGTCTAGAGTCCTAATTTTGCTACTTCTCTTTCCACTTTTCCTCTGTATGTTGACCTCAGTCATCTCACAGTCACTGCAGCCCAAGCTGCCATTTCTGCCAGACTTTTGGGTGGTTCTTCCCACTTTGCAAGAGCGGGTCAAGCACAGCCCCTCTGGCATTTGCATCATAACCTGTGAGCTGCATAGCCTACAACTTCTTGGATTGCTCACACAGTGCAAGCCCAGCAATGTCTACCTGGACATCCGAAAAGTCCCAGGAAGACAAAGGCACAGTCAGGAGTGTTCTGTATTTGTCTGTGGAAAGCCTCATCTTCTGCATCTTGGTCAGGAGACTTTGGTCAGACCCCACCACAGCATCTCCGGTGGCACTCTGCCCATAGGCCTTGGCTCTTGGCTGATACATCCTTGTATTTCTGCTAGAGCTCTGCTGAGTCAAGGAGCACCTTTACAGAGGGGACAGCAAGCCCACTGATCTTCCCTAAGCAGACTGTGCTCAGCCATGAGAGCACTCCAGCCAGGATCCAACACAATAGTTTATGTATCTTTCCTAAGATCTCTCACCATAAGTCTTGATATCATGCATTTGGTGTAAGACAGTGTTACACAAAATATTACTGCTCTGTTTTCACTTTTTACTCCATCTTTTCTATACCACTCCTTCTTATAATCCTATTAACTAGTATTTCAGCTCACTAGGATTAAGCTTTCCTTCTACATTTGTATTTCACCCACTTGAGTTCCTATCATCCCTGGCATTAGTGAAACAATTATCTTTTAAAAAGTGATTCATAATATAACTGGGGTGAGTGTTGGGGTTGAGGCACGGGAAAAGAGGAGTAGCAGGTTCCCAGTACTTGTAATTTGCAATTCATTAAATTAAAAAAAAAATATGAGCATGCTTTAAAAGACTCATAACAATTTAGCATCCTTTACAAATGTAAGCAAAATTATATGATCTAGTTATAGTCATTTATCATTATTAGGAACAGGAAAAACAGATAATTTTTAATCCATTCAAATGAAAGGGAGATAGACCTATAGGTGATCAGGAAGAGTGAATAGACTGTAATTATACTACCTTTATTCAAAAATTCACTGCAAAATTATGTGCAGTAATTATGCCACTGTTTTACTGAAGCCAAAAATAAATTTTAAAATACCCTTTACTTACACTGATCACATTCTACAATACTTTCTATGAGACCTAAGAGGATAAAAACAGATGAAGGCACCAAAGTTTCTATGCTAATCTTCCATCAGAATACCCTACTAGATTTTATCGAACAGCAATTAATGACCCCAAAGAATATGCAAAGAAATAACAATTCTGTGGTCTCCAGAGGGTGAAAGCAGATGCTGCATTCCAACTTCTCCCTATCCCGTGCTGCTTCTAAGTGGGCTTTTCAAGATTTAG
The DNA here is from genome assembly GCF_026979565.1 of Vidua chalybeata. Lineage (NCBI taxonomy): Eukaryota > Metazoa > Chordata > Aves > Passeriformes > Viduidae > Vidua > Vidua chalybeata. The sequence continues at coordinate 93,021,402 of NC_071530.1, forward strand.
GAGTGTGGCCAGAAGCATGGCCTCCAAAAGGCCTTCAGGAAGCGATGCTTTCTTGAACCTATTCTCCCATGCTCACCTTCACCTCCCATTCCAAGTCTTTTTCCCTGCCAATAGCACCCAAGTCAGGGAGAGGAGAGGGCATTTGCCAGCTTCAGGGGAAGCTCTTATTAAGACAGTAATGACCTGCCATGCCCAGGAAGAGCCTGTCACAACAAGGTGTGTTAATTACAGGATGGTCTAAGTTACTCCTGACTTAACCTGTGTTATCCAGACACTCTACTCTCACATACTGATGCTTGCTTATGCCAGCAGCCACACCTACTTGTCCAGGGGGCTGTGGTGCTGGATTCAGGTAATGGGGAGGGAATCATCCCTGTCTATCTGAACTGCCACATCCCTGATAATTATTTTTATGAAGGGCACTTCTCAGATACAATAAGCAGTAAAACAATACTGAGATTTTAAGTCACTTCTTAAAAACTTCCATGCTAAATAGGGTGCAGCTCAGATGCTTTTGTCAAGTTAGGATTGGTATCTTCACTTTAAAAAGTCTATTAAAACATGGTTCTTTAAGGAAAAACATTAAAGCAAACATGATGAAAGAATTCACAGTCACAGCCATGAGTGACTCTGATGTGTCTGTATCTTAAGCTCTCTTTCCTCCCTCTGATGCCTGAAAGAAGCATCTTTTCACCTCATTTTTTCTAGTAAGTCTTCATGATGAGGAATAATAACCAAGAACACAGTTCTGGTAAGTAGGTGACTTCTGTGCAGATCTCTTCTTCATTGCTCTTGCCAAGATGAATAGTGCTGTCCCACTCTTTCCTGCCCAACACTTTACTGGTGGGGAACTGTATGCTCCAAAAGGTGATTTATTAACCTGCTAAACAACAGAGCCAAATGCTGTAGAGATCCTGCTGTCAGCATCCAGCATGGTAGCTAGAGGAAGGTTTGTTCTCTGGTCTAATCTCAACGATCGCTACTGATGTGAGTCATGTTTCCCACACTGTCACTGATTCCTCACCTGTGTGATGTCTAAAAGGGGATTTTAGACACCATCTCCTGCCCCAATTACTCACACAGAGCTAGCACCCTTATGCACAGACAGATACAGTAATTAGACATGTGTCACATCTCAGGCTTTAAGTACTGCTCCAACCTTCTTGCATGCAGGATTTTCTGAAACAACCTTGGATTTTCCAAGGATGCAACACAACCACGGCAAATTCTGGCTGGCACACTTCTTGGCCTTGAAAGTGATTTTTATTTATTTACTTGGGGTTTTTAAGACCTTAAGGAGTAGAGTTTCTTTTAGGCAAGTATATGTAAAAGCAGGAAAGCAACAGACAGTGCCAGCATGACTCGCAGAGAGAGACAAGATCTTTAAAATAGTATTTCCGTTCCTTTTGAGGCTACAGTCTGTGGTTTCATCTGAGGTACCTGTGTGGCAACCTATTCAAATGAGCCCACAGAGAGTCTTGTATGTTAAAAGGAAAGAGGAATTTCCAGTGGAAAATGTGATTGAATGGAGAGATGCTCACTTGGACAATCTCTTACCAAAGCTCAGCAACCAACTAGTTGTATCTGCCAGTCTCTTTTTCCATGCCATGAGGCACTCTGTCTTTACTGCTTACATCAATTAGAACTCATAATGTCATTACTGGGCACATCAAAGCATCATGCCTCCCTTCAGAAAGGCTCATAAGTCTGCCCACTCACATTGTGGTCTGCAAGTAACTATGAATCCCCCAGCACTAAGTGGTCTGTTTCACACCTCAGGTCTGGGCTCTTATAGCCCTGGCAATTAGACACCATTCCTTAGGAACCCGCAGGCTTAGTCAAACATTCTCTTTTTTTCATATTAATAAGAACTACTTTTAGAACACGATGCTCACAATTTAGAATATAATTAAGAAAATAGCCCATCTATTAACTGAATATTTCAGGACTGAGGTAATAGTGCAAGACAGCATAAGTACGTATGCATTTACAGATTTCAAAATAAATTGTCCTAAAAATTTGCACGTGGGATTTTTAGTTTCCCATGGAACTTGTATGTGCATGTATAACTATCAGAATCACAAGGATGTTTTGTAAGCATCAAGCTCTTTTCTGGCTACAGGTACTAATTATAACAATCACTGAATTTGTCAATATGCCACAGATGCTTAAGGGAAATGTCAGAGGAGATAGGGCCAATTTGAAAAGGACAAAGGGGATGGAAATATTATGGTTTGGGGTGTGGGTTTTTTGTTTGGGTTTTTTTCAGACAAGTCTCATACCATTGCTCTTGGCTTCACTTCTGTAACATGGTCAGTTTTCTGATCTCCTGACTGTGTGTCGGGGTGCCAGAGACACCACAACAGAAGTGACAAGAATGTGTAACTGGGGAGGAATAGTCAGCAGTGGTCCCAAATTAAATGGTGTTTATCTGCAACCTGAGTCTTCAGTTGGTGACATTATTCAGGAAAGTGCAGTGAAGGGATAGAAGTGAGAGGTCAGTGCTCAATGGCTTCTATGTATCTTGTCTTTGGGGACTGAGGCATCTCTGACTGTTTGCCTTCAACTTCCATGCACAGAGCCAGTCTTAAGCACAGAGGACACAGCTGTCTTGGGTAGCAGGCTGACAACCAACCACAGCCCTGATGCCTGCTCTGTACACTGGAGCTGCTGAAAGCCATGCCAACACAGCTGCTGACTCCACTGAGAGAATAGAGTCAGAGGTTTCAACTGAGGTCTTCAGTCATCCCATTTACCAACAAGTTGAATTCCCCAGGCTTTCTCCTCTCTCTCTGAGCCAGCTCCTTCCCCTCCTTTCTCCCCTCCCACAGCATGGATCCTACCGCAGCATCTCACTTTGGAGGTAGCAACACTGTGTTTGGTTTTGCAGTGCCAAGAAGCCCCAAACAACCTCTGCTATTTGGCTGTGAGGAGCCCAACCGCGCAGCTGTGAGCAAAACAGCTGCTGGCATTTGGGAGTCCTGCGATGCACAAACCTGGAAAGGCTGGGAGCTAGAGGCATCCTCATCCTACCTTAAATGTCCAGCTAGTGGATTGAATGCCTTTGGAGACACGGTGGCCATGAGCAGTCAGACCCCTGGAACTGCAGCCTCTGCTGCACACTGCCATGGACAGGCTGGTCACTGTGGCTCAGCAGCCTCAGGTTATCACTGTAGGTGACCAACCCAAACAGGCAAAATGAGAGTGCCAACAAACAATGGAGGAATATGCTGTCACCTGGGCAAATAAGCCTGAAGAGATCTGGAAGACCCTTCCACAGCAAGCAAAGGAAACTATCTGAAGGCCGCTGTCTTCTTTGGGATAGTTTATGCAAAGCTCTGAAGCTGAGTGGCTCCAGATGTCACCAGCACAACTCTCTGTCCCGTTCTGTATCTCAGTAGTGGGGGGCCACCACAAAGAGCAGCTTGTGGAGCCTCATCACAGTAATGTCACAGAGAGGTTTTGTGGTTGGTTGGCTTTGTGTTTTGCTTTCTTTTCTTAAAGGTCAAAACAGCTGAAAACTGCAAAAATGAATTTTTATCAAAATAAAGTTTTGCCAAAAAAAAAAAAAAAAACAAATGTAGTCCTTTGTCCAGCTGAGTATATAAATGTAGTTTCCTCCCATGTCCTAGTGCAGACACATCTGAACCAGAAGCAAGGGTAAGCTCAATAAATATTGTTAAAGTGCATATTTTTCATTGAACTGGAGGGGACGGAAGCAAAGAGCAGAAAGCTAAGACACCTGTTGCACACCTCCTTCAAAAGAAACTATATAATACTAATTGCAGGCTGCCATAAAAACCCTTATAAATGCCTCAAAGGCATTGGGTCAATGTGTTAACAATTTGGTTCATATACTTAGTGGAAAATAAAGAGAAAAGAACTTCAAGGTATGCTTGGTGACCACAAATGTAAAACTTCAGCTGTATAGTTTGATGAATGGTTTTATGTTGGAAATTCCTTTATAGTTATAGGAAAAGCAAAAAAACCAACACCACTCCAGATCTAATATTGAAAAGTTAACAGGGATTGAACAAAAGAATGATTTGGAGACGTTCCCCAGGAAGGAAGGAATTATGGCTTTGAAACCAAAGGGCTACTTTTTCTTCCCTGCTTTCTCAAGACAAAATTTTGTGTTGAGTCTCTCTAAAAACATCTTTGCTTTTCAGGTGATGTCTGCTTCACTCGCTGAGAACAGAAGTGTTAGGAAGGACAGCATCTGGGGAGAAACAAAGCCAGGAGCATTTATTGGAAGGCGCTAACTATATCAGAAAGAGTACTTCAGATGCTGATTTAATTGAAATCAGGAATGTAGCTGGAGAAAAGAAACATTGCCAGCGTACCCTGGAGAGCAGTGCTGAAATATGTGCTACATTGACCACTGACAATCCATAGAGAGCTGGCAGGTCACACTGTGCTGGCTCTTCTCCTTGTTTCCAGCTGCTAAATTACATTAAAGTCAGCTTAAAATTCATTAAACGCCTTCCTATTATTACTTTTCCATATAAGCAGTTGTTATAGCTGCTGAAGAGACATTGTGTGATGGTGACAGTGAAGAGAGGGGCCTGAGTAAATATGAATGGGAAAGGAGAGGTGATTTTGACCAAGAAAACGCTTGGGACCCTTCAGAATTTAACTGCTCCTCAAAAGATGAAAGCAGCTACACGGTAGATTGTGAATTCAGATGCTTAAATGCTCCAGAGATACGTTAATACTGATTGTGGAGGTCACGTTTTGTTTGGCAGTTTTGCATAAATCCCGATCCAGTCAGAATCATCACTCTGTGAGACTGTCATTGCAATGATGCTGACCCGGTGTCACTGATAATTACAGGTAATTTCAAGTGCTGTCATTAATTTGCCTTTTTCAATCTCGCAGCAAAGCCTTACAGGCTTTGTCCTGTATATAATAGTATTGAAGGTAATAAGATTTCTTCCATCGGGGATTTAAGGAATTGGATTTTACTCTGATTTTTTTAAAGGCTTAGCACTATTTCTTGCAGGTTTTGAAAAAAAGTAGTTTTTAGAAGTTTTCACCAATTTCAGTGGGAAGTTTTTTTCCACAGCAAGATAGAAAGGAGAGAAACTCAAGTGTTACCAGAAATACAATTCACAGAATTCACAGAATGACTAGGTTGGGAGAGACCTTAAAGATCATCAAATCCAAAACCCTAACACCTCAACTAAACCATGGCACCAAGTGCTACATCCAGTCTTTTTTTAAACACATCCAGGGGTGGTGACTCCACCACATCCCCGGGCAGACCATTCCAGAACTTTATCACCCTTTCTGCAAAAAACTATTTCCTAATATCCAACCTGTATTTCCCTTGACACAGCTTGAGACTGTGCCCTCTGGTTCTGTCAGTTTCTGCCTGGAGAAAGAGACCAACCCCCACCTGACTACAACCACCCTTCAGGAAGTTGTAGAGAGTGATAAGGTCACCTCTGAGTTTCCTTTTCTTCAGGCTAAACTCAGTTCAGAAGGGAAGCTCCTTTATAGGTGAAAGTGGAGGAGAGAGCAGAGGTCCATCCCCTCCATGCCCCTGTAAACCTTTTTGCTTATGTGATCATTTTTTTAATAAAATATCAAAACCAAAAAGATTATTTTCTTGAATTCTGGCCTTTAATGGCATGACACATGCAACAAAGGAGAATCAAGTGGCATGCAGTAAGTGCAGCTTCACCAACAGGACAGAAATGGCAGGCCAAGCCCAGTATTAAATGGTATTTGGAAGTCAAACATCAGGCACAGTGCTGTCCATTCATTAGCTGCATCATCTGATGTACATGAGAAAAATATATCAAAGGGCCTTCAACAACACCTTCTAGTCCAACTGAAAGAAAGAACCCATCCATTTTCCTGGAGGACCAAAGTATCTACTGGAGGAAAAAACTTTTTAAATCTAAAAACAAAGATATAAACCCTTTTTTTGTGACTCATATGACTTAGAGCTGCAAAGGCTTTTTAAAATAGTATTTGCAGTTTCTGCATGGAAGACTTTCAGAATAGCACCACTAAAAATAGAATCAATGCCTTTAAAGATTTACTGTCCATGCCCAGAAATCTTGAAAAAAGTAGCATATTAAAATAATACAGATCTTAACAGAAAGCCATGCCTCTGCATATCTTATAACTGGAGTCTGCAGAGGAGATGCAGAGGTCCATCCACTGAAGACCACTGCTGCATGCCATGCAGTTCCTCTGCATATGCAACTCCCACTGGTATCACACTTGACCCAGTCTACACAAGGATGCTGCCATCACACAGTAGTCATGTGTACTGTTACCTTATTCTGATCTTCATTAAGTATTTGGAGCTGAATTTGGCTTGTCTGACAACTCAGGTGCAGCAGAAGATACAGAATTTCTCCTGACTGTGGGCTTCCTATGAGCTGGGACTACAGCAGGAGCAGCCAAATCAGCTATTGCAAAGGTGAAGAACAACAACACAAGACTAATGAGAATCTTCTGAACCTAAGGGTCTTCTAGGGAACTCAGTTAATCCTGCAGGTTTCTTCAGTGGAGTATCTGCCTCTGTGGAGAGAAGCGCTGCAGAGGCACCAGCTCTCTTTGGGAGAACTCATTTAATGTTCCAAGGTGGAGCTGTTCTGCCCCCGCATGGCAGGTCACTGGCAGAGCACGGAGCCAGACCTCCGCTGCATGCTGACAAACCCATCATCTCATGGCAAAGCATGCCAAAGATTCTGTGCCACATGGAAGGGACCCGTGTTAGTGTTCAGAGCATTGCGTTCTGTTACAGCTGCACATGCCAGAAAATTGTAGGAGCAAGGCAGCTGAAAGGAGCCTATAAAAAATTAATGGCTGACATAAATACCAACCTGCAAACAAAGAATGGTCAGAAGGGAAAATGGAAGAGAACTGAAATCTGTGACTTATTACAGGCTTTGTGACAGGTTCTCATTTGGAGTACTGATTTTAAAATATCAGGAATTAAAGACAGGTTTTAGACAGGATGCAAACTTGGCTTCTGGAAGCAGAGACCATGCCTATATAAAAAATGCAACTGGGAAGGAAGTCCTAATGATGTTAACTACTCCACAGAAACAAAGAATGAAATACAGAGACAGAAGCAGGAGAAGGATGGAGTTAAAAGTTTCTGTGGAGGAATCCAGACAGCCTTTTAGGAGAAGAGAAAAACTATCTCAGGAGAGTCAATTAATTCACAGAGCATGGGAAGTTCAGTTCTCATAGTGAAATGTTCCCATGAGACCAGATAGTCCATCCCATTATCCCCCAGGACAGCTTAGACAACACCAGTAGTCACTGAGAGCTAAACAGGGTCTTGGCTGCATTCAGCTGACTCCTCTGAGAGTGGGAAGAAGATCGTGACTGTTTCCTGACTACATTCAAACAAATGTATAGAGCTTTTATGTGGGCAGGGGCATCTGGTTTTTGTACCATATGCTACTTCTTTTGGAATATAAGTATATAGCTGAGTAAATGCAAGGGGTTGTTTATATGATGAGCATGAAACAATCTGAAAGGACACCAGAAGCCACTAGTAATAAATAAATTCTGCTTTTCATCACAGGCCTCCAGATTCTCTTGGTAAACTTTTTGCTGATATGTTTGACCTTAAGTGAGATGGACATGGATGGAGGAATACACCATTACTTTTTAAGTACACTCGATACTTCTAGACATCCAAAATGTGACAAATGAAACAGAAAAACAAAACCAAAGTAAACCACAGCAAAACTTCACAAAATTCCATCACATCCCAGTTGACATTCTCTCCCTGCAGTGCTTTCCATCAAAGATGCTATGCTCATTCATTGGCAAGGTGGCCTCTTGCCATTCAATGTAAGGGAGCTGTGATCAAGTGAGTAAACACTACTCTTCATAAAAACCTGAAAAAATAAATATTGTAAGTGGTGCAGAAGTGCAGAATTTAAGAGGGTGCCACAGGCTTCAGTAACCAGCACTGTGGGATTCTTTCTGTCTTGAAAAGGTTTCCATCAAAACCCTTCTTACAGATAGCACAGTAAGGAACAGCACAGATTATTAGCATACAAAAGAATAAAGAATTTCACAGTCTGTGGTGACTGGCTTTATTAATTGTAGGCTGGTAGAAAAGATAGTCAAAATATAAACTACTGAAAACAAAGGGAAAGCATCTGCCAAAAGGAGATTACGTCTCAGACTGAAACCTCTGCGCATCAGTGTGTATATACATGTGTACATATTATTTGCTAATGTTGGCTTCAGTGCATTTCTTACTAATCTTACTCCAATGAAATGAAAGAATTGTTTAAAAAAAAAAGTGTTTTCCTGGAAGAAATTTGAAGAAAGCTCTTGAATGTGGTGTATTAGTTCTTGTTAAAGAGTACAGTCAGTGACAAATAATACGGGTGGTACAGGGAAAAGTCATACATACAACTGGCATGATGAATTTTCTTGACAAGAAATCTTTGACGTGTTGTCCAGCAGAGAAAGACTGAAATAGTGCCAACCATGATACATACAGCCAGGACATAGTGTAAATGTGCAGAGAAAGGATCTGTTTCTAGCCAGGGAAGGCATTTGTGATTAACCAGTAGCTGGTAGACATTTGCCATTCCAAGCCATAATAACAACTTTCAATCAGACTTGGTTTAGAGTTTCCACAGAGAAACATCAATATTGATGCCCAATGGATTTAGGAAACACACACCTGATGTATCACGTATGCACATATATACATATCTATTTCTGTGAATACACTTCCATATATTTAGGAGCACAAATGTAGAGCCACTAATATATAGTTATGTGATTAGACATGGACGTAGTTAAGTGGTGGTTTTATATTTGCATCTGTAACTATAGATAAAATTTTGGCACATTATAAAAACACTGATATATATTAGAGGTTTCTTTCTATATCTAGAAGAAATAGGACATACGTATATGAGATAAAGCTGTACGTAAATATCTGGCAGCCTGGCACACTGAGTAGGCCTGCGCTCTCACTGAAGGCTGGGGCTGAATTAATGTTAGTTTCCTTTCAACCATGACAGGGAAGGAGGAGGGAGGTCTGGAAAGCACCATCTGTTTTTCCAGATTGCTGTTAATCTGCCAATAATTCATATTGGATATAAAGAATTAATGCTATGGGAGAACACTGAAAAATATACAAAGCCTTCCTCTTCAGCATATGGAGCAAAGACCAGCAAAGAAGAGGCATCAGGTTGTCTTCCTGGGCCAGGAGAGTGGAAAGCCCTCTGAAATTTGTCTTGTATGTTAAAGAAAATGAAAACACAGACAGATGTGGAAGAGGAAGGGAATGTTCCTCTGATAATCAAAGAAAGAAACCTAGCATTCATCAAAAAAAGGCTTTATGAAAAAAAAAAAAAATAAGATTGGCCAAGCAACACCAAAAAAACAGGGCCCTGGCCCAGGAAATGCAGAGGAACAAACGATATCCTGGCTGTGGGGAACATTCGGACTACGCTTTGTGAGCCTGTGATGGCTTCTCTGAGAACACACATTGTGAGCAAAAGGTCACACAAAGGGAGCCTGAAGCCACTTGGAAAGGGTGACAAGGTGGGATCAGCGAGACAGCAAAACATGGGGTGACACATCTGAGGTTAGGCGCTCATCCAGGCTGATTGTGGATTTTACATTGACCAGAAAAGGTCGACATATGGTCTGCTGGGAAATCTGCCAGCAAAACTACTGCTATTTTTGGATGGTTTTAATATAATTTTCAACCTTTTCCTTATCTGTGCAGCTTTATTAGAGAAAGGAGTGATGGTTACTACAAGGAGTGATCACTACTTTTTGTGGTACCTCTGATGATGTCAAGCTGAGCAGGAGTGAGCTACATACAGGTGACAATTCACTGAAATAGGGCTGTTCTGTCCCATTTCTGCTGCACCTATCCAAGTAAACTCAGCATTGGCAAGCGATCAGCCTTCCTACAAAAGCATGAGCACTCCTTCTTGCACATCTTTGGCCCAGGCCAAATGACATCCTGATCTCTAGTAACACTTCAAGAGCTAATGCAGGTCCACAGACTCTCTACTTTGCTTCTATGGCCTTCACACAAGCACACACTGCATCTTTGGGGAAATTTGCCAGTTCCAGTGCTTGAATCCAACCAATACAAACAAGTATGAAAGCTTTTCCACAGGCAAACATGGTATTCTGGATCCATCCTTCTATTCCTCCCTATACACAGTGGCAGAGGGTCTTTACACTAGTGAATAAACAGCATTTCAATGCTACTGCTTTTGCATTCCCACAAAGATCCTCTGTGCTCCTGTGCAGCACGGAATTCTCTTACAACAACATCTAACTTCACACCAGAAGTGAAAGGACTTATCTACGCTGACACTAGGAAAAGAAAATCACCCACCTCTCTGAGGACAGAAAGCTGGTGCAGCAACATAAGTGATCTGGCAGTTCTTGCATAAACAGGAAGAGAAGAATTCCACAAATTTGATGACATGTGGTCTTTATTTTCAGAGTTGTTTGATTGACGAGTGACTGTGAAGGGGTGCTGTATACAGGGAGCTCTGCTGATGGGCCCTGTGATCCAAAGCTGGAAGGAGCTCTAGACTGATATCACTGCTACCTGATGACAATTTTCTGGCTCTGGGGGCTATTTCTTCTGTCAGACATGCTGAATGCCATATCTCCTTCATTTCATATGTCTTTTTTTTCTTAGGTTTTTTTTTTTCCCCTCTGAGTTTTCTTACGGTATAAAACGTGTGAATGGGTATGGGTTGTACTCTTAAATCATGAATGTGGTGTCTCTGTTTCACTCAAATTTTTACAGTCCTCACTTTAGACCCAGTAAAATCTACCAGTAAAAAATTTGTTTTATTCTCCTCTCTGGTAAGCTTAAGCTGCAGGTTGAGAACTTCTAGAAAGATCAGCCATTGTAAAAAGACTACAAAAGTGGCAGGGGCCAGAGCCTAATGCCACACCTTCAGTAAAAGCATGGACTATTGACTTGCTTTCCAGAAGCAGGACAAGGTTAGTAAATAACAAAATTTTTTAATTGTTTGAAAAAACAAAACAGGTAAGATCTGGTATACACAAGAACTTTAGGGGATTCTTTACCATAAAGTGGTCATGGTTTGAAGCTTTAGTATTCTAGATACTAGCCTTTATTTCCACAGATCCACAATGAATTTTAAGGAAAAAAAGTCAGCACATCATGTTCAGTTTACCCGTGAAATGCAAAGCATAAGTTCCAGAAATTAAAGTTCTGGCCATATGAAATACATTTATATTCAATCTATCCAAAGTATATGTTGTTTAACTTAGTCATTTGTTTTATGAAAAGAAAATGAAAGACATAATTTCTATAGCTGCTTAATGTTTTATTCCTGGCTGGGTATTTGGACTAGGAAAACAACAGCTTTCCTTTTGGCTGTTAGTGCTTAATTATTCAATGTTAACAGCCAAGAAGTAAGCTGTTAGCCCTCCTCCTCTTCTTCACAGCTTTTCTTTCCCTCGTGGGTCTAAATCTGTCCTTCACACATATGAAGAGCAGTTTGAATTGTAGGGATTGCATTTTGGCCTCAGAGGAAACAGCCTATGGCTTACAATATTTCCTCTTAATATCTGTGTGACTTGTTCTCCAATCTTTTAAAACAACACAGTAGCAGCTTAATTTCCTGTCTTTGATGCTCTCCTTTAAATGCCATCACAGACTCCACAGATCTGCTCCCAACCTAAGCTCTCTTGGTACAATTTCTGAAATATGATGACTATTCTACCTAAATCATTGTACACAGTGTTAGGCAAAGTAAATAAGCTCTAAATCTAGTGAGTTTCTTTCGTCTTCCTTAGAAGCCTCAAGCAGCAGAAGACTTCACAAGACCTAACCAGATTGACTCTAGCAGCACTTAAAGGTTATCTTGAAAGATGGTAAATACTGGCATCAGAGGATGATGACTACTTAAAACATCCCCAAATAACATCTCATAAATAAAACCACGTATTCAGTGTATTTGGGTCAAGTCCATGAAGGCCAAATCCAGTAGTGTCATCCAGAGAAGTGTGCAAGCTGTGTTTTCCTAAAGACTCAAAAAAGTCATACAGCTTGCCTCTCTAGGATGAGGGCTACTAATGACATAACAACAATCCTTCCTTGGGTACAGCTTTCACCTTTACCCTCTTCTGAAAAAAAAAAAAAAAACCCTCTGGAAATTGATTCATTTGCTCCAGCTAAGCATAACAAAAGGTGGGCATGTACCCCTTCATGACAGGCCACCCCAAGATACTTTTGCTACATCAACCAGTGATACACAGTTCATGACAGTTCCCTAGCCTTTTCTACCAAATAATTGCATTTGGGTTACATTATAGACTGCTTGAATTCCCATCAGTCTGATAAACTTGAAAAGTTAAGGGCAAAGGGAACACACCATATATACAAAGCCATGATTTTATGGTGAGTCTAGCTGAAGTCTTAACAGTCTAATGAAAGAATTACCCATCCAGTTACAATGACACTGTTGCTTCACAGCTCAAATTATATTACTTAAAATTGTATACATACAAACATTTTAGCATCATAGAATCATTAAGGTTGGAAGAGACCTTAAAAATCATCTCATCCAATCATCAACCCAGCACCACTCTATCACCCCAAAACTTCAAGAGCCACATGCAGATGCTTCTTGAACACTTCCTGCCTACCAGCAATCCTACCACCTTCCTGGATAATTTGTTCCAGTGCCTAACCACGCCTTCAGTAAAAGTTTTTTTTTTCTAGTATCTAATCTGAACCTCCCCTAGCACAATTTAAGGCCTTTCCCTCTCATCCTTGCACTTGAAACATGACAGAACAGATCAATCCCCACCTCATTACAATCTCCTTCCAGGGAGTTGTAGAGAGTGATGAGGTCCTCCCTGATCCTTCTCTTCATCAGGCTAAACGACAACAGCTCCCTCCACTGACCCTTGTAAGATTTGTGTTTGTGTTCCAGACCCTTCACCAGTTTTGTTGCCCATGTCTGGACACCTGCAGTGCCTCAATGTCCTTTTTGAAGGTCAGGGCCCAAAACTGAACACAGGATTTGAGACGCAGCCTCAACAGTGCTGAGTAGAGCAGGATAATCACTTCCTTTGTCCTGCTGACTACATTATTTCTGACACAAGCCAGAATGCCATCGGCCTGGGCACATGCTGGATCACGCTCAGTTGCTGTCAAACAGCACCCCCAAGTCCCTTCCTGTTGAGCAGCTTTCCAGCCACTCTGCTCCCAGCCTGTAGCACTACCTGGGGTTGTTGCATTTTCATTGTTGAACCCCATTGTCTTCATGGCTTCATGGGCTGAGTTGTCTTCAGCCCATCAATCCAGTCTGTCCAGGTGCCTCTGCAGATCCTTCCTGCCCTTCAGAAGACCAACTCCCACCTAAATTGGCAATGTCTGCGAATTTACTGAGATGCACTCGATCCCCTCATCCAGGTTATTAATAAAGATATTATTATTAATAATAAGCAGGACTCATCCCAGTACTGAGCTCTAAGGAACATCACTTGTGGTCAGCCACCAGCTGGATGTAATTCCATTCACCACAACTCTCTGGGCCCAGCCATCCAGGCAGTTGTACCCAGCAAAGGGTACACCTATACAGGCCACGAGCAGCCAGTTTCTGCAGGAGAATGCTATGGGAGATGGTGTCAAATGCTTTACTGAAGTCTAGATAGATGAGCATTTCCCTCATCTACTAAGTGTGTCACCTTGTCATAGGAGATCAGGTTGGTCAAGCAGAACCTGCCTTTCAATCTCCTAAACAGGCCAAAATCTGCCTGTTGGAAGTCCAAGGTGGCAGTTCTGCTGGCACCACTCCTAACTTGACCCAGAATTGAAAACTATCATTTTGTGGTCAATGTGCCCAGGAAATACCAACCCATTTTTTTTTGTGGTATGCTTTCCTTTCCACTGCACTCTGGGTCTTAACAAAGACAGCTTCAGAGCAGGGGGAGAGGAACAGTGAGCTCCTAGTGTTCAAATCTTTTGCCAGTATGATGTTGATGGCTTCCTCCTTCTCAGCTTGGAATCTGCTTGGAATGCTTTTTACATGCAAGGTGCACCCTCTGCACCTTGCCCTTTCTTCACTCTTCTCCAACTCTATGTGTGTAGTACATATGTCAGATACTTAGTATTAGTTCTTTTGTAATCCCTACCTGGTTTTACCTATTTCTAAAGATTGCCTTTCTTCAATTTTTTGCAAGGGACCTCTGGTGAACTGTTCACAGCCCTGGGGCCTCAGGTATCATCCTGTCCCTGTAACCCACAAGGTGCTTTATTCCAGGATCAGTCATACACAGCTCATTCTAGAGAATAAGTGCTTGTTATTAATATCTTCCAGTTACAAAAATATATAAGATTAGGTGTTACACCACACAGTTGTACAAAGTGATTGAAAGCTAAAACAAAGTAATAGTTACATGGTCATTAGACAATCACTAATACAGGTAAATAAGCTAAAATAAATCTAGAAGTAGCCCAAGACAAGTCCATATGAAGCCAAACAGTTCAGAAGTCTCCACTGTTGAGACAAAGCCTGTGGCCTCTTACAATAAATGGAACCACTTTATCTACTTGGCTACAAGGCTACAGCTGTTCCTTGAACCCTGGCCTTATGATGGAGATCAGAAAGTATATAACAGAAGAGTCTCCAGTAAAATTCTGAGCTTGAAAAAGCCTCTCAAGAATACATCTCTTCAAACCAAGTGAACCTCTGGGAAGTGACACGGACTGTGATGCAAATGCTCTCTTCAAGATCAAATATTCAATTCAGACTAGATTAGAAGGGACTAGACTTCATTACTCATCAGTCAGTCTCCATGACAAATGTCTGAATTACAAATTTGCCATCATACAGGAAACAAACACACATTTTTATTCATTGCAAAAGAAGATCAAAACTGAAGACTTCATGGCTGTGAAGAGCACTTTAACACTCTTTGGTCCAAATGAAAGCTTACTTCTCACCAGAATGAAATGATTGTACTCCTGATAGGTGCTCACTGCTCTTTTTCTAGCTCAAAATATGGAAATAAACAGTAGATGTGAGTCTTCAAGACAGTAAACACAATCCTCAGTCTCTGCATGCATATTAAAACATAAATGCAGATTTAGACTGAAGCTCACTGACTCTGACCTCTCCAGTTCCATTTCAATGTATTACTTTGAAAAGTGTGTTACTGTGAAAAAAGTGGTTGTTACTGATTATGTAATGAAAGAAAAAGACATCTATGAAATCCACATAATTCTTAGCTCTTTCATGGATTTGTTTCTTGTGAGGTTCTCTTTTTTAAAGAGAGAAGTTATTATCAGACATTGAGTCTCATAGTTCATGAAGAGGCTATGTGACCTTTACACCTATTACCTTCCAAAACTATAAGATTGCCATTTCATGCTAACATGCTTGTTATTATTCTGTTATTTTCAGGCAACTTTAGCACCATCATTCTCATTTACCTCTAAGCAGAGTCATTACAGAATTTGGTGAAGAAAATTCCAGCAGACTGAGAGAGGTGTTAATCAGGGACCACTGAGCTAAGCTCTTCACAAACAGACAGAATGCAATCCTGGACCACACAGACTGACTTCTAAGATTTGCTCTGGGTAGTTTAGCAAACATTCTCATGTTCTGAGTCTACAATGCATAGAAAAGAGGAGGCCAAACTTTTCAGGGCTTTGTCTTTCATTTGCAACCTCTCAACCACATCAATTTGAGTGACTCATCTCAAAATAAAGGGAACGGGTGAAAAAAATAGTAATTATATCTGCAGAATTTTTCAAGAATCATAATTTCCCCAATTTAAGATTTCCTGTCTATCCTGTGTAGTGTAAGTATTGCAAAAGCAAAGACACTTGCCTACAGATACAAAACAGATTGGAAAAACCTTTGTGATCGAAGAATGTCTTCACCTCTTAAATACTGGAAGTTGTTATTGATTTCCCCAGCAGATGGAGTAGCATGTACAGTTTTGATGATTCCTGCCGACTTATTTATGGGACTTATTTATTTTTAATGCATACTAAGTTTTTACCTAATATCATGGAATTCTACTTGGTTTAGTCTATCAAAAAAATCAAGCTCCGAAGTCTGAATAATATAGCTGATAAAACTAAGAATCTTCTTTCTGTCCATAACTCTCTGAGACCTTTGAAAATCTGACGTAACTTTTACTGAGGTTCTGCTTTATCTTCAGGTCTTTGCATCACCTGCTGTGCAGCAAAGCAGCAGAAACATAACAAGTTTCAGAGGATGCAGACATTCATCTAAGCGTCAAAAAGGCTCCACAAGAATCATATGGTCAGAGGATAATTCAGCTTGGAAGAGATCTTGAAAGGTCATCTAGTGCAACCCTGTTACTTCCACCTCAAAGGTAGGTCATTCATGATATCAGACCAGGCTTCCCGGGGCTTTATCCATCAGATCTTGAAAACATCCAGTGGAAAAAGGAGCCTGCACAACTTCTAGGGGCAACCTTGGCTCAACCATCCTCACGGTGAAAAGCTATCTCTTCATAGCCAATAGATCTTGTTTCAATATAAGCCCATTGTTTCTTGTCCTCCTGCCATGAACTGCCATGAAAAAACTGCCTTCAACTTCTTCATGGCCTCTGTGTAGCTCTAGGAAGGATGTTATTAAGCCCCAATTTATCACTGTCTTTCCTATCACTGAGGGTGATCACATAGGGTGAGAGGTGGACACAGCCAATCTCTGCTGTAAATTGACACATTGTGCCATTCTCCTCCTGTATTTCCTCATGCTCACAGCTCATGCACAGGCTAACTCAGATGGACTTTATACTTTTATGCCAAGCACAGCATTACATAGAGGAACATCTCTAAATGAAGGACCCCAGAAATCCTGAATTCCAGCCTGATCTGTGTCACTGAATTGCTACACAAAAAAGATTACATTCTTTCATTTCTACACTGCTTCCAGGCAAGGATAGCAAACATCTCACAGAAAATATATATATTCAAGGTTCAGCCCATCTTAGCAAGTCTGGCCTGAGACAAACACTTTATTTCTTCTATTATTTCTTCAGTATTATTTCTTCATTAATGTGACAAAAGAACACACCCCTTAATGCACAGAGATCAGTTTTAGAAGCAGATGTGATAAGGTGGGACTGACCCAATGCTTTCATATCAATTTGTTTTTTCCTGGAAAAGGCAGGATGACTCTAGATCCCCTCAGCAGAAGTACAAGCAGTGCTTTCTGGCAAGGGCCGAAGGTGGGCACATACACAAAGAAATTGGGAGTGGCACTGATGCAGTGCAGACATGAGAGCAGGAGCAAAGCACTGGCACTCGCTTTGATGGAAACAGCTTTATCTCACACACAATGACAAATAACATGACCTATGATTACTGCCTTTCTCAGCAAGCAGAAGGAAACTGCCTGTGCAAGACCAACCAAGGCCAAGGCCAAGTCAGTTCTTCAGTGAACTACATGCAAACTTGAGCTACATGGAATCACAGAGTTGCAGGAGGGACCTTAAAGAACATCTAGTTACAACCACCTCACCATTGACAGATTAATTATGTCCTCCTTCAAAGTAGAAACTGCTACTTTTTCAGGTCATTATCAGGAGGTGAGCACAAGTATTATGATTGTTTAAACAGAAAAGAACTTGAGGGGTTAGTCTGGCCAAAGCTTGAAGGCAGAAAACTGGGAGAACAATGAAAAGATGGCAGTACAGCTTATTACTAATAGCTAGTAAGTAGCAGTGGTTCTTAGCACTAAAGGGTTTTTATCCAGCAGCATCAAGTGAGAGTGAGAAGGGAAATGTAGGATGGGAAGTACTGCATGAAAGCTCTTCTGTCACAGAAGGTACTGGAAATATTTAGCATGGGTGTGCTAATTAGGCATTGCAGTTACACTTTCAAATCTGGGACCTGATGGTGTTAAATGCACAGTGAAAAAATGAGACTTTGTATGCGAAAGTACCACTTTGACTCCATACATTTGCTGGTTTACAACAGCACAATGGATTTACGCTGGAGTGCCAGAACCCATGGTGCCATCATTCTCCCACTTTAATCTGCCTTTGCAGGTTTTTCACAGTTGGGTACTTCACAAAGACGTTTAGAGTAAGATAGGATGCTGTGTTTGGAATGTATGCCAGTTTTTATGACAAAGTTCCCTGTAATCTGATCCATGAATTATCAGTAGCAGTATTGTTGCCAACTTCAGCATTATCTGAAAGCCACCGTTTTACAGTAGATGTCTGGACCATCAGTACAATTGTCTCACAGAACTTTTCTATGAAGCACGGTGATTAGGTGGCTTTTTAAGATATGTCTTTTCCTTACCTGATGGTCGTGCATTGTAGGGCTAAGGCACAGACTGACTTCCACCAACACCATCTTCCTAAAGTACAGGCATATTTACATTGCCTGTGAATCAGCTACAGATTTTACTAAATCTGGCACCACTACACCTACAACTTCACTGCCAAGAGGTGTCTTTTTATACAGGGAGGTAGCTAACTGCTGTACATATCCCAGTGTACCTTCTCAGACAAGATATAGGAAGTTCATATATCTTACATTAAGGAGTTTGATCAAACTGTAAAATGCTTTAACTGTAAAATGCTGTGCTGCCTGCAAGAGCAGGGAAAGTGAACTTTGAGACATTGGTATTATTTTTTCCCATTAAGCTTTGACATCTATATGGCAAAGAAAAGCCAGTTGTAAACACTCAAATATCTGTACCCAAACTCCCTAGAAAACATCCACACTTCAGCCACTACATGGGACCTGGCTGGTCAGCACTGGCAATTACCTGGGGTTATATGAAGACAATTCCTCCTCAACACTTTTAGCCTCTTGTCTGCTTGAGAATGAGATTAAAACCATCCTCCTTAAGACTCTGGACAGACAAATGTTCCAGGAGAAAGAACCAGGTATCTCATCCTGGTTTGGACACACAGGTATCTCATCATTTGGACACACAGGAACCACACAGGTATGCAGTGGCTTTAACTCCTTTTAGCAAAATATCTTAACAATCCTTTTTTATTGGCAAAGAAGTGCCTAGAAGAATTGTTACAGTTATATTCCTGGAGCCCCTTTTCCTTTCAGAGAATAGTCAGTTCAAGGGGAGAAAGAATACAGGGTAAGTATATACTTGGAATTTTTCTTCCTTCTTCTGGATTTACTGGGAATGCTAAGAGGAAAGTCAGAAAAGCACACTTTTCAACTGAAATCATACCAGAAATTAACTTTTATGTGTTGCTCTGGCCACCTAGTGCATGTTGTAGGCATCTTCTAGTACAGTCTGTGTGAGATCTACACATAACAGAAATGGTGTAGGCTATTGAGAAGTTAGAACTTTATATAAATCGGTTTATGAGCCAGCAGATAGATCTGAATGCACAGGTGGTGAGTGAGAAATGAATAAGCAGAAGGCCTGGGAACAGTGCCTAGTGAATTTTGGGAAGGCACTCTCAAGCACGTCTGAGTTTTCACTTGCATCCTCCATGCATGAGGCTAGAGTTTGTCCTTATGTGAAATCCAGTATCTCAGTGCCAGGATTACACTCAAGCCCAGACATATCAGTTTTTTTGAGGATGGCCATAAACAGGGACAGAAGCTTGAAGTAATTCTGCAGTGATGCAAACTCACTGTCACGCTGCTGGCAGGAAGGCAATTGGTCTCATTATCTGCATCTTCGGCAAGTTTATGAGGACGCCAAATTTCACAAAGTGGTAGCTGGTGGAGAAGAGCCCTGCAATCTCAGGGACCTTGGCAGTGTGGAAAAATGAGACAAAAAAAAAGCTTCTGAAGTTCAGGACAGACAAATGTTAAGTCCTGTATCTTGGATGGAGCAACTCCATGCAGTGAGACATGGCCTGACTCTCCAGAGATCAGCTCTGCACAAAATGTCCCAGTGGCCACACTGGACATGAACCAGCAGCACACCCTTGCAGCAACAAAGCCTAACCACGGAACAAGATGCACAACAGGTATGTCAAGCGAAGCACTCGTAAAGATACTCTCTTATTGCACACTCGTTTGGAAAACTGAGATTTGTGCTCCCAGAGCAACAGGAACACTAACAAATTGGAGAATCTATGAGACAGGTATTTAGATGGTTGGAGGCTGGTGCACGTGACACATAGGGACAGAGACAACCAGGTTTGTTTAGCTCAAGAGGCTGAGGGTAAAACACAAGCTGCTGTCCCCAGCTAAGGTTAGAAAGTAGATGGAGCTAGAGCCCTCCCAGCAATGCACAGCAAAAGGACAAGAGGCAATCACTGCAAGGTCCAACAAAGGAATTCTGATTGGATATAACAAACAATATCTTCACCAGAGAGTGGTTAAGCACAGAGACAGGTACCCAGAGAAACCCTTTCCCTGGAGATTCTCAAAATGCAATTGCAGAAGGCCCTCAGCAACCTGATCAAGCCTTGATGATTTACTCTGCTCTGAGCAGTGAGCTGGATCAAAGACATCCAAAAGTTTTTATCAAAGTACATTTTGCTATGACCTATACCTGTATTTCCAATACTATTTGGTAATAGTATTGGAATAGTCACTATAGTATGGTAATAGCCACTGTCATGGCCATCTAGTGTTAAAAGCTGGTTTCAGTGTGAATTTCAATTTCACGGAAAATGCTGGCATTTGCAATTACTTTTCATTGTAGTTTCAATCAAACAAAAAATATCATTACAAATTTAAAAATAATTGCTAAAGAAAGTTAAGAGTGTTAATTTTAAAAATATATTTAGTATTACATTTAATTAATTTTATCCCTCAATTACTTTTTGAAGTGAAAGGAGGAATATGGAAGCAAAAATGGAACAAAATTAGAAAACGGGGTCTACAAACCCCACAACTGCATCAAGTTCAGATTCACACTGAATTACAATAGTTTGGTCCTTTACAAATTTCTGTGCAGTTGTATCATGCAGTTATGTTTTCTCCCTCACAGATGTGTCTCCCTGAGGTGAGGAACACATATGTTCTCCTTCACTGATTACAACAAATGCCACACTCCAACTGCATGGCGCTTTTATGAAAGTCGAGAGTAACATTACTTACCAGCCAATCTTGGGATTTAAGGCAACATTGCTTTAGGTTCTGTTCATATCTCCTTCCCAGAAAAACAACCAAGATGGTAGCTAATAAACTGGAAGGTCTCACAGAATAGTGTTTGATAATTAAGCAAGGTTGGGAATGCAGCCCCTCTGAATCCGGAGCATAGTAACCACTAATTTATTTCTGATTTTGGAAGCATTTCACTCACACAATGTCTAACCTCTGCAGAATGTGTAAGTGGATTTTCTATATCTCTCTAGTATCTGAGAAGAAAACCAAGTCAGTATACTTACTCAGCATGAACAAAAAATATCACACTAAACTAGCTGGAATTTCACTTTTTTCACCTTTTAAGACAAGCAGCTCTTTCAAGAGCTGCATGGAAAGTTTTGCTTATTTCTATTTTATGAAATAATAGTGTAACTTCAAAGAATTTCTGAATTTTGGTTTGGTCAAAAAGTCACAGATACTATTCTGAAAGGCAGCCCTGTGAAAAATAGCTCAAAACAAGAAACAAGGATAATTATTTGCAACCTGCTGCCACATGTTGGATAGCAGTACCAAATCTGTGGTGATACACATCTGAACTTGAATTTTTGACTTAAGTAAAATGGGTCTGTCCTATTCATTATTGTTACTGCCTAGCATATCTCTGCATCAGAGCATTATCCTACTACATTGCACAGTTCAGTATCTTCAGAGGTCTCCAGAGAAAAAGAGATAAATAGAGCACACAAGGAAGAAGAGAAGATAACAATACATGCCAGGGATGAAATATACTCAGTAACTTCACACCTGCTTTTGCTTAGCCTGCCTTTCCTTTCAGCAACTTCTGAAATCATAGCAGAAATCACAAATGTTATACAAGTTTTCCCTCAATAAAAAAAAAAAACCTAAAAGCAGAGCCTCTCCTCAGAGATCTTAAGCTGAGAATCATTATTATTCTTAGTATATTATTACCAATGCCAAGTTTAGAAAAGTCGTCCATGAAACACACTTATATAAACAGCTAATACAAAAGTGTCAATGCAGCTTTATTACCAAAGCAGGAAGTATATAACCAGTTAGACTTTGAAGTCATCTCTTTCTCCAGAAAAAAAAACAAAACCAAAAACCATCGGAAAGAGTATGTATGTGCATGTGTGCATGTGTTGAGCAGTAGAGCTGGCTTCTAAGCAGATGGCAAAAGTAAAAGGCAAATCTGAAACACCAGAACTAATAAAGCCCATATACCTACAGATCAATAGCTCGTGGGTGATCGACTTCAGTGTGCAAATATGTGCGAAAGCAAAGGTTAAAGTTTTCCTATCATAAAGGCATTAAAGAAGCCTCTGTCCCCCTTTTATTCCTGGGTAACAAGTTAAAAGTGCAAGGCTTTTGCACAGCAGGAGCTTTGACCACCTCCCTCTTCTATCAGTTACCAATTCCATCCAACCCTCAAGAACACTATCTTTCAGCTTCTAAGTCACTGTTAAATTAGACTGAACGTGCTCACATACTCAGATTTATTGTTGGGGTGGGGGGGGGAGAAGAAAACCTCAAGAAAGATGAACTCATGTGCAAAAGAACCACCGCCTTATAAAACCCCTTCTTTGGCTGAGGGATAATGGAGTCTCAGGTTGCAAATACTTTAAGTCAAGGATAAAAGTTCTAGTACTTTATCATCTCTTCTATGGAAATGCAAGTTCTTCCAGATATCTTGAATCTTTATTGTAAAGGAGGCAAAATAAAGATCTTAAAGGACTTAAGAGCCTTCTGCAGCACCTAAGTAAAGATATTTACAACAGTCAGCTCAGTCAAGCTTGTACTTCAATCACATACCAGTAGGCATAAAAATCCCAAGTCTTACTAATTCCTAGTCACCTGATACAGAGCTTTTCAAATTACTGTCCTTTCCTCTTTTCTACCTATTACTGAAAGAAAGTAGATGGAGATTAGTTTTCTAATCACAGATTAGCTACTGTTTATCACTATGACCGTAATTTATTCACCCAGGCCAAACAGAATTTCACATTCATTTTTAGCCAAAATTCTGATAAGTCTTTGCAACCTGCATTTCTTTATCTGTACCTCTCTGGAGCTGAAGTTTGATAAACACCACTTGCAAGACTCCATTTACAACTCGTGTACATGAAACACTAAGAATATGAGCATGAATATCCAACACATCACGCTAGTAATTTAAATAATCACAACTTGGAAGCATACAATAGAGAAATCTTGGTTTTAATTAAGTACAAGGAAAATAAAACTACAGATGTTTCAGCTACCTGAATCCAACTTAAGTATCACCAGAGGTAATCTGACACAAAATATAAAGCCAAGCAAGGGTGCAAAGTAATTTGTGCAAAATGACAGACATTAGGCTCTTTTGACAGTGCCTGCAAAAATCCATTATACAGGCCATTCTAGAAAAAAAAATATTTATTTAAAATATTTAAGCAAGGAGAGCACTCTCAAAATAGTCAGCATTTTTATACTCAGTTGAACTAAATGTATTAAAATATATTTAAATGTATTAAAAATTTATCAAAATGCTGTACAGCAATAAGCCTTCCCCCCATCACTTTTCCAAGATCATCATCAATTCTGGTGTTCAGAAACAGAAGGACATCAAAAAAGTGAAAATATGGAAGGCTTTAAATGGAATTATTTGATTTGAGAAAACAGCTTTTAGGGACTGGAAGTGTTTAAAAGAAAATTGTTTCCTGCTGCATTAGAAAACAGTCAAACAGTGTATTAGAAAACATAGTAAAAAAGAGGCTACTTACTTTGGTATTACTGTTATTCCTCATTCTTTATGCTTACACTATTTTATAATATTCCGTTCATTTTCCTTCGAGCACCACAAATTAGCTCAGCACAGTCTGTTCACATGGTCAGCAGAAGAACTGACCTGCATTTGGTCTTCTCTTTACATTTTCTTGCTTTAAAATGAAATTGCTGACTGTATAGAATTTATTTTCTTGCTAAGCAAAGCATTTAAGTGAAGGATCCTTACCTCCATCTTTTGAAGTGGTGAACTACCCCCCCCACCACTTACTTTATTTTCCCATGTGTTTTAACATCCCTTCCATATGCATAGAGGTAAATGATTTATGGATCCTTTTCTCTTTGATACATGATTTATTTGTATCAGTTTCCACCAATTTAGTGTTCTGCCACAACACTGCCTTTGAGTCTCCAAAATTCCCTCCTCTTCAACTTCCAAACCTTTGAAAACACCTTCCTACTATTACATTTTCTAAGATAACTTTCAGTTTCTGCTCCAAGTTTTCTATCTTTCCCTCTACATTTACATTAGTTACTATGGCATTAGCACAAATTACCTCTGTAGCCCTGAGACCACATTCCTCATTCTTGTTTTTGTTCTGAACAGTTTGGTCTTTTCAGAAGTAACACTAATTTAAGAACTGCTTTAAGGAAGGTGGTAAGACAGGCTGCTTCTACAACATACAGTTAGAACTTCTGTCAAGGCTGCATAACTAAGAATATTGTTTTCTCATAACAAGCTGATATTCATCCAGGACTCAATATGAACAGCAAGCTAAAATAATTCTATCCAACTTCAAGATCATATTAGCAGTGAGAAATGGTAATGCACAAATATGTAGATACCTTTAAAAAGAGAAGAAAGAGCTGTGTGACTGTTCAAAAGGAAAATACTGAACAACCAGAAGTAAACTGGAGTGATTATCTGAAGCAACACTTAGCTGTATCTCAGCTATTTGCATATCCTGTTATTTGAAATGCAGTCATTGCTTTTCCAATCCTCCCATTCAATTTAATTCTCCTTGAAAGAGTCTGGACCTGCAGTCACTCAATCACAAAATATCCTAAGTTGGAAGGGACCCACAAGGACCACTGAAGTCCAGCTCCCGGCCCTGCCCAGGACAGCCCCAAGAACCACACCATGTGACTGAGGGTGAAAAATGTCTTTGACAGCCATGCAATTATTCTTTTTAAAATCAGTCAGGTACCAGTTCATGTTGTTCCTCAAGTGCAGCTTGAAAAAAAACAAGCATACCTATATAATTTTATGTATAACAAGCACTGAGTAAAGTTTAACTTGCATTTAGAAAATAAATTAAATAAATTCAGCTATTCTGCTGGAGTTAAAAGAAGAACATGCCCATCTCAGCACTGGTACCTCAGTTTTATTTCAACACGGACATTGGTTACTTTCTCAACTTTGTGAACCTGAGTTTGTCACAAAAGAAGATCTTCTAGCATAAAATTATATACCAATGTATAGTTTGGAAGAATCTGGTTTGAACTCTCAAACAGCATTTACTCAGAAATATGATTATTTAAGAAAACCGCTAGTAAAATGTGCTAGCTGTGGTATACTGGAAGAGGAAAAAATACAGTTAAGACTGTTTCTATTTCCATATACAACTTTTATTGCAACACCTGTATTCTAAGTGTACAGATACAAATATAAATTGACCCATGACAGGCTTTAAAGCTGCCCAAGTAGTGAACTGAGAAATTAATTCGGTATTATAGCCAAAGTTGACAAGACTTCAACAGGTGATAGGAAGCTTCCCCAGTCTCTCTCCAAGAACAACCAGGATCCACCATAGTTTTGGTCCAAGATGTATGCTTTAAGTTGGCAGCTGAGTCTAGGAACGAGTGTATTTACCCCAGATGTGCAGCATAAACACAGAAGCAATAAAAAGAAGACTCATGACCAAAACTGGAACAGGTCCACTAAAAATAAAGAGAAAATGCATTAACATAAAAAAGAAGTCTGTCTTGCCCATTATCAGCCAAGTGAGCTCATCAGTTCATATGAAATTGTACAAGAAAACTCTTCTTCCCTTCCCACAGAAATACCTTAAGGGACATAGAAATGAGATAGTCATCTCTATCAAAAACTGCTGCTGCTGCCACTATTTTAAAAGACAGTTCTATAAAACCCTAAATGTAACATCAAAAAAGCACAACAAACCCTCCCTTGTTAAGAAAGCCATTAATGGTTCATTATTATTCATCACTGTTTCCACAGTCTCTGGAAAAGTATCCCCTGTGTTTACAACTCAGCCAACTGAGCAAAGATGCAGTCCGATATAAAAAAAAACAACAGAGTCCTCTAGCGGCTACTAAAATTTTGGCAAAAAATTCTCATTAGCTGTTTTATTTTAGAGGTTTTCTTTCATTTGAAAACAATGGCAGCAGTAGGTGATAGACGGGACTTCTGCTTTCTTGAAAAACATACACAAAGTGGCAAAGCTACATCATTAAATCTTTACCTAAAATGAATAATTTTTTTTTTCATTCTTACTTTCATATATTGTTCAGAAATTGCATAGCAATGTTTTTAAAGAACAAGTTAATCTTCGGGTGCATGTTGATAGCTTCAATTAGCTGTTTCATGCTGTTGAGATGCAACAGTTACATGAATACACACACTCAACACTCCTTCATACCACTCACTTCACACAATCTCATTTTTGATTTTCAACATGCTACTGGGAAATCTGTTATCCAGCCTGTGTTACCTCCCAGGGTACTGTTTGTAAGCATGCAAATGCTACCTGAATACAAAGTTAAAAAAAAAAAAAAGGAGACTGAAAAGGGATTCAGAGAGTTTACTGACATATTTTTCTATGAGATCATGAGCCACATACTTGAAAAGATCACAACTGTAATCTTACACTGAGTTTTTAAACCCAGTTATTATCTATCATACTTAGACTTATTTGGGTATGGAGAATCCTGAACACAGACATAAAGCACTTAGCAAATAAACCAATAACAAAATAAACAAAGTCCACATACATGGTGACTACACAAGCAACCCCCTTCAAGGGGTTTCACTAATCAACAGAATATAATTCTCAAACCCTAGCATTTTATACATATAAATAAATATATTTTATAATTTTTATTTATATATATGTATACATGTAAGTTTATAGCCTACATAATATAAACAATAATTTATAGTCCTTACACTATATCTGAATTACTATTTAATTCATTTGAACCTTCAGCAGTAGGAACAGGTAAGCTGCTCTGCCAAAGGCACACAGGAAAAAAGAGCCCCACTAATCAGAAATAAACAGTGGGGACTGATTGTGTGTTCAGTGTTTTTTTAACATGAAGAGGCCATTGAACTCCTAGAGAAAAATCAACTCTCCAATACTGACAAATATATCTCATTTCCTCCAGTCCCAAAGAAAACCTGTTGAAACCCTGCAATTCTCCTGCACACACCTGCATCTTCTCAGGCCACCACAAATAAATAAATGGATTCAGACACCTCTACAAATTTGGTACTGTGCATTCTCAGAATGTCTTTCATAAGGCTGTATATTGTACCACAAGCTCAATTCGACTTTCTATCCAAAGGAAAGCTGCCTATAGCTCTTTAAGCAGGAAAGCCCAAGACAAGATACAGGAACCACAGGCACCAAGTGACCCAAAAAGACAAAAAAGTTTGGGTTTAGTTTTCTTTTCAAAGCATGTAATCTCCAAGCTTTAAAGAGAAAAATATCATATCCCCTCTCAGCCAAATCCCCCACAACTCCCTTTCACTAATAGCTGTTTTTAAAGGCATACACATCTTGAAGCATCTAGCACTGCAAATAAAGGATCTTTCCTGATGGGAACCAAATTCAACATATTTATTATTTTGGATATTGAATACAGATACAAAATACCCAAAACATCAGTCTAATTCTGCACAATATAAAATATATAAACTTTTTTTATCTAGAGTAAAATTCCCCTCATTGTAGCTAGTAAGAATGAACCTGTTCTCAGGTGGTTTTATGTATTTTTATAGTAATTTTAAGAGCTTGCATTTTAAACAATATCAAAAAACACCAAAAAACCTACCCACCACCACTACCAGGCTAAGCTTTCCCATTGCTTTATGCAGTAGTGATAACAACCATTTCTAAAAACAACTTCAGTTGAAGCACTTCACTGAGGCAATCACAAACCCTTGATAACCCATTCTCACTTTAAAGCCTACTAAACAGGACAGAGATAATAATAATTTGTTGCTATGGAAAAAAAAAGCAAAATTGAAGAAAAATACCTAGAAAGCTGTAAGCAAGAAAGTTGCTACCAAGCCATGGCTCAGAAAAAGTTACATTTAGTGTGAGGTGCTTTGTAAAACCAACTCACTTTTATAGGTTTGATTCTTTCATTAAAACCTGACCATACGGTTACCCAAAGTAGCTTCCAAATAAACCACTCCCGGTGCTCCAAAACCTTAAAATCAGGAACCACTGTGTTTCAACATAAATAGATGGGAAAATCTATTTACTGATCTGCTTACACTGAAGATTTGAAAAACTGAGTGCTATTCACCACCAAAAGTGAAATCAAAGGATTCACAAGGAAACTTAGCAAAATTGTTAAAGCTTGTATGACAGGTCTATTAAAAAAAATCATAATGCCCTTCTGTTTTTTTTTAATTTTTGTTTTGTTTTGGTTTTTTGTTGTTTTTTTTTTTTTTTCTTGTTTGGTGTAATTCATTTTTTAAAATTGAACTTTAGTAGATCAAACATCAGATAAAACAGTTGCCCTGCTTATCTGCATAGATTTGCTCTAGAACACTATTGCTGCTCATTATCTTTTCTTTGCCTTGTCTCCTTTCTGGACGCAGAATGCAGTAAGCAAAGCAGAACAGTACTGCTTTGGTGGTTTGCTGGATACATTTTGTTTTCTAAAGTTTCAAGTACATATGAAAATGAAAACATGTAAAACAACTTCAAAGGAAGGATTACTCACAGAACTATCACTAAGTAGCCTATCACCAGTCCTTCCCCAAATGTTCTATTTGTGCAGCTACCAGCAGCCCTCTTGAAGAACTCCAAAATAAAATATATACAGATTTGAAACAAAAAAAAAAAAAAAAAAAAAAAAAAAACCAAAAAAAAAAAACAAGCAACAGGGTCAGCCCTGAGCATCTCAAGACTTTTCAATCCAGTAAGAACAAGAGCTCATGAACTGTAATTCTACAATAAGCACAAATTTCCAGCAGGGTATAACTTACCACACACTCATGACCTCAAATACACCTTCCATCTTTGCTACACAAGTATTAGGCTGCAAAGTTTGTTTGGAAAGTCATCTGAATGACTCAGATTGGTCAAAAGAGTAAAAACTTAGGCTCTCTTTATAGTTTAAGGGTCACTACTAGGTATTTGATCATAATCTTGGAATATTCACCTTGTGAAAATGGAGATAAACAAGGTATTGGCAGGCTATTTGCTAGGCAAGTTCAGCTAAAGTAATTTATCTGCAGCTTTTTAATAAAAAACACCAGATGCAAGTATATGGTATATCAGTTATATTGTATTTTCAAGGGGTGCACAGGATCATAATGTAGCTATTATAAGACAAAACCCAAAATTTTTACTTGAAAGAGAATGAAAACATGCACACAGATGCTTTAATTCATTGAGACAAGTGGCCTTTCTCAACTTCAAAGTGATTGTTCACAGCCTTCAAAGACCACTTAGGGTAAGCTTTGGCAATTACAAAGTACAACTTGTACCTACCTTTTTAAAACCACTGTATCTTTAAAAACACCTTCTCCAGGGTTACAGATCAAATATGTCATCCCAACAATCAACTCAGCAAGTTTTCCCATGCACACCAGAACACTAACAGATTATTATTAATTCAAAGACTGCATAGGCAGGGGAACTCTACAGCCCTCAAGCCTGCCATCACCCATTCACCCAACTCACACTTTGAGCCCTGGCGAGTCCTCAGTGTAGAACCGCCACATCCCACCAGTCCCTGTGGACGTGGCACGGCCTGCACTCCTTGTCCCACAGCTGGCATTTTTCCTTTAAGGGATGACAGAACAAAACAAAGACCAAACAACACGTTAGCACTCCACCAGCTTCTAGGACCAAGCAGCCCACGAGACTCTGCAGAAATAATATACTTCACAGAATCAATTAGGTTGAGAAAGACCTCTAAGATCATCAAGTCCAACCTATGACCCAACACCACCATGTCAACTAGACCATGGCACTAAGTGCTATATCCAATATTTCCTTAAATACCTACAGGTACAGTGACTCCACCACTTCTCTGGGCAGCCCGTTCCAATGTCTAATTGCCCCATCCGCCTGATGTCCAAGCTGGAGCAGCTCAAGAGTTGCGCTCTCCTACCCTGTCTCTAGTTGCCTGGGAGAAGCCACAGCCCCTCACCTGGCTACACCCTCCTTTCAGGTGGTTGCAGAGAATGATAAGGTCACCCCTGAGCCTCCTTTTCTCCACGCTAAATACCCCCAGCTCCCTCAGCCCCTCCTCACAGCACTGGTGCTGCAGACCCTTCCCCAGTAGTGTTGCCCTTCTCTGGACGAGCATCAGCCTGTGCTGCCACGTCAGCAGAGGGCACCAGCCCGGCAAGCAGAGCGCACGACGGGGGCAAGAGCTGTCCCAGCTGGGCGGCGGCGGCGGGCACCCACCTCTGCCGGACGGTGGATCCCGCGGCGCGGGGAGCCACAGCCTTGCTGGGGGAGCGGCCGGAGGAGCCGACGCTGGTGGCGCTGGGGTTGGGCCCGGGCTGCGGAGAGAGGAGAGAAGCGGGAGCGGGTGAGAGGCGGCGAGCACTGCCGGCGGGGAAGGGGCGCCTCAGCCGCCCCCCGCCTCGGGCAGCCTCTCACCATAGCGGCGGCGCTGGCTCGGGCTCGGCGCGGTCTCACACACGCTCCGCTACAGCCGCTCCGGCCACGTCCCTGCCCGCATCAGGCTCCGCCCCGCGCCGCGCATCCCGGAGCCTCGCGGCTTCCCCGGATAACGCCTGAGCAGCAGCAGCAGCCCCTTATCCCTGCACCCCTCGCTCGGCGGCCGCGTTCCGAGACTGCTGCCCTCTGTGACGCCTCGGTCGCGCCCGCTCCTTGCGCAGCGGCCGGGCCGGCGCGGGACCGCGGCGAACGGCGAGTCGGGCAGCAGCGGGGCCGCCCGGCGGGCGGGGCGGACGGGAAGGCCCAGGAGGAAGGGAAGCGAGGCTGACGTGTCCCACCGGGGCTGCCGGGCTGCGCATGCGACGCCGCGGCAGCGGCCATGGAGGAGGCGGAGGAGGCGGGAGCAGCGGGCCCGTCCGTGCTGTTCCTGCACCCGGACCTGGGCCTGGGCGGCGCGGAGCGGCTGGTGGTGGACGCGGCGCTGGCGCTGCGGGCGCGGGGCTGCCGGGTGCAGATCTGGACGGCGCACTACGACCCCGGGCGCTGCTTCGCGGAGACGCGCGGGCTGGCGGTGCGGCGGGCGGGCGGCTGGCTCCCGCGCAGCCTGTGCGGCCGCGGGCACGCCCTGTGCGCCGCCCTGCGCATGGCCTTCGTGGCGCTCTACGTGCTGCTGCTCAGCGGAGAGACCTTCGACGCCTTCGTGTGCGACCAGGTGCGGGCATGGGCAAGGGCAAGGGAGCGCCGCTGCCGCTGGCCCGACTGGATGCGGGGATGCTGGTGGGCTGCTCTTCACAGAATCACAGAATTGTTAGGGTTGGAAGGGCCGTCTGGTGATCATCTACTCCAAACCCCCTGCAAAAGCAGGGTCACCTACAGCAGGTGGTGCAGGAACGCGTCCAGATGGGTTTGGAATGTCTCCAGAGAGGGAGACTCCACGACCTCCCTGGACAGCCTGTTCCAGTGTTCTGCCACCCTCAATGTAAAGAAGTTCTTCATTTGGATGTAGAAGTTCTCGTGTTTCAGTTTCTGGCCACTGCTCTTCGTCCTGTCAGTGGGCACTTCTAAAGAGTCTGGCAGGATCCTCTTGAGTTGAGATCCACCTTTGAGATATTTACATGAATTATTAAGATGCCCTGCTAGTCTTCTCTTCTCTAGACTAAACTGGCCCAGTTCCTGCAGTCTCTCATAAGAGACATACTCCAGAATCCTGGAGTATCAAATCCCCATGAAATTGGATTCATTATTGGGTGTGCAGCAAGCCAGTAATAACACACTCAAGAGAGAGACATCGATTGTTCATTCCAGAGCTGTGCAAGCCCGGCTGCTCCACGGTGTTGCACAAATTAAGGACACCCCATCAGACTTTCTGTGCCATCTTTTATACACAGAAATTCAAAGTTGGTAACATTCCAAATTCAGCCTCTCATAATATTATGATTGGTTAATAGTTTCCAGAGAAGGGCAGTGAAGGTGGAGGAGGGTCTGGAGCTCAAGTCTTATGACGAGTGGCTGAGGGAGCTGGGATGTTTAGCTGGGAGAAAAGGAGGTTCAGGGGGACCTTATCGCCCTCTACAACTGCCTGAAAGGATGTTCTAGCAGGTGGGGATTGGTGTCCCTGACAGCTAGTGACAGGATGAAAGAACATAGTCTTAGGCTGCACCAGGGGAGACTTAGCTTGGACATTAGGAAGAATTTCTTTAGAGAGGTGATTATACACTGAAATGGACTGCCCAAGGAGGTGATGGAGTCACCGGTCCTGGATATATTTAAGGAAAGACTTAATGTGGCCCTTTATGCCATGGTCTAGTTGACACAGTGGTATTGGGTCATCACTGGGATTTGGTGATCTCTTTTCCAACCTTATTGATTCTGTGATTCCATACAAGTTACATGTCCTCAGTTAACTTCTACATTTGCTCAGGGAAATGCTTAACCTTCACTTAAACAGGTCTTTCTGACCCGTAGATGTGTTTTTTTGTGTTATAATGAACATAGTTTAGCTATAGGATATATGGACCTTGAGTATTTTGCAAAGTTATCAATGTATACATAGACATAAATCCACATCTTGATTTACTACATCTTCAAGGCTTGTTAAATGCCAGGATGTCATTGACTAAGGGATGCTAGCTGCTGACAGTTCCACTGAGGAGGTCTTCTTTCTTGCTGATTAGTCTTGCAAGTATACAAAGGTCTTACATCAAAGAACATCCTGACTTTAGATAATCTTGACCTATTCCACATTTGGCAATTTACCTCTTACATTCTGGGGCAGCTGGAGGGAGAGGATGCCACTGCTGCTTGGACTCTGCTCCCAGCACCCTGGGTAGTGGGAGAAGGATGTGCTTGGAGAAGTCCTGGCGCTTGATGGGACCTTGGTGAGGAGCTCGGAGAAATTACAGGGCCACAAGAGGTCCTGGATGAGGGAGTACAACTTGATGTGCTTGTGTGGGGGAGAAGGAAAAGGCACTTGGCTTGCAAAGCAGCGGCTCTCAGAGCATGGCTTTGAAATCACATGTGCACACTGGTGGCACTGACACAATTAACCTCTCCTCTTGTCCTGTCTCTGGTTGCACTAGGTTTCTGCCTGCATTCCTGTACTTAGGCTGGCCAGAACCCGTAAGAAGGTTTTGTTTTACTGTCACTTTCCCGATCAACTTCTGACCAAGAGAGAATCTTTCCTGAAGCGCCTCTACAGACTGCCGCTCGACTGGCTGGAAGAGTACACGACTGGCATGGCAGACTGTATCGTTGTGAACAGCAAGTTCACTGCCAGCGTGTTCAAAGACACATTTAAGTCCCTGTCACACATAAAACCAGATGTCCTCTACCCATCGCTCAACATCGGTAGCTTTGAAGAAATTGTTCCTGCAGACATAGCTGATCTGATACCGAAAAAGAAAAAGTTCTTGTTCCTTTCCATTAATAGATATGAGAGAAAAAAGAATCTGGCATTGGCTCTCGAAGCTTTGCACGAACTTCGAGGGAGACTTGATTCTCATGAGTGGGATGAAGTTCACCTGGTTATGGCAGGTGGTTATGATAAGAGAGTTCTGGAAAACGTGGAGCACTATGAAGAGCTGAGGAGACTTGCAGCCAAACTTGATGTTAATGACCATGTGACTTTTCTGAGATCATTCTCAGATGAACAGAAAATCTCTCTTTTTAGTAATTCTGTGTGTGTGCTTTATACACCAAGCAATGAACATTTTGGCATTGTCCCTTTGGAGGCAATGTATATGAGATGTCCAGTTATAGCAGTTAATTCAGGTGGTCCTTTAGAATCAATCGCACATAATGTTACAGGATTTTTGTGTGATCCTCTGCCAACGCAATTTGCTGATGCCATGGAAAAAATTGTGAGAGATCCTCTCTTAAAGGACACAATGGGAGCAGCTGGGAGAGTGAGAGTTATGGAAAAATTTTCTTCAGAAGCTTTCTCAGAACAGCTGTACCAATACATACGCAGATTAACAGAATAAAATTATATTCCTATGTTATATTTAAAAATATTGTGTCTTTCATTTATGTAGGGGACTAGTATTCATTGTGACTAATGAAGAACTAGGGATAGCTGAACATTCTTGTTTTGCTTCTTATTCTGCCTTATGTCACTTGACACATAGAAGAAGCAAAACATGTCCCACTGTGTCATTGGAAGGTTAAAATTTTCATGTAGTACACTGATCTGCCATTGCAGGAGTTCTTTTGTGTACTGTGCCTTGGAAAAAATGCAAAGCTTAATGGCAGTAACTTACTAGGAAAATTACTGCATGTTTTATTTAATACTGTATGGAATGGCTGATTCAACTTATAAAATTTGGATTTGTCCAGATAAGACACACACAGCCTTATTTTTATGTATTTAAAATGGTCACCAGTAATTTGTAAGTAAAAGGGCTATCTCAGCTAACTATGGAGAGAATTGCACAGTCCAACCAACTGAATGTTTCAAAAACCCAGCAGTGTTAGGAATATGAATGGTATGGATTTTAAATGATTGTGCTTGTCCAATTGCATTGTGTAGTCACACTGGGTGTCAGAAAAGCATACAGGTGTGTGAGCAGGGGGAAGTGAATAGCACCAAGGATATCAGACTACCTCAGGCAAAAAAGTTAGTGCTGAAAACTATGTTTGTTCATTACCTGCAATGCTTAAAGACGTAATTTTACTTTGGGAATTTCTGGTTTGTAGATACTTAAATGATTTTCTCTATATTTAACATTTCATGCTAAATGACAGCACACTTTTAGAAAAGGTCTTAATCTGAAACAGGCAATAAAGACATTTTATTTTGTCTAATATAGTGGTAACTTTATGTTTTCCTAATGCAGTGAGTGCACACATGACAGTACTGTGATTTTTTTTTCCAAGCTGGTCTGGAGAAAGGAATATATTTTTTGTTCATCTACCTCTCTTGGCACATCTTTATTAGTTGGTGGTTCTGTTTGTTACAACACACGTAGTCCACACAATTGAATTTTAAGTGTGAAAATAGATCCTGTGAAATTCAGTGTTACTTATAAAATACAATTTGTAGTGTGGTATGAAATGTAATTTGTAGTCTGAATTCTGCAATTTCTATTTAAGATAGTTTCAGGCATTTCCACATTAGTACTTCACAAAAGAGAGACCATTCTTTTTGTTGCTTAGGACCAAAACCCACGTCTCAATATACTTATAAGGCTTTTATTTGTAGTAAAACAAACAAAAATCAAAGTCTGTCATTGTCTTTAATCAAGAAGTTGGAACACTCTAATTTTTGTTATGGAGTGAGACTGGATGGTATCACAGCCCCTGTTTCCTACATTTCTATTCAATCAGAAAAACTGGCAAGCCTAAATCTATATTCTTTCTAGCCTGCTTCTGCATTTCTACTCCATTCCCACCCGTAAAAGTTTTCCTAAATCTTTGTGCAACTTTTTCATCGTGGGTGTGGCAATGGATGAGTGAAGGACCAGAAGAGACGGTGAAAACTATCCGTGGTCAGATAAACACCCTTGAGACATGCTTGGCCTCGGTTTTAAGTTCCATTTAGAAAGTACAAGGTGGTTGGGGCCAATTCCTACTTGCTTAGTCTGTGTTATATTCTCTCTCAGTTGTGCTGGAGTTAACCTGGGGCCTTAAGAGATACTGGTGCACACTTGCCAGCATAGCTGCAGGGGTAGCTCTGTTTCTGCTCCAGCCTTGGCCTCCAGCCCTTTCCTGAGCTGTGTTGCTGGCAGGCATGTGCCTAGTCCTATATCCTGCAGCTTCTGTTCACTGAATTTCATGGATTCCACTGACCTGCCATCTCACATTTACCTGGTGATCGCTGTGTCTGTCAACAGCTGCTACTGTCACCAGGCTGCCCCGCTTGGGTACTGTGCCCTGGTCGGTGCGGTCACTGTCCTGTGATGTGATCTCCCCTGGCTTTTCACTGCCATCCCTTGCAGAGCAGCCCCAGTCCTGCTGCTTCATGGCAAGTACGTTGGACCACCTCAAGGCTGAGGCTGACTGCATGGAGCCTGGCCTTCAGGCTCCCCATCAGCTGCAGATTAGGCTCAGATTGTTGCGGGAAGCTGTGCTCAATATATAGAAGTGTGCCAGAGCACTACAGGCTGCTTCAAGATCTCTTGCTTTCCATCTGGAGAAACCTGATCTAGCAAGAGATATCCGTGCCCCTTGAAGGAAGGTTAGACAACATGGTCTTTAACGGTCCCTTCCAACTCAAACCTTTCTGTGGTTTTATGGTCTTCCAGAACCATTCAGTGGGGACTGCACAACCATATTAGGATTTATTAGTTAGCTATGGCTAATCTTCGCAGCCTATCCAGGAACTATGTATCCCAAGGGCCCCTAGATGATCAGCAATAGTAATATCCCGGAGCAATGTGGATTGTGACTGTGTGGAAGACAGTGGCCATGGGGTCCAAAAGCAGGTGACTTAGTTCATTTAAACAGTTTTCGAAGGGACCACAACTGCAGTGGCCAAGCACTGGAGTGCTGGAGCTCCATCACAGGAAGTAATTGGCCAATAAATACACAAATCCTTTGACTCTGGAAACTGGATGTGAAAAGCAAGCTCCTTTAAAGTCTATGTCTGTCTGTGACCCTCAAAATGAGATGGTTAGGACTGGCCTGTGGAGGCTCTCAGTTCAGTCGAAGAGAGAACAGAGAGAATTCTCTCAGGCTTCAGCCTGGGAGAGTTAGGAGAAAGAATTCAAACAGTTATTATTTCTGTTCATATGTTGTGCCCATGTGAAATGTGTTTTGAAGATTGTTTACCCAAGGTGATTGCTTGATTGGATTCTGGTGATGGTGTTTGGATTCAATGACCAATCAGATCCACAGCTGTGTCAAGACTCTCAGGAGAGAGGGTCGTGGGTTTTGGAGTTAGTGAGACCTCTTGCTACTTGTAATATAGTGTAATAGAAGTATAATATAATATGCTATAAGATGATATAATAATAAAGCAATTGATCAGCCTTCTGAATAATGGAGTCAATGCTAATTATTACCTGGCTGGGGGCCTGCAGCAGCACTGGCCTACCCCAGAGCTTGGGCCAGTCTATTGGTTATATTCTGGTGGTAGGCCAGCACCACTGTTGGTTCTTCTGCTGCCTCAAGAATGCCTCCTCAGAGGCAGCTTGGATTGCTAGGTCCTGTTTGTCTCAGATGGAAAATTCCTATTTGTGGGAGTGATCCATCTAAAGAAAAAGACACGGGGGCATGGCTTCTGCTTTGGGCTTGATTGTGAGACAGTATAGCCCCTATGGCTCAGAGATATCTGCTTCCGTAGCGAAATGCCAGCCAAGACTTTGGCAGGACAGTAAGGTGGGATGTGGGAATGACTCTTTCTGTTCCTCGGGAGCTTCGTGTGCTTCTCATGTCCATGGGAAGTGAGGTCCCTTCCAAGTAGGTACCACTAGAAGAGCCATGACACTGGAAAAGCCTGTTTTGATTCATCAGAAGAAGCTGGTAAACTCTAAGAAGCACTGCACTTCCTGCATGCTAGAAGGGAATGAGCAGAAAAGTCCTTTCTGAACCAAATACAGACACTACAAGGATCTTGTGGTACTGTTTGGTCTCTCCTGTGCTCTGACCACCTTCCATGGTTCTGCACATCGTGTGCTGCACAGTCTGCTTGATAACTGTGTAGTGGTATTCTCAGCATGTTCATGTTCTCCAGCACTCAACAGGCACACAGGCTATGCCAGGGATGTCCTAAGTCACTTCCAGCAGTGGTGACTCCACATCAAACCCCAGAAATCAGCTCTTTTCAACAACATGGGGTGGAGTTCCTGGCATGCCTGGTGGACCCTGACTACTGACGTGTTGATCCCAGATAGGTTGAAGCCACCTTAAAATGACAGGCTCCTGTGAAGGGTCAGAAAGCCCCATACTTTTTTTTGACAAAAAATGTGGAATACTGGCAGTGGAGGTAGTGTCAGATCAAGAAATTAAATCTGTGATTGTTCTTAAATGTTTTCAGATTATGCTGTGACTTGTGGATTTATGTTCTCATGAGCCCTGAGGTTGACTCAGTTGATTAAAGCAGGGTGCTAATAATGCCAAGGTGGTGGGTTTGATCCCTGCGTGGGCCATTCACTTAAGAGTCAGACTCAAGGATCTGTGTGGATCCTTTCCAACTCAGACTATTCAGTGACCCTGTAAGGCTATTTTTCTGTTCTCTTGAGCATCTCTCTCTTTATCTAGTCTCATACTGCCATAGAATCATGGAGTGGTTAGGGTTTGAAGAGATATTAAAGATCATCTTGCTCCACCCACTCTGCCATGGGCAGAGTCACCCACCACCAAACCAAAATTGGTTTCTCAAAGCTCCATCCAACCTAGTCTTTCCCTGCTGCTGTTTTAAAGACCTATACATGAAAAAGTTTTAGGTTTACAGAAGAAAGAGACTTATCATTTCAGAAGTGCAGGCACTCAGTTCCTTATTGTGGCTTTGTTTCCTCTCTACTTCCTCTCCTCGTTTTTGGAAATCCAACAAGAATTTTGATTAGGGGCATAGAATCCAGGATGGTTTTTGTCACTGACAAGCTTCCTGTCAATTAAACGGAACCGGGTCCATCACGAGAGGACAGTAAACACCCCCATATTTTACAAGTCAGCATGTTCTAGGGTATATCAAGTACATTTTATTGCGCTGTCTCTTGACCAACACAATATGAGAAAACAAGGCTGGCCAGTGTCAAGTTTCCAAAAAGGCAGGTTTTTAAACAGTTATTTTTTGTACCTGTTTTGAACCTGTTTCAGAAATCCATACTTTTCCCTCTCTTCTCCTTTAAATAAATAAATTATTTGTGAGAGTTTTCTTTAAATCAAATTGCATATGCCTTGTGCAATCTGTTGTCAGAAGAAATATTAAATATTGGAGTAGTATTATTAAATAAGTTATCATTAGTCTACAAGAAAATGAAAGATTTAAATTCATATTCCACCAGTGTGGTGTGAAGGATAATGCAACAAAAAGAAAATGGCAGCAAGGAGGATCTCTCCTCTCCTCTCCTCTCCTCTCCTCTCCTCTCCTCTCCTCTCCTCTCCTCTCCTCTCCTCTCCTCTCCTCTCCTCTCCTCTCCTCTCCTCTCCTCTCCTCTCTCCTCTCCTCTCCTCTCCTCTCCTCTCCTCTCCTCTCCTCTCCTCTCCTCTCCTCTCCTCTCCTCTCCTCTCCTCTCCTCTCCTCTCCTCTCCTCTCCTCTCCTCTCCTCTCCTCTCCTCTCCTCTCCTCTCCTCTCCTCTCCTCTCCTCTCCTCTCCTCTCCTCTCCTCTCCTCTCCTCTCCTCTCCTCTCCTCTCCTCTCCTCTCCTCTCCTCTCCTCTTTTGCATATCCTGCTACCTTCTCTTAAACCCCAAATGAATAAAAAGAAGCCAAATAAAGAAGTTGTTTAAAGCATAATTGGAAAAATAAGGGCAGAGTATGTGCAGGGTATTAGGTGTAAGCAAGGAGTGAGGTGATTAGGCTTAAGAGTTTCTCCATTTACCAATACTGTGGATTGGAATGTGCAAAGACAGAGTTCTCTTTCTTCAATTTACATTTAATCTAGTCAATCAGATAGGCCAGAAAAAATAATTTAAAATGCATATTTTTATACACTCTTGTTCAGATTCTAAAAAGAAGTCTGAAAATTTTGTGATTAAGCCAATCTGAGCCTGCTGCTTTTTTTTTTCTTTCCCCTCCCCCTTCATTGCTTTTTCTTACAATTTTACACAATATAAAAAATTTATAGATTTTAACATTTGCATGGAGTCTATAAAAGCCTCATGCTACATTATCATATTGGTAAACTTTATTATTTTTTATTATGGCTTTATTCTGTCTCATGGATGAAATAGCTGATATTTTATTTTGAATTGTAATTTATTATACAGTTAGTATCACAGGGGTATTTTTAATGAAACTATAGCTGTAGAATACTGAAAAAATACAGTATTAAGGAAGGGGTATATTCAATAACATGAATGTTAACACTAACAGTAGAGAAGGAAAGGCATTTTAATTAGTTATCCTTATCTGCTTTTATGGTGAAAGTAGAATGTGTGACCAAAAGGAAATAAATTAGGGGTTACTCTCTATTGATTTATGGGTGTGCCATTCTTTAGTGCCCATTATTCTATGTACAAGATTAATTTGAGTTAGTTCCAGATTTTTGCACTGTTAGTCATATGAGAAGACCAACAAGTTTCACCTCATGAGCTCTGAGACAGGTCTATTAACCTTATAGTATCTTTATGACTCCAATTTCTGTGCACTGAAAGATAGAAAAGGTGTAATGACTGACAAAATGAAAATAGAAATCATTTGGAGTGGTTTTACATGGAGAAGGGGAGCAAAAGTTGCTCAGTTTAAAAACCCATATGTAAGATAATCAGTCTTTGGGAAATTGATCTTCAAACAACCTACTTTACAGGCACACACACACATCTTGACTTAATGAACTTTTTCCCTCACAATTATGCACAGAACTCCTGCACTGTATAGCCGGCTTTGTGAAAGACAAAAATCTTGTCTGATTTACTCTTTTAAACGTGGCCTAGGATTAGCCCTGTAAGCAAAACTACAGCTGAACAAGGTGCTGTGTGCAGTACAAACCTCATAGCGATTGGCTGCAGGAAGAGATCCTGACCACCACCTCCTGCAGGAACACAGGACAAGAGGACAGAGAACTATGGAAGCATGAAACCTGCCTGGAACCTGGCTCCCACTGGGACCCCTCTTTTAGCACCTGGCGAGAGACAGAGCATTTACCTCCTTCATCTCTCTTTTAATCCCTGTTTTCTTAACAAACTGAAAGTCAAGAAGCCTAACATGACAAAGGACATCTTGGTGGGACCTAGTGATGAGTCTGGCAGGGCATTTGATGCCCCACCAAGGTGAGAGAGGTCCAAGCAGAGTTCCTACAAGAGCAGAGCAGAACATGAAGTGTCCCCACTGAATGAAGCGGGGGCTCAGCAGTGGTCAGAGAGAATGAAACCATGTTGGTGCTGACAAAGGAAATATCATTCAAATAGGTCAGGGAGAAATCCAGGGCAACCTCCATTCCCAGGTGCCTCAGTTTCTCTCCCATCAAACCTTTCTCTTACCTCTCGCAAGTGTCTGGATTCAGTCAGCATAGAGTGCCCAGGGAGCAGGAAAGACTGTTTGGTCACTAAGGGACAGGGAGTTGGAGCCATGTGCCATGAAGAGGGCATCCCACAGTGTCCAGGCAAGGTAAGCAGAGCAGACCTGGAGATGTGTGAGTCACAGATCATAGCTGTTGCCCAGCTCTGAACTTAGCAGAAACTAAACCAGAAAGTAGCCTTTGCTCCAGGTAAATGACTATCAGCTGGGTGAATGCACTGCCAGGGGAACTGTTGGTTTTATTGGTTTAATAAAAACAATACATGTACACCAGCACAACTCAGTGTGGATTATAACATGAAAACAACAAAAATGATGGTCCAAATACAGTAATTGCTTAGAAAGTCCATCAATACTTGCAATTAGGAGCTGGAAACTATATTAGCACACAAATAATACCAGACATAAGCATTTGCTTTTGGACAGATCCTGCTGAAAACAGAACATAAATCTAATCTGATTCTTGATCCATATTTGGACCTCTTCTGTTCTTTGGCAGAATCCCAAACCATGGAAAAATTAATCAAGAGACCACCCACAGCATATAGAGTGCTTGAAGGACATGAAAATAGACAACTCTCTTCCTGAGACAGTTCCTGTCTGAGGAAAAATGTATGCATTGACATAAAAAGCAATATACAAAGAGAATTCTGCCAAAAAGGGATATTCCATTCATCCAGTGTCTGATTTAACAATACTTAAAGGAGAGGATGCTTTGTCACCTATTCCAGCAGCATCTAGTTTTCTGCACAGAAGTATTCTTCTAACACTTTAGTGGTAATTCAAGA
Source organism: Vidua chalybeata (assembly GCF_026979565.1). Classification (NCBI taxonomy): domain Eukaryota; kingdom Metazoa; phylum Chordata; class Aves; order Passeriformes; family Viduidae; genus Vidua; species Vidua chalybeata. Next base: position 93,063,516 of record NC_071530.1, read on the forward strand.
CAAGAAATTGGCACTTTTCACTTAAGATACCAATTTGTGATTTACTGTGAATAAAATCTTCATCTATGAATTTTTAATCACTAAAGCTATATGTAAGTTCATTACAGGTGAGAGGGTAAAATTCCCCATCTTGTATTCCTGTTACATTTCATAAATAATCTGGGATGCTCAAGCCTCAAAGTACTTTCTCTATACATGAACCCACTGTGGAGAGCTGACCTTTTGAGTGAGAGAGGTCCAGTCCAGGCTATCCTCCATGGGGATAAAGATGCTCACAGTAAGGTTGCCTTCTGCCTATATATTCTTAAAGAGAAGTCAGTTTCTAGAGCTTGAGGGTTATGGGGTTGTTAGTGAGACATTTCTGGAGGCTGAAGTAAATATCAATTAGAATTAAATTTGCAGTATTCTCTGCAGTGAGTAGGGGAACTTAAAATTTTATAATTGCTTTGGACTTGCAGAAGAATTGTTCAGAAGAGAGGAAAAAGTACTCTAAACCCAAGCTGTTACTGTGCTGAAAGCAGCCACACCTCAAGTCCAGAAAGGTTATATCGACATTAATACCTTGTGTTTGCTGTGTCTTCCACTCCCTGTCCCCTTGTGCAATACTTTGGACAAGAGGACAGGGAGTGCAAGTTTGCTTTTATGGGATTTCGTTTCCTCAATCTCTTCACCTCTGTACTTTACCTCTGTACTGTTAATTGTGATACAAGAGACACCTTCCTATTACGAAATAATCAGGAATCTGTTCTCATCTCTGTTTCTTCCTAGAATGGCCTTCGTGGTCAGCATGTGCAAGAAGAAAGGAGCAGAAGTTGCTGCCTGTTGTGATTAATGCTTTGTGTAATTGTATGTGGCATTGAGATGCTGTTCTCTTATGAGCGTGTGAAAGCCCTACAGAAGAGTGAAAGAAAGATTAAATCTGCAATACACTGTGTTCCGTGAGACCTCTTCCGATGACCATGGTATGAATTGGGAAAAAAAGATCCCTGGTGATCACATACCAGTATTCAGTCACCTCAATATTACAGCTGCTTGGATGGAAACTCCTCTGGATAATAAGCAGATGATAGACAGGAAGATCAACTCCTTTTACAACTTAATTCAAATCTCCTCTCTCTTGCCTGCAGGATTCATCTAGTTTTAGCCTTTCTCCTTTAAGAATCCTTTTATATCAGATTCTCTCACTCAGGCAAAGATCAAGGTCATTTACAATGGCAATACAAAGTTGATTAAAACAAATAACAAAGACTGTAGTTTCAGCAAGTTAAAAAAAAACCTTAAGAGCATTAAATGGACAAAGCTAAGGCAGGATCTAAGTCTGATCGATTCCAACAGTAGGTTTCATGTTTTTCCTTTCCATAGGACTCTACATCTTTGCTCCACCGCAGTGATTCTGGGTTCAAAATTCATCTTAGAACTGTGCTCTTAAACACTGATGCATGAAAGGGCCAAGCAATTGATTCCCAATGTTCATGTAAAATGACAGGCTACACCACACTCACTCCAGGCCTTTACAAGGTGAGCATAGTAACTAAGTTCACATTTGAAACTCTCGCCTCCCCAAAATACTCAAATTGGCCATTTTACTGTGCTTGGTGCTGGTATTGGTGGACAGGGACAAGAAGGATAAAACTGGTTTTTCAGCTTTGAAATGTTGTTTGTATTCCTTCCCTAACAGACTCCTTTTGCTAATTGCAAAGAATATTTCAACCCCTACAGAGGAAAAGAGCAGGAGAAATGGATGGGGGTGGGCCTACAGCCAGAAAGTTATCCATAGATTTTCAGACGACATCTCATTTAAGCTGATGAAACTCACTTTCACATGAGTTGTGACATAACCATGGCAGGAACTGACAAGTGTCAAAATCTTGCGGAACAAATAAGATTTCAACTCCTATTCCTCTGTACCAAAGAAGAGCCAGCAAATGCTATACATTTATTCTGCTTTTTCCAATGGCACTAACTCCTCTCAGCAGCTTCACTGACACTCTGAAAGCATGTCCAATTCTCTCGTTTACTTAGAATAGCTGCTGATAATTAACCTGCATGGCTTTATGAATATGAACTTTCATGGCTTTTCCATAGAGACATCTTCCTAAATATCACTCTGCTGTGGGGAATAAAGAGTTACTCGATGCTCTGTCATCAGCACTGGAGATTCTGGGCAGATTCTGGAGCCCAAGAAGCAACCTCAACATTCTAATGGCATACCAGTGTCTTAAGAGAACAAACCAACAAGAGTGGACCTTGGCACAAAAGAAAAATAATGGTAAGAAAGAGACAGATGTAGGTATAACTAGATCATGGTGTCAAAGTGCAAACAGGGGAATTTCCAGCTTTTGCCCCTTCACAGTCACCTACTGCACTGGAGGATACCGCAACCTCTTTCAACTGATCAGGTCCTGCAGCCTGTTTTTTTCCAGAATAATGTCTACCTGAATGATGGAGATGAACCACACCGCAGGGTGTCATCCTGGTAGCCCCACTCATCATCACACAGTGCAGACAAGTAGGGGCAGTGAGTGCACCAGGTGGGTCTATACTGTATAAAGAGAAAAGATGAGAGAGAATTGCTCTTGAAGTTTTGGCACACTTTCAGCTACTTTGCAGTACAGACAAGGCCTGGGACCATAAAAGCCCTGAGATGTGGCCAGCACAGGTTCCCACCAGTCTGCTCACTCATCCAAGTAACAAAGACACAGACAATTCATCTAGGACAGAATGATCCATCTAGGACTGTTCAACTTACCTGCAGTAAATAGTTTATCCAGTGTCTTATCTGCAGCCACCACAAGCAACAGAAATCTCTTCATTATTTATTGTTAGTACCTCATGATTTGACATTTAATTTAAGTCTTTTCACTGTGTTTTGCCCAGGAGCTTTAGCATTATAAATAGGGAAGCACTTTCTTTCCCATTTAAGAGCTAGCCACAAGGTTTTAGATCTGTTTGATGAACCTTTCCATAAGGCTTGCATCATATTGTCATAAATGTGTGATGCTCAGAAGATTTCAGGCTTCTGTGTTATGAGGAAAGTTACCTAATTGCTGAAGGCACTGTTTCTTCAAGGCATTTATCCATGGACAGACATGTTTCCCTAGATACTGTAGAGATTAGGAAGTTTTTTCTTTTGTTTACAGTTGCAAGCTTCTTTACAAACAACTGGGTGTTTTTTGACAGATTTTATTTCCTCTCTGTTACAAAAGCTTCCGTGGCACTTGGGATACCAGGCATTTTGACACAGGGAGCAGGCAGATTGGCCACAGACAACATACCCATGTTGAGTAGTGCTGATTGCTTTCTTCTACTTCACGTGCTTAGGTGTGGCTGCCAAGAGGATGCACTCCATGATCTTTACAGAGAGGGCTTTCACCATGTGCTTTTCTTACTGTACTTCATCCTTACTCATGCTGCTTTACCCTTTACAATATCTCAGATGCTGTATTACATTTATTTGTAGCCTCCATTCTCAAACCAGAAGATTAATGCCAAATCCAAACATCCTCCAGATACAAAAACTTTCCAATAAACAGAAAAATAAGAGGTTTCTCTTAATTGAAACAGGCTGTTAAGGCCTAGAAGAATCTAAAAGAAGCAACCACTCATTACTCTTCCAAGGAAGCCTCTCAGTCCTTTTAAGCATGGTTTGAAACCTGTCCATGCATCTTGCAGCTGGAACTGAGAAGTAAATCAGGCCATCTGGTCTTCAGAGCCCTCACCTATGTAATAGATTGACCACTTTGTCATTAATTGCTTTTCAAAGCACCATAAAAGCATTTCCAGCACTTACACTTACATAGGTACTCACGTGTTTGAAACCTCTTTGTCTGTATGAAATGCTTATACTATGCTTATTAACATAATGCCTGAGTAGCATACTTCATATGGCCTCAAAAGTCTCCTGGAAACAGGAAAATAATATTCCCTTCAACTTACAGGCTAGGAGAAGTCCATCTATTTTAAGCTCTCTGCATTCAACTTCTGTCTTCGGACAAGACTTGCCCTTTCATTTCTGAAAACAGTACTTTGTTTCTGTCCTTGGACCCTGCAATGCTGACCACAGACACACGTCACTGGAGTGCACTCCTTGGATGCAGAAGCTGCAGTCTGGGACATCAGGAAGAGATCTGCCAAGTCACGTAAGCCGATACCATCACGGAATGAACGTCCTCTGGCTTGGACTATAAATGGTAGGCACCACAGACTTTTTCTTCCTCCTTCCTCTGCCAGCAGCTTCTATGTGGACTGAACCCACCAGGCCTGCCCTAGGATCTGCTGGATCAGGTTCCCTGGCTGAGGAAGCAGCTGCCCCGAGGGACCTGAGCCATTCTGAACTGCTCAGCATTTTCCCTGGAGCACACATTGTTCTTATCCATGCGGATCTGTGAACTAGAAAAAGTGCCCATACTTGCATAGACTTACTTCATGTTTGCAGATTGTGTGTTTGAAATGGCTTTATTAAGGCACCAATTGGTATTTTATTTGAATAGCAGTGAGAACTCAATGTTGTTAATAATAGGACTTTGACCATGAATTCTAATGCTTCACATTTTATTCTTCTTTTCAACAAATTTCTTCCAGAAAAACATAATCTTATACTCCTTTAAGAGAGAGGTATAACTTATTAGTCGTTTGTATACTTGGTCTATTATCTTCATGACCCTCCTTCCTAGATTTCAGAAAGACTTAAAATTTTCCCTCAAATCTGTATGTCTTGAAGACTGTATGAACTGATTGAGACTCTTCTCCTTCCCAAAGGCTAGAATAGTCTGTATTCCTGTACTCTGAGGTTTTGTTGGTGTAGCTGTGCATTGGAAGACTGCAACCTCAAGGTCAAATGGAATGCTAACTTGGCAGATGACACAGTTTTGTCCCTTATGTATGCATTTTGTTTTACAGAATAATACATGAAGGAACAATTCATCTTTTCCTCCATTTTCAGGCTCAAAAAATCAAAGACCCTGCTGCTGACATTTATTTGTTAGCTGAAGTAATTTTCCGTGTTTCGTAAAGTAAGACATTTAAACATAAGGAAAGGATCTGCAGTGCAGGAATAATGGCTTACGTTAAATATCTTTGGAATAAAATTATTATTTATCTCAGAATATTAGCACTGGCTATTCCAGGACATCTTTCAAGTACCGCTGTCCTTAGAGCCTTGAAAATGATGCCTAAGCATCCATTTCAGTCTGTCAAAGGCATGTAGCAGGTCAGGATAGGAAATAAAAGAATCAGTGGGAAGCCAAATGTAATAATGAAGACTTCCTTGAAGGCAGAGAACAAATGGGACATAATTCCATGTCTGAGTGGTACTTCTGCTTCTGGTTCCTGTGGTGCTGCTCTTGAAGGGCTTCACCCTGATCTGGGTGAAGCCTCGCCGCTTGGGCATTCAAGGCAGGACTACTCCCTCTTTTGTAGAGTATGCTTTGAGCAGGGTCTCACTTTATATGTTTGGACTATGGAGTAGAGTCCTGGCATAAACTACGACGTCAAGAGTGACTATGCTCTCCAACATAATATTAAGGTCAAAAGCAGAAGTACCACTGTAGGGTATGATCCAGTCAAAGGGAGCTCTGAGGAGCACAGGCTGGAATTTGGATGTGCAAAGTGGACATTAATAAGATTTTTGCCACCTAACTCAATTTAAGCCCTAAACTTAGTCTTCCCAGGCTACTTATTCAAAGGCTTTTTTCTGGGTTTCTAGCTGGAAATACTGTAGAATTTCAGCTGATATGAGTATGCAGTGCACATAGATGGTAAATGTGTTTAGTTCTCTTTTTCATAGCACACAAAATTAAAACTTCCAAAACTTTAATTTTCTGCCTCCAAAAAGTCACCAGTGGACCTTTGTGATTTGTTTCATCTGTAATGCAGGAATGATGATATCTTGCATTTGGCAGACGAAAATGATAATAAAAATCCAAATGAGACACACACAGCCTAATCCTGGAAAAGGATGACATATGAAAATATTATATAACTTACCTGTAAACTTCTTTTTTACTTCGGCTGTAAAACTTCTGGGTCAATCCCTTCCCAGTCTTTTCCTAGCTATAGTAAATTTGGCTAGTAGAAGACTGATAAGTTAAAGGAAGTGATTCCTCCCTTTGTTACACACTCATGAGTACTCATCACTACCTTTGAAAGACAGATAAAGACCACGCAATAGTTAATATATATTCTAAAAAGAGCTCTAAAAGTTCTTGAGAAGCATTAGTATTTACTTCTGAGAAAAGTGATTGGTTATATGATTAGAGATTCACTAGACACATACCTAAATAAAGTTAGAAGGTAAAATCCCTTAAATATCAGAGAAGTGTCCTTACAATCCTCTGATTTTGTAAGCTAACAATACCTTTTTTAGCTACTTATAGCCTAATGGTAGGGTTTTAATAATGAGGGATATGAAGAAGATGAAGCATCTCATTGGAGATGCATAGATAAAGGACAACAACAGACATAATTTGCAGAATTCTGACTAGATACACAGGGGAAAAGAAATCACTGTATGGGTGGTCAAATAATGGACCAAGTTGCACAGAGAAGATGTGGAATCACCATCTGTGGAGATACCTAGAACTCAACCAAGTGTGTCTCTGAGCAAATGACAGGATAATTCCCTGGCTGGATTGGATGATCTCCAGAGCTTCCTTGCAACCTAAATTTCTGTATGATTCTGTGATTGTGACTACATAAAGACCACTTCCACATTCACCTGAATCATGTGAAGTCACTGCATGAGCTCATATCAGCCCCTTGATGTCGTAATATCAGTCTTTTGGGGTTCTTTTCTGTTCTTATTTTACACTATGTCAATCCTCACAGACACTGAGAAATTTTAAATGTAATTTTTATTAAATGTAAAGAATTTTTAAAGATAATTGTGTTTGCTGACCTACCCTAAGCATGACAATGGTCATATGTTAAATGTGATTTCATTAACTGTTTTTTTTGTGAGACCTTACCTAATAAGGCTTGATAGCAAGATTGCTATTTTTTTCACAGCAAATGTGGCTTTATAATTAATGAAACTAGTGCTACCTGTATTGTGAAGAGTTTTACCATTTTTGGCCTATCTAGATAGCCTCTTATTCTGGTGGAGATACTTTGGAAGTGTCTTGGAATATCTGTATCAGTTATAGGCAGCTTGCATGTATTTCTTCTTGGGTGAAATGAAAAATTTAATTATACGAAAAAAATGCAAATTGCTGCCAACTGTGTTAACTGTGAGAGAGTTGCATTATCTTCTAACATAAATTGTCAGTGAATTGAAGAAAAGACGTTTTGGAAGCTGATCTGATTACTGTCAGGGAAAGTGCTCAAACTCAATTGTTGGCAAATGTCCAGTACCCATCACTGAACGATCATCACCTCATCATTCAGTCTTCTCAACTGACATGCAAAACAACATCCAAATATTCATTGCACATCTGTGCTGGACAGATTATGCATTAGCAATTCAAATCAATTCAATGTACAGGCAGTTTCTGTAAAGGCGTCTGTTTGGGTGAGATGCCTTGTTGTCTGGGATGGATAATAAGGCAACTCTGTCTAATCTTGGAGAACAATCAGCCCATCTTGAGAAGGTGACTGACTACGTATGCTCTTGCCCTGACAGCGCTAGAACAATGCCCCCATAATGCACTTGACTCAGCTGGTAATAAAATCTACTTTTGATTAGCAGCCATGGCTTGTGTCAATCACTGCATGATGTACCATTGTCCTCTGGTCCTGAACTCAGTTTATTTACAGGGAAACAAAAGCTTTTTGGATATGGCTGCTGCCCAGAGATTGCAAAATAGATTGAGCTGTCAGCCTCACACACTAGATGAAGATTAATGAGTTGTGCAGACAATAAATATGAAGCAATGACCATAAATATGCTAATAGGTATTATCCGTATACACTATAATTGCTACAAAAATTAAAAAGTAGTGTAAAGGAAATAGGTCAGAGGGTGACAGACAGATAATCTTGGATGCTGAAGATCTTTGGTTCAGTCAGATTCTCTACAGGTTTATTTCCTTCAATTAGACCCTTCAAAAGATTAATTGTTTAAAAGCTGTTTGAATAATCTCTTTTGAAACAGAGGTTTATGGGAAAATGTTTATGAAAAAGTGTCTTCAATGAACACATTATTGAAATAAAAAAGGTGACTACCAAAAGCAGAGATTAATGTCTCTGATCAGCTGCCCAGCTTCACTGTGAGGTAAATATTTCTAAGTGAGGACTGGTGGGGACTGCAAGGAAAACATACCAAAGAGACACATCAGTTTATATCCACAAACACAAGATGTTAAGGTCCTTCCAAGCAAAATATAGAAGAGTTGCCTGAACATCTGATTGCGTTGGTTTGTTTGATGTTTTCAGCTTAGCCTATTTTTCTTTTTTTTTTTTTTTTTTTTTTTTTTTTTAATTTAAGAAGATAAGAATCCCCACTACTCAAATTTTCAAAGTACTTCCAATCCAGCCTCTGGCTTTCCAATTCCTTTCAAAGAGTACATAGTCTAGATTTTTGACACCTATGGGTTTTATTTGTACTTGAAACTCAGAGAGTTAAACTGTTAGCTCTGTGTTTAAGTGCTCCAGCACCTAAGGCTACTGAAATTGTAGTGACACTGAAAATAAAAGGCAGTCATATTCTTGGTATTCATGGCTTTGATTCTCTGGTCTCTCAGGCTTAGAAGTGCCACTGGATGCTTTTCAGGTCAGCTCACACCACCCACCTCCTCAACAATTTCCTAGTTTCTGGAATGAGGAAGTTAACTTACCCAGATATTCTCCCAGGTACAATTTACTGTTATGATGCCAAGCTCTGTGATAAAAATGAATTGGTTTGGCTTTTTTTTTACTTTCCATACTTTAACTAGAGGTTGCATCCGTTTAGCTCTTAAAGTATCACTCCTTGGATTTTGACAAATAGTCCATAAAGACTTACAACTGCCTGACTGCTTCTGTGCCAGTCTCCTTGAAAACACAGCTGAACATTAACTACACTTGCCTAATATCTTGGAATTTACCCTTTCTAAATATAAATGCCAGTAAAACAAAGCACAAAAAATAATTAAAATAAAGATAGGGAACCAAATGTCTCACACAAAGCTGCACCAAGTCAAAGGAGAACCACACCTTTCTGGAAAAATTAATGGAGAAAGAGGACCACTGGAAGCTGCAGGCTCAAGACCTGTGTTTTTGCTCCCAATCCCACTTCAGCAGTGACACTGTGAAGGAGGCTGTGATGTCAATGTCACATGTTGCCAGGGCACAGCAAGGTGCTGTCCCACCAAGGGAGGTGAGCACAGCAGATCCAGAATTGATAAGCAGATTGAACCAAGAATCCAAATCATCGGGCAAGTTTGTAGAGGCAAGTCCAAGGCTGCCCTTGAATCCCTCCAGTGGCTTTCCTTTCCTTATTACACTGAGTTCCTTCATCTTATTTTTATGAGACTTCTAGTAATTTCTTCTTTCCCTGATTATTTTCTGATGTCTCTGCCAATCTGAATTGCCTTGAGACACTCTTTTTTGCAATAAAACTTTTATTATATCTAGTTTTAATTATTTTTAGTTAAACAACTTTGTGTGTGTCCATTATGATTTGTGGTTTAGGACTGAGTAAATTGTCACCTCATAAAGAGTCTCTTCAGCTTGTAAAGCCTTCATTTTCCTTGGCTTTGCCAGACATTACTATCATTTCCTAATGGGCTGCTTGCAATATTAAATAAATTGGATTAATAAAACACTGAAAGATTTTACTATTTTTGAAGGAGGAATATGCAGCAACATGTACAAAGAAACTGACATTTTTGGTTTTATTGTGACTTTGAAGAAGGCCTGTAGCATTCACTGTCCTATTCTCATGTGGAATTTTTACCTGCATTTAAGCCTCAACTTTAGATATTTTATAACATTAAGTAATTAAAATAAATGAGGAACCTGAGAAATTATGGGGTTAAAGATACATCATAATTACAGAAGACCTAATGCAAGCAGAGTAGAAAACAAAAATAACTGACATTAGAATTAAGGAAACTAACATACATGAATTAAAGAAATGTTGAATGAAAGAAAACAGTTAAAAGATCACTGCTGCTTAGGGGTACATGGGCCAGATATTCCACTGCTCAGATAAATAGCACATATAAGAAGAGAGGAACAGACCTTTGTTCTATAACCCACCATGTATAAGATATAGATATCACACTATTGTGAAAACACTATAGTTTTATTCTGTATATTTCCTCCTTGAGAGTCATTCCTGCAGTAGTGTGACCTGATCAGATATTCTTCTTTACCTAAGGAAGGTCTATGGATTTTTAATGAGCCTTATTTAAACTCCTGACTAAGAAAGGCTGTGATAAAGGCATGTGTGCCATTTGCAAAGGCCTGCTCATTAAAGGCAGAGGCTCTGCTTTAGAGGGACTTGCATGAAGAAGCACAAAGCATCTGTGTCAATCTGCTCATACAAGGTCCCCTCATGGTTCCTTCCATGTAGAAATTAATTCCATCCAACCCAGACAGCTGGGTTCTGATTTCCAGCTTTGTGTGAACCACTGTTTTCAGGGGTAGCTGTACCACAGCTGAACTCTGGATGTGGTAACCAGCACACCTGAAGTCTCTGCATGCCACCACTTTACTGCCTTTTTGTCTCTTGTCTTTACTCAGAGTTGTAGAAAGTCTTAAAATAATGCAGTACCTTCTACAGATTAATTCAGTGCAATAGGGTGCAATGCAAAAAAGTGAAGAAGCAAAGCTTTCAGCTGCATCAGTTGCCAAGCAATGACTCCTGCACTAGTAATTTGTTTTAGTATTGCAGGAGGAAATTACTTGGTTTGCCTAAATTCCATCGTGGCAACAGCAATAAAAAGGCCTATTGATAAAGTTCAGTTTCATTTCCTGGCTGAGAATAAGTTTCAGTTTCTATTCTTCCTTATCAAGGCAGCAGTTTCATTTCTTCACTGTCAGGTGGAGAGTGTATAAAAAGATGGGCTGAGCAGTCTCTGAATGCTTCCCTGGAATTGTCACCAGCAGAAAGCAGAAGCATGTCTGACCAGAACGTCCGCAACGCTGGTTTCACTCCCTCTGGGATCACAGGAGGATCTCTTGCTTCATCACTGATGTCCCGAGAAGCCAGAGCCTCTGGGGGAGGTGTGCCTTCTGGAGGACCCACTTCTACTCTCCAGGAAATGGGTATGAGCAATTCTGTGTGTGACCCTGTGTGTGGTTTTGTGTTTCAGTGCATAGAATCAGACAGCTGTTTCTCCTTGAAAATAAGCTTGCAAATAATCTCTTCTCTCTTACATTCCTGTATGGCACTGAAGAAAGAAGATTCCTCTATTTAACTGCGTGCTATGAACAGGATATTATTGAGGGTGTTTTCTGTGTGTGCACATACTATTCATGAATGAACATATACATATGTGGTGTTCATGAGGTTTTGGACAGTGTTTATTTGAAGTTTGTGCCATCCCTCCATTCTGCCAGGAATCATCAATGATGTGAAGAGTCATGGTAGCAACAAGCAATGATGCACTTATGCAAGAACATGATCTGTGTAGCTACATTTCATATGAATTACCAGATTTCCCTTGCCCTTTACTCACACACATCCATACAGGGAGAACTCCTAAAACCTTATGCAAACTCTCTAAAGGAGAGAAATTAGTTGGAGTCCAAGGGATGAATTCATGAAGGGAATGCATAGACATCCTTGACATCCTCTATCTAAGTGCTAAAATCAGGCATAGCTGCCTTTCACATGAGCTAACCCTGCAGGTGTTCGCTGTTCTGCTGCTGGCTGGGAGCAGTCCCTGACCAGATGACTCTTACCAGCTTGGCACTTGTTTAACCCCAGATCCTGTGGGATTTGTGCACAAGGTATTGTCCCTGCCAGATGTGCCTGTGTGACCTGATCCAGCAGGCATCCTCTGAACAGGCATGACTCCACAGAACAGAGTGCCCCCTGCAAACCTGCTTTACCCAGCAGCTCAGTATTAGCTCTCTGACCTCTATTAGCCTGATAGAGGCTTCAAAACCCCTTCTGCCCTCGGGGTCTCAGACCCACATGTCCCATGTGTCAGAGGTATGCTAGTCAGCAGGCTGATTATAGGTGGGCATCTCTGCCATATTGGTCTACCACTGGTCTACTGTTTCCATAATCAGCAGGTAGAAATCTGAAAGATTAAGTTGAATGTGACTTCTCCAACCATAAAATGGGTGGTTGATCAGGTGAGCTGGCCAGGGTCCAGATTCAGGAAACATCTTTTAATAGCCAAAATGTGTTAAGCTTGATTGAAAGGAAATAAGTTGGATTTTTTTTTTTTAAGATATGATTTACATTGCCAATATTATTCATGGAGTGAGGCCCTCTAGACAGTGAGGGAATAGGTGAAATAAGGGTCATTCAGAGACATACTGCATGTGACTCCTGTGAGGCATTTTTTTAATTTTCACATTGTATGATTTGAGTTTAGGTTGCTGAATACAGTGTTTATTGAATATTCAGTAGGAAAGAGCTTAAGGGATAGTAGCAGCCAAGGGGCAGAATATGAGAGAAAGTCAGGAGAGGAGGGGGACAGAAAGAGTGAAAAGCAGAGAGGAGAGCTGCTCTCAGGCACCACACAGCCTCGGCAGCAGAAATCCTGGTATGCAGGAGATGCCAGTTGCTCACTCTAGTGATGAGTTAGTCAGCTGCACAAGCTGCCTTCTGTTACAGATCAGGGTGGTACAGCACACTCATAACCAGTGGCAAACTCTTCAGTGTGGATGCCCTACAGAGATCATGAAGCTGTCAGTTCTGAACTAAAACACTGAAGATTTCTATCCCTCTGTGTGCTGAGAATTTTTATAAGAAACAGAAGCAAAATAAGCATTTAACTATGCCTAGCTTTATTCTTGCAACCTCTGTGTTAACTATGGACTTTTATGAAAACCACCATTTTGGTGAAGAGAAGTCTGCATGACTCAAGGAAACCTTAGCCATGCCGACAGGAGATACTCCAAAAGAGCTTTTATCCATGTGGAAAATGCTAACTCTGTAACATTGCCAAGACAGGTGTGAGCTTTGGCTCCCTGCAGCAGGAGAGCTTGCCACACATTCTTTGCCTGATTGAGAGCTAAAAGGGCCTGATTTCATTTCCGCAGGTGCTCCCTGAAATCTCTCCAAACACATCTTCTTAACCTTTTAATTCAGACTGTAACCCTTCCTCCCCCCAGAACAAACATGCTCGAAGGAGCGGCTGATTCTGCAGTGGGACATGAGTATTGTTCAGTGTCACTTTACAGAAGATGTTATAACAAGCTCATCACCAAAATATTTGAGCATCCTCCAGGAATGCTTTAAGCATTATCACTAATATTTGTCATCACTGATGCTTTACTCCTCTCCCAGGAGAAGAAGAGTTTGCAAAAGAATGCTTTGCTTGGGTCTTATTTAGACTGAGATAAAGATAAACATAAATTGACCACTGGCTACCACAACTTGTGGTACTTGAATTTTACAGGTATCTATTACAGGTTTATGTGAGGGAAAGTGAAGTGAAAGGAGCATGTTCATCACCTGGAACAGAAAGTACAACAATTCCTATTTTCTACAGAAGTTTATTCCACAATCTTCAGGCAGCTCCACAGAAAAGTGCAATTTCAGAAGAGGCAAATTGTGCTGAAAATATTTTGGAGATCCAGGTTTATCAAAAACAGGCTGTTCAAGACCCATAGATTTTCTTTGTGTTCTGGGAGCTCCCCAACAGCACTGATAATATCCTTTCCCCAAGGCAGCAGCCAAAAAGCAGTAGACTGACAGAACAAGTCAAGTGATCAGCAGTCATCTTATCTTTTGATACATTTGCTAGCCTTGAGCTGTTTTAAAACACAGTAGTTTGTAATTGTCCTATAAGGACAATTGTCCTTTCTTTGTCAGTAACATATCCTTTGTAACTGTTCTAGGTGCCAAAGGTACAACCCACTCATCAGGTTATACCAGCAGCGGGATCTCTGGTGGATCCAGGGCCTCTGACACAATGTCCAAGGAGGCCTCAGCTCATGGAGGTGGAGTTCCCAGGGGCGGCACAACTTCCACTGTCCAGTCCATCTGTAAGTGAGCATCCTCTCCATAAAGATGACTTAACAAAGGACTTCTGAGCAGTCAGCAATATTTCGGTTCATTTACTGTACATTCTCTAGATGAAGGGATGCAAATAACAGGAGTGGCTGCTTTGTACTTGTAGCAATATTTCTATTGTTTGTTCCTTTAAACTTGGTGGGAAAATGAAACTGGGCAATTAGTGGAAATAACTATGCCACGAACTTGCAAAGGTATGAGTGGACAGCAGAATCAGAAATCTGAAACACAGTGACAGAAAATAAAGTCCAATGGACTTTTAGATTATGCTTTCATCAGCACCACAGTAGCAGTTCAATAGTTGTTTTTCAATTACAAATTTAGGATTAAACCAAGGGCTCCACACTTGAACATACAAAGCAGATATAGTGGGAAAAAAAAAACAGTGAACCATGAGAGTGGAGTTATCAGACTGATAGACAGGAATCATTAGTTTACTTCTTGGGGCCTTTCAGAACAGCTTAGCTTTCTTTCCTTTAAAGGAAATTCATTGGGTCAAAACCACAGGAATCTGCCTGCCCTTACCAGCTCAAAGCAGAGAACAACAGAAATCTCCCTCATCACTCTGCCAGGTTAATGCAACCCACACCCAGACAGAACAAACCAAATTGTGAGAGAGCCTAGTCTATACCTGAATGCATCAGTAAGGATGCTCATTGTGTTAGTAGGATCCTGTGGGGTTAGGAAGAGCTTTGGAGACAGGATTGAAGTTCTTGATTTTAAAAAGTGTCTTTCAAATAGTAACAGAGACCTTTGATTTCTGACCTGGGAAGGTTTGTAGCCAATGCTTTTATGGTCTGTATATTTTCCTGTACTGCAACTTTGCTTTTTATTGTCCTCACAATTTCTCTGTATTTCTCCTTAGCCATGGGTGGAAAAGGAGGAAGGCGCTGAATAGAAGAAAAACATCAGTCCAAAACTGCAAGCAGTTCATTCTTCACCATCAGCTTTGACATTTTCTCCCCTTTTATGATCTCCCTGTTATGAAAGGCAAAGCCTTCCACGTGCACAAATAAAGTTTCTGTTAAAATGATGGATTCTTGCTTTAAATTAATGGGGACAGAGATGGGGGGGTGTTCTTTCCTTGATTAAATATTCTCTGAAGCACAGACAAGCACAAGCCAATAGAAGTTAAGGTACTTGGACTGCAAGGCTGCCTTAGGAAAATCCTGGGTTTAGCAACACTAGGCTCTTCAATTGCAAGTAGCTTGCTATGTTTAATTCACAAAAAGTAATGACAGTGCAAAAGTCATCCTGTTGTGAGAGAGAAGCATAGAAACACTCAGTAAGGGGCAGTTCCTTCTAGATGTACTTCTAATAGGCTATCAAATTAAATTCTACTTAATAAAGGAGACACATAATCAATCAAAAACAGGTCCCAGGACTGATTTTTGTATACCTCTAGAGTTTTTAAGGCCCCTTTCATAATAATTTCTAGTCTCGGTTTGCTTGCAGCAAGGCATCAGCTTTGTCCCAGTCAGACTGAAACTTCCCCTGCAAACTTATGACAGGTGTGAACAGGTGAGGAAGAGAGCCCATTTTCTGATGCTGGTCTCACTGTTGGGATTTTTTGCTGTTCCTCACACCTGGCTCCTTTCCTTCATATATGCTCGTACAACAATGTGTCACCAAATGCACGTAACATTGTGCATTCCGTATGCAAATTCCCACATACAAACCACCCCACAGTTTCATCTTCCTTCTCTCTGGCTCCTCATCCTCCCTACTCCATCACCTCCCTCCCTCTGTATTTCAAACAAAACCACAAAGCACAGCTTCTTCTTCCCTTTGTCCACTCCAAGATGGAGGGAGAGAACATCACACCTTCAGGCCAGAAGTTAAGAGGTGCTGGATTTGGGGAGCTGCAGTCAGCAATCTTCTCCGATGACTCCTGTCACCCTGCTTTTTAATTCCCATCTCAGCTGCATTTCTCCACAGCTGGGAAATGTGTTTGCTCCCATGCACCTTATACTGTCAGATATGGACTTCTCCCTCCTGCCTGGGCACCTTCCAGAATGCACATGAGAAGTCAACGTTTGCCTCCAGTTGGAGCAAAGTTGAATTATATGTTGAGTGGTGAAATGCTAGCACGGAGGAGAGACTAATGAAGAGAAGAAATGTATCTTCACTTGCTGTGCTACCCAAAGTATTAAAAGGCAATTGAAAAACAAGGGCTTCATTTCATAGGCTAGAGCTGATGTCCTAACAAGGAGCTATCTTGAATTCATAAAATCACAGAAAGATTAAATTTCACAGAGACCTTGGTGTGAGGAGAATGAGGGCAGTTCTCTAATCTAAACTTCTGTTAAAGGGTTAACCTTAATGTTAGACTTGTTTGCTTAGGACTTTGTCCCATCAGATTTTGAAAATCTTCCAGGAGGATCCATCCTACACTTTCCTTCCTAGGTCTAATGCAGCAGCCTGGGACTATTAAAATACAGCTGTGACCTACCAAGAGAACTTTTTTCCCCTCTAGGCCCTTAGCACTGGCATGATTTGAAGCCAGAAGGTCTACCCTAGGTTTTTCCCATTCAGAAGTTTTTCTCCATGTGTGAATGCCAAGTTATGGTCTTAGAGAATAGCAGGGGCCTTGTTCCCCACAACATTCAAACAACTGCTTAGCACTGATAATGATGATAAATGAGTCATAAGAATGAAACCAGTGCAGGAATGACAAGAAATAGTAGAAAAAGTCAAGTACATACATAACTCATCAGACAAACTGAAGCTGTATTATCTGAGAAACAATGTGTGACCAAATTCATGGCAATTAACGACCTTGTTTTTTATTCAAAGGGGGGAGATTTAAAAGTGGGTCTCAACTTAAATGTTGCCATTACTTGACCTCAGGTATTTTTGTCTCGTTAAAAAATGACTCACAATATTGAGAGCTGACAAAGGGTACTTAGAAGGGTACTAGAAGAAGGAAACCAAAGCAAGGATGCTTAATCACTTATCATTTCACTTTTCAGCTTTTACGTAATTCTGGTGTTAAAAGTTTGCCATCTTTAGATCTTGTGTTGAGAACTAGCCTATATAGCTTTGACTAAGCAGGGAGAATTCTCAGCTGCATTCAAAATCCCTTCACTGAATCAGCTCTAATAGGTCTGCAGGAGAACAAAGGTACAAGCATCCCCCTGGAAGCATTCCTTGCAGACTGCTTCAGCAAATTCCTATGTAGAGAACTACAAATGAACTATTTACATATTTAACAGAATATAATTGGAAAGGTTAAAAAACAACAAATATTGCAATTTGAATCCCTCGCGTCTCTCAATCAATCTTTGCACAACAAATAGACGGAAAGAGAGAGAAAGGAAAAGAGGCAGCAGCGTGTGATTACCAGAGCAATAGCACTGGAGCAAGACACTGCAGAGAGCACATAGCTCTCTGCACAGAAATCAATTTCTCCCATGGGATGAGATCAATAGCTGTCTGACAGGACACTGTGCAGGCAATTTAATAGCGTTTTATCTAAATGAATCTATTCCTCCCCCCAGCCGACCTCACAGTTCATAAGAAGTCTCTCTTAGTAAAATAGATTTATTTATTTTTTATAATACAACAGAAAAGTATTTATCATTCTTAAGATATTGCCATTGTCTATTAAAAATCATTTATCCCTCTTAGTTACTCATTACCTACCACTCTTTCCCAACATCTTTATTCTAATTAGCTAACTCATGGACACAGCCCATAAAAATTACTTTCAGTTACTCTGGAAAAATTTTTCTTTCCCCAAAGCATTCTAAACTAAATATCAGCCTTTCAGAAAAAAATAAGCCCACATAGCAGGCAAACTCAATCAACTCAAGGAAGTATTGGTATCTGAAACTACATTTTTATGCAACAAAAAAAGCTTATTTATTGAGGAATTATTTATACACAGAAATTGATTGTCCAGTGGATCTATTTTAATAGTACTTAATAAATAATAAATAATAAAGTCAATCCAATCTTATTAGTGGATATCTATGTGAAGTAAATGATAATGAATGAGAAACCCTAATAAGCATAATTCCAAGGATGGATCTTTGTCACTCTGGGAGTTTGGTATTGTGCCCCAAAGGCTCTTGTAAATCCAGCTGCAGTTCTTGCTCATCATTTAGAAGATTAGGGGCTGATAAGCGACAGTCAAGCCTTATTAGAACAGGCTAAGGCAACAGGAAACATTAATTGGGTAATTTAATGCACAAGGAGACATTAAATGCCTGCATTGTGGTTCAGATGCTGTTTCCTCTATTGATTTCTTCACATCCTATGTTCTATGAAATTCTCACAAATTCTTGGTGGAGAGGGTGTAGCAAACCCTACGTTTAAAAACACCAAAATACTTGTGTTATTTCCTAGGGCTTCCCTTTACTCCTTGTGTTAGTGAGGTGCCCATCAGTAGCCCTGCTCTTGCAAGCAAAAGAAAGCAGACTAGTCCCTTGCCCAAGGAGTCTTCCAGCAAAGGAGGGGAGAGATCCAAGGTCTGGTAGCTCTCTGCAATGAAATGCTCTCTCACCATCTCACTTGTTCTGTTTTTTTTTCACAGTATGTGCATAGAGCAGGAGCCCTGCAAATCTGGGAGGAAGCTCAGACACCTTTTTTCCCTAGAAAGCTGGGAGCACTTAATAAAACTCTCTTGTCTTGCACTGTTTGGGAGGAGATGTAGAAACAGTCGCTGGACTGACCTTCCTCTGGACGTAAGGAAGATGACAGGAAGGTCTTGACATAGCTGTTTCTTCTCTGTCTAATGCCAGAATTAATTAACTTATGTGGGTGGATTTGCTCTGTTCCCTCAGTGGTGGATATTGGTGGCTGGAACACCAAAATCTCTCAGTCATATACTAGGTCCTGATTTGGGTCCCATTTTAAGACTTCCTTCCTAAGACATCTTACCCACAGCTGAACAGAAATGAAAAGCAGTGATCTGACAGTGTAAAAAATTCAACGTGAAAAGGGGACAGCCTTTCCTTTACCTCACTGACCTAGGCACTTTTTGTTTCTCATTTTATAATACTGCAGCTTGGGTGATCAAGGGTGATAATTCATGGACACTTTATTTTAATAATTTACTTTTCCAGCAATTTAAATATTAAAATGCGTTTTGAAGACATGCAAGCCTCATTAATGCCAAATAAACATTGTACATTATGCTCTGTTTAACAGCATTCAATCCCACTTCTTGTAGCCATGGTCTCTCCCTTCCACCCAGCAGCCTGGCACTGTTCCTGCTGCCAGCAAGTTTCCCCAAGTCCATGGCATGGGCTGGGAGGTCACTGTGGGCACAGCACCCTTGCTCTTCAAGCTTCCTCAGGACTGTCACATTTGAAATTGGCGTCTTCTTCACACCTCCCCATGTCTTAAGGAAGGAAACAGCCTCTCTGACTTTATTTACCAGCCCTAAAGTCATGGAAACCTTGGTAGAAGAGGCAGGGTCCACCTACAGCCCAACACATCCCCTCCAGCACTGCATTAATTGGTGCTCTGGCTGTGCCCCTTGCATGTCCTCAGGGATTGACCCAAACACAGTGATCCAGGACTGACCACTGGACCAGAAACCTGGATCAACACCAACATATTCCTTTCAAACCAGCAACTAGGTGGCCAGTGGCTGGGTTTCACAGGTCAGTCCCTTTCCTCCTCAGGAGAGGAAGAGCCCCCAGTACTCTTTCTGTGGGCTCTTATTCCACTGAAGATTGAAGTGTTGCAACTGTTGTGAAAAGCAATAAAATTGTGCCGACTGCCCACAATGGTATATTTCCTGAGAACCCCACACATTAAACAGACACAACTAATAATTCCCTTTTAATACACAATAATTTTAAAAATCATCATCATTATTATAGTAATCAACATTAAATCATTCCCCATCCTTCTCTGTATCTCTTTGGGATAATAGCGAGCATTGAAATATAACCTGGCTTTTGCTTATCTAAGATAAGTAATATTTTATGCAAGCTATCTTCTTTTTACCCATTGTTCAGTGGGTTCTGGGTTTTGTTGTTTGTGGTGTTTTTTAAGGAATATCTGAACGTGAAAATAAATAAACACCTACAATTTCCTCAATGTAATAAAATTTCATAGAAAATATTGTTGCTAAAGAAATCACGTATGCCACAAAAACAGTTCTTAAAATTCAGATGTTGCTTTTTGCAGTCTTTTGCTATTGGAATTTCCACCCAGCCAAGATTTTTACTGGCCAGTTTTCAGCTACCTCTGCAATTTATGTTTACACATAAACAGCTCTGATTTTAATTGCTATCAACTTCTTATACTTGATAGATGGTCTTAAACATTTTTTGTCTCGAGAGACTGCTTACTTTGCCAAGTATTGACACACTTTCAAGATTTATACTTCTCTGAGGAACAAAGTTTACAATAAAATGTAATGTATTCCGTGGCTGTGAATGGTAATGTTGCTAAACAGTCCAAAGATATTTCACAACTGATAGTTATTTTCCTCTCACATCCAGCACTGCCCTCCTTTAGTACTACTATAGATTAAGGCTTTTAAAGAAAATCAGATCCCTAATTTGCCTAATTTAGTGTTTTGGACATCCAATATGACTTAATTTATGTTTCCTTCCACTAGAGCCATTATTGGACTAATGATTACACTTTCATTTTCCCCAATAATTATTTTAAGTGGAAGGGATTAATTCACTTCTGGGATTGGAATCACCCCTTTCAGAGCTCAAATATCATACTGCAGCCAGAAAAGGGAGTAGTTACAGAAATGTAGACTACAATGTCAAACACACAAGTAGTTACTAATTATTGGACAGACAAAACTCAGTAGATGATTGAAGTCACATCTAGATTTAAATATTTGGATTGGATCCAGCTTTCTGGTAGCAATCATGGGTCACAATGCCTAGAGAAACCCCAGAGGACAAGGAAGGGTTCTTAGAAATAATACATCAATTTGTACCATCTCCATGAAACTGCTGTGGCATTGCAGCAGTAGCATCATCAGGCTCTAGCAGGAACTCTTGTAAAATCAGCTGAAAAGATCTTCAGCACTAAAACAATTCACGGATGCTACTTTAGCAACAAAGTGCACCTCTCAGCCTTCAAGTGTACACTTTCAAGGGAGAAGATTTCATTTTCCTGCTTTATTTCTTTCCCTGCCATTTAATATCTTTAATGCAGTTTCTCATATTAATCTGTTTTGTAAATAGGTCGCACAGCTCCTTTGCACATCTCTGAGTTGCTCAAAGGTGAGCAAATATCCCAGCCATAAAAGGAAACACTCTCCAAGCATTGCACCACCCATCTCCCTCACTGACCAGGGAATGGAAAGGATGCAGTCCAAGAGGATCTGTAATTTCCCTGGGATAAGTGATGATGCAGCCTGTACCAGGTGAACCTGTTGTGAAGTTTTGAATTTAAAGATCCCAGCTCTTGGTAAGACCACAATCCCACATTATTTGGCTTCTGTGCTTAAGATGAAGGAGACATTCCCTGCAAATTTTGTAAGAAATACTAAAAATTCTAGGAATAGTTTATTTTGTCAAAGTGACAATTTCTATAATTAGAAATTATAGAATTTTCCTTGCTCTGGTTCTCCCCCTCCTACCCATCTTACAGGGATTTTTCTAGAGCAAAGAATAGTTTAAACTGCAGACAGAATAAAAACTGAGGAAAGCATAAGAAAAGAAGTTTACAGAGACAGAAACAAGCAGTTACTTAAGTCTGTTAATAACCAGATATAGCAACAATGAATGATAATGATCAGAAAACAGAAGAGACTAAAAAGGAAAATATTTTTGAAGATTTCAACCCTGTAGGAGAAAGCAATAGAAACAGAGATCAAATTTAGTATATGATTCAAAAAGCATGTAAGTGCTAACTTATGCACTTATAATATTACTTAAGCATTTATACACAAATGCTTAAGAAGTTCTTCATGTTCTGTCAGCAAGAAGTTAATTTTTACTTTGGTACAGTAAGTAGTCTGTGTTACAAAGACTGTTTTGCAAAAGCATTAGTAAATTTTCAGCAAAAATTTTATTAGGGTGTAAATTAACTCTAGAAACCTGTTTCAAGGTATCTAACCAATAGTTCTTCTGTAGTGCATTTTATTTACACTTTTTAGTGTTTGGATATAAATCTGAGGGTAATTTTGCACCAGTCCAATAGAGGACTTACAAAAGACAGTAGATGAGATAATTAATTTCTGATTATTCATGTTTATTTTATCTTTAACATAAATAGATTATGAAAATAATATTTTCCATGGCTGGTGCTTTTTTGATGAAATTTAAATTGTATGTGGATAGTCTTAAGCAGAAAGATATTGGAATATAAATTTATTATTATTTTTACTCCTCTTGGCTCCTGTGCTTAAAAATGGTATATACACAAAGAGGTTAATTGCATTGTGATTTTCAGATAATCTGTTTTTAAACTACTGACTTGGAAACTGTGAGATTAATAGCACTGAGAACATCTAAAGGTAATAGGATTACAATTTAATATTAACTAAGTGTTTCTTGAGGGTCTGCTGTAGCGGTGCCTCATCTCTGGGATCCACTAGAGTAATTAGTCTGTAGTGGCATACAGTGGTGATGCTTGATAACTGCAGCTTTTCCTGCCACAGTTAGGATTTTCCACTCATTGGCAAATAATTTTGATTTGCAATATCTTCATAAGCAGGCACAGAGCAAGCTTGCAATGCTTTTGCCCTAAGTTGCTGCTGATTAGGGAGAGACCAGTTCTCAAAAACTCACATCTGAAGCACCAGTCACAGCTGACCAGGGCAGTGAAGTGAGGGGTTTGGAGGCTTTCCTCCTGTTGCTGGAGGAGCAGGTTTTTTTCTGTAAACAGGACAGTCAACGGTGGGCAAGCTCGTTAATGCTGAAGAAGGTGTTGTTTACATCAAGATCAGAAGTCTGATGCTGGAGTAAGGCTGAAGTACATCTAGGTCAGCTGAGGACTCACATGGAAGGATGGCAAAAAGACACTTTTTACCTGGCATCGCCCTCCCTGCTCTCCCAACAGGAAGATGCATTGTTATTATGGGGATGCCCAAGTCAGGAAACAGAAACAATGCATAGTAAGCTAATGTTTGATATTTAAAGGGTCAGAGAGTTAAACAAGAAATGCTCAAAAGCAAAAGGTTATCTTATACTAAGTACTAATCCTTAGGAGCTCAGACCCATTCAACAAAGCCCTTCATGACAACCAGGCCCTGCCAACCCCTGAAGTGTGACCTCATCCTCCAGGTCACACAGAGGGACCTCTGCCCACACTTGGAGAACATGTGCACCTCCCTGCTTGTGTGCAGGCCTGAGTGAGCAACATCTAGGAGAGCTTTGTATACTGGGTAGCAAAATGAAAACATTTAAGTTAGAAAAGTAGGCTGGCAAAAAAAACAAAAACCCAAACTCATAATAATTTGAGGAAGGATATTTTACTGATCTTAGCTTGCAGGATGTCCTCACAAAACATAAAACTTGAGAATTTGATGTACTTCAAGAGCTGCCTCCTGCAGAATGTTAGTAAGGTTTAAAGGCTGCTACTTGTGCATTTTAAAATCTGTTTCAGGTAATGAATATTTTCTGACTTTGATTACAAGGGTCCATTCACCTAGAACATTCAGATCTACACAGGAGCTCATGTGCTGCTGCCTCCACATCAAGGTAGTGTTATGCTCAGTATCAATCCCTCCCGTACTTTCCTTCAGTTCAACTGTTCAGAGTTCTAGCTATTTTTACCACTGATTTTTAATTCTCTGCTTGCTAGGAAATGTCTTTATACCAGTAGGAAAAATGCTAATGATGGAAAAACGATAATGAAATACAAATAGTGAAAACCAATAACAAACCCATCAATGTAACACATGGAAGATAAAAAAAGCTCTAGTCACAATTTCTTTCAATTTCAAGACCTCTGAAGCTCGATGGATCCCATTAGGTTAGCAGATATGAGCCTCCCTTACACTCACAACACTCCTGTCAGGCAGAAAGTTTTATTTGAGAGCACCTGAGTGCATGAGGAACCTGAAGAAACTCCACAGCCATTCAGCGGAGGAGGGACCTGGGATTTATCTGGTGACACTGACACAGAAATTTTTTTCAGAGAGGCTCAAAATTTAAAGTAATTTAAGTCACATTCAAGTGAGTTAAAATGTCACTAAGATATTTTAAGTTGCTCATGTGACAAGAGCCAGTGACTATCACCACTGCTTGACCCTGTGATCCCTCACTTGTGTATCCCAGGGTCTGTAGGTGATCACTGCCAAAATCAGCTCTAACTGTGCTGCACTCATACACAGGCTTCCCTTTTTCAAAGTCCTTTGTTAGAAACTCAGTCCCACACCATCAGAGACACGCAGATGAAATGGAAACGAATTGCCCATGTCAATGAAACACTCAGTAAAAATGTGTGCCCATCTGCCAAGAATACCATCAGAGGTGAGAGGGAAGGTAAGATGTGTATTTACAAGGGAAAAAGCAACAGCATTGGGCCTTTGGACTGAAGGGAAAAGAACTCCTCAGCAAGGGGCAGTCAATAAGCCTCTCCTGAGAAAGCACAGCACCTGAGCACAGAGTTCTCCTTGTAACCATGACTTAACCACACTGGGTCATAGAAATGCTGGCCAGAGGGACTTCTGAAGGTCGTGTCCCACTCAAGGTGGAAGTTGATCACGTCAGCTTTGCCCAGGCAAGTCTTGAAAAGCTTAAAGGACAGACAGACCTCGAAATATTTTCATGTCATGGCCACTGATTTCCCCAGAATTTAGAAATTTAGATGCATACAAATATCTGTGTTTGAAACAATAAGACTAAACAGTTCTTCCACTGTTAGTAAAAATAGTCACTGCTTTTTGAAGTGATAAGTAAATAGGAGCAGTCTGTATTACAGGATTACCAGCATATCTTGTAGAGGCCAGCCAGCTCCTTCTGCCCTATGCCAGACATAGAAGCTTCTGGAGGTGCACTCGTGCATCTTTCTTACCCCTTGAAAGCAGCAGAAGAGCAGTCACAGGGCAGCACCCATTACAGGACTAGAACATGTACCTGCAGTGCACAAAGAAATGTTTAATGGATCCCTTCTCATGATATTTGCAAAAGCAGGCAGGCAGGCATTCTCTTCATGCGGAGGGAGAGCAGCACAACCCACCCAGGAGTTGTTTTTGACCATTGCTAGTGATGGTTGCCTGCAGTGAGATAGCTAACAAAAGTATTAAACATTGATACATTTCAGTGTGCCAATTGACTGTGCATTTTAAATAGACTCTGGTATTCTCTCCTAGTGGAAAGATTTATTTTTCTTTAAGAATATATAGGGCTGTGCTTTCAGTACTTTTTCTTTGTTTAACAAGCAGCTCTCTTGCTGAAAACCCAGTAGACCACAAAACCAGTCAGAGGCTTTTATCCAGAATGTCTGACCCATTGCCTGACAATAATTAGTTCAGGTTAATTACAGCAAATCTGTAGATTTGCAGCCTGAAATCATCTCATCCCCTAAGCTGAACCCTCCAGAGGTTTCTTTTATGAGCTCTGCATCCTAAGGGTGGACTTAAAGTAATGAATTTGTCTCTAATAAGATTCATAGGTTTGTTCCCTAAGCAATGGTGTCAATTATAGAATCTAACTCTGATGGCTTATTTTGCTGAAAATAGAGATATTGAGAGTTTTTAATGAAGCATACAGGATTGTTAACGCTTTTGTTTAACTCTTTGCATTGTTGGAAAGCATAAAAATACAATTAGGCAAAATATCATACCACTTTCTAAGTATTTCTCTGTGTGCCAATAGCTAATTTCCTTCTGCTCTATAATGGAAAAGGTTAATGTAATGACTCTGAGATTTCATTTGGAGATGTTCCAGAAGAGTGTCTGAGTATTTGCTGCACTTAATGGCAGGAAGTAATAAGTGAGGTTATGTATTGGTGAAAAATATTTCATGTACCGAGAAGATTAATACTGGAGAGAGGCACATGGGGCACAAGCCTGAGGCTTCCTCCTCAATTCTGGCACGACATAATATGTCCACACTTGATACGTGCCCTTCTGTAGTTAGCTCTTAATCATTAACAGAGCAGACAGTAAATCTCTGGGGGACGTGGTATCGGGAGAAGAGAGGGAACCAGATGTAGGATTCTCTGCTCTCCTGCAAATGAGTGGCAGACACCTCCACCTGGGAATGCCAGACCAGATGGTACTGGTACCAGCAAGGCGTCTGCATGGCAAGATAATGCCATAAGAACCTTAAAGGGTTTGACTCTACCCTGACTATTCCAATATCTACACTAATTTTTGGGCGTAGTTATTGTACTTAGGAAGGTGAACCACCATGTCACAGCTTCATTTCAGCATTTTATTTCATATGAGACTGCTTACTTATTAAACATTTAATGTCATTGCATATGAAAGATTTAGGCCTTTATTTCAAACTTTTAAAATTTACTTTTAATTGAGATCCTATTCCTGCTGTCTGAGATCCTATTCCTGCTGCTTCCTGCAAGTCACAAAATTAAGGTTTCATGCTGGAGAAATAGCTCCAGTCATTGATTTTAATAATTCTGTTAATTAAATTATTGTTTTGCTTTTAATAGTGACTTTTTAAAAGGACATCTAGTGATAGGACATGGGGGAATGGCTTTTAACTAAAAGAGGGCAGTTTAGATTAGATATTAGGGTGGTGAAACACTGGAACAGGTTGCTCAGAGAAGTTGTGGATGCCCCATCCCTGGAAGTGTTCAGGTCCAGGCTGGATGGGGCTTTGAGCAACCTGGTCTAGTTGAATTTGGCCCTGCCCATAGCAGGGGGCTTGGAACGAGATATCTCTAAGGTCCCTTCCAACCCAAGCCATTCTGTGATTCTATTCCATGATTCTACAAAAGAAGAGACAATGTTCAAGGACCCTCTACACCAGTGGAAAGACATTTTTGAGAATGGAACTGGAGAGGGTTAAACGTGGCAGTCGTCATCACTGGGAGGGTGGATATGTCTAAGCAGTAACTGTTCACCTACAACAACTCCTAATACTCAAAGCACAATTTACTTCAGCAAGGTAAATTGCTGGAAAATTGAAGCTAGCTCTCCAGTGCTGGCAGACTGCCACAAGAGCTTGTCCTTTCTGGCCAGGGGTAACACCAGCAGGCCAATGCAAGCTATTTTTCAAAAAGGCTTTTAGATCAGCTGTGGTTTCTCTGCACTTTCAGCTGAGTTGGTGAACTCAGAGGCTGTTGGGTCAGACTGGACAGGCTGCCATGGAATGCCTGACACAGGGAGCGGGGATTGAGGACTGTCTACCTCCTAGCCTTCCCCGCGTCCACGAGTCCACTGAATTCTCACATTTTGCTGACTGCTATGCATAATCTTTCACTGATCTCCTCTCTGAAGGCTGCTTATCTAATGAAGTCTATTTCAGTGCACATTTGAAGCAATAAAGGTATCCATTAGGAAGAATATTATTTAGGAAAGAAAATAAATGCATTGGAGATAGAAGATTAGAAAGAAAACTTTCTCTAGGTTAAGCATGGATCAGATGCTTGCAGTGACACACATTTTTTTAGCTGGAAAAGGCTGGAGCACTGTATTGGATTTACATGTCAAGGCTCTGGATAAAATAATCTCTTCATGTCCTTACCTTGACCTATCAGCTTTTTGTCCTATTTTTTCCTCTTTTTGTCCTATTTTCCCCTCACTCCCCTTCCTCAGCAAGACTCTCATCTTGCTGAGGAGGGGGAGTGAGAGAGCAGCTTGGTGGGCACCTGATATCCAGCCAAACTCAACCGCAAGATCTTAACTTTTAATGGAAAAATTACTGGATCTCATCTTTTCCCAACAAGGTCTGGGATTGTGTTTCTGAAGAAGGAAACTCTGAGAGCCCAAAAGGATTGATTGCTTGTCTCAAATGGCAATGCTTCAGCATCAGCTGCTGTTCTTTGTTTCAGGGCAGGGATCTGAACCTACAAATTAGGTGTTGTACATGGGTATCCACTCTGCTGGAGGGAAGAGAGGGTCCACATCAGCCTATCTGTAGCTCATGCTGCCCTCTTACTCATTCATGCAAATAAATAAATAAAGACAAGCTATCAAAGGCTGTACCTGCAGCCTGGTGATTCCAACGTTTGTCTTAAACACAGCTTGATTCTGGGACATATTACTGGGGAGAGGTGAGGGTAGGAGGATCATATCAGAAAATTTTCTTCTGATGTGGAATGAAATAAAAAGTTCTGCAAACTCTCACAACTGTCATAGAGCTAAAAATTTGTTTTTCACGTGGCCCTATGGATTGACAAGTGGTATTAATTACTTCGAAGGCTGCTTTGGCCACCTCTGACAACATATCCATTACAAAGTTATGGAGCAGTGGTTTAGGTAGGGGAGGCACACAGTGTGCTCTCTTCTGTTAAACCTGTTAACTCAACATTGCAACGTATTTTGCCACATAACAACCCTTCCCTGTGGAAAGACTACAGGAAAGCTCAGATGTGCAGACTAGCCATTGTTTAAACCTGTCTTGCAGTTGGAACTCTCCTAATTTGGAACCTGTAACCTGTTAATTGCCTTATCCTCATTTATATGATAAGTGGTTCATTTCCTTTATTGTGATTGAATCCCCTCCCTATATTACAAGAAAACTGGAGCTGCAGAGAGTGCTTGATTGGATTTCATTGCTGTAGGCCATTTCTTAAACAGGTTACAGGTTGACAAACATAGAAGGGAGATCAATATCCATCCTTTGCCTCATTGACAAGCTAATCTTTTCAGTAAACATTTCATCAGTACCTGCCATTTGTAAACACACCTGCCTCGTGAGGATGGAGAAAGTTCTGCTTTATAAGGTTTAGGTAACTAATAAATGAAAAGACAAGAATATAAATTGGGCAAATCGTTAAGATAGCATTTTTAGGAAAATGGCCTTTCATTGCCTGCAGAGTATAACCAAACACATTTCCAACCACTCTTAATTTTGATTAGGTTGCATTACACTCAGACCTGGTGTCAGCTCCTGTTTCTTTAACTCAGCCTGTACTGCTCTCTTGGAAAGGTCTCTCCCTCAGCCCAAAATCTCACACTTGCCAGAGCTGAAGATATTAAATGAGCTCAGGGGAACTAAACTGTCTCTTTTTCAGGCATGTGGCCTGCCTGCTTTTTTCCTGCTTTTTCATTCCAGTGCAGATAAGAAGGGGGGCTGCCACACTCAGTAAAGTGACATCCTCCTCTCTTATCAGAGGTAACAGGGCTCTATTTTGAGTTGGGATTGAAGTTGGGGCTCTACTAATCATTTAAAACCCATGAGTCATACTCCAAAAGAAAGCAAGAGTGTTATGTTAAATCTGTTGGGAGACAATTTTTTTTTTGTTTGCTTTTGTGTCACATGTTGAAGCCTCCTTCCCCCACAATGATGTGGGCTAGAAACTGGCATTGTCTCTGACATAAATAAGGGCCAAGGGAATCACTGTATTTAGGCTTCTCTTACAGTCCTGCGTATTAGAATTGCATGTCTGGATGACAAATGCTGCCAAAATTGGTGATGCTGGATTTCAGTCTAACCTAAGATGGAGCATGAACACATTCCATGGAAGGTCTGGGGTGAAGGAAAATGAACAGCAAACATGAAACTTTGCGTTGACAAGAAAATTATGTAATTCTGATGTGGATATTTTAGTAATAAGTTTATTATTACCCTCCTGTCTTTATTATTAACCAAAAAGTATATCTTAGTGGTGTGAACAGGCTCTGAAGCATGGCAGGTAATTTAATTCTTTTACTAGCCCTTCCTCTACTGCCTGGATCCAGAGCTACTACTGGCTGTGCTAGAGGACTGCACTATTTCCTTTTGCACTTCTGAAATACCACCAGCAGAAGGATGAACACATGAAAAATAGTCCTTTCCAGGAAGATAAGCCTCCCTTCAATGCTCACCAAGGCTAACAGAAGAGGGTCTGCTGGGCCAACCTGGCCATTGGTGCATGTGCTGTTTTAGCTAAGCTGCTTCTGATCCCAGCTACAGGACTTCACATTACTCCAGCTGTAGGGAACATTAGGGCTTCTAAGGCATCTCCATACAGCACTGCCAGTGGAGGCTAGGATGGGAGGCAATGGTCCTCTGCAGTCATATCATACAGGTAGGATACTGCACCAGCTCTGCTTATGGTATGTGTTGGTACCTTTGGACACCTTTAATTTGCCATCTCACAAAGTCCTGCAGACCAGAAAAAGTCCCCTGCAATAATTTCAGAGGCAAACTGTTTCTTCAATTTCTCACCAACTTTCCTGTTTCCTTTCTTCTGTGACATAAAGAAACTCTTCAAAGTCACACAGTAGCACTTTCCAGTCAAATACATTTTGCAGAGTAAAATATATTAGAGGGGGAAATTTCCCTAGGCGTAACTTCACTGGCACCACTGAAGTAATACTAGAAATATTTTAGTGCTGCATCTCACTAGTGAAAAAGGAGGGGATACCACTACTCAGTGGCATCACTGAGTGTAAAGGCAGTGTAAAGGTCAGGGGAACACATACAGAATTCCTTTTCTTCCCAAGGGAGTATTCCAATCAGTATTTTAAAATCCATAGTAACTAAAAGCAACATATCTCAGATGTCAATTGTATCATCTATATAATAATAGGGAGCACAAGTAGAAAGCAAGAGATCGGATAATGTTCAACAACCTGAGAAAGTATTTAATGTAACATTTTCCCAGCATATTGGACGCCCTTTTTTCTTTTATCAAGCTGGTCCATGTAGTCCTGAGAACTTTTGTTTTCTAGACTCTTCAATTAGCAAAAGCAGTGTTAGAATACATCTTTTATTTGATGTGCAGACTAGAATAGAAATGTAATAGCAAAAAAAATCCCATACCCATAGGTTGATTGCTAGCAAATGTTGCTCAAGCAGTCCTGGGTATGTTGATTAATGGCCTCAGTGAGCAGCTGAAAAATAGCTGGGCTGCTGGAAAGATCATTAGCAATTTTAACTCCTCAGCTATTGTGATGGGCACAGAGAAACAATTGCTAACATATATAATGCATCTTTCTGAGTACAGAGGCACACTGAAACCAGTTATAGCAAGGGAGAAACAACCACTGAGTTGTTCTTGAATTCAATTTTATAGAAGTTTACAAGACAGAGAAAGAAAATATTTTTTTTCTTGTTTTTCCAAAGCTTTTGGACACCTGCTTAATAAATGCATGGGAGGTTTTATACATAAACACAAATACTCAGTTCTGCTCATTAAATCCTATTATTTGAAGGAGAAGAGGGACAGAGATGCTGTGTGAAAGGTACCGTGCCAGCAAGCATGGTAAAGGCACAGCAATATTAAGCAGAGCCTTTTGACAGCACGAAGCTGGCAGTCCAGGGGCTGAGTAAAAGAAAGATGATCTTTCAAGCTGCCTCTGATCTTTGAAAGCTCTGAATACCACTGCCTCCAGAACACCGTGCTCCTTTTGGGAATTCATAGCAATATCTCTCCTTATCCAGAGTGGCTGCAGACCCTGAGGGTGCCACAGTGCCAGCTGAAGTTTTGAGAAGGAAATCTCTCGGCAGTCAGAAGAGGGGAATTCAAAGCTCTTACAGACCACTCCTGGCCATTTACACCACATAAAAACAGGGCAAGGATCCCAACATCGTCCTTTGGATAGATGCCCAGCTCCACAAACACAGTCATAAATTGTCTCTTTCTACCTAAGTCCTCAGAAAAGAAGGAAACACCACCTTTAGGCTGACTCTTCCTAGTGAGGCTTCTGCAGGCTGGAGCATGACCCCACAAAGATCTGAAGCACTGCATGCAGGAAGCTGGGAAAACAGACAGCTGAGAAGAAAGCTCATAGAAACAGGCCTGGATACATGGCAGTGAATACTTTGTTCAGAAATAAAGCAGCCTCCAGAAATTATGATCAGGTTCCTTGAAATGGTGTACCTTTCAGCTGACTGTGTGGTAGGCAGGGTGCATTGGTACACAGGTCTGTCAAAAACCAGCTTTGTGCTGCTGAATGATGTTTCTAACCCTACAAGTTCTCGACTCACTTCAGGCACAGCTGGGGCATCTCCTCCGCCTGCTCCACTGCACGAACCAGACTTGCACAGAATGATCCTTGAAGTCCTGCTGACATTTCTGACAATCCTCCCATATTCTTTGGGCCACCTGCCCTTCCTTCAGCCCTAGGAATTTCACAATGACCTCTGCCCACCAGATCATGTCCTTACTGAAGAGTAGCATAAGGGTGATACACTCTCGTGAACAGTCATCACTGTCTCCTGGACTGTCCTTTGGTAAGCCCTGGTCCAGGATACAGGCACCATATAAACCCTTTATGAAGCATCCCTACTGCTCAGAGCCCTCTCTTCCTGACATTTTTCTGTGCTAACCCAGACAAACTTGTGACACCTACTGTCAGAGACTCCATGATCCATATTAGCACTCAAACCCCAGGAGGGGGGAATAAAACAATCCTGAACGACAAGAGAAAAAGGGTGGCAAGAAGCTGAAGGCTATAACTGGCTGATAATTAGACAAGTTCAATTGTAGCAGGCTCCTGGAAAGCTCATCAGGAACAATCCCTCACATGGTTTCAGAAAATAT
The DNA here is from genome assembly GCF_026979565.1 of Vidua chalybeata. Lineage (NCBI taxonomy): Eukaryota > Metazoa > Chordata > Aves > Passeriformes > Viduidae > Vidua > Vidua chalybeata. The sequence continues at coordinate 93,096,169 of NC_071530.1, forward strand.
GCAACAGGAAATTACAGCCTGAAGGCACTGTGTTCACTAGCAATTCCCAACCAAGGAAAAGAGAGACGACACAAACCAAAATAATTGCATAAGACTCTGAGCTTTACATGCAAGCTCTGCACTTGTCAAGGGAAGTGGGCAAGCAGCCAAAAGGGACACAATATGTCACTAATTATCAAATATAGGAGAGAAATAGCCGAGTTGTTGAGAAACAATTCATAGAAACAGAGAAACATAGTATCTTTTATGATAGAAAAGACCTTTAAGACCATCAAATCCAGCCATGAATCCAGCACTGCCAATTCCAACACTAAACCATGTCCTAAACTCTGAATGTTTTAAATATCTCTAGGGATGGTGACTCAACACATTTCCCACAATTTAATTCTGTCTGGAGCAAGGCATTTGGTAAGGTATCTGTGATGGAATGGTAGGGGGAAATCCCTTCATGCTCCTTACACTTGGCATAGCTTTTGTATTGAGGCTAAGAGGAGACTCAGCCAGTGCACAGCACGGACACAATGCCAGGCACTCTAAGCTATTTGCTTTGGGTAAAAAACATACGGGATAGGTAATTTTGCACAGGAGTTTACCACTGTCATAAAGCAAATGAACCTTTCTTGGCAATCCCACAAAAAGGCCAATTCTCTGTTGCAGGGGGTTTCTTCTCTATTTTGCAGAAAGACTAACTAAATGGGGGGGGAATGAAGAAAAGTGGAGGCAGGAGGAGTGGGGAAGCCATCTACATCCCCTATTGCAGCCTGGAAGGACACTGCTTTCCCTCAGATGGGAGAAAGTAGTACAGGTCCAGCCAAGCTGCTCTGAAGCAGTGTTCCAGGCAGTGATTCCCTCTTCTGTGTTCTGCCACTCCCGACGCATCGACAGACACCCATCAGTACACGTACAGGTATCCAGCACCACCTTCTCCCCGTGCCTAAGGCCAGAGAGGATGTTTAGCTATTGAGTCAGGACTACAAAACAACACTGAGAACTGTGTCAGCCAGGACACTTAAACAAACGCCAGCTTTTTGCGAATTTCTATATTATTGCTTTGTTTTCTGGCAGCTTAATGTGAATTTTGGATGCAGGTGTGGGTGGACCCGCAGCCCCCGAGCCATAGCTACAGGTGCAGACACTGGGCTCACCAAAAAAGGACAGAATATAAATCCAGTCCCTGTTCCCATCACTTTATCTCACTGTACGTTTGGCTGGGCTCACTTAATCCCCTTCCAAACCGCATTTTCAGTCAAATTCGTGCGGCAGAGGCCCAAACCCCAGCCTGAGCTATTCAGCGGCTGCCGTGGGATTAAGAATACTCGGCCGAGGCTGGAGCCCAGCCGGAGGGGCGGCGGGAGCGCCGGGGCCGGGCGGGGCCGGGCGGGATGCGCGGGGCTCGGCTTCCCCCTGCGGGCCGCGCCGGGAAACTGCCGGGACACCGCGGGAGCGGCGGGCAAGGCTGGCGCTCCAGCGGGACCGGGAGCGTCGTGCTGCGAAAGGTAAGCGGTCAAAAGCGGCAAACTACGTACTGGACTGAAGGGAGATCTGATCATGGAATCACGGAACGGTTCGGGATGGGAGGAACCTTAAAGAGCATGGAGTTACAATCCTCCTCGCCAGCCCCATCCGGCCTGGCTTGGAACACTTCCAAGGATGGGAGTACGCGCAGTTTCCCTGGACAACCTGTTGCAGTGCCTCACCACCCCCACAGTGAAGAATCTCTTCCTAATATCTAATCTAAACCCACCTTGTGTCAGTTTAAAGCCATTCCCCACATCACTACGTGCCCTGGTAGAAAGTCCCTCTCCAGTTCTCATGCAGGTCCCTTTTACACACTGGAAGAATGCTACAAAGTCTTCCAGGAACCTTCCCTTTTTCAGGCTGATCAGCCTCACCTCTCTCAGCCTGTCTTCACAGGAGAGGTGCTCCAGCCCTCTGATCATCTTCATGGCCCTCCTCTGAACTCAGTCCAACAGGCCCACATCCTTTTCACACCAGAGGCCTCAGATGCTCCAGGGATGCAGTACTGTGGGAGCAGGCAGAGGGTCTCCCCAGAGCAGAATCCCCTCCCTTGCCCTGCTGGCCACGCTGCTTTGGATGCAGCCCAGGACAGTGTTGGCTTTCTGGATTGAGAGTGCCCATTTGTTGGGTCATGATGAACTCCTAGTCAACCAACAGCCTCAAGCCTCCTCAGGAAGAGGTTTTGTCCTTTTGGGAAGGTCAGGAGGGAAGCTGGTAATTGAAAATGCTTAATGCAGACTTCTTTTTTCAGTACCTTTTAAAGACCAATCCCAGTACTTCCCCAAATTCTCTGTTATGATTTAACCCAGAAGACTAGAAATTAAGCCTCAGCCAACAAGTATTCCTCCTCCTCTTTCTCCAAAAAGACCTTAGAAATCATCTGCAGGCCTCTAAAAATAGGTATTTTTCTCAGTTTAGCCTATTCTTTGTTCCCAGGGCAAATGTTACTTTGACCTCTAAAACTCTGAGGAACATCTTGTTTTGCTCTAACCTGACAGGAGATAACCTTTCTTTGCCACCTCCCAACATCCACAACTCTCCAAGATGTGGTAGAGAGTGGGGCAATACACCAACACAGTCTTTTTAATACTGATGGCTGTCAAGTCAAGGTTCAGTGTACAATTCCCAAAAATCATGTGGCTTTTGGGTGAGTCACATCAGCAACCTTACCCTTCCCTTTGCATTTGGACTCCTACATACACCATGGTTAGCTGCACAGCCAGAGTTCATTTGCAGAAGGTATCAGCATCATAATCTTGGGTCATGAAAAAATAAAGTCTGAGGTTTTTTAATTGTTATAGTCAGACTTACATGGACTTTTTGTGGAGTGCATGAAGCAAGCACTGAGGTTATTTGAGTGGCTTTATGTTTCTTACATGTCCAGTTACTTCTGATGCCCTCTCAAAATAGTCTGTCTAAAAACCTCCAGAAGTCCACTTGCTGTTATCATTTTAAATAAAGATAAGTAAAGCCTTGGTTTTGTTTTGTTTTCTCTCTTTACCTACCTTCCCATTTCTCTCTGAACTTAAAATAAAACCTAGGTGGCAGCAGAGAAAGATTCTGACTTGACTCCCTCAACTACAATATGTACAGTTTTGCATCAATCATTCAAAGAATTATAGGGCCAACAGCATAAAAGTCATTAGGAAAAAAAACAGAGTACTTTAATACTGCCAAATTCTTTAACATCAGCTTTTAATTTTACGTCAGTTGCAGCAAGCCTGTTATTTTTTATAGAAAGTTCTGTTTTCATTCCCATCTTTCTTGTCAGCTGAAGGCTGAGGGGAGGAAGGCCCCAAGGCTGCAGTTCCTGAAAACACACATACCTGACTGGGAGTCAAGTGGGTTTTCTTTACTGACAACACGTCAGCCAGGAGAGGGAGCAGCAGAATGAAACAAGGTACAAAGCAGGAGCTCGGGAGAGAAAGAGGTACTCCTCTTCAGCCTCAACCCTTCACTCAGTCTTTGGATGAAGTGAGGATTTATGATCTGCTGCACGATTTAGCCTCTCTTAGAAGGTCTCTTCTTTCCTTCCTGGACTAGAATAGTTGCTGCTTTTATTTCCCCCCATGTTACAAAAGAAATAATGTCATATGTTAATGTCCTGGAAATAAAATTTGATGATTATTCGACACAGAATCAGGTAACAGCAAAGGCTTGAGTAGTTCATATTCAAAAATATTTATTTTTCAGTTGTCATGATACGTGTCAAATTCTTGGTTACAGCAAAAGAATTGTAACAAACAGCATCACAGTGACATATAATCAAGCCATAAGAATGCAGTTTATTACAAGTGTGTAAACAAAAAAAAGTATTTCTGTAATGGGACTGTCCATGAACCAGATTATGGCATACAGAATCCCAGCAAAAGTCAAGAGAAACTTTTACAAAGAAAACAAACCCCCAAATTGAAGCAGATTATATGAACCTGGCCAAAATGGCCCAATCCACATTTAATCAGAGAAAAGAGTGTCCCCGGAATTTTTGCTTGGCTTGTTCTCAAGGAAATTAAATCTTCATTGTTTTCAAGGCATCAATCCAGAACGTGAAATAGTACTATTATTGAATAATATGAATAAAGAGCATACATCTCTTACTTATGACAATGTGAATACCCCTACTGTTACACTATTAAAGGAGATGAGATGATTTGGGATTGTTATTGCCTGTATAGCATGACACCTTTAAAAGATATTCCTTAGGAAATAAAAATAAGTTACTGAGAAATAAAATCCAAAGTACACCATCAAAGAAACTTTTTTGTGCATAAATATCAAAAAAAGTAGAATCTTATTTTTATGCAATGAAAGTAAACAATTTGATTATAGTACAAGGTACATACTGTAAACTGTAGGATACACTTTGAACTAAAAATATACTCATCTCAAACATATTTTATACATCAGCATCGAAAATGAGATTTAAAAACTTTAGGTTTTTTTTTTAGATCATGCATTAGTTACAGTTTGCTTGATGGCCACAGTTTTGCCAGCAGCCTTTTAGTGTTCTGCGATATCCTCTTAATAAAAACATACAGGTCTGAATTCACTACATTTTATACATGTACCTTTCATACAGGAAGTTTTGCATGTGTTCCATCTGCAGAGAGTAGGTCCCACAACAGCAGGAGGTAAAGACAGAGCAACCAAGGTACAGCTATTAAAAAGTACTGGACAGCTGGGAGTACATAACATAATTACAAGCTGGTATCTTCAGTTTACAGAAAGCTATACATTTGTTTGTTCAAACAAAAAAAAGATAGACATCCAACATGTGCATACTCACATGCTGACACAGAGCTCATGCAAACTTAAGAAAAAAATCTTACCCATTTTATCCTTCAGAAATGCTGCTTATAGTTCATCCTCAAATTGAGGTTCCCTCAAAAGCAGAAGGGGCCTGATGTGCAGATTGACTCAAGCAAAATGTAATTGCTTCTTCCACACTGAGATGTGAACAGAAGTATCAAACAGGAGATTTCACTGAATTGGGCTTCATTTCAACACTGTTAGGTCCAAATCCAAGTTCACTTGTCATTTAGCAATAAGACTACCTTAAAAAAAATAGAGTTATTTTCTTGGAGGAAGAACATTTTCTTCATAATAGCCTGGATTTACTACATTTCCAGCTGGATCATATCTTGCCACCACAAATGTTGAGCCATCACTAGCAGATGCCTTTCCAACTCCCATCTTTTTTGTGTTCTTCCAAACCATTGCTGTAAAGTGACCTGAAGAAAGAGAGAGAAACATAAACATTCCCTTTAGATACTAAATTTGTAACATTTCCTTTAACATGTGAGGTGCTGGGGGAATAAAGAACAATATACAGCTGCTTCTTTGTCTAACATAAGAACAAGCTAAGGACATGAAAAGGAACCCTAACTCTAGCATTTTGTCTTGAAAACCCCTAACCTGATCTGTTTTCATACTACTATTCCCATTTCCATGTTCTGTATCCAAATAAGAACATGTAGCAGGAGAATTGTGAAAGAAGTAGTTTGATAAGTGTCTGATGTAAAATTTGACAAAGATATCACTGTACTCCCTGCAGTGTGAACAGCAGTTCTGGGAGTGACATTTGCTTTAACTGCCTCATACTCCCCCATGTGTTTGCATGTGCAACTCTTAAAAAACCCCCACTGTTTTTGTTGCTGCTTCTGCCTAGTTTAATAGCCACCCCTACATTGTTGTTCCCACTATGCATAGTCCAATCCCAAAGTCAGGGAGAAAAGTGTCATTTTCTTAATCTGAAACAAGGTCAGGCACCTCTCTTGCTTGAGCATTATTTAAGGAACAACATTCTCAAATAAATTTTGCACTAGATTGTTAATATGCAGCCAATGACCTGTTCCCAGTCTCCAAATTAGCTGAAGTGATCTCTGTGAGTAGAGTGATATAATTAAGCAGAAGTCACATGTCAATGTAAACAACACAGTACATTTAGTAAGACTCCTATATGATTCCAATTTAGTATTTGTTACAAATTAATTTGCCTTAAAAATAAGTTGCCTGTTCAAAACTTTAAAGTCAGAGGAAAAATGCAGTACTAAAAAAAAAACCTACAAATTTTGCTTATTTTCTAATTTCTCAGGGGTCTTTTACATTTTTGTAAAAGTTTTTAGCATAATAGTAGAAGTTTCATTTTTGAAGAGACAGTTCCCAGTCCAAACTTACCTGTCCTAGAAGAAAACCCTGGGTTTTGAAAGCTGTAATTTTTTATTTCACTGTACCATCTATCAGCCACATCTTTTCCTGAAAGACAAAAGAAATGTGCTGCAGAATCATGACATAAACACAAAAGTGTAGCTCACTTACAGCCTGGCCAGTAAGATCTTCTGTAACTTTCAGCTTGGAAGGTAACGAAGACACGTCTGCCTCATCTTGGATAAGGTGCTCCTGTCATCAGGCTTATACATACAGCTTGCACCAGCTTCTTCCTCTTGAAAATGTGTTTGAAAATGCCTAAGTGCGGCAGGTTTTCTAAGCAAAAGACCACACCTGTGGATGTTTACCCCTTCCAGCTCCAGGTAAACCAAAGAAAAATTAAATTTCTGATGTCTTTTTAGTTTCCCATGTTCTCACCAGCATTGAATAGCTCTGATTTCTGACTGCATTTATTTTTAGTCATTTCTACCTAGCACTAAAGCCATTGTGAAGGCCCATTTTGAGGCACTATAATCTGGGGTACTACAGAAACCTCAAATATTCATACTTAGGAGCTGTTTCTATGTGGAAGCCCTCCCTGTGTGTCCAGCATTGTCTCATCCCACCCAAGGCTTTCCCTGACAACAGCTGTATAAGGACTATGACTACAGCCAGGGACGTAGCTCAGACCCAAATCTGCAGATGCAATGCAGACAAATGTCAAATGTTACATGTTTTCCATTACTGGTTGTTAGGAAATTCTTGTGCCAAACACCAGGGGGATGAGAGGGGTCAGGTTTTTCCCTGAGCAACCTCGATAATTAAAATTCTGCTTAGCATTCCAGGATGTATCATCCACACAAGGCCAGGAGATTTCAAAGCAAGCTGCCAAAGCTGTTAAGCCTGCCATCATGAAGAATGCTGGTCCCTGGTGGACTGTTGGCTGCAGAAGAGCAATGAGTCATGCTTTGCTATTTCACAGCAAAAGTCTTAAACTTGTGCACTTCTGGAAGTCAGACACTGTTAACTTATTTAAACTTCAGTTTGTTATGACTGAAGTCAGCTAAAAGGATAATGCTGTTAGCCTGGCAAGCTGGTTGTCAGAGCCCTAGCTGATAAACAAATATTCAATGAAATGCTATTTCTAGAGAGGTTTATGAACTTGAAGTACTATGAACTTATATGCCACACTGGTTGTTAGAAATAGTGCTTAGTAGAGTAAATTTTTTTTCTACATAGAAAGGTAACAAAACATCTCTTGCCTCCCAAAGTGTTTCAGGAATAACAATTGGTTTCTTCTTTTCCTTCTCTCCTTGAACCGGAAAAACAAACCCAGTAGACCTGCATTATGGTTGAAGTATGTAACACATACTTATTTGCTCATTTCTTACTCACACTAAAGCTAAAATGAAGGCTAAAAGAAAGTGAAAATAGTGACCTTTATGCAATACAAGGGGGAAAGAAAAAGCACATAGTAGAAAAACACACAACAAACCAATCAGGTCACCCTGTCCCACTCTACATTTCATAGCTATGAAGGATTTAGATGGGTTTGTGGTAAGCTGGGTGTAACAGAAGTACAGCAGGTGACTGCTGACATACGAAGCCCATGTATTTTATGTGTAGTAGTGCCTAAGTGACTATACTACATAAGCAAGATTTTAGCAGATACAGGACTGCATTGTCACTGCTGCCAGCTTTTTATTCCCTCTGTTAATGTATCGGTGTGATATAGTATAAACAGTATTTAAAGAGAAAGTCACCCCTACTCTGCTTACTGGAGCTCTGAGAAGTGTGCCTAGACTGCACGTGACAGAACTTAAAATCTCCATAATGCAAGTATTGCAGGGCACATGGAAGTTTTGGCAAACACTTTCTCTTTGTAATTGATTTGCTTTTAATTTAAAGAATACTATCATTTTAAAAATTGTTTGCTTTTTAATTCAAGAGAGATAGAAATGGCATCAGGTAAGACTGCTTCAATCCTGTACCTGAAAGACAATGAGCATAGTTGGACAGCACAGTCTATCATGTGTTAATTCCCAGATTTCAAGGATGAAAGCTTTCAAGTGACTGAGGCCAGGCAGTTAAAGCTGAGAAGCTGATCACTATTCTCCATTTTTCACACACTGGATCAAGTTTTCCTTATATAGCATTGCTGTCATCATCCTTGAATTAAAAGAGTCATGGCCTCATAAACTGTGAGAAAATAAAGACTGACTTTTTTCCAGCGAAAGAGAAGGTCACCAAAGGACTAGGCAACTTTTGACAAACTCTGTCCTGAAATCATGTTAAAGAAGTGTCCTGTAAGTGAAGGCAATGAATGGTATCTGTCACACGGCACAGGAAGTGAGGGGGAATCCAAAGTGGAAGTTATTACCTTATGAGAAGACAGGTAGGTACCTAGTGATTAAACAGTCTCTCTTTCCTCTGAAATACTTTTATTCTGATTCTTTGCCCTTTGTGGAGCAAAGACAATGCCCTGGTGGGACATAAGCCAAACTAGTGTTGAAAGTGACAGCTGGCACACAGGGGACCAATGAAAACCCCTGTTTTGAACCCAGTGACCTCCAGGCTTCCAGAGAGAAAATAGCACAAGGGTCAGGAGTGCACTGAGCCTTCATGCTTTAGCAGCAACTTGCATCCTCAGACTTACAGGTTGACAAAACAGACCACAATATTTCCATTTAAATGTATTATGGAATAAATTATGCAGTCATATTTAGGGTCCGTTTTGATTGCTTTTCAATGTTTCATTGAAAACAGCTCCCCCTGCCCTCAAAAGTTCCCCCAAAGCAAAGGAAGTTGGTTGCTGTTCAAAATGCTTTTCAGTCAGAAGGAAAAAATCAGAAAAGAAATTGCTCACATTCCTCATTCCTGATCAGAGCAGAAACGATAAAGTTTACTCCTCTCAAGAAGCACATGGATGTGCCCTTCAGTCAGAACTGCAGCTTCTCTTCTGTTGCTCTGCTTGTGGAACTGATTAATAAATATATTGCTGGGCTTTTTTTATCACCCTTCCTCTTTGCACCGCTGTAAACTAAACTCAATACTATATATTGAAATTGTTTCAACACTTCCACTACAGAAACATGGTTTGACTCCACCCTTCTCCCAGTGAGAGATAGCTCACTGATGACCTGCTCAGCTAGGCTTGCTAGATGTTCATTTCAGAAGAGGCTGAATCTCAATCTAATGAGTTTCAGTCATGATAGACAATCTTCCTCAGATGAAAACTTGGTGCAACAATCCTTGAACTAATATCCAAGTATAGTTTTGCCCAAGACTAGGACCAGAACCAGCACAGTGATTGGATTTTATTTGCACAAACTATATGCTTGCAATGTGGCCACACTGACTGTGCCTCAAGCTTCCTCAGAGGGTCAGAGGAGGGACCATGTGGGCTCAGTCCATATGTAGGACTAACAGTCTAAATTATGTCCCCCTTATTATCAAGGGGCCACTGCATGTGTAAGCAGTGACCTGGCCATGCTCTGCATCTCATCAGCTGTGCTGTTGTCTCATTAAATGTCATTTTTAGCTATTCTCCTGGGTGAGGAGCTCCATTCTGTGTGGATGTTGAGGGTGTGAGTGCCAACAACTAGTACCAGACTAAGGACTGCAGGGACCTTGGTGTGGTGCCAGCAACTGGAGCACAGCAAAGCACGAGAGGGACCAGCTGGTGAGCAGGTGAAGTGCTCTGGGGGGAGATGCAGAAGTGTATGGCCACTGCAGGGTGGGTTCTGGTCAGCAGCCAGGGACCTGCGTGTGTGAGATGCACTGTGCTGGTGACTGGAGTGGAACTGCAGCTGCAGGAATTGGTGTGTCCAGGTGCAAGCTACTGGGGAGATCGGGATCCAGGGACAGCTACTGGGCAGACAGTGTCTGAGCTCAGTTACTGCTGGGATACACACTGGGATTCTATTTCTATTATATACATATATATAAACATATGTAATTTAACACTATACAATATAAATTACATCTATTTTTAAATCATTTACTGAGAAATAGGTATTTGTATTTTTATATACTACATTAATTTACTTATATATACTCCAGTAACATATATTGGAACATATATTGGAATCAGCTGGAAAAGGAAAGAGGAAGAGGCCACTGGTGCTGTTCATTTTAATACTGACTGCATCTATTTGTGCTGCTCTGCACATAAACACATATCCATGATATATTGTGTAAGGCTGGAAACACATTCCCAGCCTGTGCAAGAGTGGACACACATTCCCAGCCTCACCATTGGAAACACAATGATGTGGCAGCCCTATTCCTGTATTTAGCTCACCTCAACTGGGCCCAGTTAATTTCTCTGGGCCCAGCCTTACTGTTTCTCCTCATACCAAAGAATGCTTAAATCCTCAAGTAATCCCACTAAGTTGCCAAAAACATTCTAATAGAATCACATAGACCATATTTCTCTGCAATTGGACAGCACCTTGGTGATCTACTTAAAAACTAAGTTTTCATAACATTCTTTCGACCAGTTAGGGGAAAGAGGATAGATTTAACATTGTCATTGAAATAAAATATCTACCTAGACTAAAGTCATACCAATGGCTTTTGGAAGTAATTCTCAGATTTCAACATCCCTCATGCAGGTCCTTACTTTATTTCACTTTATTTAATACTATTGTATGAGCCTGGTGTTAGACAGCAAGAGATACATCAAGGCAGGCCTTCAGTCAGAGCACACTCCTCCAGGGCTTGGACAGACAGTGCTTGTGCTGTTCTGCACACTAGTCCCAACCTTAGGAGGCCCAGATTCCTCCCATGACAGATTTGGGGGATAGCTGACTGGATTTCTCTTAAAAACTCTCTAGAGTTTCTAAACCATAGTGCTTCCACCAGCAAGAGGGCATGTTCTTCTCAGCCACACCAGCCATCCCAAACAGAATTCAGACATCCAGTGCTTGCCTTCAGCCTCCCAACACACGAGAAATGAGATGAGGCATCCTGAGAAGCCTGACATAGCACAGCTGCCAAGGCAGGCTGCAGTCTCTCGCATTAGTGGCAGATGACAGCTCACTTATTTGAACAGACAAAGAAAAGTCTGCCACAAAGCAGTTCCTGCAGGACTGGAGGGAGGAAACAGCTGTCAACTCTTTCTTGGATTACAGGGATAAACATATTTCTAGCAACAGCTTTAGGCTATGTAACTCTAAAATCCTGAATAGAATTCAAGGTATTCTTGTACCAAGAGTGGAGTCATATTAGAAGGCTTTATAGCTGAAAGCTTAAATCTTCCCTGAAACAAGAAATGCATCTTCTGGCATTATTACAGAACTCAGCAAGAGCCAAAATAAACAACAGCATCACTTTTTGAGAGAGAATACAGAGCATTCTAGAGGTTTATTGAGTCTTGCTTTATCTGGGAAAGAAACCAGAAGACACTGCCTGCCTTTGTTAAGTCCCTGAATGGATGTCTTAATCCAAATTTCAGCCTCATTGAGCAGGATACAAATTAACTATCCAGAGGGAACTATATGAGAAAAAGAGGAAGAATGAACCAACTCCACAGAGGTGAAGACTAAGCCTATATGAGAAAATAACTTCCTTTGAAGAACTAGCTTTCTCATTGTGGTACTTTGAGTGATCCTATTGCATTGGAAATGTAGAAATGTTTCACAGAACAAAAGAGGATGTAGCTTAACTTCCTCAACATGGTATTTAATCCTGTGGATAAAAACCAGCAAAACTTCTCAAAACTGGAAAGTTATGTATGGAAACTGTGCATTGAAAAAACAGACTGGATCGAGAGAAAAGACAGACATTTTGTACAAGGATTTGTGTGTTATGTTTCTAGCTCTCTAAAAGGGAATTCTGTGGCTTTAACCCCAAGGGAAGAAGCACAGGCCAGTAACACAAACAAGAAAGAGCTAAGCTCAGTCAGTGAGTCACAGCCACTATGCAAACTCTGCCATACATCTGTGTTTTCCCATGCTGCTCTGATCCTTTCCTCACACCCTTGCAAAGGACAGAATGCCAAATATGAGCAGATCAAATTATATTTTCCCACCATGGGTTTATTTTTCAACATGAAAATTTGGACTAGAGTTGGCACTTGAAGAGGAACCAAACAGAATCCCTGGGACTAAAACTCACTAAAATTTCCAGGTCCTTCAAACAGAGCCTCCAGCCTACAGAAAAGATCTTCTGTTTCTTTGGGGCTGTGCTGGAAATTCCAGGGGTAGATTGGAATAAAGAAAGCAAGTGGTCACTTTTAATACATCCCACCTGCTGTCCCAGCAGGCTGAGGCATGAGCCCTACTCACTGAAAGGAGGCAGGAGGGAAGAGCCTGCTGAATCTCTCTCCAGCTGAGGGGTCACTACAGACTATCAGCCTGACAAAAATTCAGCTCCTGGGGCACCCAAACCAAAGGCTCCCAGTTACAAATTACATTTACAATCAGAAAATACATGGAGTAAAACAGTCTTCCAAAATGTAATAATGAAAAAGGGCATAAAGCTGTTTCCTGACAGATTGGAAGATACTAGTGGGAGGACATCAGCCACTGTCACTTTGGTGTCCAGTCCCCTGCTTTTGCCCCTACAAGCAGGAACTGCTGTGCAGTGTGCAAGAGACATTTTTCCACTTCCCTCACCACAGCTGGGCTGTGGGCAGACCTCTCTTTGGCTGGGACAAACTAAGGACAAAGGCGAAGTAGGAGGCACTGTTGACTTCCTTCTCTCCTGCATGGACACACAAGTGCCACTAAAGACAGCTCCACAGCAGGGACACAGGGAGCAGCGTAGCTGCCAAGTCCTGCCTCCAAAGGGACATAACACACCACCACAATCCCGTACTCCCTCTGTGCCCACATATGCTTCTTGCTCTCAGGACACATAGGTGACTGCAAACCAGGGAAGTGTCCCCAGGGAACTTGGGCTGGGCTATGCTGGATACATTTTTGAAGTAGAGGAAAGTCCAGCACCCTTGCTGAAGTACTTAAGATAAGGCATTTATCAGGTGTCTGTGAGACAATGAGTGAAGAGAGCTCACCTGATTGGTCATAGGATGCCCATGCTAGATTTTCTCCACAATTCCCATTAGCAGACTCAGAGCTGTGCTTGAGGACCCTCGTAGTAGCCAGTTCTTCTGCATACCTAGCAAAGGAATCCACACATTGAGTTAGGGACCGCAGCTGCAATGAGCAGAAAGGAGGAGGAAGAAAAGGATATGCAAGCAAGGAATTGTGCTGGAAGATGATGGGTTTAAGTCAAGTTGCAAAGCCCTGAAGCCAGAGATGCTTTAAGGTTACATAGATGAATGAGTTAGGCAAAGGAAAAACACATTTTCTCTCTCTTTCATGAGTATCTGTATAAATTCTGAGAAGGGCCCAGAAGAAATCAAAGGGCAGATCCCCTTGCACCACATCTTAACCAGCACTTGGAAATCCAACGGCCATCCTCAGCCACAGCTGTGGGTGGAAAGGGAAGTACCTACAGCAGTTGCTACAAGTACCACCTCCTGGCATTTCTAGGTCCCTCACAGGAGTAAACTAAATGTTCTCAGTGAGGCTGGGAAAAAAAACAGAAGTGGGAATTCAGTCAAAGCAAGCATAAACTCCCTACATTTACAAATGAAAGAAAAAAGCCAAATGCAAAAAAAAAGAGCAATGTTCCAGGCAATAAGCTGGAAGAGAAGAGGAGACTCTGAGGCAACAACTGTGTAAACCAACATAGGGATAAGCAGCACTGTTTCTATGGAATTTGACATGTGTGCAAAGGTGGGATGTATTTTATTTTCTTAGAATAATAGGTTAAGAAAGTACATCACGGGTAAAGCAATTATTCTCTTTATTCAACATTGGAAAGGCTTCAGTACAGAGATAGGGAAATTGGAAAGACCATTTGTTATTCCCTATAGTGGCAATACAAAGTCATCAGGTCATAGATTTAAAATTCAAGTGAGACAAAGCTCTTCTTCCACACTGTGCAGCAGAAGTCATTGCCACAGGACAAGGCAGGCAACAAGGCACATGTGAGTTTGAAAAAGAGAGAGGCAAATTCACAGTGTATGGGTGTGGGGAGGAATCTTCACAGCATATTAAACAACAGCAACAAATAAATGAGGATACAACTTACTGCTTAGGAAAATGGTAATGTCCAGGATAAATCTGTAATTTCCAGAAGAAGATAATGGGGGAAGGATCACATTTGTTTTGTCCTCCTACTCCTTCCCTAATCATGAATTGCTGGCATCTGCCAGAGACATGAATTTTGTCCAGCTGAACATTTTGACCCAAGCTAGTGCTTCAGTCATTAGGTTCTAATTTCCTTCTTCCCTAATCCTCCCACCAAAACAAGAAGAGGAGCATTTAGCTACATCCATTAATTTAGAAATAACGAAAATTTGTCGGTTGCCAGTTTGCTAGATCCTGGACTAAAGGATCTTTAGATGCTATCTCTACAGTCCTGTAATTTTTCTCAGGATCCTCATATCCCAAGTTAGAGGCAGAACTGAGACTAAGTACACATTGCAGATGGATGAAGCTGCCAGGGATTTGAGACAAAAGGTGATTAATCCACTCCAGCTCAGGCAGTTGAAAGCATGAGATTTTCATCTGAGATCATCACCCTATGCTTCATTACAGTCAGAGATAAACAGACACCTGCTGAGGCTGACTCATCTCATGTTAAAGCAGGGATCCAATAGTCAGTTCACCTGTCACAATAGCTGGAACTGAAAATAGTAGGAAACACCATTTTCAGCACAGGTAGAGAAGCACAGAAAAGCACCCAGAGAGAAAAGCACCTAAATACATACCAACAAAGGTGAATATATATATAGGATATACCCAAAGAAAAGGTGAAGTTCTTCTTTTAACTTAAGAATATACAAGATCTGCCTTGACAAATATGATTTCTTAAATTTCATGTCTTTTATTCAGACCAAAACATTGCTTGTTCTTGCTATCAACCAGTTTTACCAGTCTCTGAATAAGTCTTTTAATTCTTACAAGTTACAGACCTCAAGCAAAGAGAAACCTCTCTTAGTTGTTCATCGCAGCAGGGCATCAGCTGAGACCAAAGAGGGCTGTGAGGAATTTCTGAAGGATCTAAAAATACCCAGCAAGGGGAACAGCACACTTAGAGATAAATGAGGAGCAATGCATATTTGATGGAATAATCTGAACTATTCATACAAGCCAACTTGTTCAAACTGAGTGTTGCACTTCTGAAACCCAACAAGTGCTATTGACAAGTCAATGAAATCTCTTCCTCACTGTAAGCATGAAAAACGGAAACAAAACAAAACAAAAAACAAAAAAAAACCAAAACAAAACAAAACAAAAGAACAGAAGGAAAGCCCCAGCAGATTACAAGGTTGGTGGATGAGTCACTGGCTTTCTATATCTTAGGAATATTGTATCCAGTTATAATGGTGTGTCAAGAAATGAAAAAAAAAAAAAAAGTGAAAACACCAAGATTTTTCTTGCTGCCAGAGGTCACATCCACATGCCATTTACATGGTATGTTGTATAGCACAACACCTGGGAGAAATCTAGGAGCCAGGAGCCAGTTCATCTGTGTGACATCTGTGTCCCATCATGCTGGAACAATAAATCAGGTTCTGGAAAGCCTCCAGTATCTCTGGCTCCTAATAACCCAGCACAGAGAAATCTGTGTGGTTGTGGTAGAAAGATAATGGGAGGAGAGCTTATGTCTAGAGTAGGGATCAAACTGCCCACCATTTAGTATATTTTATCTTCTAAATAGTTTAATCAGTATTTACTCCTTCAGTTATCTCCTTTGTACTGTGAGGATCAGCATGAAAAAAAAATTGAAGATTTTTAAATCTACTTTTTGAAAAAGATTGCTGTAAAGAGAAGGGAATTAATCTGGTTATCATAACTACAGTAAAGAGGACAAGCAGTATTGGACTTAAATTTCTGTAAGGAAGACTCAAGTTAGAGAGCAGGAAGATGGATTCACTATATGTTAGACTGAGAAGAAGTTGTGCAGATTTCAACACTGGAGTAGAGGCAAGATGTTTCCTTCCTGACAGAACAGAAAACATATAACACTTACTTTTGAGGATGGGAGATAGATAAATTAATCACAAATTACTTCCTCCTGATTCCACTGATCTTAGACCAGTCACCACTTCTTACCATGAAAAAGTTCTTTTCTCACTATTTCAGCAGGAGTGGATATTCTCCTGCAGATGACAATCCCTCATCTGACAGAAGTGGTGGTGAAGCATGTTTTGTACAACTGCCCTCTGCAGAGGACACCTACCAATGCAGACAGATGTAGTCCACATCTGAAACAGGCTCCAAGAAAGATTTGTACAGTTGTGACCACAGAAGCGTCCATGTGACCAGCTACTGCTATGTGATGGAAAAGAGGGGATGGAAGAGTAGTCCCTCACTTTCTACTCAGTAAGTCTTCACTGGTTATCAGCACGTCAAAATGAAAATGTCTTTGCAGTAAAAACAGTCAAACCTAACAGATAAAAGTGTCACAAATCTCTTTAGAGAAAAGAAAGGACTGAACTCACTGTTGGGCTCCTCTGTTTAACTTCTTGCAGAGTTTTAATGGGGGGACTCCATGTTTCTTCCTGTAGTCATTGTGTACTTTCAAGACTTCTTCAGCAAATTGTTTGGAAGCTGAAATCACATTAAAAAAAAATTGGAAAGGTCTGTCAGATATAGACATTAGTGAAGACAGAAAAAGCATACCCTGTACCTAAGACCTGATGCAGGCTGGACAGAAGAACACAAGAGTACCCTCATTACATCGCAGCAGGATAAAATGAACCACTGACTTCCATCCAGAAACAAACTCTAACAGATACTCCCATTGGGAAGCTACAGACTCACCAAAGGTTGAAGAAAACTGTGATCCTTACTGCTTTCCTCAATAGCAAGGTGATTTAAGGTTGGTCAATCAGTTTGTCAGTTTAAAACCAAAATCTGTTTGACTGACTTTCATTTTAAGGTATCAGTGCACTGCATCACCATTCCAATCTCAGAGTAAGCAACAAATAAGTCTTTCAAGGAGATGCATTAAAAATGCAAATGATTGTCCCTCTATGCAAGAATTGTCTGTATTATTCAGGGCACCATCTAAAGAGAATGAAGATACTAAAATGTTTAGATCTCTACAAGTACTTGGAAACATGCGCCATTCTTCTAATTCATTTTATAGTATAAATTCATAGAAATCTCAAAATGCACCTTTATTTGGCTCAAGACAAATAAATGTTCACAAACAGCAAGTGGTAAGAGAAGAAACAACTACTGTGGTATGGGTTTTTATATTTATTAATGACTCATCAGCTTCATTTCTGAATATCTCAGTTAGCATGACTACTATCATTTTCCTTGTAAGACACTTGGGAAACCCAAACAGATCCTATGACTAGAGAGAGTTTCCTGTTATTAACCTTAGATTTCACAACTTCCTCTCTCTACTTGATCCTGACAACTAAAATCAATCATTCTCTGCTGTATTAGCATTATTCTCCTCTGCTGTTTGTAATGATGCACTTTCCCCACAATAGAGCTGTCAGTTTGCACACATTGCCCTCAGAATTTTTTCTTAAGGTGATCACCCAGCTCACTCTCATGCTTTAGGCTGTTCTTGGAGCTCTCTCCAGTTTCCTCAATCATGCTGGGATAATACAGCAGCCTAAAATAATCTCAGCATCCAGTGCATACAAGAAAACCATTACAGTTTCATGCAGTACCTTACATCTTTTGAATACAGTCTGAAGTTGGTTTGACTCTTTCCTGACCAAAGTGTCATTGTGGACATATATCTAACATATTGTCCATAATATGCTTTCAGGCTCACTTTTTTGGTATCAGTTTGTTGGTATAACACAGCAGCCCTGTTGAACCAGGTGACATCTGCTCACCACCTCCCTCCTCTTCAGTTCTCCCTCAATTTTGTGTATCACAAGTTGCACATCATCAGAAAAACAGGCACCTCCATTCTGGTATTCAAGCACACAAACTCCTTTTTGCTAATGAACCTGCCCCATCAGTTTTGTTACCATAGCTCACAGCTCACTGGTTCTATCAGGCCAGAGTCTTAAACCTCTCATCTGCTCTGTTACAGAGGTAGCCAATTTCTACAGCATCTATCAGAAGTCACTGAGGAAAGCAAGCCTACATCAAATTCACCTGCTTCCCTGATGCAGGGCGTCCAAGCTTCCAGCAAGGAAATGTTAAGACAGCCTACAAATTAAAGACATTGAAAAACATAGGTTTGAAATTTGCATTACATATCAAGACTAGTTTGTTTTGTTTTGGTTTTGTTTTTTGTTTGTTTGTTTTATTTTTTTTTCTTGAGACCATGCTAAACTTGTGGCTGTTATCATCTAGACTTAATATCCCACCCACTCAGCACTGAATGGATAAACAATCTGACCTGCAAGTATGGAAGTTTCTATTCAAATAATTTGCTCTCAATGACAACATCAAATTGAAATTCTAATTAAAAAAAAAAGTCAACTGAAATACAGATTTTGCAGTGCTCAGTCCATACATTAACAGAAATACTGCAATGTAGCTCTGAACTAACTTTATGACTTACAAAGATAACAAGTCATGGACAAAACTGAGTTGCTTCTAGCTGCAACAGGCACTGCTATGCTGTCCCTGGAGAACCTCCATCCTCCACTTCCTTCAAAGGTGGCTGCTATAGAAATGCTTATCTTCTGTGACTCAAGCTCATGTGCTAACCACCTCCCTCTGTACAGCTTTTCCCATGCCTGATGATGTGTGGAGAGGGACGCCCAAGTGCCAGATATATTTCAGATTTGTTTCAGAATGCATGCTAAGTTTTTCCATTTTACCAGTGTTCCATACACTGAGAAGCCAGGCATTAAAAGTGAGAGTTAATGGGAGTTTTCAGGCTCCCACCCAAATGGGAGCAGCTTCCCAAACAGCTGTGGAGACGTACTTCTTTCCCTTCATGTAAGCTGCTTAAGCTGCTAGAAAAAAATTATTTTCTACTGCCAGACAGTTAAGTTTGGTCATGAATCATTACACACCTTAATAAGTAAAACAACTGAAGGTATTAGATACAGTTGCTTGCTCCCCAGTATTCAATTATTTGCCTCTATTTCTCATTCTCCTGGAACATAGGCTAAGCTAATGGCAGCATGTGACATTGAATTTCTAAGCTATGATGTGGTACAGAGCATACCTTACAGCTGTTATTCTCTTGGACTTCCAGATTCATTGATCAACTTTGTGTGACAGAGAAAAATAAGCAGAGGAATCTAGGTTGCCTTTTCCCATCACATTTGTTTTCCTGAGAATTCTATTTCTCTATTCTTACTGTCTCTAAACAGTGCCAATCTACTCAGTCTTTCTTGCATGAAGAGCTCTTCATGCCTGAATCCATACAACCTCTTGTTAGAACTGTCTTCTCCTGTCATTTCTGCTTTAATTTGGGCACTAAACCAGAGGTGAGTTACCTGAACATGTGTTCCACAATACGAGCTGCCCTGCATCACCTTTGCAGCTGTCAACTGCACCTCCTCTGCTGGTCTTGTGGAGCCGCAAGATGAAAACAGTGAATTGTCCCACAAAGCACCAAATCCCTACACAGCAGAAATGCTGTGGGTAGCCTTTACGTCAGCATAGGGGACACACAACATTATAGCAGCCACACATATGACTAGCAAAACAGGCATACATTTTTATGCCTAAATATCTACCCTAGTGACTCAAAAAAGAGCCCTGTATCAATCTCCAGAGGTATTGTTTCTTCTCAGCACTTTTTGTCCTATTGTTTATGGATTAATCTTCACTGGTAATGTTTTACTTCCCATAAATACTAAGTTTTTCTATTTAGCCTTCAAATAATTAATATATAATGCTATCAGCAAGAGAGAGTTAGGGCTGTTCAGTCTAGAGAAGACAAAGCTTTGGGAAGACCTTATTGTGGCCTCTGCTTAAAGGGGGGCTTGTAAGAAAGACAGAGGTAGACAATTTATTAGGGCTTGTAGTGATAGGACAAGGGATAATAGGTTTAAAATAAAAGAAAGTAGATTCAGGCTAGATGTATGGTACGATTTTTTAATGATGAAGGTGGTGAAACATGGGCACAGACTGCCCAGAGAGGTGGTGAATAACCCATCCCTGGAAACATTCAAGGTCAGGTTGGATGGGGCTCTGAGCAACCTGATGTAGTTGAAGATATGCCTGCTCTGGGGGTTGTATTAGAGGACCTTCAACAGTCTCTTCCAACCCAGATTGCCCTATGTTACTATGAAACAAACTTCATTCAGAATCCTACAGGGAAAGGTACCATTATGTCTGTCTCAATCTCTCTCTGAACCATGACAGAGGCCTCAAACTCTTCATCCAGTGTGTGCATTAGAGGTGAATTGAGAAAACGACCCCACCTTTCAATCTTCCCCCAAAAATAAATACCTAGAAATTTGTTCTCACATTAACAGGACACTGCATGTTACTTCCATGTTACTCTTCCGGGCCCAGATCCCAGGCAGAAAGAAACTATCTTGCTTCCAGCCAGGCCAGAGCTAATTTTTGCAATAGCCAGGAGGGACCACAGCTAGGACCTGGAGATTATTCTATAGCACCTCTTATCATTTTCCAGGAATGGGGGAAGGAGTCTCTTCCATGTCAAGGTAGCATGGCATGATCAGCTGTTTTAGGCTCTGAGTGGTAGTGAACATTTGCATATGAATCATTCACCTGTCTTGCATATTTTTCTATAAATATTGTTGCTGTTACTCTTTGTTTTCTTCCTCTTTCCAGTAAATTGTTTCTCATTGCTGTTTCCAGTAAATTGTTCTTATCTCAACATGTCTTTACTTTTTGTTTCTCCAATTCTCCTCTCCAGCCAACCATGGGAAGAGAGAGAGGGGATTGAGAGAGCAGTGCATCATCTGGGGTGGTTTCAGTGGGAACACTAAATTGGACAATACCATTCCTAAACCACAACAGAAGCTAAGTGCCAGAATACATGGAGAAGACAGAAGCAAAGTAGATAGAAAACACATAAAAGGTAATTAAGTAATCATTTAAACACTGAGTTTAAAGCTCTGCTTTAAAACCAAAATCCCTTCAGTCTCCCTTGATTCTACAGAATTGTTCTGCTCTACATTGGAAGCAGAAGTGGGATATGGAATAAGAATGCAGCAAATACAGCTTTTAGTATGCCCAACATGTTTGTGGAAAAAATAATTAGAATGTTTAGGGAACTGTAAAGTAATTACATCAAAAAGGACTTTGTTACTGTCCCAGGTAACTGATACTTCTATTGTGACAAACTTCTCAAAGTATATACACCGACTGGAAACAAACAAAGTTCTCAAGTAAAAGAGACCCCAGCTTCTAAAGACCACATTTGCATCTAGACTCTTTTAAGAGAACTGACATTTATTATTAATCTTTACCCACACTTGAAATGTAACTCTCTGGAAACCATCCCTAGCTGAATCTTTCCCACTGTGAGAATAGCATTCCTTCTATGGAGAAGTGATGAATGTCTAACTGATATGAGAAATGTTAAGAAGATAGTAATATTCTACTGCACTTTGACTCAGCATTTTGGTCTGAAACCACAAATGCTTCAGGGTGGTCTCATGCTGGCTGGTGTCTGCAGTAACACAGGGAGTGAATGTTCCATGCTTCTTTCTCCACATATTTAACTGCACTTTCTTGCCTCCCATTTGGGACAGTAACATTTTCCAAGACTGGCCCTTAATGCTCTATGTCATTTGGGAAAATGGATCTGACACTTCCATTCATTATCTATTTCCAGCCATAAAAACTGATCTCCCCAGTGCTAAACTCCCCTTTTCTCTAACATAACTGCCTGATTGCTTGGAAATAAACAGAAGAAATGAAACCATGTATAAATCCTGGAGGAAAGGAAAGATAAAATCATACTATGTTTAGAAAGTATTGTATCCTGGGTGGCGTTTCCTTGTCTCCTTTTACACAATCAAGAATTCAATAAAGGGGCAAGGTCTCCATCCTATACAATAGGCATTTATGAGAGATATCATAATTAATTGTACATGATTTCCCTTCCAACCTGAATTATCCTGTAACCTTACTAAAAGTTAGAAGAGAAACTATTGCTGATGGAAGTGAAAGGAATTGGGAGTTATAATTAGATACTAGTTTAAATGGGAGTAATTTCCTGGAACCTTCCAATGTTTGCTGCTCAAAATAGCTTTCTCTTCAGCTCAGGAGATCCTTCTTCTGGGAGGAGTTTCTGTGATGTTTCTCAGCATCCAGTTTTGCCTGAATTTGCTCACACACTTGCTTATTGCTGTGGTGAGCTTCAGGACAACAGTGAGATGTCTGAGTTAACTGCATCTGATGGACAAGGACACCACTCATTTTAATATCTGGGCTTGCTCTACAGCAAACTGGCAACTTAATAACCTTGCATTACCTGTGCCACACAATGTAATACACTCTTTTCCCCCATACCCAATTTGGGGCATGTGGCCTGAGAATATGAAGGTGCTGGTGCAATAATGTTTCAATGACATGAGTCATGTCACTATTTGATTGCAAATCCTATTCTTGCTATAATAGACAGTGCTGATTACTTCCTCACTTAAGGCCTTTTATAAACAGCAAGGCAATTGACTGCCCTGATTAAAAAGGAACACCTGGTAAACTGGAGGCTGCACAGCTCTGAGAGGCAGCAGAGCCTCCCCTGATTCAGGCATTTACAAAACAAGCAGCACTAATCAGCAGTCTTGAGGTCTTGAGCACTGACAGAAGCAACTTTTCACTTCCACTGGAGGCAAGGGTGTGAGAAGAAGACCTTGGCTTGTAGCCCCTGTCTCCTCCAAACTGACCAACAATCAGAACAGCAAGCAGTCACTTCCATGGACTGTTCATCTTGCATAAGGTTGGAACTGATTGCTCATCATCTCCAGAGCAGCCGGTCCTTTTGCATGAAAGACAATCAAAAGTGTTGTTTTTATTACTATTCTGCCAGGAAGGACACCTGAATATTGTAATCATGCCACGCACCCACAGAGACAACATTTGTAGGCAGCTAATGTGTATGCTGCTATCCCTTTTTAAAAGACTAAGGAGACTGTCCCATCAGAAAGACCTCCTGTTCTTAAATCCAACTGCCACAGAATTCCTAGGGCACGTGCACTTCCAAACACAAAACCATAAGTGACCCGCATGCGTTAGAATCGCACTATGCAGGAGAAGTAATGCATGTGATCTTCTCCATCTCTTCTTTCCCCAATGCTGTATCTTCTTAGAGTTTATAATTACAGAAATTTATTGAAGAAAATAAGGCACAACTATATTCACTAATGAGTAGCAACAGAAATCAGTTGTTTTGAGTAAAGAAGTAATTGAATTGAAATGGAATAATATTTCTATTCATATTTTGCATGCTGTGTGTTCTTATGCTCTGCAGATGGACAGCAACAGACATAACCTTGTTTTTACCAGTGCCAAGCTCAATTTACATAGCACTGCTAGCTGTGTGGTGCCAACCAAAGTCTTTGGAAAGTGAAGAATTTTGCAAACAAGAATCAAAGTGAGATAGAACAATCCCACGTCTACTCCAGCATTTTACCTCTACCATTCATGTTCTATCATGGTTTGGGGTAAGCATACTTGAACTAGCTTTAATCTCATCAGCTCCAGTATCCTCCCACCTTGCTTTTCTGCCAAGGACAGCCAAGATAGCTGTGGCAATGCCCAAAGTATGTTTACTTATGCACCTCCCTGAGGCATGGAAATATGGCCATGCACATTTCTTCTGATCACTGATGTGTGTGAATTCACCTATCCAGTACCCAAAGTCAGGCAGGGAGGCACAGAAATCTTTCTTTACTCACATTTACAACCGATTATATCACCTGATTTTCATCCCTCTGCTCAACAGGTTAAACTCCAGTTCTCATAATTCAAAATCTTTTAAAAAAAGGTATTTATTTCATAGAATCACAGAATAATACAATAGTTTGGATTAAAAGGGACCTATGAAGGTCATCTAGTCCAATTCTCCTACACTGAGCAGGGACACCTTCAACTATACCCTGTTGCTCAGAGCCTCATCTGACCTGACCTTGAACATTTCCAGGGATACATTAAATTATGTTTACAGTGACCTAAACAGGCCCATATTGTCTTCCTACACAACTCCCCAGACTCCTACCACTTCCTCACATCTATTTGCACAGGAGCCAGTTCTGCACCAGGGAGATTGGGCCTCACCTAATCCCCCTCTGCAGGGCCAACCAGCCCAGCTCTGGCTGTTGTTCAGACCTTCACATACTGGGCAGAACTTGCCTACATCTGCCTGTAAAAACAGAACAGAGATAGGCTCCAATTTATCTTTCAGAGAACAGCACAGAATCTACAGAAAGAGAGATCTGACAAAGCCTTCTGGCCTGTTGAGATAAATAATGAACAACCAAGCAGTTAAAATCAAAATACTTGTTTTCTCATACTTTTTGTTCCTGCACATAGAGCAGCAACAGAAGCAAATTCAAACCCAGGCAAGACAGACACTACCAACTGTACTCAAAAAAAAAATGCAGGGTTTGCTGTATGTTTCCAGTAACAAAACCTTTCTTCATGCCTTTTTTTTTTTTTTTTTTAATGTACAACACAATAGCATTGGAAACCTTGGTAGGTATCTCAGTTACTACAGACCATCACATTCTATCTTATTCTTCCTGAGCCTTTCCCACTTGTTTTGGTATTTATCTGCCTTGAACACAAGGCACTAAGGGTATAATCTAACAGCTGACAGGAGCAACTGCTGCTGTAAGGGGTGGCTGCTGCATTCTCCTCCCCCACCAAAACCCTGATGATTCAACAGACAGGTAAAAATTGGGCCCAGAATACTGTCAAAACCTGACACATTCCTGGAAGACTTTTTTTTTTAATCCTACTAAACTATTTTTTATCCTTATTGAACTTGAACCTAGCAACCAATGTCTTCTGCACACAGCAACTGGAGATGCGGGGCTATGAATTGAATTACCTTTGGTTTTGAAAAGTCATTTTCCCACCACACCTCCAGTTCAGTTCTGGTGTAAAGAAAAGGACAGTAACTTGTGTTGGCAAATTCTGCAAATGTCCCAATGTTACCAAATGCAAAAGCTCAGTTTCTAGCACTTCAGAACAATCCATCTCCCTATCCTCACCAGTCCTGAAAAATCAGCCAGCACAACTCTTTCTCATTTTGGCAGCTTGGGAGTATCTAATTTCTCAGAAAGCAAACAGGTCACTTGTCTAAAATGCCTGTATTTTTGTCATGACCTGCCATGGCTGTCTCTTACCAGGATGCTGAAGTAAAAGTCAACATTTCAGCTGAAGATGTAGCTCATTCTGCAGAAAACACAACAGTCCTTTTTACTGTACTCTGAAGATGCATCTTAAGAGTTAAAAACCAGCACATGCTTCTAAATGAGATTAAAACCAGCATGGAAAATTGCATTTAGTCTGGTTCCTGTCTCTTTTCCTGTTCTCAAAACACTTTCTCAGCCCCTCTGTTTTTTTGTACTGACTCAACATGCAGAGCAGTGGGTAACTCCCGGACCTTTCTATGGAGTCCCGCCCACATTTGCAGAAGTGGGGGAAAAAAGGAAAAACAGCAGAAAAATAAAACAAAAATAAAAATAAAATAAAACAAAACTCTAAAAAGAAAAACAAATTCTGTAAAATAATTGCAGTATTTCCTTGACACCGTCTGCACACGCTTGCCAGAATAAAGAGAGCTATTCCCCCTTAGGGAGCAAGTAGGCCAAGCTCCCTTCCCCCGCGAGGCTGAACCCGGGGGGAAGTGGGAGAAATAAGACTTTTAGCAGCCTTTCCTACCACCATCCCAGCCTATTCAGAGACTCCCACTGCTCAGCAGAAATCCACGTGCTCCAGGGCGGAGGAGTGGAGCTCGCAGCCAGCTGCTTTCCTGAGCATCGCCCGCAGCTGCCCGCAGGGATGGATATCCCCCGTGGGGCGAGGGCTGCCCGCAGGAGCCCGCCTCCGGCCGCGCACAGCTGCAGCGGGGTCAGAGCCCTGCCAGCACGGCAGCCTCAGCTACAGGGCAGCGAAGAGCTGCCAGCTCTCCATCTCCTCCTTTCCTGCAGAAATAGTATCCCTGTCTTTTTGGTTAGAGCTCGCTGGGATCTGTGGGGACGGCTGCCTGCACCCCCCACTAATCCAAATGGTGCCTGAAAAGAAAAGACCTTGGGGAGGGCAGAGGGGGTCTCCGTGTTTGGCTTAAGTATTTGCAGGAGTTATGACCGCGGGAGGCATTTTCTAACGCTAACAAGGAAGCCTCAGTATGAATTTGGTTTCATCAGCCTGCAGCTTCCAGGGAAGAAAGCTGAGTCAGAGGCGGCGATACTTTCAACGCTCAGCTCTATCCAATGAAACACAGCAATGCTAAGTCTCTAGCTCTGACACTTGGAATGAACATTGCTTCAAATATAATCTAACAACTAGTAATACAACGCTATTGGAGACTTTTTAACCGAAGAACTGAGATTTCCAATAGCAGGGTGGTTTTTTTTTTTTTTTTTGTTTTTTTTTTTTTTTTGTTGTTTTTTTTTTTTTTTTAATGGGGATATTTAGACCTCAAGACAGATTTACCAAAATCAAGAGGTTAAAGAAACTGCTCATTTAATTTGTATTAAAGTAGTGGTCCCGCTTGTCATGAATTAGAGCATCCTTAAATTAAACCTTCAGGTAATCTCTGCCTTAACCTTTCTGACTCAGGAGAGGAGTAAGGAATCTGTTCTGAGGTCAAACAAATCTGTCATGCAACCTGTTACATGTTCATGTACCCTAGTACAGAGAAATTTGTCTGCATCACACCTTAAGAGTACTAGGGCGGGAACATCTTTTGTATTTCACACAAAACACAGAGGAAGCAGTACTCTGTACAACACCTGCTCTCCCCATTCAAAGGCAAACCACACTGAATGATCTCAGACAGGAATTTGAAGACTTCAGTGAACTAGAAAGGGCAGATGGGATTTAGTCAATAAACCAATTGTCAAGACAGGATCTCAGTTTTATGATTCATCTAAAAATATTGCACACAGCTCAAAGACAATAACCTGGACCTAGTTTAACATTGGTTTGCATTACACAAGTAGTTAGAAAACATTCTTAACATGTACCTAGATCTTAAGCTCTATTTGTATAACCACTTAAGGATGCAAACATTACCCAAGCCTTGGCAAAGGGAGTTCCTGGTCTGCCATTGTTCCTAAGTTTGTAAAAATCAACTAATGCACAGCAATAAATGTGCAGGAAAAAAAATGAAGACGGTAATTGCTTTATTATTGTTTTAGCAATTTTCATGCATTAAAATAAAAGGAGATTTTTATTCCTTTGGGGATTGTGAGGTGCACAGTGGAGTATCTCTATTACTTTTGCCCAGTGTGGTTTGCTAATGTAATATACAGGTACTACACTGATTTGGTATTTGTACTTTTTAGCATGGGAAGTGCTGAGCTTGATATTTCACAGCAACTACACTTATTTAAATTGTTATAGGGTTATTTATCCAAATCTAGCTGCCAGGATATGAGGCCAAACCCACCCACTGGCAGCTGGACTTTACCAAAAAAAAGCAGGTGGTTTGTCTGGACTGGGTGTCATACCAGTAAGCCCTTTACAGTCACATTTGCAGACAGCTCTGATCTCATCTAGCAAGCTGACCTTTAAAAATAAAGAAAAATTTAAAAACCCCAAAA
The DNA here is from genome assembly GCF_026979565.1 of Vidua chalybeata. Lineage (NCBI taxonomy): Eukaryota > Metazoa > Chordata > Aves > Passeriformes > Viduidae > Vidua > Vidua chalybeata. Next base: position 93,124,049 of record NC_071530.1, read on the forward strand.
CACCCATGTTGAGGCTCTTTAAAGTGTTACTCACACAAAGATTTTCCTTAAGTTTCTCTGAAAAGGCCTATAGTTTTGAGTTAATCAAGTACTAGGTTTTGCTGAGCACGTCCCCATATGTGCTCTTCACACACAGGACAGACAGACAACATACCACCAGCCTCTGATTTGTCACAGAAAGAATGCCCTAAGAACAAGAACAAAAAGTCCCATCCAGTTTCACAGGTCTTTCAGAAATTCAGGACAGTTTTTCACTCATGGCCTTAACAGGACAAAGGTGGAGAAAATCCAGGGCCATTGAGCACTCCTTCTTAAGGTCTCTGGCTCCTTGGCAGCTTTGGAGAAGTCTCTCCAGCCTAAACTGAGTAAGGCACACAAACAGCCAGCAGCAGTGGGGAAAGAACCAACAGCACAGGCAGCAGCAGCAGGGAAAGGCTTAAAGAATACGTGCACAGCTGGGGAGAGACTTAGGAGCTGATCAAATCTGTCCTCAGTTAAATGGTAACCAAATCTTACATTTAAATCCTTCCGACAGGAAGGGTGATAAAGCTTACCCCCCTCGAAGCATCCTGCTGCTTTTCTGCAAGGCTAATAAGTTTTGTCAGATAGCAAGACACAAAATAACTTTAAAGCTACAGGATTCCTAGTAAAAGGAAAGCAAAAGTACTTCAGGTTACAAAATACAAAGTTGTATATGAAATACAACTACCTCCACACCCTGCAGGCTGAGGAGGGGGGTCGCTTTTCTTTTCGTTTTTTTCAATCCAACCCTTTGTCAGAGAGAAAGCTCCTCCCAGGCTGTACCATGCACGAATGAAAGCAACCTTCTCCGAGGAAATCACTGAACACTTTAGCAACGCTTTCCAAGCACAAAACCAGGCACGGACTTTGTGCGAACACACAGCCAACTGCACGAAGGCATTTGCTCACCTGATTTCCCCATGACCAAGTGGGTTTCTTTTTTTTTTTTTTTTTTTTTTTTTTTTTATTTCACCTGCTTCCTCCTCTCTTGACTGAGTTCTGAGTTTTGCCGCTCAGTGCCGGGATGAAGTGTTCGTAGTTTCAGCTCAACTTCTTCATTCGCCTGCAACCGCTGCTGGGAAAAAAAAAAAAAAAAAAACAACTCGCTACCGCCCCTTTTTGAGCGCTGGAATAAGCCTGCCCATGCCTTTATAAGGCATAGGGACACCGCTCTTTTTTCATGAAAAGATCCTGGTTAGGGTCAGGAGCTATTTAGACTTCGCAGTAACCAAGCAGCTCCAAAACAACATATGTTTTCACATACCATTTGAGGTTAGTAATCGCATCTGTCTTCTGATAAGAGTAGGCTGTGAGAAGAAATTCTGCTGACAAATAGTTCTGCTACCACAGTGGGCATAGCCCACGGGACTAATTCATACAGCTAAATGCTGCTGAAGTTTTACCCACTTGCTGTAAGTAAAGTTGTAACAGAAAAGTGATAAAGCACTTTGAAGTATAGCTACATTTGTATGTCTAAAATGAATCACGTCCTGCACTGTTACAACATAATCTGTAGAAGGCATTAGTAAAATAAGGTTTTGCAGGTTAAAGAGGAACCGTGCTGATGGTGTGTTTCTGTGAAAAGCATTGGACGTGGGTACGTCTCATTTCATCTGTGTAAGCACGCTGTGCCACTCTTATCTTCACATTACATCGAAATGCCTCAAGCCAATCTGGCAAATATTAACCACTTTAACTACAGTGAACATGATACTTTGATTTAATTTCAGAAGTGCTGCATATCTACAAACACTAATTCAGTTACGTGTTTCCACCTTTCATCTTCTCATCATCAAAAAAATCATCTGAGGTTAATGCTTCCCAATTTTTTACAATGCCTTTCAATATTTCAAGGTTCTTCTTGGTTTTGCGCCAAGTCTGCTGGCTCATCAGGATTTAATTATCCTTTGTCCACCTCTGCAGGCTTGGCTCCATGGTAAGTAAAGGAAAATAAAAAGATGCAAGGGTTGGGTTTTTTTCTTCTTATGCAAGTAGCAGCAGCAGGTAGGGAAAGGCACAACACACTGCTCCTCCTGTGGTGGTTCCGCTGGCAGGATTGAAACACAGGTTGCGTGAGTGTCACTGACAGCTCATGGGTTCACTGAGAAGAGGCATGAGGACAACTGATCACCACCCAGAGGAGGAAACTGCAGGGTGTGAGACCACATTCATCTTCACAGATGCCTGATATTTTCCTTTACTGGCAGCAAGGCAGGCAGCAGAACAGGAGAAGGAAGTCAGAAATGTGCAGAAGGAAATCTCTTCCCAGTCTCTCTGCTGCAAGTGGCAGTAGTTGGCTGAGGAGGAGGGTGGAGAGCTGGAGTTGGTACTATCAGAGCCCTATCAGGAAAAAGCTGCTGTTTTACTTGCTTGCAGGAGTGAACAACCCATGGACCAGTCTGAATGAACCAGATCCCTGGTCTCTGAAAATGCTCTGCTAAACTTAAAATACTGGGCTGTACTACTCCTAGGACATACATCAGTGCTCAGCAATAGCCAGTGCCACCCTATGGCCTTGACAAGGAGTAAAAGGGATTTTATATTTGTATAGCTGGGAGTTTCCGGTATTTGAAATGGTGATTTATATTCTCATACTTGATTATATTTTATACAGTTTATGTTTTAGATCTTTACAATGTTCAGCTGAATTATAAAGCAACATCACTTCAGGACCTGGACTGCTAGTAGGAAACAGCACCAAGCATTTTCAAAGTGATCAGATACACCTGCATACCATATCCTGTGAAATCACAGCTTAGAAAAGAGGGTTTCTCTGATCTGACAAAAATCCAGTGATATCTACAGGGGAATAAAATTGTGCTTTTTCTGATTAGAAAACAAGGAAACCAAAATCAATGCTTCAGCCTGAAACGTAATAGTATCAGTACAAAGTAAATGCAATGACTCATCAAAGACAGGAAAGCAGTGTAAGCTGAGACATACAAAAGCAAAGAGGAAGGAGGGAGCTGGGCTCTTTTATTATTTTAACATCACCTGAAAGTTCCACACTAAAGAATATTACTGAAGAATATTATCAGATGGAAATTTAGAGGAGAAATGTACACTAATAATTAAGAATTCAAACAAGCCTTTGAAAATAATAGGAGTGATTAAATAAAAGCTACTGCTAGTGATAATTTTCAAGCTGTAAGCCATTAATATCCCCTTACCAGTTTCAGGCAAATGTGAATGGTAACTAACAGGATTTTCCTTTACGACATGTCAAAGCACCTCCAAAACATGATTCCTTTACACATAGAAAATATTAGGATTACATGGGTATTATCTAATAGTGGACATTGGAAACTACATTACAGCTACAGAAATGCCCTGTGCAGAGGAGTTGAGTATTCTGCCTCTTATGGCCACATCTACTCAATGTTTCTGGAAAAAGAGCAAAAAAAGGTACTGTGTGGGCTGACTAATTTTTAATTGTTTCATGTTCCTGTTAAAAGGAAAGCAGAACAGAAACAGCTGGCTAAGAAAAGTATAAAGGCCGTTGTAATAAATATTCTTTCTGGAAATAGGCTATAGAGCACATGAGAAGGAAAAATGGAATTTGAAAGGAAGTGCATGAAACATTACAATCAGGAAGTTAGTGATAACTCATTTGCAGTAGAGCTATTTCATCTACATCCTGAAAATCTGTGGCTAAAATTTTGGTGTCAAACTGACTGGGCCATTCAGAAGACAAAACATTCCTCGTTCAAGTCTATCTTCCCTTTTCTCCTAACAAAGCAAATCCATTTCACCTGCCCACATCAGACACTTGTCTTTACCTTGATGTGACTGACCCTAATGCACAGAGTCTCATAACCTCCTCTGGTCCCACCAGATATTTCCCTTCTTTGCTTTCTTGCCTCTTCTGGAAGTTTCCTGCACCTATTTTTCTTTCTTTGGTGCCCCAGCTTGCCCTGTGTGATCTGCTGCTTGCATTGTGACCAGCCCTGGGTAGCCACAAGCACTCCTGTGGTGCCCCACAGGTTGCCCCAGGGCTGTGGACCTGGCAGAGTTGGAAGTGGCAGTGTGGATTTCTGGGCTCAGCTGGGATTGTGCTGCTGCTGCTGCTGCCTGCTGTCTCATCCAGCTTGGTCTTCAAAGCCGTGTGCTGACAGCCTTCAATATTCCTGCAGGACCCTCCGCCAGCCAGCCATGTATGGCTAAATCTGTAGAAACTCAGGATTAAACAGATGTCTTTTTGATAGAGCAAGGAGCCCTAGGCAGATCCCAGGTTACCTGTTGTCTTCCCAGAGGTCTGCCTGCACACAGCTAAATATCCCCTTCCATCTGGCTAGGGCACCCCCCTAAGCAGGGCTCCACAGCAGCTGTGTGCCTGTTGCGAGGGCACCGGTAGCATCATGGATTTCTGCCTGCACGCTTCTGTTCCAGCAGCAGTGCAAGTAAGGATGTAGCAGCCAGCCAGCTGCTGCCTGTGCAGATCCCCATCTGCTGGCAGGCAGGTACAGACACATATAAGGAAGCCTGAGATGAACCTTCCCATGTGTGCATGCTCTGATGGGTCCAGTTGATACAAATGCCTGCCATCATCAACGTTTTGAGTCATTAGTTCATTCCATCAGTTGGCATCTATCAGGTACAATTAGGTACAGACTGGGACAGACATTTGACAACACTGTCACACGCAGGCCCTGCCAGGGAGGTGTGGATGCATCCCATCCTGCTTTTAAATACAACACTGAGCAGTTTCTCCACAAGTCAAACCATGCACACAATAAATTTGTGAGCAAGTCTAAATGTAACAAATCTGTTTTCCCCAGACACCCTTAAAAAGTGACACAAAGGACCAACAGTATTTATATGACTACAAAAACATCACACAGGAATAACATCATGTATAGTTACAAGAATCATGAGTAAACTGAAAAATTATGCACAAAGCTGTATCAGGCAGCAAGAAAACTGCTTATTTTAAAAAATGTAAAAGGGAAATGGGGCAAAAAATGATGGTAGACTATTTGAGAATATTCTTCCTCTTGCACTTATGCCAGGCTTTGCTTCTGGGCTCCATATTGGTATTGCCATTTCACCTGTGAATTAAGCCATGTTGTGTAGCAAATCAAAAAAAGTCAACTTGAACATAGTTGGACATGTTAATTTTTCTTGCAAGACAATATACTGCTTTTTAGTTTGACCATAATGCTCAGTTGCTGAAGAAAATTAAACTAACTGAGCTGGAAAGAGGAAGAGTGCAAAAGCAAGGCTATAACTCTTTTCTAAGCACTATGCTGTTATCAGATGGCCACATCCAAAAACCTCTCACACAGAAAACAGCAGACAGTGATTGCAGAATAGTCATTCACTTCAACTTCTTCCTACACACTGCGAGATAAAAGTAGCGCGTGATTAATCATCATCATCATAGAATTACAAAATGGTTTGGGTTGGAAGGCACCTTAAAGATCACCTAATTCCAATCCCCCTGCCACTGTGGGGGTTGGAACCAACAATGGTCTCAAGGGCTGGGTTCAAAGCAAAGGCTGGGGAACAAAATATGTGAGTACTCTTGTTCAAAGGAGTGTAGCACAAGCACTGCCGTTCTCTCGAGATGCCCAGCTGAGATTCTCCAGGATCGTCTAAATGAGAGTAACAGTACACTGACCTCACCAGAGCAGGGCAGTGAAACGCCCACTTCGGACTTGGGATGTTCCTCAACATGGCTCGATCTACAGGGGTTCTCACTTCACAAAAAATCAGAATAACCCTCTCAGCATGGTTGCTCTCAACTAGCTCAAAGCAGGAGCCTCCATAGGAAATCCCACTTCCCACCTGTCCAGATGATCAGAGTGCTTCCCCTCCACCCTACCAGGGAGGAAGGGGGCTCCGTAAGAGGCAGCTCAGTCTCAGGATAGAGAGGAGTTAAGGGAAAGAGGGGGAGAAGAAGGTACCATGGACAGACTTGACACAAAGAAGGATTTGGGAGCACTGAAAAGAGAGTTTCTGTCATTTCCTCAAAGTTTTACCTCTCTCCTCCAAGGCTGCAGTGGGCTGAACAGTATCTGGAGCATGCTTCATGGGCTCTCTGCTTCAGCACAGTACCTCAGGTTGAGTTTAAACACCATTTTACCAGGACCACTGTTCTGTAGCAATGATAAGAAAAGGTAAATGACAGTCCAGATGAGCACAAATACACAAAGGGGTCAAACAACTAGGCCAGTTGTTGACCTCCAGTAGTGGTGTATCCACACAAACACACTGACCAATGCAGCATCTGTATTTTGCCTTCTTGTGCATTGCCCCACAATCTACTACTTTTCATATCTGATCCACATAACCTTTGTTTTAGCAAAACCTCATCCTACTGACTGGAAGAAGTTCCTGCTTAACAACCACAGATTTAGCTATTACATTAAAATATCCTTGTACATGAACCACATTATGAGTCAGAAAGTAAATTTGAGCAGTTACTCATAAATGAGATCACACAACTCTGATAGGTCCTGGAAACCATCAGTTTAAACATTCAGAACAAGACCAGAAAGCATATCTGATATAGGGAAATAATTGGAGAAGAAACAAGAAAAAGGCAGGTTGTGGTACTGTTTAAACCTCTGATTTGCTTCTGCCTTAAATTACATGGGTACTCTTAGTTTTCTGATCTCAAATAGGATACAGCATTAGTGGGAAAGGATCAGGAAAAGGCAGCAAGGACATGGAAGCTTCATACACAAAATAACAGGGCTTTAAGCAATCTGTTCTAGAGGAAAGTATCCCTGCCCATGGTGAGGGGTGGAACCAGATCATCTTTAAGGTCCCTTCAAATCCAGCCCATTCTATGATTCTTCAGCCAATGGAAGAGATCATAGAAAAGGAAATAACAGACATTACTACAAGAGGATGTGCAACACAGATGGCTCATGACTGTTGATTGTGTCCTCCAATACAAGAATTAGAGGATATTAAAAGAAGCTTGTAGGAACAGGGTTCAAAAATATGAATATGGGATGCAACAGAGATCCTCTTTGGCAAGGAGATTTTGTTTCTGTGCACACTGTCCTACCAGTGAGCACTGCTGAGAAGTGCTTGACTCCCTCTCCTCCACTCCCTCCCTTCAGGTATTTATGCAGATTGATGAGATCACCCCTGAGTCCTCTTCAGGATGAACCACCCCAGTTCTCTCAGACACTCCTCACAGGAGATGTTGCAGTCCCTTAACTGTCTTATGTGGACCTGAACCGAACTTACTCCAGTAAGTAGCTCCAGTAACTTACTCCAGTAACTCCAGTTAGAAGATCTATGCCTATCCTTCCATCATCTCCTCTCCAACAGCTTTCTTACCTGACATTTACCTCAGGCTTTTCACAATTCCCACAATGTCCATATTCAAACCATCACATCTGCATTCATCCCAGAGTGTTGGTTCAGTCTTTTTACCCCTGCAGAGTGCTGTTTGCCACCCTGGGGCTATGACTGAGCTAGCAAGTACTTCAGCACAGTAGTTCAGGCTGATTTGCAGCTTAATGTTTCATTGAGTTTCATCTTGGCCTAAAATTAGTGCATGGCCAGCAGCATGGAATGAATACCCAACAGCAGTTGGAGCAAGTCAGCTAAACCACCTCTGGCTGTATTCAATCCCAAAAGAACCCATTTTACACCCAGAGGCAATCCCATAGTGCAAACTAATGAGACACAGAATGCTATTCAAGATGGGCACTGGTATCTCCTATAACCCTGCTTTCGCTAACCTCTTTCTATTATTGACTCTGTGTCCTCATAATCTCATCCAACTCACTTAGCAGAATCTTGACTTATCTCTCACTGGTACATGTAATGAGTTTGCAATGGCACTGCTCATCTACCTTGTTAGCTAACAATACCATATTTGATTTTCTTTAGGCAAGATTCCTCTGGCATTACTGCTTTGTGTTGTCCTTCGACTACAGAAACACAATTAAATTCAGGAGAAGTCAAGCTAATAAATCCAGAAAGAAAATACAATTTTGTTTAATTATATTGTTTAGTATTTTTCCCTCTCAAATATTTTTTTTGCTTAATAATACACTGGATTTTAGATGCAATGGGCACACTTCCACAAAAGTTCCCAGCAACCTCTGACGCCAAGAATAAGGGCACTGCTTATCACTAGCAGATGAACCATCTTATTTTAGTTGATAAAATATTGCTGGAAGCAGGCATCTGAGCAAGACACACAGACATCTCTGTAATGACAACAAGAAGGTTATTCCCAATACCTTATTTCTTTCCTGTTCTTCTTTCCCTCTGTGATTCCATACAAATTGCAAAGCCATCCCTGTAGAGAAAAGGGCTAATCAAAGACACATGAAGGAAACAGATGTTAATTCCAAAGCAGGCATCTCCCCAGCTGTACATGAGGACACACTGCCAGGGTAAGTGCTTAGCTGGCCTTCTCAGGGGGATAGCTGGGAGTAGAGGAGTGTCACCCCTCACCCTTGTGCCAGGATATCTGTGCTGGGGCTGGACTGTTTGGCTTGGCAGGACTGATTTTTTAGCCAGAACAGTCCAATGACATGGCTAGCTACCTGCAAGTCCTACTGCTTTTGAGAAAGAGGCATTAACCAGAGACAGTAACAGCAGCCTGGTCCAGACACACACACTAGAACTGGCCCACAGTTCTAGTACAGTTATAGCCCCTCCTAAAACTATGTACTTGGGAAAAGTGCACACTGGAGGGAAAAAAAAAGCTTCTAAACTGTGAAAAAATAAGAACATCACATAAATACATCATGTCTGTTGTGCATCTCCATTTTTACCTCCCAATTGAGGGATCTTGCCCTCGTCTGTTGATGCTGCTCACAGCTCTGTCACCACAATTTCACACCTTGGCACATGTCCTGGCTTATCTCCTGGCTATGCTATTTTCTGCCTCTTCCATTCCTGCATAAGGCTCTTACTATTCCTTGTTTCCTTTTTTTTTTTTAATTTTTTATTTTTATGAATCAATCAGAACTAGCTTTATTGCCAGTCTGCAGTTCTCAGGTGCTTCTGTCACATTTAGTGCCAGCCCTCAGTTTTAATGTCCTAGGATTGTGGAAATTTCTGCTTTTGTTTTTTCTTAAAGGTTGCTTTTCAAGACCTCCTGCTTGTAAAGAAACTCCTGACAGTGTCACCTGTTAGGAACAGATTAATTTATTTTTAAATAATATAGGCATTGAGCTATTCTCATGAAACCTACAGCTTCTGAAACAGTGGGAGATGAGAAATTGAATCTTTTCTCATCAAGTGCACTTTCCCCCCATGAATTCTGTCCCTTTGTCTTTTCACTCTGAACCCTGTGATGAAATCCTTGTTAACATTCAGTTAATTTTCTTAGATCTGTCAGCACATTCATATGTCTGTATTTTCAATATACCTTTAAAATATACTATTTAAGATCACATAGATTGCACATTGGAATGATTATTAATGCAATTTTAATATATTTTTATCACTTTAATAGCCTACCAAAGAATGTACAGCCATTATTAAAGCTGACAAAAATGAAATATCATTTTGAGTCTTCCATGTGGGTTTTAGACAGGATATTTTGGTTTCCCTACCATATCCTTTAGTCTGACATAAATCCAAAGGCATTGCTTTAATTTTTCCTTTTCACAGTTTGTATCTATAGGTGATTGCACTCTATCTCCCTGGATTGTACTGTATTGCCCATGAGCAACACCTTCTGTCCCTTTTTTCTGTTTTGCTTGTTCCTTAGCACTTTTAAGACATCATGAACCATTCACATACCCCTTACAGTTTTTCAAAATCATAAAAAATAGCCAGCATTGAAAGAGTTTGTGAGTAGATAACATCAAGAAGGAAAGCCAAGAAAACTCCCAAAATCTCTGAGATCAGCTGGAGTCTGTACTGCCATCTTTAGGTTGTACTACCACCCATCGGCTTGAAGTAGAATCAACAAAAGCAGCTGAGTGGACAAAGCCTCTGCTCTGCTGCTGCAGCACAGCCTGCCACAGCAGCTCAGCTCCTACAGGGATGGGAATCCCAGCAGCTGGAAACTCCTCATCCCTGATGGATTTAGCTGCAGTGCCTAGAAAGATACCAATTCCTGTTATGGTCCTCTTTGACCATAGCTGTATCTGACAGGGATTTTGGCTTTTCAAGAATTTTCTTGGTAGCTGGTCCAAGACCAATTTCTTTTCTACGAAAAGTGAGGTCGTTTAAAAAAGTAATCACTTAAAAACATTTTCCTTTTTTCTTTTTTTAATGGGAGCATTATTTACCAATTCCAAATATAAAGTTCTTTTCACAGATGAAGGTGCAAGATATCTTCCTTCTCATTCTGTGAGGTCTTTCACTCAGGATCACTCTTTACAGCTTTAGCTTGTTACTTAATTCTTAGTCTTGTAGGTAAAACTACTTATCTCTGAAAATTGTTGTCAGCAGAAGTAATTAAATGCCACAGGTTTTTATGTCAATGTAATCCAGTGCATCTTTAAGTAATTGATCTTATTTGATCAGGTAAATAATCAAACCTGTTTCTTTTCATTTCAGTCATCTGCATTGTTCTGTAATTTCTTTGGGCCTTACTGCAGTTGCAGCACTGCTTGATTGGAACAAAATCTGCTGGTCCAAAAATAATTAAATAAAAAATATCAATCTTTATGTGCCGACTTCAGGCATAGTTTATCATTTAACTAAGTATCTATGTAAGACAGATCATGCTGATTTTTGTCCAGGAGCTATGAAAAGTGTAGGCCTCTAACATTCAGTCCAACCTGACTGTGATATAACCTCACTGTGAATATCTTGTGATTGCAGCTTCTGTGACATATTGACATACATTGTACAGCAAACAGATAATTTTTAGTAAGCTGCATCCTTAGTTTCAATTAGCATTAGGCTAATGCTAATTAACATTTGCCTAAAATGTACATAAGAATATAAAAACTTTTAGTATAACTTTTGCTAGATTGCTTTAAAATGTTTGCCTAATGACATAGAAGAAAAGCAAGATGTGCATGTAGACTCCTTTGTTGATACTAAACATTAGCTCATTTCATGTGCCTGATACCCAACCTTTAGCAGCTCAGTACAGTAACCACATCTTGCTTTACACCAGTTCTATATGAAGAGTTCTCATGTTAAAAACAGGTGATGTAGCCCCATAGTTACTGGCTTGTATCTTGGAACTCAGGCAAGAGGACAAACATTGTGTAGGGAAAGATGCAAGGAGAGCCTTCTGGGACTATGAGTAATTGGTATCAGTGGATTTTGAGATTCAGGTTTTGTTTACAGCTGGCAAACCCAGTAAACATTGAATCTAATTCACAATATAGTTATTACTGGTTTTACACTAATACAAGGTAACAGCAGGCAGAATAAAGGAATATTCTGAATATTTCTTTACTGAGTGCGAGCACTTGGGATGTTTTTTTACGCTACTCCTGCGAGGTGAGACTGACCATGAATAAAGAGACAGCCAAGGTGCAAACCAACCAACAGCAGAGTGCATTTTGTCAGTATTATGAGAATGCCTTAATTTCACAACCATGAGCTTAATTCCACAACAGATGAACTGTGACCTTGGTATTTTGTATCATGTATTATTAAAAGCCAAAATTCATTTATAGTATTTTATAGCATTTCCTTAACAAATTTTCCATCTATTGTCCATTATTTCCAGCAATAAAAATATTTTGGAGAATTTCCAACATAGAACTATACTAATTATAGGAACTGTCTGATTTTTGTGTGTGGTGTGCCTTGAAGATACAGCTCTTTTTTTCCATACAACAGTTCAACAAAAATGCCCACTTCAGGATATATGAATTTTCACTCTTATTAATATCAATGATATTGTGTGGAAAATATTCAGCTGTATAAACTTGCTGAAATCTTTATTACTATTTCAAACATCATCTCTTTAAAAGAAACTGCATTTTGGCTCCACACTGCAGAGGACAAAGTTATTTGAGAAGGTGATTCATTTAATTAGAAAGTTGCTCTGAAGATTACTTTTTTTTCATACCAGTGTTAGTATATTTAAAAGTATTTGACTGCAGCCTTCTGTTGCTACACTAAATGTGTAATTTTATTAGATCTCACTGAGAGGGGATAAACCTTCAAGCATTATTTATGCATACACTGAAAGGCACCACGCCTTTTAGAAATGCAACAGTTGCTCCAGTGGAACATCTGAATAATGAATTATTTATGAAAACAAGGAGGATGGGAGGGGAGCCCTTCTTCAAAGTCATGTCTGTTTCTTTCTGCATGTTTATGTGTCGCTGTTGAGCAGGACGGGAACGAAATGACTCCAAGTTAGAAGGCAAAGAGAATGAACTGATTTATTTCAAATGTACCGCTCTATATATAGAGAACATCGTGCAGACTAATTTCATTGGTCTCAGAGTAAAAACATCTCACACCATTGGTGTGCAGTGAATGATGCACAGTGGCAGAACATCTATAAACAATGTGAACAACAAGACAGATTAGAGAATTATTTACATTCTTTCCCAACTGCTTCCCAGGCTCTCCCCTGGTTAGAAAAACCCTCTCTTTTTCTCTCTGACTGAACTGAGAATATCCACATTTATGTGATTATTTTTCTATGTTAAAATTCAGGTAAGTTTGACATCAGCACTGCTTTTGGAGCCCACTAACTTTGACTTGAAAATCTTTGTTTTAATCTTTAATAAATGTTGCTTCAGATACTGAAGATGTTTAGAACCCAATCCCTGCTGGTCTTTTGAGACAGGATCTATTAAAAGATAATCTCTGCTCTGCAACTTCATACCTGTTTTGTGCATACAACATGAAATCTAGAGAAATATTGTTTCTCTAAAGCATTCCTCCCAGACTTGAATTTTGAGTATTCTAATGTGTTACACTGGCAATAAAGCAGCAGAGGTAAAACTTGTTCAGAGGATTAAATCCATTTATGATTAACACCCGCTAGGTGGGTACCTACTGTCCAGTAAAATGCAAGACAACAACAGGGGTTAGCCAGCTATTAGTTTATTGAGAATATAAATTGCAATCAGCATGGGAAGCCTCAGTATCCACAGAGGGTTGTAAAGGAAAAGCAATCTGGTCAGGTACCTGATCAAGGTTCAGTCCAGGGTCATTCCTCCCTCAACTTAGATACTTGTTCTTTTTGACAGAAGGTTTTATACATCTATGTCTCTCTCTCACTATATATAAATCTATTTCATGCCCACCTGGTTACACATCAAACAATACAATGATGCAATAATTAAAAGCTTGGGTCACTGTGACCTGAGGATCATCAGTGGGGCAGGATGTTTGCTTTGTGAACTGGGACTAAATCTCATGGATTGAGCCATGTCCTTGATTCCTGGATGACCTTCCAAGTCCTGCCCCTGCAACAAGTACATCCCAAATGTGGTGCATTTCTCTGTACAAACTGCAGGGGTCAGGCTTAAAACCTTGGAATAGCTGTGAAACGTTATGCATAGTTTTTCTTTCACCTCAATCAACACATCATGAAAAAAGACAAATAAACCCCCATCCTTGTGACAGAGCTATTTACATGTGCAGCAGCACAGATATTTACGTGTTAAAAAACTTATATACAATAGTATGTTTCCTATTATTTCCATATTAAAAAGAAATGTAATGCAAAAATATTCTTAAATTCCTTCCCCAAAATAATCTGAAAACTTACATGGTGTTTTAGGAAGGCTTTTGTAATAATGTGCACAAACAAAGATTACCTGAAAATATTGCCTGAAGGAAGACAATGACAATCAGAATGGCAATATGCCATCAATAGTGCTTAGAAAATGCAGCTGTTCTGAGGTTGGCATTCTTTTTGTTCACTTGGCTCTCTCTATTCTGGCTGATTCATATCAATCCCAAAGCAAAAACCATCAATAAGGTGCTTCATTTAGACATGGAAAATAGTCTTCTGTCTTGAAGAGGACTGGAGGTTCATAGAGGGTCTGCTGCTGTCGTGAGGAAGACGATTTCTGCAAATTAGAGAAGTTTATTTTTCGCATTTTTCATAAAGCATTTTAAAACAAAGCCTGCAGAGCTAAAATGAAAAACAAGGAAAGTTTTAAGGCATATCTCCTTAGCTGAATCGATTCTTAATCTTAGCTCAGATGAGTTTGGCATGTGCCTAAAGTTAGTGAAGAAACTCAGCCTTTGACCTTTGCCATTCCAGCACCTAAAAAGACTCAGGCCTGGAATATGTACAATACGCCAGCAGTGCAGGAGCAAAACTGTACCATCCAGCTGATGGGAGAGTCATTGTAACCTTCATCCTTTCCAAGCCATACACCTTTACCTTTTCTGCTCCAGCCTTCAAATTCTCCTCAGCCACTTCTTTTGAGTCAACTCCGGGCTTGGGTTCTGATTTAGTTACTCAAAAATTCTTCCTATGGAAACACACCTAGCAAATGATTCTTTCAAGAAGGAAAGAATTGTGGCTCTCCTGCTGAGCTTCTACGTATGTCACACTGTTTAAAATAATCTGGTAGTGGACTGGAAAAGAGCTGTTTTTTCAGGGAAAGTGTACATGTTTCTTTTAAATATTAACTGTACAATGTTTTGCTGTATCAAATAGCTCATTGAAAGAGACAACATCAAGGATCACTAGTGACCACTGTGTCAGCTTTGCTGCCTGTAAATAATGCTGCAACACAGCGCAGACACAGGGTATGTTTTCAATGCCTGACATTAAATAGAATGCTTGAAATCAAGATTTCACTCATTAAAAGTTCTTTTCAACTAATAAAGAGATTTTGATGAACTATTTCGTAGAGCCCTGTCAGTCTGGAATGAGGAAATTAGCCTTCACCAATAATAAAATTAGAAGTACACCAAATATCATTGTTTGATAGCCTTGGAGTTTAGGATGGTTTTACAAGTAACCATAGGACGGTTTTATAAGTAACCATACCTACAAAACAAAGTGGAAATTTCTCAATATTCAGTTGAGCTGTATTACTTGTACTCCATATGAAGTAAGTACATATTCTCCTGTTATATACAAAATTGCTGATATATTAAATTATGTCTTTAACTTTACAATACCATTAATTTCTCTAGGTTTGTTTTGCCATTCAAGCTCCAATGAAATTAAAAAACATAATAAAACATCTGATCTATAAACAGTGTATATTATCAGTGTTCTTCATTTCACAAAATTTGCCAAATGTAAAAGACCCCTTCAAAATCAAAGTTCTGATTTTTAAAATAATTTCCTACACTCTACTGTCCTATCAGATAACAACCTGCAAGCATGGGAAACTAAGGTCACAGGTTTTCTGTAACTCCTGACATGGATTTAAGAGGTGCTGTATTTGCCTCTGTGCAAGAAGGGGGTAATTTCAATCCAGTGAGGAAATTTATAGGCAGGCACAGTACCCACAATTGCCTAAGCACACATTTATGATCAGTTATTTTTGCAGCTGCTTAGCAGACAGTTTTACCTTTTGAGAGTCTACATTCTTAGCGATATTAGAAGCCTTACAGTACTGCTCTTTACACTGCCTGGTATTCACAAGGGAAAAACTTTGGGCAAAATCTGAAAGGGAGATTATAAATACACATCTTGAGAAACAGAAAATACAGCCTTTGTGTAAAGAAAAGGATACATTTAAATGGGAAGAGAATGAGGGTACCTGAGTAAATTAAAACTAGCAGTAAAATGTGAACTACAGCTACAGTGAAAATCATGACATCAGAATAACCTTCTTATCCAAACACATATTTTACCACTGATGTATTGAGCTAGTTAAATATCAGGCATGTGGACAACATCTCTATAGGCATTTTCATTCACACATGCTTGTGTTTACCACTGGAAGTAGGTATTATCCTATGCAACACCCAGAACCACCGTGGAACAGTAGCCTGCCTCTTAGTAAATCAAGTAATGCCAGTAAGTTCTGAGTGTCATCTTATTGCTATCCATAATCAAACTAAGAAACCACTGGAGATGCCAGGTTCAGCCTCCTGACACTTTCAAAGATTTTCTACCTTTTATATTGTGGAAAAAGTGCTAATTTGACAAAGTGTTCCCATACAACACTAAAAAAATATTTTCTCTGAACTAGCAAACTTTTCAAATGAAGACTGTAATTCCTTGGTTAATAACTGTTTCTAGAAAAAAATGGAAAATACTGTTGAATATTCTTCAAGGCAACTTGTACAGGTTTTTTTGTTTTGTAACTGGCCCATAAAGTGCAGCTTTGTGTTGTTCTTTTTAGTTTTTTTTTAAAGAAAAAATACAGAACTCTAAACTTAAACACCAAGAAAAATGAAGGAATGAGATGAGAAATTAGCTTAAAGACTAATTAACTTAAAGACTGCACAGTAAACAGCAGTGAAGAACAAGTTCCTTGAACTAAGCCTTAACAAAACACATGTTTTTTGTATGTATTTTTCTCTGCTTGGAAGATGTAGAAAGAAAAATACCTCAAAAAGCCACAATCTTCTTCCTCTCCCCTTCTACAAAGCTATTTTTTCCATCATTCTTACCAGAACACAGAAAACTGAGTTTTAGTACAGGATGGATATACTAAAAGATAAAACAATCTGTGAGCTGACAAGTTGCAAAAGAGTAGAACTTATAAATGGTGTACTGCGAGGTGATGTCAAGAAACATCAGGAATTCAGGTGATTTTTTTTTTTTTAACCAAAAGATTAGTTTAAACCTGAGGCACAACACCAGTTCAGTGTTAGGTAAGGCATCTCTGAAGTATACCAGAGAGAGTGCTTCAAGCCTTTCGTAAAGGAACAGTCCACAAGGAAAGATGGAGAAAACCGCATCCTTAGAAAGCTTACCAAGGTGGTAACATGATTATCCAACTGTGTGAACTGAATACAAATATAACCTTTATTTTAAAAATACTGTGCAGATTAGCTTTCGTTTTCTTTTTTGGTAACATTTGTGCAGTGATGTTCTCAATGCAGAAGGATCCTTCAGCAGTGTTGCCAGTACAGGCTTTTCCTACTTGCTTTGCATACCACCAGAGATCAGGGGTGCTTTAGTAGAAAGGCTTGTGCATTATGTGCCTGGTTTTTTTCCTTCACATCTATTTCTTTGTGTGCTCGGCCTTGTTTTGCAATGTTACACAATCCTTATAAGAAATTAAATTTTTAAGTTCAGTTGTTTTCTTTTTTTTAAAGAAGCCTGAAAACTCTGTAAAAATCCTAACAAAGTATATTAAAAATGTACAGCTACATTCATATACATGTGCAACAAACTTATTATTATTTTAATCATCTGGTCTAGTAAGCAGAGCAACTAAGCTGGTCACATGGTAGCAAAAGTTTACTTACATTAAGGAAGGATGGCATGCTGATTGTGTGCAAGATTTTCTTGAACGTGCTTGGAAAAGCTCCAAGGTCTGTTTCTGCCTTTATGACCCGTTCTTCCAGTCCAGCTACGCTATTCCCAATCATTTTCACAAAAGCCTGGTGTAAAAAATAAAAAAGCCCAAAATAAATATGACAGTTTCCCTAACAAAATAAAACAGGATTATGTATTGCAAAACAGTGGTGAAAGATCCATTGTTTAAATGAGTTGTCAAAAACTTCATGCTCAATTTCCCTTCTGCCTACAAGTCAATTTTAATGCTAGAAATTAACTGAGATACTTAAAAGGCTGAAAACCAGGGTAAACATAATAAAATAATCTTCCTTTTCCAATTTACCTTTCAAATAACTAACTTGGATTTTTCAGAATCGAGACTTCTACCTGCCTTTCTACTACCAAAAGAAAAACCAAGGATCTGAACCACAGTTTTGAAGCTTTATCAGGGATGAAGAGATCTCTCATTCTATTTGTTTCTGAAACTTTGGAAGCTAACACAAAAAGCTGCCTTGCTTCATACAGTCAATGAACAATTTTTTTTTTTTTTAATGTGTTGCAAAAAGATCTAAAACATGTCTGGAATTCCCACAGTCCCCAGAAATTTTTCATAAATGTAGTCCTCTTTATTAACCCTGAAGTACTGATCCAGCGTGAACACAGAGAGCACAACTCACCTGAGCTCACTCCACGTGTGTGCACATACACACACAAATATGCAGACCCTGATTTTTCCCTCTGTTAGGAAACAAAATGCATCTAAAAGACAGCAAATACATACCTCTAGTTTGTCAATCTTCCTATATATCTGCCTCATTTCTGTAGCTTTTGTGTGAATTTGAGGTATACTTTCATTGACAACATGAGAGGAATCACTTCGAATCTAAAGACAGTGCAAAGAAATAATACAAAAATCAATGAATAAAACAAAGTGTTTAGTAGATATTATTCTGGAAACAAGAACTTTGCTCCAATGGACAGACTAACATTAGAGTTTAAAAATACTGGAATAAATTAGTATAAAAACAGTAGATTAAAATCAACACACTATAGCTTTTTTGTATAGTTTCTAAGTAACTTTGAAGAAAATGTATTTTGCAGAGACTAATATTTACCTTTATACTTATATTAAAAATAGGCTAATACAATCTCTTCTGAAGTGATATGGAACATTTTCTAAGACACACTAAAAAATATATTAAGCTAAAATTTTGTCTTAAGTTTTACTACCTGTACTGCTCCTTATGTCCGTTAAAAAGTCAGGCCACAAAAATCTTAATTTACTGGTATTAAAAGAAACCCCAAACCTACAATAGAGTTGTGCAGGAGAACCACACGTGCTACACTTTAAAAGACAGCCTATCTACCGATGTCAGCTTACAGGAACTTTCCCTTCAGTTCTTCCATCTAACCCTATGAGAAAAGTGAAAACAAAACTGCCTTTCTGAAAAGAGGGTCCCCTAAAGACAAATCTAGCTTTGGTGGTCTGGCAACTCAGATTAGATATATTAGATATTATAAAACCAACAAAGGATGTCTTTATGTATTCTAAAGAATAAGCAGAATATCATACTGTTCTTCTAAACAAGAATACAAATACAACTACGCAAATATGCAGTTAGGAAAAATTTCTTCACTGAAAATGTTGTCAAGCATTTAAGCAGGCTGCCCAGGGAAGTGGGTGGAGGTATTTAGAAGATGTGGCACTTTGGGACATGGTTTAGGAGTGAGTATGGCAGTGCTGGGTTAATTGGATTTGATGATTTTAGAGGTCTTTTCCAACCTAAGTTTATATGAGTCTGTGATTCTATAGCTATATGGACACATTTTGCTCTGACATGAAAGCTTGGTAGTTTTCATCCATGAGTCATCTGATTATCAAAATAAGTCATCTGATTATCAAACATGTTTTCATACTGCCACCTGCCTAACTAAAGGCTTCTTTCTCTCTGTGTCTTACAAACACCGATTCAATTGTGATTATTCTGCCTTCACAACCACAACTTATACGTACCATGTCCAGCATTCCCACGAATTCATCCACCCTGGTCAGTAGGTCTTCTAGGCTTTTATCTAAGCTTTCTATCTGCAAAACAGAAGTCACTTAAAGTGCTTGAAAACACACACACACACACACACACACATTCACAAAACCCCGACCAGTCTCAGAAGCAAGAACACCGAGTAGAGACACCTGTCAGACCACAGACAGTCCCGCAGGAATCCCACGGCTTTTCCCTCTCTCGGCTTCGTTCAGCTCAAGGGACGCGACCCCCGGTACATGCTGTCCTGCGCTGCCCCAGCCCAGCAGCGTGTCCAGCTCCAGAGGGCTGCGCTCCCATGGCACCCCTCCCGTGTGCCCGGGAGCTGTGCGGGAGCCCCCGGCCCGGCCCGGCCCCTCGCCCACCTGCTCGCTGAAGAGGCTGCGGTCGGCGAGCAGGTACGCCGAGTAGGCGGCGGCGGTGGCGCTGAGCGACGCCTCCGAGGAGTCCTCGTCCTCCGCCTCCCCGAGGCCGGAAGCTCTGCTTTGGCTCTGGGACACATTCCCGCTGTCCGCGCCGGGGCAGGCGTCCGGCAGCTCGGCTCCAGCCCGGTCACCAGCGCCGGCAGCCGCCGCCATCTCAGCGCCCCCCGCTCCCGCCGGGATGCGCCGCCCCTCACATGACCGGGCGGGCCGGCGCAGCCGCGCTCCCGGCAGGCGGGCCGGGATCGGCCCGGGCCCCGCGGCCCGGCGCTGCGAGCGGGAGGAGGGTACGCATCGCCGGTGCCCGGGGCAGGGAATCGCGCCTGGCTGGAGGAAACTCAGGCTCCGCCGCCTCCGAGCTGCGCCTGCCTGGCGCCGGGACAGGAACGGGGCTCCGTCTGCGGGAGCGTTTGTGGAGGATGTGGCCTGTAGGGCTGGCGTGCCGCTGGTCCCTCGGCCACACAGCCTCAGAGCCCCGTTCGGCAGTTTAATCTCACACCCCAAGGGGCCCCGGCCCGGGAAACCCGAGCGGCTCAGCCGCGTTTCCACGCAGATTCCTCCCGTTAGGGCCCGAGTTGGGTAGGGGGCTCACTGTGAGTGTACAGCGTAGCTTCACTTACGGTTAAGGGCCACTCACAATAGAAGCTGGGTTGGGTGTGTGTGTGTTCGTTTATTTTCTCCACGAAGATGCTGCACAAAATGTTTGCAAGCCTTAAGAGTTATTTCGCTAAGTGTTGGACCAAGGCCGACACATCAACAGCTGGCTGTTCTGTTTGTAATTTGTACATGTGTGTGAAACAACTCATGCTTCCTCCCTCCTGCGATGAATGGGGTGGAAAGTTCGGATGGATTGGACTGGAGCGCTTCCTATGGACAGTGACAGCCAGCAGGCTCCAGGCAGAGGGGTGCAGAGTGGCCATCAGAGGTATCCTGGCCTTTTTCCGTGGAGCCAGAACTAGCCCTCAAAGCCCAGAGGTCTGGAGCAGGCCATGCTATGAGGAAGGTAGGAAGCTGCTTGATTCCCATGGAAATCAGAATAACAGGAACCTTTAGTAAAAGCAACACTGAGAAAAGACACTGCACTAAAATATTTGCATAGTTGAAGAGCCACGCAAACTGGATACCTTGTTTTCATAGGGAGGGGAGACACTTCCATAGAAAATGCTTTTGAGGCACTGGGAAAAAATACAGAGTAGAATAAGACAGTGAACATTTTATTGCAGACAAGGTCACATTTTCATCAGTTAACTAAGGTAAAATGAGTCACTTCAGCCAGACAAATCCACTTATTCATAAAAGTAGTCTTATTTAAGGTATAACACATTTTTTCCAGATAAAATGGTCTGATTGACTGAAGCATATCCAGCTATTCATTTGTTTTACTGCACCAATAATCAGATTTTTTTTTAATGAAAACCTTTGGTAAAGTACAAACACAGTTTTAAGACGAACAGGATCAATGTTCTATTCTTACTGTGCTGGGAAAAATAAGTACAGCTCTATAGCTGCTTTGATACCTAGAGAAGTTTTAAAGCAAGTGAAAGACTTTTAAAATAAACTCTTAAAGCAAATCTAAAAGAAATAAACTAAGTTCAATGTCCCAAAGATATTTAACCATGAGCAGAAGACTGGTTGTTCCACAGGTATTCTAAATTAGCGACAATTAATTAGTCCACACATCCTTTTCCCAGCCATTACAGATTCCAAAACGGAATGTAACTTTTCCAAACCAAGACTCCTGAATTTTCATATTCATAAAATATTTAAGAAATGTCTATTCCACCATATAAAAAAAGCTTTAATGTACTACAAAGTTAAAAACAAAGAGCAAATGACACAAGCTAAAAGTAGAAAAATACATTTTAAAACATTTATATTTTGTTCCTTACACTGATCAAGATATAACAAAATATTTTAGATTAGACCACTTTCATAAAACTCATGGTGTTTCCAGAAGCAGACAGGTACTGACTCTACAGTCACTGGTCACTCACTAGCCACCTGGCCATCCAGCAAAGGTGTCTGACCGACACAAATATCCAGTATACTTTAACTTTCTAGAAGTCCTGTGTAGACATTAAGCTTTATTATTGGAGGAGCCCAAAAATAACAGAACTATTCTAAGTTAGGCTCGAGAGTCAGTCAGCATCCCTCCCCTCCACAGGGCAATCTCTTGTCAAGGAAAGACCTTGGGGTTGCCCCAAAGGTACAGCAAGGACCTGTGTCAGCTCTGAGGCTTGCACGCCTAAAAACTCACACGAACCACGATTTTGAAAAAACAGAGATGATGCGGGGAGGGGAAAAAAAAAAAAAAAAAAACAACCAAACCAAAAAAAGGCGGTATAATCTAATAAATATGGTAAGAGAATACAAGAAGGCAGCGGCGCTGCCCCCGCTGCGGTGCCCCCGCCGGCCGGCAGGTGGCGCCCATGGCCCGGCAGCCGCGGCCACGGCCCGCGCCGCCCCTCGGGCCGCGGGAAACACGCGGCTTTACATGGATATGGATTTCTATCGTTTCCTTTGGAAAATGTGTCTGCAGCGTCTCCCGAACGCTGCTACCACCGGAATAGGAAACAGCTGCTTTTACAGAGCTCTTCTGGATTAGACATAACGCTGAAAAGACGGTGTAAACAAGTCGGCAGAAGGGCTGTACGTAACAGAAGAAGACGGGATAGCTATTAAGAAGCACTCTCTCCTCAGCTGGTATTAGAAGAAAACCAGATTCCACTTCAAATAGACATGTCTGTTACTATTAAAATCTAATTCATATATATGCATGTATAAATATGTCTACCCATGCTTTCAAACCCGAGTATATAACACTGCCATGGGTAGCCTGTTAAGACTGCTTAGGTTTATACCAACTAAAACAAATTTGTGTTCTCACTTCAGGGCTGTGACATAAACCAGGTTTTGCACTCTGGCTTTCTCCTGACAAATTTTGCAGTGCATGACAGTTTTATGTCTAACTCCAGATGCCACATTTCCTAGAAAGCAACAATTTTCTGCACCCGTGAGGTCTGTGAGAATATCAGCTCCCTGTTTCGTGCATGTGTTGCACGAGTCGATTGTCCCAATTGGCACTTAAGACTGTAAGGAGAATTGCAGAAATTGCTACTAAAGTGTAATGACTGTTCCGTCCTCCTCGATACCTCCCCTGGGGATAACCAGACTGTGTCGGGGATCAGTTTTTAAGGAACTGAGTAATTTGTGGATGTTGCCGTTGCTTTCTCGGCCAGAGCTGTTGTTGAGCACCAGGTCCCTTTGAAGTCTGTGGCTAAGGCTGCTACCATTGATTCGAGAGAGGCTACTGGAAGTAAGGCTGTGCAGTTTAGGAATGTGTTGTGGCTCCAGACCACCCTCGATGACAATGTCAGCCTCTTCGTCACTCTCCATTTCATCAGGGTGGAAGTTCTGCAGCACGTGGGGTGTAGGCAAGCTATGGTGACTCGCAGTGCTGTCTGTAGACTGGCCAGAGCTACCAGACATCCTACTGCTCCGAATAATATTGTTCCTCTGGTTTGCTGGCTTGACTGTGATAATGAGATTGTGGCTGTTGGCAATCATCATGTCTGTGACTTGGTCAAGAGTCTTTCCTGCTACTTCAATGCCATTGACTTCCAGGACTTCATCGTTCACAGCCAGCAAGCCTGTGCTCTCTGCCAAGCCACCAGGAACCATACGGGAGATGAAGATACCGGGAACTTTTTCCAGTCCATGAGGAGTCACCCTTACACTGGTGCCATCACGAATGTAAAACCCCAAGGGTTTCTCACACCCGTGTCGATACAGCCTCACTCTCCTGTGTGTTTCGGGGAGAATGTCCACATCAATTATGGAAGACACTGGTCTAAAATCATGAGGCATACTAATGTTGATGTGGGGACGCCGGCGGAGGTTGTCATTGCGCAGTGTCACCAGAGCCTTCTTCTTCCTCGACAGTGTATTGGTCCCGAAATTGCTGTAGTCCACTTCATCTGAAAGAGAAACAATACCAATGTATCAAACAGAATAACTCAATCTGCAGGGCATTTTCCTCCTCCAGTTGGTTCAGTGAAGGCACTAATAGCAATATGGAAATAATATGAAAAAAGAATACTAATATGAGAAAAAATCAAATTAATTCTTCCATTTACTCTAATCTTTGTTTCACTTTATGCCTAGCACAACACTTAGAATGAATTAATTGTTTACAATGACTCCCCATACTTCTTCCATGTTTTGAAGAAAAGAGACTTCTGATTCTCAACTCTTATCAGCTGTGCAGAAGGCAATTTCTTGCTGCAAGTCTGCTATACCATCTTGGACATGAGACTGTATTTTCAGAGCTGGATTGTAATCTTACACATACTTTTCAAGTGGGCATTCCTAACCTAAAAGTCTGAATTGGGGAGTGTTTTAATACCCACTATAGTGCCTTAACTTTATGTACAAACATGAAAGCAAGAGTGCAAGAGAGTAGTTGGATATGTTTTCAGCCTAGGCTTTTCTAGTAAGGGAGTTTTGTTAATGCATCTCTCGGTACATCACTTTTCTCTCTGCAGTATTTTACTTCAGTTCAGCAATAAAGTTACTTGACAGCAATAAAAAGTGCTAAAAGTGCCATATAACAAAAGGTAGTGTGTAAGCAAGCAACCAGGCAGAAAGAGAAGCAGGTAGAAGGAAACTCCTCTGCTTAGTCTGTATGCTAAGGATCACAGAAAGGACATGGATTCACACCCACAATCCTGCCTTGAGAGCAAGATTCACAGGAAAATGCTTTTCTGGAGTCTGCAGTTTAAGGAATTGTTTAAATATTTCAGTCTCTGTAGCAGTTTATCCCAAGGGCATGTGAAAAGTGATTACCTTTAATTCATCCAAGTAAACTAAGTTATTCCACATAAGAAGTTCATGTTGTGCTTTGCATAAAAATACTTAAGTCATGAAGTTGTTAGTGTACAAATTGCATCACTGCATCTCACAACAAAAATACTGTGCATATTTTAGACGTGAACCATGCACTAGCTGGAAAGTTATTTCACCAGGAGTTTAAGCATAGTTTTCAGATAAACTAACAGACTTGCAGTTTATTCTCCTGTTGAAGATGAGCAGTACCATACAAAGTACAATTACAGAACTGCCCCTAAGAAAATTGCTTCTCTGACAAATTAACTTTGCATAGCAATGTTTGAAAGAGTAAGACAATACCTGATAAAGGCTGGAGGAGGGAAAAGGGTGTTAGTAAAAACAAGCTTATAATTGCATTTTTATGTCTTGCAAGGTTTCATTTTCAAGTCCACTTTCAAGATGTATTATTGACAGACTCAATCAAGTGACATTAGGTTACACTAATTAGAGGACACAAAAAAAGAGTAGTCAATAGCAACCTGACCTAACTGAACCTCCTCGAAGCAGGGTGTTAGATTAGGTGGGCTCCAGAGGTGGTCCCTTCCAGTCTAAGTTATACAGTGACCCTACACAGTCCTTTGGGCTGGAAAAAATAATTTAAAGACTTCAGAAAGATTATTTTTGCATTCTCCTGTAAGTTATTTACACTGGCTATAGTAACCCTGAGGACATCACATGGCATCTGGAAGGTCATCCTGAAGAAAAGGTTTATGTGAAATGAAGATATTCCTTGGACAAATCTGTTGTGTTTAACTTCACATTCACCTCTTCTCTCTCTTCCCAGGATGTTCAGAGCTGTACCAGCTGCACAGGCCCTATTGTGTTATTCAGACCCGTGAGGCACAGGATTGGAAGTCCTTAAAATCACCCAAACACAAGAAGCTCCAAACTGGTTTCTGGGAGGGTATTCACAGCCAGAACAGTGACTGTGGAGAGATGGCACCTTCTCAAATCCACCTGGTGAACAGTCAGTGCAGTGACTACTCTTTTGAGTACAGTAGCCAATTACTGCAGCAAAAGCCAGGTCATTATTCCTCTTCTTCCATCAACAAGATCACCATCTACATTAACTACTTCTGATGGATGACTCCAAAGGTTCACAACAAATATTTTTCCTTGTAAAATATGGGTGTACAAGAGATATCTTTCATCACCACAGTCTCCAGCACTGTGCCCAGCTCACCCCCACAATTCACTGATAAATTTCTGTGGCAGTCCTATGAAAACAACTTGGGGCTTCAGATCTAGAATCCGAATTCTTCCTTACTTGAAATGCAGTGCTTTAGAACAGTAGTGCTGTGCCTTAAGGTTCAAGAGAATCTTTATCACAAAATTTTCAGTTTAAGATGCCAATTAAAATTACACATGGGTTTATGCATTTAAGACTGTCTCTAGGAGTACTGGCAAAAAAGCTTAAAACAAAACCTGCATTCCCTAAAGACTCAGAAAATCAGGCAGGTCAGTACAGTTGATTGCACTGCAGGTAACATGAAACACATGCCCTGGAAAGCCATCTATCCCCTGGAAGCACACAGGTAGCTGTTACCTCCCTCTTTCTCTCTAAGTATATTAATACCTTCTTACTTCAGGGCAGACTTGCAAAAGTTTTACCAAATAATTGATCTGTGAATATTTGTTGACAAAACTGTCTTCTTTCCCTTAAATTAACAATAACCTACATAGTTAATTCTCACAAGATGCAAGTTTGTGATGATAAAGTAGCAAAATCACAGAAGTATGATGGCCCTCCTAACACACATAAGTAATTTCTGAAGCATCTTCCTTGAGCTGAACCACCAGCAGGGCACTGGCACAAAAGAAATGATTGTTTTGTGCCTGTGACCTCCTCACCTGTGCTCAGCCCACTAACCAGTCTCCCCAGATGATTGCCAGCATTCCTAACCTCTGAACAGCTTCAAAACAACCACCCCCTTTAAAAACAAAAAGCCCATCTCACCACAAAAATGCTAACTTTTTCCTCCAAACACAAACCAGGCATGATCATTGCAAGTGATGCAGGTTAACTTCAGTGTGGGACCACTGACTGTTCTGGGATTTAGTATTACAGGGCTGGACCATGTTAAAAAATGAAGTCCATGTCCTGCTGATGACTGGAGTTTTTGTTTTTAAAACAGTGACAAGCAGTAGTTTCCAATTCTGACTATAAATGGGGTTCTATATGAGGAAGATGAAATCTAATTGTAACAGGTAAAAACTGTTAAAAGCTATTACAGGTTGGAGAAATGAAAGCTAATTTGAATAGTTTTTAAGAAAAAAATACTAACTTTATTTTCTAGAAAAAAAAAAAAACAGAATACATGCTCTTTGACAATACAGGGATTATTACATTACTTGAATTCAAGATAACTGGCTCTCTAGCGGTTATGTTCACTTTAGACATCACCTTAAAATAAAAAAAAAAAAAGTAAAACAAAACACTTCCGTAGAACAAAACAGCTACACCCTCAATGTTATTTAAAACCACTACTCTTGCTGTAGGAATAAAGAAAAGTATGTCAACTGAAGTTTAACATCATTAGCTGTTGCTGTGGCAGCAGAAAGTCATCAATCCCTACCAAAATGAAAATAAAATTTCCTTCTTCACAAGGGAACTGGGAGAAGATAGCCAATATAATTCACTTTTATCAACTATGTCGTGGTCACAAAAAGGTGCACTATCCCTTTCCAGTACTAAACTGCTCAGGTGGCAGATTGAAATGGAAACTGTATCAGTGCAAAATTTATGATGACACACTTTTAATGAAGGTCAGAAACTTGTCAGGTTTTGAGTTTCTCACCATACAGGAATGCAAGCAGGAATGGCACCAGGAATGCCACTTCAGCTAAAGAAATGGACTGTGCTTGATGCCAGGTTTCAGGCAAGACCAGAATGTACCATATGGAACCAAACAGAGCTCATTTTTCATTTGTTGCCATATCAAATTCCCCTTCTGCAGAACAGAAGGGGTCTATAGAACTCTGCATGTATACTAGCAAGAGAAGTGGCATCAAATGGCACATCTGAGCAATGCTTAAAGCACTGAATCTTATAGGGTCTCATATTTTCTTATGTCTCAAAGGAGGCCAGACTTAGATGTTACTGACATACAGGTGATAGAGGGAGAATTAGTCTTTTAGGTCTTAACCATGTCCCTCATTTCTCAGAATATGTCAGATTACATGGATCATTTTAATCTACAAGATGCAGTGCTTTCAGATAAAATGTACTACAAACTGGATGGATAATCCTAGATAACCACTAAACTTTAACAGGCTTGGACTGAATTTTACTTGTGCCCATAATTTGCTCTTGACTGAAAATACTGTTCCTGTAAAAAGAGATGGGGAACATAATTTACCACAGTTGGAGAAGAACTCCTGACCTTTTCAATTCTCTCTTACTTGGATCTGCAACCCAAAGCTACACAAAAAATACCTCAAACTCCTCTGTAGGCACTGAATAGCCACTCTTTTCCCCGAAAGCTTCAGCTTTCAGTACATTTGAAGAAACATTTTCTCTATTAATGAGTTACACAAAATCTGAAGTATTTTGGTTGAATCTTTTCTGTCACTATATGTTTGGTCGGAGAGGTGGTTTTGGGTTTTTTTAAAACTACCTACTTACCCATAGAGACCTTTCTGTTAGAGAAGATACATATACAGATCCCTTCATGCACAGATGGAGACCGTGCTCACTTTCTTCACAATGGTGATGGTGGTGGTTAAAAACGTACCTGTAAAATCTATAACTTCGAGGTGCTCTTCTAACAATTCTGTAGTCAGCCTGTGGCTTTACAGAACACCTTACATCTTCCTAGTGGGCATCACAAATCCTATCGTTAAGTCACACAGGACATCACAGCAGAGCATACTAAAGGGCTATTTATAAGGCTAAGAAAACTGCTTAGAGCATTTGGTTGTAGTCAAGAGAGTATTGTATTTCTGTAATTTACATGAAACAAGAAATTATAGACCTTATGAAAAAACCACCAGGAGCACCACTCCCACTGCTTGGACAGCTGCTTTTCATAGGAACTGCCTGCCAGATAAAATACCAAAGCTTAGCCAGATAAGATTGTATAAACAAGCTGAATTCCACAGAGAAGCAGACTGCCAGGCTCCTATAGGAACAGTTCGTTTCAGACTCTACACTTTCAGTGTACATGCACTCATGGCTTATTATTTCCTCTGGGAACTGTGGAACGTTAGTTGACAGCCCTGGAAAGTACTTCAAAGACAAAATTACTTCCACTAGGGAGAGCGGCACTTCAGGCAGCTTGGGAAGGAGGCCAATGAGTCATTAATAGTAAAGGGTAACCCCTCCATCCAACAGATCTCTATTACTGAGCATTCAAATTAGCAGCAGTCATAAAGCCACTTCAAGGCAATGTGTCATGTTTAACCCTTCTACCTTTCTGTGTCCCGGCTACAAAACACTGTCCATGTTTGACAGAAACTGCAATCCCTTCCTATTTTCTCAGAAAAATCAACACCAGAAGCATTTGTGAAAGCAATCAGACAGCAAATAAGCTGGCAGTCTCTCATTTATGACCTGTAAGGCTGACTGCATGCAAAGGGATTTAAGAGGAAACAGATACAAAATGAACTATGACTTGGGGGGAGGACCACTGCCAATACTGCTCATCAAGGATTATTTAATGTTGGGAAAAAGAAGGTTATCTGAATGCTAATGTTGCATTGTATGTGTTGCAGGAATATTAAAAAAATCCAGCCATACTGCTGCCAGAAACCTCTGAGTGAACCAAACAAAAAAAAACACACTGTGGGTAAAGAAGTTGTAGCTGCTATTCTGTCAAAAATCAAGTAACGTATCCCACACATGCACAGACCCACACACTTACTCACTCCCTCTCTCCCTTCCTATGACTGTTTCAGAAGAAACTGGACACTATCTCATCAACATTTAGATGACCACCTAAATGTTATAGCTTAACATTCAACAGGACTTTTGAAGCAGGAACTATGCCTAATAAACTTCAGTTTTTAGTTGCAAAAGGCAACCTTCTTTCTCCAGTGATTCAGTCAGTACTAGAGAGATAAATTTGCCTTCCTACTTAGGAAGTGTTCATTAGTAGGTTAGGATAAAAACTTAACACAGATGTATCATACAAATGTATCTCTGCTTCCAACATGTTTATAAACTTGTAATATCCTACTTTCTTTCAAGAAGGTAAACTTTATTTTGTTTTTTGGTTTAGCATGTTACAGCAGTCAAAACTAGAATTGCATTAATCTCAGTCTCTTTACAGTGTCAGACATGTATAAAAAACATTTCTAAGCTGGTTGCCTTGAGATAGAGACAATTCCTTGGGACTTCAGCCTGTGCTGCTGGTGTGGCCTCCTGCACTTCTCACTGCTTGTCATGGGAGGCCACTGTTCCCTTGCTGAATCCCTTCCTTTTCCAGCAGGAGGCCCTTGTTTTTGACTTCCAGACCTGCTTCAATGGAGCAGAAGCACAACCTGCAAGTTTGTCCCATGAAAGAAGTGAGGCCTTTGGAAGAGATGGGTGCTACCAAATATAAGTAAGCACCCAGGGATGTGCCTCCCAAAGTTATCCTTGTCCACAGAAATATCAAAACCCAGCTCTCCAAACTGTCCCATAAACTACAGTACTCCAAATTTTACAGTGGAAGTGCAGATAGTGATGACTAGGATTTTCAGGGCTTTCTTCCTCTAAGTTTGATATGTGACTTCTCTTCTATCCTAAAACATGCCAGAAACAACAGCCTTTCTCCCTTTGCTGCTTTCCACAAACCACATTATGCCAAGATTACGTTATTGCAGCACTAGAAAATTGTGGGGTTTGAGCTTTGGCTTCATTGCCGGGTTTTTTTAAAGTATTAGTTAATCTTTCCCACTTCCTGCAGGAGGTCAGTCAGAAGTTGGGAGGAGTCATGTTTTTGCTGCACTTCTCAGATATCAATCATTATTATGTTCATCCCAGGTCACAGGTGCTGCCCAGGAGGTTTTGATGGTGAGCTGGCTTCCCAGGACAGTCAGCAGTGAGGACACTGAGCAGCAGTACTGGATCGGTGGTGCATGCAGAGGGCAACAGTATCACCCGTACACAGCTCTCCTGCTGGCCTGCCAAAAGAAGCCTAGCACCACACAACTCCCAGCAACCATCAACAACTGTCTTCATCCAGCTGATGGCACCAAAATGGGAGGGCTATCAATCCTATTCAAAAATGTTTGGGGGAACAAGAAAAAAAAAAAAAAAAAATCACCTTCAAAACCACCCTTCCAAACCGATAATTTCATACAATCTATTCAGCAAGTTATCATTTAAGATTTAAAGTTATTTAAAAAACCCTTTAATTATTCTACTTCAACCACTCAATTTTTCACTTGCAAACACTGTCCTATTCATTCAGATCAGGCAATTGAGGGGAGCACCATTTGCTCCCTCAAACAGGCACTAAATGAATCGCTTTTACTAAAAGAAAATGTGTATGTGTTATGCAAAATAAAATGAGAGACAAAACTGCAATAACTCTTATTAGCCAGTGCAGATACAATAAAAATCTCATTAATGACACAAAAAGTGGTAAATTTTATCAAGTGACTATTGAATACAACAGTTTCCCAGTTGCTAGTAGAAAATATTACTTCTTGCATAAGTCTAAAGTGTGGAAGGCATGAATGTTTACAGACTGAGCCAAAGAGCAAATTCAGGAGAATATAATTCTATTTTTCATAGCTGCAATATTTGGAAAAACCACAAGTAATAAAAAAAAATTCACCTCAGGATCACATGAATTCAGAATGCGAATTTTATACCTCTGAAAAGAAACAAAATTTTTGTCTCATATTAGTCTCAGGAGAAGCTTCAAATGTAGCTTGAAAAGGCAGCACAACATCAGGCAGCACAAAATAAACGTGGTGTATGTGCATGATGAGACTATTTACACAGGCATAGGTGAAAGGAAATTATTTTTAAGGGCTGCAATACTGAACCTGATCAGAACCATCATCCTACAGACAAAAATATTAAAATACAGCCTTTTTCCTCTCTTCAGAGGTAACTTGATCAGCATCAAAGATCATTTCAACAGCGAACAGAGCTGAGGAAGGCAGGATCTCTATTACCCAGCTAACACAGCTTGTGGCTCACCCAGGGAACCTGAAGCCTATGTGGTACTTCACACACTCCCTTCTGCTACTGTCTGCCACTTAAGCACGCCTTCTCTGCCAGGTGCTCTCCTCCTCTCCAGTCTGGGGTGATCCTCCCTCCATAGCTAAAAGCAAAACTGATAGAGATCAAGATTCTTTTATTGCCCCATGCTCAGGTACCTGCTAATCATGTTTCTGTAGCATGCAAGTAGTTTTCCTTCTTGGAAGGAACAGATATCCCAGAACTGGGAGCACTTATTCAAAGGTGGCAATAGAGACATTCAAATACTACAAACATTAAATCTGTGACAAACAAGGATACTACTAAAAAGACTGTTTACTGTTCTGAAGTAGTTCTTTCTCACGCATTCTTTTGCTGAGTAACACCTTATTCATCTCAAGCTAGTTCAGACAGGCAAGCTAGGAAGTGCCTTTTCACTTATTCTTCTAAATTCCCAGTAAAAATACTTTTTAAAAAATCACCAAACTGTGCATATTTAATTAAAATATAAGTCTCAAAGAAATAAATGGCAATCTCTTCCACACTCTTTATCTGGGAGTGTTCTGAAGTTGCTACCAGACTTTCTCAGAGAAAGATGTGGTTTTATGCAATCAAATTCTTTTCTAAAGTTGTGTTTTCTCTCTTCAAAAAAAAAGGACACAACAATGTTTTCATAGCTTCACTGTTGTGGTGTGATAATGCCACATACATCCTGCAAAGGGGGGAGGGAGAGAAAAACATCTGCAGCGCTTCTCAAAGCACTTTTCTGGTTCCTGCCTCCAACCCAGTGGATTGTAAATGAAGTCCAGATTCTGCCTCTTATCATGGAATTAAAAAGGCTTCAAAACAAGCGTGGCATAAGAAATGAATTACAACACTTGTCTTTCAAGTCACGACCTCTGGGAGTCTCCCAAACTTTGCTGGCTGGAGTCAGGTTAGTCACAAGATAAAGAGCGGTCGTGGCCAGCCCCGACAGCTGCAGCCTCTCATCAGCCGCACACAGCCGCTGCCCCGGATGCCCCGGCCCTACGGCACTGGCAGGCTCCTGCCTCCACCTGCGGCCTCCCGGATGCACCGGGATGCCCTCCTGGCTGGTGGGACTGTGGCAATCCCAGACAGCTTATCTCCTGTGTTCTGGTGGGGCAGGAACAGGCGGCACTGCCCTGCAGAGACACGTTTTCCAGCCCCCCGGTCCCCAGGCTGGAGCAGGCCGGGGCAGGCAGGAGCAGGCCCGCAGGCAGGAGGAGGAGGAGGAGAAGCGGCACGCAGCCCTGGCAGAAGCAGGTCTGAGCCAGTTATCCTCCGTGCCAAGGAGTACAGCCAGCACAACCCCGCGCGTCCCGCACGGAGATGACAGCACTGAAAAGGAGCATCAACAAGTCAAGCAAAGTAGTGGGCGACAAGGGAAGAGCAACTTCAAAGTGCTGCTGGTGCAAAGCAGAAGAGTTGCAGACACCTACTATATAAATATATTTAATGTTCGGTTTTCTAATGCAGAGAGAGGAGAAGTCAAGAGCCCAGTCTGTTACAATTCAAACTGCATCTCTAACACTTGCCAAGCTGCCGGCACTCTTGCCCCTCCAGAGGACATGGCTGCTCATCCTCACAAATTGAAATCATCTTCTTCCCGGTTATAAACAAAGCAAAAGCCAGGAAGCCCTCTTTCCTGAGAACAGGTTGCAAAGCAGTAAAAGCTGCCTGCAAAGTGCAAATTCAGAATTCTCCTAGATGATCATGAGGGCAGAAGCAAAGGAGACTTATCTCTAGAGCTCAGTCGCTCCTGCAGAGGCCCAGCTGTGTGCCGGGCAGTGCAAAGCCAATCTGCTCTACAGAGAGAAGCTGGGAAGAACTCCCCGCTTAGGAAACAAAATGCCATCCCAAACCCAGTGCACAGCTGAACACTGCTACTGGTGTAGCAGTGTTCTGAGCACCTGCCCACAAGCTGAGGAAGGGATGAAAAAAGAAGTCAGTCCAAGGAGGGCTGCCTGTCTTCGCCCCACGTACACCCTCCCTACAGAGCCAAGGACATGCAGGCCATCTTGGTGGAGGGAGAAGCTCCACAATACATTTTTTTCCCTCCAGTACAACAACAGATATTTAAAG
Organism: Vidua chalybeata; assembly: GCF_026979565.1. Taxonomy (NCBI): domain Eukaryota; kingdom Metazoa; phylum Chordata; class Aves; order Passeriformes; family Viduidae; genus Vidua; species Vidua chalybeata. Next base: position 93,157,946 of record NC_071530.1, read on the forward strand.
AAAAAAAAAACAACTTGATCTCATAGGCTCTCAGTGTGATATTTATCATAATTCCTGTGGTCTTCACACTTGTACACATGCATGGCACATTTCTCTATGGCTCCCATAACCCCTGGTGCAATGGTGGCCCTTACCTGGGCTTCAGCAGCACATCACCTCCTCGTTTTCTTTGCTGCCTTAACACCATGAGGCAAGAGGGTTACAGCTATGTCCCCACCCCTCTTCCTCAAAACAGAAATGAAGCCTTGCCTAACATGCAAGAATCATATGGCTTCCACTGCTTAAAACAAAATTAACTTGTTACTTTTAAAGTTAGATTAGCAAAAACCTTCCCTGGCTATCATCAGAAAGCAGGAGGCCCTTAACTCTTATCCTCAATTCTGTCAGTAAAATCTGCATGTTTTTCTTAGAAGCAGCTTAAGGATCATGCTGATTCAGGCAGAAGGATCAGCTGTGTAGAGTTACTGGCTAAGTGATTTCTGAAACATTTTTATAATGCTGTATTTCTTTCCCCATCACTGGCTACAGCTCCATACCCAATTAAGTACACAAAGTAATTAAAGGCTGCAGCTTGGGCAAGCTTTGCATCTGAAGAGACTCTCCAAGATCTGCTGACACTCACAGCACCTGCATACTCGAGGGGCTTATCCCAAAGATGACCACTAACTGGACTATGAAGTTTCTCTTTTCCTAGAACATCAAGCACTGATCCGCAACACTGAAAAAACGAACAAAAGAAAAAAAAAATCCCAAGTACACCACCTATGTTTACTCTGCTTAAAACCTGGCTTCTTTCTTCCTACTTTTGAGATGCTCCATCATTATCTGAGTGTGGTAAGCTCGTAGCTGGGGCACTTTTTCCTTTAAAAAAGTGCTTCTTCCTATGAGCACATGATACAAACAAGGGAGTGGCAGACAGGAAGCGATTATTCAGAAATTAAAGAATTAGATCAGGTTCCACAATATCAGAACAAAACATGACACATGGCAAGTGAAGCTGACTCAAATGTAAGAAAACTTTTCTTTATTTACTAAATATAATTCAGGGCTCATGCAACCATTTTGCCTCCTTAATGAGAATCAGTATTGGCAGATGTGAGATCGACATGTCTCCTGGGAGCACCAGTTACTTCATGTATTTCACCAGCAAAGTTACATCAAACACAGCTTCTGCCCAAACAAGTTTTCTTTTTTAATGAAAGCATAACTCTGCCAGTAGCAGCAGCAAGTGATGGCACTTCTCATGGTTTGACTGGTACAGCTGCTCCAGAGATGCTAAACACACACAGTGCTCAAGTTCAGCCCTCATCTCTGTTGCTAACAATCTCCTGCCACAATGAACGGAGGTTCCCAATGCCACGGGTACACCCAGTATTCATGCCACTGGGAATTCCCTTAATGATCTCAGTTTTCCTGTTACACAAGAGATGACAACACTGAGTCATCACCACATTTGCCTGTTCATTGTTGGGGGTAGGAGCAGACATCTACCTGACAGAACATACAGCCTTCACAGCCTGATCCCTACTCTAAGTGCACAAACTATGTTAGGACATTAATTTTACTGTAGCTGGAAAATTAAGTTGTAGCCAGACTACTGCTGTGCAACTCCTTAGTGTGGAATTGGTCCTCCTGATTTACTACCATTCAAGTTGCAGAAAAGACACCTTAAAGACAGGCATCCCACAGAAGAGAACTAATTCCATAAAGTCCTTTTCATCTGTGAATCCTGAAATGCTAAAAATAAAAGTTTACTGTTCACGGGAGACTAAGCTCCCATTAAAATGGTTAAACTAAAAACCTGGAGAATACATCAGAGGTTACACAAAGCCCAGCAGCTTTAAAGGAAAGAGGAGGGATTTACAGGGTTCAAAGGCAGGAAAGAACAGATGAGTTATGTTAGGACTTATTTTCATTACACTGCATAGTTTGTTTCCAAGAATGCTTTCAACAGAAGCATCCTCTCCATACAAAAGGCAAGTGCTTGTTGAGCTGACAAGCTTCGACACAAGCTGTGTCCCAGCCCAGAGACAGTGAACTGCTACCAGTAACCTTGGCTCACCACTTGTGTCTGCTTCTGAGACCTTTCTCCACCTTCAGTTGCTTGGGGGCTCTACTGTGAGCAGCCAGATCACATCTTTGCCTCCCATATGAAACAAGAATGAATTAAAAACACCTTCTGCTTTCTTTAGACAAAAGCCTAGTGTTCCTTTTCTGTCTTTCCTCACCTCACTTAAATTGCTAGACAGCATCAGGAATTGGCAAGATTTTTAATAATAAGATCAGGCAGCATTACTAAATGCATACTAAATTCCCACAACAGGAGCCAAATGGTGACCAAGACAAGAATATTTATTCAATAATGTGTTCCATCTTCAGAAGAAAAGTATTCCAAGGACACGAAAAGTGAAGACAAATAGCTATATAAAACAAAACAATGGCTCAGACGTTGATGTGATTAATATGCTTTCTTGCTAAGGTGCTCTTGGGGAGGATACAAACACTCAGCACTAAGTTGTGCTGTATTTTAATAACATACCAGCTAATGGAACATCTTATTTGCAGTCTACCAGCTTGACGCTTTTGCAGCTGCAGTGTAGAGATCAACATTAAGAATCAACAACTCACTCTCAAGGTTAAGGAAGTTTTCTGCTTATGTTAAGTGTTATGGACATGTTTTAAGGAGGCCAAAAACCAAAGTGCAGCACCTTTTTTTCTGTACAAGCATCAGTGCAGGGCACTTCCTGCAGAAACCGGGAAGATCCCAGAGCTTCCTCCCATGCTGAAGGACAGACAGAGAGCATCAAAGAGACAAGTTAAACAAGTTCCAAAGTTAACGACACCTGTCCTTAGCTTAGCAGCTAACACCACCACATTAATTCAGGGAGCTGCCGTGAGAAAAAAATAAAATAATACAGAGAAGTAGAATTTTTTTTTTCTGGCCTCCTTTTCCTTACCCAGGCAGACTGTATTTATCTGTTCAGCTCCAGTTTTTCCTTCTGCATGGATGCAATTTAACAACCACATCACCACACTAAAACTCTACACAAGACAGATCATCTTGCTGTTGTCTGTATCAACTCATTTCACACATGTCAGGCCTTCGACCATAGCAAATCAAATGATATGTTAGTTGAAAGGAATCCACTCAAACTCTTAGTCTCCACTTTTTAATACACAGATACAGTTCTGAAAGTTTAAGAAATAAAAGGGCTGTGGTTATGAATTACCTGCTTGTCTGCAGAAAAAAAAAATCTGGAAAATCCTGATACTAAGACTACCTGAAGTATATAGTGAAAGAGTGGCGAAGCATTCAAGATCAGCTAGGCATCACAGAGATCAAAAAGCCAGTCAGTAAAAGGGAGAATCTCATTTGTAACACATATTTCTCCTGGGAAAGCACCATTGTCCTGTTTGGTTTTATGCCTCTCATGTCAGATCAGTCAAAGGCCAATGTAAAGTTAACATGCCAGATTTCACATCATCTGCTTGCCCAAACAGCTGGGAAAACTGTTTTAGCTGAGCTCTGCTTTTTTGCTTGCTTCAGATTGTTGTGTTAATTAAAAAGTCTCGCTCTTGTGTTACACAGCCCACAGGAAGTGAGGAGGAGATTCCTGAGTTCATAATCACGTCAGCCAATAGCTCCCAGTGCTTTCCCCGCTGCTCCGCAGAGCACCAGCGCTGTGCTCTCGGGCTGGCAGGCTGTGGGAGGATGCTGCGTAGGAGACTCCTCACGTTATGCAGCGTCAGCCCAGGCTCCTTCACAATGGGAGCTTTCTGCCAAAGAGCAACATAAAATCCTCCCTAAAACTACAAGCCTGACTGAGCGAATTTCCCAAACAGAAAGCCAGCCTCACAAAAATCCACACGGTAAGCAAAGGTAGTTGCTAACTGGGGAGTTACTGGATATGAATGTGTCCCCTTTGGGCTCACCCCTAGCCTAACAAGTGAAAAATATTACTATTGTCACCTCGAAGCTTAGCCTTTAGAATTTCCATCTTGGAAGCACTACAAGGAGTGAGTCACTCTATATACCTTGGCAGTGACTTGCAGGCCAACAGGGAATATCCACAAGGAAATAATGTCACCAGTTGGTGAGGCAGCAGCTATGTTTACCAGCCTAAACAAGCTCGTGTCTCAGTACTTTTAGTTAAGTGTGGCCAACAGTGAACCTTCAATTCACAGGTCATAAAACTTCCAGTTCAGAAATAATTTACTATGTCTGAAAATTAGAGATCTTCAAAAGTTATCCCAATCACTGAAGAAGAATACTAGATATTAGAATCACACCAAGTGGTGAATTCTTTTGAATACCATATTGTCCTTGCCTGATCTCTGCAAGGCCTTTAGCAGAGCAGGAGGTTTGGACACTGGAAATGCAGAAGTTCAGAGCAACTACCACCTTTTCCTATCTTTGTGAAGCAGAAGAAAGCCTTCACAAACAGGAGCCAGGCGTGGTGGCATACGGCACCCACAGTACATTACTACAACCACAGTAGCTCAGCACAGACAGGAGTGAGGCAGGGAGATGTCAATCTGATTGATTTTGACAGCCTGAGGAAGGTTTAGGCATTTCAGCAGCTACAGTTGACCATCATCAAGAATTTGCAAGGTGTGACCAAGCTACTTAGGAAAAAACAAACAAAGCCTGCACCCCAAACCATGTTGTACTGGTCAAACTGAGTTTTGAGGTAGTTATCAACAAACAAGGCACTGAATAATTAAGAGGACTGCTTATGTGTCAAATGAGATGGTTAATACTGTACAAGGTGGCACTTACTTGCAAGCTAAGGCTAAGAATAAACTGAGGAATTAAGGGCTCTCAACACATCAGTTTACTCAATAAAATCTAGCAGTTTACACCCGCTACCTGATGAGCAGTGCTAAAGACACTCAGCAGTGCACTTAAGGAAGTCTTTCTTACTTCATGGCAAATACACTCTGCACATGACTTATTCACATCTTGAGCTAAAAATTAACTTTTAAAAAGGGCTAACGGAGATGCATCGACTGCACCTTTGAAGCAGACAGTGAGGGAGCAGCACAGAGCCAATTTTATGGCATGGTAGAGTTAGGATGAATGTCACACCAAAGGCTGCCTAAGAAGCTGTGAGAATATCACTAAGCAGCCACTTGAGAGAAAGTGTATTCATGAAGCAAGACCCTTAAGCTGGTTTTTGTCTACTTCTAACAGAGCTATTACCCTCAGAGGATTTATTCTTTCCAAATAATGCCAACAGCCTTCATTACCAGAAAAGCTTTATAAAAAGCTGAACATTTGTATGAGCAACTATCACATGCAACAATTGCATGTTTTCAAAATGCTCTGAAAAAAAATGAGGATGCAAACCCCTTCCACTGCATTGATTCAAAATCAGGAGACATATGTTGTCACCTTTGCTCCTCCCTAAAAAGTTTCAAAACTGTCTGACAATAGACTACATACTACATCCTTTCAAGCCTTTTTATTTGTGTGTATTATTGTAAATCTCTAGGATGCTTTCATTAAGGCCACAAATGGAAGAAAGTAACCAGGAGTACAAACTCTCCCCTATTCCTCTCTGGAATTTATAGATGCCTTAAGTAAGGCTTAAAGTAAGGCACAACAGTTTGACCAAAATGCTTAAATCCCCAGTTTTTTTCTCCTTCACTGTGTATACTCTGTGCCCTATCAGCTGCCAACAGGTTAACAGGCAGAAACAAAGGTGTCATAGGCTTTTAACACTGTAGCCCCAAACCCACAAAATAAAGCTTTGCAAGAGTCTCATTTTCTTTTAATAAAATACTAAGTTTCTGCTTCCCACTTGAAGAGGGCACTTCAAGCATCCTTATTTTCTAAGCCAACAGAAACTGTCTTAGCAAACTCAAAGAAGGCAGCCTTACAAGACCCATGTTCATTTCTTCTTATGTGGAAACAGTTTTCTGAAATTCACTTTCAGATTTCCATTTTTGAGGTGTCAGCCCATGGGGTAGCAGCACACTCAAAATGTCCCTAACAGGTATTTGCAGTTATTACAGTTTGAATTAATTGCTCATGCAGATATTAATTGTCAGCACACAATTATCACCAACCATGATTATTTGCAAACTCTTCAAGAGAAAGTCTGCCTTTTTATAATAGTGTTCTCACTACACTTATTTCATGAAATCATTCACATTACAACAGAGGTAAACAAATGAAAGTGACCACATTGATAGAGCATTTACAATGGGAGTAACTTGTAAAGTTTGAGAATTTGGTTTAGGCAGAATGTTTGCACAGCAAGTTCTCCTGAGATGACTAAGCTGTCACTGAAACTGGCTGAAACTCTGAACCACAATTCCTCTCACGGGGGCTTTGCCAGCTCTGCTGCCTACCGCCAGTTTTCATCAGTTCAGCAGCAGCCGGCACCACCACCTGACAAAACTGCTTCCAAATTCAACTTCTGTATCAGGCCTTGCAGTCTAGGG